>NC_064843.1:39113156-40473781 GCF_024166365.1 Elephas maximus indicus
CAGGCTGCCAAGTCCCAAGTCGGTGAGTCAGGCATCAGGCTGGAGGCTTCTCCTGACTCACATAGCTATGGAGGCTGATGAATCCCGAGATCAGCAGGCAATACTGCAGGCCACTGGCTCAAGTCCCAAGAACTGGAGGTCAGATGACAATAAGCTGGAGGCAGGGTCCAGAGTGAGCAAAAGTCAGTGAGTTTTTCCAGAACATCCATCTATGCAGACCACACCCCTAAGCAAACTCTCCTTACAAATTGGCTGATCACATTAGATCACATCATGGAGATGGTTACATTATATCACAAAATGGAGGATAACTACATCATTACATAGCTGCCAAACTAAATCATTACATAACTGCCAAACCACTGAGAATCATGGCCCAGCCAAGTTGATACACAACCTTAATCATCACACTCCTATATTTTTTCACCTTTCTCAGACTCATCCTCTGAGTTACAACCTGGTATATCCACTACTAATCAGGGCTTCGAGAACCGGTTCATTCCAGTTCAAACCCCTGCTGAGAATTTGCATTTCCACCTCAGATATACTGAATCATAACCTATATTTTAACAAGATACCCAGGTGATTCTTATGTGTAATTTCTTGGGAACTTGTTAGAAATCCAAATTCTCAGCAGGGATTTGAGCTGGAACAAACGAGTCCGAAGCCCTAATGATATCTAACCATCTTCACTAGCTGATAAGGAGCCTTGGTGGTGCAGTGTTTAAAGCGATCAACTCAGGTCAGTAGTTCAAAACCACCAGCCGCTCTGCTGGAGAAAGATGTGGCAGTCTGCTTCCGTAGAGATTTACAGTCTTGGAAACGCTATGGGGTCGCTATGAGTTGAAATGAACCCGACAGCAGTGGGTTTGGTTTTTGGTTTTGCTAGCTCATGGTTAATACCCCAGGGGGCGTCCACAAATTAAAACCAAAACCTCAATTATAGCTGTGTCAAAGCATATCCACATGGTGCAGCTTAAAAGGTGTTAACAGCTCCAGAGGCAGCCCTGCCCCAGCATCGGGCGCTACAAATCATCAAAATTGGAACCAGATGAGCAACTGGGGCTTAGGGTGCAATGTCAAGTGAGGCCTGGGAGATGATTCCAAGAAACTGATGAGGATGAATTGAAATATACTAATAAATATGCTCCCATTCCCGGGCCTTTGCACTTACTGTTCCTTCTTCCTCACTCCATTCAGATCTTTGCTCACATACAGTGAAATCTGTGAGAGCCGGAACTTGACGGGACTACCTCGTTCTTCTGGGTCTTGCAAGTTTTACGCCTTTGACAGGGCAGAAAACTTTTCTATCACTGGTTTTGGTGGAAAATATTTTGAGTTTTCCATCTTTGATGGTTTCTGCCTCACACAGGTTCTGGCTTTTGTAGAGTTTACTGTATCTCTTCCTCAGAGATGTCTTCCTTGATGATGCGTTTGCATCTTACTTCATTTTTCTTTATAGCATTTATTGTTATCTGATTGTATACATGTGCATATATATTTGTATTTTTTGAGATCTGCACAATATTATTTGTATAAATTTAAAGCACAAACATTTAATGATTTTCAGAGAATCGGACATATCGAAGGGAACACAGAACAGGCATTAAAGTGGGTGCCTGATTGGAAATCTAGGGTTAGGGCAGGGGAAAAAAAAAAAAGTTGCCATTGAGTCGTTTCCAACTCATGGCGACCCCACGTGTGTCAGAGTAGAACTATGCTCTGTAAGTTTTTCAGCAGCTGATTTTTTGGAAGTAGACTGATTACCAGATCTTTCTTCCAAGTGCCTCTGGATAGGCTCAAACCTCCAACCTTTCAGTTAGCAGTCAAGTGCACTAAACACTTGTATCACCCAGGGAGTCCTAACCAGTTGCCACCAAGTCAACCCCGACTCATGGTGACTACATGTGTTTCAGAGTACAACTGAACTCCATATGGTTTTTGATGGCTCCTTTTTTTTCATCATAGACTGCCAGGCCTTTTCTCCGAAGCACTTTTGGGTGGACTTGAACATCGAGTTTTGCCTTTCATCTCTTTTGGAAAAATCCCCAGTCCTTATTTCTTCAAATACTGTTTCTTCCTTGTTATCTCTCTCCTCTCTTGTAGGACTCTAAAAACGTATGTTAGGCCTTTTTACTGTGTCCAGATGTCTAACACACGTGTATTTTCTATTATTTTTCTCTATATACTTTGGTTTTGACATTTTTCTTTCTCTCTTTCTTTTTAGGTTCACTAATCCTGTCTTCTGCCATGTCTAATCTGATGTTAACCCCATCTAATGAGTTCCTTTAGCCTTGGTGGTGCAGTGGTTAAAGCACTCGACTGCTAATCAAAGGGTCAGTGGTTCGAAACCACCAGCAGCTCTGCAGGAGAAAGATGTGGCTTTCTGCTTACATAAATATTTACAGCCTTGGAAACCCTATGGGGTCACTACAGGTCAGAATCAACTCGACGGCAGTGGGTTTTGTGAATGGATTCCTAATTTTAGATATATTTTTCCATTCTGGAATTACCAATCTTTTTTATAAATTCTGATTCTCTGGGGGTATTTCTCCAACTTTTCACCTATTTTGTGCACATTTTTCTCTATTTTCTGAGCATAACAGTTATTTTAAAGTCATTATGAACTGTGAATCATGTGTGGATCTGTTTCCACTATTTTATTCTCTTGGTTTTCAGAATCTGGTCCTGCTTTTGGCATGACCTGTAATTTTAATTAAATACCACACATTATGCATACAAAATTGTAGAGACTCATATGATACACTCCTCCAGAGAAGATTCACCCTTCACCCTGCTAGACAGAGAGTGGGGCTGGTTACCTTAGTTCGGCCAGGACTGTGCTGAGTCAAGACTGAATGGTAACCCTGGTAAGGCTGTATGGTAACCCTGGTAAGACTCAGTCTGCCTCTGGTCTGGCCTCTGCACTCTGCTTCACAGAGGCTTTATGCCTAGCTTTTAAGTCTACTGCTCCCATGTAGACCCGGAATTTATCAAATGTCCTGAGAGACTACTGGCTGCATGCTTGTACCCCCAAGTCTGTCAAAGGCTCTGCTAGTTTCCCTGTTGTTCTACAGTGACCCTCTGCTGCTGCTGCTGTTGCTAAGTGCCATTGACTCTGTTCTGACTCATAGCGACCCCATGTACTATAGAACAAAATGTTGTCTGGTCCCACGCCATCCTTACAATCGTTGTTATGCTTGAGCCCATTGTTGCAGCCACTGTGTCAATCCATCTTGTCGGGGGTCTTCCTCTTTTTCACTGACTCTCTACTTTGCCAAGCATGATGTCCTTCTCCATCCTTGCTTCTAAGGAGCTTTCTGGCTGTACTTCTTCCAAGACAGATTTGTTAGTTCTCCTGGCAGCCCATGGTATATTCAATATTCTTCACCAACACCATGATTCAAAGGCGTTAATTCATCTTTGGCCTTCCTTATTCATTGCCCAGCTTTTGCATGCATATGAAGCAAATGAAAATGCCCTGGCTTGGGTCAGGCCCTCTGCTGTGCAAAGGCTGAATTCTCAGACTCCTGCTTTTGCCTAGAACTGACACATTGTTCATGGTAAAAGAAGCTACGGAACTCGGAACTCGGCTTACTCTCCTATTGTTCTGCCCGCCCCAGAATTTTAGCACATTGTGTATTTTTCCAGTCAAGTACTGTTTGACAACACTTCTAAACCTTTCTAGTTTGTTTATTCTTCCACTCTCATGGGCTTCTGTGGGTAACTTTTTCATGCCTTCTCTTCTTTCCTCAAATATTTGACACTTCCCTCTTCTCCTCACTCCTAGCTGATGCCCTTGCTCCTGTTTCACTGAACAATTGAAAGGAACTGGAATAATCATAATTTTAAAAACTTCCACACTCTCCCAACCACCACCACATCTGTCTTGCACCTCTCCTACCTCCCCCTCTCTCATGCTCTGTCTTTTCTTCAGACATCTTGTCTTGGTCATCTAGTGCTGCTATAACAGAAATAGCACAAGTGGATGGCTTTAACAAAGAGAAATTAATTCTCTCACAGTCCAGTAGGCTAGAAGTCCAAATTCGGGGTGCTGGCTCCAGGGGAAGACGCTCTCTCTCCGTCAGCTCTGGAAGAAGGTCCTTGTCATCCGTCTTCCCTTGGTCTGGGAGCATCTCAGCGCAGGAACCTCAGGTCCAAAGGACGTGCCCTGCTCCTGGCACTGCTTTCTTGGTGCTATGAGGTCCCCCTGTCTCTCCGCTCACTTCTCTCTTTTATATCTCAAAGGAGATTGATTTAAGATACTATCTAGTCTTGTAGATCTCATCAATATAACTCCCAGTAATCCATCTGTTGACGCCTTTGAATTGTGGTGTCAGTGAAGAATATTGAATATACCATGGACTTCCAAAAGAATGAACAAATCTGTCTTGGAAGAAGTACAACCAGAATGCTCCTTAGAAGCAAGGATGGTGAGGCTGCGTCTTACATACTTTGAACATGTTGTCAGGAGGGATCAGACCCTGGAGAAGGACATCATTCTTGGCAGAGTACAGGGTCAGCAGAAAAGAGGAAGACCCTCAATGAGGTGGACTGACACAGTGGCTGCAACAATGAGCTCAAGCATAACGATTGTAAGGATGGCGCAGGACCAGGCAGTGTTTTGTTCTGTTGTGCATAGGGTCGCTATGACTCGGAACCGACTCGACGGCACTTAACAACAGCAACAACAACAATCCATCTTATTACAGCATAGTGATAGGATTTACAACACATGGACATCGTATCAGATGACAAAATCATAGACAATCATTACAATGCTGGGAATTATGACCTAGCCAAGTTGACAGATATTTTGGGGGGACACAATTCAATCCATGACACATCTCCACGAGTACCTGTATCCCAGTATCTCTCACCTACTCAAGGATTTTGCTTCTGTAATCACCCTCCATGCATCATTAATTTTTCCCTCTCTGCTGAATCATTCCCATCAGCTGATAAATATACCATTATTCTCCCATCTTAAAAAAAAGAAACGCCCTCCCTTGACTCAATGTCTCTGTCCAGCTACCTCCACATTTTTCTTCTCCCATTTACAATGAAACCCCTCAAAAATTGTGTTATTTACTGTCTTCATTTCCTCTCCTTCCACACCAGTGAAGCTCTCTTCCTTCATTCCACCAAAGGTGCTCTCATTAAGGTCACCAATGACCTCTACATTGCCAAATTTAGAGGCCAATTCACAGTGCTCACCTTTCTTGATCTCTCAGAAGTAATTGACACGGTTCTCTTTGCCGATTCTTCGACACGTCACTGACCTCCAAATGTTGGAGGTCCCCAGTACTCAGTCCTAGGACTTCTTCTCTTCCTTCTCTGTATCCACTTTAAATGCTTTTTTCTAGTCTCATGATTTTGTACACCATTTATACATTGGTAAGTCCCAAATGATTCTAGCCAGTAGCTCTCTCATGAGCTCCAGACTCCCTTTGGACACTCAAATTTTCTTCTACTTCCTGTCACTAATTTCTGTACATTCAACTGCAGTGAAAGTACAGTTATCTTAACCCAGGGAGGTAATATTGCCCCAGGTAACACAGACTCTTACCCAAAATCACACAGATGGTATGTGGTAGATCCCAAAGAAATCTCAAGTTTTTGCAAACAGCCTTTCCTTCAACAAGAATAGAGTTGCTTTTTGGTGTGATTTCCCAGGGAATTGAGAAGCACCTATTTTATGCAACTCCCAACTTTCTGTCCAGTCTTCTCAAAATTTCTGAAATTTTGTTGTTGCATCATGGCACATGCATATATTTAATTTGATTTATGTTCAACTCAGTTGTTCTCCAGCATGGCTTCTCCAGTCTCCAGTCTTTCCAGCAGTGCTTGTGGGCTATTATCCCTACATCCCTGCCAATACTTGGCATTACCAGCTTTCTAAGTTTTGCCAGGCTAATAAATGCAAAAGGATAATTCATTGATGCTTTATTTATATCAGATTACTAACTAATCTGAACATCTCCCATTCACTTGTTGGCTTGTTTCTTCTTTCATAAATAGGTATTCATTCTCTTTGCCACTTTTCTATTGTGGATCATATATTTTTGTTGCCAACTTCCAGAACCTATTTGAATATTCTAGTGGTTTGTCCCTTGAGAGTTTTAGAAATTGCAAGTAGTTTCTCCTGATCTGTCATCTGTCTATTATCTTTGTCCATTGTCATTGAAGAGAAATCCTTAAATTTTTTTAACCTTTTTATTGTAAAATAAAACAGTTATAGAAAATCACATAAAACAAATGTGTCACTTAGTCAATTATTGTAAGCTGAACACTTTTAATTTCCACTCAGGTAAAAAAATATAACTGCTCCAGCCACCCCAGAAGCCCATCCATATGCCTATCCCAACTTCAGCTCCCTTCTTCTCTCCAAAAGCAACCACCACCCTGACTTTTATAATAATGACTTTTTTATGCTTGTTTTTCACCCATAGTGTAATTTAGTCTTGACCATTACAGTTTTTTATATGTTTTATGTTTTTTTAGTTTCTTTTAGTATACATAATTCCCCTTCATCCCGTTTCTTTCCTCAAAATGAATCTTTTGAAGAAGCTAGGCTATTTGACCTCTATGGTGTTCCACAATCTGGATTTTGCTGAATGTATACTCATGGTAAAGTTCAACATGTTCCTCTGTCTACTGTATTTCCTACAAATGGGAAGCTGATCCAGAGACTTGATCAGGCTCAAGTGCGGTGTTTTCTCATCTGGTAGCACATCATGTCTGGGTCTCTTTTTGAGAACAGTGACTCTCAATGCCTTGATCCACTGATTCATTGGGGTTTGCAAAATGGGACTGCTCTGATTCTATCATTCATTTTCATTTTTTTACTGGAATAATTTTATAAAGAGACATTTCCCTCACTGACCACTTGGTTATCCAGTGGTATAGTTCATATAAGAAAAAAAAAAAAAAAGACAAGGATTCTGGGAAGATGGTGGCATAAACAGATCGTCATTCTAACCCTGCCCCACAAATGTAACAAGAAATACAACAAGAAAATGGTGCTCAGCTTTGAGGGACTCTGAATTGGGGAGCAGAGGAAACCAGCAGGGAACGGCAGCCAGGCAAGAATCAACAAATCAACAATGAGTCCCATACGGTAGGAAAATCGCTTCTCCCACCCTCCTTGCCCTTCCCTTCAGCCATGCCAGGTCACCAGCTGATGTGAGCTGGGGAAATGGCCCTAGCAAAAGAGCCATTTCCCCTAATTACCACAACCCCTGCCCATATGAAGAGACAGGTCCCCATGCTTCTGTTCTAAAATCAACACGGCAGACCTCCCTGGGGGTCCATTTGGAGTGTGCCAACACCTCTCCCATGTGGACACCGTTGGCTGCAAGCCTAAGGCTACCATGAATTGCTACAGAAGGCCCTTGTAGTGGAGTCCATTTTCACAGTCAACATGCTACCTGCCTCCCTGTGTACCCCATAGCTCAGGCCTCTGAAACCCACAGGACAGACCTCCCAGGGAGTCAGTTCTAGTCTGTCTGCTTCAGCTTCCAGTCAGTGCTGAGGACTGTTGACTGAGGCTGCTGTGTGCTAGGAGGTACGCATCTTGAGTGGAGGCTACACCCACAGCCAACATACTACAGAGGGGGCTCTTGTAGCAATAAGGCAGACCTCCCCTGGAGGTCCATTCCAAGTGTGACAACTTCTCCCCTACCCAGACACTGTCACCTGCAAGCAGGCTGTGAATTGCTACAGAAGGCCCCTGCAGTGGAGTCTTCTTCCATAGTCAGCAATCTATCTGCCTCCATGTGCACCCTATAGCCAAGGTCTCTGAAACCAACAGGACAAACTTCCCTTGGGGTCAGTTTGGGTTAGCCTGACTCCGCTTCCATTTGGCACTGAGGAATGTTGACAGAGGCTGCTGTGTGCTAGGAAGCAGGCATCTTGAGTAGAGGCTGTACTCACAGCCAACAATCTACTTGGAGGGGGGGCGAGCTCTGATAACAAGGCAGAGGTCCAGTGGGATCTGACAGAAGCATTACAGCCCCTTCCCCACCTGGTAACTGTTGATTGCCAGGCTGTTGCAAACTGCTACAGAAGGCCACTGCAGTGGAATCTACTCCCCAAATCAGCACTCTACCTGCCTCTCTGTTCACCCCATACCTCAGGCCTCTGAAACCAGCAGGACAGATCTCCATGGGGATCAGTTTAGGTCTGTCTGCTCCCCCTTCTGGTCAGTGCTGAAGACAGCTGACTAAAGCTGCTATGTGCTAGGAAGCAGGCATCTTGAGGGGAGGCTATACCCACAGCCAACCTACAGGGCAGTCCTTCCTGGGGGTCGTTTTTGGAGCATGACAACCCCTCCTCCACTTGGTAACTGTTAGATGCTGGACTGGTATGAACTTCTACAGAAGGTTTCCTACAGTGGAGCCAGGAAGAAGGTTACCTAAGTGGAGACTGCTCCCTTCACCACCACAGGGCCACTGGGGCTCTGATACCAAGAAGGATCTTTTGGAGGTCCTTCTGGGGAGTGTCAGCCCCTCCTCCTCCTGAAATGGAGGAAAGTCTGCCCATGCTTCCCCTGAATGCCAGCTCAGATATAAGCAGCCCTCACCGAGCAGGAAAGGAAGCCTCAGACAAAACCAAAGGGCAACACCCAGCCCCAAAGGGGGTTCATGGGGAGTGAGTTTCTGGCTGAAAACTTGTTTGCAGAAACAGAGGAGGGAGTAATAATCACAGAGAGAGAGAACTGCGCCCCCTGGTGCACAGATTGATTAGTGCATGGTATCTTGCCTGAGTGGCAGCCCACTAATGGCCAGATTGACCACAGCGTGTTCTCTGGTGTATTTTGGAGACATTGAAAGTTGAAAAACTGAGACCTGGAACTTTCGAATCCTACTTAATCCAGGGAGGGCAAAGGAGCTATCAGAGAGAGAGAGAGAGGAAACAGTAAGCAAAGGCCCTGCCTGCCTAAGAGTTTTTTTTTTTTTAGTGCAGGCAAAAACACCAACTCCTGGGGAGAACTGAGAAAGTTGACACCCTCGAACACTCCAATGTCCCAACAAAAGAATCACAAGAAACACAAAGGACAAAGAAATTATGGCCCATCCGAATGAACATGACAAAGGGAATGAAAGCACATCTAAGGATAACCAAATAATGGAAAAAATGGAAGAATATACTGTACCAATGTTAAACGTAATTAAAAAGTTAAGGGAAAACATAGACAAAGATGTCAAAGAAACAAGAAAAACAATGCAAGAACAAAATGAGGATCTAAGAAAAAGAGATATTGCAACTGAAAGGGACAATAAATTAAATGAGAAACACAATAGAATGAATTACCAACAGATTTAATCAGGCAGTAGAAAGAATCAGCGAATTACAGGATAAGATAGTTAAAATTACTGAGGCTGAAGAACAATAAGGATGGAGGGTCAAGAATGCTGAGCACAGCTTAATAGAATTATGAGACAACAACAAAAGGCATAATATATACATCATGGGAATCCCAGAAGGAGATGAGAGAAAGAAAGGGACAGAAAGAATATTTGAAGGAATAATGACAGAAAATTTCTCCAATCTAACGAAGGACATGAAGCTACAAACCCAAGAAGCACAAAGAACACCTAGTAGGATAAACACAAAGAAATCTACACCAAGACACATCATAGTTAGGCTCTCAGATAGTAAAAATAAAGAGAGAATCCTGAAAGCAGTGAGAGAGAAGCAAACAGTCACATACAAAGGCTCCCCAGTAAGATTAAATGCTGATTTCTCCTCAGAAACACTGGAGGCCAGAAAGCAATGGAATGAAATATTTAAAGTGCTAAAACGAATAACAACTGTCAACCAAGAATACTATACCCAGTGAAACTGTCCTTTGAGAATGAAGGTGATACTGGTCTGACAGAGACTAGAGGAACTCCCGAGGCTATGGTCCCTAGACACCCTTCTAATTCAGAAATGAAGCCACTCCTGACGTTCACCTTTCAGTCAAATATTAGACAGGTCTATAAAACAAACAATAACACCCATAAGGGATGTGCTCCTTAGAACAATCAAGTATATGAGACCAAACACCTGCCCAAAAGCAAAGATGAGAAGGCAGGAAGGGGCAGAAAAACCAGATGAATGGAAATGAGGAACCCAGGGTGGAAAGGGGGAGAGTGCTGACACATTGGAGGGATTGCAGTCAATGTCATGAAACAATTTGAGTATAAATTACTGAGTAGAAAACTAATTTGCTGTGTAAACTTTCACCTAAAGCACAATAAGATGTTAAAAAAAAAAAAAATACAATGCTCTGTGCACCAAAAAAAAAAAAGAAAGAAAGAATGGGGATGAAATTAAAATATTCCCAGACAAACAGAAACCAGGAGAGTTCATATCCACCAGACTGGCCCTGCAAAAAATACTGCTGGGAATTCTATAGGTGGAAGGGAAAAGACACCAGAAAGTAATTCAAAGACATACATAAAAAGAAAGATTTCTAATAAAGGGAATAGTATGGACAAGTATAAGGGCTAGCAATAAGGTATTCATGCTTGATAATTCTAATTATTTTGTCCTTCATGATATTTAATGACAAATGTATGAAAAGCAGGGATAAAATTATATTACAGGGCACATGAAATATAAAGATGTAATTAGTGATAACAACAAGAAAATGGGAGAGGGAGCAGGAGGAATAGTATATGTATAGAATTTCTTATATGTTATTGAGGTTAAGTTTCTACCAACTTACTCATATTCCATGCAAATGATAGCTAAAAGAGAGCTGGGGTGGCAGTCTTAATATCAGAGAAAGTAGACTTTAAGACAAAAAATCTGCCAGGAGAGATAAAAATGGATTTTATATAGTGATAAAAGGGTCAATTCATCAAGAAGATTTAACAATCGTAAGTATATATGCACCCAATACTAGAGGACCTAAATATATAAAACAAACACTGATAGAATTGAAGGGAGAAATACATAGTACTGCAATAATAGTTGGAGACTTCAACACACCACTTTCAATATTAGACAGAATATCTAGAAAGAAGATCAACAGGGAAACAGAGGACCTGAATGACACTATAAACCAATTAAACTTAGTAGAAGAGTTCACCCAACGACAGCACAATATACATTCCACTCCAGTGCACATGGATCATTCTCCAGGATAGACCATAGGTTACGTCACAAAGCAAGTCTAGATAAATTTAAAAAGATTGAAATCATACAAAGTGTTTTCTCTGACCGCAATGGAGTGAAGCTAGAAATCAATAACAGAAAAAAAAAAAAACTGGAAATACACAAACATGGAAATTAAACAACACATTATTAAACTACCAATGGGTCGAGGAAGAAATCACAAATTTCCTAGAGTCAAATGAAAATGATAGCACAACATACCAAAACTTACAGGATGTTGTGAAGGCAATTCTCAGAGGGAAGCTTATAGCAATAAATGCCTACATGAAAAAAGAAGAAAGATCTCAAATCAATAGCTGAATTTCACAATTTCAGGAACTAGAAGAGAAGAGCAAACTAAACCTACTAGAAGAAAGGAAATAACAATGATCAGAGCATAGATAAATAAAACTGAAAACAGAAAAACAGAGAGAATCAATAAAACCAGAAGTTGGTTCTTTGAAAAGACTGATAAAATTGACAAACTTTTAACTAGACTGACAAAGAAAACAAGAGAAAAATGCAAATAACCAAAATAAGAAATGAAAGAGGGAACATTACGACTGACCTGATAGAAATAAAGAGAATTATGACATAATATTACGAACAACTGTACGGCAACAAACTGGATAACGTAGATGAAATGGCTTCTTATTTATCTAATGCTGCTATAACAGAAATACCACAAGTGGATGGCTTTAACAAAGAAAATTTTATTCTCTCACAGTTTAGGAGGCTAGAAGTCCAAATGCAGGGTGCCAGCTCCAGGGGAAGTCTTTCTTTCTCTGTTGGCTCTGGGGGAAGGTCTTTGTCATCAATCTGCCCATGGTCTAGAAGCCCTCAGCACAGGGACCCAGGTCCAAAGGACATGCTATTCTCCTGGCTCTTCTTTCTTGGTGCTCTGAGGTCTCTCTCCTCTCTCCTGGATTGTCTGTTTTATGTCTCAAAAGAGATTGACTCAAGATACAACCTAACCCTGTAGATTGAGTCCTGCCTCATTAACACAACTGCCTCTAATCCTGCCTTATTAATATCACAGAGGTTAGGATTTGCAACACATAGAATAATCACATCAGATCACAAAATGGTGGAAAACCACACAGTACTGGGAATCATGGCATAGCCAAGTTGACACACATTTTGGGGGGACACGATTCAATCCATGACAAATTCTTAGAAGCATACAACCTACCCAAACTGACTTGAGAGGAAATAGGAAGTCTCAACAGACCCATAACAAGTGAGGAGATGGAATCAGTAATCAACCACTGCACCCACCCCGCCCCCGCCACTCAAAAAATAGCCCTGGACAAGATGTCTTCACTGGGGAATCCTACCAAACATTTAGAGAAGAATTGACACAAATACTGTTTAAATTCTTCCAAAAGATGGAGAGGGAAGGACTACTCCCTGACTAATTCAATGATGCAAACATAATCCTGCTACCAAAACCAAAGACACCACCAAACCAAAAACCAAACCCAGTGCCGTCGAGTCGATTCCGACTCATAGCTGCCCTATAGGACAGAGTAGAACCACCCCATAGAGTTTCCAAGGAGGGCCTGGCGGATTCAAACTGCCGACCCTTTGGTCTGCAGCCGTAGCACTTAACCACTACACCACCAGGGTTTCCAAAGCCACCACAAGAAAAGAAAATTACAGGCCATTATCTCTTGTGAATATAGATGCAAAAATCCTCAACAAAATACTAGCAAATAGAATCTAAAAGCATATTAAAAGTCATACATCATGGCCAAGTGGGATTTATTCCAGGAATGCAGGGATCATTCAACATTAGAAAATCAATCAACATAATAACACAACATCACAGAACAAAGGAAAAGAATCACATCATCATCTCTGTGGATATACGGAAAAAGCATTTGATAAAATCCAACACTCTGTCTTGATGAAAACCCTACAGAAGATTGGAATAGAAGGGAAATTCCTCATTATAATTCAGGAGGTATATGAAAAGCCAACAGCCAACATTATACTCAATGGAGAAAGACTGAGAGCTTTCCCCTTGAAATCAGGAACAAGACAAGTGTGCCTGCTCTCACCACTTCTATTCAATACTATACTAGAAGTCCCATCCAGACCAATGAGAGAAGAAAAAGAAACAAAAAGGTATCCAGACTGGAAAAGAAGAAGTAAAATTATCTCTATTCACGAATGGTATGATCCTATATGTACGAAATGCCAAAAGAGTCTGCAAGAAAACTTCTAGAACTAATAGAAGAATTTAGCAAAGTTGCAGGGTACGAGGTCAACAACCAAAAATCAGTTGGTTTCCTATACACCAGTAATGAAAAACCTGAAAGAGAAATTAGGGAAACAATTCTATTTACAACAGCATCTAAGATAATAAAATATCTTGCAATAAACCTAACCAAGGACATGAAGAACTTATACAATGAAAATTATAAAACACTGATGAAAGAGATTAAAGAAGGCTTAAATAAATGGGAAGATGTTCCATGTTCTCGGATTGGAAGACTTAATATTGTTAAGATGTCAATACCACCCAAAGTAATCTATAGATTCAATGCAATCCCAATCAAAATTCTAACAGACTTCTTTACAGAAATAGAAACACCAATCTTCGCTATTATGTGGAATGACAAGAGGCCCCGGATAACTAGTGTTCACAGAGAAGAACAAAGTACGAGGACTCATCCTTCCCGATTTTAAAACATATTATACAGTTACAGTAATCAAAACAGCCTGATACTGATATAATAATAGACACATAGACCAATGGAATAGAATTGAGAGTCCAGAAATAATCTCAAACATCTGTGGTCAACTGATTTTTAATAAGGGTGCAAAGTCCATTTGAGAGGAAAAGAAGAATCTCTTCAATAAATGATGCTGAGAAAATTGCATTTCCATACGTATAAAATTGAAACAGGACCCATGCCTCACGCCATACACAAAAACAAATTTAAAATAGATTAAGGACTTAAATGTGCAAACAAAAACCATAAAATTCTTAGAAGAAATTGCAGGGGCAATGCTGTCAGGTCTACATTTTAACAATGGGTTATTTAACTTAATAACAAAAGCACAAACAGCAAAAGACAAAATAAATACATGGGACCTCATAAATATTAAAAATTTTCTTCATCAAAAGACTTTACCAAAAAAGTGAAAAGACAAGCTACAAACTGGGAGAGTATCTTCGGACACTACATATCCGAAAAGAATCTAATAACCAAAATATATATAAAGAAAAAAAAGATAACCACTTGAGTCTTTCGGTCTACTTACCAGTATTCAAAATAATGTCTTCGTTCCTGTCAGCCTACAAAAGTCATCATTTAGATTCTTATGTCATTATTAAATCATGAATTTAACCATAGTTTATGGTTTTAATCCATTGCATATTTTGTGTTACTTGACACTCAAATTATCCCATATTTGGCCAGGATTAACTTCTTCAAGTTGTCTTCGAAGTCCTTTTGACATAGATCTAGTAGCCTTAGATAGTTTCTTTGTATCTAGTATGAAAAAATATTCCAGAATTTTCTTGCCCTCATTCCCTGCCCTAGACCCCAAATCAGCCATTTCTCTGAAGAGTCCTGGTTCCTTTTGATAGGGAATATTTCAAGACCACAATCTGAGTGTTAGGGATGTTCATTGCTACTGGGTTTGTTTTTATTTCCAGGTCTTCTCAGTGGATAGAGGTAGGATATACAAATAATAACTCATGAGTTTATACCAATATTTCCAACTCTAATTTAGCACAACAGATTGTTTACTTAAGTTCTTGTACAATATATCTGAATCTCTTCTACACTGAGAATTCTTGTTCTAAATGTTACAAGTCATAATATTATTAGAATATCAATAGTCTATATTAGTTACCCTGGTGGCATAGTGGTTAAGACCTATGGCTGCTAACAAAAAGGTCAGCAGTTCAAATCCACCAGGTGCTCCTTGGAAATCCTACAGGGCAGTTCTATTCTGTCCTATAGGGTTGCTATGAGTCGGAATTGACTTGACAGCAACAGGTTTGGTTTTTTGGTTTTTATCCCATGTTATATACATAATGTCTAAGAATACTAATTCTAAAATACTAATTTATCAATTACAATTACTGAAAAGAGATAAATTTTTGCATGTACTATCCCTATTTGTTATGGATTGAATTGTGTCCCCCAAAGATATGTGTCAACTTGGCTGGGCCATGATTCCCAGTGTTGTGTAACTGTCCATCATTTTGTCATCTGATATGATTTTCCTATGTGTTATAAATCCTACCTCTATGATGTTAATGAAGTGGAATTAGAGGCAGTTATGTTAACGACGCAGGACTCAATCTAAGAGATTAGGTTGTATCTTAAAGCAATCAGTTTTGAGATAGAGAGAATTGGGCAGAGAGACAGAGGAACCTCAAAGCGGTGAGAAACAAGAGCCAAGAGAATAATGTCCTTTGAATCTGGGACCCTGCACTGAGAAGCTCCTCGACCAGGGAAGGTTGATGACAAGGACTTTCCCCCAGAGCCAACAGAGAGAGAAAGCCTTCCCCTGGAGCTGGCACACTGAATTCGGACTTCTAGCCTCCTAGACTGTGAGAGAATAAATTTCTCTTTGTTAAAGCCATCCACTTGTGGTATTTCTGTTACAGCAGCATTAGATGACTAAGACACAATTCCTCCCTCAGATTTTTAAACTTACATTGTCATATTATAAAGATTTTAATACGGTACTTTCTCCTAGTCTTTGTTCTACAAATAAGTGTACGTAAATGCTCACCACTGTCTTTATATTGGCATTTCTCTACTCGATTTTGTTGTCTGAAGCTCATTTTCTAGTAGATTCGGAAAGGCTAACAGAAGCAATGCTCCCTGATTTGTTGTATGTTGATAATTGTGCCTTTTATATTTGAAAGTCAGTTTTGATGGATATAAAATCCTTGCTTCACATTTTCTTTCCTTGAGTATCTTAAATATGTTGCTCCATTTTCTTCTGGCATAAAGCGTGCTGTCAAAAAATCTGATGGTAATTTAATATTCTTTCTTTATAAATTATGTACTCTTTTTGCCTAGATGCCAATTTTTTTTTTAGTCTGGTAATTTTATTGGAAAATGTGTTGGTGTTGGTCAGTTAACACCAAGATATGCAGTGTGATCTTTTTTTTTTTAAATAATTTTTATTGTGCTTTTTTTTCTTTAAGTGAAAGTTTACAAATCAAATCAGTCTCTCACACAAAAACCCATGTACACCTTGCTACACACTCCCAATTACTCTCCCCCTAATGAGACAGCCTGCTCTCTCCCTCCACTCTCTCTTTTCATGTCCTTTTCGCCAGCTTCTAACCCCCTCCACCCTCTCATTCCCCTCCAGGCAGGAGATGCCAACATAGTCTCAAGTGTCCACCTGATTCAAGAAGCTCACTCCTCACCAGCATCCCTCTCCAACCCATTGTCCAGTCCAATCCATGTCTGAAGAGTTGGCTTAGGGAATGGTTCCTGTACTGGGCCAACAGAAGGTCTGGGGGCCAATACCACTGGGGACCTTCCAGTCTCAGTCAGACCATTAAGTCTGCTCTCCTGCTCCCTCAGGGGTTCTCTGTTGTGTTCCCTGTCAGGGTAGTCATCGGTTGTAGCCGGGCACCATCTAGTTCTTCTGGTCTCAGGATGATGTAGTCGCTGGTTCATGTGGCCCTTTCTGTCTCTTGGGCTCATAATTGCCTTGTGTCCTTGGCGTTCTTCATTCTCCCTTGATGCAGATGGGCTGAGAACAATTGATGCATCCTAGATGGCCGCTTGCTAGCGTTTAAGACCCCAGAGGGCCTCTTCAAAGTGGGATGCAGAATGTTTTCTTAATAGATTTTATTATGCCAATTGACTTAGATGTCCCCTGAAACCATCGTCCCCAGACCCCTGCCCCTGCTAAGCTGGCCTTTGAAGCATTCAGTTTATTCAGGAAACTGCTTTGCTTTTGGTTTAGTCCAATTGTGCTGACCTTCCCTGTATTGTGTGCTGTCTTTCCCTTCACCTAAAGTAGTTCTTATCTACTATCTAATTAGAGAATACCCCTCTCCCACCCTCCCTCCCTTCCCCCTCTCTTAACCACAAGAGAATGTTTTCTTCTCAGTTTAAACTATTTCTCAAGTTCCTATGATAGTGGTCTTATACAATATTTGTCCTTTTGCAACTGACTCATTTCACTCAGCATAATGCCTTCCAGGTTCCTCCATGTTATGAAATGTTTCACAGATTCCTCACTGTTCTTTATTGATGCGTAGTATTCCATTGTGTGAATATAACATAATTTATTTATCCATTCATCCGTTGATGGGCACCTTGGTTGCTTCCATGTTTTTGCTATTGTAAACAGTGCTGCAATAAACATGGGTGTGCATGTATCTGTTCGTGTAAAGGCTCTTATTTCTCTAGGATATATTCCAAGGAGTGGGATTGCTGGATCGTATGGTAGTTCTATTTCTAACTTTTTAAGGAAGCGCCAAATTGATTTCCAAAGTGGTTGTACCATCTGACATTTCCACCAGCAGTGTAGAAGTGTTCCAATCTCTCCACAGCCTCTCCAACATTTATTATTTTGTGTTTTTTGGATTAACGCCAGCCTTGTTGGAGTGAGATGACATCTCATTGTAGTTTTGATCTGCATTTCTCTAATGGCTAATGATCGTGAACATTTCCTCATGTATCTGTCAGCTACCTGAATGTCTTCTTTAGTGAAGTGTCTATTCATATCTTTTTCCCATTTTTTAATTGGGTTATTTGTCTTTTTGCAGTTGAGTTTTTGCAATATCGTGTAGATTTGAGAGATTAGGCACTGATCAGAAATGTCATAGTTAAAAACTTTCCCAGCCTGTAGGTAGTCTTTTTACTCTTTTGGTGAAGTCTTTGGATGAGCATAAGTGTTTGATTTTCAGGAGCTCCCAGTTATCTAGTTTTTCTTCTACATTCTTTACAATGTTTTCTATACTGTTTATGTCCCTATTTTTTCTTCCATGATCTTTATCGTTTTAGAATTTATATTTAAGTCTTTGATCCATTTTGAGTTAGTTTTTGTGCATGGAGTGAGGTATGGGTCTTGTTTCATTTTTTTGCAGATGAATATCCAGTTAGGCCAGCACCATTTGTTAAAAAGACTGTCTTTTCCCCATTTAACTGTTTTGGGGCCTTTGCCAAATATCAGCTGCTCATATGTGGATGGATTTATGTCTGGATTCTCAATTCTGTTCCATTGGTCTGGGTATCTGTTGTTGTACCAGTACCAGGCTGTTTTGACCACTGTGGTGGTGGTATAATAGGTTCTAAAATCAGGTAAAGTAAGGGCTCCCACTTTGTTCTTTTTCAGTAATGCCTTATTTATCCAGGGCCTCTTTCCCTTCCATATGAAATTGGTGATTTGTTTCTCCATCTCATTAAAGAATGTCCTTGGGATTTGGATCAGAATTGCATTAAATGTTTTGATCGCTTTTGGTAGAATAGGCATTTTTATAATGTTAAGTTTTTCTATCCACGAGCAAGGTATGTTCTTCCACTTAGATAATTTTCTTTTGGTTTCTTGCTGAAGTGTACTGTAGTCTTCTTTGTATAAGTCTGTACATCTCTGGTAAGATTTATTCCGAAGTATTTTATCTTCTTGGGGGCTACTGTAAATGGCATTGATTTGGTGATTTCCTCTTCGACGTTCTTTTTGTTGGTGTAGAGGAATCCAACTGATTTTTGTATGTTTATCTTGTATCCCAATACTCTGCTGAACTCTTCTGTTAGTTTCAGTAGTTTTCTGGAGGATTCCTTAGGGTTTTCTGTGTATAAAATCATGTCATCTGCAAATAGAGATACTTTTACTTCTTCCTTGCCAATCTGGATGTCCTTTATTTCTTTATCTAGCCTAATTGCTCTGGCTAGGACTTCCAGCACAATGCTTAATAAGAGTGGTGATAAAGGGCATCTTTGTCTGGTTCCCGGTCTCAGTGGGAATGTTTTCAGGCTCCTTCCATTTAGGGTGATGTTGGCTGTTGGCTTTGTATAAATGCCCTTTATTATGTTGAGAAATTTTTCTTCTATTCCTATTTTGCTGAGAATTTTTATCATGAATGAGTATTGAGCTTTGTCAAATGCCTTTTCTGCATCAATGGAGAAAATCATGTGATTCTTGTCTTTTGTTTTATTTTTGTGGTGGATTACAGTAATTTTTTTTTTTATGTTGAACCATACCTGCATACCTGGTATGAATCCCACTTGGTCACGGTGAATTATTTTTTTGATATGTTGTTGAATTCTACTGGCTAGAATTTTGTTGAGGATTTTTGCATCTACATTCATGAGGGATATAGGTTTATAATTTTCTTTTCTTGTGGTGTCTTTACCTGGTTTTGGTATCAGGGATATGGTGGCTTCATAGAATGAGTTTGGTAGTATTCCATCCTTCTCTATGCTCTCAAATAACTTTAGTAGTAGTGGTTAACTCTTCTCTGAAAGTTTGGTAGAACTCTGTAGTGAAGGCATCAGGACCATGACTTTTTTTTGTTGGGAGTTTTTGATTACCTTTTCAATCTCCTTTTTTGTTATGGGTCTATTTAGTTGTTCTACCTCTGTTTGTGTTAGTTTAGGAAGGTAGTGTGTTTCTAGGAATTCATCCATTTCTTCTAGGTTTTCATATTTGTTTGAGTATAGTTTTTCATAGGAATCTGATATGACTCTTTTAATTTCAGTTGGGTCTGTTGTAATATCGCCCATCTCATTTCTTATTTGGGTTATTTGCTTCCTCTCCTGTTTTTTTTTTTTTTTTTTTTTTTTGTCAGCTTGGCCACTGGTTTATCAATTTTGTTGAGTTTTTCAAAAAAACAGCTTTTGGTCTTGTTAATTCTTTCAATTGTTTTTCTGTTTTCTATTTAATTTAGTTCAGCTCTAATTTTCATTATTTGTTTTCTTCTGGTGCCTGAGGGTTTCTTTTGTTGCTCTCTTTCTATTTGTTCAAGTTGTAGGGATAGTTCTTTGATTTTGGCCTTTCTTCTTTTTGGATGTGTGCATTTATTGATATAAATTGGCCTCTGAGCACTGCTTTTGCTGTGTCCCAAAGGTTCTGATAGGAAGTGTTTTCATTCTCATTGGATTCTATGAATTTCTTTATTCCATTCTTAATGTCTTCTATAATCCAGTCTTTTTTGAGCAGGGTATTGTTCAGTTTCCAAGTGTTTGATTTCTTTTTCCTGTTATTGATTTCCACTTTTATGGCCTTATGGTCAGAGAAGATGCTTTGTAATATTTCAGTGTTTTGGATTCTGCTAAGGCTTGCTTTATGACCTAATATGTGGTCTATTCTAGAGAATGTTCCATGTGCACGAGAAAAGAAAGTATAGTTCGTTGCTGTTGGGTGGAGTGTTCTGTATATGTCTATGAGGTCAAGTTGGTTGATTGTGGCATTTAGATCTTCTGTGTCTTTATTGAGCTTCTTTCTGGATGTCTTGTCCTTCACTGAAAGTGCTGTGTTGAAGTCTCCTACTGTTGTTGTGGAGCTGTCTATCTCACTTTTCAATGCCGATAAAGTTTGTTTTATGTATCTTACAGCCCTGTCATTGGGTGCATAAATATTTAATATGGTTATATCTTCTTGGTGTATTGTCCCTTTAATCATTATATAGTGTCCTTCCTTATCCTTTCTGATGGATTTCACTTTAAAGTCTATTTTGTCAGAAATCAATATTGCCACTCCTGCTCTTTTTTGATTGTTGTTTGCTTGATATATTTTTTTCCATCCTTTGAGTTTTAGTTTTTTTTTTTTTTTTAAGTCTAAGGTGTGTCTCTTGAAGGCAGCATATAGACGGATCTTGTTTTTTAATCCGTTCTGCCACTCTCTTTACTGGTGCATTTAGTCCATTTACATTCAGGGTAATTATGGATAGGTATGAATTTAGTGCTACATTTTGATGTCTTTTTTTGTGTGTTGACAGTTTCTTTTTCCCACTTGATTTTATGTCCTGAGTAGATTTTCTTTATGTGTTGTCCTTTCGTCATATTTGTTGTTGTTGATTTTGTTTCTGCTGAGTCTGTATTTTTCCCATGTATTTTATTTTGATGAGTAGGATAGTTTGTCTCCTTTGTGGTTACCTTATTATTTACCCCTATTTTTCTAAATTTAAAACTAACTTTTATTTCTTTGTATCACCGTATCATCCTCTCCATATGGAAGATGTATGATTACATTTCTTAGTCCCTCTTTATTATTTTAATGTTGTCTTCTTTTATATAATAACATCTCTGTTACCCTGTATTGGGCTTTTTTTTTTTTTAATCTTGCTTTGTTTTTTTGGATTTCCCTGTCTGGGTTGACTTCTGGTTGCTCTGCCTAGTGTTCTAGTCTTGGGTTGATACCTGATATTATTGATTTTCTAACCAAAGAACTCCCTTTAGTATTTCTTGTAGTTTTGGTTTGGTTTTTATGAATTCCCTCAACTTGTGTTTATTTGCAAATGTCTTAATTTCACCTTCATATTTAAGAGGCAGTTTTGATGGATATATGATTCTTGGCAGGCAATTCTTTTCCTTCACTTTTTTAAATATGTCATTCCATTGCCTTCTTGCCTGCATGGTTTCCGCCGAGTAGTCCGAGCTTATTCGTATTGGCTCTCCCTTGTAGGTGACTTTTCTTTTATCACTCGTTGCTCTTATAATTGTCTCTTTATCTTTGGTTTTGGCAAGCTTGATTATAATATGTCTTGGTGACTTCCTTTTAAGATCTATGTTATGTGGAGTTCAATGAGCATCTTGGATAGATACCTTCTCATCTTTCACAATATCAGGGAAGTTTTCTGGCAACAAATCCTCAACAGTTTTCTCTGTATTTTCTCTTATCCCTCCCTGTTCTGGTACTCCAGTCCCACGTAGGTTATTTCTCTTGATAGAGTCCCACATGATTCTTAAGGTTTCTTCATTTTTTTAAACTCTTTTATCTGATTTTTCTTCAAATATATTAGTGCCAAGTGATTTATCTTCAAGTTCAGAAATTCTAGCTTCTACTTGCTCAATTCTGCTCCTCTGACTTCCTATTGAGTTATCTAATTCTGTAATTTTATTGTTAATCTTCTGAATTCCTGATTGCTGCCTGTCTATGGATTTTTCCAGCTTATTAAACTTTTCATTATGTTCCTGAATAATCTTTCTAATTTCTTCAGTTTCTTTATCTGTGTGTTCCTTGGCTTGTTCTGTGTATTGCTTCATTTCCTTCCTGATGTCTTGAAGGGTTCTGTATATTAAACTTTTGTATTCTGCATCTGGTAATTCCAGGAATGGACTTTCATCTAAAAGATCCCTGGATTCTTTGTTTTGAGAGCCTGTTGAGGTGATCATGGCCTGTTTCTTTATGTGACTTGATATTGACTGTTGTCTCCGAGCCATCTATAAGTTACTGTATTAGTTTATGCTTGCTTACTGTGTCATAGCTGCTTGCTTTGTTTTGTTTTGGTATACCCCTATGGGTTGCTTGAGTGAGATAGCTTGATTATTTTTGCCTTTGGAGCTCTGCTGTCCTGTCCCCAGCTGGCTAGAGCTGTTATCAGGTATATCAGTCTAGGACTCCATTCAGTTTTCTTGTATGAATTCAGCTCAGGTTTTCAGGTAGCTGATATCAAGTGTGTGGTGCAGGCTCTGTCCTACAGCCTTAGAGGGGCAGGGGTGATTGGTGTACATCTGATTGTAGTATCTGATTGCAGCAGGGGGTCACATTCTGAACAAGGCAGGGGTCTGAGAACCGACCCCCAAGTGTCTCTGAGGAAAACGCGTCTCTGTTCCCTAGAGCATGCTGGTGGGTGGGTTCTGCAGAGGGACCATGGGCACCCAAAGTTTTTGTTGTAAGGACTGGGAGGTACCAGTTATCTTTGGACCCCTGTTGTAGGTGGCCGGGTGACCTAAGTGGAGCTACCAGTCCTTAGGTCCCTGTTGTGGGTAGGTGAGGACCTTGTTTAATAGGCAAAGCAATGTCAAACATCAAACACCTACCTCTCCACCACACAGCTGAAATGGTTGGCGTTTGTCAACAAGGGCCTATTCTCCTGAAATAGGCCCACACAGGTCCATGCAGAAGGGAAAGGTGCTCAAGGTCCACAGACAGTTTATGCCTGGACAGGAGCTGCTTCTGTCCTGAGCTCCCCCAGTTAATGGAGCTAGCAAATTATCTTTTCCCCCCAGTTGGAAATTTTTTCCTTCCCCAAGGCCGGGAGGAAGGCTCCAGGTGCTCACCAGGGTCTATCTCAGGCCCAGGGATTCAGCCACTGAAGCCGGCTTGGGGGTGAAGGTGGGGGCGCGGTAAAATATACACAAGTACTTAGCTTTTGCTGAGAGCGCTGTTTTCCTCAGGTTCCGGAGGTGTGAGTGGGCTGTGTGGCTGGCTGCTTCCCCCTGAGGAAACTGCGGCTGAACACTAGTACTAGCCCTCTGCCGCTGCCACCGCTGCTCCAGGAATGGTGCCTGAGGGCTCCCCACGATTCAGGTCTGGTAACTCCTCTCTGCTTCTGAAAGGCCTCTTCCTCCCTGTGCCCCTCAGTTCGTTGTCTAAGCTTGCCTTTGATGCTCAGGGCTCCCAGGTTCTCACAAATATACTCGTTTCACTTGTTTTTTTGGGTCTTTGTTGTAAAGAGGGCTCGACAGAAGCATCTGTCTCTTCCGCCATCTCGGCTCTGCCTCCTTAATATGCATTTTCAGTGTGTAATTTCATTTGTTTTTTATTTCAGGAAAGTTTACTTGAACTATACTTTTTAGTATTATGCTGTTCCTTTGCCTTGATTATCTCTTCGTATGACTCTAATTATCCATATGATGCATCTTCTTTGCCTACAACTATTCATCACTGTCTCACAAATTCTTTTTTTACTTCTTTTCATTGTTTATTTTTTTTCCTCTTTCCACCTTCTCTTTCTCTTAAAGTATTATTGCTGTGATTATTCACTCTGTTCCTTTTAGTTTAGATTTTTTTCTTAAGTGGTGATTCTTTTATTTCTAAATCTAATTTCTAATTTTTTGCAAATTTTTCACCTAATTTCTGGGCTTTTCTCAGTGTCTTTTAGTTTGTTTTAAAATAGTACATTGCCATTCTATTCTGCTTTATGGACATGTCTCTCCAGAGTTCTTTCATTACCTGTAGAGATGTTATTCTCCTTATTTCTTATAATAATTTTGTACGTGATTTGACCCTGATACTTTTTTTGAGGCTCATTACCTGAAAATTTAAAAGGAGGACGTTTAGAATGAACCTGTATTTCAAAGGAGTATTTCTAAATTCTTAGGGATGCCTCTTTTGTTGTTTTTGTATTGTTAAAAAAAATATGGTGACTTGCTCTCTGTGATATTCTGACCTATTCCCATTTCCCACTTTAATCAGAACCTTCTTTTTCTTTCGTATTTATTGTACCTATCCTGCCAAGTTTTTAATATATTTTGGTTGTTTGGGTTTTATCCTATTTTCTGGTCTGCCAGACATGGATTGCTTACCTCTGCTTCTTCAGGCACAGACTTGATATGACAAATTTTGTTTGGCCATTGATGATTTTCCCCACAACTAAATGACAAAACCAAACCCATTGCCGTCCAGTCAATTTTAACCTATAGTGACTCTATAGGACAGAGCAGAGCCACCCCAAATGGTTTCCAAGGAGCAGCTGGTAGTTTTGAACTGCTGACCTTTTGGTTAGCAGCCAGATGGTTAACCACTGTGCCACCAGGGCCCCCACAACTAAATGACAAGGTATCTACTTTAAAGGATACCTTGGTTGTACCATAAATGTTGTCTGTTTTGGTTTTCTATCTATCTGCTCTTTTTTTTTTTTTTTTAATGTGGGGGTTTAGGAAGATCCAAAAACTGTGCTTCCACCACTGCTGCCATCTTCCCAGAATTTCCCCAAGAAATTTGTAATTTATACTGGGTCAAATTCCAATTTGAGTCTCTAACACTAGGCTATAAGGTAGATGCAGAAATTTGTTGTGGTGGTTGTTGTTGCTGCTGCTGTTATTGTTTTTTGGACAACAGAACATTTAAAATATTTTCAGTTAGTTGTCAACACTTAAAACTAGCAAGGTTTCACATACAAATTCAGATTTTAGACCTTTCTGGTAAAACTGAAAGTTCTGGGTATGCTGGGCCTACATTCCAACACGGCAATGGTAAGCTGGAGCTGCATATCAGTCACTCATTCAGAGGGTGTGTGTGGTCTTCAGCTCACCACAGCCTCCTCCCAGCTGGCCTTACACATTTGTGTTAACTGTCTGACTCTATAGGCTTTTGAGTTTGCAACTGCTGGTCTGTGAGAACTCTGTGTTTCCCTAGTTTCTCTTTGGGAGAGAACCTATAGACCCCATGGGTCTTTGAGGCCCCAGAACAGACTCAAATCCAAGTCCAGATGTCTCCAATCTTTTCCAGGAGAAACATATTCCTATATTATCTGAGTTTCTCTGAGGCAGTTTTGAGGGTATTTAATCATTCTGTTGCTAAATTAGATGAGTAAAAATCTCCAAATGAAACTGTGATTTATTTTCACTTCCTTTTCTCATCCTAATTAAATATTCACATTCATGCCTAAATGTATGTTCATAATTTTCTTTTTTTTAGAGAACATAAACCAAAAAAAACTAAACCTGTTGCTGTTGAGTTGATTCCAACTCATAGCGACCCTATACGGCAGAGTAGAACTGCCCCATAGAGTTACCAAGGAGTGGCTGGTAGAATTGAACTGCCGGCCTTTTGGTTAGCAGCCAAGCTCTAAACCACTTCACCCTAGATTCCTGTATAAGCTTTAGGCCCCACAAAAACCAGACCCAGCCCTGATTTCAGCCTCCACCTTCATCCTGCCATCCCCCCGAGGGAATTTTAGAGTGAAAACAAATAAGGCAGAGGCTGAGTCCCAGCCAGGTCCCTCCTTTCAACACAGTATGGGAACTGAAGAATTCCACAGGAGGCACCTAGGCAGACTCCCACAGGTCAGAGAATACAGGACCTGACCCGAGGGTGGCAGGGATGAAGCATCAAAGCCAACAGTCCTGGCTGGCAGTCAGTGTGAGGAGGGCACAGTATGGATGGATGATGACATGTAGGGCTAGATGCTCCCTCCTATGCTGGGATTATTAAACCCCTCAGGATTCAGACACAACCTGAAGAATCTTAAACTGGTGAGATTTCAAGCTGAATCTCTACTCCTCTGTCTTAGTTATCTAGTGCTGCTATAACAGAAATTCCACAAATGGGTGGCTTTAACAAGCAGAATTTTATTTTCTCACAGCTTAGAAGGCTAGAAGTCCAAATTCAGGGTACTGGATCGGGGGAAACACTTTCTCTGTTGGTTCTAGGGGAAGGTACTTGTCTCTTCAGGCTCTGTTTCCTGGTTCCTTGGAGATCTCCATGTGGCTTGATATTGATCCTCCCTGCCCCCCCCCATTTCTGCTGGCTTGTTTAATCTGTTATATCTGAATAGAGAATGACTCAAGAACACCCTACATTGATCCTGCCTCATTAACATAACATGGACAACCCATTCCCAAACGGGATTATAAATACCCACAGGCATAGAGGTTAGGATTTACAACACATATTTTGGTGGTACACAATTTAATCTATAACCTCCTCCTCTTCTCTCCCTCCTTTGTCCAACCATATGAGCCTTTCTTCTGTTTCTCCCCTAACGGCCAAGTAGTCTTGCCTCAGGGCCTTTGCACTTCCTATTTTTTCACCTAGGTGGATGCTTTTTTCCTGGGTCTTCTCATCTCTGGGTCTTCCAGGTCTCTGCATAAAGGTCACTTCATTGGGACACTTCTTCTGACCAGCCTGTATAAAATAGCACCCCTTTTCCACTGCTACCTCATGTCTCCCCCTGCTTGATTTTTCTTCAGAGCACTTATCATAACTTACGACATCCTATCATACAGTTCCATCACCTGCCTGTCAGTTTGTCATACTGTGGTGGCTTGCATATTGCTATGATGCTGGAAGATATGCCACCAGTATTTCAAATACCAGCAGGATCATCCATGGTAGACTGGCTTCAGTGGAGCTTCCAGACTAAGACAGACTAGGGATTTGCTAATTTTCATAAGAAAGGCCTGAGGATCCACTTCTGAAAACTGTTGTGTCGTTATTAGGTGCCATCCAGTCCGTTCCAACTTATAGCAACGCTATCTATGTGCAACAGAACAAACTACTGCCCGGTCCTGCACCACCCTCATGATCACTGCTATGCTTGAGCCTATTGTTGCGGCCACTGTGTCAACCCATCTCATCGAGGGTTGTCTTCTTTTTCATTGACCCCCTACCAAGCATGATGTCCTTCTCTGGGGACTGATTCCTCCTGATAACACGTCCAAATTATGTGAGATGAAGCACTCTGGCTATACTTCTTCCAAGACAGATTTTTTCATTCTTCTGGCAGTCCATGGCATATACGATATTCTTTGCCAACACCATAATTCAAAGGTATAAATTCTTCTTCAGTCTTCCTTATTCATTGCTCAGCTTTCTCATGCATATGTGGTGATTGAAAACACCATGGCTTGGGTCAGGTGCACCTTAGTCCTCAAAGTGACATCTTTGCTTTGTAACACTTTAAAGAGGTCTTTTGCAGCAGATTTACACAATGCAATGCGTCATTTGATTTCTCGACTACTATTTCCATGGTTGTTGATTGTAGATCCAAATAAATTGAAATCCTTGACAACTTCAATATTTTCTGTTTATCATAATGTTGCTTATTGGTCCAGTTGTGAGGATTTTTGTTTTCTTTATGCTGAGGTGTAATCCATACTGAAGGCTTTAGTCTTTGATCTTCATCAGTAAGTGCTTCAAAATCCTCTTCACTTTCAGCAAAGTGAGTATCACTCAAAAGCGGTTGCAGCAGTACCTCGACAGGGAATTGCCAGAAATTCAAGCCAGATTCAGAAGAGGACACGAAATGAGGAATATCACTGCTGATGTCAGATAGATCCTGGCTGAAAGCAGAGAATATCAGAAAGATGTTTACCTGTGTTTTATTGACTATGCAAAGGCATTCAACTGTGTGGATCATAACAAATTATGGATAACATTGCAAAGAATGGGAATTCCCAAACAATTGTGCTCATGAGGAAACTACATAGATCAAGGGGCAATTGACTGAAAAGAACAAAGGGATACTGAGTGGCTTAAAGTCAGGAATGGTGGGTGTCAAGGGTGTGTGAAGGTATCCTTTCACCACACTTATTCAATCTGTATGCTGAGCAAATAATCTGAGGAGCTGGACTATATAAGAAGAAGGGGGCATCAGGATTGGAGGAAGACTCATTAACAATCTGCATTATGCAGATGACACAATTAAAAAATTAGCTAATAAAAATTCTATGGATCACAACCAATGGCACATTAACCAGTAAATACGGTATGTACTGGCTTACAGTAAACCCAGGTGAAATTGTGCACTATAAATTAGTAAGTAAACACAATTAAGCTGGTGGGTAACTTCTGTTGGGTAATCCGTCCCTGACTTCACAACAGAACATTGTTCATCTTGCTTGCTTTGGAGGGATCAGTTGCTGGAGGAAGACATCATGTTTCGTAAAGTGAGGGCCAACAAGGGTGTGGAAGACCCTGGGTGAGATGGAATGATACCGTAGCTGCAAAGTGAATTCAAACACGCTGGCGATTGTGAGGATGATGTGGGACCAGGCAACATTTCACTCTTTCATACACAAAGTTGCCATGATTTAGAGTGTCTTCCACCAGAATGCAAATTAAACTTATAGCAGCAGAGATTTTTATCTGACATTTCTATGGTTATATCCCTAACCTCCAAAAAAAAAAAAAAAAAAAGCTTGGTATATAGAGGCCCTTGGTAAACATTTGCTGAATTAATAAACTCGTTAATTAGATCTCTGTCATCTGTTAATAAAAAAAAAAATAGAAGCTTATAAAAGTTTGTGTAAGGAGTGTACTAACTGTTTAATGAGAAGCTAGTTTGTCCTATAAACCTTCATCTAAAGTACAATTAAAAAAAAAGTTTGTGTTAGGAAAAATAAAGTTGTATTTACTGGAATTTGTACATTGGTGCTAAGGTGGACTGATTAAGAGTCTTGCCATCTCTAAAATCTGCCCGTGTTTATTTCTAGGTTTCTACAGTATTGCAATTCTCTGTATCTGTGTCAAGGAGCCTGGAAATCCTGGCCTCGGTTCCTCTGGACAGCTCACCCTGAAATCCAAAGCCCATCTTAATGAGTCCAAGATGTACAGGATAAGCCAAGGGCACCCAGCTTGATTTCACACAGCAGTTCCAGCTTAGAAAGATAATTGAAAAGATTATCACCAGGAAATTGTTTACAGGACGAGCAAGCTCCAGACACAGCACTCACCACCCCCAGCCCCCACCTGGTTTTTATTTCACACAAGCAGTTTTCTGAGCCGGGAGAAGGGCGGAACCCCACCTAATCTGGTGGGTTTATGTAGCTCCAGGGACAAAAGGGGGTACTCACAGAGGTCAGGGATGCCGGGGCTGTCAAGGGAAAACAAAAAGTCTTGGGTGATGGGATGGGATGATTCTGCCCAGGGCCAGCACACCCACAGGGGCCAGGCAGGTGGTCCAAACAAGCCAAGAGGCCAGATGGGCCCAAGGCAGAGGGACATCCATTTCCCTCTCAAGGAGACAGCTCTAGCCAATTATTGCCAAATGTGATGGGGGCCCAGGGTGGCCAGATCTTCTGATTTCTCATAAAAGCCAGAAATCCAAATTTATATGTGAAATCTCTCAATTTTAAATGTTAGCAACAGAGTCAAAAATTTTAGAAGCACTATCTTCCAGCTAATATTTCTGTGTAACAAACCACCCCAGATTTCATGACGTAAAACAACAATTTTATTGTATTCCTGGATTCTTTGGGTCAGAAGTTTAGACAGGGCACAGTGGGAATGGCTTGACTCTGCTCCACCACGTCTGGGACTTCAGCTGGAAAGACTCAGATGATTGGGGTAGAATCATCTGGAGGCTTCTCCACTCCCATATCTGGGATCTGGGCTGGGATGACTCAAAGGCTGAGCTCAGCTAGACTGTCCACTGGAGCACCTACACATGGCTTCTCCATGTGGCCTGGGCTTCTCACAGTGTGACAGCTGGGTTTTGAGATGGAGTGTCCTGAGAGGCAAATCCAAAAAGTGGACGTGGCAAAAGAACAGGGTGGAAGCTGCATGGCCTTTTGTGGCCTATTGGTCAAAGCAGCAATAAACCCACCCAGATTTAAGGAAAGGGGTTCACAGACCCTACCTCTCAATGGGAAGAGTGTCAAAGAATTTGTAGCCTTTCTAAAAATACCACACACAGTGGGGGCCATACCAAATGGTCTGCAGGCCTGGTTTGGCCAGAACATTGCCAACAGCATCTCTGCAGCACTGATGTGGACAAAGATGCAGACCACACAGTGAGGTGAAGACTAGCAGTGACATCCCCAGAGGACAGATGTGGGTGTGGAGCCAAGAGCAGAGGGCAGGCCTTCCCCTGGAGTACCCGGCCACATGGGCCTCTGATCTAGACCCCATGCCAGGCACCAGCATAATACCTGCTTACAGCTGCCCTGTCCCCTGTCCAGACTTGGATCCAAGCCATAGCCTGACCCCAGAACACATCCTCAGAATGGCTGGGGCATCCCCTTTGTCATAGAGCCCCAACCATGTTCCCTTTCTCTTTTGAAAGATCCTTGCATGGCACAAATGGTTTGTGCTTGAACCCACCCAGCACCATGAAAGAAAGGCCTGGTGATCTGCTTCCATAAAGATTACAGTCCAGAAAACCCTGTGGAGCAGTTCTACTCTGACACACATGGGGTTGCTGTGACTAGGAACCAACTCCATGGCAATAGGTTTGGTTTGGTTTGGTTTTTCCTTTCTAGGGGGATCTTTCTTTAAGTCCTTGGACATAAAAGGCTGATCCAGTCTTTTTCTAGGTAATCTGGCCAAAGTTCCTCTGGAGGGCCCAAGCACTCTCAAGGGGGAAATGCCTTCCTTACTGACCACTCTCTCAAAGGCGATCCCTGGGGGGCTGTAGAGGTAAGGGTGTGGAGGGGGAAACAAGCACAGCTTATGTGTAGGGAGGAGTGAAAATCGACTTGGTGCCAGACATTGTGCTGGGCTATTTCATATAATACTCACAAGGACCCCATGAAGCAATCATTCTCATTTAAGAGATGAGTGAACTGAGTGGCACAGACAGTATATAACTTCCCCAGGGTCACCCGGGCTGAAAGGAGTGGGACCATGAGATTGACTTTGAAGCACAGCTTTGCAGGACATTGAGAAGACCATCCTGCTTGGAGGGGAGGAGGTGGCTTATGGAGGCATGAAGCAGGCCAGGTGGGCTCATGCAAGCCCCACAAAGAATACTGAACTTGATGAGTCAGGCAGTGGGGGGCCATTCAAGGTTCTTGAGCTGAGGGATGACCCCGATAATTAAGGCCAGTGATGATGAAAACAATTCCTTACAGAGTGTTTTATTTTGCAGATTTTTTCTCATGCATTTTCTTATTTGATTTTCACCGGTGCAGTTAGGCTCTCCATTTGCCGTATAAGCAAAGTAAGAGTTCCAGAAGTTACAATATGCAAAAATTACTAGCGGCAAAACCAAAACTGGGATGCAGTTCTTCTGAATCCACACCCCAATCAGTGAGGGACAGGGAGACTGTGTGATACAGTGGATATCTACTGTTCTGGCCACTTACTATCACTCTCCCATCCTTTCTTTTCCATTTGGGAACTTTGCTTCTTGCCCCTGACTCCAAATGACTCTGGTGGGGCTGTCACTTATGTGGTCCTTTACAGATGTGAGCCCAAGGCCAGGCTGACCAGTCAGAGTCCTTCTCAGGAACTGACATGGATGCTTGGGGTGACAGTCTCAGTTTTTTCTGTAGGGTTGTCAAAGGTAAGAACCATGTAAGACTAGAGCCTCTGGCAGCCATCTTGACTGTCATGTGGGGCACACCTGCTTGAGAATGAAGCCAACAAAGAGGACAGCTGGACTGAGAGATGAAGGGAGGGAGACTGCCCCAATGACGCTGATGAGACCCCAGATCAGCCAAGCCTGGGCTTCTCAGTTTCGAGAGCCACTTTGATTTCATTCTTTATCATTTGCATCTGAAGCAGCCCTAACACAGAGATTTGGGAGTGAGGCAGACTTGGGTTCTCTCTGAGCCTCAATTTCTTCATCTGTAAAATGAGGGTAATTAAAGTAACAAATTCACCACGTTTCTAGAAAATTAAATATATGTCATAAGCTGTAAGATAGCCAGGAAAAGAAAAGTATAAGGAATGGAAAGGAATAAAAATTCCTAGCATTTGCAAATGATACAACTTTTTTCACAGAAATTTCGACTACAGACAATTAGATACTCTTAAGAGAGTTCAGCAAAATTACTGGATGGACAATCAACATTCAGAAATCAAGAGTGTTTCTATATACCAACAATGACAAATTAGAAAATATAATTTTTAAAAACAGACACCGATTCATCCTAACCACAAATCTCTAAGATTCCCAAGAATAAATCCAATAGATCTACAAAACTTCTATGGTGAAACTATAAATCTGTATTGAGGGACATAAAAGAAAGCCTAAATAGATGGGAAGATATACCAAGTTCATGGATGGGAAGCCTCAATATTACAAATGGAGCAATTCTCCTTCCTCCTATCCCAATTTAATCTATAAATATACGCAATTTCAGTAAAAATTCCAACAGGGCTTTTGGTTGAACTTGACATTTTTATCCTAAAATTCACTTTTAAGGATAAAGTATCAGAAATACCAAGTCTAAAGAAGAAGGACTCATTCTACAAATTCTACTCTCTTTAAGGCTGTAGTAATTAAACCACAAAATACCAAGTACAGATTTCTAGTCATGCTCCACTCTAAAGGAATGCCATTCTGAATTAGTGAACAATCCAAATTAGGCAGTGTTTTAAAACAGGGTGGCTACTTTGAAAATGACAGAGTGACCTGTATTTTTTATTCCCAAAGCTCTCTTTCCAGGTACCATTGACATCAGGCCTGGCCATGTGACCAACTTACATAGCTCACATGGATTGAATTGTGTCCCCACAAAATATCTGTCCACTTGGCTAGGTCATGATTCCCTTGTATGATTGTCTACCATTTTATCTTCTGATGTGATTTCCCTATGTGTTGTAAATCCTATCACTATGATGTAATAAGATGGATTGGTGGCAGCTATATTGATGAGGTCTACAAGATTAGATAGTGTCTTAAGCCAATCTCTTTTGAGATATAAAAGACAGAAGTGAACAGAGAGACGTACGGACCTCAAAACCACCATGAAAGCAGCGCCAGGAGCAGAGCATGTCCTTTGGACTTGAGGTTCCTGCACTGAGATGCTTTCAGACCAAGGGAAGACTGATGACAAGGACCTTCCTCTACAGCCGACAGAGAAAGCCTTCCCATGGAGCTAGCACCCTAAATTCAGACCTCTAGCCTACTGGACTGTGAGAGAATAAACTTCTCTTTATTAAAGCCCTCCACTTGTGGTATTTCTGTTATAGCAGCATTAGATGACTAAGACACCATGTAATGCCACTTCTAGGCAGAAGTTTCAAGAGCCATCACGCATTTCCATCGTGGCTTTGATTTCCCTTCCACCAGAGCAGCATAGCCTGGAAAGATCGCTCCTTCAGTTAGAAGTAAGGATGTGGCTACAGCTTCAGCCAGTCCTTGGAGTAGCATGAGCAAGAAATAAACATTTGTTGTTGCAAGCCAGTGAGATTTGGCAGTTGTTTTTTACTTCAGCTTTACTTACGGAAGTTAACTAATACAGAAATATGACCCACGGAATTGATAAAATGCTGCCAATAGATGTCTTTCACTAAAGCTTAAAAGCAATTAAAAAAAAATAGTACATTGATGCTTTACATTGGTATCATTATTCTGTTAAACATGAGCATTCTGCAAGGATTTATATTTTTGTAAAAGCATTTTGTGAGCAAAAGCAAGTCTGGGGAAATCCTGCGTACTATGTCTTCCTCACTAAGATACACATGCTCCTATTACCATATTAAAGACCCTACAAAGCCTTGCAGTAAATAAAACTTTATTAACCCAGTTCTTCTCAAACTCATTTAGTGATGGATCCTTTAGCCTGCTTATTAACATACCGTGAGAGTTTTTTTTCTTTCTTTGCTCTCATGTGTTTGGCACTGGGTGCTTTACATGCATTAGATTATTTAAATCCTGTAAGAGAGGTACTGTTATTCTCATTTAACAGCTAAGAAAATGAAGTCTTGGAGAGAAAAATTGACTTGCTCATAGAAACCATGGGGCGGGGGGGAAAAAAAGTGGAGCCAGAGCTTGAATCCAAGTCTGTCTGGCAACAAAGACTGAACTTTTAACCTACCTGTATTCTTCTTGTCTCCAATATCAACTCCCAGCTTCTGGAGCTAATGTTGAAGGTCCTTTGTCAGCTGATGCCCCAGTATCTAATCAATCCAGTCCTCTCCATCTTATCCCTGACTACACCCCCTCATGCTCCACATACTTTCTTCCTGACTGTTCCTCTCTCACTCAGTGCCTTCCTTCCTGCTACCATCCTTATGCCTCTACTCCATCCTTAAGCCTTTTCTTAAGGTTTAGCTAATGGCCCCTCCTCCAAGAAGCCTTCCTTGGGTTCTCATCCAGAAAAAACTTTCTCTGACTATACACATATAGATAGTGGAGCAGAACATTCCCCAGGAGGGGGTGAGGCATGTGGAGGTGAGAGTAGTCTTAAACCGCCCTTAAAATGAAAATTACTTTCAAAGCCCTTTAAATTGCTCATAAAGTATACTTATTTTTGTATATACTGATAATTGAAACCATCTATACAGCTTACTGTCTACATTAGCCTGATTTCACTATTCTACTGTCTTCATCGACATAATTTGATTATCCCAGAAAATTCTTGCCCAGGAAGATAAAAGTTGCAAATGCTTTTATTGTTCATTTTAGGAACTTTCTGAAGGACCCATCAATTCTTCAATAGAAGCCATCAAACAACAGTTTACACTCCAAAACAAAATCCTGGCCTTGCTGAGTCTACCAATACTGAACTATTATAGTGTGGTCTTTACCCAATCTTAATCAAGCCACTGCCTGGAAAGATTCATCTTTAATAAGACTTCAAAGTCTCAAAAATATCCAAAATTTGCCCTTCCTCCCTTGAGACATTATTAAGACTCCTTGGATATAGTGTTTTTCTTTACTCAGTAAATCATTAAATCAACTTTACCTAATCAACACGTTGTTAGGTAGTATTTTGGGAGCCAGATTTTGACAACATTATGCACCCTAAAGTTCAGCATCTACTGAGCTAGCCCAAAAGAAAGAGCAAAGTAAGATACCCAACAAATCTTAAAAAGAGAAGTGTGTGGGAAACTTTTACTTGTTCCATCCTCACTATCAGGGTCTGATTTAGAGTTAAGCATCTTTAACTTTAAAACATGTGTAGCAGACTCCTTGCTTCCCTATTATCATCCACCTCTTCTTCCTTTCTTCCTTGATAGGATTAACAATGGTGGGTCCTTTTTGGCCTAAGCTAGTGGTTCTCAAAATGTGTTCTCCAGACCAGCATCATCAGCATCACCTACGAATTCGTTACAAATGCGAATTCTTAGACCTAACGTCAGACCTACTAAATCAATAACTCTGAGGATAGGGTCCAGCAATCTTTTAACAAGCGAGCCCTCCAGGTAATATACTGATGCACTTCAACTTTGAGGACCACTGGTCTATGCTGGCTATGTTGGTTCTCTTCCCCTGGCCAGGAACTAGCTTAAGAAGAGACACTGGACAAATTTCTGGACAGAGATGTGAGCGGAGTCTGTAGGGAGGAGGGGCTTCTGGAAACGTCCTCACGTTTAATAAGAGACATAGGGAGAAAGGCTTTGTCTGTTAAGATGCTTTTGGTTTCGAGCAATAGAAAATAAAGCTAAAAGGGGCTTAAATGAATACGGGTTTTACTCTTCTCACTTTCAAAAAATCTTACTAGCATTGGTTCAGCAACGTCTGTGGTTCCCTCGGCCCTTCCCTCTGAACACCGGAGGGCTGCCACAGTTCAGGTATCACATTACGTTCCAAGCAGGAGGAGGCAATGAGGAAAGCTGCTGCCAGCAATGTCTGTCCCTCTTATCAGGAAAGTAGAGGTTTACCAGAGGCCCCCAGGAGACTTCCTCTTAAGTCTCATTGGACAGAATAGATCACATGGGCACCTCTGGCAGCAAAGGAGGCTGGGAAAGTGAGTATGTTTCGCTTTTCCAGCCCTCACCATGGAAGAAGGCAAAGGAGAAGAGTTGAGGAGGTGTGACGATAAAATTAGTTCAACCACCTTAAGCAGCGAGCTCAGTGCCTGGCACTGAGGTAGGCGATCCGTGAACCCGTGCCTGTTATAGTCGTTATTATCATTATTTTAGCACAAGTCTGTTGTTGTGGAGATGAGACTACTGACCATTAGCAGGAGAGTTTCTTACTACACCTCCTGAGAGGGATGCTTTAATGAAAGACAAAACTAAATTCTCATTAGCACGTCAGTCACTTCCATGTTAATGAGCGTCATCGTCACCCTGAAAGTGGTACCCATGAGAGGAGGGGTTAGAAAATGGCTTCCCTCTCAACCCGTTTATCAGAAGATGAAGCCAAGTCGGGACAGGGGGAGGTGGGGCAGCGATGCCCTCCCCACCAGGACGGAGGTGGCCAGCATTCCGACCTGCCTTCCGAACTTCCTGACATTTGCGGTTTAATCATTTCCCATTAGTCCCTCCCAGTTTCAAAGCCCAGCATAGGAACCACAAACTCCCACGGCCTCTGATGGGAATTGTGTGGCTGAAGCCAAGGCAAACTCTTTCAAAGGTAATTAGTGTTCTTTTAATCCAGGGCTCTTTGATTTTGTTTCCTGGCTTTAAATGGTCACAGGAGGTTTTGCAGAAAGGGGGGAAAACAAAAGACGGCAGCAAGAGCCCCTTCTTCTGGGCCTTCGGCTCCCTCTCAATTAAGTTGTAGCCTAAGAGAAGATGCTTGGGAAGATGGTCAAGGTGGGTGAGTTGTTGAGGTGTACCAGGGTCCATTCATTCATTCGGGCTCACACACTGTGTGCCAGGCACCACACTAGGCACTGGATGTGCAGTTTGCATTGATTGATTCATTCAATCAATCAATCATTCATTAGTATCTGTGCATCAGACAGGGAGCTAGGCCCCACGGCTATAAACTTATTGTTTCATGAGAGGTAGACAATAAACAAATAAAAATAATTGCTACAAATATTAAAGTACTAGAGAAAAGAGGAGAAAAATAATTGCTACAAACATTAAAGTACTAGAGAAAAGAGGAGAAAGCTCCTTTACAAAGCATAGCTGCGGAAGCCCTCCCTGAGGAAGGGGCAGTTAGGCTGAGCCCTAAGAGCTTCTACCCCTCTGGGCACTGTTCTTGTCCCTAAAAGTTCGTTACTAATTCAAACCGAAGGAAGCTACCTCTAATTCAGTATTTCCCCGAGTAGAAGACATTTCGCGATGATTTGGGATGAGTATATGAATATGTGTATGAGTCCCCAAATCTGATTGGTATTATGGCACCCAAACCAAACCCGGTGCCATCGGGTCGATTCCGACTCATAGCGACCCTATAGGACAGTATAGAACTGCCCCATAGAGTTTCCTAGGAGTGCCTGGAGGATTCGAACTGCCGACCCTTTGGTTGGCAGCTGTAGCACTTAACCACTAGGCCACCAGGGTTTCCGGTATTACGGCATGTTGGTATATTTTGATTCAACAACCAGGCTCTGATTACCTTCAAATAACATGGATAAAGATTTCTGATGATAATAATGAACATTTACCGAGACCTTTATATATATATATATTTTTTATATTTGCCAAGTCCCATATAATCACTTTACCTGCTTAATATCATTTTTAATATCATTTAAATCCTACAATTACCCGGCAAGGTAGGGGGTAGTTATTATTCTTCAGTTCATCTTACTCAAGGTCACGTAGCTCATAAGAAGCAGAGTCGCACCAGCTAGCCAAAGGCTGTCCAGTTCCAAAGTCCATGCTCCTCACCAGCACACCTTGCTGCCAAGTGCAGTGCTAGGGGCTCAAGATGTAAAGATGAATGATCACGATTCCAGTGGGCACCATGAAGCCAGTTTTAATACAGTGCATTATATATTCATAGAGATGTGCACTGGTTGCCATGACAACCTGTGGCACATGATTAGCTCTGTTTGGGAGGATTAAGGATAGCTACAGGAGAGATGGAAACTCTGGTGGCGTAATGGTTAAGTGCTATGGCTGCGAACCAAAAGATTGGCAGTTTGAATCCGCCAGGCGCTCCTTGGAAACTCTATGGGGCAGTTCTACTCCGTCCTATAGGGTTGCTCTCAGTCAGAATCAACTCGACAGCACTGAATTTGGTTTTTGGTTTCCAAGAGAGATATGGCAGTCAGTTCAAGCTAGGTAATGTTGTAACAATAACACTGAAGTTTTAAACCACAAAGATGTATTTTTTCCTCAGCACATCTGATTGGTGTCAGCTGTGGCTCTGCTCACACCATCATCATCCTCACTCCAGGAACAAGTCATTGTGGTAGAAGGAAGAGAGAATTCTGGAAGGTCTCAAACCTGCTGTTAAATGTTCCAGCCTGGAAAGAAACACATTACTTGTACCCACAACTTATTGGCCAGATCTTGTCACATGGCCCCAACTCAACCACAAGGGGACCAAGAAGTACCACCCCACTCATGGCCAGGAGAACCAGACATGTTTGGTGAACAGCGTTAAGGACAGTCTCAATGGGTAACTGTGGACGGAGCCTTAAAATAGAGAAGCAGGAGATATGAATTGCCACCGGAAGGAATAGAATGTGCAAAGGTGCAGAGGAGTGTTGAGGTAGTTAGACTACTGGCAGGGCTGGAAACAGAGCCTGCAGAATAGGACCAACCTCTGTGAGGTGAGTAATATTATTATACACATTTTCAAGATGAGGAAACTGAGGACATAACTGGTGAGTGGTGGTGCTGGTATTTGAACCCATGTGGTCTGATTCTAGTGTCTAAACTCTTAATCTCTATGCCATATTGTCTTTTAGTTAGGCAGGGGCCAGATTATAGAAGCTCTTCAATGCCAGGTTGATGAAGTTGGCCCCCACAGACCAGGCAGTGACATTTACAAAATGAGGTTGTAGTTGTTTAAAATATACAAGCTTTATGTCCTTATTAAATGCACAGGAATATCCTTCCCTCCTAAAAAAAAAAAAGGGTTTCCGTTGCCATCGAGTCCGTTAAGATTCATGGCAACCCCATGTGTATCAGAGTAGGACTGTGCTCCATAACGTTCTCAATGGCTGATTTTTCAGAAGTAGATTGCCAGGCCTTTCTTCTGAGATGTCTCTGGGTGGGCTTGAACTGCCAGCCTTTCAGTGAGCAGCCTATCACTTAATTGTTTGCACCATCTGAGGACTCCACTTAAAAAAAAAAAAGTTGCCGTTTGCTGTCAAGTCAATTCCAACTCATAATAACCTCATAGACAGAGTAGAACTGCCCCATGGGGTTTCCTAGGCTGTAATATTTACAGGGGCAGTTCACCAGATTTTTTCTCCCATGTCAGATTTTTTGGTGGACTCAGACCGCCAACCAGGGCTCCTTAAAAAAAAGTAGTCCCCCTGATTCTTCTTGAAACAAGAGGTCCTCTTAGTATATCTTTTTTTCTTCTTTCTTTTTTGCCCTTTCTTGATATAGATAAGGTTATGGAGAAGTATTGCCTACAGTAAGTAAACAACTCAAAGATTAATGGCCACAGAAGCTCAGTTTCCCTGTCAGGGATGCAATAGGGAATGGTGGGGACTGTGGTAAACTAGAAAAAATCATGTCCCCTGCAAAGAAAGTAGCCGTTGTTCACCTTCATCCTGTTGTTGCATATGGACATGATAATGTGGATATTTTGTGAAATTTCCTAATTTGAAAACATTAACTTAAAGCATGATGCACACCTAAGAAAAGACATCGGTGGGCCAAAATGCCCATGGGGTCTATGAGTTGCATCCTCCATATTGTAGCCAGCCTCTAAGATGGTCCCCAATGATCCTACCGCCTGGTATTCATGCCCTTGTGTTATCCTTTCTTAGACTGAATCATGGCTGGCCTATGTGACCGATAGAATACAGCAGAAGTGACCATCTAGCTCACAGAAGCATTGAGCCTTGTTCTCTTGAATTGCTCCCTTTGGAGATACCAGCCACCAAGCCATGAGGACACTCAAGCTGTCCTGTGTAGAAGCCCACGTAAAGAGGAACTGAGACCCTCAGCCTACAGCCAGCACCAACCTGCCAGTCACGTAAGTGAGACACCTTAGATGTGGATCCTCCAGCCCCAAGTCATCTGAAGATGACTGCAGCCCAGGCCAACTTCTGACTGCAAACTTATAAAAGACCCTGAGCCAAACCACCCAGCCAAGCTGCTCCCAAATTTCTGATCCATAAAAACTGTGAGAGATAATAAACGATTAGTGTTGTTTTAAGCCAGAGGCCTATAAAGGGCCTGATAGTAAATATTTTAGGCTTTGTGGGCAATACGGTCTGTCATAACTATTCAAATAGACTATACAAAAACAAATTGGCATGGCTCTGTTTCAGTACAACTTTATTTACAAAAACAGGTTGGCAAGCCAGGTTGGCCTGAGGGCTATAGTTTGCCAATCTCTATTCTAAGCCACACCTTTTTATGATTTGTTATGTAGCAATAGATAGATAACCCACTTCCTGAATTTTTGAGGTGGCCCGAAGAAATCACGTGTCTGACAAAGCACACTGTCAGTGATTCGGAGGCCAGATAAGAAGCTGATGGTAGGATGAGCATCAATGAGCAATGGTCTCAGGAAGAGATGATGGGCCCAGGCTTGGACAAGGAGATATATGGGCCCGGGTGATGGATAGGAATGTTTTTTGTGCTTCCTGCCAATCAACATCACAAGAATGGTGTTCAGGCTGTAATGGAAACGGTTTCCTTTAATTCTCCCTGTACTGTCTGGTGCTGACCTTGAACAATAGTGGTAATGAGTAAACTAGGCAGACAGGGAGAAAGCCTCTCCCACAACTATACTGGAAGAATGCAAAGAGTCAGCATGGGGCAAGCTCCTTCTAAGCTGGTAGGTAGCAAGACCATTGATACCAACTGAGCCATGAGTCCAGAATAAAGAAAGTTCCAGTGGAGGGATCCCAGAAACACTCTCTGTCTCCCAGTCACTTGGCCCCTCTGAGAACCTAGCTTACCCTCCTGCTGTAATTGAAGGAGCACCTGGGCCAGTACACAAGCTGGGACAGACCTGGGCCTGAGACGTCTGCACATATGGGGGGTAAGGTAGCAGAGGGAGCAAGATGCTGAGGAGAGGGGGAGGGAGAGAAATAGACAGGAAAGAGAGCCAGAGGAAGGAGAAATAAAGGAGAAGAGGAGAAAAAGGAGGAGAGCAGAGGGAGGAGAGAACATTAGAGTCCAGGAGACAATGGATACAAGGATTCAAACAGTGCCACCAGAATCTGCCCTCTCTCTTGGTTTGTTCCATGTGTGTAGACCCTGTTCTCCAGTAACTTCTCGTGACTGACTACAGCTTTCTAGATTCCAAAGGTACACAAAGCAGTGACAGTCTTCCAGCAATTCTAACATCAGTTTTGAGATTCACTCTGACTGGCTCCCAGGTCACATGCCCATATGCCTGAACCAATCACTGTGGCCCAGGGAATACCTATGTCTGATTGGCTTAAGTCCAATGCTCCATCCCAGCCCTCCTGGACTGACAGACAAAACCAAACCAAACCTGTTGCTTTTGGGTCATTCCAAGGACAGAGTAGGACTGTCATAGGGTTTCCAAGGCTGTAAATCTTTATGGAAGCAGACTGCCACATCTTTCTTCTGCATAGTGGCTGGTGGGTTCAAACCATCAACACTTCAGTTAGCAGCTCAGCACTTTAGGACAGACAGAAAACAGAAGGGAGGGCTTAATCCCCCAAAGAAAACCAGGGCTTTTGCCAGAAAAAAAAAGAAGAATGGGTACTGGGCAGGATGGAGTCATAAGCCACAGATGCCCTCTTTAGAGCTTACTGGGCTCTGCGCTCCCTGCTAGAACCTCTGGGGGAATGGTTTGTCAAGCAGCTTTGGGCCTGGCTCAACTATTTCAAGCTGTGAATGATTATTGGTCACCCACTGTGAGAGCTGGAATGGCTGATCGAAATTTCCTTTCCAATCTTTTCCTTGTGAAAAAGGGAATGCCACACCCAGAGAAAAGAAGGCTGTGTCTGCAATCGCACAGCTTGCAAGTGGCAGAGCCCAGGTTCGATGCCAGGCTTCTGGGTACCAAGTTCAGTACTATGTCACATTTTTCCTCCTCAGGAGCAAGGCTCCAAGGGAGAAGATGGGGTTCTCAGGTTCCCAGAGAATATTAGGGGGACAGCCTTTGAATGAGAGTTTGAAAGGTGGTCAGAGTTTGTACGCATGGAGAGGAGAGAGGAGGACAGGGCTTTCCTCAAAGGGAGCTCTCTCTCTCTCTCTGTCTTTGAGGATCTGTCTGGTGGAAGAATAAGCCAGGTAAACAAACAGCTACCATCATTGCTGAGTGTGATCAAGGCATTATAGAGGGAAACATTATACAGAGGACCTAAGCACAGGCTCCTGTCCAGCTGGGGGAGGTCAAGGAGACTTCCCGATGGCAGTGATGCTTGAGCTGAATTTTGAAAGATGAGCATGAGTTAGCTAGACAGAGGGTAAAGGCCCTCCCAGTGATGGGAACAACATGTACAAAAGCACAGAAGAACAAAAAGGTCACAATGTGGTTGTAGAACAGTAAATGGCTCCTCATGGCTAGAAGCACCATTGAGAAGTTGGTGATGAGGCTGGGGTGTCAGCAGACCCTGATGACACACCCCTGTGTCTGCAGCTGAGCAGACTCATGACTTTATTCTCTTAGCTCTGAAGGAAGGGGAGGGGACATGGGAAGATTTTAAGATGGGGAGTGACCATTTGTAAATATGCAAGTGGCTTTGATCTTGGAAGGGCTGGAGGTGTGCAGGTATACAGGTGTATGAATCAGGACTCATGGTTGTAGGGTACAGACACCAACTCAAACCACCTTGGCCCAATGAGAAGTTTGAGAAGGATCCCGGGGTGGCTTACATAATCAGTTGTATGGTTGTGTGACCAGTGGTGTGGAAGAACCAGCCTGTGGAGAAGGGACAATATAATTTAGTATATTCTTTCTGGAAGACCATTGGTCAATATGAGCTAAAGCCTAAAATGTGCATCTTCTTCAATTTAGACATTCCATTTCTAGGAATTTATCCTAGAAAATCAATACAGATTAGGAGAAGGATTCAGCTTCAACTGCAGCATTGTTTGTATAGGAAATAATTGGAAATGATCTAAACATCCAGCAATAGGACATTGGTCTATCTAATAACTAGAAGTCCTATGACGGACTTGAATCTGCTGCTGTCATAAAGATCAACAATTCCCAGACATTTATCTGTGGACCAAGGCTGGAAAAGAGTTTTACTAGTGAATAACAAAATCAGAAAAATAAAGTTAATATCAAGATTTTTAAAAACTTGTCTTTTTTTTCCTGTAACATTATCTTTGCCCTACTTCTTTTGCTTGATGACAATAATGATTGCTAATTTTTTTTTCTTTTTGCCAAGCATCAGATAACAAAAAATCCCGTTAACAGTGGCTTAAACAAATAGAAGGAGCCCTGGTGGTATAGTGGTTAAAGCACTTGGCTGCTAACCGAAAGGTCAGTGGTTTGAACCCACTACCGGCTCTGTAGAAGAAAGATGTGGCAGTCAGCTTCCACAAAAATTTACAGCCTTGGAAACCCTATGGGGCTGTTTCTACTCTGTCCTACAGGGTCTCTGTGAGTCAGAATCAATTTGACAGCAATGGGTCTTGGCTTTTAGAGAAGTAGGGGCTTATTTTTTCACGTAAAAAGAAGTCTGGAGGTCGTGACCGCTGGGGAAATTTCAGCGCTCACCCATGCTGGGGACGTAGGCGTCTCTACAGTTCTCTTGCCCTGTCCCCCATGGTCCCATGATGGTTGCTGCTGCTTTTGGCATCATATTCATGTTCAGGGTAGGATGAAGGGAGGATGAGAGGATCCCAATGACATTTTCCCTTTTACAGGAAAGCAAAAGCTTTTCCGGAAGCACCCAACATACTTTCTCTTTTGTCTCGTTGGATAAATTAGGTCACAGGGCCACCCATTGCTCCAAGGAGGTCTAGGAAACAAAAAATCTAGCAAAACGGAGTGGGATTACCACGTTGGGTTTACTAATCATGACTAATTTCCTGAGACATGATACATGGCCCCCTCAAACGAAAGGAAGAAAGAAGGGAGAAGTGTAGTAGAGAAAATGGCTAACCATCCCTGCCACCTTTGATGGAAAAAAAGTTAGCAACCTTAGATCATTCCCACTAATTTTTTGAAGGTAAAATTTATTGGTTCATAAAATGCTGAAGCCTGGAACCACTGGAATAGATTATTGGTTTTTAAACCAGATTTCTGTGTTGCCCCAGAGTTACATAGGGCTGCTGTTAGGATGAGAAGGCAGGAGGTACTAGCTCCCCATCTTCCTTCAACCCAAGTACCTCCATTTTTATCTGACTATTATATTGGGCATCCACATAAAATTCCATTTGACTTGTGTATATGTGTGTGCATGTATGTATATATGTGTGTCTACCTTTACAGATGAATGGACGGGTGGATGGACAGATGGGCAGATGGATGGACGGATAGACAGACAGCTAGATAGCTAGATCTAGAAGAATACGTAGCAGGAGTTTCAAACTGGTGACCACTGGAGCTTAAATCAGTATTTAAAATCTTTGAGTTTTGAATGCCTTTACTCCGCAGATTCAGACATTTCTTATATTTATTTTTTTGAATATCACAATATTAATTTTAATAGAAATTAATTCACCCTACTCACACATTTATATTAATTTTAACACCACTCAATTCACACATTAACATTAATTTTAATACCACCCAATTTACCCTAACTGCCTGGCCCCGGTGGGCATTTTGAGTTTGCGACCACTGTTAGTACACCCCATGTTAACAATGGCCCTCTCTGGGTCATGGATTGTTTTAAATTTTTTCTGTTTCTTGGTCTTTCCTGTCTAATTTTGCTGAAATAAACAGACATGGCTTTTGTAATAAGGGGAAAAGACGCCATTTTAATTAAAAAAATAATAACAATGTGGTCTGTGATCCTGTGGGCTGTTTGGGCCACGCTCCATCAGCCCCCACTGAGCCTGGCTCTTCTGGGATGCTGCTCCTCCTGCCTTCCCATCCTGCCTCAAATGTGTCTCTGAGGTGTGAGGGAGATGGAGATACCCTGGCAAAAGGGTCCTTCCTGGAAGAGTTTGGAAACTCAGTGGAGTCTGAGGCCCTTTCAAATGCTGAACTCAAGCATGGGGGTCACAGTTCCTGCAAATGCCTAGTGCTTTACTGTGACTGGGGCTGTCGATAGACATTGCTTCATGCCAGTGTGGTAGTATCACAACATAGCTCTGCTCTGCTACTGCGAGTCCCTAGGACAACATCTGGATTGAATCTTTTCTCATTATGACCTAAAAAAATAAAAGCTGAAATCCAAGCCACTCCTTTTACACTCTCTCTCTTTCTCCTTTTTTCCTCTCACTTTCTTTTCCCCTTGCACTCCAGAAACTTAAAACCATATGGAAGAGTTTAGAAATTGTCCAGTCTAACTGCTCTTCTCCCTCTTTTACAGATGCGGACACTGAGGCCCAGAGAGGAGCAATAACTTAGTATATCACAAACCTTCTTACTGACCTGTTAGGTAACCTGTCACAAGCACCTTGAATACCTCAGTGTCCTTATCTGCAAGACAGGATGACACTCACCCACCACCTCCCAGGTCCCCTTTTGAGGAGCAGATAGGATAACGGGCAGGAGAGGGCCTGATGATCAATCAATAAGTAGCCCAGGCAAGCATCAGCTATTGTCACTGTCACTCAAGGACATCTAGTTAGTTGATGGCAGAATTAGATCTTCCTAGAAATTGAGTCCCCTGGTTTCTAATTGTAGCATCTTCTACAATCAATGACGTTAACTATTATATCACTATCATCATCACTATTCTCATATAATCCCCACAACAGTAGGTGTTACCATTATACCTGTTTTTGAAAGTAAAATACTTTATTCAAGCATTATATAGAGAAAGGTGCCCAAACCCTAATGTACAGCTTAACATCACAAAGTGAATACAGCATATCACTGCTCTGTCCCAGCCGCTCCCCCTTCCCTCCTACCCAGGGGAACCCCTATCATGACTTCTAATACCATGGATTAGGGTTGCCTGTTTTTCAACTTTACATGCATAGATACATGTCAAATGGATATCAAATGGGTTTTCATTTGTTATGTATCTGCTGTGTTTTGCTTCTTTCACACAAAATTATGACAATGGGATTCATCCATGTCGTTGCATGAAGGAGAAGCTCACTTATTCTCATTGCTCTTTAACATTCTATTGTATGAATACACCACAATTTACTCATCAATTTCACTGGTGATGAGCACTTGAGTTGTTCCAAGTTTGGGGCTATTACAGATCATACTTCTAGGATAATAATTCTCTGTGTAGTATTTTATGTAAAATAATCCTGTGATAATAATAATAATCATACATAATTATTGGACTAATTTCTGTTGGGTATGAACTTAGGAGTGGAGCTGCTGGCCCATAGGGTGTGCATATGTTTGGCTTTAGTAGACACTATCAGTTTTCCAAAGTAGTTGTGCCAATTTAAACCAGAATGTATAAAATTTTCCGTTGTTCCACATCTTCCTCTACACATGATATTGTCAGACTTTTTCTTTTTGACCATTCTGGTGAGGGTGTAGTGGTATCTCATCGAGGCTTAAATTTTCATTTTCCTGATAACCAGTGAGGCTGAGTGCTTTTTCATGTGCTTACTGGCCATTTGCATGTTCTTTTTGGTTATATGCTTCCATGTGTTTTGCCCAGTTTTAAGTTATCTTGTTCTTAATGACTGGAGGTGCTCTTTGCATGTTCAGATTACAAGTCCATACATTAAACATCTTCTCTCATGCTATGGCTCACCTTTTCACTCTCCTAGTAGTGTCTTTTGATGAACACAAAGTTCTTAATTTTAATGAAATCCGATTTATCAAACTTTTCCTTTATGGTTAGTGTTTACATGCGCTGTTTAAGAAATCTTTGCCTAAGCCAAGTCATGAAGATATTTACTTATTGTTTTAATTTTCACATATAGATTCATAAACCACTTGGAATTAATTTTTGTGTATGGTGTAAGGTAGGGAATCAAGATTTATTCTTCCCACATGGATATACAATTGGCCTACCACTATTTATTGAAAAGTTTGTTATTTGCTCACTGTGCTCCACTTTCAATTTTGTCATAAATCAAATATCACACATGCATAGGTCTGTTATGGACTGTCTGTCCATTCCATTGGTCTCTTCATCTCTCTTTGTGCCGATACTACATTGTCTAAGTTTCGGGTTTTATGATACATCCTAATACCTGTAAGTCCTCCCAACTTCTTCAAGATTTTATTGGCTGTTCTTGGATGTTTGAATTTTCACGTAAATTTTAGAATCAGCTTGTCGTTTTTCACCTCTCCCCCCATGAAAATTTTCGTAGGATTTCGACTGAGATTGCATTGAATTTGTAGGTCAAATCAGCTAGAAGTGATACTATTGCAATAGTGGGCAAACATAAACATGGATTATACCCATTTTAAAGATGAGAAAACGGAATTTTGGGTGACCCAGGTGCAACTGAAATAGGACCTGATGGATACACTGTCAGGGTTAGCTCTTCAGAAATCCCTGGAGGGGCTGGGAGCTTGGCAAGATTAGTCCTACACTCAGTCCGTTTGGGAAAAGATACAGAGGAAGGACCTCGGAAGGCAGAGGTTCACAGACTTATGTTTCTATGTATCCACAGAGGAGGAACAAGGGGCTCATCACCTGCCCTCACTGAGCCTCAGTTTCCTACTCTGTGGAGGAAATAAACCCAGTCTAACCTCACAGGCTGCCAGCTTTCCGTCAGTTTGTTGTACCGTGGTGGCTTGTGTGTTGCTATTATGTTTGAATTCTCTTGGTTATATACCTAGGTTTGGAATTGCTGGGTCATATGGTAATTCTATGTTTAACTTTTTGAGGAAAAGCCAAACAGTTTTCTGAAGGAGCTGCATCATTTTACATTCCCACCAGCAATCTCTGAAGTTTCCAATTTCTCCACATTCTCACCAACACTTGTTATTGTCTGTCTTTTTGACTACACACATCCTAGTGGGTGTGAAGTGGTATCTCAGTAAGGTTTTAATTTTCACTTCCTTAGTGACTAATGACTTTAAGCATCTTTTCATGTGCTTTGTGGACATTTGTGTATTTTCTTTGGAAAAATGTTGCGATGATTAAGGTTGTGTGTCAACTTGGCTGGGCCATGATTCTCAGTGGTTTGACAGTTATGATGTAGTGTGGCAGTTATGTAATGATGTAATCTCCTCCATGATGAGATCTACTATGAGCAGCCAATCAGATGAAAGGGATTTTCCTTGAAGTTATGGCCTATATCCAATATATATGGACTTTGTAGTAAAGCTTGCTGGCTCTTGCTCTGTTCTGGATCCTGCATTTGACTCAACATCATCTGAACTTTGGTTCTTAGGACTTCAGACAGCAGCCTGCCATGTGACCTGCCAATCTTGGGTTCATCAGCCCCTGCAACTATGTGAGTCTGGAGAAGCCTCCAGCCTAATGCCTGACCCACGGACTTGGGACTTTCCAGCCTCTACAACTGAGTGAGCCTTTTCTCAATGTGTGTGTGTATATATATATGTACGCACACACACAAATCTCTGTGTGTGTGTGTATATATATATACATACATATAGAGAGAGAAAGATAGGCAAATGTAGATGTGTATATATACATCCTTTTCACTGGTTTTGCTCCTCTAGAGAACCTAGTCTATTCAAATCCTTTGTTCATTTTTTAATCGGGTTATTTGTCTTTCATTGCTGAGTTGTAAAAAGTCTGTATATATTATGGATCCAAGCCCCAAATCAGATAGATGATGATTTGCGCACATTTTCTCCAATCCTGTGGGTTGTCTTTTCATTTTCTGGATAGTGTCCCTTAAAGTACAAAAGTTTTTAATTTTGACGAAATGCAGTTTATCTATTTTTTCTTTGGTTGTTTGTGCTTTTGGTGTCATTTCTAAGAAGCCATTGCCAAATCCAAGGTAAATGAAAATTTACTTCTATGTTTTCTCCTAAGAGTTTTATAGTTTTAACTCATTGTAGGTCTCTGATCCATTTTGAACTAATTTTTGGATACAATGTGAGTTAAGGGTCAACTTCATTTTTTTTTCCCTGTAAATATTCAATTTTCCCAGCACCATTTTCTCAAGAGACTATTCTTTCCCCATTGAATGGAGTTGGCAACCTTGTCAAGAATAATTGACCATAAACGTGAGGATTTATTTCTGCGCTTTCAATTCTATTCCATTGGTCTATATGTCTATCCTTATGCTAATACCACACTGTTTTGATTACTGTAGCTTTTTAGTAAGCTTTAAAATCAGGAAATGTGAGTCCTCCAGTTGTCCTATTTTTCAAGATTGCGTTCGTTATTCTACATCCCTTGTATTTACATATGAGTTTTAGATCAGCTTATCTGTTTCTGCAGAAATGACAACCGGGATTTTGATAGGGGTTGCGCTGAATCTTTAGATCAATTTGGGGGATATTGCCCATAGTAAGTCTTACAATTCATGAACACAGAATGTCTTTCCATTTATTTATGTATTCTTTCAATGACGTTTTGTAGTTTTCACTGTGTAAGTCTTGTACTTCTTTTGTTAAATTTATTCCTAGGTATTTTATATTTTTGATGCTATTATAAATGGAATTATTTTCTTAATTTCATCTTCAGATTGTTCATTGCTGATGTATAGAATTACAAGTGATTTTTGTATATTGCACTTGTATCTTGCAACTTGCTCAACTTGTTTTTTACCTCTAATAGTTTTTCTGTGGAATCTTTAGTATTTTCTGTATACAAGATTATATCATCTTATATGTAATATATAGAGATAATTTTACTTTTTTCTTCCTAATTTGGACACCTTTTATTTCCTTATCTTGCCTAACTGCCCTGGCCAGAACTTCCAATACAATGTTGAATAGAAGTAGCAAAAGCAAACTTCTTTATTTCTGATTTTAGGGGGAAAGTTTTCAGTCTTCCACCATAAGTATAACGTTGGCTGTGAATTTTTCATAGATAAACCCTTTATCAGGTTTTAGGAAGTTCCATTCTCATCCTAGTTTGCTGAGTTTTTTTTTTATCATGAAAGAGTGTTGAATTTGTCAAATGCTTTTTCTCTGTTGAGAGGATCATGCATTTTTTCCAAGCTTTTATTCTGTTAATATGGTGTATTACATTGATTGATTTTTTGTATGTTGAACTATCCTTGCATTCCTAGGGTAAATCTCTCTTGGTCATGGTATGTAACTTTTTAATATGTTGCTGACTTTTTAGTATTTTGCTGAGGATTTTTACATCAATATAAGGGTTACGGGCCTGTGGTTTTCTCTTCTGTGATGTCTTTATCTGGTTTTGGTATCACTATAAGACTGGCCTCATGATATGAGTTGGGAAGCATTTCTTCTTCTATTTTTTGGAAGAGTTTGTGTTAATTCTTCTTTAAATACCTGGTAGAACTTACCAGTAAAGCCATTGAGCTTTATTTTGTGGGAAGTTTTTATTATTATTACTTCAATCTCTTTACTTGTTATGGGTATATTCATATTTTCTATTTCTTCTTGAGTTGGTTTTGGTAGTTTGTGTCCTTCTAGAAATTTGCCCAATACAAACTAGGTTATCTAGGTTTTGGGGATACAATTGTTTATAGCATTCCTTTATCATCCTTTTTTATTTCTGTAAGGTTGGTAGTAATGTCCCCTTTTTTGTTTTTGCTTTTAGTAATTTGAGTTGTCTCTGTTTATTTTGGTCAGTTAGCTAAACCCATTGCCGTCGAGTCAATTCTGACTCATAGCAACCCCATAGGACAGAGTAGAACTGGGCCATAGGGTTTCCAAGGAGCGGCTAGTAGATTCGAACTGCTGACTTTTTGGTTAGCAGCCAAGCTCTTAACCACTTTGCCTTCAGGGCTCCCAGTTAGCTAAAGTTTTGTCAATTTTGCTGACCTTATCAAAAAAACCAATTTTTGGTTTCACTGATTTTGTCTATTGTTTTTCTATTCTCTATTTCATTGACTTCTGCTCTAATATTTCTTCTGCTTGCTTTGAGTTTAGTTTGTTCTTCCTTTTCAAGTTTCTTAAGGGGTCAGGTTATTGATTTGGTATCTTCTTTTTTTAATTTAGGCATTTACAGCTATGAATTTCTCTCTAAACACTGCTTTCACTGTGTCCCATAAGTTTTGATATGTTGTGCTTTCATTTTTACTCACTTTGAATTATTTTCTAATTTCTATTGTGATTTCTTTTTTAATCTATTGGTTATTTAGCAGTGTGTTGTTTATTTTCCACGTATTTGTGAATTTCCCAAATTTCCTTCTGTTATTGATTTCTAATTTTATTCTGTGTGGTCAGAGAATATATTTGTTTTATACTAAACCTATTCTTTTTAAAGATTTCAAACTAGTTGTATGGCTTAACATATGGTCTATCCTGGAGAGTGCTCCATGTGAACTTGAGAAAAATATCTATTCTACTGTTGGATGGGGTGTTCTATAGATGTCTGTTAGGTATACACAGTTTATAGTTTTGTTTAAATCTTTTGTTTCCTTTTGATCTTATGTCTAACTGTTCCATCCATTATTGAACATGGGGTATTAAAGCTTACAACTATTATTGTTGAATTGTCTATTTCTTCCTTTAATTCTGACAGTTTTTGTTACTTGCATTTTGGTGCTTTGTTGTTAGGTGCATATACATTTAAAAGTGTTGTATCTTCTTGATGAATTGACCCTTTATCAATATAAATGTCCTTCTTAATTCAACATTCAGCCAGGCAGTTGATAACTCTGCCTTAGCCATCACTTCCTACTTGTGAAGAGCCTCAAGGTCAGCCAGAAGTGAGAACATAGGGTATTCTCAAGTCTTTCCTGAGCATGCACATATCCTTGGTCATGCACACAGCTCTACATGTGTGTGCATAGCCTTCTAAATTCCCATAAATCTGTTGGAGCTTTGCAAAGCCCCTATGGATATCTAGTTTTTCCTTTTAAGCTTTTTTTTGTTAGGCTACTGTTCACCCTGAAGGTCTCTAGATGGCACAGATGGTTTGCACTCAACTACTGAACTCAAGGTTGGTTTGTTCAAACCCATCCAGTCGCAATGTAGAAGAAAAGTCTGGCAGTTTGCTTCCATAAAGATCACAGCCAAGAAATCCCTATGGAACTCGGTTCTACTCTGCATCACAGGGGGTCACCATGAGTCGGAACCAACTGGCAACAGGTATCGTATGCACCAATTGTTATCTATCACCTCAGATAGTCCAGAGTTTAAACAATTTCTTCTAAATGTTTTAACAAATGCCCCCAGGGAACAGGCTTTTCACACTGGGTGAGCTCAGAGTCAGGTCAAATAAAGACAGCTTACAAGTGGGGTCCCCAGAGAACCACGAGGCAGATCAAAAAAATGACAATTCTCTTGAAATGAGAATTGAAGGAGCTTCAACCCTGTTCTGCCCCTCCTCTGGTGGCTGCCAGGCTGCTGGTTTTTACTGGGAATGTGAGCTGTTGGTTTTCAAGGCTACCGCAGAGTTGGAGAAACAAGGATGGGGATGAGGCAAGTTAAAATGCTATAAAAAATCACTGTTCTTACTGAAATTTGGCTGCTTTTTTTTTTTTTTTTTAATACAAACTCTCCTTATTCAACAGAGAATCCCTGATGGAGCAAGAGAACAGCGGAATGCAGACCTCAAATTCTCATAAAAAGACCAGATTTAATGACCTGACTGAAACCAGAGGGACCCCAGAGGTCATGGCCCCCGGACCCTCTGTAAGCCCAAGATTAGAACCATTCCCGAAGCCAACTCTTCAGATAGGGATTGGACTGGACTATTAGACAGAAAATGATACTGGTGAGGAGTGAGCTTCTTGGCTTAAGTGGACACATGAGACTATGTGGGCAGCTCCTGTCTGGAGGCGAGATGAGAAGGCAGAGGGGGACAGGAGCTGTTGAATGGACACTGGGAATACAGGGTGGAGAGGAGGAGTGTGCTGTCACATTAGGGGGAGAGCACCTAGGGCTACATAGCAAGGTGTGTATAAGTTTTTATATGACAGACTGACTTGATTTGTAAACTTTCGTTTAAAGCACAATAAATTAAAAAAATTCTCCTTATGGCTGCAAGCCTTTGGTTAATTTCCAGAATTCAAGATTCTGGCAATTTTTGCCAGTTTTCTCATTGTTTTTATGAAGGAGAGAATTTTTGGAAATCCTTATTCCATCATTTCCTCTGACATCCCCTCTATTCTAAACCTTTTACGGATATCACCTTATTTAATCTTCACCACAATTCTATGAGGCAGGCATTATTATTATCATTATCTTGATTTTACAGATGAGGAATCTGAGGCACAGATGGGTGAAGCGACTTGCCCAAGAGCATGCAGCCAGTAAGGGGTGCAGCCATGTTTCAAATGCAGTTTAATTTTTGGACTGTTGTGCTCACTGAGATCTTTTATCTCCACAAGATTGAAGAAGATGCATTGGTTTTGGGGTAAGGAGGTCTGAATTCCAGCTCCAGCTCTGCTGTTGTCTCATCATGTAACCCTGGGCAAACCACTTCCTCTCTCTCTGCCTCAGTTTCCCTGTATATAAAATAAAGCAGTTGGTTGCTATCAAGGGCCCTCCTATTCTCTCACAAGATTCTGGGTTTCCGCATTCATAGCTCTTCCTGTGCAGACAGAAGTGGCTGTCCCAAACCACACGGGCCCAGTCCAGTTGCTTGGGGGCATTAGGTGGCTCCAGAGGACGCTGTTTCCTGATGGGGCTGTCGCTGGTGCTGAAGTTCCTTATCATCTGCATCACAAAGCCCAGATTACCAATTCCCCTCTTGGGTCTCTTTTGTCTAGGCCTCCTAACGCCAAGGAGGGCCAGGTTGGAAAGAGGAAGCTCTTGCTTCATCTCCCTCTCTCTCTACTCCTCCAGCCACCTCAATTCCCCTTCCATCAAGGTCTTCAGGAACCTGACTCTGTTAGGCCACAAGATAAAGAGCTTTCTTTAAAATATTTATTTTCCAAGTTCTTTGCTTGACCTCTAAGGCCCTAATCATTTGGTTTCCCAGTTACCCCTCTGACCTCATCTTCCACTCCTCTCCTTCTTCCCTGGGATCCGACATACATGCCAGGCACAGTTCACCTCAGGGCCTTTGCACTTGGTCTTCCATCTGCCTAGGACATTCACCTGGCTCACTCCCTCAATTAATCAGGTCTTTTCTCAAATCCTTCTTGTCAGAAGACACCCCCTGGCTTCCCTACTTAAAATGTGCCTGCCTCACTCTTGCCCTTTTTCCCCTCTCTAGTGATGAATAAGGAGCCCTAGTGGCACAGTGGTTAAGTGCTCAGCTGCTTACTGAAAGATCACCAGTTCAACCTTGCCAGGTGCTCTGCGGGAGAAAAAGACCGCTTCCATAAAAATTACAGCCTTGGAAACCCTGTAGGGCAGCTCTACTCTGTCCTATAGGGTCACTATGAAATCAGAATTGACTTGATGGCAATGGGTTTGGTTTTTGTTTGTTTTGTCTTAGGATGGACTATTTAGTTACATACAACAATAAATTGCCTTTTTTGTTCCAATCAGTTTAAGTTACATTTTCCTTCCTTTTCAAACGAAGCATTCCTAACTGGTACAGCCCTTGATGAAGTTTACATAAAGTTGGCTCCACCAAAGGACTTGGTATGGAGCTGGGTGCACTGTGGGCCTTACCAACAGCAGGACAACTTGTCTTGCTGCTGCAGTTGGCACAGGGATGCTCTAAGATGGCAGCTGTGGGCCAGAGGGAGGCTGGACCATGGGGAAGGCAAAGGGAAACACTGATTCAGGTGGACCTGGCCTCTGCCCTATCCTTCTTAACCTTGCTAACTCAGTCAGAGTTTAACCCAACAATTGGGAAACGTGTTTTCATTTCCCCTTGTTAAAGTCCAGCCAGGGCTAGCCCTTTCCACCAGGCCATGTGAACAAGGTAGAAAGTATGGCAGTTCTTGGCAGGCTGAGTTTTGCATGCCAGAGGCTGAACCCTATCCCTGCCACATCTCTGGTAACCAATCGCCCTGACCCTCTATACCCACGTCACCTGCCCACCAGGTCATTCCCAGAGTTGTTCTGGTCTGGCCAGCTCAGCAGCCATAGAGTGTACTACAGAGCAAAGGGAGTCAGAGAAGATGACATCCAGGAAGTCAGCTGATCCAACCAGGCTGCAGAGATGGGGAGACTGAGGCCCAGCCAGGGGAGGAGATGTCCCTAAGGTCACGCAGGAAGCCAATGAAATCACATGGGCTTGAGAAACCAGAGAGGCTTAATCCAGTTTGCACTTACTTCCAGAGTGGCCTTGGATAGGTCTCACCACTGTTGTGAGCCTCAGTTCCTTAATCAAAGGTTATGACAGTCTCCTATATCTGGTTAGAAAAGCGATAAAATGAGGCAACACATACAAACTAGGCACCTGACCCACACCATCCCCAGTACATGGTGTCTCCTGTGATTAGTTCTGAAGCCCTAAAAAGACAGAATAGCTTATTATACGCAAATCCCCATTCTAAGCAGTCTACATGTACTAGCTCATTTCATCTTCATAACAACCCAGGAAGGTAATACAATTAGTAACCTCATATGACAGACAAGGAAACTAAACCCAGAAAAATCAAGAAGCTTATCCAAGGACATTCAGTTAGAAATAGCCCCAGGCAGCATGGCTCCAGAGACTGATCTCCTAAGCAATGTGCTACACTTCCCCAGGATGAGAAGCCTGGAATTTCAGGACTGCGATGGGATGTAAACCAAAAAAAAAAAAACCAAACCCGTTGCCATCGAGTCAATTCCGACCCTATAGGACAGAGTAGAACTGCCTTGTAGAGTTTTCAAGGAGCACTTGGTGGATTTGAACTGCTGACCTTTTGGTTAGCAGCCATAGCTCTTAACCACTACGCACCAGGGTTTCTGAAAAGGAGTGTAAGAAAAAAAAAAAAAAACTGTGTGTATCAGTGGAAAACTATATAGCACACTCTTCCGGGCTGTCTGATTCCAGCCCTGTTCATTGTCTTGGGGCTGTTTTACATCTCTTTGTAAATTGTAGGTAATTGGCAGGTATGCAAACTCTGTCTTGTCAGGTAAAATTGACTCCCCTCCCTGTTGTGAGAAAACCAGGTTTCCCTCCATTTATAGTCCAATTCCTTTATTCCATATAAATTCGTGCTTTTTTGACTTTTCCTTGGAACCAGTTATAATACCTGTCTGGTTCTCTCACTGTTCAGCAAGTAAAATATAATTGCTAACACATTTTTATACCTATATGAAAGTCATGATTTTACCTTTTTTGAAAATTATCTTTTAACAAAGCCTTAGAAAATCAATGCCTGATAGTGCAATAGTCCTGGAAACCACTCCTTCCTGTTCCCCTTGCTCACCTCCAGTGCTCAGGACTCAGCCCTTGCATATGTATTTTCAAGATAATACTCACACAGGATGCTAATTAGCACCCTTCAGCTTACAAATCAGAAAATTAAGGATCAGAGAGGCAATGCAACTTGCACAGCAGGTGGGAACATAAGCATGCACGGCTGCCTTCTGTGGGCATTTGGGTGTGCGCGGGCTCCCTCTTGTGGCGTCCTTCGGTTCTGTATGGACCCTCCAAGTGTCCCTGGGGATAGAGGCTGCCAAGCGTAGACCCTTTCTCTGTCCTCAGCCTGGAACCTTTGCCCTATTCCCAGCCTTTCCTGCCCCCAGCTGCGGCCTGAAGAATTATCCTTAGCCCTACTCTCTCGCCTTTTCCTCCACAGACCTCAGAATACGCATATAGTGGTGAAGGGTGTAGACTCTCAAAGCATAACCAGTTCCATCTCTCAGGAGTAATTGTACAACTCGCTATGCTTCTTTTCTCATTTTTAAAACAAAGAGCATAAGAGTATCTACCTTAAAGAGTTGCGAGAATTAAATGAGATGATACACATTGGCCAATTTGTCGATTGACATTTCAGTACCACCGCTTCTACCCCCTCCAACCACCACCACCCCTGCCACACACGCCCTCTGCGCTCCTCCCCGGTATTCAGGGGTCCCGAAGGCTGAAAACTACATTTCCCAGAATGCTTTGCCAGCAGGGCTCAGGTTGGATTCCGCCAATAGAAGGTAGAGGGAAGTTTCAGGATAGACCAATCCGATACAGCCTCTGCACGTTTTTTCCGCAACCTGCCTTTGGCCAGGATACAGGTGTACTCATTGCTGGTACCATGGTGAAACTTCCAGGTTCTCTAAAAGCTGGTGGCCGCTTCTCCTAATCTTTGCATTCCAACACATCCAGTGGTTTTGTAAACACCAAATATTTTAACGTTAAAATCTCTTCTTGCTGATGTGGAACAACCAGGACTCCCATTCCTTGCTGGTGGGTGTGTAAAATGGTCCAATCACTTTAGAAAACAGTTTGGCAGTTGCTTATAAACACACTACTATCATACAACAACCTGGAGCCCTGGTGGCATAGTGGTTAAGATGGTTGGCAGTGGTTGGCAATTCAAATCCACCAGCTGCTCCTTGGAAACCCTATGGGGTAGTTCTACTCTGTCCAATAGGGTCACTATCAGTTAGGATTGACTTGAGGCAATGGGTTTGGATCATACTACCCAGGAATCCCATTCCTAAAACTTTACCCAAGACTAATGAAAATACTGGGCTAGTAATTCACCACTCTGTGCCTCAGTTTCCTCATCTTAAAGTGGAGTAATAATAGCATCTACATGTTAAGATAAGGAACCCTGGTGGTGCAATGGTTAAGCAATAGGCTGCTAACTGAAAGGCCAGTGATTTGAATCCATGCAGCAGCTCCATGGGAGGAAGAGTTGGAAATCTGTTCCTATAAAGATTAAAGCCCAGGAAACCCTATGGGGCAGCTCTACTCTGTCCTACAGGGTTGCTATGAATTGGAATCAACTCAACAGCACATAACACAACAATGAAAACATGTCCACACCAAGATCTCTACATGCATGTTTTAAGTAGCTTTATTCATCATTAGCCTAAACTGGAAACCAAATATCCACCAATAGAGGAAAGGATAAACTGTGGTACATCTGTACAATAAATATTACTCAGAAATTAAGAAGGAATACACACAACATGGTTGAATCTCAGACAAAATGATGAATGAAAAAAGCCAAACACAAAAGAGCACATACTGTATGTGTAAGCCATGGAGAGGTGATGCGAATCTCCCTTCAAGAAAGAACTTGCTGATCAGCTGTGAGGAGTAGTTACCTAAGTCTCCAGCTGTACCACCTTTGGGATAATGCTGAAGACATGCTCTTCATGGGCAGCCTGCCCCATGACTGAGCACAGAGGGAGTACCAAGGCCTGGCCAGGTCTGTGCAGCCGGGGACTCTCTGCAGGAAATCTTTGTAGTGGAGCTTCCATAGGGCTGGGAAGATTTTCTCAGAACTGTGCTGAAGCCCAAGACTCTTCCTGTCCAACCCTTCTTTCTTCTCCTTCTTCTTTCACTGGTGTCAGACCTGCATAGTAGCCTGAAGTTTCTCCTTGCCTACTCCTGCTCCCTCTCCTTGTTTCTTTCACAATCTTTATCTCAATAAATCTCCAGCACCCTACTCTGTTTCCTAGGGCCCCTACCAACATATATATTTATATGAAATTCTGAGAGGCAAAATCAATTCATAGGGACAGAAAGCAGATCAGTGGTTACCTGGGCCAGAGATCAAAGAGATTGACTGCAAAGGGGCATGAGGAAACTTTATGGAGGAACGCAAATGTTCTATCTCTTGATTGTCACAGTGGTTATATGGGTTTATACATCTGCCAAAAGTCATTGAAGTATACAATTAAAATTGGTTCATTTTATTGTATGTAAATTATACCTCAATAAAGATGATTTTTAAAAAAATCCCTTCCTTCCGGACATACCTAGAAGGTATGGTGTTGTCTAAGAGTAATAAACACTTACTCTGTTAAAGTAAAGCAAGAAAATTTATTGTAGGTTCAACAACAGTCCAGACTGGGGAAAATGTTTAATTTTACAGAGAGAACAAACACTTCCAAATTAATGAAACTGTGGAGACCTTTCTTTAAAGGGTGAGAACAAAGGAATTAAGCTGGACTATTTTGATTGGACATTACAAACTTAGATTAATACAAGGCAGGTTACTGGAAGTGGGGCTAGAAGAGGGAAAGCTACAGGACGTTTCTTTCTCAGAAACAGCTTGCTCAAGTGAAATTTTTTTTTTGTCAGCAGTTGCCTAGGAGACCTAGATAAGAGTCAGCATCATGGTCTTCTTCATAATATATTCTTTCAGGAAGGGTGTTGATGATTCCTGTGAAATAGTTTCTATATATTAAGAGAAAGACAAGATGGAGTAGGGCCCCAAACTCTAAAGCAGCCGTTATACTTTAGTCAAGTGCCTCAGTTTACTTGCTCTTACTCATTCCCTCCTTTTAATCAAAGATTTCTATGAAGGTCTTTTTATCACGTTTTGAATGAATGTTTCTTTTGCATGGACTTGAAGATTTGTGTTCTTCTTTTGGTGGCTGTTTAATGAGCTTTTACATTGTCCTTGTTAAGTAGCCACTGGTCATGACAAGTCTTTACACTGCTTGCTTTCTTTTAGAAGTCAGCTATCATTGGAGCTCTTCACCATTCTATAGCTTAACATTCAGCTTCTGTGATCTTGTGGAGGTGGGTTAGTAAAGAGCAGGGCCACATTAAAGGAATAACATGACAATTTTGAATGATTAATACAGAGAGTGGGGTCCCTCTATTTTGTTGTAGAGATAGGCTGTTTCTATATACATGAGTGGCATGGCATTCTTATGTTAGATTTTAATGAGGGCTATGAGAGTCAACAGGAGAATACTTAAGGAAAGCCCTATAATGCAAAAGTATCAGTCAAAAATTACATAATAAAGAACCAGAGACTCCACTAGCCTGAGACCAGAAGAACTAGACGGTGCCTGGCTACCACCAGTGACCACTCTGACAGGGAACACAACGGAGTCCTGGACAGAGCAAGAGAAAAATGTAGAACAGAATTCAAATTCATGTAAAAAGACCAAACTTAATTGTCTGACAAAGACTGGAGAAACTCCAAAACTATGGCCCCTGGACATTCTGTTAACCCAGAACTGAAATCATTCACAAAGCCCACTTTTCAGACAAAGATTAGACAAGCCTATAAAACAAAAAATAACACATGCAGGGAATGTGCTTCTTAGTTCAATCGAATGTATGAGACCAAGTGGGCATGTCCTGTCCAAAAAGCAGAATGGGAAGGCAGGAAGGGATGGGAACTGGTCATATGGACACAGGGAACCCAGGTGGAAAGGGGGAGTGTGCTGCCACATTGGGGGGATTGCAACCAATGTCACAAAAAATATGTGCATAAATTTTTGAATAAGGAAAAAAATAGTATAAGACCAGGGTCATAAAAATTGTATCAATTCTAAAATAAATTTCCCTTTCATTTAAAGGCATATATACTATTTTTAACAGGAAAACAGTGGCTATTAGAATTAGTAAAATGATGATTAATGTAATATTATCTAATAATTCTAGCATGAAATCATTTAGTTAAAATTAACAGTTTATGAGTTCTTGTTTATCGAAAATAACTTCAAAGGTTGTAAGTATTAAACAGGGGATAATGACTTCTAGAGAAGACTCCAAAAATTAACGCTATGGAGGGAAATTTCTTGACGTAGTGATTTGTTGGTGTTGTTGTCCGGTGCCATCAAGTCAGTTCCGACTCATAGTGACCCCATGCACAACAGAACGAAACACTGCCTGGTCCTGCCTGAGCCATCCTTAAAATCATTGTTATGCTTGAGCTCCTTGTTGCAGCCACTGTGTCAATCCACCTCATTGAGGGTCTTCCTCTTTTCCATTGACCCTGTACTCTGCCAAGCATGATATCCTTCGCCAGAGACTGATCCCTCCGGACAACATGTCCAAAGTATGTAAGATGCAGTCTCGCCATCCTTGCCTCTAAGGAGCATTCTGGTTGTACTTCTTACAAGACAGATTTGTTCGTTCTGTTGGCAGTCCGTGGTATATTCAATATTCTTCACCGACACCACAATTGAAAGGCATCAATTTTTCTTCGGTCTTCCTTATTCATTGCCCAGCTTTCACTTGCATATGATGCTATCGAAAATACCATGGCTTGGGTCAGGCGCACCATAGTCTTCAGGGTGACATCTTTGCTCTTCAACACTTTGAAGAGGTCTTTTGCAGCAGATTTGCCCAATGCAACGCGTCTTTTGATTTCTTGACTGCTGCTTCCATGGCTGTTGATTGTGGATCCAAGTAAAATGAAATCCTTGACAACATCAATCTTTTCCCCGTTTATCATGATGTTGCTCATTGGTCCAGTTGTGAGGATTTTTGTTTTCTTTATGTTGAGGTGTAATCCATACTGAAGGCTGTGGTCTTTGATCTTCATTTAGTAAGTGCTTCAAGTCCTCTTCACTTTCAGCAAGCAAGGTTGTGTTATCTGCATAATGCAGGTTGTTAATGAGTCTTCCTCTAATCCTGATGCACCTTTCTTCATATAGTCCAGCTTCTTGCATTATTTGCTCAGCATACAGATTGAATAGGTATGGTGAAAGAATACAACCCTGATGCACACCTTTCCTGACTTTAAACCAATCAGTATCCCCTTGTTCTGTCCGAACAGCTGCCTCTTGATCTATGTAAAGGTTTCTCATGAGCACAATTAAGTGTTCTGGAATTCCCGTTCTTCCCAATGTTATCCATAATTTGTTATGATCCACACAGTCGAATGCCTTTGCATAGTCAATAAAACACAGGGAAACATCCTTCTGGTAGTCTCTGCTTTCAGCCAGGATCCATCTGACATCAGCAATGATATCCCTGGTTCCACGTCCTCTTCTGAAACCGGCCTGAATTTCTGGTAGTTCCCTGTCGATATACTGCTACAGCCATTTTTGAATGATCTTCAGTAAAACTTGGCTTGCGTGTGATATTAATGATATTGTTCTATATTTCCATATTCGGTTGGATCGCCTTTCTTGGGAATAGGCATAAATATGGATCTCTTCCAGTCAGTTGATCAGGAAGCTGTCTTCCATATTTCTTGGCATAGGCGAGTGAGCACCTCCAGTGCTGGATCAGTTTGTTGAAACATCTCAATTGATATTCCATCAATTTCTGGAGCCTCGTTTTTTGCCAATGCCTTCAGAGCAGCTTGGACTTCTTCCTTCAGTACCATTGGTTCCTGATCATATGCTACCTCTTGAAATGGTTGAACATTGGCTAATTCTTTTTGGTATAATGATTCTGTGTATTTCTTCCATCTTCTTTTGACATAGGGATAAGGCAATCTAAATGTAATTTCATAAGAACTACTAAAGCTGTTAAAAATAAAATTCTAAGAATTTTAACAGCCTGTACAAGTGAAAAATGAGTAATCAAACAACAGCTTAAATTATTAATTGTTGAAACAAACACATTATTATTCTACAAGTCTAAGTCAATAAAACAAAATTATTTTAAAGGCTATAAGTATTAAGCAGAGAATAATTAGTTTAAGGGTCTCCAGATTAAAGAGTCATTATGAAAGGAGACTAGGTGTAGTACAATTAGCTTTATCAGAAAAACATAAATTATAAGGCACAATCCAATGATTTCAATATAGGGCCACTATGAGTTGGAATCAACTTGACAGCAACAGGTTTTTAAGGGGTATGAGTCTGGGACTTTAGGTGTTGTGCTGGGGTGAATACAGGCCTGGTCTGGAGGTCTCATGATCAGCAGTTTATACCAGGTATCGTCTGTCTCTGATCTTTGTAATATTTAAATTTTAGTTCAAGTCCTTCTGTGGGCTGGTCAGTTCAAACAATAGCCACAGCCTTCTTTAATTGGGAGAAGTATATATAAGTCTTAACTGTCTATAATTTAGTGGCATAAGAATTAGTAAGGAGAATTACATAGACTCTTTCCTAGTGAGACTCCAGGGAATTTTTTTTTGTTTTCGCTGATGTCTTTCCTAATATACATGATTCTTTGGAACAATGTCATACAGATTTGGGGATTTTGGTTTTCAATCATCAAAAGCATCTTTAACCCATGAAAACATTTCTCAGAGTATTGAATTAAAGATGGACAATGTTTAACAGTGTTAGAGCTGGTATAGGTAACATAAGGAGAGGGCTGTTTGGTTTCAAGAACTTTTTTCTTATTATATTTATTTCAGAATTCATTTCTTGGAGTCCATAGGTGAAATTATTTTAAACATTCTGAATATACTTAATTATAGCTTTAATCTGTGTTACAACATCTTTTAATCTATAGGATATTCTATAATCAACATAATGTTACTAGTTTTTGAAATAAAGTTTGGAAGGAAAAATAAAAATGGTTTCTCACACTTAAAAATGAGAACACCAGACATCAACAATATTCTCGTAAGAACTGTATGGTAAGTCTTTCAGCTCACTCAGTCCTATGTAGCCAGTTTTGGTTCTGTGTTATTCTGGATTACCAATAACCTGAAAAACCTCGTCCGCTTCTATACAGGAGTTCCAAAAATCCTAACACAGCCTACAGCATCTATGTCTGAAATAGTATAGTCTTTCTCATAGGTTAACACAGTTCATTCTCTGTTATAACATCATATTCAAGTGCTCTCATAAGTCAGCAAAACAAAACTTATCTGTGGATGACAAAATTCAATATGGCCATGATCAACCTATAACAACATCTTTTAAAAGTGAAAGACTTGTTGGAAACCACAAAAGCAGCACAAACCCAAACAAAGTTGATTTAGAGAACGATATTTCTAAAATCTTATTTCTGAAAAGCTTTAGATATAAAAAAAAAAATTTTGAGACACAAGACATATCGTCAGACTATATCAAGAATATATTAAGATTATCACATCTCTAAAAACATCTGAAATAATATGAATTTCTCCAGTTAAATCATTGACTTGATGATGCTAGATTTAAAAGAAATTAAGTTGCAGCCAAGTTAGCAACTGAAAGAATAAAATTATGACATAACATCATGTGCTTGTTTGTTTATTATCATGTAAATATTCCAAACCAAACTTGTTGCCATTGAGTTGATTCTGAGTCGTAGCGAACCTAAAGGAAATATTACTGACACACAAATTTTAACTCAAAGAAAATTTGGTGCTTTTTCTGATTTGACAACATGTTTTGTGTAACTCATAACATATTAAATAAATCTTTTATTATTATTATTACTGTTATTTTACAAAACAGAAACAAATCCTTTGCAGCTTTCTGTGAAGTTTTAAAGTTGTCAGGAGTTTATCATAGATTACCAAGGAACATACTTAAATTATCTAAACCAAAGATTTTAAAGGCAAAATCCTTAGTTTTTAAAACCATGTAGTTTGGTTTTAACTTGGGAATTTTATTTTAATGAGAAATTGAGCCCTTGTTTTCAAGGCAGATTACATGAAGAATATATTAACTTTAACTTAGTAATTAAAGAAAAGTTTGTTATTTTAACAGTGAGAAACTCAATTCTTTGTTTATGTGTTATTTAATTTTAAGGGTCTTAAAAATTCTTATGATTTAAGTTATTAAAATTTTAGTTGCAATAAATAAGAAATTTGATTATATCAAATAAAAATCTTTAACTAACTTTCTAAATTCTTTATCTTTGTTGTATACATGTATATTTTTTTTCTTGTGTTCTGGAAACATCAATATATTTGACAGAGCTTGTTATATATATTTTTCATAGCATAATTTTTCAACTGGCAAATATTTACTATTAGACCTAAATATACATATATCTTTTCTCTGTGGCCTAAATTTAGCCTTCTATTCAACTTTCTATATATCTTCAAGTTTAGCTTTTATTATCTTTCATATTCTGGCATAGCCAGACATTGCATTTTAACACAAAGCTACTCTCTTTTTCCCCTCTAAAAAATTTTAACTGTATCTTCTTATCTTTCTATTTAACTTTTCTCTAACCTTATACAACTTTCCTCTAACCTTCTAAATTCCTTTTCTATGCTTTTTTCTTTCTCATCTTAGAAGGACCAGTCTTTTTTTATTTTAGGATAAAATTATTATCTTTTCTTTTAACAAACATATTCTATATATTTAATTCAGCTTAAGTTATCTAAAAAGATCCTGGAAACTTTTTTAAGTTGACATATCATAAAACATAAAAACTTCATTAAAATGGATTTGCTTTTATTAATCCTGGGAATATTCCAAACCAAACCAAATCCATGGCCATGGAGTGATGCTGATTCCCAGCAATCCTACAGGACAGAGTAGAACTGCCCCATAGGGTTTCCAAGGTGTAAACTTTGTGGGAGCACAATGTCACATCTTCCTCCATCGGAGTGGCTAGCGGGTTTGAACCACCAACCTTTTGGTTAGCAACCAGGCACTTAACTATTGTACCACCAGGGCACCTTTGGGAATATTACTCAATTCCAACTCATAGCGACCCTATAGGACAGAGTAGAACTGCCCCTAGGGTTTCCAAGGAGCAGCGGGTGGATTTGCACCACCTACCTTTCAGTTAGCAGCCGAGCTCTTAACCATATTAGAACAATTTATTTGTTTCTTTATTATCCAACTAACTAAAGCAAGTTCTTTGAAGAAATATTATAACTAATTTAATAATATCATCTGGAGGTAAAAAAAATTATGTCTATATCTTTATTTTCTGTTTAAGTCACAGGATTCATTAAGGAAGTAATTTAGAATAATTTGTTTCTTTTCAAGGCCTTACTGTATCAGTTAAACAACTCTTCCTTTTCTGCCCCCAGTAAAGGACTTGCAGTAGCACTTTTTAAATATATCTATTTTTATCAAAGTTTCTCAGAGCAATTACTAAAAGTCCAGACAAAAAAAAGTAGTGTTTCTTGGAAAAGAAAAGACAGCTTCATGAAAAACAGTAACAGCCAACCATGGTTTTCAACTTGACGAAATACAGAAATTCAAACATAATATTAGAGGCAAGTTCTCAACATGTGCAACAGAATAACGACATAAACCTATCAACTTGTGGGACAACATAAGTAATTTAGTTTCTTCACGCCAAATGAAAGCCCCTCAGAGGAAAAGAAATGACAGTGCAAATTGGAAACTCATTTTCTTAAAATAATCACTGAGATTCTAAATTATGTCTAAGTATATTCAGCTCATAGTTGCTTTAAACATGAACTTTAAATCAGCATCTTGGTAGATTGGAAATCCAGGCTTATTTTTATTTAAGGATATTTAAAAATTCTTTTTTAGAAGCAATTTATTAAGTTGCCTGATTAAAGATTGTAGAGTTCTGAGTTATTTATAAAGCTATGCATTTATTATCTTAACATGCAAGCAGCACAGTGAGCTTTGAGCTTCGTTGCTTGGTAACAGAGGTAGCCACTCCTTTTGTCTATTAATTATATAGACCACCTGGCAGGAATAAGGGAGTTAACAAGGATTTAACCAGCTTTAAGTTGATTACAAATGAACTAGTCAAAATAGGCCTATCTGTAAAAACTATTAACTTGCATGTACAAGCAAAAAAAATAAAAAGAAAAGAAAAAAGTGGCCACTGATTTTTTTCTAAACTGTCAAATGAACAGAACAAATGCGTTCACAATAAAACCCACACTTGATTGTTACTTTCAGTTTCTGAGAGTCAACCAATTGTTTACAAGGCTGTAAGATTCCCATGTAATGATCAAGTCACAAACCTGAACAATGTCTCAGTCAGTATACTAACACTCACATGTGAACAAAAAGGAGTTAGACATATAGACAACAATAAATCTCAGAAGGGAGTTCTATGCATGAAGGGCTCCGACCCGAGAGGGATTTACCTTGCTGCATTCCCAAATCCAGGCACTCTTACGTAAGCCCCCGGCTTGTAGCTACTATTGTTCACCAGCACTATAAAACCTCTGCCCTCCCACTGCAGGATGCAGGGGTCTGCTTTGGCCCTACAGCCACCCAGGACTTGCCCCAGTATGCCCTAATAAACTCCTTCGCCACCACACTGGAGTTTCCCGCCTCTTTCTTTGAGCTCTAGGTGCCCTCTATTTTTGGAGGCAAATTTCATGTTACTGGTCCATGCCTGGACAATTGGTGAGCCAGCCAGGAGACTGAGGAAATGACTAGTGGGAGTTAGGCCTCTGCGCGGGAAATCCCAGGTTGGCCAGTTACCTCCACGTGGGTAGGCCTGGCCCCTATGCTTGATGTGTACGGACTCTCCGTGTGAGTACCAGGACACGCTGAAAATGCCAAGTGGCATAGCCCAGTTGTGGGCAGACATGCACCTTCATGAGTGTGGAAAAGAAGCTAGAAGAACAGTAGCAGCTGTCAAATGGCTGCTGCCCTGGGGTGTTTGGCTGGTCACTGAAGCCCAGCTAGCTACTGAAGTGCACATAAGTGCTTTGCAGGAAGAGTTACAGTTAAAAAAAGATGTGTGGTAGTCGTATGTGGCCATGACGGACGTATTGAACAGCCACGACTGTGAACAGGATAAGCAACTAGAAATGCTTGTCTGCAGGTTTGTAAAGATCCGCAATTCAAGGGCTAGGGTAACAATCCCCTAGCCATTGCTCAAAGCACTCCAACAATAAGACCAGAAATAGTTGGAGGGGCTAAGCTGGTCCCTGTGACCCTGTAACACCCAGCGCAAAGCAAGAGTTAAAACAGCAGGAAAAAAATAAAAATAAAAAGGAGTAAAAAGCCCTTCAAGATAGTTTGTGTTGAGCAGCCTTGAAGAGACCTTAAAGGGCCTTTCTGGAATTCCCTGCCAAGATAATTCAGCAGCAACGTAGAGGAAGCTGCAATAGTAAGGGGAAAACTAAAAGAAGAGGCTCCACCTCCATGTTACCAGGCAACTGGGCTCCACGAATGACTGAGGGCTCTGCCAACTTTGCCCAGATCTCCTGACTTTCAGAAATAATTAAGACTGAGGATTAAGCTTAGGTCCCTCTGTCACCAGGAAGGACCAAAGGCCTTATGTTACAATTAAAGTTCAATAAGGAAATGAAAAGAATTGTATGCCTTGAGTGTTTAGATACCATTTCACAGGTGACTGTGAACTCTGTAACACCTGGCACCAAGATGAGGAAAACTTTTGGGTCTGGGGTCACCATCATTGAGACCTTTGCCCAAACCTGATTATGGATAAGTCCCTTTGGGGCCCCTACAAACCCGTATTATATGTACTGATGATGTTGATGTATTAACGTACGCTTATGTAAGCTTTTGCCTCCAAGTCCTGATGGGAGTTGCTGCAGTTAGGGCCATTTAGTGGGGTGCACAGAAACTGTGCTGTGGGCTATAGCTAACAGCCTGGTCATTTCATCTGGCCACTGACAACCCTCAGACTGACATACAAAGCAAGCTCCTATGGGGATGAGACATCTGGGCAAAAAAAAAAAAAAAACCAGTTCTGCTCCTGATAACCTTTTGTTACTTGTATATAGATGGTCACCAGAAAGACCCTATGCTGAGAGGGGAAAACAACCAACGAGCAGATCGCTCTTGCCAACTGACTGCAGATGGTGAAGCGTCCTCTGCTCCACAGCAAAGAGATGGTCAACTGACAACCTTTCGGATTTAAGAGAGGACAGCCTGTGGAGGTACACACACCTGGACTGGGCCTACACTCATGGACTGCCACTCCCATCAGAAGATGCCAGACAGCATAGAAAAGCTGACCTGCCTCTGATCCCAAGGACAGATTCCCAAGCCAACAGGCCAGGGTGTTCTCGGCAGGTAAATCTTACTGGAGCCTCCTATCCTACACACAGGCTTCCACTGGATCTTTTTTTTTTTTTTTTTTTTGTACTTTAGGTGAAAGTTCACAGCTCAAGCTAAACTCTCATATAAAATTTTATACACATATTGTCATGAGACAATAGTTGCAGTCCCCACAATGTGACAGCACACTCACCCTTTCTACCCCAGGTTTCCTGTGTCCATCCAACCAGCTCCTGACCCTTCTTGCCTTCTCATCCTGTCTCCAGGCAGGAGCTGCCAGTTTGGTCTCGTGTATCTGCATGAACTAAGAAGCACACTCTTTACAAGTATTATTTTATGTTTTATAGTCCAGTCTAATGTTTGTCTGAAGAGTGGTCTTAAGCAATGGTTTTAATTCTGGATTAACACGCATCCGGCGGCCATGGCTTCAGGGGTTCTTCCAGTCTCAGTCAGACCATTAAGTCTGGTCTTTTTATGCGAGTTTATGTGAGTTCGAGTTTGAGTTCTGTCCCACACTTTTCTCCAGCTCCATCAGGGACTCTTTGTTGAGTTCCCTGTCAGGGCAGTCATTGGTGGTAGCCAGGCACCATCTGGTTCTGGTCTGGTCTGGTCTCAGGCTAATGGAGTCATCCCTTTTGTGGCCCTTTTGTCTCTTGGGCTAATATTTTCCTTCTGCCTTTGCTGCTCTTCATTCTCCTTTGCTCCAAGTGGGTTGGGACCAATTGCTGTATCTTAGATGGCCACTAACAAGCTTTTAAGACCCCAGATGCCACTCACCAAAGTGGGATGCAGAACATTTTCTTAATAAACTTTGGTATGCCAATTGACCTGAATGTCCCCTGAAACCATGGCCCCTGGACCCCAGCCCCAGCTACCCCATCCCTGGAAGTGTTTGGTTGCATTCTGGAAACTTCTTAGCTTTTGGTTTAGTCCAGTTGTGCTGACTTTCCCTGTATTGTGTGTTATCCTTCCCTTCACCCATGATGATTCTTTTCTACTCTCTAGTTAGTGAATTCCCTTCTCCCTTCCTCCCCACCCTTGTAACCATCAAAGAATGTTTTCTTCTGTGTTTAAACCTTTTCTTGAGTTCTTTTAATAGTGGTCTCATACAATATGTGTCCTTTTGCGACTGACTCATAATAAGGAAGACCGAAGAAGAATTGATGCCTTTGAATCATGACCGTGGCAAAGAATTTTAAATATACCACGGACTGCCAAAAGAACAAATAAGCCTGTCTTGGAAGAAGTATAACCAGAATGCTCCTTAGAAGCAAGGATGGCGAGACTGCGTCTTACATACTTTGGACGTGTTATCTGGAGGGATCAGTCCCTGGAGGACATCATGCTTGGTAAAGTACAGGGTCAGCAGAAAAGAGGAAGACCTTCAACAAGATGGATTGACACAGAGGCTGCAACAATGGGCTTAAGCATAACAACGATTGTGAGCATGACGTAGGACCAGGCAGCATTTCATTCTGTAGTACATAGGTTTACTATGAGTTGGAACCAACTTGATGGCACCTAACAGCAACAACAATTTCACTCAGCATGATGTCTTCCAGATTCAGCCATGTTGTGAGATGTTTCAAGGATTCTTCACTGTTCTTTATCATTATGTATGGTTCCATAGTGTGTATGTGCCATGGGAACCCTGGTGGCATAGTGGTTAAGTACTACGGCTGCTAACCAAAAGGTTGGCAGCTGGAATCCACCAGGTACTGCTGGGAAAGTCTATGTGGCAGTTCTACTCTGTCCTCTAGAGTCGCTATGAGTCGGAATCGACAAAAGGGCAATGGGTTTGGTTTTGGTTGTTTGGTATGTACCATAATTTCTTTATCCTTTTGTCTATTGATGGTCACCTAGGTTGTTTCCATCTTTTTGCTGTTTTGAACAGTGCTGCAATGAACATGGGTGTGTGTACATCTATTCATGTGATGGCTCTTGTTTCTCTGGGATATATTCCAAAGAGTGGGATTGCTGGATCGTATGGCACTTCTATTTCTAGCTTTTTAAGGAGGCACCAAATCAATTTCCAAAGTGGTTATACCATTTTACTCTCCCACCAGCAGTGCATAAGTGTTCCAGTCTCTCTGTAACCTCTCCAACATTTATTATTTTGTGTTTTTTGGATTAGTGCCTCCCTTGTTGGGGTGAGATAGTATCTCATTGTAGTTTTGATTTGCATTTCTCTAATGGTTAATAATTGTGAGCATTTCCTCATATATCTGTCAGCCACCTGAACGTCTTCTTTGGTGAAGTATCTGTTCATATCCTTTGCCCATTTTTTAATTGGGTTGTCTTTTTGTTGTTGAGGTGTTGTAGATTGTATATAAGATCATATCTTGTAGATTTTAGAGATTAAACCCTTGTTGGACATGTGGTAGTCAAAAGTTTTTCCCCAGTCTGTAGGTAGTCTTTTTACTCTTTTGATAAAGTCTTTCGATGAGCATGAGTTTTTTAATTTTAGAAGCTCCTAGTTATCTAGTTTCTCTTTTGGTGTTTGTGCATTGTTACTTATGATTTGTACTCTGTTTATACGCTATATATTAGGGCTCCTAGCATTGTCCCTATTTTTTCTTCCATGATATTTATCATTTTAAGATTTTATATTTAGGTCTTTGATCCATTTTGAGTTAGTTTTTGTACAGTGTGAGGTATGGGTCTCGTTTCATTTTTTTGCAGATGTATATCCCGTTACGCCAGCACCAGTTGTTAAAGAGACTGTCTTTTCCCCATTTAATGAACTTTGGGCCTTTGTCAAATATCAGCTGCTCATAGGTGGATGAATTTATGCCTGGATTCTCGATTCTATTCCATTGGTCTATGTATCTGTTGTTGTACAAGTACCAGCCTGTTTTGACTACCGTGGTGGTATAATAGGTTCTAAAATCAGGCAGTGTGAGGTCTCCCACTTTGTGCTTCTTTTTCAGTAATGCTTTACTTATCCAGGGCCTCTTCCCTTTCCATATGAAGTTGGTGATTTGTTTCTCCATCTCATTAAAAACTGTTGTTGGAATTTGGGTCAGGATTGCATTGTATCATAGATTGCTTTGCATATAATTGACATTTTCACAATGTTGGGTCTTCCTATCCATGAGCATGGTATGTTTTTCCACTTATGTAGGTCTCTTTTGGTTTCTTGCAGTAATGCCTTCTAGTTTTCTTTGTATAGGTCTTTTGCATCTCTGGTTAGATTCATTCCTAAGTGTTTTGTCTTCTTGGGGACTATTGTCAATTGTATTGATTTGGTGATTTCCTTTCTGAAGTTCTCTTTGTTGGTGTAGAGGAATCCAACTGATTTTTTATGTTTATCTTGTATCCTGATACTTTGCTGAAATCTTCTATTAGTTCCAGTAGTTTTCTTGTGGATTCTTTAGGGTTTTCTGTATATAAGATCATATCATCTGCAAATAGGGATATTTTTTACTTCTCCCTTACCAATTTGGATGCCCTTTATTTCTTTTTCTTGCCTTATTGCTCTGGTGAGGACCTCCAGCACAATGTTGAATAAGAGTGGCAATAAAGGGCATCCTTTCCTCTCGATCTTGAATGAACTCTTCATGCTCTATATCACCCCCAAGCCATAGGGGTGATTGAGAACTTAAATAGAGAGGCTTAAATGGCTGATGAGAGGGGACAAGACAATCCCAGCTTGAACTATGCATTTCAGGCAAGCAGCCTGGGGTCTCAATGCAATAGTTCCTTGTAAGGGCATTTCTCATTTGTTCTATATGTTTGATTGCCTATTCTATAAAATGTCTGTCTATTTTATATAACTGTCTATTCTACAAAATATGTTTCTTTTGTGTACAACTGTTCCTGACAAAAGCTCTGGGTTCCCACAGAGATCACTGCCTCAAGACTAGGACAGACAGCCTGGGTGGCTATATCCGGGCAATCCTCACCTCAAGTGCCATGGGAGATGGGAAGGGGAGGAGGGAATTGTTAATGTTGTCTCTCTTTCTTCCCAGATTATCTCACCATGATGGACAAGCCCCTCATTCATGGGCCCCAATCATATAGGATTTTGCTAGAGCTACCAATCAGACCAACCATTGGCTCTGTCAATGTTTGAACTGAGATGACGAGTCATCTCCCCACATTGTTCCAGCTGATTTGTCAACAAGGAGGACACCTCGTGGACCAACTGAACATGTAACCTGGTGTACTGAGGAGATCATGTAGTAAATGAATACGGTTGACTCCACTCCACTACTCATGGAAAACATCTTTTGAAATATGAAAGCTGTCTATGCTGAGTGCTCCAACTTTAGAAGGAAGTTTCTCTGTGTGTTAAAAATGTAAATGGTATGAGACTGGATGGTTTGACTCTGAGAATGATACTTTTAAGCCTGAGTTTGACATTACCCTGGACATGGAGAACTTGCAGAATATGGCCAAGTGGCCCAATGCACATTCATTGACTGACTACACCAAGTCTGAATTAGCCTGATCTGGCAATTATAATACCTTGTTCAATCATGCTGAGAAAGGGAGCTTTTGTATTACTTTTACTGAAATGTGTACTGTTCATATAATGTGCCACTTTGGGAAAAATATGCTGTTTTTACATAAATGAATTGGGACATGTTATATGTATATAAGATTGGACAAATGTGCCCCTTCGATCTATTCATTTGGTTTGGATTAAGCCACAACTGGGTGGGCTGGCTGGAATCTCTCCTCCAAGCAGGCCTGATCAATTTTCTGGGGACAGTCCTACTAGTAATCCTTATTAAATGCTGCTTCAGATGATATAACATCCACCGGAGTTATGCACCAAACCACAGGCATGCAACTCAACATCCAAAAAGGGTGATGGGCATACCAGGACTTGGTACTGCTTTGCTTCTTTTTCTGGCACCCTGATGGGAGTTGCGGGTGGATTGTTAGAGGAATGATCTGCCTCTATGCCTCCCCTCCAGGCTGCCTAAGTAAAGGTTTGGGTCCAAGCGTTCTCTAATAGGGAGGCTGGGAATTGGGTCACCTTCTCTCTCCCAGTTCCTTCCCCCTGTTCTGGACACACAGTAACTTTTTCTGTCTCTCGCAATTGCATGGGCACCATACAGCACCTGGCCAGCCACACTTCTATACCTGTCCCTGGTGGGGACAGAACAGGGTCTCTCATACTGAGACACAAGAGGGGGAATGTGTCAGATTGTAAGAACTTGTCTTGAGGGGTGGACTGAAGGGAAAACAGGCTTTGTGAGGCTGAACATGAGTGTCCTCATGTGACCCGCTAGTTTACTACCATTTGCTGAGTCATTCTGATGTAAGCCCCTGCTTGCACCCACTACTATCCACCACCACTATAAAACCTCTGCCCTCCCACTGTGGGGTGCAAAGATTTTCTTTGGTCCTACAGCTGCCCAGAACTTGCCTCGGTATGTAATTCTCCCTAATAAACTCCTTCCCTGCCACACTGGAGTTTCCCACTTCTTTCTTCCATCTCTTGCTGCCCTCCATTTTCGGAGGCAAGTTTCACATTACTGGTCCATGCCTGGTCACTCGCAGAACAGTTTACATGTATTAAAAGAAAAGCAAGATGGACCAGGGCCCCAAACTCTAAAGCAGCCATTTTACTTTAGTCAAATGCCTCAGTTTACTTGCTCTTAGTCAGTGATCACATAACTGTGTGCACATTTGTCAAAACAAATAGAATTGCACACTGAAACTGAGGAGCCATACTATGTGTAAATTATACCTTCATTTTAAAAACGAAAAAAGAATGAATCAGGGAAATAACAATTTTTACTGATTACAGTGTGATTGTTACTGAAAATTTTGTCCTACAGATGAGGAAGGTGTTAAAAAGTTTTCTGTTGCAGGTATCAAATACGCTAGTACCCATCTGACAAGCGGAGTGGGAAGTCTTGGGTATCCGTTAGCCAACTGGAGGTACCAAAGAATATTCTTAGTTGTGGAGGGCTTCCTGAGGGAGGCTAGGTGGCCTGGCTGATGCTAGGCCAAAGGAAAAAAAGGATTCCAGTGGCGAATGACTCCACCTTGGTCCCCATCTGGGCCCTACCCCTCAACTCACCTCTTTACTGTTTCCAGGGAGACAGGGAGCTTGGAATATCCACATTGCAGTCACTTAGCAACCAGGAACTGGTGGTTGTAGCCACCTGCCAAGCTCTTTCCATCATCCTGAGCCCTCATCTTGGGCATGGGTTCTGCACTGCCCAGGTAGCAGGGGCCCAGCAGGGGAGGCACCTTCCACCTGCTTCCCTTCTCAACCACTTGCAAACCCAACAGGGCCAACTGAGACTCTTGCTGAGGGAGGTAAGTCCACAGAAAGTGCTGGGTGGACCAGGGGCAAAACACAGACAACCTCCAGCACCAGGGGAGCCCCCCATTTGCTCCTATCCCTAGAGGACCTTGGGATCCAGGGTGGAGGGAACACAGTCCTGACCCTCAGAGGACTCACAGCCTAGCGCATGAGACAGAGCTTACCTCATTCTCTCAATACACAGGTGCTAATGCTACTCCAGAATGGCTGCTGGGTCACAGACTAGGCTAAGGAATGGCTTATCCTTAGCGGGGGCACACCAGACACCGTGTGCCCCGCTCATCCTTCAGTATTCACCTCTAAGCACCAATGGCCGCTTTCTGTAAACTCTCCAACTCTCTACCTGAGGGATTTCTCTGCTCCCAGAAGCAGTCCTCAACTGGGGGCAGACAGGAAGGGAGTGAAAACACACCCCAGTTTCCTCACCCTCAGTTCGGATACTTCTGAGACTGTTCCATACTGCCTCCCAGAGTTCCCCAGCAGGACTGAGCTTTAGTTGCCCATAATGGTAAGTGGCTTGATTAATACCCTCTATTTTTTTTTCATTGGTTGCCTTCTTTCCTTATCTCACTTCCCTACTCCCCTATTGCTATTTCCAGAAATCTGTTCCCAATAAGCCACTTGCACTCAAATCCTGTCTCAGCATTGGCTTCTGAGGGAATCCAAACTAAGACAGGGATAATGATGTATAATAGGGAACCAAAGTTCTGTGAGGTGCCTGCCCCAACCAATTATATGCAAAGCAGCAGTGGTCCCAGGGATGGGGTTTGGGGGGCTGTCTGCCCACTGCAGGCAATGAGAGGGAGCTTTGTCTGTAAAAAACTTAAAAGCAGTAATAAAGCTGACCAAACGGTCTACTTGTTATTATCACCCTGGGCCAGCAATTCTAAACAATTTTTTGTGATTAAATTCTCCTCCTCACTGAGGCAGATAACTCTCACTGACCTCTGCCCGCCCCTTAGCACCCACCCCGAGGCAAAGTGTACTCAGCCAGTAATTCGTAGTAGGCAGAGAAGGTAAGGGAAGGCCTCACTAGGAGGCAGCACTGACCTCTAATCTCACCATTCTAGCTGCATTTCACAACTCTAGGCCTTTGCATATGCTATTCTCTCTTACTAGAACACCTTTTGTTCTTCAGTTTACTCCCAGAGCAGGCAATGAAGGGGAGCATTGTCAGTAAAACACGTAAAAGCAGTAATAAAACTGACCAAACGTAGGTCTGCTTTTTGTTGTTGTTAGGCCAAAGGTTCAAGGAAGCCAGGCATCTCTTCCTCCAAGAAGCCCATTCCTCATCCCCAGAAGTTAGATCTCTCCTCTGGGCTTGCACAGACCCCTGTGTGCCCATCTGTCAAGGCAGTTGTCACGCTAGCTACCTTCGTCATTTCTTACCACTAGATCGTCAGCTCCATAGGAGCAGGGACTCTGTCTTGTTCATCTTGACCTGGCTCCCAGTAGGCACTCAGGAACAGGGCTGCCACTGGGTGTGTACATTTTTTGCAGTATATAGCCTGCACCACTGTCCATGGCAACCCAGCCTCTGGAGGCTTGTTGACTTAATGAATGAACGAATCTGTGGGAATTTGCCGTTTCTGGGGAAGGACACTGCAGGCAGAAGGGAGTGCGCAAAAACAGGGAAGCCTGAGAGTGCAGGGCTTCTTGGTGGAAAGAGCAGATAGCTTTATGCCACAGATAGTACGTATCAGGGAGAGGTTCTGGGACACCACCCTCAGCATCACCCAGAGTGTGGTCAACATACCTGCACCCCACCTCAGAGCTGCTTGGCCAGAATCTTTGCAGATGGGGTTTGAGAACCTGGGCATCCCAGGGTAATCTCAGGAACATAAAGTTTGGAGAGGCACAGGGCCAGCTGATTGGTGGACTGTGAAAGGGTGAGACTGGCCTGATTTGGTTGAGCTCAGGATATGAATTCATTCATTCATTATCCACTCATTCATTTAATAAGCATGTATTGAGCCGTATTGAGCCCAGAAGACCCTCAAGTACAGCTGTGAACAAGACAAACATGGTTCCTGCTCCCTTGTCATGGTCTAGTGGGAAGACAGTCACTAAATAAGCAAGCAAATAAATGAATACCTAATAGTGTCAGGTTATGATTAATACTTTGCAGAAAAGAAAACAAGGTAAGGGGTTAAAGAGTAGAGGAAGTTATTTTCAATGAGGTGGTCAGAGAAGATGTCTGAGGCTGGTGGGTGAGGGAAGGAGTCATTTAAATGAAGAAGCAAATCATGCAGATGTTTGGGGGAAAAGCAGTGCAGACAGAGAGAGCAGTACATGCAAAGGCCTAGAGAACTAAACATGTGGAAGAACATACACAGTAGGAAGCTACTGCAACAGTCCAGGTGTGAAATGCTGGAGAATCAGACCAGGGTGGAGGCAGTGGAGTTGGTGGGAAGTGGCCAGACTCAGAATATATTTTGAGGGTAGAGATGACTTGCTTCGCTGTTAGATCAGATGTGGGTGTGACAGAAGGGAAGGGAGGCAAGGCTATTGCAGCCAGGAGCGCAGGGGTTGAGGAGATAGTTGAAGGAGATGAGGTCCAAGAGGGAAGTGGCTGGGAGCAGACCATACGTAGGTCCCTGCAGACCATGAGGAGGTCTTTACTTTTCCTTTGAATGTTATGGAACTTTGAGAGGCTTTTGAGCAGAGAGGGGACATGATCTTGAGTTCTAACAGACTCTTTCAGGCTGTGGAGAAGATAACAGACTGTAGGGGGTCAGGGATGGAGGAGGGCACTTCAGAGGCTGATGCAGTCATCCAGTGAGAGATGATGGTGGCTTAGACCAGGGTGCTGACTGGAAGGGAAATCTAAATTTATTTTAATAAAAACTGTAAGAGGATTTCAAGAAAATTATTGAGTAAATAATGGTGGTGAAAATCATGAAGGTGGTAGAGAAATGATTGAAATTTGAGAAGCTCCGGTAGTGAATCAAAGGTCCCTGGGTGGTATAAACTGCTAGCTCGACTGCTAACTGAAAGGCTGGCTGTTGGAACCTACTCAGCGCGGCTGGGAAAGAAAGGTTTGGCGGTCTGCTTCCGTAAAGGTTACAGCCAAGAAAACTCTAAGAAGCAGTTCTACAGTGTAACACATGGGGTCGCCATGAGTAGGTATGACTCCAGCGTAGTCATAGGACAGGTAGTAGTAGCAGCAGGTAGTGGATCAGGATAGAGGTCAGCAGTTGTGCTCTTTGGGGGAAGGGGCTTCAAATCTTTGAGTAGTTTTGTCATCTGCAAAACGGGGACAATAATGGAACATATCTCATAGAGTTGTTGAGAGGATGACGTAAAGGTTTTTGGCACAGGATCTAGCACACAACATACGCTTACTAAACGCTATCCTAGGAGCCAGACTGCTGTCTCTCCCACTCACTGAAGGGCCGTGTCACCCTAGTCAAATCACCGCTCCGTGGGTATCACTAACACCAATATCGTAGGCTTGGGTCATAAAGATTAAATAAATGAACACAAGTGAGGCATTTAGAATACGGCACGCAGCAAGCACTTCTTAACTGTCAACTATTATCATGACTATATTTTAGGCATATTTCCTTACCTCATTGATTAACAGCTCGGCTGCTAACCAAAAGGTCGGCAGTTAACCCACCGGCCGCAACGCTCCTTGGAGAAACCCTACGAGGTAATTCTACTCTGTCCTATGAGTCGCTATCAGTCAACTCGTCGGCAACAGGTTTGTTTTTTTTGTCAGTTTCTCCCTTTTGCGGATGAAAAGTCTGTGGCTCTTTGTAAAGGATTCTCATCACACGGACCCAACGCCCTGAGAGTAACGATCCAGTCCGCTGCGGGCGAGATGGGGATTCCAGTTTTGAAGGGCCGCGCCTCCAGCCGCCAGCCCAGTCCGGAGGTCGCCGGAGGAACCTTAAAGCGTGGCGCTCTAGTTTCCAGCCGGGACCGCGCAAGGGCGCCCGCGCGACGACGTACTTCCGACGGCCCCGCCCCTTCCCCGGACAGCTCCATTTTGGCCGTAGGTGGAGATTGAGCTAGAGCGAGCGGAGCAGAGAAGTGTGGAGTCGTCTGTTTTCGGAGTGCTGCTCCGGCTCACCACACTCTCGCCCTTCTTTCTCCCGCCCGCAGAAGCTGCGGGCAACCATGGCGGGCTTGGAGGTGCTGTTCGCGTCGGCGGCGCCGGCCATCACCTGCGCGCAGGACGCGCTCGTCTGCTTCCTGCACTGGGAAGTGGTGACGCACGGCTACTACGGCCTGGGTGCCGGCGACCAGGTACGATGCGGAGCCTGGGGGGAGGGAGGTGCTGTCTTCTTCTCAGACCCAGAGGACCGGAGGCCGGTCCAGAGCGCCTGCTGTCCCCGCCCTCAAGTCCGAGGCCTGGGGCTCAGGACACCGTTGGCATAGCCTGCGGTTCACGGAAGTGCCCACCTGCCCCAGCCCACGCCGGAGCACCTCACAGCACAGCTGGCACAACATGCTTTGTAAACTCAAGGACAGAAGCTCCCATCAGCACAGCCTGGCAGTCTCCCCAGGCCACGGTTGTGTGGACCTGGCACCGGGACTGGCTGTTGCTCCCTGAGCACAGCTCACCTACCTGAACTTCGCCCAGCTTCTTACCATACAAGCTTAGGGGAGCAGAATCTGCACACATACACCCTCATACTGTTCTCGAGCCTCCAACAGACACCCAGATCCGCGCACGGGTATGGAGATCAGAGCTTTGACCTTAACACAGCCCCAGCCCAGAATCTCGTCTTCATTCCTCAGCGTGGGTCCGGGGAGCTCCCCTGCTCTTCACTGAACGGCCTAGTTCAGACCTCACCGCTGAGTGCACACATACACCGTGGGTGTGAGGGCCAGGTAATGTTCCCTCCCCAGAGCTGTCCTACAGGGCCGGCCACTCTTGTTGCCCACTGACCCTCTGCCCACCCCAGCGCTAAGTCTGCCTGTCCTCTGGGAGATGGGTGTTTGGATTGCATACCGACTCTAGTGTATTTTTGCTCCGCTCCGTCTCGTGGGATGGTATCTACTTTTTCTTCTTAAGTGGCATGGAGGCTCAGGTTACACTTGTCCTCTACGGACTTCTGCTGAGTCTGCTTTCATTCACAGTAGAAGTTACTTGGAGAGGCGTCTTCTCTGTTAGTTTATTTAAGAGGGGGTTTAATTTTCTGGGTTGGGGCCAGCAGACTGCTCAGAGGGCCAGTGTTTGCCAAGCTCAGAGCATGTTTGTGTTCCCTCTTCAGATACCTCCTGCTCCCCACCCTTGTGGGGGCGATAAGAGAGGGGAAGGTCCTGAGAGAGTGTGTGTGACTGTATCATTTCTTGATAATTAAATAGAAAGCTAAGTGGTCTACTTTTTTGTTTGGTTTTGTCTACTCTGGTACAAGTTGTGTACACAAAACTTAATTAGTAGAGCAGCGCAGCCATTGCTTCAACAAAAGTCCAGTATTGGAATTTCTCACTTGAAGTCAGCACCTCATAAGAGCTTTATTAGCAGTGTCAAGTGGTTTAAGTGGCAGGGGATAGAGATTTATAGACTTAAATTAGGGAATTTTATTTTCTGTTATGGGAATGTAAAGATTATGATGAAAGAGGGAAAATGCCTCCATGTGCATTGCTTTGGGTGCATTCGGCCCGGAGGCGCTGGACTGAACCCATTGCCACTGATAACTGGTTCCAGCCCCCAGGATTTTGCCAAAGGGGACACTACCGTTACTCTCTTTGGGCCAGCCTGGTGGACCTGGCAGGGAATAGCTCCCCTCCAGACTTAGCCTAGTCAGCCAGAAGCTCTGAATTCCAAAGCCAGATGCACCTCACTTGCTGTGACCTTGGACAATTCTCAGCCTTAGATTTTTCATCCCAGGGAGTTAAACTACATGACCATGCACTTTGGCTACTTTCCAACCTTCGCATTCTGGGAGGTCTGATATTTGATGTCAGGGCCTAGAGGGTGGTTAAATGCTGTGTTTGGCTAGATATCTCCAGAGCCATTCCCTCTCAGTTGCACCTGTTTCCCCGTGTTGGGGCAGCCCAGGCCGGAACATGGGTTCCAGTGTAGTGAGAGGTTATCAGCCTCTCCCAGCCTCAGGATTATCTCTTCCTCTGGAAGCCAGAGGTGATGGGGTGGTGAGCAGACCAAATTATCTATATTTCAAGAGAGAGTTCTGGTGGATTGAGTGATGTACGTGTGAAGATGTAATATAAACCAAAGGGCCCTCGACAGAACAAAGACAAACCATGTTATTAAATTTCTGGGTCCCAGAGTAAACCCTGAATCTCCAACAGTAAACATGTTACCGGGGCCCTGGTGGCACAGTAATTAAGAGCTTGGATGCTAACCAAAAGGTCGGCAGTTCAAATCTACCAGCCACTCCTTGGAAACCCTATGGGGCAATTCTGCTCTGTCCTGTAGGGTCGCTCTGAGTCGGAATCGACACCACCGCAACTGACAACAACGAACATGTTACAGGAAGTCTGCTGAGGGGGTGGGGCGGGTGTCGACTTTCTCCCTTCGCTGAGGGGTTTGGTAAGTTTCCCTTTGGTTTTGTGGCTCTCATTTCTGTACCTCAGGCCTGCGAGTTTCCTTGTCGTCCAGCCAGATTTTAAACCCTGCCGGCTGTGACTGCCTAATGCTTCGCGCAGTGAGTCCCTGAGCACCAGGGGTGCCCAAGAGGAGAAACTCGAAGTTCGCGTTTCCTGCCCTCCCGTGGCCCTTGGCCTGTGGCATAAGGCCTGGCTTTGCTGGCCCTTGGCTTTTCCCTTCGTCCTTTATCTCTGATGCCACTCTACCCCCCGCCCATGGACACCCGTACATGGACACAGGTCTCCCCAGGTCCGCTGCTCCGTGTCTAGCTATATAAATGTCCATCCCTGAAAAAAATACGTAGTCTGTTCTGTGTTTGTTGTTTTATACAGATGATGCTAGGCTGTCAACCTTGATTTTTCTGAACTTGTCTGTAAATTATATATTTTACCTTTACCTACAACGGTACACAGATAGATCCAGATCATTCCTTCGGACTGTGATGTATCCCACTGTAAACATATTTTGCATTTTACCCCCACCTGGATGCTCCGGGCAGTGCTGTGCATCGGTGCACAGGTTTCTTCCAGGAGTGGAGATTGAAGTGATAATATCAGTCCAGCGGCTCTGACCTGGTATCTCATTGTTATAACTTGGGCTTCTCTGATTGCTGATAAAATTGAACAACGCTTTGTATAGTTATTAGCCACTTAATCTTTTGTTCGTATCTTTTGCCAGCTTTTCACGTGGGTTCCCAATTTTTTATTGTTTATTTTCCAGGCAGTCTCTTTATGTGCCGGATATTACTTTTTCATTTGTAACCATGGCAAATGTGTCTTCCTAGCCTACGGCCTGCCTGTTGACTTTGTGGTATCTGTTGTTGAACAGAAGCTTTGAATTATGAGCAATCTCAAAGGCTTCATATTTTTTCTTTTGTGGAGCTTGTTTAAGAAATCCCACCTGGAAATCATTCTGTTAGCTTTTACATTTGAGTTTTCCCTGTAGAACTGTTTCTCAAACTTTAGTGTGTAAAAGAAAAGCCTTAGAATTATTTTAAAAAGAGGCAAAAGAAAGCAAGACACTGCAACTGACAATAAAATGCATTTTACACCTACCAGGTTGGCAAAAAAGCAGCAGCTGGCATGAGCAATGTTGCTGACGGTGTACAGCGACAGGGGCTCTTTGACATTGCTGTTTGGGAGTGTAAGTCAGCACTTTTTTGGAAAACAATCTGACTTTATCTAACATTGTCAGGCTGGGGTGTGCCATAAAACCATGACCCTGGCCCTACAAACCGAGGAACCAAATCCCGTGAAGTGTTTGGTTGTACATACACAGCCTCAGCAGCTACTCCTTTTTTGTTGTTGATGTGAGTGTATCTATCGCACAACTTTTGTCAGTTCGACTCTTTACAGGTGTACAACTTGTTGACAGCGCTTACAATAACTGTGCAACCCTACCCTTAATCAGTGAGATTTTTCAATCCCCCTTAGCCCCCCTTTTTCTCCTCCTTCCCACCCCTGGTAACCACTAATAAACTTTGGTCTCTGTGCATTTGCCCTTTCTTATCTTTTTATGTAAGTGAGGTCATACAATATTTGTCCTTTTGTGATTGGCTTTATTTAGCTCAGCCTAATGTCTTCAGGCTCCATCCATGCTGCAGCATGTATCAAGACTTCATTTCTCCTGCTGGCTGAGTAGTATTCCATTGTATGCATGTACCGCATTTTGCTTATCCATTCATCTGTTGATGGGCATTTATGTTTCCACCTTTTGGCTATTGTGAATAGTGCTGCAGTGAACATTAGTGTACAGGTCTTTTTTTCATCCTCTGCTTTCAAGTCTTTTGGGTATATTCCCAGGAGTGGAATTGCTGGGTAATGTGGTAGTTCTGTTTTTCAAGGAACCGCCACACTGTTTTCCACAGCAGCTGTACCATTTTGCATTCCTACCAGCAGTTGATAAGGACTCTAATTTCCCCACATCCTCACCAACATTTGTTATTTTTTTGTTGTTGTTTTTTAATCTTAGCCGTCCTGCACCAAAAAAAGCCAAACCCGCTGCTATTGAGTCGATTCCAACTCATAGTGACCCTACAGGACAGAGTAGAACTACCCCATAGGGTTTCCATGGAGTGGCTGGTGGATTCAAACTGCTGAACTTTTGGCTAACAAAAACTTAACCACTCTGCCACCAGGGCCCAGCTTAGCCATCCTAAAAAAAAAAAAAAAAATTTCCTATTGGGAGTGAAATGGCACCTCCTTGTGGTTTGGGTTTGCATCTCTCTGATGGCAGTGATGCTGAGCATCTTTTCATGTGTTGGGTGGCCATTTGAATGTCTTCTTTGGGAAAATGTCTACTCAAGTCCTTCGCCCATTTTATAGTTGGGTTATTTGTCTTTTTATTGTGAAACTGTGAAAGTTTTATATGTATATATATATATTGGTTATTAGATTCTTATAGGCTATACGGTTTCTGAAGATATTCTCCCAAAAGGTAGCTTCTCAGTTTCTCGGTCAAGCCTTTTGATGAACAAAAGTTTTAATTTTTATGAGATTCCATTTATTTATTTTGTCTTTTGCTGTTTGTACTTTTGTTACTAGACAATCAGTTGTTAAAAGGTAGGACTGACAGCATTGCCCCTGCATTTTTTAAAGAATTTTATGGTTTTAGTTTGCACATTTTAGGTCCTTAAATCATTTTAAATTTGCTTTTGCATATGGTGTGAGGCATGGGTCCTGTTTCATTTTTCTGCACATGGATATCAATTTTCCCAGCACCATTTGTTGAAGAGATTCTTCTTTCCTCATTGAATGGACTTAGCACGCTTGTTAAAATCAGTTCACCTAGATGTGTGGTTTCATTTCTGTACTCAATTCAGTTTCACTGGTCTATGTTTCTATTGTTACACAAGTACCAGGCTGTTCTGGTTACTGTAGCTGTATAGTATGTTTTAAAATCAAGAAGTGTTAGCCTTCTTACTTTGTTCTTCTTTTTCAACATTGCTGTAGCTTATTCGGGGCCTCTTGCCATTTCATATAAAGTTGAGGATCGGTTTTCCTATTTCTGTAAAAAAAAAAAAAAGACTGTTGAAATTTTGATCAGGATTGCATTGAATCTATAAATTGCTCTGAGTACTGCTGACATCTTAACAATATTAAGTCTTCCAAGCAGTGAACATGGAACCTCTTTCCATCTATTTAGGTCTTGTTTAATCTTTTCCAGCAGTATTTTATATTTTTCAATTGTTTAAGTCCTTCACATCCCTGGTTAGATTTACTCCTAGATATTTTATTCTCTTAGATGCTATTGTAAATGAAATTATTTCCCTAATTTCCCTTTCAGATTTCTCATTGCTGGTGTATGGGAACCTAACTGATTTTTGTTTGTTGACCTTATACCCTGCAATTTTGTTACATTTCTCTATTAGCTCTAGAAGTTTTCTTGTGGACTCTTTGGAATTTTCTTTAGATAGGATGCATATCATCCATGAATACAGTTAATCTCACGTCTTCTTTTCCAATCTGACCGGTCCTGAGCCATCCTTACAATCGTTGCTATGCTTGAGCCCATCGTTGCAGCCACTGTGTCAATCCACCTCACTGGGGTTCTTCCTCTTTTCCGCTGACCCTGTACTTTGCCAAGCATGATGTCCTTCTCCAGGGCCTGATCCCTCCTGATAGCATGTCCAAAGTATGTAAGACGCAGTCTCACCATCCTTGCGTCTAAGGAGCACTCTGGTTGTACTTCTTACAAGACAGATTTGTTCGTTCTTTTGGCAGTCCATGGTATATTCAGTATTCTTCACCAGCACCACAGTTCAAAGGCGTCAGTTCTTCTTCGGTCTTCCTTATTCATTGTCCAGCTTTCACATGCGTATGATGCTATTGAAAATACCATGGCTTGGGTCAGGCGTGCCTTAGTCTTCAGGGTGCCCCGTTCTTCATATAGTCCAGCTTCAGGGATTATTTGCTCAGCATACAGATTGAATAGGTGTGGTGAAAGGATACAACCCTGAAGCACACCTTTTCTGACTTTAAACCACTCAGTATCCCCTTGTTCTGTGGGAACAACTGCCTCTTGCTCTGTGTAAAGGTTTCTCATGAGTACAATTAAGTGTTCTGGAATTCCCATTCTTTGCAATGTTATCCATAATTCGTTGTGATCCACACAGTCAAATGCCTTTGCATACGTAGTCAGTAAAACACAGGTAAACATCCTTCTGGTATTCTCTGCTTTCAGCCAGGATGCATCTGACATCAGCAATGATATCCCTGGTTCCACGTCCTCTTCTGAATCCGGCCTGAATTTCTGGTAGTTCCCTGTTGATATACTGCTGCAGCCCTTTTTGGATGATCCTCAGCAAAATTTTACTTGTGTGTGATATTAATGATGATGTTCTATAATTACCACATTCGGTTGGATCACCTTTCTTGGGAATAGGCATAAATATGGATCTCTTCCAGTCAGTTGGCCAGGATCTCTTCCAGTCAGTTGGCCAGGATCTCTTCCAGTCAGTTGGCCAGGAAGCTGTCTTCCATATTTCTTGGCGTAGACAAGTGAGCATCTCCAGTGCTGCATCTGTTTGTTGAAACATCTCAGTTGATATTCCATCAATTCCTGGAGCCTTGTTTTTCGTCAGTGCCTTCAGAGCAGCTTGGACATCTTCGTTCAGTACCATCGGTTCCTGATCATATGCTACCTCTTGCAATAGTTGAACGTCGACTAATTCTCTTTGGTATAATGACTCTGTGTATTCCTTCCATCTTCTTTTGATGCTTCCTGTGTCATTTAATATTTTCCCCATAGAATCCTTCACTATTGCAACTCGAGGGTTGAATTTTTTCTTCAGTTCTTTCAGCTTGAGAAATGCTGAGCGTGTTCTTCCCTTTCGGTTTTCTATCTCCAGCTCTTTGCACACGTCATTATAATACTTTACTTTGTCTTCTCAAGCCACCCTTTGAAATCTTCTGTTCAGTTCTTTTACTTCATCGTTTCTTCCTTTTACTTTAGCCACTCAGTGTTCGCGAGCAAGTCTCAGAGTCTCCTCTTATGTCCATCTTGGTCTTTTCTTTCTTTCCTGTCTTTTCAATGACCTCTTGCTTTGTTCATGTATGATGTCCTTGATGTCATTCCACAACTCCTCTGGGCATCCATCACTAGTGTTCAATGCATCAAATCTACTCTGTAGATGGCTTCTAAATTCAGGTGGATAGACTCAAGGTTGTATTTTGGTTCTAGTGGACTTGCTCTGATTTTCTTCAGTTTCAGCTTGAACGTACATATGAGCCGTTGATGGTCTGTTCCACCGTCAGCCCCTGGCCTTGTTCTGACTGATGATATTGAGCTTTTCCACCGTCTCTTTCCACAGATATAGTCAGTTTGATTCCTGTGTGTTCCATCTGGCGAGGTCCATGTCTGTAGTCGCCATTTATGTTGGTGTAAAGGTATTTGCAATGAAGAAATCATTAGTCTTGCAAAATTCTATCATTCGATCTCCGGCATTGTTTCTATCACCAAGGCCATATTTTCCAACTACCAGTTCTTCTTTGTTTCCAACTTTAGCATTCCAGTCACCAGTAATTATCAATGCATCCTGATTGCACATTCAATCAATTTCAGACTGCAGCAGCTTGATAAAAATCTTCAGTTTCTTCATCTTTGGCCTTAGTGGTTGGTGAGTAAATTTTTAACAATAGTCATATTAACTGGTCTTCCTTGTAGGCATATGGATATCATCCTATCACTGACAACGTTGTATTTCAGGATAGATCTTGAAATGTTCTTTCTGACAATGAATGTAACCCCATTTCTCTTCAAGTTATCATTCCCAGCATAGTAGAATATATGATTATCCAATTCAAAATGGCCAATACCTTTCCATTTCAGCCCATTAATGTCTAGGATATCAATGTTTATGCATTCTATTTCATTTTTGATACTTTTATTTCTTTTTTCTTATTGCTCTGGCTAGGACTTCTAACGCAGCATTGAATAGAAGTGGAGAGAGCCAGCAACCTTGTCTTGTTCTCTGTTTCCAGGGGAAAGCTGTCAGTCTTTCTCCATTAAGTGTAATATTAGCTGTTGGCTTTTCATATATGCCCTGAGTCATACTGAGGAATTTCCCTTCTATTCCCATTTTCTTTAGAGTTTTCATCAAGAAAGGGTGTTGGATTTTATCAAATGCTTTTTCTGCATCCACAGAGATGATCCCGTTGATTCTCTTCCTTTGTTTTGTCGATGTGGTGTATTATGTTGATTGATAATTTATTCTAGCATTCCTGGAATAAAACCTATGTGGTCATGGTGTATGACTTTTTTAATATGCTGTTAGATTCTCTTTGCTAATATTTTGTTGAGGCTTTTTGCATCTATATTCATAAAAGGTAATGGCTTGTAGTTTTCTTGGGGTGTCTTTGTCTGGTTTTGGTAATAGGGTTATGTTTTGTTCATGGAATGAATTAGGGCGTAGTCCTTCCTTCTCTATCTTTTGTATGAGTTCAGACAGTATTGGTGTGAATTCTTCCCTAAATATTTGGTAAAATTCCCCCTGTGAAGCCGTCTGGCCCAGGACTTTTTTTTGTTTGTTGACCTTGTACCCTGCAGTTTTGCTGAATTCCTCTATTAGCTCTAGAAGTTTTCTCGTGGACTCTTTGGGATTTTCTGTATGTATGATCACTAATTCAATCTCATCATCTGTTATGAGTCTGTTGAGTAGAATCTGTATTTTGAAAAAATACTTGGTGATCCTGTCACAGATGGCCCAAAGTCCAAACTTAAAAAGCAATGCCTTAGGATTTCGCAGTATTCCTTGAGATGATTGACTTATTCTTGGCACAGGGACAGAGGGGAGATGATTATAAAACAAAGGCTGCAGATTTTCGAAAGGTTATGGTGTTGTATCATGAAGGCAGTTGGATATGGAGAAGAAAGCAGTATACCAGGAGTCCATGGGCCTGGGTCCCAGACTTCTAACTTGCTGTGTGACCTTGGACAGGTCACATCTTTTGACCTCCATGACCTCATCCTGTGAAGTGAGGAGGTGGGATTAGATTATCTGTAAGGTTCTTTATAGCTCTGTGTTCTGAGATCATGGTCTGCCTCCTCTCAACCCTGGGTTTCTTCTCAGCCAGGTCCCAATGATAAGAAATCAGAACTGCTGCCAGCTGGGTGGAACAACAATAAAGACCTATACGTCCTCCGATATGAGTCTAAGGATAATTCCAGAAAGCTGCTTGTGAAGGCTGTCACTGTAGAGAACAGCATGATCATCAATGTGCTGGTGAGTCTCCGGAACACGTGGGGCCTGCTGATGGGAGTGGATACTGGGATGGCCCTTTAGGCACCTGTGTCACAGTACAAATCAAGAGCCTTAAATGTTTGCGGACCTTTACCCATGATCCCACTTTTGGAACTTTATCCTGAGGCGAGAATTCCAAAATGCAGAAAAGGTTTGTGCACAAAGATGTTCATCACCTGGTATTATAAAAGCAGAGGCTGTCCCTGGGTGGTGCAAATTGTTAACACCCTTGGCTCCTAACCAAAAGGTTGGAAGTTCAAGTCTACCCAGAGGCATCTTGGAAGAAAGGCCTGGTTATCCACTTCTGAAAAATCAGCCATTGAAAGCCCTATGGCACACAGTTCAACTCTGGTACACAGGTGGGTTTGCCGTGAGCCGGGGGGACTCAGTGGCAGCCAGTGGTGATGGTGTACATCCACAGGGGAATGATCGGGTTAATTCAGGTTAATCATTCAGTGATAGCGTAGAAGAAAGCTGATTGTAGCCCCAGTAGGGAGCACTGCTGGTGCAATGGTTAAGTGCTTGGCTGCTAACGGAAAGATCACTGGTTTGAACCCATCAGCTGCTCTGTGGGAGAAAGAAATGGCAGTCTGCCTCCTTAAAGATGACAGCCTTGGAAACCCTGTGGGGCAGTTCTACTCTGTCCCTGTAGAGCTGCTATGAGTCGGAGTCCATTCAATGGCAATGGTTCATTTTGTGGCCCCAGTGGCCCACTTATAGTTCCTTAGATAAGCCAAGCTCTTTGCTGCCTTAGAGCCTTTGCTTTCCTCTGCCTGGAACGATCTTCTTCCACCATCTGCCACCTCTTCACAGATACACACCCTCCGCCATTCCTTTAGCCTGGCCATTTCCCTATTATTCTTCACTTCCTCAAAAAGTTTAGTCCTGACTACCCACTACCACCCACCAAAAGAAGCTGAATTTTGACTCTTTACACCATCATTTTATTTTCCTCTCTGATACTTATCACAACTTGTAATTCTGCACTTACTTGTGTTTGGTTTAATGTCTGTCTTTTGCCACTGGACTATAAATGCTATGAGGGCAGTGACTTTGTTCTGTCGAGTTTTGTCTCAGTTGTCTGTGTATATTCATTTAAAGTATCATGCTGTATGTGTTTTACTGCACCTTAACTTTTCCCACTCAGTAGGTTTTGGAGGTCTTTACGTGGGACTGCATATAGATGTACCTGATTCATTTTAACTGCTATGTGGTGTTCTGTAATATGAGTATGCTGTAATTTATTTATCCTTCCCCCTTTTAATGAACATTTAGATCTTGTATGAAACAGGGTTCTTAGTTGCAAACAGCAGAATCCCCTCAGGTTAGTGTAAGTAGAAAGCATTTATTAAAAGAACTGGAATAGTTCAATAAATTGTTGGAAGGGCTAGAGAAACAAGTTCAAGTGTAGGTTTCCAGGAACAGTGGCCTAAACCATGCCGTGGAAGCTGCTGCTGCTGTCATCACCCCCAAGCATTACTACTGGCTAACATTGCCAGGCCTGGTGCCTGTTCTTCTCAGCCGCTAATGCTGTGGCCCCTGCCACTCTGCTGCTGCCCTCATTAGCAAGTTGTCTGCCCCTTGCTGGGCCTGTTTCTCCATGTTGCTCGCCTCCAAATTGAGGTTGTGCATCCATTTGACACCTCAGTTAACATACCAGGGTTGAGCTGGGAAGTAGATTTTCTTGCCTCTGCCTTGAAAAGACTGTTCCTACGTCAGAGGTGCCCGAAGCATTAGATAGGGATTTCATTTACTACAGACAGTCCTGTCTGTGTCTCTTCGTGCACCGGTGTATTTCTTTAAGTTGGAAACATAATTGTTGTTCTTCTCTCTCTCCCTCCTTCGCCCACCCATTAGTCCAGAAATGCCCGCAGTCTCATTTTTTTTTTTCCCCATTTTTCCAGGAATGTGGTTCACAGCAGGTGGCAGACTTGACTTTGAACTTGGAGGATTATATCGATGGAGAACACCTGGGTGATTTCCACAGGTACTTCCAAATGCTGTCTTTTCCCTGGGGAAAAGGAGAGGGAGCCAGTGGCAAGATACAGGAAATGGAGCGGAGGTGTCCAGAGAAGTGAGGAAGGCTAGCAGGAGGGTCTTCACCCCTAGGCACAGTCACGTCTCAACTCTTTCCTATTTTTAATGTATTTGAAGAAAAAACTCACATAAGAAATCCCACACAAGATAAAATGGTGCAGACGAATCCACAAGAGCTGCAGTGGGTACAGAGTAGGTGGGGCCGGGCCAGCAGGTTCAGGCGGGGTGGGCTTCTGGGTTCAGGCGGGGTGGGCTTCTGGGTTCAGTCGGGGTGGGCTTCTGGGTTCAGTCGGGGTGGGCTTCTGGGTTCAGTCGGGGTGGGCTTCTGGGTTCAGTCGGGGTGGGCTTCTGGAAGGAGGTATGCCTCCTCAGGTCCCCACTCCACCCTCAGCTTTTTATTTGGAAAATTTCAACTCCACAGAAAAGATGAGTTGCAAGAATAGTACGGTGAACACCCATATACTCATCACCTAGACTCACCAGTTTTTAATATTTTGCCACATTAGCTTCATCTTCCTGTATGTTTTTTTTCTTTTCGAACCATTTCAGAGTTAGTTGTAGACTTTGTGAACCTTCACCCCTAAATATTTTTGCATGTATCACCTTGTTTTTACAAGGGCATCTGCCTACATAACCCTAACCCAGTTATCACACTCAGGAAATTTAGCGTTGATACAGTAATATCATTTCGTACACAGTCCATGTTCAGATTTAAGACTCCAGGTCAGTTGTTTTGCAGAATGTCAGTTGTTTCCTCATGATTGAACTTACCAGATGGTTCCCTCATCGTTTGATTCAGCTTGCACATTTTCCACAAGAACACTGTATAGGTGAGGCTGTGAGATTCTCGGCGTTTTACATCAGGCTTGTGGTGTCTGTCCTTATTGTTGATGTTGTTGGCTAAGACGGTCTGCCAGGTTTCTCTGTAGTAAAGGCACCTGTTTTCCTTTGTGTTTAATAAGTAATCTATGGGGTTATACTTGGAAACTACGTGAATATTCTGTTTCCTAACGGTTTTTCACCCTATAGTTTTAGCGTTTATTGATGATTCTTGCCTGAATCAGTTATTACTGTGGTGGTTAGAAAAGAGTGATTTTCTGTTTTTATCATTCTTTCTATATTTATTAGTTAGCATTCTTTTCTAAAAAAGAGCTTCCTATTCTCGCCTTTCCTCTTTACTTTTAATTTTTTAAATATCTACATGGGCTGTGGATTCTTTTTTATTCAATGTTAAAATCAATTCCTGTCATTTTGAATGCTCACGCTGTCCCAGAGCTGACCAATGGGAGCCCCTTGAAGCTGACTCCTGTGTCCTTTTGACATGTCCCATCATTCTTTGAGCATTTTAGAATTTCCTGGCAGAATAAGATGTTGTCCTTTGGCATGCCCCAGCCCTGGAATTACATTTTGCTTTGCTTGCCCCAGCCCTGGAATCAGTTATGTCTCTAAGGACCTGTGATTTCTGTTAGTGAGGAATAGTATTTAGAAACCCAGATCCAGGCTCTGGGTGACACTAAGGTGTCATTGCTTCTAGGCCCTTTCAGTGGACAGAGCTTGGAAGCTTTTTTCCTTAAATCACGAGTTTCTACTGATACCTCTGATTCTAATTTAACACCACCGAATTCTTCTCTTACATCCCCTTTTTCTTGTGGTGAGAACCTTGATTCCTGAAAGCGTCAATATATTTACTCATTTGCTTCATCCTGAAATACAAGTAGTTTCTGAAACCCTACATTGTATCTTGTACGTACCAAGAACAAACTTATTAAGTAAAGTTCCAGATGTGATTTCTTTCCGGTCCTTTTTGTCTTTTGACTGTGTCCCACTGAGAATGTATGTAAGTTAGAGTGTTATGTTCAAAAGGTGCTTAGCTTAATGCTTGTTTTTTTCAGCAGTGTAGCTAACTTACCTGTTTGATATATAGTTAGATTAATTTATTTCCACTTTATTCCATTCTGGGGGAGGTTGTGCCCATTGTCACTGACCTCCTTAGCTTTTAGAGGAAGCCTGGCATCACCATAAATTCACAGTCACCAACTCAGAACTGCCCAGAAACTTGTTGCATGTCTCTAATCAGCTAGCTTTCCAAAGCAACAGCCATTCTGATCGTACCCACTGTGCTCACACGTTTTCAGACCACCCACCTCCCTCATTCTGCCCACACTTCTTTAACTCCTCCCCCTTCCACACAGCCTGAAATCCTCATCAGGGTTCTTCCCTCACCGCTTACAGATTCTCCCCGGCTGGTGTGCCCGCTTCTGTGGCTTCTGTTAACAGAAGGACTTATTTGGTGAGTTTCCTCCTGGGTATCTCTAGCCCATACTTGTTGTCTGAACTCTAGACCCTAGTGTTAATTCCTGCATGTCATCACGTGGAGGTGTAACAGCCACATCAAACTTGGTATATCCAAAATCCAGCCCTGTTCTTTCCCCCTAAACCCACTCCTTTTCTTGTGTTACAGTCACAGCAAAAGGGTCCACCGTTCCCCAGCTGTTCAGGCCAGAAGCCTGGGTCATCACTGATGTTGCTGTGCTCACCCTCACCCCCATGTTCAGTTCATTGTCAAGTCCTCTTTCTCCCGTCTCCTAAGTTATTTCTCAAGTTTGACATTCCCCATCACCTCCACCCCAGTACAAGCCAGGTCTTCTCGCCTGGAGCAACTGCACCAGCACCGTCATTGGTCCCCCTGCTTCCACTGCTGCTCACCACCCTCAACTGATTCCCCACATAGTAGTCAGGCCAGTCTTTTTAAAACATGGATCAGTCATGGTTAAAACCTTTCCTTGTTGAAAACCCTTCAGTGAATGTTTTCACTGGTAGGATAAAGAATAGAATTCTTAATGAGGCTTAAAGGTTCCGTTTCCACCCCTCCAACCTAGTCCTAGGGAGCCCTGGTGATACAGTGGTTAAAGTGCTTGACTGCTAACTGAAAGGTCCAGCTCTTAGTAAACACGCAAGAAAAAAAATCTGATTGCCAGGAATCATCCCCGTGGAGACTGAGGCTCTGAGAGCTGGAGTGTGGATCTCCCTCCTGTTCATAAGGCCCACCCTTGCCCCTCTCCCTCACAGCCAGCAGTGCTGGGTCCTCATCACCTTCCTTCCTCTGGCCCTCATGGCATGTCTCACCTGCTCTAGGAATTCTTGCCACTCGGTGAACAAACTGGTTTGCTAAGGAATGCAAGTGTAACCTTGCTTTGTTCCTTTCTGCCATGCATCTTCTGTGTCAGGCAACATGTGACAAGTTGTCTTTTGCCACTACCAAAGTGGCAGTTGCTCTACCAAGACTTTGAACCTACCTGCAGGCAGTTTTGAAGCAGGTCTGATTTCTACAAGGAAACACTTAGCTAGGGAGATAAGAGATCTTCTGACGCTGTCACGCGCAGCTCATTTGAAAGGACAGAGCAGTTAGACTTATCCTCTCCACCTGGCTTGGCCAGGGAAGCAGCAGGGTCCTCAAAGGTCTATGTTCTAAGTAAGAACCTGATGTGTGTAGGGATGTTTGGGTCACAGGCCCTGAGATCTTCCAAGCCATTGTTGGTGTTAACACTTTTTAATCATGGAACTCTTCTTCAAGCACAGTGTTCTTTAGGGTTGGTATGTTAGTGGAGTTGTCCTGGTGGAAAAGATCAGGCAGGAAGTGGAGGTCCCTGTGCCCTCTCCACTTGGCTTTCTCTCATGCCCTCCATGGGCCCCCTTCTATGCTAGAGAAACCCTGAAACCACTGCTAGTTTAATATTCTGTATTTTATGGTTATAAAATAAATACACTTTTTAATTAAACTTTTTTATTTTGGGATACTTGTAGACTAACATTCACTGTCAAAAGCAATAGATCCTTTGCACCCTTTACATAGTTTACCCCAATGGTAACGTCTTATAAAACTGTACTGCGATATCACAGCCAGGATATTGACATAGGTACAGAGACGATGATACAGAACATCTTCACCACCACAGGGTCCCTCCTGATGCCCTTTTATGTGGTCATGCCCGCCTCCCCTGCCCTGTCCCTAAGCCCTGGCAACCACCAATCTGTTCTCTGTTGTACAAATGTTCATTTTAAAAACATTATGTAAGTGGAATCATAATGTATGTTACCTTTTGGGATTGCTTTTTCTCACTCAGCATAATACCCTTGTGATCCATTCAGGTTGCCGTGTACATCAATAGCTGCTCCTCTTTACTGCTGAGTAATATTTCACGGTAAGGGTGTACCACAGTTTGTTTAACCATTCACCCGCTAAAGGACGTCTGGGTTGTTTCCAGCTTTTGTCTGTTACAAATAAAGCTGCTATGAACACTCATGTATAGATTTTTGTGTGAACGTAGCTTTTTGTTTCTCTGGGATCAATGGCCAATGATAATTGCATATTTAGTTTTATAAAAAAATTACGAAGTTTTCTAGAGTGCTTGTACATTTCACATTTCCACCAGCAGTGTCCAAGTAATCCAGGTCCTCCCCATCCTCACCAGCATTTGACGTCGCCACTGTTTCCTATTTTAGTTATTTTTTATTCTGATAGGTGGATAGTGATATCTCATTGTGACTTTAATTTGCATTTCTCTAATGACTGTTGACATTGAACATCTTTTTATGTGCTTATTTGCCATCTGTATATCCTCTTTGGCAAAATGTGTGTTCGTGCCTTTTGCCCATTTTCTAATTGTATTATTTGTTTTTTTTTTACTGTTGTGTTTTTGAGAGTTCTTTGTTTATTCTGGGAACAAGTCCTTTGTTGGATATGTGGTTTGCAGATGTTTTCTTCCAACCTTTAGCGTGTCTTCTCATTCTCTCAACAGGAATTCTCACAAAGCAAAAGTTTATCTCTTTTTGCCTTTGTGGGTCATGCTCTCTGTGTCGTTGCCTATCCCTAGATCTCAAAGATTTTCTGTTTTTTTCCTCAAATGTTTTATAGTATTATGGTTTACACTTAAATCTGTGATGTATTTTTAATTTTTATATAAGGTATGAGGTTTAGGTTGAGATTCAGTTTTTTTGTTTGTTTTTGGTTCTGTTGTGCGTAGGGTCACTTTGAGTAAAACCGACTGGACATCACTTAACAACAACAACAACATGGATATCAAGTTGCTCCAACTCCATTTATTCTTCACTCATTGACTTGCTTTTGCAACTTTGTCAAAAACAAGTTATCCATATGCGTGTGGGTCTATTTCTAGATTCTTTATCTTACTCCATTGGTATGTGTGTCTATCCCTCCGCTAGTATCACCCTGTATTGATTATATAGCTTTGTAATAAAACCAAACTCATTGCCATCCAGTTGATTCTGACTCATAGCGACCCTGTAGGACAGAGTAGAACTACCCCACAGGGTTTCCAAGGAGCAGCTCGTGTATTCGAATTGCTGACCTTTTGGTTAGCAGCCGAGCTCTTAACCACTGAGCCACCAGGGCTTCAGCTATATAATAGGCCTTATTATCTAGTACAGTGACTCCTCTCACTTTGTTCTTCTTTGTCCAGATAGTTGTAGCTATTCTTGAATCTGTGCCTTTCCACATAAATTTTAGAATTAACTTGTCTGTGTCTCTACAAACCTTGTTAGGATTTCGATAGGAGGCGCCCTGATGTTGTAGTGGTTAAAGCGCTCGGCTGCTAACTGAAAGGCCGGTGGTTCGAGCCCACCAGCTGCTCCATGGGAGAAAGATGTGGCAGTCTACTTCTGGAAGGATATACAGCCTTGGAAATCCCATGGGACTGTTCTACTCTGTCCTGTGCGATCACTGTTGAGTTGAAATTGACTCAAAGCAGCGAGTTTGGTTTAGTTTTCGGTTTGAGTTAAACGTATAGATCAGCTTGGGCAGTATTGATACCTTTACCGTATTGAGTCTTCTAATCCATGAACACAGTATGCCTTTCCATGTATTTGACTTCTCTCATTATCATTTTATAATTCTCAGTATACAGATATTGCATATGTTTTAAGTTTATACCTAGTATTTCTTTTTTTGTTTTATGGAGTGGTTATAAATGGTACTGTTTTTAGTTTGGGTCTTCAAATGTCCATCGTTAGGATGTAGAAATGCGGTAACTTTTTGTCTGTTGATCTTGTGTCCTGTCACCTTGCCAAACTCAAGATGTTCTAAGAGGGTTTTTTTGTAGATTTCTTGGAAATTTCAAGGTATACAGTCATGCCATCTGCAAATAGGGACAGGTTTATTCCTTCCTTTCCAACCTGTGTGCCTATTATCCCCACCCCCTCTTACTGTAGAGGCTGGAACGTCCAGTCTTAGGTTCAGTAAGAATGGTGTGAGAGAACCTCCTTGCCTTATTCATCGCGGAGTATGTTTTAGCTGTAGGTTTCTTGTAGATGCTCTTTATCGATCTGAGGAAATTCCCGTCTACCCTAGTTGACTGAGAGTTTTTATTATGAATGGGTATGGGATTTTGTCAGACGCTTTTTCTTCATCAGTTGATAGGATCATGTGATTTTTCGTTTTAGCTTCTGGATTTGGTGGAGCACGTTGATCTGTGAATGCTGGATTGGCTTTGCATACCCGGAACGAATCCTGCTCGGTCACGGTGTCCAGTTCTCATACGTCGTCACGTTCAGTTTGCTGATATTTTGTTGAGGGTTTTTGTGCCTTAAGTGCATGAGAGACACCGGTCTGTAGTTTGTTTTTGTTTTTTGTACTGTCTGTCTACTTTTGGTATCAGGGCAATACTGGTCTCATAAAGTCCATTGGGAAGTGTGCCCTCCTTTTCTGCTTTCTGGACGTGATTGTGTAAAATTGGTGCCAATTCTTCTTTAAGTGTTTGGTAGAATTCTCCAGGGCCTGGAGACTTCCTTTTTTGGTGTTTAAATATGCATTCAGTTACTTTAATAGGGCTATTCAGATTATCTGTTTCATTTTGGCTGAATTGTGGTAATCTATGATTTTTGAAGAGCAGATCTAAGTTGTTGAATTTATGACTGTAAAGTTGTTTGTAGTGTTCCCTTATTATAGTTTCGAAGACTGGAGAATTTGTTGTAATAATTGCCTGTTTCATTCCCGATACTGATAATTTGTGTCTTCTGTTTATGTTTATCAGTCATGCTAGAGGTTTGTCAATTTTACACATTTTGTGAAAACCCTGGCTTTTAATTTTCTCTGTATTCCTCTTTTGAATTTCATCTCTTACCTTCATGGAACCCTGATGGCAAAGTGGTTACGCATTCAGCTGCTAACCAAAAGGCCAGCGGTTCAGATCCACCAGCCACTCCTTGGATACTCTACAGAGCAGTTCTACTCTGTCCTGTTGGGTTGCTATGAGTTGGAATTGACTCGACAGCAACGGTTTTTTTTTTTTTTTAATCTTCAATATTTCCTTACTTCTGGCTTGCTTAGAGTTTAATTTGCCCTTCTTTTTCTAGGTACTTGTTATCAGACTTTGGATTATTAATTCGAGATCTTTCCTCTTTTCTAAAGTAAGCATTTAGTGCTATAGATTTCCCTTTCAGCACTGCTTTAGCTGCATCCCACATATTTTAATATGTTGTCTTTTCATTTTCGTTCAGTTATATATATTTTTTTATTTGAGACTTTCTGTTTTATTCATGTGTTGTTTAATTTCTGTGTGTTTAGAGATTTCCTGTTGTATCTGTTACTGATTTCTAATTTAATTCCATTTGATCAGAGAACATATTCCATCTGATTTCAGTTTTTTAAAATTTGAGAAATTTTGTTTTATGGGCGAGGATATGGCTTATTTTGAACCACCAATTGTTTAGGAACCTAGAGGCGTGCCCACTCCCTGTTCCCTCAGCCTGTCTCAGCATCTCAGCTGAAGCTCTCATTGGTTTTCTCTCATAGGCAGAGAAACGAGGTTCTGGCAGGATGGGGTAGGAGGTCGGGGCAGCCTTCTGAGAGCCTCTGAGTTAGTGACAGAACTGGGCCTTGGGTTCCCAGAGCCTTGCCTCCCTGGACCAGGAACCTGGTTTATCCCCCATAATGGACCCTTCCCATGACACGTGATGAACACACAATGAGGCTGAGGGCGGGGTGGGTGGGACGGGGTGGAGACAGATGCTAGCCAGTCCAGGCCCTATGCCCCTGCACCCTCAGCTCTTTCTAATGGGGTGGTAAGTGAGGAGGGGCAACTCAGATGCCTAAGAAGCTTAGGCCTAAACTTCGGAGACAACGCCGGGCTATCGCCCCCCTCACCCAGGTCCGCCGGACGGCCCGTTCGCACCCTTGCCAACAGGCCAAGCGCAACACCAAGAGCTGTCGGGGTGGCCGCCGCCGGCGGAATACTGTGCATAAGGTTGCCAGCCAGCTGCAAACAGCTGACACCTCATCTGCCTCCTGCAGGACCTACAAGAACAGTGAGGAGCTTCGGTCTCGTATCGTATCTGGAATCATTACACCTATCCATGACTTGTGGGACAAGGCCAGTGTGAGCAGTCCTCACCGGGAGTTCCCCCCTGCCACTGCCAGAGAGGTGGACCCACTTCGGATCCCTCCCCACCACCCGCACACCAGCCGGCAGCCTCCCTGGTAAGTACAGAGCCCCCAGCAGGCAACCCATGCTTCTGTAGGACCATTTCAGTCATCCCCATGGTGACACTTGACCTCATGTGTCCACAGCCAAGTCGGCAGAGGCAGGTATATGGAGGTAGAAATGAAGACAAGTGGAACAGTGAGTTCTTGCACTGCTGCCAGTCCCCCTAACTACCTTGTATCTTAAGGCTGCCTCCCTCCTTTGTAGGGGCCACACGGGGCCCCTGAGTCTGCCCAGGGTCATTACCTTTGGAGCTTGTGTAGTAGTCTAGGGTTTCTGTCCAAGTGATTAGTTGTTAATCATTCCAGAGCTCTTTGTGCAGAGAACCATAGATCAAGCTTTTTGGGAAAATGCAAAGATGTGGAAGTATAGTAAAACCTGCGAAAGCTGGAACCCATGTAAGGCAGAAACCTGTCAGAGAAGGAAAACTCAAGTATTTCCCACTAAAATGAGCAATAGAAAATAGGAAAACTGCACCCTTTCAAAGGAGGAAAACTTGCAAGACCCTGAAAAACAAGATGGGCCTGTCGAGTTCTGGCCCATATAGTTTCACTATACTTTCCGGGAGGGGCTGCAGTCCCAGTCTCTTGCCCATCTCTCTGCAGTTTAGTCCCCTGACCTCTCTTGACAACGTCACAGCTTTTCCAAAACAGCATGGTGTGAGTGAGTCACTTCCAAGGTCTTTGCGGATTCTGATGGCAGCATTTAGGACTGAGAATTTGCTCTGAGGGAGGAGACAAGGACCAGGGAGATTTTGTCTATAGCTGAGATAGCACTTAGCTCACAATGTGGTAGTCATGGTGGGCTTGGTGAGATGGAGGTGGAAGGAGGTTCACCAGGACACTGCCTGGCACATAGTAATCACTCAAATATTAGCTGCTATTGTTCTTTTCTTCTGGTATGCAGTTATATACCTTTGATTAGTTAAAAAACCCACTGCCGTTGAGTCGATTCCGACTCATAGCGACCCTATAGGACAGAGTAGAACTGCCCCAATACACCTTTGATTAGTTAAATGGGAAATCAATTATTAAAAAACCTAGTGAAAAAAACTAGGTGGTAAGTCTATTTTTTTTTAAGTCTATTAGGCAAAACCTTAAAAATAATAGGTCTCAGCGGGAGTGTGGAGAATAATGTTAAGCAGTTGAAAAGACTGTCTGATCTAACCTTATTTTACAGAAGGGAACAGAGGCAGAGGTAAGATGACCTACCTAAGGTCATCAGCCAAAATAGAGGCAGAGCCAGGGATAGGGTCCAGATGTCCTTACTCCCAGCACGGTGTGCTGGCTGTGATCAATCTAGAATCTGGTGGTAAGATTTAAGAGTAAGCCCTGGATAGGAATCGAGCTGGAAGAGATTTTGAGACTTTAAGTACGGAGTAATTCTCAGCTCTCTCAGACTCACTGCCCCCACTTTAAAACAAATAGCCTGTGAAATCTCTTTTACTGTCTTAAAATGGAATTCATAGATAATCTAACTTACCTAATGCACAATTTCAAAAGAAATTGGTATGAAGTCCTGACTATGAGAAAGAGTAATTAATAATAAAAAAAAAAAAATACATATTTAAACATGGAAATGCCTGGGCATGGTTACACTGGAAAACATAGTCAGACATTTGTGCCTGTATGTGGAGTTATCTTAGATTCCACAATAACAAAAGCTGGCAGATGCAGGTGTGTTGTATTGGCAACTCAAATACCACAAAACTGTGTTGCTATTACTAACATGATTTTTCTGAAATGGTATACAGCTCTTAGGAATATTGTGAACAGTGTTACTTCAGTTACACCATAGTGCATTCCTGGAAAATTGTGTTTCTATTAAAACAGTATAAAAGATGCTTAGCATTCATACATAAAGGGGCCTTAGACTCAGGTAATTTTCGTAGGCTCATGAATATCTAATAGGACATGTGAAAGTTTTGTGATATACAGGTTGTTTCTTCATCATGTGGGACTCCTGTGAATTGCAGTGTCCAGCATCTCTGGTTTCTGCCTATTAAATGCCAGGAGTCTCCCACCACCACTGTGACAAGCAAAAATGTCCCCAGGGCTTCTAGATTGGCCTGGAGGTGCTGCCACCCTAATTGGGAATCATAGACTTGGAGGTGACAGTAGTGAAGGTAGAAATCCTAGCCTTGGAAGAAGTGAAAGAATCAGAAAATAACCATGTTGCAACTCCTGCTGAAATAGTGTACCTAGGCGCAAAGTTCAGTGGTTGCTAAAACCATTAGGTAAAAGGTTACTGGGAACTTTATAATGTGTAGATCAGACTGATAACACCTGAACCCACTGATCAGTCAGTCTTAACACTAAAAGTGGGACAATTAGACCTTAAGTGTCTCCTCATGTGATGCAATAGCATGCTCACAGCAACCTGAATCCAGACCTAACTCAGTTTAAAGGAAGTGTGAGGGCTATAAGAATAAGTTAAACAGATCCATAAAGATACAGTAGTCAAACCTGGAGAACGGAAAAAATTTTACAGGACAAATTGACCTTGTGTTTTTCATTAAATAAGTGGCATAAGATAAAAATGGGAAACGGGTTGTTACAGATTTAAAGAGACTTAAGAGTCACGTTTGCTAAATACCATATTGAATCTTGCTTCACAAAAACTAATTTTTGAAAATGATTTTGAGACATTTGGGGAAATTTGGACACAGACCAGGTATTATATAACATTTGGAATTACTGATAATTTTGTTAGGTGAGATAATTGAATTCTGATTATGTTTTTTTAAAAAGCAGCCTTTATCTATTAGATATGTGTTGAAGCATTAAGGATAAAATGATATGTCTGGGATTTTCTTTTAAATAATTTCCTCCCCACGGAAGGGTAGGAAAGTATGAGGGGTAGTGGAAATAGTGAAATAAAAATGGTAGAATATTAATAATCATTGAAGCTGTTGGACAGGTACATGGGAGTTCATTATATTTCTCTTCTTACTATTTTTGTGTAATGGGAAATTTCCTTAGTAATGAGTTTTTTGTTAATACCAGTCTTTCACAAACTTTCTCAAAATATGGAAGAGAGATCACCCAATGAGGGCGATATTACTGATATTAAAACCAGAAACATAACAAGAAAACTACAGACCTATATTCCTTAGGAATGTAGATATAAAAATCCTCCACAAAACATAGAAAACTGAATCCAGAAACATATAAAAAGGATTACACACCATGGCCAAGTGAAATTTATACCAGGAATTATTGGTAAAACATCTGAAAATCAATATAGTATACCATACTAAATGAATAAAGGAGAAAAAACACATGATACCTCAGACAAAAAAAAAGCATTTGACAAAATTCCACACCTTTTCATGATTAAAAATAAAATCAACCATACACAGAAAAGAACTTCTCAACCCAATAAAAAGCATCTACAAAAAAAAACCCCACAGCTCCCCTTGTACTTAATGGAGAAAAACAGAAAACTTTTCCTCTAAGGTTAGATACAACACAAGGGTAATCGTTCTTGCCACTTCTATTCAAATTGTACTTTAGGTTCTAGCCAGGGCAGTCAGTCAAGAAAAAGAAATAAAAGGCATCCAAGTTGGAAAGTAAAAGGTAAAACAGTCTGTACTTGTAGATGGCATGAGATTTTGTATATGGAAAATCCTAAGGAATACTCTAAAAAAGTAGAACCAATAAATGAGTTCAGTAATGTGATAGGATACAAGAGCAATAAACAGAAATTAGTTCTATTTTTATATACTAGCAATGAACGACATGAAAATGAAATTAAGGAAGTGATACCCGTTATAATAACCCCTCCAGATTACTTAGGAATAAATTTAACAAAAGAAACACAAGATTTATACACTGAAGATGGCAAAACATCATTGAAAGAAATTAAAGAATATCTAAATAAATGGAAAAACATCCTGTCTTCATGAATTTTAAGACTTAATATTGGCAATACTTCTCAAATTCATCTACATATTCAGTGCAACCCCTATCAAAATCTCAGCTTTCTTTTATAGATGTTGACAAGCTGATCCTAAAATTCACGTGGAAATGCAAGGGACTTAGAATAGCACAATCTTGAAAAATAACAAAGTTGGGGGACTCCCGCTTCCTGACTGCAAAACTTACTACAAAGTTACAATAATCAAAACAGTGTGGTGCTGATGCTGGCATAAGGATAGACATATAGATTACTGGAATAGAATTAGAGTCCAGAAATAAACGTATACATTTATGGATAATTGCTTTTCAACAGGGGTGTCAAGACAATTAAATGGAAAAACAATAGTCTTGATAAATGGTGCTGGGACAACTGAATAGCCACATGCAAAAGAATTAAATTGGACCCGTACCTCACACTATATACAAAAACTAACTCAAAGTGGATCATAGACCTAAATGTAAAAGCTAAAGGTATAAAATGCTTAAGAGAAAACTTTGTAAATTTTTGTGACCTTGGGTTAAACAGTGATTTCTTAGATATGACACCAAAAGCGCAGGCAACCAAAGAAAAAATAGATAAATTGGACTTCATCAAAACTAAAACCTTTGTGCTTCAAACACCGTCAAAGAAAACAACTCACAAAATGGGAGAAAATATTTGCAAATTATGTATCTGATGAGACATGTATCTAGAATAAAGATCTGTTATAACTCAACAATAAGACAAACCAATTAAAAAATGAGTAAAAGATTTGAATAGGCATTTCGCCAAAGAAGATATACAAATCACTAATAAGCATATGAAAAGATGGTCAACATCATTAGTCACTAAAACCAAAAACCTGTTCACTCAAATCACTCCTCTCACAGTATCAGTTATTATAAATGGTTAAACTGGCACTCTCCTTGTGAAGAGGAGTCTGTGTGAAGCTGCCGTGGCATGACTTAAGATCTGAGAGGCAGGTGCACACCTTGGTGTACTGACAGATTCAGTGCCTGATACGATAATTCTGCTTTACCTTTCTCCCATTATAAAAGTGATGTGTGTTCATTATTTCTTTTTTCTACTTTGTTTTTGTTTCTAAAATCACTCATTCCGAACATCCAAAATCAGCTACTACTTACTGGAAGTTTCCTTCCAATCTGTTTTCTACGCATATGGAGATAACATTTAGCAGCTAATTAATTTCCTTTTCATAAGAATGTAGTACAGATTTGCGATACCAACTGACAGAATTCCTAATCAGCTGTGCAGGGAAGGGCTTGGCTGCTTCCTTCATTAAAAAAGAAAAAGAAAAAAACCAAACCTGTTGCCATTGAGTCCATTCCAGCTCATTATTAGAGAAATGCAAATGGAAACCACAATGAGTTAATCCTCATTTGTGCACACATTCACGTGTAAGTTTTGTACATGCACGTTCATTGCAACATTATTCATAGTAGCCAAAAGTGGAAGCCACCTAAATGTCTACCAGCCGACAAATGAATAAACAAAATGTGATGCATGCATGCAATAGAATATTATTTGGCAATAAAGAAAAAGAATAAAGTACTGATGCATGCTATAACATAATGAATCTTGAAAGCATCATGCTAACTAAAAGAAGTCAGTCACCAAAGACACATATGGTATGATTCTATTTATATGAAATGTCCAGAACCCATAGGTACAGAAAGTAGATTAGTGGTTGCCAGGGCCTAGAGTGTACGATTCGGGGAGCAGAAATGGGGAGTGGCTAATGAGTATAGGCTTTCTTTTTGGGGTATTGAAAATGTTCTATAAATAGATCATAATGATTGCACAAATCTGTGAACATTCTAAAAACCACTGAGTTGTGCATGTTAAATTGGTGAATTTTATGATATATGAAATATGTCTTAATAAAATTATTTTTTAAAAAGCTTTTTTTATTTGCTTTTTAAAAAGCCTTAGCCTGACTTAAGTGGGAAGCCACTCAAAGATTCTGGGGGCAGCATTTGGCTAGAGTCTGGTGGGTTGGAGAGGGTGAGCCTGGTCACTGCTCCACACCACTCTTAGTAGCTGGGACTTGGTCTCCTTTCCTCACCTCCTGTGCTGCCTCCCTTACCCTCCATGTCAGGGAGAGAAGAGAGTATTATATGGCAGTTAGGAGCACAGGCCTTGGAGATTGAGCAGCTGAGTTGAAATCCTGGCCCTGCCACTTTAACTACCTCTTAAGTGAGTACATTTAGCCTCTTAGAGCCTCAGTTTCTTGATCTGCAGCTTGGGAATAATTATAACTGTCTCAGAAGTTTCTTAGGATTAAATGTGATGATGGCTGTCATATGTTGAGCTCATTGTTCAGAATACAGTAAATGTCCAAAAAATAGTAGACTCAGTGGATGCTGTTCAGGTAGCAGGCAGAGATGAGAGCAAGACTGAAGGAGTAATGAGTGGAGGGTCCCCAAGAGGGGGAACCTTGTTTTATTTATTCACCAAAAAAGGAATTTGATGCAGTGCAGCCACTTAGGTATGTCAGTGAGAGGGTGTCTTGGAGCTCTGCGTTTAAGCCCAGACCTGGGCTCTTGATGGGCATCGTTTGCTGTATCACCATCAGGGACCACCATTTATTGAGGATCTGAGAAGCTGCCATTTCTTGGCCGTCCACCATGTGTTGACTGCTGAGCCAAGTGTCACTTATGGCTGCTCATCTTCCACACAGCCCTACAAGAAGACCAGTGGCCTCCCACTCTACATGGGGAGGAGACAGAAGATCGGGGAGGTAGTGTAACTTTCCAGGGTTATCTAGCAGGGAGGGTGGGTCTGAACTAAGAAGCTTATGCTTCCCCCCTCTGCCCTCTAGCTTTAGCTCAGTTGTGTACAAATTCAGTGTAGTACAGACTGATTATGGAGGAACCCCCTGCTGCTCTCCTCCGTCCATGAGGTCTTCCCCAAGCAGGCCTATCTCCCAGGACTTGGGCATGGAACTGGTTGAGACAGTTGGAAGAGGAGGCAGAATGTTTGGGCTTTTTGTCAACCACCCGCCAGTTGATAGCCTATCAGATCTCCCTCTGTAGTCACCTCACCGCCCTGCGCCCCCACCCCTGCTTACCGCCTTGCGAGCCCCCTCTTTCAGCACAGATGTCTGTGATGACGTTGATTTCTTTATCATAGCCACCACCACCATGTTGCTCAGCAACCAGACGCTCACACTTTTACCTTTTTGTTTCTCCCTCAAATGCCCAATTTGGGGGTGGGGCTGCAGGGCAGGAAGGAGGGAAAGCAGCATAGCAGCTGGCCCATTTGGCTGCTACAGGGTGTTAATTACCCATCACTGAGCAACAGTCACTGAACAGCCCTGGCTGGTACTGTGAGCAAGAAATAGCAGCCCCTGCCTCCTTCCCATACGGCATAGTCGTCTGCCTCACCCCTCAGCTCCCCTACCCTCATCTTGCCTGCTGCACACCTTGAAACCTACAAATGCAAACCACAGTCTGGCTGTCTGTCCTAGTCCATAAAGAGACCTGCTTCCCTAAGCATATAGTGATGTGTGTCCAGAGCTTGTTAAAGGATACTGTGTCTGCTGGTTTGATACTGTCTGCTTCTAGGCTAGGAGTATAGATGGAAAGGACTTTCCATTGTAATGGAAAATTGGGGGTAGAAAGTAGATCTGTCCTCCTGAGCTCTCTAGAGAAGAAGAACTGAAAACAAGCCATCTGTAAGGGAAGTTTTTTCATGTGAGCCTAATTTTTTTGTTGTTGTCTTTATGGTTTTAAACTATTTCTCGTTGCTCCATCTGTCCACGGCCCATCAGGAGACTTAGCCCAAATTCTGTTCCCTGTTATGAAAAACCAATTTTTCTATGCTTAACCAGCTTCGCTAAAAACAAATGGTTAGATATAAAGCATTTACTTATGTCATTCTAAATCCTTTTTTTTTTTTTTTTTTGGAGCTCTGGTGGCGTAGTGGTTAAGAGCTATGGCTACTAACTAAAAGGTCAGCTATTCGAATCCACCAGCTGCTCTTTGGAAACTCTGTGGAGCAGTTCTACGGGGTCACTATGAGTCGGAATCAACTCGGTGGCAACAGATTTTTTAATTCATTTTTAGAGCCCTTGGGTGGTGCAGATGGTTAAGCACTGGGCTACTCTCGGAAAGGTTTGTGGTTCAAACCCACCCGGAGGCACTTTGGAAGACAGACAGGTCGATGTGCTTCTGAAAAGTAACAGCCTTAAAAATTCAATGATGCTGTTCTACTCTACCCACATGGGGTTGCCATGAATTGGAACCGATTCACTGTCAGCTAACAACAACAAATTCATTTTTAATCTTGATCAGTGTATCTTTATGTATGTATTTTAAATGTTCACAATTAGTTTGAGTTCTGCACTTTTTAAAAATATTTCATAATCCATTTGCTAAAGGGATAAACATCTCATTTTTAGTAAGAGGCAGTTGTTTGAACAGAACAAGGGGATACTGAGTGGTTTAAAATCAGGAAAGGTACATCAGTGTTGTATCTTTTCACCATACTTATTCAGTCTGTATGCTGAGCAAATAATCCAAGAAGCTGGACTATGAAGAAGAATGGGGCATCAGGATTGGAGGAAGACTCATTAACAACCTGCATTATGCAGATGACACAACCTTGCTTGCTGAAAGTTCAGAGAACTTGAAGCACTTACTAATAAAGATCAAAGACCATAGCTTTCAGTATGGGTTACACCTCAACAAAAAGAAAACAAAAATCCTCACAACTGGACCAGTAAGTAACATCATGATAAACGGAGAAAAGATTGAGGTTGTCAGGGATTTCATTTTACTTGGATCCACAATCAGTGCCCATGGAAGCAACGGTCAAGAAACAAAAGACATGTTGCATTGGGCAAATTGGCTGCAAGAGATCTCTTTAAAGTGTTAAAAAGCAAAGATGTCACCTTGAGGACTAAGGTGCACCTGACCCAAGCTGTGGTATTTTCAGTCGCCTCGTATGCATGCAAAAGTTGGACAATGAATAAGGAAGACCAAAGAAGAACTGACGCCTTTGAATTGTGTTGTTGGCTAAGAATATTGAATATATCATGGACTGCCAAAAGAACGAACAAATCTGTCTTGGAAGAAGTACAACCAGAATGCTCCTAAGAAGCAAGGAAGGCGAGACTATGTCTCACATACTTCGGGTATCATCAGGAGGGATCAATCCCTGGAGAAGGACATCATGCTTGGTAAAGTAGAGGGTCAGCAAAAAGAGGAAGACCCTCAATGAGATGGATTGACACAGTGACTGCAACAGTGGGCTCAAGCATTAACAATTGTGAGGATGGTGCAGGACCAGGCAGTGTTTCATTCTGTTGTACATAGGGTCGCTATGAATCAGAACCGATTTGACAGCATCTAACAACAGCAGCAGTATTATTGTACTAGTATACTGTGGTTTGCCTAACCTCAATGGGGGTATTTCAAGCATTTCCAATTTTTTGTTATGAACAATACAGCTATGAACATCTATATAACATTTTTTTCTCTTACTTTCTTGAATTATATTCCCTATGCCAGCAGATCTCAAAATCTTTCGTCTCAGAAACCCTCTTAAAATATTATGGAGGACCCCAAAGAGCTTTTGTTTGTTTGGGTTATACCTATTAATATTTATCATATTAGAAATTACAATTGGAACTTTAAAAATACATATTCTTTCATTAAAAATTTTTATATAAAACTGAGGCACCCAACCCAAAACCAAACCCATTGCCACTCATAGCGACCCTATAGGACCGAGTAGAACTGCCCCATAGGATTTCCAGGGAGCGCCTGATAAATTCGAACTGCCGACCTTTTTGGTTAGCAGCCGTAGCTCTTAACCACTACACCACCAGGGTTTCCAACTGAGGTACAGAGAGGCTAACACAGGCATTCAGGCAAGAAATAATGGTGGTCTAGACTGGGTAGATGGACTTGGGGTATATTTGAAGACATATCTGACAGGACTAGATGATGGATTGGCCTAATGAAGGAAAGAAAAAATAAAGGATGATACAAGTTTTTTTTTTTTTTTTGCGTAAGTAATTTCTGATTTGAGGCTACCATAGCTAATGCTTCAGTGAACATTCTTCCCATAAAACTCTCAGACCGTATCTCTGAGTATTTCCTTAGCATACATTCCTGAAGGTAGAATTACTGCATTAAGGACTAAGCCTATTTTTTAAAGATTTTGATACATACGTATCATATGCCTGGTTGCCCTCCTTGAACAGTTTTATTAGTTGGCATTCCCACTATATTTCAATGCCATTTCCCTATCCATGCCAGTGTCAGGAGTTAGTCTCATTTTTCTTTTAGATTATTTACTAAAACAACATCCCATAACACCTGTAAGCTAACTGAACCCAAATTATAAGGCAAGTAGACTGAGGAAACTGTTTGCGGCATATGTGTATTAGGTTTTTATTGCTGCATAACAAATGACCATAAACTTAGTGGTTCAAAACTACATCCATTTATCATCTCAAAATTCTGTAGGTCAGGATCATAGATGGACTCAGCTAGGCTCTGCTCAGGGTACCATAAGACCAAAGTCAGAGTGTCAGCAGGGCTATATTCCTGTCTGGAAATTCTGGGGAAGAACGTGCTTCCAGTCTTACTAAGGTTGTTGGCAGAATTTAGTTCCTCGTAGTTGTAAGATTGAGGTGCCCATTTCTCACTGACTGTCGGCTGGGGGCCTCTCCCAGCTCCTCAGACTGCCCACATTCCTTCTCACATAGCCTCCTCCATCTTCCAAGCCAGCAGTGGCATGTCAGGTCCTTCTCATGCTCTGAATCTCCCCATCTGCTTTCCTCTTCTGCCGCCAGCCAGAGAAAGGTCTCTGCTTTTTAAGGGCTCGTGTGATTAGATTAGCACACCCAGATAAGCTCCCCCTTTTAAGGTCAACTGTGCCACGTAATATAAAATAATCACAGGAGTGTTATCCCATTATATTCACAGGTTCTAGGGATGGAACCATTGACATCCAGTTGATTCTGACTCATAACAGCCCTATGGGACACAGTAGAACTGCCCCACAGAGTTTCCAAGGCTATAAATCTGTACAGAAGCAGACTACCACATCTTTCTCCCACAGAGCAGCTGGTGGGTTCAAACTGCCAACTTTTTGGTTAGCAACTGAATGCTTACCAACTAAGCTACCAGGGCTAATCTAGAGATTAAAAACAACAAAACCAAACCCACTGCCGTTGAGTCGATTCCGACTTATAGCGACCCTATAGGACAGAGAAGAACTGCCCCATAGAGTTTCCAAGGAGCGCCTGGCGGATTCGAACTGCCGACCTCTTGGTTAGCAGCCGTAGCACTTAACCACTACGCCATCAGGGTTTGCAATCTAGAGATTAGGGAGCATGAAATCCTGGGGGGCATTTCTAGAAATTCTGCTTACCACAGTCCACCTGCTTAACCCCAAGATTCACATCCCTACTGTCACGGATTGAATTATGACCCCCCAAAAAACGTGTGTATCAATTTGGCTGGGCCATGATTCCCAGTATTGTGTAGTTGTCCTCTATTTGGTGATTGTAATTTTATGTTAAAGAGGATTAGGGTGGAATTGTAGCACCCTTACCCAGGTCACATCCCAGATCCAATGTAAAGGAAGTTTCCTTGGGTCTGCACCACCTTTTATCTCTCAAGGAAAGGGAATCAAACAGAGAGGGGGGACGTCATACCACCAAGAAAGCAGAGCACGTCCTTTGGACCCGGGGTCCCTGCAAGGAGAAGCTCCTAGTCCAGGGGAAGAATGATGAGAAGGCTGACAGAGAAAGCCTTCCCAAGGAGCTGATGCCCCGAATTTGGACTTTTAGCCTACTTTACTGTGAGTAAATAAACTTCTCTTTGTTAAAGCCATCCACTTGTGGTATTTCTGTTACAGCAGCACTAGATGACTAAGACACATACCAAATGCGAAATTCCTTCACAACTATCCCTGCACCCTCCCACACACAAAGTTCCCAAGAGTTTTATCCCATTACTGCATCAACTCAAAATCCAAAATCTGATCTAAATCCCATCTGCTTGAAAGATCTAAATCCCCCTAAATCAGTTGCAGTTGAGCCTCCTGGACGCAACTCCTTTCCATCTGTGAATTATGTGAATCTAAGGAAACAAGGCATGGGCTCTCAGCACAGCCAGCGTACACAGTGGTGGGGCATAGGATGAGTTACCAGTTTCTAACAAAGAAGCCATGTGCGTGAAAAATACTGATTACAGCATTATTTATAGAAGCAGCATTAATACCCTATAGTAGAAGATTAAGTAAATTTTAAATTTGCTTCACTTGAGTAAATATTAAAATGTTAATAAAATGTTTAATGGGCATTAAAAATGTTAATAGGAAAGATGAACAACTTGGGAAAATGCCAGATATAAGTGGAGAAAACCAGTGGAATCCAAAGTACATTTGTAACATTGTATAAAAACATGCTTAGGAAAGAAGACTTAAAGAGAATAACACAATGACTGTAACATAATAATACAATAATCCTTGTGTTAAAGTCAGATTATGGGTGACTTTTTTTCTGAATGTTTTAAATTTTTTTGGTATAATTTATGCATGTCTTTTTTTTTTTTTTTTTTTAATCCTTATCACCTTAAATGCAGTATTTCCCAACCATCCTCAGTCTCTTGTTCACCTTTGGACTCATAGGATATCCCTCGAGTGGTAAAACGAAAGGCTTATTGCCCTAGTTGCTTAGGACATTCTAACTGGTACCATACTTACACGTGTACACACCCCTGACTGCAGTTACCAGCATCGTCACTTCATCCTAAATTTTCACATTTGGCAGAACAAGGTAAATAAACTCAGACCACCAAAATTCCCTGGCTAAATATACCTTGACTGGGAAACAACCTAGCCCCATATGGCTGGGAGCTTGTTAAAAATGCAGAATCTCTGGCTCCACCTTTGATCTTCTGAATTAGAACCTGCACTTTAACAAGATCCCCCACTGATCCATGTGCACATTATAGTTTGAGCAGCACTGGCCTAGGTGCTTCTGAAGGAGCCTCTCAGATGCTGTGGAAACCAACCAGGCATGAGGGTCTGAAGTCCTCATGTTATTGCTGCTGGGTGCTCTGTGAAACCACAGCTGGCACTCCTGGAGAAGCCTGGTGTGCATACTGAAAACTTTGTGTTCTCACTCAGTAATCATCCACACGTGCAGACCAGCAGCTGTGTTGAAGGCAGTCATATATTGGTGTTCTGCCCTGGTTGGGAGCATGGGGTTTGAAGGTTCTGGTTCTGGAGTAAGTACGCTCCATCGTGACTTTCCTGTTGAATAACACATAGACAGAATGCATAGAGTAGCTGTTTGAGGGCTCTGAAAAGGTCTGGTAGGCAAATTAGGGAAGAAGGCCAGAATTCGAAGTGACCAGCAGTGAATTTACCATTCCCCCACCCCTCTCTCCTCCTTCAGCACCCTCCATCCTGAACTCAAGGAAACCCAGAATGAGGAAGTGGGCATTAGCATGGACGGAGAGTGCTCCAGAGCCCTCTAGTTCTGACTCAAGTTAGAAACGGGTCTCTTAATGCTCAGAGAGTAAGAAAAATGAACCTTTTCCTTTTCTTCCCATTTCTCCATTCTTTTGCACACCAGTCTGCAGCAGTCTGCAAAAACCTAAAACCGAGGGAGAGAAACCTTCCTTTCCATTAAGAAAGCTTGTGGTATAGCAAAAAAAAAAAGGTGGAAATAACCTAAGTGCCCATCAACAGATGAATGGGTAAACAAAATGTGATACATACATACAATGGAATACTACTCAGCCATAAAGAAAAATGAGTTCCCAAGTCATCTTGCCACATAGATGAACCTGGAGGACATAATGTTGAGTGAAATAAGTCAATCACAAAAGGACAAATTTTGTACGATCTCACTTTTATGAAACAACAATAGATAAATATACAGAGACCAGTGTTCATTGGTGGTTCCTAGGGATGGGGACAGGGAGGAAAGGGGGAAGCATTCCCTAGGTAGTAGTCATTTTTTGTTTATGGTGATGGGAACGGTGGCACCAAATGTGGGTGAAGTTTGCACAGCTTGACTAATGTAACTGATGCTGGTAAGTTGTACATGCAAAAAATAGGATGAATTGGCAAATGCTATGTTATATATATAAAAAAAGGGTCGGCAGTTCGAATCCACCAGGCGCTCCTTGGAAACTGTGGGGCAGTTCTACTCGGTCCTGTAGGGTCACTATGGGTCAGAATCAACTCAACGGCACTGGGTTGGGTTTTTATGTTATATATAATTTTGCAATAACAACCATATGTATATATATGTAAAACAAATAGGGACTACAGATGCTAATACTTCTTAGATATAACCATTCACCTCACAGGATTAGTTTTCTTGGTTCAAAGACTTAGGGTCATGGCCTTGTGGGACAGTTCGGTCAGTTGGCATAATATAGTTCTTAAACTTTATGTTCTACCTCCTAGTTTGGTGAGTAGTATCTGGGGTCTTAAAAGCTTACAGGCGGCCATCTAAGATAGAACTGTTTGTCTGTATTTGTCTGGAGCAAAAGAGAAAGAAGGAAACCCAAGAATCAGAGAAGGTACCAGACTACAGAACTAATTATCTCCATGAATCACTGCATCCTCTACCTTGAGACCAAAAGAACTAGATGGGGCCTGGCTACCACTACAGAACATTCTGATCAGGAATACAATGGATGGATCCTGACAGGGAGAAAAACTGTGGAACAGAACTTCAAATTCTTAAAGAATCCAGACTTACAAGACCCACAGAGACTGAAGGAATCCCTGAGATACTCTAAACCTTGAAGCAAAATTGTTCCCTAAAGTCACCTATTAACTAAATAGCAGGTTAGCTCAAAAAGTAATGACTGTCACCCTTGAGTACTGTGTTGTTTTTAAGTAAATTATGAGATCAAATGGACAACAGTTACTCTAAAGCATAGATGAGAAGTTAAGAGGGCAGTGAGACTAAGTGGGAATAAGAATGGGGACACAATGTGGAGAATGTAACCATTGTCACTGATCGCTGTGTAGAAATTGTTGAGTGGGAATGTGTTTTGTTATGTGTATTTTGAAACAAAATATTTAAAAAGGGTCTCAAGAGTAATGAGTATTGAGTAAACCTGTTTTTTTCTTCTCTCTGTCCTCCTCATTTGGCTCTGGACACAGGTGCAATCACAGAAAGTACATGGTGACCAAACCAAAAACCACACCCAGTGCCACTGAGTCGATTCCGACTCATCGCAACCCTACAGGGTAAACAAAGCCAGCTTACTAGCAGAGAATAAAAGAGTCCCAGGGATCTAGAAAGTACTGAAGAGATCACAGAGAGGAAAAAGCTCAGAAAGCGAATTCATAAAGTTGTTTATAAACTCCTGGCCTCGTTCCCAAGCTGTACTAAGTAGATCTGATTGTGAATAGCATGCCAAAGACTTTGAGAACAGAACTGCAGGGTAGCCTGCCATCAAGGTCCCAGACTGGGCACTGGATAATGTGTACATGAGACATCTGAACAGCACTGCAAATACTTTGAAAATAGAATTGACATCGAAATAAGAATTCATAGGAGGCTGGTTGGAACTTGGGCCCTGAACCCAACCAGGTTGGTTACGTACTAAAATAAAAATATCAATATTCTCCTAGAGCCTTGTAACAATGTCCAAAAGGTTCAGGATACAATCCAAAATTAACAAGCATATGAAGAACCAAGAAAATTTCATCTCACAAAAAAGTAATCAACAGAAAAATGTGAAGATGACACAGATGTTGGAGTTGTTTGACACTGACTTTAAAACAGCTGTTATAAAAATGCTCCAAAAAGTGAGGGCATTAGTCTTGAAACTAACGGGAAGATAGAAAGTCTCAGCAAAGAAATGGAAGCTATAAAAGGAGAACCAAATGGGATTTTTGAACTGAAAAATACAGTAACCGAAATAAAAGCCTCATTGGATGAATCAGTAGCAGAATAGAGATGGCAGAGGAGAGTCAGTTATTGTGAACTGAATTAAAGTTCCCCAAAAAGATGTGTTGGAGTCCTAGTCTCTAAATATGACCCTCTTTGGAAATAGGGCTTTTCTTTTGTTAGATTAGTGGAGCAGTGCTGGAGTAGGGTTTGTCCTAAACCTAATTGTGTCTAAGTGGTGTCTTATAAAAAGGGAATAGACACAGAGACACACAGGGGAAAACAGATGATATATGATGATGGAGGCAGATACATCTACAAGCCCAGGAACACCAAGGATTGCCGGCAGCTACTAGAAGCTGAAGGAGACAATGAAGGACCTTCCTCTACACCTGGTATCTGTTTTGGTTTTCTGGCCTACCAAAACTGTGAGACAATAAATTTCCGTTCTTTAAAGCCACCCACTTGTGGTATTTATGTATTGGCAGCACTACGTAACTAACGTATCAGTGAACTTAAAGATAGATCAATAGAAGTTGTCCTATCTGAACAACAGAAAAAAAGATTTTTAAATAAAACAGTCTCGGGGATCTGTTATAAAAGGTCTAACATTGGAGCCATCTGAGCCCTAGAAGGAGAAGAGAAAGACAGCAATGCAGAAAAAATATTTGAAGAAATAATGGCTGAAAACTTTTTCCAAAAATTGGCAAAAGACGTAAAACCATCAGATATAAAAAGCTCAGCAAACCCCAAACAGGATAAACCCAAAGAAATCCATACCCAGACACATCATAAACTAAAGACAGAGATCTTGAAAGCAGCCAGAGAAAAACGGCACATTGCTTACAGAGGAACAACAATTTCGATGAGTGTGGATTTCTCATCAGAAAGAATGGAGGCTAGAAAGAAGTAGAACATTTTTTAAAATAAAGGGGAAAAAGAACTGTCAACCCAGAACTCTTTATCCAATGAATAAGTCACCTTCATTTCTGAAGAATATTAAGAATTTTTAATAAAGGGAAACTAAGAAAAGTCATAGTCAACAGATCTGCTTAAACTGCTAGCAGGTGATATTTGACAAAGGTTCAAAGTCCGTTGAAAGGGGAAAAGACAGTCTCTTTAATAAATGGTGCTGGATATCCATCTGCAAAAAAATGAAACAAGACCCATAGCTCACACCATGCACAAAAACTAACTTAAAATGGATCAAAGACCTAAATATACAATCTGAAACGATAAAGATCATGGAAGAAAAAATAGTGACAATGCTAGGAACCCTAATAGATGGCATAAACAGAATACAAACTATTACTAACAATGCACAAACACCAGAAGAGAAACTAGATAACTGGGAGCTCCTAAAAAATCAAATACTTACGCTTATCAAAAGACTTCACCAAAAGAGTAAAAAGACAACCTACAGACTAGGAAAAAAAAAACTTGGCTACTACACATCCAGTCAGGGTCTAATCTCTAAAATCTACAAGATACTGCAAAACTTCAACACAAAGACAAGTAACCCAATTAAAAAATGGGCAAAGAATATGAATAGGCACTTCACCGAAGAAGACATTCAGGTGGCTAACAGATACATGAGAATGCTCACAATCATTAGCCATTAGAGAAATGCAAGTCAAAACTACAATGAGATACTGTCTCACCACAACAATGCTGGCACTAGTCCAAAAAACACAAATAAATGTTGGAGAGGTTGTGGAGAGACTGGAACCACTTACTGCTGGTGAGAATATAAAATGGTACAACCACTTTGGAGATCAATTTGGCGCTTCCTTAAAAAGCTAGAAGTACCATATGATCCAGCAGTCTCACTCCTTGGAATATATCCTAGAGAAATAAGAGCTGTCACGTGAATATGTGCACACCCATGGTTTATTGCAGCACTGTTCACAATAGCAAAAAGATGGAAACAAGCTAGGTGCCCATCAACAGACAAATGGTTAAGTAAATTATGGTATATTCATGCAATGGAATATCACGCAACGATAAAGAACGACGACGAATCCGTGAAACATCTCATAACATGGATGAATCTGGAAGGCATTATGCTGAGTGAAATTAGTCAAGTCGCAAAAGGACAAATATTGTATGAGACCACTATTAAAAGAACTCAAGAAAAGGTGTTTAAACACAGAAGAAAACATTCTTTGATGGTTACGGGGGTGGGGAGGGAGGGAGAGGGGAATTCACTAACTAGACAGTAGACAAGAATTATCTTAGATGAAGGGAAGGACAACAGACAATACTGGGGAACTCAGCACCACTAGACTAAACCAAAAGATGAAAAGTTTCAAAACACAACTGAACACTTAGAGGGACAGAGTAGCAGGGGTAGGGGTCTGGGGACCATGGTTTTGGGGGATACCTAGGTCAATTGGCATAACAAAGTTTATTAAGAAAATATTCTGCATCCCACTTTGGAGAGTGGCATCTGGGATCTTAAAAGCTAGCGAGTGGCCATCTAAGATGCATCAATTGGTCCCAACCCACCTGGAGCAAAGGAGAACAAAGAATACCAGAGACACAAAGAAAATATTAGCCCAAGGGACAAAAGGGGCCACATAAACCACAGACTCCATCAGCCTAAGACCAGAAGAACTAGATTGTGCCCGGCTACCACCAATGACCACCCTGACAGGGAACACAACAGAAAGTCCCTGACAGAGCAGAAGAAAAATGGGGTGCAGAATTCAAATTCTAGTAAAAAGACCAGACTTAATGATCTGACTGAGACTAGAGGAACCCCAGAAGACATGGCCCTCCAGACTCTCTGTTAACCTAAAAGTAAAACCATTCCCGAAGCCACCTCTTCAGACCAAGATTAGACTGGACAGTAAGACATAAAATGATACTCATGAAGAGAGTGCTTCTTAGTTCAAGTAGATAGGAGACTAAATGGGCAGCTCCTGTCTGGAGGTGAGATGAGAAGGCAGAAAGGGACAGGAGCTGGTTGAATGGGCACGGGGAATCTGGGGTAGAAAGGGGGAGTGTGCTGTCACGGTATAGGGATAGCAACTAGGGTCACATAACAATGTGTCTATAAATTTTTGTATGAGAAACTAACTTGAGCTGTAAACTCTCACCCAAAGCATAATTTAAAAGAAAAAGTTTTTTTTTTTTTTTTTTGGCTAAAGAAATTTCTTCAAACAGAGGGAAAATGATACCAGATGGAAACTTAGAACATCGGGAGTAAAGGAAGAACAAAATAGTAAACATGTAGCTAAGAGGACTGTTCTCTTGAATTCTTGAAAATGTTTGACAATTGAAAACATTGTCTAAAGTATGCAGATGTATTATATGACAACCATAACATGAAGGGGGGAGGGTAAAGGGACTTATGTGGTGGTAAGAGTTCTACACACCACTTGAAGTGGTAAAGTATTGATTCTGTATAGACTGTGAAAAGTTATGTATATTGTAATCCCTCAAAGCAACCACTAAAAAAAACTATACGGAGATATAATAAAAAATACAATAAATTAAAATTGAATACTAAAAGGGGAAACAGGAGCAAAAATCAGAGGGAACAATCAGAAAACTAATGAAATGGTAGACCTAAGTCCAAACATTTCAACAATCACATTAAATGTAAGTGATGTCAACACACCAATTAAAAGAGCCTGAGTTTTGGAGATCCCTGGGAGCAAATTGCTTGTGCTGGACTACTAACCGAAGGGTTGGCAGTTTGAACCACCCAGCAGTGCCATGGAAAAAAGGCCTGGCAATCTACCATGAAGATTACAGCCAAGAAAACCCTTTGGAGCTTGGATCTACTCTGTAACAAATGGAGGCTGTGTGTTGGAATCAACTCAATGGCAACAGATTTGGCTTTTGGATTTTTGGCTTTTGAAGTTGGGCAGATCTGGTTTGAATCCTGTCTTTGCCACTTACTACCTGTGTGGCCTTGTGCAAGAAATTTGGCCTCTCTGGGTCTGTTTCCTCATCTGTAAAATAGGAATAATAATAACACCTACCTCAGAAGGCTGCTGCAAAGGTGAAAGAGTGTATGTAAGGAGTTCAGCGCATTTATCTGTTAAAAAGGTAGAGAGATAAATACTTGCTCATATCTGCACAGAATATCTGTGGAAGGACATAAAAGAATCAGGTGACACTGGTTGCCCGTGGGAAGACCTGGTGGGCTAGGGGACAGGGACAACAGGGAGGCTTTTGACTGTTACAGGTCCACAATCTCTTATCCAGAATTCCAGAATCAAAAGAACTTTGAAAAACAAAAGCGTTTTTCTTAAGTTTGGTGCTAAAACATGTTTGGTGGCAAAGCCTAAACTGAAGTGGCACGAACCTCTTTATTCTTTTTTTTTTGAGGTTTCATATATTTTTTTAAATAATATTTTATTGTGTTTTTGGTGAAGGTTTACACAGTTTAGGTTCCCATTCAACAATTTCTAGAAAAGTTGTTCAGTGACGTTGGTTACATTCTTCACAATATGTAAACATTCTTATTATTTCCTTTCTGGTTGTTCGTTTCCATTAATGTAGTTTCCCTGCCCCCTTATTCCTCATCTTAGTTTTAAAGTAATTGTTGACCATTTGAAACTCCTTATATCTTCATTTAGCTCAGTTAGGGTGAACAGTCATTCATTTTGCAGCAGAAGTATTAGGGCATTGGTTGCAGGGTGCTGCTTGGAAGTATTACACAATATATGTTGGGTGCACCCGTCAGACCTTTCTAAAATATGAAAAATTCTGAATTCCAAAATGCATATAGCCTAAGATTATGCTCCTGTGTCCATTTTTACTCTTTAATTTTGAACCTGGTTAAACATATTACCTATTCAGAAAATGAAATTAAAAAAAAATAACCTTCTCAGAACTAAATTTAGCATAGCTCCTGACACATAGCAAGCTCTCAGTAAATAGTGGCGGCTGCTGTTATTCCGTTCTTCCAGACCTTTACCATCAACAAATCTGTTCACTTCCAATACTATATTTCACCATCACTGCAGACCCTGCGAGTGTTAACTACTTAGATTTTACATCTTAAAAAACTGAGGTGCAGAGGTTCCGTGACAGGTTGCTGCCAACCAGCTAGATAATCCCCAAGCCAGAGTCCAGAGCACACCTTGTAACTCCAGTCCAGAGCCCTTGCCGGTTCTCCAGACCACCTCAGCCAGCAGAAGGGCATCAGCTGGATTTGTGTGCCCAAGACAAGTGTGCTGCTGTTACATAAGGGGGGAGGGGCGCGCAGACAGGAGGATGCTGTGTAGTGTCACAATCCCCCTTAAGTCTCTTAGAGGGGCTCTTGGAGCTGGGACACTGGGGCCCGGCCTACAGGGTTACAGTGGGTCACTCTTGCCTTGAGCTGGTTACCAGATGAAGTGGTAGGGTTTGAGTTCAAAGGCCGTGTATAAAAATTACTTTTTTTTAATCCCTAGAACCGCACTTGGCACAGCCAGGTGCTCATACCTGAGAGATGTGAGGGACTGAGACTTGGCTGAGCGGGCTGTGGAGGGCAAGACAGGCCCCTGTGCTGTTTGTTTTTAAATGGGTTATAATGTATACACAGTGCACGAAAGTGTGCGTGTGTGCCGTGTGGCTGTGCACAGTGTGAGCCTCACAAACACGCTGTGGTGATTTCATGTACACACATTGAGGTGGGCCTTCCCCTCCCCACGCTCTTTGGCCCAACAGAGAAGAGAAGAGATGGCTGCATGTTTCAGGAGCTATCAAGGCTCAGTTCTTCTAGGCATTTTAACAGCCACTGGGTTACTGGTTTAGAAGCTCCCTGTGTTGGCTGCTCCTTGTGGGGGAGTTCATGGAGATGTAAGTTCAAGGGAGATGCTTGCTGCCCTCTGGCACCATCTGGTCTGTCCAGTGAGGAAGAGTGTTGGAGGCTGCCTGAAACTCTGGCCACCAGCTCCATGAGCCATGGCTTGGGCATAGTGACCTAGGTCAGGAAAACTTATTTCCCTTGGAAACCTAGCCACCTCTACCTAAATTGCAAAATCCTTTCCACCCAGTAGGTGGAACTGACTGAAAAGCGTCTACTTTTGGATTCTTTCCCAGTTCTTTAATTAATGGCTTCTTACCTCTAAGCTTAGATCAGCTGCCGTGTACCAGGCTTCCCTGAGGTCTGGCAGGAATCTGCCTGTGCCCTAGAACTGTCAGGTCTGCATGGCTTGCCTGGGTTCCAAGCAGATTCTAAAGCACCTTTTAAAAATCACAAAATCTTTTTGTTTTATTATAAACAAAGCATGCATCCTTTATGGAAAAAAACAGAAAAGTATAAATAAGAAGCTCACCACCCAGCTGTAACCGTCACTGTTTGCACTCTCAGTATGCATCTTACTAGTTTTATTTACATACACACACATTTTTACACAGTTGATTCCTGAGGCTTTTGGAGTCCCCTCTCTCCCACACTTAGCACTAGAGTGTCAGCATCTTCCCCGTCCTTTGTAAACATCTGAAGAACCTCGTTCCTGTTGTCTCTCTGCTGCATTTATGGGCACATCATAATGGGCCTCTGTCCCCATGTAGGCTGATCTTGGCTCCCTTGATTAATGTCTGTGGTGATGCTGAATTCTGTATTCTTTCCTTAGGATGGACTCCTAGACATAAAGTTACTGAATCAAAGAATATAGAGATGGATAAAGCTTTTAAAAAATAGATATATGTTATTTGATAGATAATATAAAATTGCTATCCAGGAAGCATGCAGTCATTTTGCTCCCAGCTCATGCATTCTCAGTAGTGGGGAGGGAGGTGAAAAAATCTTAGAGATAATGGTTTGTGGTCCTCCAGTGGGCTCCTGTACATAAGTAGGTATCTGTGATATTAATGATCTTTTACATATATATTAAACATTACAAATGTTTTATATATGTTTTTTGTGTGTGTTATTGTTAGGTGCCATTGAGTCAGTTCCGACTCCTAGCAACTCTGTGTACAGCAGAACGACACACTGCCCGGTCAGGTGCCATCCTCCATATATATATAGAAATAGAAATATCTGTGGTATTAAAATGTCACGGCAAGGCATAATGGAAAAAAGATTGAGAAGCACGGTTGTAGCTGTGTACGAGCACCCATCTCATTCCACCCTCGGTAGCTTTTAAATCTTGGCTTTGAGGTTTTAATTTTTGGTTTAGGATAATATATGTCTGATAAAAAATTGTTGCTGCTTTATACAAAGTTTAGAAACTTGAGAAAGGTATGAGTAAAATAAAATTTATCTGGAGACTGTCACTGTCAGTATTTTTATCTGTCTACAGAATTGGGATCCTCCATGTTTTTAGCTTTGTGTTTGGCTCTTTTCACATAATTGCCATTATAATACTATGGCTGTTAATCTGTGCCAAGGACCACTTTGAAATATCCCTTGTGTGATGGTCTCATGCAGGGCTTTCCCTGTCCCCCATACCTGGGAGTGCGTTTGTGACTCGCTGCAGGCGTCAGATACAGGCCCCTGGGAGCCCAGGTGCCCGGCTGCTCTGGGACTTGGCTAATTGTCCCTTGTTTGTTTCAGGCGTGATCCTCTGGGCCCGTTTTCTGTCGGGGGAGAGGACTTGGACCCATTTGGGTGAGTACTGCTGGAGAGGTGACAGCAACATAACTTGCTCTCATGGCTCGTCAGCCCTGGCTCATCTTCTAATTTTAGAGCTCTTCGTCAGTCTTGCATTGGGGTGAAGGAGGCAGGAGGTGAGTGCTCTGCCATGCCCGGAGCTGTGCAGGAGTAATCTGAGCGCTGGGGCAGGGCTGAGTAAGCCCAGCAGGCCGCTCCTCCGTCATTTCCTGGCCTGGGGTGCCCTGGTGGTGGAGTACAGCAGGGGCCCTGGGGTGGCAAACTACCATGAGGATTTATCAGGCACAGGTTGAAGAGCACACTGAAAGGCAGGCTTCAGACTTTGGGCAGTTCAGAGCTCTTCAAAGGTCACCACACTTGGTAAGGGGAGTCTCTGAGCCCCGTTAGACTCTCTGTGCTTCTTGCTGTCACCCTTCAAAGTTATTACAGCCTCTTTATGTGTAATCTTCTCTGAGTGACTCAGACTAGACTTTAGCCTCTGCTGCAGAGTGACCCCAAATTTAATTGACTGCAGCACAACTTGAACCATGACCTCAACATTTGGGGAATGTCAGTTCATTCACCCTAGTTTGAGCACATGGAACTATGCAGAGGGAAAATTTCCTCAGGAGCCAGACGGGCAACTCATAGGCCCCTTCAGGAAATGGCAAAAAAAAGAAAACAAACATCATGAACTGTCTCAATGCTATTATTAGTCCTTAGACCTAAAGTAGTGCCCTGTGGAGCCTTGTGATGGTTCTGCAACAACCCTGGTGAGTTCTGGCTCCTGTTCGTCACCATGTTGGCCCCTCGGGTCTAGGACATGACAGGGATCTTTATGGACTTGGAGAGCCTCTCATGTGGAAAGATGTGCCTTTTGTGTTGTTGTGTCTGCCCGGCTCCTACCCGCACTCAGGCAGACATCCCAGTCGTTCTTGGTCCATTCTCGCCTCCTTTACCTCTTCTCCAAGGGCAGCTCCTTGCCACACCTGCTTACCCATCTTTCCTTCTTACCTCAGGTGTCGGAGAGGTGGGATGATCGTGGATCCCCTGAGATCCGGCTTCCCCAGAGCACGTATTGACCCATCCTCAGGCCTCCCAAACCGGCTTCCTCCAGGCGCTGTGCCCCCAGGAGCTCGCTTTGACCCCTTTGGACCCATTGGAACCAGCCCGTCTGGGTAGGTATTCACTCAGGCACTCTGAGAAGTAGAACCTGATGGCAGCCATAGCTCAGCATGGCAGGAGCGAAGGTGTCTCTGACACCAGGTGGAAAGTTGCCACCTCCTTTGGCCTATTACCTCCGTCCCCTCTGCCAAGAGAGAGGAGCCTTCTCCAGGCCTCTGCTTGATGCCTCCCTGGAGCCCTCCAAGAGCTCCCCATTCCTGGGGTCCTCCTTTCCCCCAGCTCCCCTCAGGGGAGGATTCAGAGAAGGAGCTAACACTGACTGAAAATTTAGTGTGTGTCAGAAACTCATTGGAGCCTTATATCAACACTCTCCACCGGTAGATGCTACTATCCATATTTTATAGATGTAGAAATTGAGGCCCTGAGATATTAAATAACTTATCTAAATTCCTACAGCTAACAAGTAGAAGAGTTAGGATTCACACCCAAGCTGCCTGGCTCTAGAGCACATGCTCTTAAACCCCAAGAACCACCACATCATTCTGGAGGGCAGACTCCGTCAGTTCAAGGCCACGTCTGCCTGTGTGTGCAGGCCCCTCCATCACTTCAACTCACCAGCCCCTCTTTCCATTCCAGACCTAACCCAGACCATCTCCCCCCGCCGGGCTACGATGACATGTACCTGTGAAGGCCTCAAGAATGTAACATCCCAGCCTTCCCTCCGCTCTCCTGGAGCTGCCACCGTTGGCCCTATCAGCAACCGTGTTCCAGCGGGCTGGGGGCGAGGGACTCGGCCCATGTGTTTGCAGGCTGGCCGGGACTGCCTCCCCATCCCCTCCCATTGCCACGGCGCCTGCTGCAGCTCTCCGCCTGGCCGGCTGTAGGTCCCGAGGAGAAGTCTCTCCCCACCAGCTCCTCCCCACCTCCCAGGGGAGACCCCGGCAACACATACCCCCGACCCGATGCAGCGCTATGAGAACAGAACGCGGTTTGGATGTTATTATTGAGAACCAAATGTGAATACAGAAACCATGCTGCCGGTCTCCCGCTCTCCTTTTCCCGTTCACACACGGCTCCTGCCGCTTCACGGGGCTGGAGCATTTGCGTCTTTGGGGATTAAGCCGCCCCTACCCAGGGCCCATTTTTGCTTTTCAGGTGCCTTCCTTTGATAAATTGTGATTGTTCTTGACATCACTAAGATGGGTCTCAGTCTGGCTATATAGGTGGAAATGGGTGACTGGAAACCCAGTGGGCCACAAGGACGACTTCCACAGCATAGGCACATTGGGCAAAGGCAGCGTCATTGTGATGGGGGTAAAATCCTCCAGCTCTGCCCATTCTGGGCTGGTCTTCTGGATCTTTCTGGGCCTGGGCATTAGCGGCCCAACAACAAAGGAGCAAACAGACCTGAAGGCTAATCTCATTTTTGCCACTAACTTACTGAGTGACCCTAAGCAAGTCCCTTTGCCTCACAGAGCCTGCGTGACCACCTATAAAATTTGAGGTCCATTTCCTGCTCTAAAACATTCTGGTGTCTCTTTCTGTATATGGCAACCCATAGGAACTGAGGCCAGAGGAAAAGAATGAAGGTTGATGGCTTCGTGTGGCACTTAGCTACAGAGCCTGTAACTCAGTGCCTTTCGTTCCCTCAGGGCACAGATACGCACAGGAGCATGGGCTCCATCTGAGAATGGTGTTGAACTTTGGAAGGAGCAAGGAACCCCAGCGTCTAGAAGCCAGTGGTAGTGAAGCAAGACACAACCCAGGAAAGCGCTTCACCCCCAGGGAGCCCCTGCCACTGGAAGCCTGTGTCTGTGTCCCACCTGACCTTTGGTGTTCTCCGGATCCTTTGCAGCCCGAGACCTGACAGACGTGGTCAGTGATGAACCCGTGTGCTGGAGTGGAAAGAGCACCATAGAGCACCAGGCTAAGAGGCAAGAGACCAAGGCGCTAGTCACTTACGCTCGGCAACTAGCACTTCAGCCATGGGTGGGTCCTCTCATTTCTCAGCACCTTGGGTTCCTCCCCACAAAATAGGATATATTAGTTACCTATAGGCAGGGGGCTACTAGCTTTCTTGAGATTCCAGCTTGTGTTCTGTAGTTTAGGATTGCCTGTCTGCTCAGCCTGCAAATGAGTTAGGGAAACTAAACTGACACATAGGCCCTGGGTCAGTCTCAGATGGAGGCTGGGCCTGGGTGGGGAGGCTAGCATGAGCTTGCTTCCCAGGTATTTCTGGCAGATCATTGCAAGCACCAGTTTAGTAAAAGGCCCCAGAGATAGGAGAGCTGACCAGCTTGAAGCCTGTAGAACATCTCTGCCTTGCACAAAGACCCAGAGGTCAGACAGAGCCACAAACACAATCATCAGTCATAGTCTTCTTCCTCGGGGGCTGGCACATGGGTGGAATGTTAGCTTTTGCTTTGGAATTGGCCTACACCTGCAACCAGAAGAACCTGGGGCAATTTGCTCATAAAGGCATCCTTTATTATAAAAGGAAGCAATTAAAGGACCACCAGACAGAGTAGGGAAGAGAGAGAACTTTTAGGACCCTGATTTTAGTAAAAGACGAAACTTAGTAAGTTTGGCACTTCGATTTTCTAGTAACAGGTCGAAAGGAAAACCCTTTGGGTGGTCATATATATAATCCCGTTTTCTGAACAGAATCAGTGTTTTCCTGAAGCTAAATCCAGGCAGCATTTTCTCTGTGGGTCTCCTTGCATCAAGGACACGGAGGAACAACGTCCTAGACGTTATGTGGGGAAGAAGTGAATGGGGCCTTTAGGAACTTCCTAGTCCAGCTGTTAGTGCTTGTTTGGTCTGGGCCACATTCCTCCTTCCAGCTGTGAAATCACCAAGCAGTAATGGGAATACTTTAGGTGTGTGTTTTGTGGAACTTAAAAGCTAGAGGCTTAACAATAAACATCAGCACTTAATGACCTGTTCCTCTTTTTATTTTTTAATAACTTTATTGAGATATAATTCACATACCATTCAGTCCACCCTTCTAAAGCATACCATCCGGTGGTTTTCAGTATATTCACAGTGTTGTGCAGCCATCACCTTATCTGCACCCCAAAACAAGCCCCATCACCATTAGCAGCACTCCTATTTCCCTCCCCCCCCAGCCCCTGGCAACCACTAATCTTTCTAAGGATTTGCCTATTCTGGACATCTCTCATAAATGGAATCACACAGTATGTGGCCTTTTATGTCTGGCTTCTTTCACTTAGCATGTTTTCAAGATTCATACATGTTGTACATTTATCAGTACTTCATTCCTTCTTATGGCTGAATAATGTTGTTACACCACATTTCGTTCATCCAGTCATCAGTTGGTGGACGTTTAGATTATTTCTGGTTTTTTGACATTAATGATGCTGCTGTGAACATCGAGTATGAGTTTTTGTGTGGATATATCTTTTCATTTCTCTGGGAGTAGAATTGCTGGGTGATATAAGTCAATGTTTAACCTTCTAAGGAACTGCCGAACTGCTTTATGCAGAGGATATACCATTTTACATGCCCCCCACCAGCAGTGTTGGAGGGTCACAGTTTCTCCACATCCTTGCCAACATTTGTTATCATTTGTCTTCTTGCTTATAGCCACCCTAATGAGTGTGAACTGGTATCTCATTGTGGTTTTGTTGTCTTTTTTTAAAAAAAAAGAAAATTTCGACGTAGGCCGAGCAAGGCAGAGACCAGAGCCAGTCACCCTGGGTGAGCAGACAAGGGCTTTGATAATCACCACCTTGGGCTGACCATGGCTGATGAGCTGCAGGGGAGTTGGCTTTGACTTTTGGAAAAGTTCTGGGCTGGATGTGTGATACAGAACAGGTCCTATCTCTAGGCAAGTTCCCATGACCTTTCCAGGTCTAGTGAGCTCCACGGGCATTACCTTTGGTTGGTTTTAAATTTCTTTGTTCATCGAGTGACTTAACATGTAAAATGAAGGTCTGGTTCCAAATCATTGTCTTTCAGTGCTGAGGTGCCATTAGACCTCTCATACCATCTTTAAGATGCACCAATAGTCCCCACACCCCAACCTTCACTCCCTTGACTTGTCTTCTCCCCAGTTTTTAAGCTAGTATTTCTCCTTTCAGTCATGGACTTCTTCAACCTACACAGTGAAGTCATGAGTCTCGTAAGACACCATCTCCAAGAATGTATTATGCTCAAAATATAGGCTGCCTCTATATTCCTGGATAGATGGTCAGTACCTGTTGACCCTCGAGTAGTTAGAAAAGCCCCACAGAACCTCACTTTTTGGGACCCAGCTTCTTTTGTGGCCTCTCTTTCTACTGTCAATGACATTCTGCTCCTGATCCATGCCCCTCTTCACAGGAGGAAAATTAGGATCCGTGAAGCACTTCATATCCCGTCACCTTTTATTCTTGTCTGCTTTGGTGCACTTCCTGTAAGAAACCAAGGGGAGGAAAGATTCCTCACATGCACAGCCCAGCTTTTTCTGTCATAAAACTTGCATGGTTGCAGCCACTCAACGTTTTGCACCAAAACCCAGAAACCCAGTGCCATCGAGTCGATTGCGACTCATAGCGACCCTCATGGCACCAAAGGAGAGACTCAAAGGCAGGCTTCCAAGCCCCCAGCCCTTGTTTTCCCTTGGGGCACCACAAAGCCTACACACTCCAGCTGTGTTTGGCCTCAAATCTGCCCTGGAGGGTGGATCACAAAGGCAGAGGTGTCAGGCACTGAGCAGTAGTGGCAAGGCCCAGGGGACTGAGGACAGGTCTTAGAATGCAAGGAGCAGCAATGACAAGTTTGACACCCCACTAGTGGCAGGGTCCTGTGGGGGGCGCAAAGTGGAAGGCCCAGTCCCTGTTTGGAGGAACGGTGGGCTGATAAAAAAAAAAAAAATTGGGTGTTTTTTCAATCAGCCCACCGTCTAATAGAGGAGGCTGGACATGCCTGAGAGAGGCTGTGTCCAGGTGAGTCGCATAAGGTGAGTGGTGAGAATCAGCGTGATGGGGGATCAGGGGGAGGAGGGAGTGGGCCCTGCTGAGGTGTTAGTCCTTCTGGAGTTCAGCTGCAGGAAACAAGCCATCTTAACTATTTTAAACAAAAAGCTTTAGCCGCAGAGATCGGCAGGATCACAGCCCATTGCCGTGATCTGGGGATCAGGAAATTCCAGAGCCTCACACAGCTGCCTAGACCTGCACCAGGAAATGGATGACCTTCATACTGCCACCTCCACCCCTAATCAGCTCAGTTCCAAATTGAAGGCTCGGCAGAATGCATCTAGTTGTTGGAACTACATCACCTCTTGAACCATAGCTGCAAGGGAGCCTGGGAAAATGTCCTTGCTTCCTTTCCCCATCTTGCTATTCAGGAAGGCACTTTAGGAAGCTGGGACAGAGGTCTGGTGAGCCAATCTCGTGGGCCTTCACCATGTGTCATGATACAGATGGGTCCCACAGCCATGCGTCCCTGGCTTGCCCAAGCCCAACAGTCTGAGATAATTGCTCAAAGCACACATTTGAACATGCTCTGCCCCAGCCCAAACCTGAATCCAAATCTCCAGGCAAGGGCCTGCAAATCCGCTTCTTATGAGCCCCTTGAATGATACATATTATCGGGCAAATGTGAGAACTGAGAAGGGAAAGAAAAACTTTCTATATCCTAGCAATTCAGACTGCAGCAGTAGCATTACTTGGGAGCTTGTTAGAAATGCACGTTCTCAGGCTCTGCCCCAGACCTGCTGAATGAGAATCTGCATTTTAGCAAGCTCCACAGGTGATTCCTGGGCACAGTAAAGAAACTCTGGTCTACAAACTTCAGCTCCTTTTCCTTCACCTGGACCTCAGCTGCAAAGAAGTGAGTCACTCATTCTTGGTTCCTAGTACATTATGTATGATTAATGCATGCAAGAACCCTCTTGTTAAGTTTTCCCCCCACTTACCCTAGTCTCCATTCCCCTGCCCCCATGAGTCACTCAGATGTGTTCCATATATGTCCTTCAGTATATGTGCATCTTTGTAAAATTGTGTGTGTGTGTGTGTATCTTCAAATCATAATGGGGTACTATCCCTTTTTTTAAGACCAGAAAAAGAGTTTAAAAAGGTCCAGTAATTTGTTCAAGACCAAGCAGAGGTCTCAGCATCAGGCAGGCATGGGTGTGACTCCCAGCCACCCTTTGCCAGTGTGTGAACTTCCTCATCTGCAAAACAAGCATCACCCCTACCTGCAGGATTGTTGTAGTAAACCAAAAATGTTTCTTATTAGCAGGTGGTTGGATCGCTCAGTGGTTAAGCTCTTGGCTGCTAACCAAAAGGTCAGCAGTTTGAACCCGGCAGCTGCTCTGCAGGAGAAAGGTGTGGCAGTCTGCTTCTGTAAAGATTACAGCCTTGGGAACTCTAGGGGACAGTTCTGCGTTGTCCTGCAGGGTTGCTATGAATCGGAATCAACTCAGCAGCAATGGGTCTGGTTTGGGTTTTTTCAGTTGGGGCTCAGTGGGTGCCAGCGGTTATTGTTACCGAGGGTGGGTGGGTAGGTAAGGGTGGGTTCAAGGACAAGAGGAGAGGAATGCTGGGCTGCCCCACGATGCAGGAAACAAGCATGTGCCTGGTGCCCACAGTGTTTTGGGCTTTTCCCTCTAATCTCATGTAGTCCTAACAACCCATGAGGCAAACACTATCGGCGGCATTAGGGTGCTGGGCATGCCTCTCTGGGGTGGCAGAACCACAGTTGGAACCTGGGCCAGACTAATCCTAAAGCCAGTGCTCTTTTTAGTAGAACCACTGCACCCAGACTTCACAACCCCTCTCAGGTGAGGAGCATAGGTGCCTGGGCCAAACCCACTCCTGAAGCTGGGAAGCCAAGTCAGGACAAATGTGGGAAAGGAACAAGGCTGTGTAATTCCCAGGACAGCCGAGACTCAGTCTTGTTTGCAAAGTGTGGCTTATGTTTCTGAGCACTTCCACCTACAGTCATGGTGCCCAGGGCACCGAGGTTAGGGGGAGCGTCTGAAACCACCCAGCACAACCTCCACCCTCAAGGGAAGAAATGGGCCCGGAACCCCTCTGTGAGGGTGAGCTTCTGCGAGACTTCACAATGCCCCATGGGTGAGCTCGGGCCCTGTGCAGGGCTTTGTCGCCTGGCCCGAAGTGACGCTCACCTCAGCCTGTGAGTTTAGTAGGATACGAGCTACTCTACATTTAGCAGGTGGGAGAGCCAGTCTACAGCAACTGAGAGGCCACAGGCCACAGAAATCCTGATTCCACGCCCAAGGCTTTCCCATAAACACTGTGTGCAAAACAGTCGGGGGGGGGGTCCCTAAGTGATAAAAACATGAAGATCCCCTTTCCACCTCCATTTCACCCATCAGCTAGAGTGAATATTAAGAGGATGGTGCCTGACAGGTTCAGCACCCTGGCCAGCGCCCATCCTCTGTGATGCTACCAGAGGCAGCCTTCAGGCCAGATTAGGTTAAATGGTATCTGCAGCTACCCAATGCAGGATGGCCCACTCCTGGGGGCGGGTGGCAGGCATCCCAGGGACCTGGACCTGGGTGTCCTGCTTCCCAGACACAGCCCCGCCCTCCTCCTCCCCTTCCTCCAGACTAGAACCACAGGAGCATTTTCCTATAGGCATGTTGGTTCCCAGAGCATAAATTCAAGTGAGAAGCATATGAAGAAGAGGCTTGAGCCGTGGTGATCCTGGACAAGTCCTGTCCCCCCTTAGTTTTCCCATCTGCAAAATCGCCTAAGTGGACCTGATTGTCTTTAAGAGCCTACCCAGCTGTGAGGTTCCATGATTCTAAGTGGGCCATGAGCCTGACTGAGTTCAGTACAATCCTTCTTGTCCTCCTCCTTTCCCCAACAGAGCTTCCCAATTTACATCGAGACCACAGCAGTCCACAGCTCAGATCCTTCCACTAACATGCCCTGAGTGGCCTGCACAGCATGTTTTTAAATATGAATTATGACTGCTGCTTACCAGCTGTGTGACCTTGGGCAAGTCATGTAACCTGCCTGTGCCTCAGCCTCCTCATCTGTAAAGTGGAGACAATGACAGTGCCCACTCCACAGGGCTGCTGTGAGGTTTAAATCTGCTCAGAGATGTGAAGCACTTAGGAGAGTGCCTGGCACAGCAAGAACACTATATTTTGTTGTTTAAAAACTAGATGATCTAATGGGACAGTTCACTGAAATGTTTAAAGCTGAAATGGTTTCTTTTTACCCAACTGAGCTCTGTTGGATAAAAAAAAAAACTCCCTTCTCAACATCTAGGGCCCAAACAATAACTCAGTCCAGTCCAGTTTAAAACTTTGCAACTCACACCCAGTTCCAAGCTCGAGAAGTCTCCTTTGGCCTCTTCGGGGCTCTTGCTCAGGGTGGGGAGGAGGAAGGGAGAAAAGTGTCTCTAGACTGGCCATGGTTATGGGGATGGTGAGGGGTGGGGAGTGGTCTTACTCTAATTCATACTGGGTTTTGTTTTTGTTTTTGCTGGAGTCTCCAATAGACAGCATGTATAATTTTCTTGGGGTGGTGAGAGCTTTGCCCTGGGCCTTCCAAGAGGGATGGGGGTCTCTGTCCAGTCCACCAGAAGCTCACTGCCCATTCCCTTACTGAGGTAGTGTGCTGGGCTGCACAGCCACCTGTGTCACCCCACAGCTCTCAGCTACCTCTCACCTCGCCACATCAGCACTTGGAGCCCCTGGAACGCCGGGGCCTTCCATCTGCTTCCACGGGCCTCTGCATCAGGCAGGGATGCAGGACGGCCCTTCTTCCTCCTCAGTCCTCAACACTACTGCCCCTTCAAGCCAGCATGGGCTGCTCCCAGGGGCCTCCCACCTTCAGAAATCTCTGGGTCAGAAATAGACTTTGTCTCCATGTTCACAAATGCTCCTGAGCTCCAGAATACTCTCTTTACACTTCCATCTGTCCAGTGCTATATTTCCAAAGCCTAGCACAATGCCTGGCACAGATCCAGTGCCAAGAATGAACGATGGCAACACTGAAGTGGACTGCAGGCCCGCAGCTCAGCAGCCTCCAGCTGGGAGGCAGAGGCCAGTCCCCTACTTGAAGGCACCCCCACCTTCTCTATGAGTGACTTGTCATGGACCTTACCTCAGGACAAGGAGGGGAGAGAAACAGCCAATGATGACAACCCCTGTAACTCTCCCCTGTCCTCTCCTGATACTGGATGGAGGTGAAGGGCTTAAGGGCCTGTTCTGCCTTGACTTGTTAAGCCTTGGGTGAGGGGGCGGGCCCCAGTCTGGCCCCTGTAGGTGGCATCTCATTGGCTACTCCGTGGTTCTCAGCTTTGGCCTCAGTCAAAATTCTGAGGCAGCAGGATAATCCCATTCAGCATTCTTTTACCCACATAAAGGTCCAGATGTCCAGCTGTTCTTGAAAAACAGGAGCTCTGGCAGCCTGAGCCCAGCCGCCACAGGGCAACAGCCAACCAGAGTGAAGCATGCATCCCTTTAATCCTGCCACAGCTGGCCACAGCCACCTGCTTCATCCATTAGCATCACCTGCCAAGCCCTGCAGGCATTTGCTTTGGGGCCCCTGCTTTAATCTTGATGGGGGAGGACAGGGACACACAGGAGAGTCAGCAGCAGTAACAGCTCACCTGTGGATGTCTAACCCCCAGCACTGGCTTCAGTGAAAGGAGATGAGGACACAGAGGAATCAAAAAGAGCAGGAAGGAGGATAGGGAGAGGCTGGAGGGAGAGAGGTGGCCTTTTCAGAATGCCCTTGGCCCCAAGTCAGAATCTGTCCAGACGCCCTGCCACCTGGGAAGAGGTTGGCATGACAGCCGCCTTCTTCCCCTGCTCCCCTGGGGCCACCTTTCCTGCAGAAGATCCTCCCACTCACTAACCTTCCCCTGGGCCCAGGAGAGCAGTATTCACCACCTTGACCTTGGCAGCTCAAAGGCCCAGGAGGGACAGGCCACTGACACGGAGGGAGGCCGAGAGCTCGAGGTTGTGTCCACTGGCTATAGCTGGAGCCCTGAGAGGAAGGCTGAGGGGCTGGAAACCACAGGCCCGCAGCCTGTCCTCCCCAGCGCGTGTTGCCCCCACAGTGCACCCAACACCAGAAGATGCTGCCTGCCCACACATTTGAAGGCAACGACAGTGGTGAACAGCAAGCTTACAGCATGGACCAGGCACCATGCTGGGCACTCGGAGAATCCTCACAGTGACCCTACGTGTTACTACTGTGGTAGTCCCCATTCTACAGGCAGTGAACGCCAAGGTCCACTGTGAGGCCCTGCCCTCCAGTACCCCCTCCCTCCTGCCCCCACTGCACTACACACCAGGCTGTCTTATGCCTCTGAGCTCCTGCATATGCTGTTCCTCTCAGCTCAGAGTGCCTTTCCTTCTCCCCAGTCTCACCCACATCAGACACTGCATCATTGCTGAGATTCCTATTAGACATCACCTCGTCTGGGAAAGCCTTTTCTGACCCTGGCTCAATCAGATGCCGCCTCTGCAGCCCATACTCCCTGCAGCCCACCGTGCACCCCCATCACAACACAGTCACCCCAGGCAGTCTGTGAGCGACCCAAGGGCGGTGTCTGTGTGTCCCCACAGTGCCTAGCCCAGGGCCAAGTGCAGGGCAGGTGTGAATGAACAAATGGATCAGTGAAGAATAAGAACAGGTAACATTCACTCAGCAGTTATGATGTGCCAGGCCCCGTGCTAAGTGCTTTATAGGCATCGACTCATTTATACCCCCCACACCCAGCCTTACAGGGAAAGTGCTGTTTTCAGACCGCTATTTTACAGGTAAGGAAACAGGCTCAGAGATGTTAAGCAACCATTAACTGCTCAGGCAATGAGACTCCTGTGGAGCCAGTGCCTGACACCATGATCTGATGGAGATCCTCAGCGGACCCTGCTTAAGGGACCCTGCCCAACTCCTCTGAGGTTTGAACAGGGTGAAGGCGCAGCACTTGGCCCCAGTGAGGGGGGAGGCGGCCGTCCTTCCACCCTCTGCATCATTCAGGAGTCCTGCCTCTACCCATCTGCTCACGGACAACGTGACGCAGAAAGAGCGATGATGTGGGGAAGAGGGTATTTGGGCCACAGACAAGAAGATACAGCAGGGCCAGAGTTGCTACTGTCTTTAGCCAGGTTCTGGCCTTTGGGACATTGGCTGTCCCCAGTGGAGCGGATTTGGAAACCTGGGGGGGGCTTTTGGCCAAATCCTACCCAACTCCACTACACTCCATCCCTGAAGATACCCAACACCTGACCAGTGAATGGTAGCATACCTCCAGTGACAAGGAGCTCCCTCCCTACCACTCCATTCTGGACAAGATCTCAGCAAGCTTCTTCCCTTAGCTGAAATCGACCTCCTGGGGGCCACCAGAGGGGCCCGCTGTGTCGAGGAGGAACTAATGGGCCCAGTCATGTAGAAGATGACATGCTGGAAGTGCTGAAGAGCCTATTAGACTTTGTTAGTGCCACCGACAGTGCCACTGACACTCACCATTCCTCCCTAACAGACTTGGATTTTCCCTACCTCTTGTGGCTTCTTCATCACACCTCCCTTCCTCCCTCCTCCTGTCCCACCAGATACGGGGTACCATGTCTTAACTTTGGAAAGCCCTTCTGCTATGCTTCCTGATTCCCTTAACCCCAGGAGAAGGCAGAATGAGGAGGCTCCCTAATTTTACTCTGAAAAACCAGAGAGGTGGAGTGATTCGCCAAAAGGCCCAGAGGAAAGGGGGTGACCAGGAGGGCCTGGCTTACCTGGTTCCGGCCTGGGACCACCTAGTGCCCTCCCCACATGGCTGGGTGGAAACACTCCCTGCTCCCTTGCAGTGGGGAAGCACGAGGGCCACAGAGGCACCCAGCCAAGCCTGGGAAGGGAAACTTGACTGTTGCTGAGAGTTTACCGTCCTGGGAACTGCAAGGCCTGCGCTTCTAGAGAAAGAGAAGACGTTATCAATAATCCCGAGGATGTCCTGGCTTGGAGCTGCTTCAAAAGAGTATGTGTCCTTGGCTTCTAAGCTGGGTCAGATGACAGAGGAAGAGAGAATGTGCAATGTGTGTATGCCTGCGTGTGCTTGTGTGTACATGTGTGTAGGTGTGTGTACATGCAAGGATGATATTTTAAAGAGAAGCCCAGAGAAGGTAATGCTTAATCCCAAGAAAGGGAACAATAATGGTGGAACCCCAGGCACAAGCGTCGGGGGCTGGGAGGCTCTCAGGATGCCTAAGGTAAGTGAGCAGGTGTGATGACGGACACTGGGATTTCAAAGGTCCGGGTCCAGGCACTCGAGGCCTTTCAGTGGGCAAGACTCAGCCTGGTGTGTCTAATAGCCTCCCAGACACTCGGCAGATGTCTCCCGGGACTAGCTTGGCAAGTTGGCTGGGTTCAGACAAGGCTGGGGGAGAGGGGCCGTTACCCAAAGTAGAACCAAGGCCTGAGAGAGGAAGGCAAATGGGTTCCCAAGCTCCGACTGCAGGGCCCAGTGACAAATCAGCTCTTCAACACTTCCAGCACGTCATAATTCTGCACGGCTGATTCTCACCTCGGGGTTCCAGGAGATGGGGCAGAGATGGTGGGTCTCCCGGGCCCCACCTGTACTGTAGGCATTGGAAATATTTGCAAAATTCATTCACTCAACAACAAATACGTACTATGTGTCAAATACTGTTTTAGGCACTGGGGGTGCAGCATGAACAAGTGAGACCAAGATGCCAGTCCTCATGGAGCTTGCAACCCAGTGGGGAGGTGGTGGGAGGTAGACAATAAATAATGACAAGATACAGCCTGCTGGGTGGTGATTAGAGCTCTGGAGAAAAATAAAGCAGGCTAGGAGAAGAGGGAGTGAGGGTGGGTGGTGGGGTACAGCTTTAAATAGGGTGATCAGCAAAGGCCTTAGTGAAGTGATATTTGGAAAAAGACCCTGAGGAGGTTGAGGGTGTGGGCCTTTCAGATATTGAGGGGAAGTGCCTTCAGGCAGAGGGAGCAGCAAGTGCAAAGGTCCTGGATGCCAGTGTACCTGGCACAGTGGAGGAACAGCAAGGAGGCCACTGTGGCTGGAATGGAGTGAGTGAGGGGCAAGAGGTGGGAAATGAGGTCAGAGACGAACAGGAGTTCAGATGCATTAGGGCCCTGTGGGCCACTGTGAGGAATGAATCCAGGTTTTGGGTGTCTGAAGCTTATGCAATTTAGGGGGCTAGCCTTAAGAAGAATAAATTAAAGTTACAAATACAAAATTCAGTTTAGGGCCTTGAATAAGTCAGGGGCCCAGACACTTAAACTTCACTAGCCTTGTGGTAAATCTACCTCCAGCCACGGTGAGGACGGTGGTTTTTGCCCGGAGTGAGGGTTTTGAGCTGGGCATGACATGACCTGATCACCCTTTAACCGGCTGCCTCTGCTGCCAAGTGGAGGATGAACTGGAAGGGGCAGGGAGCCAGGATGCCACCGAGCAATCTGGACCAGGTACTGGTGCCAAGGAGTGAACAGCAGTTCGATTCCGAAGGTAGAATCTGAACCTACAACATCTGCTGATGGGTTGGATGTGAGATGCGAGTTTCTCCTCATACCGTGCACGTCTTTATCTTATCTCTGATCTGCACCAGCCCCTGTGGCAGAGCTTTCATTAATCCCACTTCACAGATAAACTCAGATTTTAACTGGCCCACGGTCACACAGCCAGTAAATGGCAGAGTCTGGATTCAAACCCATGTCTGACTCCAAAATAGACATCTGTTCTGATACAACAGGAAACGCAAAGTTTGGAGACCTTAATAGCATGTTGGGGTGGAAGAAGCAGTTCCTGCAGGTGAGCCATTTTCAATAACCACAGGGTCCTCTGGGGCCACACCATACCTACCCCCAAAGAAACCTGCAAAGAAAGTTTTTGCAATTCTATCCCAACTCCTTCCTAACCCTCTTTCTGCTCTGCTGACTGGGAGATCTCAGCTGCAATCTCAGGGAAATGTTTTTGGCATCTCTAGGTTTTCTTAATTCACTGACAAGGTAATGACTGCCTCGCGCCATTGTACACATTCTCTAAAGGAGGCTTCTCCATTGGGATGCAAAGCAGGCTTCTCAGGCTTGGAGCAAACCTGAGATTTCTGGGATTTAATCTTCTAACAGATTTAGACCTTAAATACAATTCATTGCATTTAAACTCATATGAATTGATGGTCCCAGATGCATCCACTCAACGGGTTTCATCTCCAAATGAGCCCCCCCCCCCACTGTCACAATAATCCATCTGGTTTGGATGGATATTTTTATTATTATGGATTTGAAAGACCTTAGCCCATCATTTGGGGTGTCCAGTTCTACTGTAGCTAACCTAGAATGGCTCATGCCACTTCCTGCAGCCATTCCTTGCCTGGAACCTGGAAGAAATTGACCCACCAGTAGAAGTCCACAACCTGTCCAATCTTTCACCATCTTGGGGACTGTGTTCTTTCCAAACCGTATTCCTTCAAACTACAAACAGGCCAAGCTAAACAGCCCTTGTCCCCTGCAGCCCTCCCCCAGCCCTCTGCTCCTGGCAAAACCTGCCAGCAGGAGCAGATATTTGATCTGTCGCTGAAGCTGCGACTTTACACTGCCTAGATGTTCAACCCACTGGACTGAAGGTTAGTGTTACAGCTAATCAAGGCCTCTCTGGCCTACAGACCCCAGCCCCACCCCACACTCCAGCTCCCAGGAGACAGGTAGGATCCCACAGCCACACCTACTCAGCAGATTGAGATACAGGCAGGGGGCTCACTGGAATGACTCTTCTAGAGGTCTTTACCCCAGTGGCTTAGAAGGTGTGTATTCTTGAAGTCCCCTAGGGCAGTTCAGGCTGGACGAGGCCTCCCTGCAGACCTCTAACACAGCTGTATCTCCCTGCCTCCTAGGGCCCACTTCCTCTCCTTGTTGGGAGTAAAGAGAGTCTGAAAGAAGCCTGAAAGCACTCCAGAAGACACACAGAGCAAAATGGTGATCAAGGTGACCAGAGTGTCTAGGCCTTCCAAATGAGCCTGATTTCTCCTCCCAAATAAATCGGGGCTGTATTTTACTACAAATGGGGGTGGGGGCAATGTTACAAATTCAGCATTCAATTCTTTTTCTGCTACCAGAATAAGGGTAGGTCCAACAGACATGTTACTGAGGGGACAATGAAGGCCCAAGCCACAGCCGCAGAAACACTAAAAAGTCCTCACCATTTCATGCCTAAGAGACCCCTCTCATCCAGACAGCTGGTGTGGCTTTGTAAAATGTGTGCTAAGAGTTAGTCGTGTCAGGAAATTAGAGCCTAAGACCAAAAGCCAAGCTGTGGGGGACTTTGGATGTAACTGGTTGGAAACCCTGGTGGCGTAGTGGCTAAGTGCTAACCAAAGGGTCGGCAGTTTGAATCCGCCAGGCACTCCTTGGAAACTCTATGGGGCAGTTCTACTCTGTCCTATAGGGTCACTGTGAGTCAGAATTGACTCGACAGCAATGGGTTGGGGGCCTGACCAGGGGCTCGGGGGCCCTTCAGCATAACTGTGAGCAGTCTGAGCACTGCTGGCCACCTAACAATGGTGATCACTAAAGCTGGGCCAGAAAATGGCATGGAGAATGGTTAGTACCTGCTGGGCCCCTGCCTCTCCTGAAGGGACTGCTGCAGGCAGAGATGCTTCTGCCCCAGGGCAAACTTGAGGGGCCCGAGACATCACCCAGTCTAACCCCTCACCTTATAGACAGGGCCGTTGAGGCCCTGAGAGGGAGGGTCACAGTTAAGTCAGTGAGGGTATGTGGGCGGGGGGGGGGGTCATGCCAGTGCTGACTTCTCCCCACATCATGAAGCCATCTCCCACCTTAACTGGTCAGGGATAAAAAGGGTCCCTACAAGGTTACCCAACACCCACGCTTGACCAATGAGGACAGCAGAGGTCCTGGAACTCCCCAAGGCGTAAGGAATGGGATGGGCCACATTTCAAACAGCTCCCAGTCCTCAGAAATGCCAAGAAACCTCATCCTCCAAGCGCAGTGGTTTCCAAACTTTTGTATTTTTAGCAGCAGAAGCCATCTTCCAAGCAAAACCTCAAGCTACAAAACAGACCAGCAGACCGCTCGCCTGAGTGGGGCCTGCATCAGGCCCCAGGCTTCTGCCCCAGCGCCCAAGGCGCCTTCCACAGGATCCTGTGTGGGGCTCAGTTGAAACCCCAGGCCTTCAGAGGCCTTGTCCTGGAGCTACAGCAGCCAGAGAGGGTGGGCTCTTACTTAAGAGCCCTGGAGGGTATGGCTGGTCTCTGAGACCTGGACAACTTCATTCTCCACCAGGGCCTGGCCCCCATCCCCATTGAGCTGTCTCATGCGCAGGTTAATAGAGCCGTAGGTTTTCCTGGGGCCCCTGCCAGGGACGAAGGTCTGCCGGCGGTACAGCTCGCCCTTGCACAGGGAGACCATGAGCAGCACCGACAAGAGCATGCCGCCCACCGTGAGCAGCCCCAGGCCCGCAATGATGCACTTGTCCAGGTGGGAGCCCAGGCGGGCGTAGTACATCTCTAGGCGTTCCATCTCCCGCGCTGTCACTGTGTCTGGGTTGACGCGGGCCTCGCGGGGGATGGCGTACGCTGTCACCACCAGGAGGATCCCACTCACCAGGAAAACCAGGGCAGAGACAAAGCCGTAATCCACTGGGCGGCTCACGGGCTCCAGGCCTGGCCCTTCTTCTGAATGCAGGGACGTATCATCCCGCTGGGATCGGGGCCGTAAGGTGACACCCCCTGGGAGGCTAGGGGAGCTGCCTATTCCCGCTTCCCTGGGGTTCTGGAAATGGGTCTCGTGCTCCTCCGAGGAAAAGCAGGCATTCTCCACACCGTCCCTTGGTGGAGCCACTGGGCCCAGAGCAGCCAGTCTCCTAGAGGCCTGGGGACCATTGCTCAGTGTCTTCAGTTCCAGACCAGGGGGCGATGCCATTGGAAAGGAGGGCCTCAGCTCATCCCTTGGCCCCTGGGCAGCTAGAAGAGACAATGGAAAGTCAGTTGAATTTAGCAAACCTCTGCCAAGTGTCTGCTGGTGCCGGACATCACACTAGGCCTGAGCAATGTGAGCATGAGTCAGACCCAGTTCCCACCTGCGGAAGCCCACTTATGGGGGGAGACAGGAAAATAAGACAATGACAGAGCAGTGCAAGCCTTTCTAGGAACCCAGTCTCTTAGCCTCTCTGAGCCTCAGTTTCCCCATCTATAAAGTGACAATAATACTACTACCCACCCCCTGCTTCATGAGGCTGATGAGAGATTGAGATAATGCATATAAAAGTCCTCACAACAGTACCTGGAACATAGCAAGTGCTCAATAAATATTAACCAAAGCCAGTTGCCATTGAGTCAATTCCAATTTACGCCTACCCTATGTGTGTGTCAGAGTAGAACTGTGTTCCACAGGGTCTTCAGTAGCTGATTTTGGGGGGGGGGGGGATACAGGTCACCAGGCCTTTCTTCTGAGGTGCCTCCGGTGGACTCTAGGCTCCAAGCTTTCAGTTAACAGCCAAACGTGTTAAGCATGTGCACCACCTAAGGACTCCTTCAGTGTTAGTGGTGAGCTATTATTATGATTGACATCTCTGGGTGGTACAAACGGTTAAGCCCTAGGATGCTAACTGAAAGGCTGGAGGTGGAGCATCTAGAGGCACCTCGAAAGAAAAGCCTGCAATCTACTTCCAAAAGGTCACAGCCATTGAACACCCTATGGAGTACAGTTCTTCTCTGACACACATGGGGTCACAATGAGTCGGAACTGACTCAATGGCAACTGGTCTATTTTTTGTTTTTTTTTTTCAAATGATGCAGGGATGTAACCCCCCTCACACCCCCATACTCATCTGTAAAGTGGGAACAAGGGAAATGCCTCCCTTGAAGGGTAGTTATGAGGATTTCGTAAAATAATACACATAAGGTCTCAAGCTCACTCAACAATTGGAAACCACTGTGATGAGATGAGAATGATGGGGGTGGGGGCAACAGACAGGATGAAGGTGGTGTGGGAACAAAGAGGAGAAAGTCAGGGAAGCTTCCATGAGTTGATGGCATTTGAAACAGCCCTCAGAGGATGCATCAAAATCCCCCAGCAACAAGAGGGACCAGGGCATTCTGGAGAGGGAAGAGGGGCCTTGGAGGTCAGCTGCTGCCAGATCATAAAGCTCTCTGAAAGCCAGGCCAAGCAGTCAGGGCATCACTCTGGGAGCGACAGGGAGGAGAAAGCTCACCTAGCTGCACATGGGGGACAGGCGAGGTGGGAAGGAGCAGAGTGGAGGCTGGGAGTCCAGTGAGGTCAGCACAGTGAGCGATGGCCTGAATGGTGGCTGAGAGGGCAAACGGGAAGGAGCAGATCTGAGAGCCATGATGGACGGCAAAGCCAAATGTCTTTGTGACCAACTGTATGTAAGAGAGCTGGGGTGGAGTCCAGAGTTGAGGTCAAGGACTTGGATGAGGAATCAGGAGGAGAGCCGGGAAGGGGAGGGGGCAGATCATGAATTCAACTTGGGGGCTATTGAATTTGGGGATCCAAAGGAACAGAGGTGAGAAGGGGCCACTCTCTGTGCTGCAAGGAGAAAAAAGCCCACCCAAGTACCTGGACACACCGGCACAGACAGATAGCACATGGGCATCCCCATCAGAGGATGCCAACTCAGAGCCTGAGGGCCACATTTGGCACATTAAAGTTTTGTTTTGTTTCTGGTCTATTTGTTTTTGGTGGATTGGTTGCCAATAGATGAAAAGCAAAAGATTTTACATTTGAAAATTTGAATCCCTGGCTTCTCTTGCAAAATGGGAGGGTCTGACCACCCTGGGCCCCATTCCCTCACGAGAACACTCAGCTGGAGTTGGCAATGGGGTTTCCCTTAGGCAGATCAAGTGCTCTTCCCCTACAGCTCCTTCCTGGGGACCCCTATCCAACAGGCACGCGTGATTCCTGATCCACCCTGACGTCCTGGGAGTACATCCACCCGAGGCCCCAGGCCCACACACCCAAGTCCCCATGCTGTATAAAGACCCCCAGGTGCAGAGTGGCTCATGCCCTGGTATGTCTACACATGCATAGGTCTCTAGATGTTTCTCTGTATGTCCGTGCCCAAGTTCATTCTCCGGCGTTCTGCTGTTTCTTGTGTGTGTTTGTCTGTGTGTGTGTGTAAGACTGACGGTATGAACAAATGAATCAAGTGTGAATGAATGAAACCCAAAGAGCCTCCGTGCAGGAAGGCGCATTTTCCATCTTTCTGACCCCCCTTCCAACAAAGACTTGCCTCACACACCCCCTTTTAGCACACACAGGGCCTTTCATCTGAGTCTGAAGCTGTTTCCATTTGCAACCTGTTTGTACACCATATTCGTTTTCCCCGAGTTCCAAATTAATAGATTACTGAGCACCTACACTACCTGCTGCGTCCTGCACCAGGCACTTCACTCGGGAATATCTTACAACCCTCACCAGCCCTGCAAACAGGAATTACTATCTCCACCTTGCAAAGCAGGGGCAAGATCCTATGACACGTACGTGAGGGCCAAGAGTTGAACGCAGGTTCCTTCTAAATTATTATCACCCACAAACCTGCAAACCCACATTCCTGTGCTAGTGGCATCACCGCCCCCCCCACCTCCTTGCTCTTCCAGCCCCTGCTTCTAGACCCTCCACTTTATCAACTGTTTAACAGCAATGGTGAGCCTCCTGCAGGCAGGGATGTGTCTGAATTACATCTGGGTCTCCAGGCCCCTGCACAGGGGGTTTGGCACATAGTCAGCTGTCAGGAATGACTTGTCAAGCCCCTCCCCAGGGAGATTATCCCTTCCATGCCCTGGGGGGGTGCCTACTCAGGGCCAGACCCTCCCCAGATGGCTCCCACTTTCCAGTGAGATAGAGAAATGTCATGGTCGGCTTCTACTCTTAGCACCAAAAGCATTTTTCTGAAGCGCCCAGCCACAAGCAGGGCCTGACAATGGCTGCTCTGCCCAGTGGGTGCCGCAGAAGGCTAAGATGCAGCCCTACCACCCTAGCCAGGCCCTCCGTGCCTTCCACAGCACTCAGCTCCTAGAGCAGCCCAGGAACCCCTTTTCCAGACCAGCACATTGATGCCTCCTCATCCCAGGGGAAACTGGGGCACCCACACTCTGGGGGCTCATCCCACAGGAGTACAAAACTTCTTCTTAGGGTGCCCAGTGAGAGGAGACAGAGAAAAAGGAGACTTCCTCTCACCCAGAGTTGAGCACTTTTTCTCTCTTTCTCTCAAACACACACACAAGTTCAGAGATACCCACCAATTACACAAGGGCATTCTCAGTCAACTACCCAAATATCAAAAAAAAAAAAAAAAAAAAAAAAAACCACGAAGCCATCAGTAGGTTCCCACTCATAGACACCCACCAGGACAGAGTAGAACTGCCCCATAGGGTTTCTGGGAGTGGCTGGTGGATTCTAACTGCCGGCCTTTTGGTTAGGAGCTGAGCTCTGAACCACTATGCCAGCACCCAAATATAAGCAGAAACAAAAGGACACACACTCATGCCTGCCACTCACACTCCCACGCCCATGTATCACTTAAACTCCAATTTCATCTGTAGCCCGCTCCGGTCTGAAAGGCACACTCCAGCTCCACACACACATCCCCTGAGGTCATTTCCTCACACAGCACCCAAAGATGTGGGAAGCTACGCACGGATTGGCGGGCCACACTGTACCCACACCCGAGGGGCAGATCTGGTTACATACATACACACAAAGTTAACTACCCCAAGAACTGCTAAGGTCCAAGCCAGATCTTCCAAGGTCCGCCGGGCCCAGCACTACCCCCCTAACGGCACGCACTGACACGCGGGGAGACGGACGCACAGCGGCTGGAAGTGAAGCTTCACAAAACCCAATCTAGACACACGCACGAGTTGTACACAAAGCCTCGGGGCGCGCACATACGCACACCCAGATCCACACTGTTAGACCCAAAGTTCCGCGCAGAGAGCCCCAGTACCCCGGCTGCCCGCCGTGCCCCCCCGCCCGCCCGCCGCTCACACCCCCTGCTCCTGCCCTTGGCCACGAATGCGGCCGAGCCGGGCCAGGCCGGACCGGGCCGGGCTGCGCCCGCAGCAGGACAGCCAGGCGGCCAGGGAGGCCAGGTTCCGCGGGACCGGCATTTTCGCAGGTCCCCTCCTCGCCCGGTGTCCTTCGGCCGGGCAGTGAGGTCAGGAGAGCACGCTGCCTCCCCGCCTCGGGCCCTCCGCTCCCGCTGCCCCCTGCAGCGGTCTCTGCGCCTACCTGCGCCGGGCCCCCCGCCTGCCTCCCCACGCGGCGGGGAAGGGCGCGGGCGGCGGGTGGGCGAGGGCGCGTCCTCCCCGGCAGCCCGCCCGCCCACAGGCCCGCCGCCGGGGTATCTCCTGCGGCGCAGCCCGGGGAGGCGCGGGCCCGGCGCCGCGCCTCGCCCTCCCCGGATCCCGCCCCCTGCCCGGCCCGGCCCGAGCCGCTGCCAAGGCGCACGTACCTGCTCGCGCCGGCGGGGCTGTGCGCCGGCGGCGGCCGCTGGGGCTCCGGGAGGGAGGGCCGGGGAAGGGGCGGGGGCCGGGGAGCGCCGAGCGCCGCGATCGAGCTCCGCCCGCGGCCGGCGAGGGCGCCCGGAGAGTTAGCCCCCAGAGGAGCGGGCAGGGGGAGGATGCACTGGGGTGAGGGTAGCGGGGTGCCGCGCCATCCTCCTCCCCATGGCCTTAGCGCGGATCTGTCTCGGCAGCGCCGGGCTTAGGAAACCCGAGCGCAGACCCCGCGGTCCCCGGGCGCAGGGGCGGGGCGAGGGGGGGTGCTGGAGCAGACCCTTCCCCCGCCGCCTGCCTGCCCCCGCCCAACTCTCCTTTCTGCTGGGGACATCTTATTGCGCCAAGGCCAGTGCTCTGTCCCCCTCCTAACTCCCCCGCACCCCATGAAGGACTCAGGGTCCTTCTTTAGGTCCTTAGGTCGGGATAGTCTCCTCCTCGGGCTCGTCCGGCTCTATGACTTAAGGGCGCCACCTGGAGGGAGAAAGAAATACTCGGACGACCCTCCCCTCTGTTCTCCCCGCTATTTCCTTGTGGGACGGTTGAGTGTAGCCCTAGAGGGGTGTTCCCTTGGGGCACTGCCAATGGTCACACACAACCTCGCCCTCCAAGGCCCAGTGGCAGTGCTTCCTCCTCTGGGAAGCCTACCTGGACTTCCCTCACACACACTCCTCGTCCACGGGGCCTTCCCTCTGGACTCCCCCTTTGACTGCATTATTGTCCTTATCTCTAAGGGTTGTGGTTTTCTGTTTAGTGCCAGCCTCACCCGTCAGACTGGCAGCTCCTGGAGGACAGGCCTATGTCTGATCCCCGAGAGCCCAGCGCAGTGGGTGTGGGTGAACAGAAATGAATACGGTGACTTTCACTCTTTCTTCCTTGAAAGTGAAGATAGTGAGGTTCTAGAGCACAAAATTTGAGAAGGAACTCCCTTTCTTTGGGGCCCAAGTAGCCCAGAAAGAGATGATTGGAATACTCGGTGGCCAGCGCACTCACTGTGTGGCCTCAAGCAAGTCCTGTCGCCTCTCAGCCTCAGTGTCCATCAGGTTAGTGCAGATTGTAAAAACGCAGGCTGTGGGGGCTTTGAGAGACTCAGCAGAGGCTGGCCATTTGGAAGGATGGGCAGATACAGATGCCTGGTTCTAGCTCCTCAGCCACTTCCTCCTGAACTGCTCTCCCTGACAGACCTGTGCAGAAGCCACCCCAGAAGCTGGGTGCCTGGGCCTTCAAGGCTGGCATGGGGGAGCCCTGGGAAGGACCTCCAGGGCTAGGAAGGCCTTAATCTCCTCCTGACCTTCCAGACCTTGGCCTCCAGGTCTGCAGAACTGACTGCTCTTCGGGACTCCAAGGGGAAGCCAAGTCTGGTGCCGAATTCCTGTGCGAATCCCAGCTCCGCCACTCACAGCTGTGTGGCCACGTTCAAAGGGCTTCCCTCTTGGAGTTCAGTTTCTTCATCTGTGAAATGGACTTAGCAAGGGTTACTAGGGTTTAGATGAGATACTCCCTGTAGAGAGCCCAGCACACAGCTCCTTTCCTCAGTCATGCACAGTCCTGCCTCAGAGCCTTTGCATTTTCAGTTCCCTCTGCCTGGGACAGGCTTTTCCCTGATATCCCAAGAGCTTACTTGCTACTTACTTAAAGTCTTTGCTCAAATGTCACCTTTTTAGAGACACCTACCAAGACCACTCTTTTAAAAATAGCCGTGTCCTTCACTCCTTCCCCCTGAGTTTTTCTCCGTAACAGTTAAGAACTCCTATCATTGTTTACTGTTATCCTCACTAAAAAATAAGTGCCAAGAGTGCAAGGGCTTTGCCTGTTTCCCTCCCTACTATATCCCTGGAGACCTAGAAAAAGGCCCAGGACATAGGAGGCCCTTGGTGACTATTTATTGAATAAAGAAAGAAGAAAAGGAACAAATATTTACTGAGCACTTATTACACACTAGTTTAACTAGGTAGGCTCCATTCTTGCTCTGAAGTTCATATTCTAGTGGGAGAGAAGGATGAGTAACATTGTGTTAAGTGCTACAAAGCAAAAGTAGATAGCTCTGTGTGAGCCCAAAGCAGAGGTGCTGACCTAATTTGGGAGGTAGGGAGGATCACGGGGAGGCCTGCCCTGCAGGAACTGGGATAGGAAAGATGAGTAGAAGGCAGTCAGGTAAAGGGGGCAAGGAAGAGAGGCCAGCAACGTCACTAGGAGGGCACAGGGGTGCGGACCACACTGGGAGACACTGTCAGACACCAAAATGACTGTCTATAAAGTTTTTGTGTGGTGTTTCAGTAGAAATATTTTATTTTTTATAAAAATATCCCGGGATCCACAGTCAACACCCTTGGAAGCAGCAGTCAAGAAATCAAACAATGCAATGCAGTGGGCAAATCTGCTGCAAAAACCTCTTTATAGTGTTAAAAATCAAGGATGTCACCTTAGGCACTATGGTGCACCATGGTATTTTCAGTCACCACCTATGCATGGGAAAGCTGAACAGTGAATACAGAGGACTGAAGAAGAATTGATGCCTTTGAATTATGGCGTTGTCAAAGAATATTGAATATACCATGGACTGCCAGAAGAATGACCAAATCTTGGTCTTGGAAGAAGTACAGCCAGAATGCTCCTTAGAAGTGACAATGGCGAGACTTAGTCTCACGTACTTTGGACATGTTATCAGGAAGAACCAGTCCCTGGAGAAGGACATCATGCTTCGTAAAGTAGAGGTTCAGAGAAAAAGAGGAAGACCCTCGATGAGATGGATTGACACAGTGGCTGCAACAATGGGCTCAAGCATAAGAATTGTGAGGATGGCACAGGACCAAGCAGTGTTTTGTTCTGTGGTACATAGGGTTGCTATGAGTTGGAGCTGACTCAATGGGCACCTAACAACAACAACAGTTAATTATAGCAACAAAAACATTTTTCATAACCCCAGCTTACATGTATCAATATACCTTCAAGGCTAAACTCTATGCCGATTTACTTTTTTGAACCTTCTAACACGCTTCAGTCAGAATTGTCATTATCACCCAGTTACAAGGATGCTTCGAATCACATGGTTTCATCTGCACACACTACAAACAAGCACAGTTGTTTTCCTTGCTGCCAGTGTGCTTATAGTTGCTGATTTTGTCAAATTTTCTGGCGTTTTAGCTATAACACTGTGATAATTAATATTTGCAAACCTATATCCATAACTTTTTTTGAGAATGAAGTAGTAATTAAAGTAAAGAAGGAGAAAAATCAAAACAGGCTTCGCTCAGTTACCAATAACATAACTAATAATGTTGTAATTCAGTGTAGAAAGGTTTTATGAAACAATTGTTTGCGTGCATATAACCTCAGAAATACTACATTTAAGCCATCTACATCACCTGTTATTCTATGATCAAAACTGATAATAAACTACTAAAGATTCTGTATGGTCTGGTATAGGAGGAGGCCCATGGGGGGGTAACACCATGAGTTACAGCAGTGGGTGACACCAACCCTAGTGATGACACTGAGAAAGGTCCAGCAGAGAAACTAGCATGTACAAAGGTCCTGGGATAGAAGGGAGTAGGGTGAGTATGAGGGATGAAGGAGACTAGCGTGGTTGCCATGGAAGTTTCAATAAGGAATGTGATAGGATCTCAGGCTGGACTTGTCAGCAGGGACAGGCAGCTGCAGAGCCTTACAAGCCAGGGAAAGACATTTGTTCTTTGTCCTTGGAGCAGTGGGGAGCCACTGATAGCTGTCGGTAAAGGATTAACAAAATCTTTTCCACTTTTGCATGCAAATTTGACCTTCGGCTTATGGTCTAGTTCTGTTTCCCTGGAAACAGATAAACCTGTGTCAACTATGTTACTAGGCAACACTGCTTATGATAAAACTGACCCTTGAGGAGGCTAGAACTATCCATGTGTAATGGATTACAGGTGAAGACGTCAGTATGAACTCATGTTTAACTTAATATAGATGAGGGTGATTACATAAAGAAATATTTATAGGTATATGTATATACTCAGGTTATTATACACACATATAGTCGGAATCAACTCGACAGCACGCAGCAACATATTTCTTTGCTCAGTCAACTGACAGGGCCTAGAAGCAACAACACCCCATTAAAAATTAGCACACCTAGCACCCAGATCTTGGTTTCTAATACCAATACCTAATAAAAGGAGCCAGGGCTCCTTGGAGAAATGGTTAATTCTGGAACTGGGTTAGGAAATATACAAGGAGAGCCTGGAGCATCCTGTAGTGCCAAAAAGTAAGGAAGTGCCAAAAAAAAAAAAAAAAAAAAACCCACAATGACGGGAGTGTGTCCAAGGGACACAGGGCCAACTGAAAGGGCTGCCAGTGGTCAAACCTGGAACAATTTGAGCAACAAAATAAATACATAGTGCTGAATTACAGGCTGAACAAACATCCACGAGTCCATACTGATGTAAATAAATGACTGAATAAATAAATCTTTGAGAAGAGTCAAATCTCCATTCAGAATTCTAAATAAATCATATAGGTACTTCACCCTCAAGGAGAAGGTTGTTGTTGTTGTTAGGTGCCATCAAGTCAGTTCCAACTCATAACAACCCTATGTACAACAGAACGAAACACTGCCTGGTCCTGCACCATGCTCACAATCATTGTTATGCCTAAGCCCGTTGTTGCAGCCAGTGTGCCAATCCATCTCATTGAGGGTCTTCCTCTTTTTCACTGACCCTCTGCTTTACAAAGCATGATGTCCTTCTCCAAGGACTGATCCTTTCTGATAACATGTTCAAAGTATGTGAGACATAGTCTCACCATCCTTGCCTCTAAGGAGCATCCTGGTTGTACTTCTTCCAAAACAGATTCGTTTGTTCTTTTGGCAGTCCATGGTATACGCAACATTCTTCGCCAACATCACAATTCAAAGGCTTCAATTCTTCTTCGGTCTTCTTTATTTGTTGTCCAGCTTTGCGTGCATATGAGGCGACTGAAAGCACCACCGCTTGGGTCAGGCGCACCTGAGTCTTCAAGGTGACATCTTTGCTTTTTAATACTTTAAAGAGGTCTTTGGGAGCAGATTCACCCAATGCAATGCATCTTTTGATTTCTTGACTGCTGCTTCCATGGCTGTTGATTGTGGATCCAAGTAAAGTGAAATCCTTGACAACATCAATCTTTTCTCCGTTTATCATGATGTTGCTCATTGGTCCAGTTGTGAGGATTTTTGTTTTCTTTATGTTGAGGTGTAATCCATACTGAAGGCTGTGGTTTTGATCTTCATCGGTAAGTGCTTCAAGTCCTCTTCACTTTCAGCAAGGAAGGTGGTGTCATTTGCATAACGCAGGTTGTTAATGAGTCTTCCTCCAATCCTGATGGCCCATTCTTCTTCATATAGCCCAGCTTCTCGAATTATTTGTTCAGCATACAGATTGAATATGTATAGCGAAAGGATACAACTCTGACACACATCTTTCCTGACTTTAAACCACTCAGTATCTGTTCAAACGACTGCCCCTTGCTCCATGCACAGGTTCCTCAAATCACAATTAAGTGTTCTGGAATTCCCATTCTTCACAAATTATCCATAATTTATTATGATCCACATGGTCAAATCCCTTTGCATAGTCAATAAAATGCAGGTAAACATCTTTCTGGTATTGTCTGCTTTCAGCATAATTCCCACTTCTTAAGTGTGGGCTCTGCATAGTGACTTCTACCTAAAGAGTACAGTATGGGGAAAAAACGAGCAACTTTGCAACAGAGAAACTTGCCAAACACTACTCTAGTCAGGTGATCAAGGCCAATGTCAACAGTCATAAAACATAGTGGTAGTATGTAACCTTGATACGATATGATGAGCGCGGCACCTTACCTACCTCTGTGTGTGTGTGTGTATGTGTGTTCTAGGACTAGGTATTTAAGTTCCTAGGCAGTGCAAATGGTTAACACACTCAGCTGCTAACCAAAAGGTTGGAGTTCAAATCCATCCAGAGGCACCTTGGAAGAAAGGCCTGGCGATCTGCTTCTGAAAGATCAGCTGCTGAAGACCCTGTGGAGCACAGTTCTGCTCTGATACGCATGGGAGCGCCAGGAGTCAGAGTCAACTCCACGGCAACTGGTATGCATTTATTTTAATGTGTTTTAGAAAAATATACAACTAGCTCATGTAACCGGAGATATTGTGAATACTATTGCTTCAAGTGAGGATAGAGACAAATTTGAATTTCTATAAAAGTGGTGCAGCAGAGTTTGCTGTTTCCTCTATTTGCTCTCTCTTTCCTCCACTGGGATAGAATATTTTTTCGATAGCCACCTAGAATAAAGATTTCATTTCCCAGCCTCCATTGCAGCAAGGTATGGCAAAACGGATGGTAAGTCATTAGGACATCAGAGGAGGTGGTGTGGGCAAGATGCATTGTGTCCTTAAAGGAAGGGGTTGTGCTCTCTTTCCTCTTTGTCCTTTCTGCTGCCAGGATGCAGGCCTGATGGCTGCCTCTTGAGCAGCCATCTTGGACCATGAGGTGGAAAAATGTTAGGATGGGGGAGCAACAAAAGACAAGAAACCTGGATCCCAGGTGACCATGGAAACACCATCCTGGGATGTTTTTCCATGCTTTTATGTGAGAGAGAAATAGACTGTCTTGTATAAACTACTGTTATTTGAGATTTTATGACACTCAGAAGAATTATTCCTAGTTACTACAGTCAATTTAAAGACAAATATAAGTAAATAAAAGTGGAGGTGGTAGGCAAAATTGAGAAGGAAGTACGTGAGTAGCTGAAGTTTGAGAAATAGAGATCGAATCAGGGGAAAAAACTCTGAAACCAACCTGTAGAATGTTCAGGTAGGCGATATGAAAAAAGCAATAACCCAAGTGAGACTGAGGTTTTGTTAGGTGAAGGGGTGTGTGGGGAGCAAGCAAAAGCATTCCTGGAGGACGGAACAGCCTTTTAAAGGCCCAGAGATGAAATAATCGTAATGAATTGCCTGTATGTTTATTTTATTTGATAAACACATACCAAAAACAAACAAACAAACCACATCCATTGCCCTTGAATCAATTCCAACTCATAGCAACCCTATAGGACAAAGTAGAACTGCCGCATAGGGTTTCTAAGGAGCTGCTGGTAGATTTGAACTGCTGAGCTTTTGGTTAGCAGCCAAGCTCTTAACCACTGCCGCCACCAGGGCTCCACATTTCTATAGCCCTCCTCATATTCCAGGCATTGTTCTAAGTGCTTGTATTGACTCCCTAGGGCTGCCATGACAAAATACCCCAAAGTGGGTGGCTTATAAGAACAGAAATATATTGTCTCCTAGTTCTGGAAGCTGGGAGTTTGAGATCGGGGTGTTGGCCATGTGGATTCCTTCTGAGGCTTTGAAGGAGAGTCTTTTCCATGCCTCTCTCCCGGCTTCTGGTAGCTCAGGCATTTCTAGGCTTGCAGTTACAGTATCATATGGCGTCCTTCCTCTGTCTCCCTGTCTCTGTGTCTCTCCTCTGTTATAAGGACACTGGTCATATGGGATTAGGATCCATGGTTCTCCAGTATGACTCTGTTAACCTAACCAATAACATCTTCACAGACCCTATTTCCAAACAGGATCACATTCACAGGTACAGAGGTTAGGACTTCCACATATCTTTTGGGGGACACGATTCAATCCATACCAGTGCTTTACAAATATTAACTCATTTAATCATCTTTGCCATCTCATCATGTAGGTACTATTATTATCCCCATTTTAAGATGAGAAAACTGAGGCACAGAATGGTTAATAACTTGCCCCAGGTCACACAGCTGGTATATCACAGAGCTGGGATTCAAACCCAGACCCCAGCTCAGCGCTCATAACCATGATGCTGAGTTCCACTGTAATTTCAAAGCACTTGCAAAATTCCTGAGAAGTGGGGACATCTAAGTCAATTGGCATAATAAAATCTATTAAGAAAACATTCTGCATCCCACTTTGTAGAGAGGCATCTGGGGTCTTAAACGCTAGCAAGCAGCCATCTAAGATGCATCAATTGGTCTCAACCCACCTGGATCAAAGGAGAATGAAGAACACCAAGGACACAAGGTAATTACAAGCCCAAGAGACAGAAAGGGCCACATGAACCAGAAACTACATCATCCTGAGACCAGAAGAACTAGATGGTGCCCGGCTACAACCAATGACTGCCCTGACAGGGAACACAACCGGGAACCCCTGAGGGAGCAGGAGAGCAGTGGGATGCAGACCCCAAATTCTCATAAAAAGACCAGACTTGATGGTCTGACTGAGACTGGAAGGACCTTCTGCTGGCCCAGGACAGGAACCATTCCCGAAGCCAACTCTTCAGACAGGGATTGGACTGGACAATGGAATGGAGAGGGATGCTGGTGAGGAGTGAGCTTCTTGAATCAGGTGGACACTTGAGACTATGTTGGCATCTCCTGCCTGGAGGGGAGATGAGAGGGTGGAGGGGGTTAGAAGCTGGCGAAATGGACACGAAAAGAGAGAGTGGAGGGAGAGAGCAGGCTGTCTCATTAGGAGGAGAGTAATTGGGAGCGTGTTTTAGCAAGGTGTATATAAGTTTTTATGTGAGAGACTGACTTGATTTGTGAACTTTCACTTAAAGCACAATAAAAAATTTTTTAAAAATCAGTAGCAAAAATAAACTAGTTTTAACCAAAAAAAAAAAAAATTTTTTTTCTGAGAACTTGTAAATATTATCCCCAGTTTTACATTTGGGAAAATCGAGTGCCCAAAAGAAGAGAGATTGGCCTATTGATCGCACTGAGGGTTGGTAGTAGAAATGCAATGACAACCAAGGACCCTGACTTCCAGATTGATTTGGGGGCTGCGGAGTTCAGCTCTGCCTAAAGCCTCGGGACTGACCAGCCACATGCCTGCTTTCCCTAACTCGTTCTGTCTTCATCCGTCCCTGAGCATCCTGCTGAGCTCTGGTGTTTGGGTTTGCTTACTTGCTCCATATTTACCACCTGGCACCAGCTAGCTCATCTGTTTTTCCTGGAGCTCTGAGGCTTTTCCAAAGCGGCCCTGATGTCACAGTAATGGAACATGGTTCAGGAACTTGAGGAAAGGAATTGGTGGCCCTGCTCCAGGCCCTGGAGGGAGTGTCCAGAGGCGCTTGCACATGCATCTTCAGCCAGTGTGGCTGGCATTCCCTCTTCTCCACCTGGTCTGGTCTGGAGTTCCGAGCCTTGGGGAATGAAAAATCTGGGCGCTGTGTTCTCTCCCTGCCCTGACAGAGGAAGGAGGAAAGCAGGGGAAGGAGGGAAATGGACAGCCGTACTCCCAGCCTCCACATAAGCAAGTGCCCCCACCTCGAAGGCAACTTGAGAGCAGGGACTGTGTCTCCTCTCTCATCATGTTCCCCTCTGCAGGCCAGCACAGGGCCTGGTGCAGAGAAGGTGCTGGCTTAGTTAGATGGAAAGCCACTCCCCTGATAAGGGTGGGGCCAGGAAGAGAGGAGAAAGAACTTTGATGCAGCACCTCCCGAGTGCTGGGCCCTAATACGGGAAGGGGATAAACAGCTGCAGGAGAAGGGGCGATGGGAGCCCGTGCTCCCTCTAGTACATGATGATGTGCTTGCATGGTGGGAACGGACGGTGGGAGAGCTTGAAGACTCCCACAGAGTGGAAGCTAGACTTCTACTTCACTTATATTTCACAAAGTGGGAATGGAGGCAGCCCTAAGCGTGGGAAGATCCCTGGACTCGGAGGTAGACATAGAGGTAGAGGTAAACAGCATCTCTGGGCCCACTTGCCCCATTGTGAGATGGGTAACTCTGCCAGTTCCATGTGTCTCAGGGCAGATCACCTACACTTCCTGCTTCTCGGTTTTCCTGTCTGCCCAGGGAGGATCATGGAACTCCTGTTTCCGCTATGAACTCTACAGAGCTGGTTTGAGGAGCAGAAAAGTTTCTGGACAAGAGAACACAATAACCAAAAAACCAAACCCCGTGCCATTTAGTGGATTCCAACTTATAGTGACACTATAGGACAGAGTAGAACTGCCCCATACTGTTTCCAAGAATTAGCTGGTGGATTCGAAGAGCTGACCTTTTGGTTAGCAGCCATAGCTCTTTAACCACTGCACCACCAGAGCTCTTTGAACACAATAAAACACTTAAATACCCAGATGGTGCAATTGGGGAAAGAGCTTGAGTGGAAAAATCAGGGGACTTGGATTCTGTTGCTGGCTCTGCTGCTATATTGTTAGGATATTGGTTTGGCTCCTATAATAAAGAGACTGAAAATAATTATGTCTTGGAAACCCTGGTGGCATAGTGGTTAAGTGCTATATCTGTAACCAAAAGGTTGGCAGTTTGAATCCACCAGGCGCTCCTTGGGAACTCTATGGGGCAGTTCTACTCTGTCCTATAGGGTCGCTATGAGTATGAATCAACTCGATGGCAACGGGTTCGGTTTTTTTTGTTTTGTTTTATTTCAATAAGACAGAACTTATTTCCGTCTTACATAAAAGCCTACTTGGCATTCAGACAACCATGTGACTCCATCAATCATAAGAGACCTGGGTTCCTGCTATCTTGTTGCTCTGACATCCTCCACCTTGTGGTCCAACATGGCTGCTCCAGCTTCAGCCCTTTATGACTACATTCCAGTCAGCAGGAAGAGGGTAGGAGGAAGAGGTAGACACCATCCCCCTTTCTCTGAAGGGCACAACCAGGAAATTGTACGCATTGCACCCATGGGCCAGGATTCAGTTACACAGCCACGCCCACCTGCGAAGGAATCTGGGGGAAAAAAATTAGTCTTTTGTTATATGTGAAAGGGATATTGAGACACAACCTGTAATTTTTTTTCCTAAATTTTACTTACTTTGTTGTTGTTGTTGGGAATATACCCAGCAAAAAATACAGCAATTCAACAGTTTCTACACGTACAATTTAGTGACATTGATTGAATTCTCTGAGATGTGCGATCATTCTCACCCTCTTTTTCTGAGCTGTTCCTCCCTCATTAACATAAACTCACTGCCCTCTTAGGTCCATATCTAATCTTTCAAGTTCCTGTTGTCAATTTGATTCCATACAGATAGTTCTTAAAAGAGAATAATGCTCAAATGAGGCCTTTTTTTGCTAGTTAAGCTAAACTATTGTTTGGTTTTAAGATGATTTCAGGAGATATTTTTGGTTTAAGATTTAAAGATTATCTCAGGGCAATAGTTTCAGGGGTTCATCCACCCTCCATTACTTGAGGAAGTCTAGAGTCCATGAGAATTGAAATTCTGTTCTGTACTTCCCCCCACCTTTTGATCAGAATTCTTCTATAGAATCTTTAATCAAAATGTTCAATAATGGTAGCCAGGCTCCATTCAGTTCTTCTGATCTCGTGGCAAAGGAGGCAGTTGCTCATGGAGGCAATTAGCTACATATTCCATTTCCTCCACCTATTCCTGACTCTCCTTCTTCCTCTGTTGTTCCAGGTGAATAGAGACCAATTGTTGTCCCTTAGATGGCTGCTTGCAAGCTTTTAAGACCTCAGGCACCTACACAATGAGCTAGGAGGCAGAACAGAAGCACGAAACACATCATTAGGCCAGTTAACTGGGATGTCCCATTAAACCATGACCCTCAATCTCCAGAAAAGAACCAAACCCCATGAGGTGTTCAGTTGTCCATAAGCAGCCTCAGCAGCTGCTCTATTTTTTTTTTCTTTTTGTCATTGTCATAAATAAATCTATCACACTTCTTTTTTTATTGTGCTTTAAGTGAAAGTTTACAGTTCAAGTCAGTTTCTCATACAAAAACTTATACACACACATTGTTATGTGACCCTAGTTACGCTCCCTATAATGTGAAAGCACACTCCTCTCCACCCTGTATTCCCCATGTCCATTCAGCCAGCTCCTGTCCCCCTCTGCCCTTTCATCTCACCTCCAGACAGGAGCTGCCCACTTAGTCTCAGGTCTACTTTAGCTAAGAAGCACACTCCTCACCAGTATCATTTTATGTCTTATGGGCCGGTCTATTCTTTACCTGAAGAGTTGGCTTCAGGAATGGTTTTACTTCTGAGTTAACAGAGTCCAAGGGCCGTGCCTTCTGGGGCCCCTCCAGTCTCAGTCAGACCATTAAGTCTGGTCTTTTTACTAGAATTTGAGCTCTGCACTCCACTTTTCACCTGCTCCATCAGGGACTCTCTGTTGTGTTCCCTGTCAGGGTGGTGGTTGGTGGTCACTGGGCACCATCCAGTTCTTCTGGTCTCAGGCTAATGGAATCTCTGGTTTATCTGGCTGTTTCTGTCTCTTGGGCTCATATTTTCCTTGTGTCTTTGGTGTTCTTTATTCTCCTTTCCTCCAGGTGGATTGGGACCAATTGATGCTTCTTAGATGGCCACGTGCTAGCTTTTAAGACCCCAGATGCCACTCACCAAAGTGGGATGCAGAACATTTTCTTAATTAACTTTGTTATGCCAATTGACATGGATGTCCCCTGAAACTATGGTCCCCAGACCCCCGCACCTGCTACTTTGTCCCTTGAAGTGTTTGGTTGTGCTCAGGAAACTTGTTAGCTTTTGGTTTAGTCCAATTGTGTTGACTTCCCTTGTATTGTCTATCACACAACTTTTGCCAGTTCGACTTTTTATAGGTGTACAACTTATTGACAGCAATTACAATAATTGGCTGTGCAACCCTACCCTTAATCAATGAAATTTATCCACCACTGTTAACCCTTTTTCCCCCTCTTTCCCACCCCCTGGTAAACACTAATAAACTTTTGTTTCTGTACATTTACCTTTTGTTGTCTTTTTATGTAAGTGAGGTCATGCAATATTTGTCCTTTTGTGATTGGCTTATTTCGCTCAGCATAATGTCTTCAAGCTCCATCCATACCTCAGCATGTATCAAGACTTCATTTCTCCTACTGGCTGTGTAGTATTCCATTGTATATATATACCACATTTTGTTTATTCATTCATCTGTTGATGTGCATTGGGGTTGTCACCACCTTTGACTATAGTGCTGCAATGAATATTGGTATACAAGTTTCTTTTTGAGTCTCTGCTTTCAAGTCCTTTGGGTATACACCTAGGAGTGGAATTGTTGGGTCATATGGTAGTTCTATTTTTAGTCTTTTGAGGAACCGCCACACTGTTTCCCACAGAGGCTCTACCATTTTGCATTCCCACCAGCAATGGACAAGGGTTCCAATTTCCCCACATCCTCACCAACATTTTTTATTTTCTTGTTTTTAATCTTAGCCATCCTAGTAGGAGTGAAATGGTATCTCACTGTGGTTTTGGTTTGCATCTCTCTGATGGCTAATAATGCTGAACATCTTCTCATGTGTTTGGTGCCATTGGAATAGCTTGCAGTTTTTGCCGTAGTTGGTATCTTGCTTAGACAACTACATCCCCCTCTGAGCCTTGTTTTCCACATCTGCAAATTTATTCACTCATTCATCCATGTATTCATTCTACATATATATTTGCCAGACATGACATATAAAGCAAGATTTTGGAACCAGTTGGTTGCTTACAGACCCTCTTTGTAGCTGGACCATCTACCCCATTAGATCAGGGGTGAGATCTTTCTTGCTCAACACAATATCTCCAGTATCCAATGTGGCGTCTGGCACATGGAAGCCATATTATTGGCTGCCTGTGAAGGAATGAATAAATGGCCATTCTGGCTCTTGTATCTGGTGGTGACATTTTTTCTTGTGCAGGGGTTAAGTTCCTTCCCTCACCAGGCCTCCTGGCTCCCTCTCCCTTCCCTCCCATGTGCCAAGCCTTTCTGAGCCTGTGAAGTAAAATGTGCTCTGAGCCAGAATCCTAAGAGTAGGATTAAAAATAAATGAAAGTGAATCAAAATAAGTTAACCACAAGAAATGGCTTTCCAGGGTAATTAGGCACCAGTGCTGGAGGCCAAGGAGAGAGCATCAGACTCAACCAGTGCTGACAATTTGCATTTCTAATAAGTTCCTGTACAAAAAAACCAAACCTGTTGCCTGTCCAGTCAATTCCGACTCATAGAGACCCCGTAGGACAGAGTAGAATAGCCCCATAGGGTTTCCAAGGAGTGGCTGGTGGATTCAAACTACCGATCTTTTGGTTAGCAGCCACATACTTAACCGCTGGGCCACCAGGGCTCCGAACAAGTTCCCAGAACAGGCTAATGATTTGGTTAGGGATCATTTCTGAGAACCACTAGTAGAGCAGTGGTTCTCAAAATTTATTATACATAAGAATCACTTGGGGATCGTGTTAAAATGTTGATTCTGATTCAGTATATCTGGGGTGGGATTTCAAATTTTCAGTAGGGGTTCAAACAGGAATGAACCAGTTTGAAGCCCCGGACTCAACTGCCAAGCGCTCACGTCAATACCACTCTGCCTTTGTATGGGGCAGAGACCCCACTGGGCCCGCACATGGGAACAGCAGATGACTGGGCTTGAGCTTCTGCTTGGCCCCCCACCCACTGGAAGACAATGCGCAAGACCCTCCCACAAAGAAACAACAGGTTCTAATTCCAGATCTGCCACTTACTTTCTGGAGTGACCCTAAGCAAATCTATGTCTCTCTGAGCCTCAGTTTCCTCATCTGTAAAACCCACCAGTAAAAAGAGGCTAATAATTGGATTTACCTGTAATCATCTATAAAATGCAGATGACAATGGTACCTACCTCATAGGGCAGAGGTTCCCAAACTTTCCCAGTTCACAACACTCTCAATATCTCAGTAATTTTTTCACAGTGCCCCAGGTACAAAGAAATACTCAACAGTTCAGTGTATTTAAGTAGTTAGGTTCAAACAACTTAATAGCTGTATTTTGCATGGTATCCAATACACATCATTGCATTTCTTGCAAATTTTAAAAATATTTTGCAGTGCCTCTCTGAGTTTTTTTTTGTGTGTGTGTTGCCTCAGGGTGTCTTAGCACTGAGTTTGGGAGTTTGGGAACGGCATTCATAAGGTTTTGAGAATGAGATGAGGTTATGTGTGTCCAGGGCTTAGCATCATGCCTGGTTCAGAATAAGAGATCAATAAATGTCGATGGTCCAAAATTATCCTTCAAGACTTATTCTGAGATCACCTTCTTCCTGTTCTTTCTGTGTCTCCTGCCCCTGCCACCCAGCAATACTTCCTCTCTCCATCTCCTACCGCTTCATGGCTTCTGCTTGCCACCTTCCCTCTGTGCCCCTCTAGGCCTGGGGTCCCAGTTCTAAACTACCTTCCTGGTGTAGAATTGTTGGTCCAAAATCTTTATCCCTCTTTGACTCCACACATTTGCCGTGATCTCTTTGTGGGCAGAGAATGCTTCCTTGACTCTTAATTGTGGGCTTGACCGTGTGACTTTCTTTGCCCAATGGCATGTGGTAAAAGCAACAATGTGCCCATTCTGAGCCTAGGGCTTAAGAGGCCTTGTGTGATTCTGCTTGCTCTCTCATCCTTTGCCATTGCCAAGGGAAGAACATGCCCCAGGAGCTCGATGACCCCAGGAGGAAGATAGGAGTCACGTGGAGCAGACTCAGACCCACAGATCTGAGGCCGGAAGCAGACCATCCCACCAAGCTACCAACTCACGAACCGGAAGAAACAATCGTTTGAAGGCATGCAGTTTTAGAGAGTCTTGCTATGCCTTTCTGTGACAATCCAACCTCTCCATGGCAAATTCAAATCTTTCATGGAAGATCTGACTCGATCATTCACTCACCACCCAGACACAGCTCCTCTCATGCCAGTTCCCACAAGCCAAGGATCTCCCTTCTCTCCTGTCTGCAGATGGCTGCCTGGGTTGGGGCACCCATCTCTAATCTAGGCAGTTGTCTCCTGATCACAGGGTCATGTGACATAAAGCCTGGTGACCTGCTGGGAAAAAAGCCTTTCTGGCATGTGGCAGTCAGAACGCATCTCCAGCTGCAAACCTCAGGGCACACGAAATGTGACATTCCATACAACTCAATTTAATAACTATTTTGGACCCCATTATGCATAAAGAGAGAGTAGTTGCCGTTCGGTGGTAGAAGTCTCACCTTCCATGCAGGATGCCCAGGTGCGATTCCCAGCCAATGCAGCTCAGACGCAGCTACCACCTGCCTGTCAGCAGAGGCTTCTGTATTGCTGTGATGTTGAACAGTTTTCAGTGGTGCTTCCAGACTAAGATGAGCTAGGAAGAAAGGTGTGGAGAACTACTTCTGAAAATCAGCCAATAAAAACCTTAGGAGTCACAATAGTCCAATCCCGTTGTGCATGGGATGGTCATGAGTTGGGGGCAGACTTGACAGCAGCTAAAAACAACATGCCTAGAGAGGGAAAGGATGAAGTCCAAGGTCACACAGCAAGTTTGGCACATCTGGGTTTAAATCCGGTGTCTTGGCTCCTTATTTTGCACCCCTTTTCCTGTCCAGTTGATCTTGCCCTTGGAAGGAGCCCCAAGTCCCATCTCTGAGGCCGTGGACTCTGTTTTCTTGCCTCCCTGATAATCTAGGCTGCGCTTCTACTCTCCACTGACTGAAGGCTGTTTGGAAGAATCCTAAGAATTCTAAGCAACACCTTGCTCCTACTGAGTCAAATCTGTCTCCCACTGGCCCTAGCTCTATCTTCTGGGGCTACGCTAGATGTCTTCTTTTTTAATTTACTATAATTTTTACTGCTATAAATTTTATTTAGTTCTTGTGGTGAAATGAATTTCCTTATGTGGCCTTTTGCCTAGCTTCTTTGGAAAAATGACTTGAGAGATTTTTTTCCCCTAAACCCTGAGGATTTACTTTTTGCTCTAGTTTTCTAACTCAGAGGAGTTGTTACTTTTGTCCCTGTTGATTAGCATTTCCTGGGTAAACTGTACCAAGGATGATGTGATACTTTCTGCCTCAACCTGGCCTGCAGCCTGCCCTGTGATTGGTATGCAACTTGCAGGGATTGGTTAATAGACCGAAAATGAGGTGAGTTGTAGCCTAATACGCAAATTAGAGGGGACTGGTAAATTTGTGATGCTGGTGGGAGTACCATGCCTTGAAATTGACAAGGAGTTTGTATATTTAAATAGTCAGCCTCACAGAGGTTTTTCAGACAGAAAGAAGCAGGAAGAGAAGCAGCAGGAAGAAGCAGAAGGAAGAAAGAAGAAGCAGACAGAGAGAGAAGGAGAGAGAGAGAGGAGTTAAGGAACCTTCTAAAGAGTTAAAGAGTTAAGGGATATACCACTGAAGACGGTGACGGGCCCAGAAGGGGTCAAGTGGCAGAGCTGGTGGTAACAGATGGCAAGGCCGAAAGAATCCTGTCCTGAGGGAGCTGAGAGGAGGCCTGTTCCCAGGAGGCTGAGAGGAGGCCTGTCCAAATCAGGCAGCTGACAGGAGGCCTGTTCTGAGGCTGCTGGGAGGAGGCCCGTCCTCAGGGGGCTGAAAGGAGGCCTGCACAGTTGAAAGGAGCTAAGATGGCTGCCCTGCACTGAAGAAGAGAGACTTTGCCTACATGCTTCCTGACCCTGATCCTGAGTTATAGCCTGTTGATCCTGATCCTAAGTTGTACCCTGTTCCTCAATAAACTACTTAACTGTGAGTTCTGTGTGGCCATTGCAAGGGATGATCAAACCCAGCAGAGAAGTAGAGTGTCGTGGGAGGGACAGCTGGTGTCGGAATTGGTAAAAAGGTTGGAGAATGGAGGTATATCTGACCACTACTTCATAGGAATCAGCTTTCAGCTAATCCTGGTCATTATCCCCCCTGAAGTCATACAGGTTCTGATGTGGCACAGTGGTTAAAGCACTCGGCTGCTAACCAAAAGGTCAGCGGTTCAAACCCACCAGCTGCTCCGCAGGAGAAAGACATGGTAGTCTGCTTCCTTAAAGACTGTTGTTGTTAGGTGCCATGAAGTTGGACCCTATGTACAATAGAACAAAACACTGCCCGGTTCTGCACCATCCTCACAATCGTTGTTATACTTGAGCCCATTATTGTAGCCACTATGTCAATCCATCTCATTGAGAGTCTTCCTCTTTTTCACTGACGCTCTACTTTACCAAGCATGATATACTTCTCCAGGGACTGATTCCTCCTGATAACATGTCCAAAGTACGTGAGACAAAGTCTCACCATTCTTGCTTCTAAAAAGCATTCTGGCTGTACTTCTTCCAAGACAGATTTGTTCATTCTTCTGGCAGTCCGTGGTATATACAATATTCTTCACCAATACCATAATTCAAAGGCATCAATTATTCTTTGGTCTTTCTTATTCATTGTCCAGCTTTCACATGCATATGAGATGATTGAAAGTACCATGGCTTGGATAGGCGCATCTTAGTCCTCAAAGTGACATCTTTGTTGTTTAACACTTTAAAGAGATCTTTTACAGCAGATTTGCCCAATGCAATATGTCATTTGATTTCTTGACTGCCTCTTCCATGGGTGTTGATTGTGGATCCAAGTAAAGTGAAATCCTTAACAATTTCGACTTTTTCTGTTTATCATGATGTTGCTCATTGGTCCAGTTGTGAGGATTTTTGTTTTCTTTATGTTGAGGTGCAATCCATACTGAAGGCTGTGGTCTTTGATCTTCTTCGGTAAGCACTTCAGGGCCTCTTCACTTTGAGCAAGCAAGGTTGTGTCATCTACATATTGCAGGTCGTTAATGAGTTTTCTTCTAATCTTGATGCTGCATTCTTTATATAATCTAAAACCAAAAACCAAACCTGTTGTCGAGTCAATTCCGACTCATAGTGACCCTAAAGGACAGAGGAGAACTGCCCCACAGGGATTCCAAGGAGTGCCTGGTGGATTCAAACTGTCGACCTTTTGATTAGCAGCCATAGCTCTTAACCACTATGCCACCAGCGTTTCTTCATATAGTCCAGCTTCTTAAATTGTTTGCTTAGCATACAGATTGAGTAAGTATAGTGAAAGAACACAACCCTGACATACACCTTTCCTAATTTTAAACTACGCAGTTTCCCTTTGTTCTCTTCAAACTGCTGCCTCTTGGTCTATGTACAGGTTTCTAATAAGCACAATTAAGTGTTCTGGAATTCCCATTCTTCACAGTGTTATCCATAATATGTTATGATCCACATAGTCAGATGTCTTTGCATAGTTAATAAAACACAGGTAAACATCTTTCTGGTAGTCTCTGCTTTTAGCCAAAATCCATTTGACATCAGCAATGATATCCCTCATTCACATCCTCTTCTGAATCTGGCTTGAACTTCTGGAGGTTCCCTGTCAATGTACTTCTGGTATCCCTTTTGAAAGATCATCAGCAAAATTTTGCTTGTTTGTGGTATTAATGATATTGTTCAATAATTTCTGCATTCCGTTGGATCCTCTTTCTTTGGAATGGGCACAAATATGAATCTCTTCCAGTCATTTGGCCACGTAGCTGTCTTCCAAATTTTTGTGAGCATCTCCAGTGCTGCATCCATTTATTGAAACATCTCAGTTGGCATTCTGTCAATTCCTGGAACTTTGTTTTTTGCCATTCCCTTCAGTGCAGCTTGGACATCTTCCTTCAGTACCATCGGTTCTTGATCATGTTCTGCCTCCTGAAATGGTTGAACTTTGACCAATTCTTTCTGGTACAGTGACCCTGTGTATTCCTTCCATCTTCTTTTGATGCTTCCTGCATCGTTAAAGTCGTTTAATATTTTCCCCGTAGAATCCTTCAATACTGCAACTCAAGGCCTGAACTTCTTCCTTAGTTCTTTCATTTTGAGAAATGCCAAGTGTATTCTTCCCTTTTGGTTTACAAAGATTACAGCCTTGGAAACTCTATGGGACAGTTCTACTCGTCCTATAGGGTCGCTATTTGTTGGAATCAAAGGCAATGGCTTTTTCCCTCCATTTTACAGTTCTTTTTCAAATCTTCTTTTCTTAATAGCGTCTTTTTATGTTTTTGATTCCTTCTTCTATGTTTTTAATTCTTTTCAACATACCTTTTTATTGACTTCATCTGATTTTATTATCTGACGATCTCGGAGAGGAGGCCTAATCCTACTATTGTTGGTGTCTGCTGACTCTCACTGATGGTGAATGGTTTCCTTGGATGTAGTGAACGTACTTTGGATTATGAGCTCATCTTCAGGGGAGTGTGTGGCTATCTTGTGTGGCCTGGTTGAAGAAAAGCTTCTCTAAAATGAATTGACTCTGTTTTGCCAATCACATCAGCTCTTTGTCTGGGCTCACTCTTTATGTTAATTTTCAGTTTGGGTTCCTAGTTCATGTGGGGTGTACAAACACTTAACGTGCTCAGCTACTAACCAAAAGGTTGGAAGTTCGAGTCCACCCAGAGGCGCCTCGGAGGAAAGGCCTGGAGATCTACTAAAAAATCAGCCACTGATAACCTTATGGGGCACAGTTGTACTTGGAAACACATGAGGTTGCCATGAGTCACGGTCAATTGAATGGCAGCTGATACTGTTAGTTCATTCGGATGGTGTAAATTAAAAAACAACAATAACAACAACAACAAAAAAAAACTATGTCAGGAATAAACCAAAAACCCACTGCCATCGAGTCAGTTTCAACTCATAGAGACCACATACGGTTTCTAAGGCCGTAAATCTTTATGGAAGCAGGCTGTCATATCTTTCTCCTGCAGAGCAGCTGATGGGTTTGAACCGCTGACCTTTCGCTTAGCAGCCAAGCGCTTAACCACTGCACCACCAGGGATAGACATTATTTTATTTTGAATATAACTTTAATTTGATTATTGTTTGTCTCTGCCCACTAGGATGTCAGCTCCAGGAAAGCAGGGACCCTCTTTGTTTTTTGCTATATCCCCAGCACTGAGAACAAAGCTAGGTACACAGTAGGCAATCAATGAGTGTTTGTTGAAAGAGGGAATAAAAGAATACCCACTTTATAGTGTATTATAAAGAATAAAGGGTATATCATATATAAACTGTGTTTGGCTGCAAGTAACAGAGAGCTCAACTAAGAATGGGGTTTACTGTCTTAGGAACAGGAAGCCTGAAGGTAGACAAAAGCTGTCAATGATTCCATGACTCAGTAGTTTCAAAAGTCTGCAATTTTCTTGGCCTTCATCCTACTGTTGTGAGAGATGGTTACTGTAACTTCAGGTACTGTATTCACACAGGCAGGAGAAAGTAGGAGCAAAGGGAGAGCAGCAGCGACATTTCCCTCTTATCAGGGAGGTAAAGGTTTTCCTGAAAGTCGAAGAGCAAACCCCTGCTTTTATCTCATTGGCTATAAATAGGTTACATGGGCATTCCCAGGAGCAAGGGAACCTGGTAAGTGAGCGTTTCCCTTTACCTAGACTCTATAGATGGGAGTCTCTGGGTGTTGTAAACAGTTAAGTGCTGGACTCTTAACCCACAGGTAGGCTGTTCAAACCCACCTAGAGGTGTCTTGCAAGTAAGGCCTGGTGGTCTACTTCTGAGAGGTCAGAGTCTTGAAAACCTTGTGGAGCAGTTCTGCTCTACACACATGGGATTGCTATGATTCGGAATCAACTCAATGGCAACTAACAACAATAGACTCTATAGACAGGTGAATAAGTGAGGAGGGGGATTAGGGACACAGGTGGGGTATCTGCCCCAAATGAGAAAATATATACATGTAAAGTTTTTTTTTTTTTTTTTTTTTTTTTAAAGCACTTAGCAAAACAAACCCTTAGAAACGGGCGTCTATTTTCATAATAATAATTTTTATTGTCATTTAAAGCTTTACAGTCTCTGTGATCCTATTGGAATCAGATCTTCTTGGCTTCTGAAACCAGCAGGCACTAGGGACTCATACCCTCAATGGTTTCCCTCCCTCTTTTCTTGCTCTACACACAGCACTAAACCAAACGTGTTGCTGTCGAGTCAATTCCAACTCATAGTGACCCTATAGGACAGAGTAGAACTGCCCCATGGGGTTTCCAGGCAGCAGCTAGTGGATTCGAACTGCTGATCTTTTGGTTAGCAGCCATAGCTCTTAAGCACTGTGTCACCAAGGCTCTGCTCAGAGCACTGAAGCCCTAAAAAAAATTAAAAAATTTAAAAAAAAAAACCTAGATTTTCCAATGTGAGCCACTTCCTGCCCTCATTAGCTCCATTCTCAGTGACTTGGCCAGACCCTGCTCTCAGCCTGAAGGAAGTGGGGAACTGTAGAAGTCAAAAGTCCATCACGCACAGGCCCAGGTCAGCATCAAGGTCTCTACGAAGGACACTGGGATGGAAATAGCAGAAGAGCCCACCACAAATCTCGGACAGACCCTGGAGTGGCTGAGAAAGGAACTGGTAAGGCTTTGCATTTCTTTCTACCTATAGCCCCCACCCCATATTTTCCAAGCTCCCTGGACTCCCCTCACCAGGTACCCCGTTGGCTGGGGCAGAGTCTTCAGGCTGGGGTGTGGCCCCTGCAGACACCTCTCTGGGACCAGCCATGCTGCACAATCGCAGTCTCAGGTGCTGGGATAAGTAGGTCGTGGCCTAAATAGGAGACAGCAGGTGAAGTGCTGGCCAGACTGGTTTTGGAATTACACTGAATTCTTGGGTATGAGCCCAGCTCTGCTGCTGTGTGGCATCCAGTGAGGCGTTTTCTCTCTGAGCCTCAGTTCCCTTATAGAATGGAAATGACAATAGTACCAACATCATAGGGGTTACAGTAAAGATTCAGCAAGGAGACATGTATAATTCACTCACCGTATGCTCAGAACATCCATGTTGACTATTCCATTGTGACCCAGGTGGACATGGAGTATACCTGCTGCTCAGCCCACATCCTTTAGAAAGCAGAGGCTCAGACAAAGATTGGAGTCCCTGCCTGGGTGGTGCAAATGGTTAACACGCTTAGCTGCTAACTGAAATGTTGGCAGTTTAAGTTCACCCAGAGGCACCTCGGAAGAAAGGCCTGGTGATCTCCTTCCAAAACATCAGCCATTGAAAATCCTATGGAGCATAGTTCTACTCTGACACATGTGGGGTCTCCATGAGTCGAAATCAACTCGAAAGCAACTGGTTTATGCTTGAAGCATCAGTATTGACTATTCCCATGCTGACCCAGGTAGGCATGGAGTATATCCACTGTCTTAGCCTGGGCCCTCTGGAAAGCAGAGGCTGGGACAAGGATTAAGGTACCAACAACTGTTTGGAGGTGCAAACAGTGGTGAGAGTGAGGGAAATGGGGACTCGAGACAAAGGTCAGTGCTGTGTGGGGCTATGAATTATGTTAGTGAGTTGGCTATCATTTCAGAAGGAGCCTTGCCGAGGCCCAGCAGGTGTCCCAGCAGGCTGGCCTACTTGGCTGCATTTCTCTGCAGGGATTGAAAGAGGAACTGTACCTTAGGGGAGAGAGAAAGGAGAGGAAACTTATCTGCCCAGCTTGCTCCCGTCTTCCATTTCCTGTTGGTAAAGAGCCACCCCCAAGGTAGAGGGGTACCCCAAAGTACATGGAGCACCAACCAAGAGAGAGAAGGAAGCAACTCAGGGAACCTCAGGAGGCCCTCAAGGTTTATATCCCAAGAGGCCAGCTTCTCTTTCTATAGAGGGACAGACAGAATTGAGGGGACGTGACCCCAGGGACTCTATCTGGGTTGCCAAGTAACAGGCCAGCTGGGACCCAACCCTGTCTTCACCCCATGGGAGGGGCTGGCCCAACAGGGCTTCTCACTGGACCAGGAGATTCCTGCCTCCAGCCGCAGGGACTGCAGCTTCCCACAGGCTTCAGGCATCCAGATGCCAGGCAGCTGACCTTCCTATGCTCCCCTAAACAGTGGGCATCTAAGTTGAGGCTGACCCCAAAGTGCTGACTTCCCCACTGATAAAGCACCTTTGTTTTTTACCATAAAGAGGTAGAGCAAGGTGGAGGAAAACTTCCAGAAGCACCGCTGCCCAGGCCCAAGCATCTCCCGCCATGTAATACTAAGAAAGGGGGAGTCTTGCATCTCCTCTTGCTGATGCCTGGCTGGTAAACTTTCCCAGTCAAGCTTGGTTTTAACCCCTATCATATGTGGTGATACCTGGCTCCATCAATCAAGCTTGGTTTTAACCCCCATCACATGGAGTGATACCTGGCTCCATAAGGGCCTCTCTGGAACCCACCCAAGAAGCCCCACTTGACTTATCAGGGGAGGACCAGCCCTGAACAGTCACTCCATGAAGCAGGAGGGACAATCACTGACACCAATGACTAGCACGCTCCACAGTCCGGTCCTCTCCCCCCTTTCCCAGGATCGTGTCAGCCCCAAATTCCTGATTGGGTCTAAAAACGGGGAGAGGGCTGCAGTGATCACAAGACAAACCAGCCTGATGACTAAGTGCCAACTCATTCAGAAGGAGGACAGAGCTAAGTGTCGTGGAGCATGCCCAAACAGCACCCAGAGCCCACCCACCTCAGGACTTCTTGGCTTGTGATACAAGGCTCTTAAAAATTACAGAGGACACCAAAACACTTTCGTTTGTGTGAATTATATTTATCAATAATGACCAAATTAGAAATCAATGCTGAGTGATTTTAAATCTTTATTTGTTAATGCTTCTAAAATAACAATAAACTCATTGCATGGTACTAAAGTAATATTTTTATTGAAATATGTATCTTATTAAAATAACTATATTTTCCAAGGAAACATTAGTGAGAAGAGTGGCATTGTTTTACATTGCTGCAAATCTCTTCAGTGTTTCCCTTAATAGAAGGCAGCTGGAGTCTCAAATCTGCTGTTGAATTCAATCTGTTGTGATATCACACATCATGTAGCTTCATATACTTACATGAAAATGAAAGTCAAAAGGGCCAATAATCTCTTCGTATAGTTATGAAAATAGTTTTGACCTCATGGAACCCCTGAAAGGGTTTTTAGGACCTGAGGGTTCCCCGAACCACATGTTGGGAACCACAGTCCTAAAGGGTTCCTATCTGCCTCCAGGGTTTTCTCCACTTAGTTTTAATCTGAAGCCTCACTGTTAATTGCTGTCAAATGGGCTTTGACTCATGGCACCTTGTGTATAACAGAATGAAACATTGCCCACCACCTGCCTGTCAGTTTGTCATACTGTGGTGGCATGCATGTTACTGTGATGCTGGAAGCTATGCCACTGGTATTTCAAATGCCCGTAGGGCCTCCCCTGGTGAACAGGTTTTAGCAGAGCTTCCAGACTAAGACAGACTAGGAAGAAAGGCCTGGCAATCTACTTTTGAAAATTAGCCAATGAAAAACTTATGCATCACAATAGACCATTCTGTCACCTTAAGAAGACTTGTTTGTTATATTGAAAATTAAAGGATATAGTGGAGTTGTAAATAAGAATAATAACATTTAATAAAATGATGAAGAAGATAATCACAAGTCTTGGTAACTCAGCACATCATATTTTAGAAAGTGTTTTCCAGTAGAATAATTTGTTCGGTTCTCATAAGGGCCTTGCAAGGTAAGTGGTTTGCTTCCCACTTTGCAGACAAAGAAAAGGAGGTGTTAGTAGACAAGGCTTCTCCAAGGTTGTACAGCTCACAAGTGGGCATCCAATGGGACAGTGACAGGAATGTGTTTATGGGGAACATACAGTGCTCTGCACTCCCTAATGGCCTTGTTCTTCCTCCTAGTCTGAGATGCAGATCCAAGACCAGAGACTCCTGCTCACGCTGAGGCATCTCCACAGTGTCCTGGAGGAGCTGCGCGCTGAGCGTGCCCACTGGGAGGATGCCAGGTCCAGCGGGGGGTCCTCCCCTATCAGAGCTCGAGCAGGCTCTGAAGGCAGGGGCCACCAGCCTGTCTCCTTGAGGGGGCTGGCCTACCTCCTCCGAGGAGAAGACAGTAGACGCAGCTCCCTTCCTTAATTGGCCAAAGATGACACTGTGCTTGAATCCTCCCTCCACTAGTCTAGACTTCGAACATGATATTGTAGGGGGAGAGCACTGGAGCGGGAGTCAGAAGACCAGGGCTCTGGGTTCCCCTCTGTCCTTATCCACTGTGTGTCCCCAGATCTGTCACTCAACTCCTCTGTGTCTGGTTCCTCTCTGTCACTTCCCAGGGCTTTTGATGAGGCACAGATATGACATTGGGTGTAAATATGCTCTGAAAATACAAAGATTTATATGGTTTATGGCAAGCACTATGGAGGTGATCCCCTCCTTGGAAATTTTTCACAAGGCAATCATTAAAACAAATAAAGAATTCTATGTGTGAGGATGTTTATTGAGTGTTGCCATGGTGAAAACTCAGAACCCCATGTAGTGACTTGGTGGCTGTTTTCTGTCTTCCCAGCAGCCTTCCCATCCCCCTTTATTTGGTAACAATATACCCTGTCACTACCGTGGCCATAGAATGGGCATGTGTTCAGGCTTGGCTAATTATAATTTATGGTCACCCTAACAGCATGATTGGCCCAATGGGTGGGCAGGTGCCGATCACACTCCTTCCCTGGAATTGTTATCAGGATGCTCTTTCTATTGTTATTGCAAAGCTGGAGGTGCCACTGGGCATGAGCCCTGCCAGGTGAAGAAGACCTGTCTGCAGTGGGAAAGGAAGAGGCTAACCTTCAGGGGGAAATCAAGAGAGATCCAAAGAAGAAATGGACAGAGAGGAAGAGTCCTGGCTCATTTTAGTCCCTGATTTTAGGCCCTAGTTTCGTGAGTTAACCCTGCCTTCTTTCTAGCTATCGAAGACGGTAAACCCCACCATTCTACCACCACCACCCAGCACCACACACACCGGTTTTTTTTTTTTTTTAATGCTTGAGCTTATTGGAGTAGTGATGCCCTCATCTGAAACCAAACAGTACCAAGGAATACAATCTAGATGTTTCAAAAAAGCAAAAAAGAGAAATGATTAAGAAAATAACATGTCATTCATTCAGGGTTGGTGACAACACCCCATAACAGTTGGCAACAGGACTTATGGTGTGGCAAGACACTCAATTGTATGGGGTGCTGGAGTCACACCTTTGAAAATTTGTATCTGCTGATAAGAAAGACTAAAATGGACCAGGTGGAAATAAAACAGAGTCATGGTGTTAAGATGGTCCAATTATTGATGAGCCTTTTTTTCCTTTAAAGTCTTGCATGTTGTTAGAATATTGTTTGTATGGCTTAAAAAAAGTAAACCCATTGCATACGGAGGCAGAATGCAGGGGATTGTAAGTACAATGTTCGTAGTCAGACTAATTTAGGATTTTTTAATATAATATTTGATAATATAAAAAATATCGACTATTGATTACAGGTACTCAGTTCCCATTAAGGCTGATGAAAAAATTTGGAAATCATAGTGATGGTTGCACAACATGGGGAAGGTAGTTAATGTCACCAAATTGTACACATAAAAATGGTTGAAATGGCAAATGTTTTGTTACATATATTTCACACACACACACACACACACACACACACAAATTGCCTTACTTTTCTGGTGCTGCTATAACAGAAGTACCACAAGTGGATGGCTTTAACAAACAGAAATTTATTCTCTCACAGTGTTCCTACTAACCTACTGCCATCTCTCACAGTCTAGGAGGCTAGAAGTCCGCATTCAGGGTGCCACCTCCAGGGGAAGGCTTTCTCTCTCTGTCCACTCATGGGGAAGGTCTTTGTCATCAATCTTCCCCTGGTCGAGGAGCTTCTCAGCAGAAGGATCCTGGGTCCAAAGGACGCAATCCGCTCCTAGGGCCTCCTCTTTGCTGGATTCTCTCTTTTATATCTCAAAAGAGATTGACTCAAGATACAACCTAATCCTATAGACTGACTCCTGCCTCATTAACATAACTGCCTCTAATCCTGCCTCACTAACAGTATAGAGGTTAGGACTTACAACACATAGGATAATCACTTCAGATCACAAAAATCGTGGACAAAAAACAATATTGGGAATCATGGCCTAGCCAAATTGACACACATTTTGGGAGGACACAATTCAATCCGTAACAATAATAATAAAACAAAATAAAGAAAAAAAAACCTGCTCTGTACTGCTGTGTTTGGGACTGGGCAGACCTCATTTTGTGTTACCAACTTGCTTCCTGTTAAACCCTGCCAATAGGCCGGGCGGGCTAGAGGGAGGCTGCAAGGCAGGAGCAGGGAGAAGAAACCGAATCCTTTGAGATTCACCCAGCAATTCTTCTTTGCTTAGCAGCAGCAGTTCCTTTTCATATCACCAACCAGCACCCACATTTCAGGGATCTAGGACTCAGGCCCATAGGAACCCTCCCCTGAGCTGAGAGATACCAGCCCCAAATGACCAGTACCTCCTCCTCTGAAGTCTGAGTCTCTGCCCTACCTGGCCCTAGTCTGAGCTCTGAGACACAAGCCCCAGCTGAGCAGAGCTCTCTTCTCAGATATCTGAAGCTCAGCTCCAAAGGCCCCTTCTCGATAACAGAAAATGCAGAGGGAATTGTTGAAGATTTGTTGGCAGAAAACTTCCCTGATATTGTGAAAGATGAGAAGATATCTATCCAAGATGCTCATCGAACTTCACATAAGGTAGATTTTAAAAGAAAGTCACCAAGACATAATCGAACTTGTCCAAAACCAAAGATAAAGAGAGAATTTTAAGAGCAGCTAAGGATAAACGAAAAGTCACCTACAAAGGAGAGTCAATAAGAACAAGCTCAGACTACTTGGCAGAAAGCATGCACACAAGAAGGCAGTGGGACAACTTATATAAAAAATTGAGGGAAAAAATTGTCAGCCAAGAATCTTATATCCAGCAAAACTGTCTCTTAAATATGAAGGTGAAACTAGGACGTTTCCAGATAAACAGAAGTTTAGGGAATTTGTAAAAACCAAAGCAAAACTACAAGAAATACTAAAGGGAGTTCTTTGGTTAGAAAATCAATAATAGCAGGTATCAACCCAAGACTAGAGCACTGGGCAGAGCAATCAGGAGTCAACCCAGACAGCGAAATCACAAAAATAAATCAAGACAAAAAAATGCTCAAAACAAGGAAACAGCAATGTTACTATGTAAAAGAAGACAACATTAAAACAATAAAGAGGGACTAAGAAATGTAAAAAAAAAAAAAAAAAAATTTTTTTTTTTTTTTTTTAAGAAATGTAGTCATAGATCTTCCATATGGAGAGGAAGACAAGGCGATACAAAGAAATAAAAGTTAGGTTTAAATTTAGGAAAATAGGGGTAAATAATAAGGTAACCACAAAGGAGATGAACTATCCTACTCATCAAAATAAAATATAAGAAAAAAAATAGAGACTCAGCAGAAACAAAATCAACAACAATGAATATGAGGAAGGGACAATATATAATCTAATCAGCACATAAAATTAAGTGGGAAAAAAATACTGTCAACAACACACAAAAAAAGATATCAAAATGATAGCACTAAATTCGTACCTATCCATAATCACGCTGATGTAAATGGACTAAATGCACCAATAAAGAGACAGAGAGTGGCAGAATGGATTAAAAAACACGATCTGTCTATATGCTGCCTTCAAGAGACACACCTTAGAGACACAAACAAACTAAAACTCAAAGGATGGAAAAAAATACAACAAGGAAACAATCAAAAAAGAGCAGGAGTGGCAATATTAACTTCTGAAAAAATAGGCTTTAAAGTTAAATCCATCAAAAGCCCCTCCTCTAAGTCCCCAAGTTTTAATCATTTCAACCATTCCCTTTGTTTCCTCAGCTCTAGGGGCAGAAGTTGCTCCCTGATAACGCTACCTTCATTATACCTTAGAGTTCTTTTTACACCCTTTTAATCACTAAATTTATAACTTTATACCTAGTTAACAACTCTTTATATTAAATTCTCTGTGTTAAAATAACTGGTGTGGTTCTGTCTCCTGACTATGCCAAATAACACGTTTTTTGGTTGTTATTACCAATGCTGCTGTAATCATTCTTGTTCCTATCTCCTGATACACAAGTTCAAAATTTTCTCTAGAACATATCTAAGAGTTGAATAGGAAGGTATGTTGGTGTTGAAATTTACCAGAAGGGTGTTTTCCATTGTAGGTCATCCATTTACACTCCCACAAACAACATATAAGAGTTCCTGTTGCTCCACATTCTTACCAACACTTGATATTATCAATCTTTTAGTCTTTGCCAATATAATAGGCACAAAATAGTATTACACTGTGATCTTAACTTGCATGGTCTTGATTGCAAATGTGGTTATTAACCTGAGTTTTAATTCCTGCTCCACCATTGACTGATTTTTAAATCTTAAATAAATTACTTAACCTCACCAAGCCTCAGTCCCCACATCTGTAAAAAATGGATAATAACAGTACTTACCTCATAGGATTGTTACGTAGATTTAATGAGATAATGCATATAAATCACTTTACACAGCACTTGGCTTTGGAAAGGCTAATAAACAGCAGCTTGTGATTATTGCTGTGTGATCGTATACTGACTTGTGAAACTATGACTATTACAAATAGACAAGCTTCTTAGTAGTAATCATCTAGAGGAATATCTGCCTGGTCACGCAAAGCAGAAGTGACCCAATGCCCAATGCCAACCACTAATGCCCTCTGCCTCTCCCAGCTTCCAAAAGTGGGGCAACAGACCAAAAACCCCTGCCCTATCCACCAATACGGGAAGATAGATATGGGGCCCCTGAACCTGCTCCTCTGGTGGGGTATTTCTTGTTCTCCATGATCCCAAATCTGGAACCAACATTCAGTTCCTGATCCCAGGTCAGAGCAAGCCCAGACTGAGCCCAGACACTGGGGCATAGGGACCTGGGGTGAAAACGATATCCTCCGCCTGGGTTCCTGGAGGGCTGGGTTGGAAATCATGTTCACCCAGGAAAGTCAGTGAGCACCAGAGGGAACATGTGGATCATGGTCTCAGAAGGAAAATCCAGGACTTTCTCTGCTAAGGCAGCAAGGACAGGGCTGCACACCCAAGCCTCAAGTCCAAGGGTGAGGAGGGGAGGAGCACAGGTGGGCAAAGGATTAATCAGGGCAGGAGCAAAAAGATTAGGAAAAGAGAGAACAGTTCAGGATGTGGTGCCTAGAGTGGGTCAGGGTGGGCAGTTTCAGACTTACACTATGACTAATGAGAAATGATCAGAGGCTCACCTTTATGTGATGTTAGATTCTGATCCTGGGCCAGGTGACACCACATAAAGGTGACCCTCAACTGTTTTAAAAAAAACCAAAAACCTGTTACCATTGAGTCGATTCCAACTCATAGTGACCCTATAGGACAGAGTAGAACTGCCCCACAGAGTTTCCAAGGAGCGTGTGGTGAATTCGAACTGCTAACCTCTTGGTTAGCAGGCATAGCACGTAACCACTACACCACCAGGGTTTCCCCACCTGTTAAAAGGGGAGTGATAATAGTTCCTACCTTAGAGAGGCAGGATCTCATCAAACTCTGAGGACTCCAGTCTTTTGGGAGTTGAAGGATCATCTGTAGAATGTAGACAATAATATTACTTACATCCTGGGGTTGGTGTGAGGAATAAATGAGTTAATACATGTAAAATACAACAGTGCCTGTCGTCTAATAAGGGCTGTATAAGAGCCACGTGGAGTCTCCAGGTGGTACAAAGGGTTAACACGCTCGGCTGCTAACTGAAAGGTTGGAGGTTCAAGTCCACCCAGAGACACCTCGGAAGAAAAGTCTGATGATCTACTTTTGAAAAATCAGCCATGGAAAACCCTATGGAGCACAGTTCTACTGTGACACACATGGGGTGGCCAGGAGTTGGAACCCACTCCATGACAACTGGATTATAGTTGTTATCACCATGGTATGAAGGCAAGGCTTCCTCCAAGAGGCTCAGCTGTGGGAAGGGGTTGAGCCTGGAATGGGAAAGTCCACTCCCTCCTCCAGCCCTTTGCCTCAGGGCCCTCTCTCTCTTCCCTACCCTCCAGCACTTCCCTCTTACTATCAGGAGGCCACTTAGTGAGGGATGGACTGAACTCTGACACTATACAGCCTGGGTTGAGGCCCAGCTTTGCCCCGTAACTGTATGATTGTGGGAAGATTACTTAAAGTCTCTGGCCTCTATAAAACAAAGATAATTGTACCCCCACCACAAGGATGGAAACCTGGTGGCACAGTGGTTAAGAGCTCGGCTGCTCACCAAAAAGTCGGCAGTTTGAATCTACCAGCCACTCCCTGGAAGCCCTATGGGGCAGTTCTATTCTGTCCTATCAGATCGCTATCAGGTCACTATGAGTCGACCTGATGGCAATGGGTTTGGTTTTGTTTGGTTTATATAGAAATAAGCCCTGGGTGGTGCAAACAATTAATGTGCTCAGCTGCTAATCAAAAGGTTGGAGGTTCAAGTCTACCCAGAGGCACCTCAAAACAAAAGCCTGGCGATCGAGTTATCTTATTGACTCAAGGGCGATTACTGTTTTTTGTTGTTTGTTTTGCCTTTATAGAACCAGACAGAGCTCCACAGCCCAGAAAGGAAGGACAATGCAGAGGAAACCACCAGGCCCCTAGAATCAGGCAGACCTAGGTACAAAAATTACCTCTGGCCCCTGTTCACAGTGTGACTGTAAGCAAGTTGCATAATCTCTCAGAGTCCTGTCTCCTTATCCACAAAACGAGAAAGATAAAGCACATCCCTCGAGGCTGGGATCACAATGATGCAAAGCAGTACAGGAGAAAGCTCCCTGCTCACAGCAGGTGAACAAAAGTGAATTTCCTTCTCCTTTCCCAGTTGCTGTTGAGTTGATTCCAACTCATGGCAACTTCCTTTGTCACTCTCTGGCCAATGCCAAGGCTAAGAAGAATTTTGAGCTTAGAGCTGGAGACTACTCTGGGCCCTGGCAGAAGAAGGACTTAGCTTTGTTGAATACCTTCTATGCATAGGCACCATGACGAAGTATGCGTTAATATTCCCTATTGACAGAGGAGAAAACTGAGGCCTAAAGAACAATGGTCAAGGATACAAAGGAGAGGGGTTCAGGGCAAATAGAACTTCCCCTCAAGTTTGACTTCTGACAAATACTTTCGCATTTCTTACCGTGTGGCATCAAAGACTAGGGGTGAGCGCCACCTGGTGTCCACACGGATCAAGTCGTCCGGGAACCTGCCACCTCTGGTTACAGAACTGGCTTTCCTACTGTGCAGGGCTTTGAACGAGTTGGAACCGATTTAGTCGTAGCCACCAAAGCGATACCGGAAGAGACTAGAATTTTTAAAATTTGTGTGATCTTGAACCATAACTGGAATAGGAACAATTATGGGTCATAGCCTCGGCAAGGGAGACTCAGAAGAGGTGCAGTGGGCCCTTTCAGGAGCCTGAGACATGAGATTGGTGTATTGCCACGACTGAGGACAGCAACACACATTCAAAGTGGCCTGGTCAGCTGCCACCTGTTTCCGACTCTGCACAGAATCCCACAGGCAAGAGATTTGGTTGCTAAGCAAAGTGTATGCTGCCCTTGTTTTCTGAGGGGGAGACTAAATTTCTAGTGGGGCTTCGACCCATAATTTTTCCTGTCTGGTTACGGCTCTGGATCATCCAAATTTTAGAAATTTTGGTCTGTTCCATTGTTGCCTCCTCAGACATGTCTGAACCAAGAACAACAGGTTTGAAGCCCTGCTACTGTAGGGCATCTTACTGGGAGGGCCATGGAGGATGAGGCTTTTTGGCCCCAGAGATTTGAGTTTGAATCCCAGATCTGCCACTGACAAAGTGACATTGGGCAGTTCACTTCTCTGATCCTCCATTTAACCTTAACTCTAAAATAAAAATTATACCTCCCAGAACTGTGGGAAGGATCTTGGGAAAGTGTCTTGTAAACTGGGAATAACCGGGGGCAATGTAAAGAAGCAATCCCTATAGTCAAACAGGCCTGGAACTCGTTAAACAAAAAACTTATTGCACACCTACTATGTGCCAGGCACTGTTCTGAATTCTGGGAACGTCATAACAAATAAAACAGACAAGGTTCATGTTTTCATGTTAATAACACTCTGGCATTCTGGCTTCTGAGACATTCATTCAGTCATTTACAAATATTTTTCCGATCCTACTATGTGCCAGGCACTTTTCTAGCAATGGACAGAGAGGGCCATCCAATATGGACGAAGCATCGGGTGCAAGGGGGAGTGGGTTGGGCAAGGCAGATCCAGGCTTGTAGGGACTGAAGCTTGTACAACTTAGGGTACTCTTTAAGGAAAAGGATACAAAGTCATAAATACAGGATTCGGCTAGATGGCAGTAATCAAGTGGCTATATATCTGGGTGGCACAAACAGTTAAGCACTGGCTATTAGCCAAAAGGTTGGTGGTTCAAATCCACCCAAAGTCTCCTTAGAAGACAGGCCTGGTGATCTGCTTCCAAAAAGTCACAGCTTTGAAAACCCTATGGAGCAGTTCTACTCTGCACCACACACAGGGTTGCCATGGGTCAGACGACAACAATTTACAAATTTTAAAAGTCTGACAAATGTTACCAACCCCACCCCCCCCCCAAAAAAAAACCAAACCTGCTGTCATTGAGTCTATTCTAACTCATGGTGACCCTATGTGTCACAGAGTAAAACCGAGTTCCATAGGATTTCCTTGGCTATAATCTTTATGTAAGCAGGCCTTTCTTCTGCACTGTTGCTGGGTGGGTTCGAACTGCCTGTCTTTTGATTAATAGTTGAGCACAAACTGTTTGTGCCACCTACAAATATCACATCATCATAAAATCTAGAACCTTGGCATAATGTTTTTATCAATTAACTGCATGACATGGCTTCATAATATTTTTCTTTCTTCTTTTTTTGCTGCATATTCTATTCGTGGGACAATGATTTGTTGTATTATTTTCTATAAAGAGACTAGAAATGTAATGCAGTCTTTCATCTACATGATTTATTGACTTCTTAATGGGTTCTTGAGACAATTTTTTTCAAGTTGTAAAGGTCAGTGTCAAGCAAATTTGGGGGATTACTGTCAAATTTGAAAAAAAAAACTATTAAGTTTCCATCATACATGAATTGCAAAATTTCAGGGAATTTAAGGTTGCCTTATACAGTGACTAATTTTAAGTACTCTTAGAGTTGACAGCACGTTAACCAACTTATTGTTGACGTTCCCATTGTAGAGGCATATTATCTTCATGTCAGTATTTGATGTCAAATCAGGAAGAAATTTTAATCTTTTTCCAATGTATTTATATGATTAACTCTTTTTCATTAATTGAATTATCAAACAATCCAAGAGCCTATTCATTACTTTGACTTGAAATTTATCTGTTCCTCTCACTGAATTATTACTTTTATGAGAAAAAAAATTTTTTTTTTCTTTTTTTTCCTCACTGAATTATTACTTTTGGTATGATCTGCAGGCCAATTCACCTGTAAGCACCAGACATAGCTAGGATGGATTTGCCAAGTAAGATATGACCCAATATAATGAGATCATAAAACACGCGACTTCCCACATGGATGTACTTGCTGTTTGTAACACTGCGACATGTCTGGGCCCTATAAACTCAGGACTCTGACACCTTCTAGCTAGTGCAACTCTCATTTGAAATGAAGAAAAAAGAATTGCAGTGCATTCATAACTGAATTTCTGCACTGGCAAATATATTTCTGACAGGAAAGAACTTCTACTTTAAGAAATCAATAACAGAAAAAGCAAAAAAAAAAAGAATCAGACACATGGAAACTGAACAACACCTTGCTCAAAAACCACTGGGTTATAGAAGACATTAAGGACAGAATAGAAAAATTCACAGAATCAAATGCGAATGAAAACACAGCCTACCAGAACCTTTGGGACACGGCGAAAGCAGTGCTCAGAGGTCAATTTATATCAATAAATGAAGAAAGAGCCAAAATCAAAGTATTAACCCTACAACTCAAACAAGTAGAGAGAGAGCGGCAAAAGAAGCCCTCGGGCACCAGAAGAAAGGAAATAATAACAATTAGAGCGGAATTAAATGAAATAAAAAAACAAATGAAATAGAGAACAGAAAAACAATAGAAAGAGTTAACAAGACCAAAAGCTGGTCCTTTGGAAAGATCAACAAAATCGATAAACCACTGGCCAAACTTACAAAAGAAAAACTCAAGAGGAAGCAAATAACCAGAATAAGAAATGAGATGGGCGATATCACAACAGACCCAACTGAAATTAAAGTCATAACAGAATACTGTGAAAAATTGTACTCCAACAAATTTGAAAACCTAGAGGAAATGGACAAATTTCTAGAAACACACTACCTACCTAAACTCACACAAACAGAGGTAGAACAACTAAATAAACCTATAATAAAATAAGAGATTGAAAAGGTAATTTAAAAACTCCCAACAACAACAACAACAAAAAAGCCCTGGCCCTGATGGCTTCACTGGAGAGATCTACCAAACTTTCAGAGAAGAGTTAACACCACTACTGCAAAAGGTATTTCAAAGCATAGAAAAGGATGGAATACTCCCAAACTCATTCTATGAAGCCAGCATAACCCTGATACCAAAACCAGCTAAAGACACCACAAAAAAAGATATTAAGAAAATGTTCTGCATCCCACTTTGGTGAGTGGCATCTGGGGTCTTAAAAGCTAGCGAGCAGCTATCTAAGATGCATCATTTGGTCCTAACCCACCTGGAACAAAGGAAAATGAAGAACACCAAAGACACAAGGAAAATATTAGCCCAAGAGACAAAAGAGGCCGCATAAACCGGAGACTCCATTAACCTGAGACCAGAAGAACTAGATGGTGCCCAGCTACCACCAATGACCGCCCTGACAGGAAACACAACAGAGTCCCTGATGGAGCAGGAGAAAAGTGGGGTACAGAACTTAAATTCTAGTAAAAAGACAAGACTTAATGGTCTGAGACTGGAAGAGCCCCAGAAGACATGGCCCCCCGATTCACTGTTAACCCAGAAGTAAAACCATTCCTGAAGCCAACTCTTCAAAGAATAGACTGGACTGTAAGACATAAAACGATATTTGTGAAGAGTGTTCTTCTTAACTCAAGTAAATATAGGAGTCTAAGATATAGATATAGGAGGCAAGATGAGAAGACTGGTTGAATGGACACGGGAAATCCGGGGTGGAAAGGAAGACTGTGTGGTCACATTATAGGGAAGGCAACTAGGGCCATATAATAATGTGTACATAAATTTTTGTATGAAAAACTAACTTAAGCTGTAAACTTTCACCTAAAGCACAATTTAAAAAAAAAAAAAAATACTACTTTAACCAGGCTTCAACAAGAATCAGATCCTCTGCTTACATTTTAACATGCCTGATGATTGGAAAAATTTTCCATAGACTAGCTTCTGGCTCTGTATGTTTCAAATTTTGTTTCCCATCCACTTGTGGCCCTGCACCTTCATGTCACAGTAAGGGTGAGTCAGCACAGTATTTTGGGAAATCATTCTTACACTGATGGATAGCAATGATTTGACTGAAGATAGAAGTGACTGTGATCACATAAATAGATCCCTCTGAGCCTGAATTAAATGTACCCCCCAACTCATCTCTGTCTTAGCTGCTTCCCTTAAATGCTCCATCGCCACCAACATAGTGTGATAGAGGGACAAAGTGGAAAGTGAGGTCAATCTTATTAAAGGCTTATAGTTACACATCTTACTTTTGCAAAGTTTACAAAAACATATGCTCATGTGAATACGATGCTATGTTTCTCCCAAGGCCTTGGAGGGGCCAGTGCAAGTGTGAGCCCTGAAACTGAAGATTCATTGTTGTCAAAGTAAATCCACACATATGAAAGGAAGCTACAACAATACGTAGGAAACCATGCAAGGCTTTGTAGTTGGTAGAAGGAGTTCAGGTTTTGTACTAAAAGCAACAGGAAGACTTTTCAAAACTCACTGCCATCAAGTCAATTCTGACTCATAATGACCCTATAGGACAGAGCAGAATGGCACCACGGAGTTTCTTAAGCTGTAAGTCTTTACCGAAATAGACTGCCACATCTTTCTCCCGAGGAGCAGCTGGTGGGTTTGAATTGGAACCTTTCTGTTAGGAGCCAAATGCTTAAACACTGTGTCACCAGGGCACCACAGGAAGACTTAGGGGGCTTTAAGTGGGGGGGGGGGGGGGCCGGGGGTAATACGATTCAATCTATATTTTTCTAAGAGTTCTCTGGCTTCCATGTGGGGAACGGGCTTTAAGGAGGTAAATAACATCAAGAAGACCACGGAAGAGGCTGCTGGAGAGCCTTTCCACGAGAAAGAGGCGGCTTATACTAGGGTGGAGTGAGTGGAAACAGTAAGAAATGGATGGCTTAAAGTCGTATTTGAAGATGGAGTGACGCGCTTGCTGATGGAATGACGTTAACGTAGAGGTGAAGGTGGTGTCAAGGATGTCTGCCAGATGTCTGCCTGGGTGGTGGCTATGACATCATTCCCTGAGTTAGAAAATGGCAGCTAGACCTGATTTTGAATCCTGTCTCCACCATTTCCAACTATTTGATCCCGGACAGGTTGCTTCTCTCTGGGCTATTTTCTCATCAGCAAAATGGAGGAAACTATAATAATTACCTTGTGAGGCTGTTTGGAGAGTAAACAAGACAACCTACGGGAATTCCCAGCAAGGAGCTGGCACCTGATCAATAGCCTATATGTTGGATGCCATTGTTATTCCAAGATTTATTAGCATTTACTATGAAGCTCTAGGGAGGAAAGCAGCCCTGGATCCTCATGCTCTGACAAGATTTTTTTTTTTTCTCCCAGCTTCTAGGAGATTCTGGATTTGGCAGTTGAAAACTGTGGTAACGTGTCACTAAAGGGTGGGTCAATGTGAATCCTCTTTTTGATAATAGCTAGTATTTACTGAACACTTATTATTGCTAGACATTCCTTGGCATGCTTTATCTCATTTATTTCTTACAATACTCTATGAAGCAGATACAGGTAGTCTCCTGCTTACAACCTATCGGAGTTACCACAAACTGTACTTACCACCACCGTCTTTTTTTTGTTTTGTTTTTTTTCTTTACTATCTTATCGTTAGTAATTTATACTACCTAAAAGCAAAAAAGCCAAACCAGTTGAGTCCGTTCAGACTCATAGTGACCCTATTTAAAAAAAAAAAAAAACTCATTGCCCTCGAGTTGATTGGGACTCATAGTGACCCTATGTTGTTGTTGCTGTAGTTGTTAGGTGCTGCCGGGTCAGTTCTGACTCATAGTGACCCTATGCACAAAACGAATGAAACGGTGCCCAGTCCTGAGCCATCCTTACAATGATTGTTATGCCTGAGCTCATTGTTGCAGCCACTGTATCAATCCACCTCGTTGAGGGTCTTCCTCCTTTCCGTTAACCCTGTACACTACCAAGCATGATGTCCTTCTCCAGGGACAGATCCCTCCTGACAACATGTCCAAAGTATGTATGACACAGTCTCGCCATCCTTGCTTCTAAGGAGCATTCTGGTTGTACTTCTTCTAAGACATATTTGTTCATTCTTTTGGTAGTTCGTGGTATATTCAATATTCTTCACCGACACCACAATTCAAAGGCATCAATTCTTCTTCGGTCTTCCTTGTTCATTGTCCAGCTTTCACATGCATATGATGCGATTGAAAATACCATGACTTGGGTCAGGCCCACCTTAGTCTTGAAGGTGACATCTTTGCTCTTCAACACTTTATAAAGAAGTCCTTTGCAGCAGATTTACCTAATGCAATGCGTCTTTTGATTTCTTGACTGCTGCTTCCATGGCTGTTGATTGTAGATCCAAGTAAAATGAAATCCTTGACAACTTCAGTCTTTTCTCCATTTATCATGATGTTGCTCATTGGTCCAGTTGTGAGGATTTTTGTCTTCTTTATGTTGAGGTGCAATCCAAACTGACGGCTGTGGACTTTGATCTTCATCAGTAAGTGCTTCAAGTCCTCTTCACTTTCAGCAACGAAGGTTGTGTCATCTGCATAACACAGGTTGTTAATGGTAATAGAAACAATGCCCGAGATCGAATGATAGAATTTTGCAAGACCAACAACTTCTTCACTGCAAATACCTTCTTTCACCAACATAAACAGCGACTGTACACATGGACCTCGCCAGATGGAACACACAGAAATCAAATTAACTACATCTGTGGAAAGAGACGATGGAAAAGCTCAACATCATCAGTCAGAACAAGGCAAGGGGCTGACTGTGGGCAGACCATCAATTGCTCATACGTAAGTTTAAGCTGAAACTGAAGAAAATCAGAGCAGGTACACGAGAGCCAAAATATGACCTTGAGTACATCCCACCTGAATTTAGAGTCCATCTGAAGAATACATTTGACGCATTGGACACTAGTGACCGAAGACCAGACGAGTTGTGGAATGACATCAAAGACATTATACATGAAGAAAGCAAGAGGTCATTGAAAAGACAGGAAAGAAAGAAAAGACCAAGATGGATGTCACAGGAGACTCTGAAACTTGCTCTCGAACGTCGAGCAGCTAAAGCGAAAGGAAGAACTGATGAAGTAAAGGAACTGACCAGAAGATTTCAAAGGGCATCTTGAGAAGACAAAGTAAAGTATGATAATGACATGTGCAAAGAGCTGGAGATAGAAAACCAAAAGGGAAGAACACAGCTGGTGTTTCTCAAGCTGAAAGAACTGAAGAAAAAATTCAAGCCTCGAGTTGCAATAGTGAAGGATTCCATGGGGAAAATACTAAATGACACAGGAAGCATCAAAAGAAGATGGAAGGAATATACAGAGTCATTATACCAAAAAGAATTAGTCGACATTCAACCATTTCAGGAGGTGGCATATGATCAGGAACCGATGGTACTGAAGGAAGAAGTCCAAGCTGCTCTGAAGGCATTGGCGAAAAACAAGTCTCCAGGAATTGATGGAATATCAATTGAGATGCTTCAACAAACAGATGTAGCACTGGAGGTGCTCACTCCTCTATGCCAAGAAATATGGAAGACAGCTTCCTGGCCAACTGACTGGAAGAGATCCATATTTATGCCTATTCCCAAGAAAGGTGATCCAACTGAATGTGGAAATTATAGAACAATATCATTAATATCATACGCAAGCCAAGTTTTACTGAAGATCATTCAAAAACGGCTGCAGCAGTGTATCGCAGGGAACTGCCAGAAATTCAGGCCGGTTTCAGAAGAGGACGTAGAACCAGGGATATCATTGCTGATGTCAGATGGATCCTGGCTGAAAGCAGAGACTACCAGAAGGATGTTTACCTGTGTTTTATTGACTCTGCAAAGGCATTCGACTGTGTGGATCGTAACAAACTATGAATAACATTGGGAAGAATGGGAATTCCAGAACACTTAATTGTGCTCATGAGAAACCTATACATAGATGAAGAGGCAGTTGTTCGGACAGAACAAGGGGATTCTGATTGGTTTAAAGTCAGGAAAGGTGTGCATCAGGGTTGTATTCTTTCACCATACCTATTCAATCTGTATGCTAAGCAAATAATCAGAGAAGCTGGATTATATGAAGAAGAACGGGGCATCAGGATTGGAGGAAGACTCAGTGACCCTATAGAACAGAGTAAAACTGCTCCATAGGGTTTCCAAGGAGCAGCTGGTGGATTCAAACTACCAACTTTTTGGTTAGCAGCAGCCAGAGCTCTTAACCACTGTGCCACCGGGGCTCCATATATTACACACAATGTTAAGATATATCTGTAAGTTTATATGTAATATTTCCAACCCCCCAAGACAAATACAGCATGTTTTTAAAGAGACTGATAATAAAAGACAATAATAATGAACACTAAAAAAGAAAGAGAGAGCTATTCTACTTAGGTCAGAATCGTTCGAAGGGAACCCCACAGTAATTCGAGTACTGCCTGTACTTTTATGATTGCCATTTACCTTTTACAGATGAGAAAGAGTAAAGTTCAAGACATTAAATAATTCCTTCAAGGGGGTTCCTAACTAGTAAGTGGAGGAGATGGGACTTCATCCTAGGGATGTTCAGAGACTACCGGGTAGAGGAGTCAGACATTGGCACTTTCTCAAAGCAACTTCTGGACCAGGGCTCCGCCCCCTCCATCCCTCACCGCGGTTGAGGTCCGAGACTGCGCACTAGGATCGGGGCCCTGCCCCGCCCACTCCCAATATCGCCCCGCCCCGCGCCCCGCCCCGCCCCGCGCCCCGCCCCGCGCCCCGCCCCGCCCCGCCCCGCCCCGCCCCTCGGCCCACCGCGCTCCCGCTGACGCCCAGCCGCGCCCGGCGACTTCTCACAGCAGCTGCTCCCGTGCGCCTCTCCTCAGACGCGGCGCTGAAAGTAGGGCGCCGCCTGACGCCAGGCAGTACCGAGGGCTGTAGTGAGGTGGACGAGGGGATCCAGGCCACCCGCATCCCCACCGGCGCCCGCCCCGGCTCCCGATGGCCCCCTCAGCTGGCCGCGCGGAGCAGGGAGGGCCCCGACTGAGGAAAAAACGCCGCCGCCCGGAGCCCTCTCTGGGCTGGGGAGGCGACTCGGGGCCTCCACATCCCCACGCGCGGGGGGACGGGCGCCTGCGATCACCCCTCTGGCCTCAGTTTCCCTCTCTGAGCATCTCGCCTTGGACTCTGAGGGGTCGTCTGTGGGGAGGACCCGCGGCGTCCTTGCTCTTGACGCCCGCTGTCGTCTCCCCACAGCCCCGGCCAGGCCCTCTGCACCTCCCTTTTCCTCTCCCCGCGCCCTCAGATTGCTCCCCTGGAAAGTCTCGCGCCCTGGCTCTCTGCCTCCCCCTTCCGCTCCCACAGGGCCGCTGCCGCTTCCTCCCACCCTCTGCGCCCCACTTCGCACCCCGCCGGCCCCCTGCTTTTCCTGGGCTGTTTTCCGCGAAGTAGCTCTTTCTCCGGCTCGCAGTTCCAGGTCTTCTCTCTGGCTTTACCTTGCATGAAGCCAAGTCAATCTAGAAATAACCCACAGGACTTGTGGGTTTTCATGCGGCCCCCCCCCTCCCCGCTTTCTTTTTGGTAATATACACCCAGAAAAATCAGTGCCTCGGGAATATTAAATAACTTTATTTTTTAAATGTGCATTATTCATCGCACACCTGGGAGCAATTAAAACAGATAAATTGGAACTTATATTAAGATACTAAAACACACAGACTAGAAAGGAAGAAGGTGGAACCAAGGCAAGGGACAAGCCATGAACAAATCTCTGTCCCCATTGGGGAATGTGGCTTTGGTAGATTGCATAACCCTTAGTTTGGGCCTGATGATTTGATCCTTGGGGTGTAAATGAGCATTGATCAGAGTTCCCCTAAGGTGTTAATTCTGTGGCTGATTTTGTTTTTATGTTCAGTTTGGCTTAATTTTCTCCTTTATCAGAACTTCAAGTAGGAAAGAAGCTTCCATAGAGGCAGTTTAAGGTTAAGCAATAATCCTTTCTCATTTTTGCTTAGTAATAGAGCCTTAGGCTGTTACGCAGAGTAGTATGATTTGTGGAGATGTGTATAAATTCCTCATTTTTAAGTGATGTTTTTCCTTTTACCATTCATATTTCAAACTTCTTAGTTGATTCCCATTTTCTTTCTTGTCGTCTTCTGGTTATTATACTTCCTTGTTTTTATTTTTTCACTTTATGATCCTTTGGAGTTCCATTATTTTAACTTGAAAATTTTTTATATTATGAAATTAACCAGGGCATCTAGAAGAGAATAAAGAAATTCAACACCTGGATATAAATCAGTGATCCAACACCTCTCAAATTTTTAAATTTTACAGGAGGTGATCTGTGTTTCCTTTTCTTAGTTTGCCCACATTCTATCATTTCTTCCCTATTTCTACCTCCTTTTTTCCCATCTTCCCCCCTTATTTATTTGGCCATACTTAAAAGAAGGGAGCTCAAATCCTTCGTTGGATAAAATAAGCAAAATGTAAGAAGATCATTGATCAGGGTACATTTAAACCAGCGTGGTTCACGATCTAATAGAGCTGTGTCATTAGTTTGTAATTTTATATTCTAAATAAAGGTTTCTTTATGAGAAAATGGTTTTGGTTGGATAACACATTGAATTAGAAGATAATCTGAGTGTTATTTTTATAGAACTAATGAAAAGTATTTCTGCTTACTATCAAATAGCACTGGAAGTTTTCTGTATTCAAATTTTAAATACCTTTTAATATTCTCTCTAGTTTGTAAAATACGACTAAGGAATACAGGCAACATGTTCTACACACATGTGCTTATGAGTAAACGAGGGCCATTGGCCAAAATATGGCTGGCAGCTCATTGGGAGAAGAAACTCACAAAGGCTCATGTATTTGAATGTAACCTAGAGATAACCATTGAAAAAATTCTTTCACCTAAGGTATGTTACTGCTTTTAAAATGATGGTTTGTATTTGGCATAACTTATGGATAGGAATGGAATTAAAATATATTTAGACCATGAAATATATTTCCAAGAACTTCTCAAATGCTCTCCTCTATTTTAATTCCTATAATATCTGAACATAAGCATATATTGTTTTCTGTTGGTAATTAGGAAACCCTGGTGATAAAGTGGTTAAGAGCTATGGCTACTAACCAAATGCTCAGCAGATCAAATCCACCAGGCACTCCTTTGAAACTCTATGGGGCAGTTCCACTCTGCCCTATAGGGTCACTATGAGTTGGAGTCGACTCAACGATAACCGGTTTTTTTTTTTTTTTTGGGTTGGTAATTAACTGTATCATGTGTTTATCATAAATAGATTGGACTCTGAAGGATAAAGGCCATATTTCATATATATTTTGTCCTTTCCTATTCCCTAACAAAATACTTTATACATTAAAAAAAAATTCTGTCAAGTCAGTTCTGACTCATCGCAACCCTATATAGGACAGAGTAGAACTGCCCCACGGGTTTTCCAAGATTCAAATTGCCGACCTTTCGGTTAGCAGCTGTAGCTCTTAACCACTGCACCACGAGGGCTCCACTTATACCTAGGGTTGTTGTGAGGATAAAATAAATGAACATAAAGTCTAGTCTTTTTTTTCTTTTACCCTCATCATTAATTCATTAATTATACATAGGAGTTACGTACATACTTCTTAGAAAAATAATTAATAAAAAGGTTGAGTGTGAATCAAAATATATGTGAAAACACCTCGTAAACAATAAAGTATTCATCATGAAGCATTATACAGCTACTATTAGGATTTACATTATAATTCTTAAAATGATGCCATATTTTTAATAGGTTAAATATTTTTTCTATTTGAGAGAAAAATGAAATATAATTGAAAACCTGTGTGTCAGGGAGCGGGCTAGACTTTATGTTGTTTATTTCATCCTCACAACAACCCTATGATGTGGGCTTCTTTTAGTCCCAATAAAGTGTGGTCGTTAAGAGTGTGACTTTTGAGTTGGCCAAATTTTAATTGTAATTTTGGCTCCACCACTTAATAGTTGTGATACTTTGGGCATGCTACTTAACGTACCCAAGTATCAGTTTTTTCCTTTTGTAAATAGAGGTGGTTGTCAAAATTAAATAAATTAATGTATGAAAAGCACAATGCCGGGCACAAAATAAGTATATACAATAAAGTCCGTGAAAGCTGGAACTCTGTGTAAGGCAGAAATCTGTCAGAGAAGAAAAACTTAAATATTTTCCACTAAAACGAGTGATAGAAAAATGGTAAGACTGTACTCTTTCAAAGCCGGAAAACTTGTGAGACCCAGAAAACAAGGCAGTCCCCTCGTTGGCTCTCACAGGTTTCACTGTAATAAATTGTAGCCATTATAATAAACTGAAGTTTAGGAAGGTTAAATGACTCGCCTCAGCAAATGAGCCAAGGCTCGAACGCCACTCTACCTGACTGTAGTTTATGTTTAGTCTTCCCATAGCACCAATGATAGTATTAAATGCCTCCTTAAATTATCTTCATTGAATAAGAAATGTTAATAAGTCATTTTAAAAGGTGAAGTAGAAAGTGATGTGAAATGTCTTTTTTAAAGAGAAGAAATTCTTATGATTTCAGTAATTTTCAAAGAACAGTCTTATTGACCAACTTTTCAATATTCTAATACTTTAAAAATTGTTGAAAGGTGAAAATTGCGCTTCGAACTTCAGGACACCTTCTTCTGGGAGTTGTTCGAATCTATAATAGGAAGGCAAAATATCTTTTGGCAGATTGCAGTGAAGCATTTCTTAAAATGAAGATGACATTTCGCCCAGGTATACATACAATATTTATTGCTTCTTCTTCGTTTCCTTTTGTATTTTTACTTTGGATGGACTTTTTTAATCAGCAGCACTCTACAGTTTCAGAGTGAGTATAGAGAATGTAAGCTTCCTTTTGATTGAATCTAAGTTTTATGGTTAAAAAAAAAAATTGCTGTCAGGTCGATTCCAACTCATAGCAAACAAATAGGACAGAGTAGAATTGCCCCATAGGGTTTCCAAGGAGCAACTGGCGGATTCAAACTGCCAGCCTTTTAGTTAGCAGCTGTAGCTCTTAAACACTGTGCCACCAGGGCTCCATAAGATTTTTCCATAACATTTCATGCTTAGGGACAAATTACATTCTTTCCCTTGCTTTTATTTGCAGGAAAAGGTCGTGCTTTCCAAAACTTGTAATGTTCCTGCATATTCATATAAGTAATACACTTAAAGGCACCAATTCATGTAAGAAACTCTAATATTTGGTTTTTAATGGGTCACTTAGTTTGCTGTGAAGGAGCCGTGGTGGCACTGTGGTTAAGTGCTCAGCTGCTAACCAAAACATCAGCAGTTAGAACCCACCAGCTGCTCTGCAGGAGAAAAATCCTGGCAGTCTGCTTCTGCAAAGATTATAGCCCTGGAAACCCTGTGGGGCAGCTCTCCTCCATGGGGCAACCAGTTTCCTTATTGTTTGGTTAGTTTGCTGTATCTGTTTTTGTCTTTACAAGAGAAATTAGAAATAGTGTAATTGGCAAAACCTAGATATCTGTAGTTGTCATTGTTTTCAGAATGCTCAAGACCCTAACTAGCATGCTATTTATGAATTATTATGGAAAATCCCTAGGCATTCCAAAATGCTAGAGATTTACATGAGTTATAATGCCTTCAAATGTTAATTTACGTAGAGTCTGTTCCGTTTCTAAGATACACACCATTTTCTAGTTCATATTATGGTTATTTAGGCCTTGTCACTCGTGAGAGAAGTCTGCAAGCTTCTTGAAGCCAGGGCCTTTGTCATAGTCATTTTTTGCATTTCTGTCTTAGTACCTTCCACATACTGTTTCCTCAGTTAGTATTTGTTGAATCAGGATTGACAGGTATCTTTTTTTCCTCCCTCTTTATTTAGAATATTTGTAGAAATTCTAGGTAGATTTATACTCAGACCAAGTATGGTTCATTCTTTTTTATTCATTATTTCATTTATATATTCCACAAATATTTTTGATCCCATTCTTTAAGCTAAACACTATGTTAGGCTGTGGGATACAAGGACAAACAAGACAAATAAGGTCCCTTTCAGTCTGGTGAGGGAATCAGGTAATAAAAAAGTTTTTAAAAATTATTAAAATAATTATAGATTGTGATTGTACAATGAAGAGAAATAGAACACTGCAATAGGAAATAACAGAAATTCACTTTAGTTAGGGTAGTTTGGAAAAGCCTTTCTGAGATTTCACTGTAACCTCAGAATGAGAATGAGAAGTACTCAGCCATGTAAGAAGCCCCTGAGGGAATACCATTCTCAGCAGCAAGAACAAAGGTCTTGAGGTGGAAAAGTGTTTGACCGGTTCAGGGAGCCCAAAGGCCAGTGTGGTTGGAGTATAATGAGTGAGAGCGAGAGTGTCATTAGATGATACCCAGTGGGTTCATGGGGTTACAGAGGTTCCTATTAGAAATTTGGGTTTTATTTAAATTCAGTTGGAAGTCACTGAAGATAGAAGTGATCTAATCTACTTTTTTAAAGTATCACTCAGGCTGCTTTGTAGAGAATGGACTGCGGAGGGGCAGGAATGGATACAGGGAAACCAGTTAGGAGGCTAAGCAGCAGGCCAGTGAGAGAAAATAGAGATTTAATTTGGAGTTTCTTATTTTAGATAGCATCATTGTTTACTGAGTGTGTTTTTTAATTTCTTTCAGGACTAGTTGACCTTCCAAAAGAGAATTTTGAAGCAGCTTACAGTGCTATCACATTGCCAGAAGAATTTCATGATTTTGACACCCAGAATGTGAAGTAAATTATTTATTTTCCATCAATCTTGACATTCTTGATAGTATATAGTTTTAATATTCAGATTTCATGAAGGCAAATGGACTGTAGTTAACAACTGAACAAGTAATCATGCAGTGGACAGAGACTTAAAGTTAGTGTGAAATTCAAGAGTATAACACCAAAAAAAAAAAAAAAATCATTATATCTACTGAATGTAGTTTGCAGTATTGACACTATATTCATCCATTCATTCAATAAATATTTATTGGGCACCTTCCATATGCCAGGCACTGTTTTATGCACTGAGAAGACAGCAATGAATAAAACACAGCTCCTGCCCTCATGGATCTTACATTCTAGTTGGGATAGACAGACAATAAACAAATAAATATACAACATGGCAGGAGGTGATCATCATGAAGAAAAGTAGGAAATAATAAAAAATAAGTAAATAAATAAAAATTTAAATATAAGGTAAGAGGGAATAAAGTGACAAAAAGCACTATTTTATATAGAACGACCATGAAGGCTTTTCTAATAAGGTAAGAATAGAAACCTGAAGGAAGTGAAGGGGCAAAACATTCAGATGCGGTTTCACATAGGGTGAAATGTTCTAGTTAGAGCAAATGGAAAGGCCCTAAGGTAGAGCACATGGGACATTTTCAAAGAACAACATGGAGGCAAGTGAGACTCGAGAGGAGTGAGTGAGGGCCCGAGTAGTAGGAGATGAAGTCAGAGAGGTGGCAGGGCGTGCAGATGATGTCGGGTGTTGTGGACTACAGTAAGAACGTTAATTTACTCAGATGGGGAGCACAGGAGAGTTTCCACACGGGTGACAGGAACTGACTTGATTTCGACAGTCTACCTCTGGCTGGTGTAAGGGGGCAAGGGAGGAAGCAGAAGCCTATTGCAGTAAGAAATCCAGATGAGAGATGGCAGTGTCCCTGATCAGTTCTGTCTTCATTTTATCAAGGCGACAGCAGTCAAATTAAGGATATATTTTGAAGGCAGAGCCAACAGGGTTTGCCGATGGATTAGATATGGCTCTAAGAGAGAGTGAAGGATGACTATGAGAATGGAGTTACCACTTAATGAGACCAGGATAATTAGGGGATAGTGGAGCAGGGCGAAAGAAGTAAATTCAGTTTTGGACATAAGTTCTGAGATGACAGCAAGCCCTGGTGGCGCAGTGGTTATGCACTCAGCTGCTAACCAAAAGGTCCGAGATTCGAACTCACCAGCCGCCCACAGGAGAAAGATGTGGCAGTCTGCTCCCATAAAGCTGACAGCCTTGGAAATGCTGTGAGGCAGTTCTACCCTATTCTATAGGGCTGCTAGGAGTCTGAACTGACTCCACAGCAGCTGGTTTGGTTTTGCTTTTGGTCTGAGATGACCGTTACACATCCAAGGCGGGGTAGGTAGGCAGTTGGATATCTGGGCCTGAACGTTAGGAGAGAGGTCTGGACTGGATGTATAAATTTGGGATTTGGGATTATACAGATGTATTTTCAACCCTGGACCATAAGAGAAGCCCAAGGGAGTGAATGCAGATTTAAGAGAGAGGAGAGTAGTCTGAGGACTGAGTGTTGGGTCATTCTCAATAGTTAGTAGTGTGGGGAATGAGAAAGAACCAGTAAAAGAGGTAGAAAAGGAGAAGCCAATGAGGTAAGAAGAAAATCAAGAATGAGTGATATCCTAGAGGCCAAGTAAAGAATGTGTTCCGTGAAGGAGTGATCATCTATTTCAAATGCTGTTGGTTAGGACAAGTAAGATAAGGACTGAGAATTGAACATTGTTATTTGGCAACCTGGAGATCATTAATATTATATGCATGTATAATAAACTAGTGTTCTATAAATAGTACTATTGATAAAATAAAAACATTCTTATTCTTATAATGAAAACTATTTTTTGTTATAGTTTTTTTTTTTTTCCAGTATACTGTACCAGCATTGTGTTATGTTCACATGTTATTTTCATTCTCACATTTTTCCATAGTGCTATTGATGTTTCGGAGCATTTTACTCAGAACCAAAGTAGACCAGAAGAAATCACACTTAGAGAAGATTATGACAATGATCTACTTTTCCAAGCTGGGAGCTTTGGTAAGAATATTTGAGAAATTCAAATTATAAGACATAATCAATTATATTTGCATTTTTGTATTGAAATGGTGCCAATAGAAATATCTTTAGAATGAATCTTCAGATGTCTAAAAGTAATCCCCAATAAGTTTGTCATTGCCGTTTTCTAGTCTAGATGGCACTACCAAGACTCAGTCTTAGGCTCTACTTCCCTTAGGCGTGTACAGCCATTTACATACCTACTATACATCAGATGGAAACGCTGGTGGTGTAGTGGTTAAGTGCTACAGGTGCTAACCAAAACGTTGGCAATTCAAATCCACCAGGCGCTCCTTGCAAACTCTATGGGGCAGTTCTACTCTGTCCTATAGGGTCTCTATGAGTTGGAATCGACTCGACGGCAGTGGGACTGGTGTTTTGGTTTATTTATCAGATGCTACATGGAGTCCCTGGGTGGTTAATGGGCTTGGCTGCTAACCGAAAGGCTGAAGGTTCAAGTCTGCCCAGAGGTACCTCAGAAGAAAGGCCTGGCAATTTACTTCCAAAAAATCAGCCATTGAAAACCCTAGGGAGTACAGTTCTATTCTGACACACATGGGGTCACCAGGAGTTGCATTTGAGGCAACTGGTTTTTTTCATAGTCATCAGTGCCAACAAAGCTTAAAGAAGCAGTTCCTTTCCTAAACGAACTTTCAGGCTGGGAGAGAGACAGTTGTTATAGTTAACATATTTACAAGGTTTTACATGTATGCACCATAAAATGCCTTCAAAATATTATATTCCTCCAGTGTATGTTGACATAAACTGTAAAATAATAGATTTAAAAACAGGAGGAGGAAATGCTATCACACTAAATGTTCACATTGTGAAATGGGCACTGATTTAAAAAATGTTAAAACCTGTGTGGGCACGGTGAATGTATTTCAGAATTGAAGCAACATGGTTTAATCAAACTATATATTATTTGTTCATTTTTATGGCATTTTTCACTCTCTTGCATTATATTTATATAACTCTTATACTGGTCTGCAAATTCCATGAGGCTAAGATCTGTGTTATATTCATCTTTGAATTTCTTATAGTGCTCAACACAGTAAGCATAGGAGAAAGATGGTCAAATTTGCCTTGGAGGGTGGGGTGGGGGGCAAAGAAGGATGCTTGAGCTACATCTTTAACCTTGGCTTCTTATCCTTACTCTCTTTCCATATCTCTTATTACCTGTAGTGGTATTTCTCAAACAATATGTGGTGAAGAACCAGTTCTGTTATTTTTTTGTTTGTTTGTTTCCAATCTCTTATGGACTGATACTTTTATAAAATACAATAAAAATGAATTGCTAGAAAAATAAAAAATTTATAAAAAAAATATAAGCCTCAATATTTATTATTAGATTCAACATGTGTAAAACTACTCCGTTAAATTGATATAAAAGTTTGTACACATTTACTTCTAATTTCTGTAGTTCCTCACGTAACCTATCTAAACTGACTCAAAAGGAAGTAGAAAGCCTCTACAGATCCATAACAAGCAAAAAGATTGAATCAGTAATTAAAAAAAAAAAAAACTACCAAAAAACAAAAGTCTAGGACCAGACAGCTTCACGAAGAACTGACACCAACCCTTTTCAAACTCTTCCAAAACTTAAAAGAAGAAGGAATATTTTGGTGCCCTGGTACTAAAACCAAAGACACCACAAGAAAAGAAAACCACAGACCAATATCCCTTATGAATATAGATGCCAAAATTTTCAACAAAATACTAGCAAACAAAATCCAATAGGGTATTCAAAGAATTATACATTTGGGGTGGAGAAGGGGAATGTACTGTCACATTGTAAGGATTGTAACTAGTGCCACATAACAACATGTGTATACATTTTTGTGTGAGAAATTAATTTGAGCTGTAAACTTTCACCTAAAGCACAATTTAAAAAAAATTGTACATCGTGATCAAGTAGAATTTATTCCAGGAATGCAAGGTTGGTTCAAAGTTAGAAAATCAGTCAATGGAATACACTAATTAATAGATCAAAGGAGAAGAACAACATGATCATCTCAATCGGTACAGAAAAGGCATTCAAAAAAATCTAGCACACTTTCTTGATAATTTCTGTAGTTCCTTTGTCATGGAGCAGGCCACAGGCCATACTCTGAGTATCACAAATCTCCTACTGCCTGGAATTCTAAACCTTGTAATGTAACACACTAGCAAAGAGGTCATCGTATTCCCTACTGTCCAAGATACATCCCCTTTACAGATTTTCCTGTAAACACTACTGCACTTCTCCAGGCTTGAAACTTAAGGATCACTTACAGCTGCACTCTTTGTCAGTTTTATACCAGTGCTGATTTAAAAAAAAAAAAAAAGTTTGAAATATCTCTTAGGTCTCCTTTCTATTTCCCTAGCCACCAATATAGTTCATCAGTACTTCAGGCCTAGAATGCTATAATACCTTCCTACACATCTTCCTCCGGTGTTCTCCTACATTTTGTACATGTCTGCGAGAGCAGTTGTGCTCATTTCCATTTTTTGTCTGTATCGCATTCCTCTGTTGAAGTGCCTGAGTCTCTGTGAGTTACTGTGTCAAACACCTCTGCCTGTCCTTAAGGTCCTCTACCACGTTATCACTTTCTCTATCATATCAACTTCGTGTGTTAGTTTTAATGTGTATAGACTTTTTGCTCTAGTTAAGGAAATGCTGTTACCAGCCAACAAATACAATTTGGTTGCTGTCTGCATTGTGTCTTTTTCTACAATCCGAAAAGGTGGGAAGAACATGTTCTTAGTAGACCGGCAGTTCGGTTTGAATCTGAACTTTGTCCATTGCTTTTCTATGTTAACCCACCCCTATTGAAGCAAATTACCTAACCTCTCTGAGCCTTAATGCCCTGTATGTAAAATTGAGATACTACTTACAACAGTACAGGGTTAGTTCCCTTATCCTCTCCTTTAGTCCTTCGTACCAATATGTGTTTTTTTTTTTCTCCTTCAAAAACTAGCTCAAACCTAATGTCCTATGTTTTTAATATTAACCCATCCTATTCTGCATTATAGTTTAAAATTGAAGTAATTTTTTTTTTTTTTTATAATCTCAGATCCTCATGATGCTCGGTGCTAAGAATATTGTATCTGTTCATAAATGTAATCTGATTGACCAGGGCTGATTTTTCCTTTTGGATTTATCAAGTTGTACCTGAATAATGTAAACACATTCTTGGTAATTTCTGAACGAATCACTTCATCTTTTCGATTGAGCAAGTCTTTGGTCCAATACAATGAAGGTTGCCTTTTTAAACTCTTCCTCTCTAGAAGACGTAGGTTTATGGAAGATTTTCAACATGAGCAATGCCTCATGTTTTTCTTTACTGTTCGACACTAACATGAGTTGTTAGAAGGAGGGAAGAGAAGAGCAAGCTGTGACTTCTAGGGTTTTAGACTCCTGAACCTAGAGATTCAAACGCAAGGGAGGGAAAGAACATGCAAGAGCTGACAACCAATCGGGAAGAAGATTAGCCTGAAGCAGGGAGTTCATTTTATCTGCTACTGTCAGTGTCTTAGGAATTCATTCTCATAAGTCTCCCTTTTATAAAATGTTTCACCTATCCGGAAACATGGCCTCTGCTCCCTAAACCCCTCATTCCCTGCAACTGTCAGTATAGTATAGAATAGAGGCTTTGGAGTCAGATGGAACTGGCTTCAGATCCTGGCTCTGTCATTTATTAGGGGTGTGACTGTGTATAAGTTATGTAACCTTTCTGTGGATGTGTTTTCTTATATGTACAATGAGAATTATAATAGTGTCTTCTTTTAAGTAATACAGTGGACATGCTAAGTACTGAATTAATGTGAGCTGACTGGGTTTCTCTTTTTTTACTGACGTATCTCCAGCCCCTGGCATGTTGACTAATATACAGTTACTTGATAAATATTTATTGAATGAATGCTGCAAGCCCACTCTTTAGACTTTTACCCACCTTTCTATTTCCTAAGAAGCAGATAGGTTCCTTATTTTTCAAACTGCCATTATGAATAAAAAACACAAGAGACGTGAAGTAACACTTGGGCATTCAGAACTTGAACTACATAAAGTAAAATAATCATTCCACCTGACATAGTATTTCTGTCTTCTGGGAAATTATTACACTATGTCATAACTACAACTACCCTTGATATTTCAGCAATGTTTTTTCTACTGCATTGGAAAAAGCATTAGACTAGAAGTCTAGTCTCGACTGATTAACTGAGTGACTTTGGTTGAGTAATTAAGTTTCCCAACTCGAATTTTCATCATGTCTAAAATCAGGGGAATTACATTAAATGGTATCTTGATTTCCCTCTAACCCTAAAATTCTGTGTTTCCTATGCTAAGTCTGTATTAATAATATGTATTTATTTAGGGGAGGAATCCGAAGTTCTCAGAAGACATAGCTTCTTTGATGACAACGTATTATTGAATTCCAGTGGTCTTTTAGTTGAACACAGTTCTGGAAGCCTCAATGGAGAAAAATCTCTGTTCTATGACAGTGGAGATGGATTTGGAGACGAAGGGGCTGCAGGAGAAATGATTGGTATGCTGCGTAGCCATATAGAAATTGTATATTTATTTCAATGAAATTAGTACAATTTACTGGAGTCCCTGGGTGGTACAAATGGTTAATACGCTCAGCTGCTAACTGAAGGTTGGAGGTTCAAGCCCATCCAGAGACACCTCAGAAGAAAGGCCTGGCAATCTACTTCTGAACAATCAGCCATTGAAAACCCTGTGGAGCGCAGTTCTACCCTGACACACACAGGGTCGCCAAGAGATGCAAGCAGCTCCACAGGGACTAGTATGCATAGTACAATTTATTAGTAGATTTATTAGCTCAAACTAGAATTTCAGACGTGTGTCTATGTCATGTAGGTCAACACATGTTTATACAAGTCCTCAAAACCTATGATATATGTAAACATTAAGGTAACATTAAGGTTTTTTTTTTTTTTGGTTTTTTAAGTAAATAGTTATCTGCTTAAACACATTTTCCATGTAAATTGTGAAATGCTGCATGCTTTATTTTATCTTTACAAATTCCTAATTTTCAGAGGGGATGGAATGGGGTTAGTATATTCCTCACAAAATATACTAGACTGTAAAATGGAAAACGTTGTTTTTCTTTAACATAAGTTGTGGGACAGCTATTCTAAAGGATCCAGCATTTGGGATATTTTTTAAAATAATCGTAGAATTAGGGTGATAAAAGCTAGGAAATTCTCACATACATATTTTAAAGATACTAGACTCTTCTTATCAAATCTTTTTTTAATGTTCTAATTCACATTAAAGGCTAGTTATGACAAAGTTTTTGAAACTTGAGAATTAAAAAAAAAAACAGTGGCTGTAACTTAGTTCTCTGCCAAGGGAATTTGAAACTGTGGGTACTAAAAAATGTTATTAGAACACATTTACCTCTTGGTTTGAAATCTAAATGTGGCTTTGTACAAAGCTACTTACTGTCTGTTTATTGGTTTAGTAAATAACTCCTAAGCATTTGGAAATGGATTTCTTAATAAAGGAAAGGAAATTAAATACATGAAATTCTATGTTATCCTGCATGAAGTGTGGTTGTCTACGCAATCAATCAAATCTAATTAAATAGGGTTCACTCAGTTTGTATCCTTCACAATGTCTTGTACATAATAATGTTAATAAATGTTAGTGAACAAATGAAAGACTCAACTCTACTTTACAAAATGATTGTGTTTTTCAAGACAATTTATTGCAAGATGATGAGAATATCCTGTTAGAAGACAAGCATTTAGACAAAGAAATTTTCCTACCTCCTGAACCTCCCAATACTACAGTGGGTATGTTGAAATTTTCCTTTGTATAGAAAGTGAGCGGATACTAATATTCAAATTAAGCCTCAGAATTTCTGAGCTTAAGTAGTGCTATAGTTTAGTAAAAGATAATAAAGAACGTTATTCCTCAACCTCTCTTAGTCCAACTCTAGACAATAGAGAGCTGTGTTCTGAGAAAGATACGGTGAAAGGTATTCAACTAGGACTGGGTTTATTTGTATTAGAGCACATTTAAATGCTCTGCCAGAATACTGTGCTTCTGAATTGTTAAAATAATATATATTATATGGTAAAAAAAAAAAAAAGCAAACAATTATCATATAGTACGGTTTGACAATCTATGTATAATTTGGTTGAAATTACAGATGTAATTCATGGGAAGGTACCTCAGTTGGTCTGAGGTCTTTTAGTGTGATTTTTCTTAAGCATTAAAAGCCTGATTTTGCTTCTTCACTCTTTCTGATGTTACATTTACTTTCTAGCACAATGGTAGAAATTGAAAATGTGAAAAGAATTAGGCTGTAAGAGTTTAGTTATGGTTCTGTATGGGTCAACTAATAATTATATAACAGAATATAGTTTTTAAAGCAGAGATGTAGTCAAATTTGTATCAGTGATTTATTTTGGTTGCTACTACTATTTTCACTTCCTCTGTGATTGTAGCTCAGCCTTACATATCTCATGTTTAAGAGGGTGTAATGATACCTGATTCACCAGAACACCATGGGTCTCAGACCGCATAATCTCTGAGCCTCCTCAGCTCTGCTAAATACACGATTCTAAGAATTTAGATGTGACTGCAGTTAAAAAAAAAAACCCGTGACTGCAGTTAGGAATATATATATGTACAATTGCTTTATCTTTCACTTTAATTCTCTATCTCACAATATAATCCTGATTTTTTTGTGATTATTTTTATATGTTGATTAGAAGAACTGGATAATCCAGAGTGTACATGTCTACCTGAAAATGAAAAAGTGTATAAAACCACGTTATTATCAAATGAAGAAGAAGGATTTACGCTTGACCCAATTCATGTTTCAGGTCAGACTCATTCATTTGTTTTAATTTTTGATATACTACTATTTTATCTAGTATGAGATTTAAATCATCTATGCAATATTTAGAGGAGGTGGTTAGTCTAGTAATAACATTTGTAATACAGTAGGAGAAGTGTGTGAAGAAAATATGAGATGATCCTTTCATTATAGTTAGTCCTGGTCAAACTATAGATCCAGTTTGGGAAACTGGAAATTTTAAAACTGAATTCAATTCTTGTAGGTATTGAGCCATTATTCAGTGTTGGGCACTAAGTTGGGGACAGAAATGAATGGGACAAGTTTTCTGCTTTTGAGAAGCTTACAGTCTGATCAGGAAGATAAATAAATACGGGGCCCTGGTGGCACAGTGGTTAAGAGCTTGGCTGCTAACCAACTATATTATAGGGCAGAACATAGGTATCAGAAGAGAGGCACTATACCCTGTGGAGATTTGGATAAAGGAGAGATTACATCTGTATGGGAGATGAGAGAAAGTTTTGGAACATAGTGGCATTTGATCTGAGTTTTGTAAAGGTAGGTAGCATTTCAAAAGCTGAACTTGAGGGAAGGGCACTCTTGGATTAAAAAATACTCTAAGCAAAGATAGAAAGTTATAAAAAGCAAAGGATATGTACAAACTAGTAGTTGAATTTGGTTGGAATATAGGTGAATGAAAGGTAGTAGTTGGCAAGTCCCTTAATTAGGTTGGGACCAGAGCTTAAAGGACCCTGAATTCTGAGCTTAAGGATTTTTAAAAAATTTAATTTAATGCAAGTAGAAAGTCATTACATTTTTAAAATAAAGGAATGCTTTAGAAAAACAAAATTGGTAGTAGAATATAAGGGTGAGTTGGAAGACCATTGGAATTGGAAGACCATTGGAATTGGAAGACCATTGAAAGATTGAGAGTTAGTATAATAATGTCAGGCCCTAAAATTACACTCCCTGTGTTTCAATCTTTGCTTTGCCTTTTACTAGCTTTGGAACCTTGTGAAATTTACTTAATTTCCCCAAACCTCAATTTCCTAACTCATAGGGTATTGTGATGATGAAAGGATGCACAGTACCTGGCACATAGTGTTTAATATCAGCTATTATCATCATTATTGAATTATGAGAATAGTTCAGATTGCATAAGAATAGCATATGGGAGTAGACAGGAAAGTGCAGGAACAGGAAGAAGTACCAAAGAGTAGGTGACTGGAGAGAGAGGGAAGGAACAGAAGCCATGGGAGGAAAAATGTTTTCAAGATTCAAAAGATGATTAGTATTATTAGATGCCATACAAAGTCCAAAAGACTGAGATAATCAGAAGGTCGCTGGTGTCTAGCCAAGTTGTTTCAGCAGAGTGACAGGGTTAGAATTCATATTGTAAGTGGAAAAGAGTGAACACGTGGAGTGCAAGTGAAGGCAGCCTGTACAGATTATTCTATATTGATAAAAATTTGGATAGTATGATTCGTAAGAATTTAGTCTAAGATCTAAGGAACTATAATTGTCATCTGAGTCAGAAAACTGAGGAAAAGGAAAGGAGGGGAAGAAAACAGTCTAATCAACAAGAACTGTTTTTTCACATTTTTTTCAAAGCTCAGATATACCATTTTCTAATCAATGAATTTGTTTAATATAGTATTCTGCCCCTCCCAACAAAAATTGTTATTAAGTTGGTGGGTATCTTGCATTCATTTATTCACAACATATTTATTGAGGGCCTATTTTGTGCCAGAGTATGTGCTAACCTCTGGAATCTTACAATTGGGGAAACAGAGGGACAACCCTTGAAAATTAACAAAAAGTCACGTACCATCTCTTCTCTCTGATGTTTAGCCTCAAACATGTTTTTAGGAACAAACAGTAACTATGAATTTAATATATAACTAGGTTCTTCAGGGAGATCCTCATTTTAAGTAGTGTAATTGCTATGGATTTTATGTTATATACTCAGGCTTGCAAGGAATAAAGCATTTACATTTTTTCTTTACCGAATTCAACCCTGAGCCCCTATCCCATTGGGCTGGCAGGAAATACAATCTGCATAGCTCCCGCGTCCTCCCTAGGCCATGTAATACCAAAGTTCAAGGGAGGGGCGTTGGAGGTAGATGGAGACCTCGGCCATCAGCAACACCATCCTGTGGTCCCCACTGTCCCAGCCCACATGTGAGATCATCACACAGCCAACCCCTCCAGGATCTTCTTATGTTCCCAGGATTTTACCGAGGCACAACAGTGAACAGATTCCTGTTCCTTCTGGTTCCGTTTGGTTTCAGACCTCCACTCACTCTGGAAAATCTAACCCTCCCTCCCCTTTTGCAGCTTTACTAAAGAAAAGCTTGACTTCAGGCAGCTTCTGCTTTCTGCCTGGTAAAACTCGCTAAATATCATGGGCCTAGCTACCTACTTGGGATTTGTGTACGAATCTCAGTTGAGGAGGAAAAATACACTGGACAACTACAAATTAGTTTTTCAAATAGTTATCCTGTTACATAGGCAATTTTCATTTTAGAGATCCTTTAAATTAAAAAAAAAAATTTTTTTTTTTTAATTGGGTAACTTCCCTCTCGATATAGCCTCTGCTCCACATTTCCTCAGTTGCCCATTAAGTCAACAGAGTCCTCCCTAAGCACCCTTGGGAAACACCTTACAAAATGCATCAGCTACTGGCTGCTCAGGCAAAAACTTTGCAAAGTGTAATTTTCAGAAGAGAGAAGCAGATTTTCTCCCCAGTACATCTCCGTAGGGTGTATTATGGTAGTCATTTCTTAGTTAAGCGCTGCCTAGAATATCATTTTAAAAAGCAGTGCAACCAATCATATTTGTGCCTTCTTCTCATACTTAGACATTGCTGAGAAAAGGAAAGGCAAAAAGAGGAAATTGCTCATAGACCCAGTCAAGGAGCTCAGTAGCAAAACGATGCATAAACAGCTTACTTCCTTTACGGACACACTCATGGTTTTGGAACTTGCACCCCCTACCCAGAGACTGATGATGTGGAAGAAGAGGGGAGGAGTAGACACACTTCTGTCAACTGCCGCTCAGGATGTGATGCATGCCAAACTTAAAAGGGTAATCGTTGCCGTCCTTTCACATCGATATATGGTGCTTGCTTATAAATAAATAAATGCATGTTGACGTATATACAACGGAATTTAAACTTGTGAGAAAATACCCCCTTGCTTCTTTTGAATTGATTTTCTAGATGTATGTGTATGAATTATGGTTTTTACTTTGTATCATATGTGGTTGTATTTTATTGAATTGCTTTGCTTGTATAAAAACAAGAAACCAAAATGTATATTTTTACAGTTGTTTACAAAATGCTTTCTGTCCTCTGGCTTTAAACTTGGAAGAAAAGTTATACAGAAGGAATCAGTAAAGGAAGAAGTGGGGAGCCAGAACCTAGTAGGTGAGACTTCCTAATTCTGTCAATGTGGAGGAGAATGTTGTGGAAACAAAATTGCATTTTATATTTCAAAATAAAGATGGAATCCAATTCCTTATTCCTAATTATAAACACTATCTCTAGAAGAGTATTTAAACTTAAAATGAATTGTTAGAGCAGCATTGCATTTTTCTATTTTTTGGATATTTTTTATCCCAGAGGCTTCATCAAGAAGATAAGTCTATATATACCACGTGGGCTATTCTTGATTTCACTCTTTCCCTCCTTCCCCATCCCGAAAGGCAGTACTCACAAACCTTCAGCAAAGAAAATCTTTATATTCTGCAGGATAATGTTTTATTTTAAAACAACTAACATGAAAATCATCCAGTGATAAAAATAGCGTTTAAGCAATATGACTAACCCAAGGCATAGATATTTTCATCCACCCAGAGGACACATGGAGTGTTAATAATTGCTGGTTATTATTGTGAAATTATAAAGTAATAATAAATTCAACTTATGTAGTGAGCGCATCTCTACTTCCTGGCCACCCTTCCTGAAGGCATTAAAATCTCCTGAACAATATACTGAGACGGACTATCCATGTTGTCTTGTGAGTGAATGTGTGGGAGTGAATGTGGAGGAGATGGAGGATGGGAAGTGGATGTGATAAAGAGTCAGAGGAGGGGAAAGGGAAGATAAATATGTGAGACTTGGGAAACCATACAGATAGTTTATATATGCTTTGCTTAAATTCTTATATTTTAAGTTGTCTATCAAAAGTTTTTTTTTTGTAACAACCATATCCCAAATTCAAGTTTTTTAAGATATTTGGTGAAACCTTCTCTACTTCTTTGACAATTCAGAGACCTCCATGTTGGAAGACCCAAGTTCCCAGCAAGACTTAAGTCAAACCAAAGCTTGGGAGGATGTGATTGATGGATCCAAGTGTAGCTCTCAAGAAGATACCAATAAAAATACTAACTCTGAGGTAGGTTAACCAGAGAGAATCATAAAAGTATTATTTTCTGACACAGATATGGTGATTTTTTTCCTTATGACTGCTATAGGAATGTTGGGACTCTGGTGTTAAAAAAAAAAAAAGTTGCTGCCGAGTCGATTTCAATTCACAGTGACCCCATAGGACAGAGTGGAGCCCATAGGGTTTCCAAGGAGTGGCTGGTGGATTCAAACTGCTGACCTTTTGGTTAGCAGCCAAATGCTTAACCACTGCGTCACCAGGGCTCTGAGACTCTGGGAAATTTTCTTATACTTATAGTTTATATTTCATCTTGCATTCTTCTACCATTTTCTTTGGCCAGTAGAAGTACTGCAGGGTAAAACGTGATTTTTGCTTCCAGAACAGTATTCCCTAAAAGTTTAGAATAGGAAATCACAAGAAAAAGTAGCTTCATACTGAAATAGTATTTTGTTACCATGAATTATGATATAATGCTATTGTGCATCAGTCATTAAATGAATGACTGTCCGTACTTGAATCTGGCTACATGACGAGACTCCTCCTAGGCCCCACATTTAGTATCTCATGGAATCTTTTAGGTCTCTAGCCAATAAACCTATGTTTTATTTCTCATCATCTATTTACCCTCCCCACCTCTAAGAGTATTATGTTTTAAACCTACAAATTATCTTGCCCTTGAATCTAAAGGACTATCTAAAGATCCATAACCAAAAAAAAATTCAAAAAATCTTACAAGTTAGTTGCGAACAATGTGCTTTAAAATATATTTCCAGTTGTCACTTTATGTGAGTATTATTGCCACACTAGATAAAAATAAACTAGTGCTTCTCTGTTCTGCTCCATCGTCACTGTATTTTGATAACCGCTCAGGGAATTCAAAGTCAATTCACGTTGAAACTGAATGCCCTTGGAAGAAAAGATAATTTTATAATGTGTTAAAACAAAATGCGTTTTACTAAATATTTGATTGCATACTGGATATTGAGATATGAGGTTGTCAGTACTACTCTCTTGCTTATTTGGGTTTGTGCATTTCTTAGAGAGCATCTACTGAAAATTATGACTAGGCAAACTCGTTTAGTCTATGATACTTTGCAAGGAAGATATAGTTTTAGTTACCATAGATGTATCATAGATATATTAACAGAATAGATTTTCCCAAGTGTTTGAAGTGCAAAGAAGGAAAGAGATTGATGCACCCGTTCTTTTGAACTCTGTATTCCTTTGTCCTAATTTGAGGAGGTGGAAAATATTTCTGAATATATCTTGTGCTTATTCTGCTCCCATAAATGGTGAACAGATGTGAAATACACTCAGGCATGGGAGCACAGTCAAACTGAAGGGACAGGAAGATACCGATTCTGATTAATCATTCCTAAATCTTCATAAAGCAGAATTTTTATATAAAGTAATTACAAAATTGAGAGTATCTAAAATGTAGCATATTCATAGAAATTAAAGGGAAGAACATAAGGCTCCATAAATATGTGTATTAAAGAATAAAATGCAACTCCTTATACCCACCAACATTCTAAAAAGCTGAAGTGAAAGCTCGAACTATATTGTAGAAAACTCCCAACTTAATCAAGATCTGGGATGACAGCGGGGAATGAAGCTTGGAGACTGGTGGAAGATAAAAAAGAGGCTGATGGTTTATAGCAATGAAAAGGGGAGGAGACGATAAGGAATGGAGAATTTCTGCTTTTTCTTTATTTCTTCCCTCCCCTTGCAGAGCACTAGCACCATTTTTTTCTTTCCTTTTGCCAGTTACAGCTCCAGCAGTAGTGGCAGGAATCCTGCCATGGAGCATTGCAGATCTTTTTCCCCTGTAAAAGCCCTATGAGGTGTTCTACTTTGTCCTACAGGGTTGCTATGAGTTGAAATTGACTCAGCAGCAGTGGGTCTTACCTGGTACTGGAGTGAGAACAGAGGTCAGTGACTGAGGCTAAGTAAAATGCTCCGAAGGAAAGTGGTCTCAGCAACCATAGAGATTTCTGATATGAGGTCTGCAGTGGTGAGGGAAATGGGAGGGAAAAGGATAGGTAGCAAGGAGGAAAGGGCTGTGCAAGTTCTCCATTTGTAGGTGGTGGTTGTTAGAAGTCATACAGTTGATTCGACTCATAGCAACCCTATGTATGAAAGAATGAAACACTGCCCCATCCTCACAATCATTGCTATGCTTGAGCCCATTGTTGCAGCTACTGTGTCAGAGCATCTCATTGAGAGTCTTCCTCTTTTTCACTGACCCTCTACTTTACCAAGCATGATGTCCTTCTCCAGGGACTGGTCCCTCTTGATAACATGTCCAAGGTATGTGAGATGAAGTCTTACCATCCTTGCTTATACGGAGCATTCTGGCTGTACTTCTTCCAAGACAGATTTGTTCATTCTGGCAGTCTATGGTATATTCAACACTCTTTGCCGGCACCATAATTCAAAGGCATCAGTTCTTTGGTTTTCCTTATTCATTGCCCAGGTTTCACATGCATATGAGGCTACTGAAAATGCCATGGTTTGAGTCAGGTGCACTTTAGTCCTCAAAGTGACATCTTTGCTTTTTAACACTTTGAAGAGATCTTTTGTAGCAGATTTGCCCAATGCAATGTGTCATTTGATTTCCTGGCTGCTGCTTTCATGGGTGTTGATTGTGGATCCAAGTAAAATGAAATCCTTGACAACATCAGTATTTATGGGAGGCATATAGAAAACAGGAATATTTAAGGCAGGGACTGCCTATACTAGAATATCACAGAAATAATAATATTTTGAGAATGCAGATAGTAGTTAGTTGTTATGGATTGAATTGTGTCCCCCCAAAATATGTGTATCAATTTGGCTAGGCCATGATTCCTGGCATTATGTGACTGTCCACCATTTTGTCATCTGATGTGATTTTCCTATGTGTTGTAAATCCTATCTCTATGATGTTAATGAGATGGGATTAATGGCAGTTATGTTTATGAGGTAGGACTCAGTTTACAAGATTAGGTGTGTCTTAGTCCAACCTCTTTTGAGATATAAAAGAGAGAAGCCTGCAGAGAGACAGGGGTACCTCATATTACCAAGAAAGTAGTGCCAGGAGCAGAGCACATCCTTTGGACCGGGGGTCCCTACACTGAGGAGCTCCTAGTCCAGGGGAAGACCGATGACAAGGACATTCCTCCAGAGCCGACAGAGAGAGAAAGCCTTCCCCTCGATTTTGGACTTCTAGCCTACCAGACTGTGAGAGATTAAACTTCTGTTTGTTGAAGCCACCCACTTGTGATATTCCTGTTGTTGCAGCACTAGATAACTAAGGCAGTAGTATGTAAAATTAGTTTTAGAAATGAACATTCATGTTATTACAACATTTAAGAAAATGATTATTCGTGAGATAACTACCAGCAAAATTACCTAACCTGCCCTAATTTTCTTTAGCAGGGTGTTGAAATTGTTTCTTCTGCTGCCAAGGAATCCTCTTTAAAGAATGCCTTCTTGACACAAGAAATTGAAAATTGTCCAGTTGAATTGGTAAATGTATGTATAGTCTCAAGAAAATTCTTAAAAACCTTGTTCCTAAATATTTAATGCCTTATTTATCTAAAAATTGGTCCTTAGAGCTGTCATTTTACTTTCTAAATTTTAGTTTAAATTAGTTATCTCAACAGATGTATGAGAGTAGTTTGATAAAACATATTCAGAATTGCTTTGACATGTTTGTCTTTAATTTATTTTGAAACTTCAAATAATTTTAAAGAAAGGTAAAAAATTTTTGTGTTTATCAAAAGTAGTCATGAATTTTAAAATGTTGAAAATCACCATTTTAAGTCATATAACATCTCTAGAGAAACAGAACAACATTGGGGTATGTTCTAAGATATTTCAATTTTATTCTATTTACAAAAAATGTTTGGACGTTTTCTCCAAAGCATTATATATTTCAAGGCCTATATCTAAACAAGACATCTAGAGGTCAGGAAAATAAAGCCGTCTGCTCAAAGGGCCACATGTCAATAGCAAAACCGCAAGTAAAATCTAATGTGCCCGATTTCCTGTACATTACTGCCTAAGTCTTTGTCCCAGAGTACTGAAGATATTTTTAAGATTCTAAGACATTTTAGCAAACAATATTTAGAAAATAATACCAATTTATTAATATGTTTTTTTCCTGTTGCTGTCAATTCTGACTTACCGGGACCCTATAGGACAGAGTAGAACTGCCCCATAGTGTTTCCAAGGAGCACCTGGTGAATTCAAACTGCCGATTTTTTGGTTAGCATCCATGGCTTTTAACCACTACGCCACCAGGGTTTCCTTATTAATATTAGGTATTATTAGTAAGTACCTAATATTAATTTATTTTTAAATAAAGTATCATTGTAATAAGTTCTGAGACTCTTAGATTATTTTTTTTTTTTCTTCCATGGAAAACAGACTCAATTCTCTGGATATTAGGACAGAATTAAAAATATATATATATATATATATATATATGTATATATATATGTATGTATCTATACATAATTATAAAGTTGAAATCCTTAACAGGATATATATAGATACATATCCTGAACTTCTACCTGAAACATCAAATAGCTGAACTCTCTCTTTGTTGCTATAGATAAACACAGGTTACTTTCCTACATAGTAAAGCAAACCACAACACAGCACAAATTCAGCTGTTTTAATAATCTACCGGGCTCTCCTCACAATGGATTCAACTGTAGGGTGTCCAGATAGATCAGGTGGACAGGCTTCGGCAAAATTCACAGACGATTCCTTCTGAGCCTTTTTCTGGCTTAGTTATACAATACAGGTGAAGCTACAACCTCATGGATCTTTAACAAAGAGTTGGACCATTGCTTTTTACATTTAAAAAACAACATCTGTGTATTTAACAATAAAATAAATATTAGTAAGTAGATGAACTCATTTTCCCCAGGACAGACCAGAAAGTAGCTGGAGGGATTTGGAAAATTCTTCAGAATAAACAAATCAGCCTCTTTGGACTATGAGAAAGGACACAGCATAGACAGGATCAGGAAGCCAGTATAGCTAGTGGGAATGGGGACTCAGCAGCTCCTAGGCTGAGTCTCCTCTGCCTCAAATGATTTAAAAAAAAAAAAAATTATACAGAATATTCTGGAACTTTCTGAAATAATATTGGAGTCCATGAAATTGTTGGGACAGCCCATGGGTGTGTGATAAGGGTGGCACAGACACTATTGGGTTGCATGGTCAGAGCTAGCCTAGCGAAAAATTATAAAGTAGGTCAGATCTGTGCCACTTCCCTTCCCCCATCCCTTTGTAGGTTTGTTCTTTTATCAAACTCATCAGCACCTTTTCTGTGCCCAGTTTCTGTTCTCAGTTTATAAGGTGTTAGTTGGTAAGGGCTTACAGTGAGTTCCTGCTAAGGGATTTCAACTTGACGATTTTTAAATACTGAAATGTTCCTTAAGGTGGTTTAGTTTCGAAGACCAAAAGAGTGAATCTATTTTGATAACATGACAGACAGTAGGTTGATCTTTTTTGGACAAGTCACCCTCAAAATCTGAAAGATTTTTAACCCAATTGTATATAAACTACTAAACACCAGTTACTTTCAGAGCTTCATTATCACTGGGTAAGTTCAGAAAAAGGCCTTTCCAAGGCAGTTTTTCTATAGCTTTATGTTTATTCCTGCCAACTAAATTCAGATCGTCAGAACTAGGATAGTCCTAGCCAAAAGTGCTTGTCTTTGGTGACTTTACTTTTGAAAGTAAGGGCACAGTGCCCTGGGATGCATCATCAATAAAGATTGCAGAAACTTCTGCTACTCTGGAGCCCCTTACCAGAAAGTAGTCAGAGGAGTATAGGTGTTATCCTACAAAGGTTGGTCTGTATTTGTACATAGTCGTATTCTCTCTATTATCAGGCTACAAATTCCTTATTTGTCAGGACCTATAGGGTCGCTATGAGTCGGAATCGACTCGACGGCACTGGGTTTGGTTTTGGTTTTGGTTTAGTGTTATAGTTGTGTTTCTTGTAGCAACTTACCACCATTCAGTAAATTTACCAAACATTCAGGAAAATTTGATTAAATGTAATATTTATCAGTCATTCAAACAGGAGTCATTGGGGAATGAACAAAATATTGAGGCAGAGAGATGGAATCGAAGAATTCTCCAGCTGTTAAATAGCTTACGGGTAAGATGGTAGGGTTTATCAACCCTGTTTTTTATATTTAAAAAATAAATAAAAGTTTGACTTAAAGCTTCTAGGCCTTGATAAAAAGGAAGTAGTTTTCATTATTTTTTTTGGAGCCAAATTCTGCTAAAGAGAGATGATTTTGAGTGGTACACCCAGGGTTAGATATAGGAGTTTATTTTGGGTGTCTACATGTTCTAATCAACTTCTGGCCTATATTTGTACATCTATTGTGCCCATTCTATCAACTAATTCTCAATACGTAACTAAGTTTATAAGAGTTTAAGAACTATCAGGGAATTTTAAAATTTAATTTATTTTATAAAAATAACACATATATGTAATTTTAAAAGTTCAGTAGTACTATGCTATAAGGCTGAAAATGAAAGACAAGTCCTCTGTTCCACCCTGACTTATCCCTAAGTCCTGCTCACCAGAGATAAGTATATTAAACTCTTTAAAATGTTCCTTTTAGTATATATGTCCGTATTTTTTTAAATATGTTTTTACTGGTCTTTCTTGACATTTCAGCTTTAAATTTTATGTATTGACTTCTTCAGGCAGAAAGTGAAAATTCAGTGTAGTTACCTCTTCCCTCAATATATTTTTAGCACAAGTTTTGGTTAAATCAATATTCAGTGTTTACCGTGTTCTAATTTTTTTTTTTTAATTGTAATAGTTATGATGCAGGTCTGATTATGACAGACAGAGAAGATACCAGTGTCTTAAAAAAGATAGTTTATTTCTCTTTGAGGTAGAAGTCCAATTTGGTATGACAGCTATGCTTACAAAAGTGTCAGAGACTCAAGTTCCCTTTACCTTCTTGTCCTCATTTTCATGGTCCACAGTGGCTAATTACCCACCATGTCCACATTCCAATCAGCACAGAAATTGTGGGTCCCACTTTTGATATCTGTTGACCAGAACTTAACCGTATTGCCACACCTATTTATTTGACAACTCTGTTGTTGTTAGTTGTCAGGAAGTCAGCTCCAACTCATAGTGCCCTTGTGTATAACAGAACAAAATGTTGCCCGGTCCTACACCATGCTCACAATCTTGGATGTCTGAGCCCATTCTTGCAGCTGTTGTGTCAATCCATCTCATTGGGAGTTTCTCTCGTTTTTGACGACCTTCTACTTTCCCTTTGGCCCAGCTAATCTATTATTATGGAAGAAGAGAAGGATGGATATTTAGGGACAACCAGCAGTTGCTGCCACAAGGACTGTGCAAAAATTAGTTCACATTGAAGCTTCATAGTCTAATTATATTTTTTTCTTGTCAATTATTTTTCTGGGTTTAATCATTGCCTCATTTTTCTTAGTGTCTTTCCAAACTCTCTGATAGTACAATAAAACCCCTTTTAATATACTCAAACATATCAATTGATCTATCATTTCCTTGTTTTTTTCCCTTGGAAGTATCCCTCCTAGAACTCATCATCCTCTTGTTCTGATCTGGACTAGTCACTCTGTAGATCTGCTCCACAGTTTTTGTTTTGGGACATCCCTTTACCATAAAAGTGGGAACTCCTTTGTCTCTTTCCCCTATTAGTTCCCCTGTTTCTTGGTGCTTTGATCTTCCTTTATCTTGAATGTTTTGGTGGTTAACGTCCTCTTATAATTTCCTGATATAAAGAGAGCACGGGAGATAGAGACTCTTCAAGTTTCTATCTCCCATGATGCTATTTCCAATCTAGCATCCTAGATTGGAAGTAATTTCTCTCAGATATCAAAGGCTTTGCAACATTTCTAGGTTTGTCATCCTGTTATTGAAAAGTCAGACACTGCCTTCGTTGGTGATCCTTTGTATGTGACCTTTATTTTCTCTCTGGAAGCTTTTAGGTCTTTCCTTTATCCTTGGTGGTCTGAAATTTCATGATGATGTGCTTTGGTAGGGGTCTTTTTTCATTTATTGTGCTGAGCATGCAGTAGGTTCTTTTAATCTGAAAAGCCATGTCCTTGAGTCTGGGAAATTTTTTTGTATTATTTCTTGAATTTCCTTTTTGTTGTTCATCTGCTCTCTCTTTCTACACTGCCTGTGGATCACATGGTGAATCTCCTGAACTGCTCCTTTAATTTTATAAAAATGTTTTCTCCCCTTTATTAGTTTCCTTTACAATTTTATTTTTCTTCTCTCTAGAAGATTTCCTCAGCTTTATTTTCCAGTTTTTATTGGATTTTTATTTCTGCTTTTGCCTGTTTGTTTTCTAAGGGTTTGTTGTTGTTATTGTTAACTGTTTTGTTTTATGATGTCCTGATTTATTCATTATTTCATTTTTTAACACCTTTATTGAGGTATGATTAACATACAACAAACTGCACATATTGAAAGTATACAGTTTGATAAGTTTTGATGTATGTCTACACGTATGAAACCATAACCACAGTCAAGATAGTGAAGATATCTATTACCCCAAAAAGTTTCCTTGTGCCCGTTGGTAGTCCCTCCCTCCCATTCCTCACACTCTCCCATCCTCCCTCCCCCAAGCAACCTCGGATCTGTGTTCTTTTGCTATCATCCTAATGATTTTTCATGGATGCAGTGTCTTCTCTTAACATTTAGAGATTAGAACTTGTGTCTGGTCTGTTCATTGTCTCTATTTCCTTAATGATTCCCTTGAGTCCATTCTCTTTTGATCTTTCATGTTACAGATTTTACTCGAATACTTGGTGGATCTTTAGTTGTCTATTTTTATGTGAGATACCAAAAAGCTGATTGGAAGCCATGTATTAATGGGTGGGGCTGTGGGCTTGTGGTCTTTATAATGGGACACCCCAGGTATCATTATCTATAGGTCTTTTTCCTCAGAATGGTCAGTTTTTCCACACTAGTCTTTAAATCTACTGCCAGGGAGGACATAAGCATGATGTCAGTGGTTTGGGAACCAAAAGGAGATAAGGGAGAGGCTGGGGATCTTCCTATTTGTGGAATGACACTTCTGTACCATCCACGGTGCCTGGTGTTCCAAGTTCAGAGCCTCAGTGACTGGTATCTCCAGAAAGGCAGCTTTCTCCTCCCTCCTGGGGTCTGGGAGGTGTAGATCCCTGTTTCTGTGAGGTGGTGGAGTGGACCTGAGGGTCTAACTGCTCCCAAGGAGATTTTCAAGGATTTATCCTATTTTCAGCTTTACCTCTCATCCCATGCTTAAGACATACCAATGCCTCCAATTCCTGAGCTTTTCCAAGGTTCTATATTCTATAGCTCAAAGTGGCTTGTTTTTTTTGCTGGTTTTCCTTCCATATGGCAGTTAGGATTTAGCTTTCTCTACTTTCTTTGTCTTTATCTCTTTCCTTTGACACTTTTTATTTTTTCATTTTCATTTTAGAGAGGTTTCTGGAGGGATCAGAAATAAGCATGTCTGTTCAATCTTGCATATTTTTCCCTTAGGTTTTTTTTTTTTAAGGAATGCTTGAAATTGAAAATGTGTCCCTGCTGTACCCCAGGGAAAAAACTACCCAGTCCACATCTTGTCTCCTCAAGGGAGGGAATAAATGAAGACTTAGTATGTTGTTGTTACATGCTGTGGAGTTGATTCCAACTAATAGTGACCCTACAGGACAGAGTAGAACTGCCCCATAGGGTTTCCTAGGCTGCAATCTTTATTGGAGCAGATCTCCAGGTCTTTTCTCCAGCGGAGCCCCTGGGCTCTTTCAAAGACTTGGAATGCCATCTCTGAAAAGTTACTGACGCTAGGTCCCTTCTTTGGTTCAGATAAAGTATGATAATTTATTAATTTGTTGTATGTTATGGAGTGGGGGGAAAAAACCTGTATATAGTATTTTGAAAAATGCTTCACAGCTATCCAAGGAGTTCTATACTCACAGGGTTACTGGCCAGTATTCACTATAGTGTTTCTAACCAAAAAAACTATACTTTTCTGCTGGGAATCTACTTTCCAGTTCTGGTCTTCATAAAAGGAGTTATCGTTATCCATAATTAAATACTTTTTTCCACCTCAGTTATTTCTGGTAGACACATAGGTACCCTATGGTGAATCCAACATCTTTTTCATTTGTGCAAAGAAACTGGGAGATGTTTACATAGTCATATTCCCTTGCCATTGTAATGTCCATATGTATTTATTTCTACATTTACCACTGCTGTTGTGTGCCTTCAAGTCATGGACCCTAAATGACAGAGTAGAACTGCCTCATAGGGTTTCCTAGGCTGTAATATTTATGGGTGAAGATTGCCAGGTCTTTTCTCCTGCAGAGCTGCTGGTGGGTTTGAATCACTGACCTTTTGGTTAGCGGCCTAGTGTTTAACCATTGGGCCAACATCATTCCTTCATTTACCACTAGAGTTGTTTATAGTCACTGCCACCTCTAGGGCCTTTGAGGAGAAGCCTGACTGGCTGGTAATTTTCACCATATTTTGAAGCCTCCCAAACTCCTGTGGATTTTTCCCCCCAATTAGTCCAAACTAATTGTGCTTTCCACAGGAACCGTTTATGTTAACATCATTTTCCAAAAATGTCTAATGGATGTATAGCACATTAGACATTTATATAACCCTTTAGAATTATTTTGCATACATTTTCTCAATGTATCAAACTTGTGCTCTGTGGCCAATGATGTGTTTAAAAGTTTAGTAAAGAGTCATTTGTATTTTTCCATTTAATAATTTCAGTAACTTATCAAAAATATCATTTGTCATTCACTATGTATCCACGGTGTATTAAGCCTGCTGTAGTTCTAATGATGTTTCCCTTTTATTTTTTTCTCTTTTCCAATTATTTTTCCAGGAATCCAACAAGATGGGAATACAGTCCTTTAGTCTGATGAAGCTCTGCAAGAACTGTGACCGAAAACGAACAGCTGCCAAATTTTATAGCTTTCTTGTCCTAAAAAAACAGCGGGCTATTGAGCTGAGCCAGAACGCTCCGTATGCAGATATTATAGCTACAGTGGGACCAACGTTCCATAAAATGTGAAGGAAATGCAGAACATGCAGGGTTATGTCATCACTAGAATTTCTGGGTCAATTGTTCAGTTTAATGCAGAAGTCATCTGGAAGCAGCTGAAGGTCTAATCCATTTCATAGATAAGCAGACTTCCTATTTTCTGTCTGTAAGTTCACAATAATCATATCCAGAATTGGAAACTTATATGCTTAAAAAAATGCTTAATTATAGCTAAGTTTTTTTTTTTTTAACTTAGCTAATTTGAATATATAGGTTCGCTATGAGTCAGATTCGACTCAATGGCAACAGGTTTTTGGTTTTAATTTGAATATATAGCATTTATCATTTCTCCCACTTCAATGTTGCATTTAGCTAGGTAGGATACATTTTTTAAAACACTATATGCTTTTGAGAAACATTCAGCGATGTTTCCTAAAGGCTATTTTGCGTTGGGTTATTTATCTAAATTTTAATAGAGTTAGTTAATAATTAATACTATCTTATTTTTTTTTATTTTCCTGTGGACAATAATTTATTTTATTTTAATACATATCATCCCCGATTTGACCTAATGCCATGGTTTTTAATCTAAAATTTTAGCAAATGAGTTATGAAATTCATCTTTAATGTTTTAAATTACCTGAGTGGCTTTTAGTCTACATAGAGGTTATTTAACCTTTTTTATTTACTATTTAATGATTATTATAACCACCGTTAATGTGTCAGCAAAACTAAATCTACTTTTTATGTTAAAAAAAATTAACAATACTTGGTCAGCTTGTTGTCTGCAGCTACAATTTGAATAAAAGTCTCTAAAATGAATATTCTTTTACTTGGTGTTTAGTGAGCGTATTTTGACATTAACAACGATTGTTTTTCTTCTTATTTGAAGTTTGAGTTAGAACATTTTCATATGATGCTCTGTGAGCTCCATAGTACACTATAAAATGAAGCCGATGGTGCTGTCTAAAATAGTGGTGTTTCTGGAATTACGCTACAAGCAACTAAATTTGAAATAGCCTCTTCGAATATGTTAATTTTAAGGTTTGAATGTCAAAATTGCTTTTAAGTTTTTTCAATTAACATACAGAAAATCTGACTTTTTATTTTGGTGTTTTGTTCTATGAATTTTAACACATGCGTAGATTCCCGTACCCACCTCCACAATCAGGGTACAGAACAATAGCGTCATCCTAAAAAATCCCTTGTGCTATCCCTTTGTAGTCACATCTTTCCCTCGCTCCAACACCTGGCAAACACCTTCTGTCACTATAGTTTTTGTCTTTTCGAGAATGTCCTATAGAGAGAATAACATACTATGTAACCTTTTGTGACTGGCTTCTTTCATTCAGCGTGATATATTCGAGATTCATCCACATTGTTGCATGTATGTTGCATGTTCATTCCTTGTTATGTTGAGTAGTATTCTGTTGTCTGGATAGAACACAGTTTATTTATCCATTCGCCCATTGAAGGGCATTTAAATTGTTTCCAGTTTTTGGCAATTACAAACAGAGCTGCTATATACATTTGTGTACAGTTTTTATGTGAATATAGGTTTTCATTTCTCTAGGGTAAATATCTAAGAGTGGGATTATGGGGTCATATGGTAAGCATACATTTAACTTTATAAGAAATTAGCAAAATGTCCAGGGTGGAGGTACCATTTCGCGCTCCCACTAACAATGTGTGAGAGTTCTAGTTGCTCTGTATCCTTGACAGCACTGAGCATTGTCAGCATTTTTTTAATTATTATTTTAGCCATTCTAATTAAATAAATAAATAAATAAATAAAATTTTTTAATAGGTATATAGTGGTATCTCATCATGGTTTTAATTTGTATTTCTCTAATGGCTAATGATATTGAACATCTTTTCATGTGCTTTCTTAATATCTTCTTTGGTGAAGCATCTGTTCAAGTTTTGGGCCTCTTTTTAAATTGAGTTGTTTGTTTTCTTATTGTTGGGTTTGGAAAATTCTTTATATATTCTGGAGACAAGTACTTTGTCATACATGTGTTTTATAAATATTTTTTCCTAGTCTGTAGTTTGTCTTCATTCTCTTAATAGTGTCTTTGGTAGAGCCGAAGTTTTTAATTTCATTGAAGTCCAGTGTATCATTTTTTTTCTTTCATAGATTGTGCTTTTGATGTCACGTCTTAAAACTCTTTGCCTAATCCCAGGTCATTTAAAATTTTCTCCTATGTTTTCTTCTGAAAGTTTAAGATTTTTACCTTACACAGTTACATTGTAATTAATAAGAATTAAAAAGTATAAACTATGAGCTTTAGGTCAAAGTTTTTTTGCATGTGGATTTCCAATTATTGAAGCACCATTTGTTGAAAAGAATATTTTTTCTCCATTGATTTGCCTTTGTACCTTCATCAAAAATAAATTTGCCTTATTTGTGTATGTCTATTCCTGGACTGGAATCCTGGTGGCGTAGTGGTTAAGAGCTACGGCTGCTAACCAGAAGGTCGGCAGTTCGAATCCATCAGGCACTTCTTGGAAATGCTATGGGGCAGTTCTACTCTGTCCTATAGGGTCGCTATCAGTCAGAATCACCTCGACGGCAATGGGTTAGGTTTTTTAAAAATTTTATTCCTGAATTCCATTCTGTTCCACTGGCTTGTGTGTCTATTCCTTCACCCATACTGCACTAACCCTTGCTGTCGAGTTGATTCTGAGTCGTAGTCACCCTACAGGACAGAGTAGAATTGCCCCATAGGGTTTCCAAGGAGCAGCTGGTGGATTCGAACTGCTGACCTCTTAGTTAGCAGCCAAATACTTAACCACTGTGCCACTAGTGCTCCATAGCTTCATAAAGTAAGCCTTAAAAATGGGTGGTATGATTCACCAACTTTATTCTTTTTTTTTTTTTTTTCAAAATTCTTTTGGCTATTCTAATTCTTTAATCTTTCCATGTAAATTTTAGAATGAGTTTGTTTATATCCACAGAAATTCCTGCTGGAATTTTTATTGGAATTGCATTAAATGTTTAGAACAATTTGGAAAGAACTGATACCTTGACTATGTTCAGTTTTCCAATCTATGAATATGTTACATCTCACCATTTAATTAGTTCTTCTTTCATTTAATTAGCATTTTTCTGTTTTCAGCATACAGATTCTGCACATATTTTGTTAGATTAATGTTAATATATTTCATTTTTGGAGCTACTTTAAATAATATTGTTTTTAAACTTCAATTTCCAGTTGTTTTTTGCAATTACGTAGAAATACGAGCATATGCAGCATCTAAAGTTTTTGTGTGAATATAAGTTTTCATTTGTCTAGGGTAGGTAACTATTTAGAAGTGGTATGCTGGGTCACATGGTAAGTGTATGTTTCACTTTATAAAAAATTACCGAATTATTTTCCAGAGAGAATGTACTATTTTGCATTTCCACTAGCAATGTATGAGTTCCAGCCAATTTTTAATCTACTTTTTATTTTGAGAAAATTGTAGATTTTCATACATTTGTAAGAAATAATACAGAGAGATCCTATATACCCTTCACCTAGTTTCTCCCAGTGGTAACATCTGGCATAATCATCATACAATATCACAACCAGGAATTGATACAATCCACCCACCTTATTAGGAATTTGCCAGTTTTACATGCATGTGTGTGTGTGTATTTAGTACTGTGCAATTTTACCACATGTGTAGATTTGTGTGGCAATGACCACAGTTAAGAAACGAAATAGTTCCATCACAAGGATCACTCTTGCCACCCTTTCATAGCCACAGCTGCCTCCCTCCCTCCTCTCCTACCTAACCCTGACAGTTGCAAATCTGTTCTTCATCTCTGTGATTTTTTTCATTATTAACATTGGTTTTTGTAGGTTAACCTTTTATCCTGCGACCTTGCTAAACTCACAATTTAGTTCTAGAAGGTTGGTTGTGTTTTGTTTTGTTTTTGGTAGATTCCCAAGGATTTTCTACATAGATAACTATGTAAGTACTTCCCAACTAGTCAACCTACTGGGGAAGGTGAGGGTCCAAGAGATGACTATGGCTGGTGCCCAGAGGTTAGTCTGCAGGAAAGAACTGCCTCATAGCAGGATTATATTTATTTTGTAGTTATGATAAGTACATAATCTTTTTTTTTTCTTAGTTTTTATTTGGGGATATTGAATTATAACTGTATATCACCTCATTGGGAAACCCTGGTGGCGTAGTGGTCAAGTGCTACAGCTGCTAACCAAAAGGTCGGCAGTTCGAATCCACCAGGCGCTCCTTGGAAACTCTATGGGGCGGTTCTACTCTGTTCTATAGGGTCGTTATGAGTTGGAATCGACTCAACAGCACTGGGTTGGGTTTGGTTTTATCACCTCATTGTGTATTCCACCATTTTAATTCTTAGAAATTTAAATTAGTATTTTATCCATGGAGAAGTTAATTAATTTGAAAATGTGAAGCTACTTTAAGGATTTTACATTTAAGTTCCATGTATCAGTGCTCTTGATACATGGATATTCTTGCAGGAAGCTTTACTAGATACTTTGCTAAACCCAAACTGAAAGCATAAACCTTTAGTCCGTACATATGAATATATTTTTCCCTACGCATCTCTCCACCCTGTTCCAAAACAAAACAAAAACTACAGATTCCTTTGGAATCATTTTATTTTGCTTTATGCTTATAATCCTCATTTATTACAATTTACGTTATAACTAAACACTGGCTCTCTTCTCAGTCATCTGCTCTATAATGCTCAGGAGAAAATTCTTTACTAGCCGACACTACTCCAGATGGAAATAATGGGTGTGGAGGTGCTGTCTGGTTTTGGGAGAACTCTTGTGAAGATTTCTGGGAGATGTAGCCTTCTAAGTACCAAGTAGAAAAACACAGGAGACAGATAAAAAAAAAAAAAAAGTTATAAATGACATGCTCAGAAGTGATCTGGTACTAAACAAACAGAAAAACAGTAATTAGATGTCTTCCTTTAGTTTCACTTTAAATGTTAAAATAGTTACCTTTATGTATGTAAGTTGTCGTTAGGTGCCATCGAGTCAATTTCAACTCAGACAGACCCCATGTGACAGAGTAGAACTGTTCCATAGGGTTTTCTTGGCTGTAATCTTTACGGAAGCAGATCACCAGGTCTATCTCCCACAGAGCCACCGGGGGAGACGGAGAGAGAGCCCTGACTGGCACCGATGGTTAAGTGCTCCACTACTAGCCGAAAGCCAAACTACTGGGGAAGGTGAGGGTCCATAAGATGACTATGGCTGCCTCAGAGGTGCCTCAGAAGACAGACCTAGTGTTCTGCTTCCGAAAGGTCACAGCCTTGAAAACTATGGAGCAGTTCTACTCTGTACACATGGGGTCACCATGAGTCGGAATCAACTCGACGTCAACTAACAACATATATATATATATCTTCAGTAAAGATTACAGCCAAGAAAACCCTATGGAACAGTTCTACTCTGTCACATGGGGTCTCTCTGAGTTGAAATTGACTCGATGGCACCTAACAACAACATATATACAGAAAGGTAACTATTTTAACATTTAAAGTGAAACTAAAGGAAGACATCTAATTACTGTTTTTCTGTTTGTTTAGTACCAGATCACTTCTGAGCATGTCATTTATAACTTTTTTTTTTTTTTTATCTGTCTCCTGTGTTTTTCTACTTGGTACTTAGAAGGCTACATCTCCCAGAAATCTTCATATGTCTTTATATATATATATATATATATATATATATATATATATGTAATTTAGGTGGGCCTTAGGGAAGATAAAACATATTATCAGCTAACTTACTAATACAGCATTAGTGTTGAAGACAGCAGGCCTCCTCATGTCACTTGGCTTTTTCAACTATAGTTTCTACAGTTGCTTCACCATATTTCCCCACTAAGCATAATATAATGATGGCCATCTTACAAGAGAACTCAATTTAATTAGAGAGAGAAATATAACCAATGACAAAAAAAATTGTAGGCATTTGTTGTAAAAAGTGATGAACATACAGCAAATCTAAGGAAAAACTAACCTCAGAGCTACAGAAAAAATCTAACTTTGAAAAATAACAGTAAGTTTAAATAATTATTTCTTCATGTGCATTATTAATATTGACTATTCCTCACCAGGTCATTACTGCAGAGTCATGACATAAGTCAGTAAAGTCACTTTAAAATTCTTCTCTTGGAAAAGTTAGCTTGAGCTGGAGAGTAGAGGATACCAAGTTCAGCCTCGCTAAGAGCAGACAGAGACTTAAGGGCTGATGAGTCTTAAGAGACTTAAGACATAAGGACTTCTAGCTTGGCATCTGGACTAAGGTCCTTACAGAAGACTGGGGCCTGGCACAATGTGTGCCTGCTCTGTCATTCACTCAGTCAGTATTTGTCGAGCACTTCCTGTGTGTTAGACACTGTTCTAAGCACTGGGAGTATAGTGCGTGGGTGGGTGGGAGGGGACAAGGTTCCTTCCTTCACAGAGTGTATATTCTAGTGGGAGAGATAAATGACAGATAAACAAATAGTAAACACACAGTATATCAGCTAGTGATGAAATCAGCCAAACAAGGGCCAAAAGGGGTGGGAGGAGGGGGGAGTTACAGTTTTATATAGGATGGTCCAGGAAGTCCTTCCTGATGGAAGTTAGGGAGTGAGCCATGTGGATGTTTGGGGTGTTCTAGGCAAAGGGAACAGCAAATGCAAAACCCAGAAGGGGAAGCCTCAGTTAGGAGGCCAGTTTGGTGGGAGGGAGGTGAGTGAGGAGGAGAGCTATGCAAAATGCAATCAGAGAGGTGGAGTGAGGGGCGGCAGATGGCACAGAGTGAGTCTGAAATCCTCTGGTGGGTTTTGAGCAGAGGAATGACTGATCAGCTAGGCAGGACTGCTTGAGAAGGAGGTGGCCCATTCCTACTACACCCCGCTTCCCACACGTGGAGCAGAGAAGAAACTGGGCCAAGAAGCCAGTTTTCTGGATTCTTTGATTCCTTTGTTTCCCCTGTGATGTTGAATGGGAGACAGTGAGGTGCCAATTTAAGTAAACAAACAACAACAAAAAAAAAAAACAGTTGCCCTTGAGTCTATTTTGACCCACGATGACCCCTACATTACAGAGGAGAACTGCTCCACAGGGTTTTCTCAGCTGTAATCTTCAAGGAAGCAGCTTGCCAGGCCTTTCTTACATGAAGTGGCCTGGGGGCATTCCACGTGCCCATCTTTAGGTTAGCAGCCCATGACAAACCACTTGCTCCATCCAGAAACCGCAGTTTAGGGACAAGAGGCATAATGAACACTTTAGTTTGTGGTTGCTTATCTTTCCATCTTTTGGATGATTCACCATCTTAATACTTCAAGGAAAAAAGAAAAAATTCCGTGCTCAGATATTTAAGACTCCTGCTATCATTTTTCTAGCAGTCCAAGCGCTGTTCGCTGTTCGCGTGAAGTAACCCTGGTTCTCGAAGGTTTGGGGAGGGAAAATGTTCCTAAAAGAGTTCAGATGAAATTACTATTTGACGGGAGCCGACTGAGCGTCAGGCACTAAGAGATTGGTGTCTTCATTCCCACGTTACAGGTGAGACAGCCAAGGCCCAGAGAGGGGAAAGGATTGGCCCAGGGTCACACAGCCTGTCAGTGGACCAACGTGCCTTCCACCATGCTCCACCGCCCAGCTCCAAGCACAGGCTGGTAGGTGGGTGGGAGAGGACCCGACTCGGTGCTCGCTTGCATTCCCACCCCTGGGCCCCCTGGAGCAAGATGCCAACTATCTCTTTAAGAAGGAAAGTGAAGACGGGCCGCTTACGCAGCTGCCGGCGAGCCGCCGACTGGCTCGTCCCCTTCATCCACCTCTCCCTCCCCTCCCTCCCGGCAGCCCCAGCCCCAGACAGCACCCAGCGAGCCGCCTCCTGCAGGGGCTCCGGGGAACAGCTCCGCGGCCCGGCGCGGACCCGGCAGCTGAAGCCATGGAAGCCTCCACAGGTGATGACAGGGACCCCGGGGACCTCCGGGCCCACCGCCCCAGCCGCGCCCGCCGCTGCCAAAAGCGCCAAGGGCGGAGGGCGCGGGTCGCTCCCAGGAGCTGAGAAGCGCGGGACCGGCAGCCTGCCCTCCAGGCTTTCAGGCTGCGGCGGCCCAGCTGTCAGCGGTCGGTGGCTCTGCTGCCCGGGGTCCCCACCCGCGTTCACCCGCCCCTTTCTGTCTCTTCTTCCCACCGCCGCAGGTTGCTGATCAGGGCCAGGGCCGCAGCAGCGACTGCAGAGGCGCTGCGCCAAGCCGGGCCGGAGCGGAGCGAGCCGGCGGGGCTGCGGAGGGCGAGTGGACTCAGGTGAGGAGGCCGCGGCCGGGCCAGGGGGGCCCTGCGCTTCCCAGGGGCGTGCTGGCGGCGGGCGGGGGCAGCTTGCTCAATGCGGTAGAATCCTTCGGAGGGCTCCGGCCAGGGAGGGGTTAACCGTGACTCATTCTTACCCTCCCTCATTCCCCTACACCCTCTACTCCCTCAGCGCCCCCCTCCCCACCACCATCACCGAGAAACTCACTAATTAGAGGATGCCTGCCGACCGCAGCGGGGAAGATGCCCAAGGTGTGCCCTGAAGGGGGTTTTAAGACCCCCCCCCCCATTCCTATTTGTCTTCTTTTTCCCTCATTTGGCAAACATTTAAGCTTCTCTCCTTTCCTTCTTGGGGGAGAAGCAAGGGTACCTGGGGATAGGAGAAGGATGGAATCCCATACCCACCCCAAGGTCAAGTGCCAGTGACTACTTCCTTCCCCTCTTCCCCTCTGAGAAACACCAGGGCCCTGCAGTACATCTGGAAAAAAAATTCCTGTGACCCCCTAGAGTAGGAGATCTGAGCCTCAGGCTCCCTGGGATGTGATGCTTTCTCCTTCCACTCCCCAGCAGGAAGCTGAGCTGTTTGGAAGACCGTCTCACCTAGGGAGCCCCATATTCCCTTCCTCAGCCCTCTAAGCTGAAGGAGAGGCCTGGTCACATGCTGCCTTTTCCTCTGCCTTCTCTGTCCATTTGGTGGTGTGGGATGAGCTGGAGGAGCTTCGCAGAAAAAGGTGATTTCTGCAGGCAGCACAGTACAGGAAAAGTGCCAGAGATTGGGGTACTAGTCTCTTAACTTGCTAAGTGGCCACTAGTAGCCACCTTAAAATTCATTAGGCCTGGGTATCTGTCTGTTCATCTCTTAGATGCAGGAGTTGGGTTAGATGCTCTGCACAATTTTATCACTCATGCAGCTCTTACATGTCGGGGGGACCCTCTACTAAAGCACCCCAGAACTTAAACTTGGGCCATAATGTAATTGGGGTTTCTTCAGTTGACCTCTTTCAACTCTGAATTCTCAAGTGAAACATTGACCTTGTGGGCCTCATGGAACTGGAGTCGTCAGACAGTCCTGTGTTGGCAATCCTTCGTCTCTGGGGTGACCTTTGTCAAGTTACTTCCCTTCCCTGAGCTTCGGCTCCTCACATGTAAAACTGGGAAGAGGGGTACATGCCTCAGAGGGCTGATGTGAGGATTAAATGAGCGGTATATGGAAGCACCTAAAATGGTGCTGGTGCCTGTGCCTGGCACATAGTAGGCTCTCAGGGAACTTCCTTCCTCAGTCCCCTCTCTACCTCCACACCCCCCGCCTCCCCGCCACATTGCCCAGAGGGCCTCTGGGCTTGGGAGATAGACAGGGGAAGAGACGAGGGGGTGGCTACTTATAGTCCTTTTCCGCCTGCTCCCCTCATCCCACTCCACTGGTCTTGTCCACATCCCTGTGGATGGTTCCCTGCCAGGGCGTAATGAATGCTGGAGTGTGTTGGGCAACTGGGCTGAGGGCCTAGGCAGCAACCAGAGGCACAGACATTTCCACTGCCAGGGCTGTGACATCATTCTAGCAAATGATGATCCCAAGGAGGCATGTGTAGCCCAGCACTGGGTTTGGAAAGTCCTGGCATCTGAGGGTGGAGTCTGTAAGGGAACAGAAGCAGAAGAATCTCCAGTGCTGGCAGGGGGGCATTAGCCAAGCTTCCAGGTTTGACACGAATCCCCCAGCTCTCCCTTGCCCTCCCTGGAGTCTCTCACTAGACTCTCCCTGAGACACAGCAGTTGAGTTTTTGGTACCTGTCTTCTTTATTCTTTATCTTCCCCACCCTCCTGTCCTTTTCCTCCTGCCCTCGGCCTTTCTCGCTCCAGTTTACTCCATGGACACGTTCTGCCTCTTGACAGCATGGCAGAGGAGTTTCCCCATGGGGTGGGGCAGGACATCTTGTTGCTGCATCATTTGGACCAAAAGAAGTTGTCATGTCCACCCCGCTCCGCCCTGAAAAGCCCATTAGGCTGTGAGCTCCTTCCTGGTAGAGGCCCTGTCTTTTTCCTCTCTGTGTCCCCAGCCTCTGGAACATGGCTAGGCACAGAGTAGGTGCTCAGTAAGTCTTGAATCAAACAAGTTTGAGGAAATTATGTCCCTGAGCCAACTAGGTTAGAGAGAAGCTCTGCAGAAACGTGGTGGTGGCGTAGGTATGCACACTTTCAAGTGTAGGGCACTGTACAGGTTGTTGGTTGTCATTACTATTGCTATTACTAATCCTGTTATTATTGATATTGCCGGTGGCCAACAGATATGTTGCCTGTTTCTCTGGTTAGGCCTGAAGGCACCAGGTGTTCTTGGGAGGGTGGCGACGTTGGTAAGCAGGGATCCAGATGGTGCTGGTTGGTGTAAAATCACTGTGAAGAGGATTGGGGGCAGGGGACAGATAAGGAGAATCAAGTGGGCCAAAATGGACGGGCAGTAGAAAGTCAGGAGACCCAAGTCCCAGGTCCCGTTCTACCACTGTCTCATTGTGTGACCTTGGGACAACCAGGCCTCCTCTAAAGGCTTCAGTGACCCCATCTACATAATGAGGACTCTGGACTAGATGATGTCTAAGGCTCCTTCTGGTTCTGAGAGAACTACTATCATTATCAATGTCATTTATGGAGTACTAGACCATTCCCAGGAGCCCTGGTGGCAAGCACAGTGGTTAAATGCTTGGCTGCTAACCAAAAGGTCAGTGGTTGGAACCCACCAGCCGCTCCACAAGAGAAAGATGTGGCAGTCTGCTTCTGTAAAGATTTATAGCCTTGGAAACCCTGTGGGACAGTTCTACTCTGTTCTATAGGTTTCCATAAGTCTGAATCGACTCAAAGGCATTGGCACAATGTTTAAGCACTCAGCTACTAATCAAAAGGTAGGCAGTTTGAACCCACCAGCTGCCCCACAGGAGAAAAGACCTGGCAATCCGTTCCCATAAAGATTACAACATAGGAAACCCTACAAGGCAGTTATACTCTGTCCTGTAGGGTCACAATGAGTCAGAATCAAGTCAACAGCACACAACAACAGACCATCCCTTTCTCAAATAACCCTCATAACAAATTATACCCATTTTAAAGAGAAGACTGAGGCTTGGAGAGATTAAGTGACTTGCCCATGATTGCAAAGCAAGAAGTGGAGAAATGGTTCTCTAATACCAGGTCTTTCTGACTCGAAACAGCATGCTGTTCTGAAGGTCTTGCTGCCTCCCCACGCATACCTCGCTGCCATAGCTGTGAGCTGTGTGTGTACTTGCACACATGCATAGGTGTTTGGAGAAGGGAAAGTGGTGAAGGATTCATGACAAGAGATCAGGCATTTCTCCAGTGATAGCTGCAGGGGGCTTGCTGGTTGAAGTGTGTGTGAGTCACAGTGAGCTCTGCTTTGTGGATGGGTGGTAGGTGTACCTTTACTAAGAGAATGGCTCCATGACAGACTCCACTTTTTGAGTGCTTGCTATGTGCTGTGCTCTGTTTTACTTATCTAAGAGGTTCTTTTTTACTTATTTACTTAAATAAGAGGTTCATTTGTTCACTCCTCAGCCCATCCCTTTGTATTGTTGTTGTTGGGTGCTGTCGGGTCAGTTCTGACTCACAGCGAACCCATTTGACAGAGTAGAACTGCCCCATAGGGGTTTCTTGCCTGTAATCTTTAGGGAAGCAGACTGCCAGGTTTTTCTCCCACAGAGCTGCTGGGTGGGCTTAAACTTCCATCTTTCTAGTTAGTAGCCAAGCATTTAACCATTATACCACCAGGATATGTAGGCGCTATTATTTTACCTGTTTTACAAGTGAAATAGGCCAGGGCACAGAGAGGTAGTATCTTGCCCAGGGTTACACAGCTAATCTTCTAGAGAACCTGGAGGAGCACTGGACTGGGTGCTGGTCAAAAGGGTTGCTTTTAGTCTGAGCCCTACCACTGACTGAGTAACCTTGGGTAAGCCAGTTTCCCTCTGAGAGCTGATGCTCTCGTCCCTTAAATGGACTAGATGCATCTATTGGCTCTAAAAGGCCTAAATGCAACTCTTGTCCCAGTAGAGGGGGCTGCAGGAGATGCCTAGTCTTACTAAACATTGATCAACTTCTGTTATTATTTATTCACCAGGCCCTGGGCTAAGCACAGGGGATACAGGAAAGAGTGAGGGGTGATCCCTAGTTTCAAGAAGCTCATATCAAGCAAAGGGAGGCAGATACCAAACATGTGCATGTGATAAAATGTCTAGGGACTGTGACACATACTGAGTTGGGGAGTAACAGGGAGTGGGTCAGGAAGGCTTTAGAGAGTTAATGCTATTGTCATTTCCTTGTTTTCTGCATTGATTGAGTTTTCCTATAATAATGATAATAGGATTCTACCCAGCTTGGAATATTTCTAAACTGTTCTACAGACTTGCTGTCTCCTGGCTGCAGCAACCCAGAAGGTGGCCCACAGAGTCTAAGGGATCACCCAAGCTCACTCTGTGGCACAGTCCCAATGGAACTACTCGTTTGTTCCAGGTGGACCAGAACCTTTCCTGTCTTTGGAGGCATCTAGAGGCAAGAATGAAATTCCTCTTAGAAAGCCTGTCCAGTGTCTATAACCACCCAGTAGACCAGGAGAATTCTTCATGTCTATTCTCAGCATTCCACCTGTCTGGAGAAGCACCTAACACCTCAAAAGGTGAAGGTGTTAGGATTACATTTCTGAGCTACATGGGGTCTTTTTACATCCAGGCCTCTTCCTTTGATGGGCAGTTGGGGCTGGAAAAGGTGGGATGTGGGTGATATGAAGCTTGGGCTTGGATGAAGGAGAGGCTTGTGGTTCCCAGGCTGCTTTTCACCTCTTAATGGACAGATATTTGTGAAGCATTTGTCACATGCTCAACACTGTCCTCTGACTTGAGGTGCTGAGCAAACCAAAAGGGAGTGTTTGGGAAGCAGTCTGGCTCAGTGGAAAGAGCCAGCACCAGGGAGTCAAGAGACTGGGATCCCGCCCCAGCTCTGCCGTCTACTTCCTGGGTGGCCTTCAGCAAGGCCCTTTGCTTTTCCATACCTGCAAAACAAGAGAACCAGAGGTGGTGATCTCTAAGGGCTCTTCCAACTCTGACTGGTTAACAATTCAGCCACTCTTTCTTGTGTTCTGTGACCACTTTGGGGGTACAAAGTAGATAGGATGCAGATAACTGTAACTTGAGGAAGAATGAGATAAATATGACAAGAGGCATGAACAAAGGCTCTGTGGGTTTGCCAGAGGGAAAGGGCTTGGGAAAGCTTTGTTCAAAAGCCACCTCTTCAAAGACAGGATGATGCAGATAGATGGAGGTGTTTTTTTAACCAAAAGGAGTAGCAGAAGCGTGCAGTCATTTAGGGACAGAAAAGCTGTATAGCAGAGCAGATTTCAAAGACCAGCACATTTGGGAATCTGTTACATGTTGACCAACTTTTTATTTTGCCAGATAAGGACATTCAAGTTACACTTAAATAGAGTTCTGTTTACAACCACTATCATATTATAAGAGAATGAACATTTTAACACCTCTGCTCCCAAAGTCAGGAGCACTGGTGGCGCAGTGGTTAACAGCTCAGCTGCTAACCAAAAGGTCGGCAGTTAAATCACCAGCTGCTCCTTGGAAACCCTATGGGCCCGTTCTACTCTGTCCTGTAGGGTCGCTATGAGTTGGCATTGACTTGAAGGCAATGGGTTTTTGGTACTCCCAAAGTTAGTGAAGTACAGGATCAACGAAAACCAAGGAAATCCTCAGTGAGATGAATTAACACAATAGCCGAAACAACGGACTCAGACATACCAATGATCATGAAGATGGCGCAGGACCAGGCAACGTTGCATTCTGTTATACATGAGGTTGCTGAGAGTCAGGGCTGACTCAAGAGCACCTGACAATAACAGCAACAACACCCCAGAATAAGAAGGCCATAATATCAGAAAAAAGGGATATACCTTCAAATCAAATACACTTTGCTTTATAAAATAACTTATATTTTGTTCATTTTGCTACAGACCAGGGTCCTTGTGTTTGGCCCTGAAGTCAGACTTCTTGGGTTTGAATCCTCGTCAAGTTACTTTTCCTCTCAGAGCTTCTGTTTCCTCATCTGTAAAATGGGAAAATGGTGCTATCTACCTCATAAGGCCATTAAACCAAAAAAACAAAAAACAGCTGCCGTCCAGTTGAGTCAATTCTGACTCATAGTGACACTAAAGGACAGAGTAGAACTGCCCCACAGGGTTTCCAAGGAGCAGTTGGTGGATTTGAACTCCGACCTTTTGGTTAGCAGCCAAGCTCTTAACCACTTCGCCACCAGGGCTCCAACCATAAGAGGTCTATATACCATGGTAAAAATGAGTGAAGCAAGGGACTTCAAACTCAGTTGTATACAGAGGTAAAATAGGTCAGCTGGGTTGTTTAGGGATTGTAGCAAGCTGGAGAAAAGCAAAGATGTCACTTTGAGGACTAAGGTGTGCCTGACCCAAAAGCCGTGATATTTTCAGTCACCTCATATGCATGTGAAACCTGGGCAATGAATAAGGAAGACGGAAGAAGAATTGATGCTTTTGAATTATGGTGTTGGGGAATAATATTGAATACACCATGGACTGCCAGAAGAATGAACAAATCTGTCTTGGAAGAAGTACAGCCAGGATGCTTCTTAGAAGTGAGGATGGCGAGACTTTGTCTCACTTACTTTGGATATGTTATCAAGAGGGACCAGTCCTTGGAGAAGGACATCGTGCTTGGTAGAGAGTCAGCGAAAAAGAGGAAGACCCTCAACGAGATGGATTGACAACAATAGGCTCAAGCATTACAACAATTGTGAGGATGGCACAGGCCCAGGCAGCATTTCGTTCTGTTGTACATAGGATCACTATGAGTTGGAACCAACTTGACGGCCAGCACCTAATAACAACAATAGCAAACTGAAAAGTGTTTGCTTTAAAAAGGCAGCTGCTAACTGTCCCCGCCATTGTAACCATGCAAGAATGTGGGTCCAATGTTGTCAGATCTTCTGATTTATAACACTGAAGTCTGAATGCTTTTTGTTTGTGAAATCTCCTGTTTTTTTTTTAAATGTAGCCAACTAGGCAGAATTTTTAAATGTGCACATTAAAATGTGTCTCTGGAAGACCTTTGATGTGTGACCTCCGATGTAAAGTTTTAGTTGCCTGGTACATATTGCTTAGTAATCATTGGCTGGTCCATGGATGAGGGCAGAGAAGGGAAACAAGGCTGAAAAGACAGGTCTGGGCTGGCACATGCCTTGTCTACAAGGTTAAGGAGTTTGGCCTCAATTTGACAGTTTATAATCTTTTACTTCTAGGCCCTAGTTGTACCCCTACCCTTTCAGCAGCACTATCTGGGTTGAGTCACTAGGAATTGAGGCCTACAGACACCTCTGTGCCCCTTGAAGCTGGCCTTAGCCAGGCGTCCCTACTGTGGAGTCTCTGGAAGCTTGGTCAGCTCCCTCAGAGGAAAGAACTTGGCTGGTGGCCTGTGAAGCCTGGCACAGAAGCCACCCTTGAGAGATAGGCGTGAGGAGAGGCTTCTGGCAGCTCCTCGCTGGGAGGGTAGTGTCTGCTTTTTGGAAGCCATCCCGGACAGGCAGGCAAGGGCCAGCCACCTTATGAAGTTGTCTGGGCAGCAAGTGATCTCTCTGTATACAGCCCTGCTGTACAGCCCTGCAGAGGGAAAGCTGGGATCTGGTTCAGAGAGAACCTGGAGCATCAGAAGCCCCAATCTCACAGGACAGCTGATGAGAAGACCCTCAGAGGAACTCTTAATTAGCAGGAAAAACCCCACTGACATTGTTGCAGGGCATTCTGGGACCCAGACTAAAGCCACTGATGACAGTTTATATTTTTGTGGCTCCAGTTAATCAAATATTTATCAAACAGCTACTGTGGTAAGAGTATTCTGTTCAGTCTGGGGGAATGCAAAGAAATATGTATCTCCATTCATTCCACCAATATTTATTGAGTGTCTACTCTATATTCAGGCACCAAGATGTGGTGCCTACCCTCAGGAAGCTTTTTAGCCTGGTTGGAGGGAAGACATATGGATGGAGCACAGTACTTGGCATATAGAAATGTTAGTAGCAGCTGCCATTTGATTGTGTGCCTTCTGAGTGTTAGGTGCTAGCCATAATAGTACCCTTTTTAGGGGGTTTGAATGGCGATTGAGTGAGATCTTCATCTAAAGCACTCAGCTCTACGCCTGGCAAGTAGTGATGCTCAGTAAAAAAGTAGCTGTGTTATTGTCAACCTGAGAAATGGGGGCAGACCCAAAGAAGAAGGGCCAAGACACAGATGGGTCAGAGAAAACAAGAAGCAGCAAGATAATTCAGGCCCACGTAGCGTATGCCTAGGATAACTTCATTTTATAGATGAGGACACTGAGGCTCAGAGAAGTGAAGTAATTTGTTCGAGGTTATACAGCTACTATGTGGCAGAGCCTACGTTTAAATACAGGTCTTTTTGGCGTCAAAGCTATATGTTCTTTCCTCTATGCCACACTGCCTCTAAATAAGTGATTAATGAACTAAATAATACAGCTGTCATTTGCTGAGCACCTACAATTGGGGAGGCACAGTGCGAAGTGGTCTGCATGCTTTGTATCTTTAATTCTCACCACCGCCTGGTAAGATAGGGAGTTTTTACAGATGAGGAAACCGGGGCTACTAGAAAGAAGATCCTGGCCCCAAATTATATAATCATGAGGTGGTGGGGTCAGGCCCCCAACCCAGGTGTATTGGGCTTGGCCTTTTATACTGTAGTGATGGACGAGTAGTCTTCAGGGTAAAGATAATTGTCTACAGACATTCAGAGAAGAAAGCCGGGCCTCCAAAAGCCCTGAGAGGCGGATTCCAGACCAGTGCTTGCAAGTGCCAGGGAGGCAAATTTTAGCTCTGTTCAAGGGAAAGCATTCTAATGTGAAAAACCATTCAACAATGAAACTGTGTTTTAAGAGCTAGCTCCTCCTTTCTGGGTTGCTCATACAGGCCTGGATATTCTGGAAGGAATTCTTGAAATGGACAGAATTTGGAATGACTGTGCTTGACAGTCCCTTGCAGTTCCGAGGATCTTGAATTCTAGCACAGGGCTGGGTGCCACTAGTGTTCCCAGGAGAAAGAATGCCTGTAGGCAGGGCCATCCAGGAAGGCTTCCTAGAGGAAGGGGGAGGACTAGAGCAGAATCTAAAGGGCTGGCACAGCCAGGGCCCCAGAGAGAGGAGAGGAATAGGATTGTGTAATGTGAGCCCTAGGGCAGTAAGCACACCAGTTTGGCTGGAGCATAGGGCTGGTGCCCCTCAGTAAAGGACAGCCGTCTGTTCTCTTTGGCTTTTTAAATGGTGGAAACGGAGGCACAGTGAATCCTCGGTCTTTCCCAAAGCCTCATTTCGGAAAGGAAGCTGATTTGGCACCACTTCCCCCTCCTACCTCCTACCTCCCACCCCACCCCCTCCTCTCTCCATTGTACCACCCACCTCCCTTCCATCCTCCCAGAAGTAGCAGATTTTGGACATTGAGCTTGTCTGGGAGAAAAGTGTGCTAAACATCGCTCTGCAGCGAGGCGAAGGCAGTGGGGCAGCCTAAGGTGCTGACAGACAACTTCCTCAAGGTTGGGGCACAGAGCCAGAGGAGGAGGAGCCTCGGCTTCTGCTACTGAGGCAGCCGCTGGGCCTCCTGGGAGCCGCTCACTGCGCAGAGTGAGCACAGGCTTCAAAGTCAGGCCTGGTTCATTTCCAATTCTGCCACTTGTCAGCCCATGACTTCAGACAAATTTCCTCACCCCTGTGGGCCATTTTCTCATCTACCAAAGAGGGATCTATCATTCCTGCCTTGGAAGGAAATGGGGGTGATCTGATGCGATCCTCTGTGTACAGGAGACATCCACGAACGCTGTTTCCTTCTGTCTTTCTTCTCCATGGGCCTGAATGGCTTCTCTGCCCCTCTAAGCTTCAACTCCTGCCCAGGTCAATGATAACAGCTACCATACTTAGAGTACAGTACATGCCAGGCACAGGGATATATGACCTTATATCATCCTCATGACAGCCCTCTTGAGGAAGGTAGTATTGTATAGATGAGGAAACCAAGTCAGGAAATTTAAGCAACTTGTCCAAGGTCACACAGCTATCAAGTAGTGGCTGGACAGCAGAGCCTAAATTCTCCTTACCCCCCTTTTTCTCCTTTGCTTCTTCATTCTCTTTTTCTCCCTATTCGTCTTCTTTTAGGCCTATGACTTGGATCCTCCCTCCCCAACCTTTACCTGGGTGCTTCACAGCAAGATTGCTAGCCCTGGGCCTGACTGGAGTGAGCTGGCCAAAGAGCTAGATAAGGTCGTTTCGAGGCTTTATTACTTCCTTAAAGTCCTTAAGTGGCCTTTGGGCTTGTCCCACTGCAGGCTGGCAGCATTCCCTCCGCAGGGTCATTCCTTTTCACCTCAGTGTCTTTACTCACTCTGGTCTCTCTGCCTAAAATTTTCTTCTCATTACTGCTGCTATCTCCCCATGTCCATCTGATGACAGACCCAGCTCCCATGCTGTCTTTCAGGGTCCCTCTTCCACCTCCTACAGCTCTTTCTCAGAGCCCAAGCGCTCAGTCACTACCCTGAGCCCTGTGCTCTCAGAGGATGGAAACCCTCTGACGACTCCACATCCTCCTATTCCCTGCCCTGCAGATACAGCCACCGGAGGTGGAGCCACCTTGGGGCCGCCCTAGAGAGCCACTTGGCAGAGACCAGATTGGAGCTATAGGACAAACTGAGCCAATTCCCTGTTTCATGACTTCCTTCTGGGCAACCCTGCCCTTCCCCACAGGAGGGGAGCTTCTCACCCAGGAGGTTCCTTGCCTGAGAGATGATGGGCCTCAGAGTGAGTTAGCACTGGCAGGAGATCGGTGTTGTAAGGAATCCTAGAGATTAGTCAGGCAGGCCCTTCTGGATCTTTCCAGAGTAAGGGGACCAGGATTGAAGCCTGGACAGTGTTCAGATACCTCTGTCTGGTCTCTGACTGGTTGAGTAGAGACGGCGCAGACTTTGGAGTTGGGCACACTTGGATTGTCATCTCAGTCTCTACCATGGACTTACTTTGTGACCATGTAAGCCACTTAATTTCTCTGACCCTTTGTTTGCTCAGTAGTAAAAATGGGGCGTCTTAATCATAATCCTGGTCTCATAGGAGCAAAACAATTGTCAGAATTAAACTAAATTAGGAACCCCACGTGGGTAAAGCTCCTAGTAAAGGGTTTAGAACTCAGTTGGGTGCTTAATAAGTGCCAGTACCTAAGAACTCTATATAATTTCCCTGATTTTCCAAAACTCCAACACATCTTCAGGTGGTAGTGAGCTCCCTGCCACTGGAGGTGTTCAAGCTGGGCCTGGGTGACCCAGAACAGAAATGTTACTCAGAGAAATGGAACCTCAGTTAGATGGGTGTTGGGCCTTGAAATCTTCAGATTCTTTCCTGCCCTGAATTTCTGTGAAGACTTGACTCAGATCTCATTAGTCAACTATTAGAAATCAGTTGGGGTTCAGCTTGGATGACTGTTTAGCCTGACAAAAGACAGAATTCTGCTGGAGTCATGAGCTAATTGAAGGCTTTCTCCCAAGAGGGGACAAGGCTAGAAACATAATCATGTCCAAGAAGGAGAGCTGGAATGGGTCCCATGAAAGGAACCTGGTTGGGTATTTGGAGCATGTGGCTAAAGGTTTAGGTCAAAGTCTGAAAGGGTTGCACTGTGGCTGTTAGCTTGAACTTCCAGAGAGCAAGGATTATGTCTGATTTACCTCTGAATCCCCAGTGCCCAGCACAAGCCAGGCACACAGGAAGTACTTGGAAAAAATGTTGAGATACTGACAAATAGCCTTGGTGTTCCTGTGAGAGGAATCTTGGGTTGAGAGTCTCTTGGGGCTGCGCTAGAGACCCATGTGGCAGTTTCATACTCAGTGTACACGTGTGTTTGTGACTATAGGTATACATGTGCGTGGCTTCCTAAGAGACTCTTCCTCCTGCTGCTGCTTCTCCTTCCTCTGCCCCTTCCCCTCCTTCTTCCAGCTTTATTGAAGTATAATTGACATATGAAAAAAAGCTACGTGTACTTAAAGTGTACAGTTTGGTAAGTTTTGACATGTGTGTATATCCACAAAACAAACCATCACCACAAGTAAGATAATGAACATATTTATCATCCCCAAAAGTTTCCTCTTGTCCCTTTGTACTTTCTCCCTCTCATGCCTCCTCTTCCCCCTCTTCCCAGCCCCAACAACCACTGACCTGCTATCTGTCACTGTAGATTAGTTTGCATTTTCTAGAATTTTATATAAATCGAATCATACAGTACATGGTTTTTTCATGTGGTGGGGGGAGGTCTGGCTTCTTTCACTCAGCGTAATTATTTTGGGATTCATTCACGCCATTATGAGTATCAATAGTTTATTCCATTTTATTGCTGAGTAGTATTTCATTGTCTGGATGACGGATAAACCACAATTTGTTTATCCATTCATCTGTTGATGGACGTCTGGGTTATTTCCAGTTTTTGGCTATTGCAAATAAAGCTGCTCTGACCATTTGTATATAAATTTTTGTATATCCTCTACTGCCATGTACTCCACGTTCTCTTGAGTAAATACCTAGGAGAGCAACAGTTGAATCATCAGGTAGATGTATGGTTCGCTTTTCAAGAAACCGCCAATGTAGTTGCCCCATTTACGTTCCCACCTGCAGTATGTGAGAGTTCCAGTTCCTCCTCCTGGCTAATGCTTGCTGTGTCAGCCGTTTTCATTGTAGCCATTCTAACAAGCGTGTAGTGGTATCTCCTTGTGGCTTTAATTTGTACTTTCTTAATGACTAATGATATTGTGCATGTTTTTGTGTGCTTATTTGCCACCTACATATCTTCTTTGGTGAGGTGTCTGTTCAAATCTTTTGCCCATTAAAAAAAATTGGATTGTTATTATTATTGAGTTGTAAGAGTTCTTTATGCATTCTGGATACAAGTCCTTTGCCAGATATATGTTTTGCAAATATTTTCTCCCAGTCTGTGGTTTGCCCTAGAGAAAGAAAGACTGATAGGCTGATTTCCTGAGAGGCTCCTACTTCTGAATGAAATTCTTACCTACCACCACCTAGAATCACAGGTTAATAACTGAAAGTACTTAAAGTTCACATGTCTCAAAGCCTCAGTTTACAAACTGGGAGTCTGAGTGCCTGAGATCACACGGAGCTTTGGTGTCAGAGCCCACCAGAACTCCCATCTCTAGAGGAAGAGGGCTCATGGCCAAGTACCTTGATGCCCTTTATTCCGGAGCCCCTAACTGAGTCCGTTAACTTTTCTGAGACTCCTTCACCTTGTCTGTAGGATGGGCACAGCAGTGCCTCCTTATTGGTCTCAGGCTGGAGCTGAGCTCTTGCTGACTGTCCCCAAGGCTGAGGAGTGTGTGTCGACACCATCTATTGCAATCAAAAGGCCTTTTGGAGGCAGGAGAGGAGGAGCCATGTATTCATTTAAGGAAGGCTTACTGAGCTCCACACTGGGCCAGGTTTGGGGGAGGCACGGGCTGGAGCAGCACTTGTCAACCTCTCTTCTTTGCTCTGGGCTTCATGGAGCCCTGAGAGGGGATCATTCTCTCTGCTGCCAGAGAACATTTTGCAGCTCACCAGCAGCACACACCCTGCTTAAGCCAAATGCTTGTGGTGTGTGTGTGTGCATGTGTGTGTAGGTGAGAGCATGTACACACATGCATAGGCTAGAAACCCCCAAAAGCTGAGAAATTGTGATCTAGAGGTGGAGATATGTGATCATCCTGTGTCCTATTGGTGTGAGAAGTGCTCAGAAAGGAGCGTGTACGATGGAGCCACCAAAGAGGGAGCAATGGACTCTGCCTCCTATGAAGCTGCACACAGGAGTCCGTGCTTGAATTGAGCTTGGAAGATAAGTAGGCTGAAGAGGCTTGGAAGGGCTTTCTAGGCAGAGGGTGCTACATAGTCAAAGGCATGGTGGCTCCACAAGGTGAGCTCAGTGCAGATGGCTGGGAAGAGGGTGTGGTGGCAGACAAGGCTGACAAGGAAGGTAGAGGTCAGATCATCACAACAGCTCTGTGAGGTGGGTGGTGTTATCTCCATTTTATAGATGGGGAAACTGAGGGACGAAGAGGTCAAGAGAAGTGTGCCCTTAGGTCTGTGAGTTGGTGGCAGGGCCAAGTCTCCTGACTCCAGTACTTGCTTTCTGTACTGTGCCAGGCTGTGTCCTAGGAGAGGTGGAAGGTGGAGTTCTCTCAGGACACCATTTCCTGGAACCTGGATTGACTGTGTAGGGTTCTCAGCACTCCCAGATCATCTCTTTGGCTGCCTGATTTCCTTCAGCAGCTGTTTGCTAAGCCTTGACTCTGAATCTAGCCCTGTTCCTGGTGCCTGGGAAGACTCTGAGCCCTGGAAGGGAGGATGCCCATTTCCCTCTTAGCCCTCACAGGCTAAAGCCCAGGGTGTTGCTGCTTACAATTCATGGGCCAGAGCTGCCACGTAAGCATTCCTGGATGCCGAGATGGGTGTGTGGGTTTGTTTTAAGCTGGGGACGTTGCAACCTCTGAACAACAATAGTGTTGTTATTAAGGGAGAAGGGGGGACTGAATATTGGGTAGGGAGTGATTAGTGTCTGTTACTCTCAACCCAGCCAGAGGCCTGGGCATCGTCAAGACTCTTTCCTGGCTCTCATTTCCCACAGCCTATCTCTTCCCAGCTCTGAAGAATCTACCTCCTAAATTTCTCCTTTTTGCTTCTCTCATGTCCTCTCCTCTGCTCCCATCTTAGCTTCACAGCCCTCACTAAAGACTCCTTATCGGTCACCTGGTCTCCTGGTGCTTCTCCTCATCTTTCCCCAGTTCATTCTTGGCAGAGCTGGTTCAGGGTTGCTGTTCTATAGCATGAACCTGGCTTCATCATTCCTCTGCTCAGAACTTTTTTCTGTAGGCTCAAAAGGCTCTCTTCTCCATTCTAGCCACTCTTCCTTTCAATCCCTCATTCTACCTTACACTTGTGGTCTATCAGTAACCAACCCCTTGTAGCTCTCTTCCTCCTCTGTGACTCTGTATTAACCTTCCCCTGGCCCTGAATCTGGAATGTACCTTTACAGACAGCTCCTGGGTGCCTGGAGGACAACTATGCTTCCGTCCTTTGGAGCCCTGCTCAAGGGCATTCTGAGTTTCACAGAGAGAATCACTCCCCCTCTGCCCAGCCCTTCCTTGAGACGTACTTGGTTACCGGGACCATCAGAGGAGGACCCAACACACAGTGGACACAGCAAATATTGACTTAGGTGATAATTTAAATATAGAATAAGTATGTACAAAGATATGTATTGTAGTATTCTTTTTGATAGTGAGAAACAGTCTAAAATTTCCACAGAGTGAGAAATTTAGCCATGATGGACCCGTTAAATGAAATATCATGCAGCCCATAAAACACTGTACATGACAAAGCAGCCATCTAAGATGCATATATTGGGCTCAACCCACCTGGAGCAAAGGAGAACGAAGAACACCAAAGACACAAGGTAAATATGAGCCCAAGAGACAGAAAGGGCCACATAAACCAGAGACTCTATCAGCCTGAGACAGGAAGAACTAGATGGTGCCCAGCTACTGCAGATCACTGCCCTGACAGAGAATATAACAGAGAATCCCTGATGGAGCAGGAGAACAGTGGGATGCAGATCTCAAATTCTCGTAAAAAGACCAGGCTTAATGGTCTGACTGAGACCAGAGGGACACTGACGGTCATGGTCCCCAGACCTTTGAATAGCCCAAGATTGGAACCATTCCTGAAACCAACTCTACAGACAGAGATTGGCCTGGACTATAAGATAGACAACGATGCTGGTGAGAAGTGAACTTCGTGGCTCAAGTAGACACATGAGACTATGTGGGCGACTCTTGGCTGGTGGTGAAATGAGAAGGCAGAGGGGGACAGGAGCTGGCTGAATGGACACGGGGAATACAGGGTGGAGAGGAGGAAGGTGCTGTCTCATTAAGGGGAGAGCAGCTGGGAGTGTACAGTGGGGTGTATATGGCTTTTTGTATGACAGTCTGACTTGATTTGTAAACTTGCACCTCAAACACAATAAATAAATTTAAAAAAAGGAATATGACATACCTTGTGCAATTCTTAAACCATTAACGTCTTTTAAATGTACAAAGTTGTGTAAATACCACAGTTATGACTATGTAAAAATAACAACCCTCGCCCCCCAAAAACGTATGCTTGGGAAAAAACCTAATCAAATTGACTGGTGGTTTTCTCTGAATAGCAAAACTGAAGGTTGTTTTTTTTTTTTTTTTTTTAAGAGTGGGTACTGCTTTCGTACTATATAATTACTTTTATAACTATATTTAAAATTTTGAATTACTCAGTCAGAGCTAAGGGAGCCTGTATTAGTTCCATAACCTTCTTGGGATGTTATTCAGTTATCTCCGGGCCTTGAGTTGTAAAGTAAAGGAAAGAAACTACTGTTGATTCAGCAATGTCTGCCAGGCGCTCTACATACATTGTCCAGTTAAATCTTCACAATTGAAATCCCACTTTACAGATGAGGAAGCTGAGGTTCTTGGTCAGTCCCTTACTAAGAACTAAATTTGCAGCTCCATTCTGCTTTAGGACAAAGCCCCTGCTGTTGACACAAAGCAGCACCAGGGGCTTCTGTAAGGATGACTGTCTGCTCAGGGGAAAGGGCAGTGAGAGAGACACTTGAGAGTGCTGTGTCAACAGAGCCCCGCATAGGCTGAGCCATTTCCCCGGAGTTTTTTTTACAGGGTAGGGGAGGTCAGTGTTTGCTAACATGTGGGAAGAAGAAAGCTTTCTGCCGACTCCAGCCAGAGCTGGTGCTCTTTACTTTGCCTCTCCCACCCCAGCAGCACTTCCCTGAACAGGATTTACCTCTGAGCCCAAGTCCCCCGTTCTTCTCACCTGTCAACCAGAAGCCCAAAGTTCATTGCAGGTTGTGTTTCCAGCCTCTATGTGATCTCCCAGCACGCTGGATACAGAGCTGCAGGCCTAGGGGTCAAGTCCCAGATCTACCTCTGTTTTACTGTGGGGCTTTGGGCAGGTGTCCCCCACACCCAACATCAGATCCTCTACCCATTAAATGGAACTGGGCTAGACTAGAGGCCCCGAACTCCAATGCCAGGCAGCTAACTAACAAAATGGACCAGGTGTAAGAGCAAATGGTATTGGCAAAAAGGAGCCACTTCTCAGCTTCAGCCGGTTGTTACCATGCAGAAATGGGAGCACAGAGCTGCAAGATCTTTTAATTTAAGACAAGCTGAGAAGCTAGATTTTTATACGAAAATCCCCCAGTTTATACATGTAAAGTCAAATTAAACACATACACACCCAGGCCAAAGGAAAGTGGCCTACAGGCCTGATACTACGGCCTGGGGCTGCCAGCTTGTGCCATGTGGAGTCTCCTACCCCCAAGGGCCTTCTGGTTCTGACCTGCTGGTTCCTGAGTTCTGGGATCGCAAACACAGCTGGATCTAGCTCTGAACAGAAGAGGTCCAGCCCTGTGAAAGCAGGAAGGTCAGCCTACTGAGGAAGAGGAGGTCAAGACCCTCTGTTTGGCTCTTCAGGGCCCCTATGTTCACCTTTGCCTCCAGGGCTCTGCCCTGCTGCCTGCTGGAAACTCTATCCAGCTGCCACACACACCATGCTCCGAGGGCTTGTTGTGTACTCGGTGCTGGCCTTGGCAGCTTTACCTGCACACCCTCACGTCATCCTCACGATGCGGGTTAACCTCACGTATGTAAGGAAACAGGTCCTGAGAGTGACTGGCCTGAGGGCACACAAGTGACTAAGCTGGGATTTGAATTCTAGAGTGTCTGCCTCTAACACCTGAGCCTGGCATATAGTCATTACGTCCCTAGGAGGGGACCTGCTGGTGCTGGTATAGTATTTTTAGCACATGGAGCTGTGCACACACAGATGGGTGTGATTCTAGGTGCACACTTGCACAGAAACACAACCAGACCTACTATATGTATACCTGTGAGTTCGCTGTGCCTAGTAACTGGGTACTTTTCATGTTCCTCTGAGGGTGGCTGTCAGAATTTGAAGTTGTTGACACATCTGGTTGGATTTATTGAGTGTGGAAGTGTGATTTGGAGGGGCAGCTGGAATCAGCTCTGAGGCTTATGCCACCGACCTGCTGGGTGCCCTTGTGCAAGTGGTTGACCTCTGAAGCCCAAGCTTCCTTAGTGGTCAGAGGGAGAGGACATGCCCTGGCCTGCAGGAGGGCATAAGGGTGAACTGAGAGAAGGAATGTGGAGCACCCAGGACGGTGCCTGGCACACAGCAAATGCTGATTAAATGGCAGCTTTAAAACTGTGCTTCTTCCATTCTTTCCCTTAAGATCCTTTATTGCAAACGTTTCACTCCAAGTCCCTGCTAGATACCGAGGACACACAGCTGAATAAAGCCCTTCAAGCTCATAATCTAGTTGGAGAGACAGGCCCACCTAAATAAGACACCACGTGTAGCAAGAACTATAATAATAAGGTAAACAAAGTACCACAAAAGTATGTTACCTTCTTTTTGACTTGCTAAGAAACCCACACTTACTTGGGTGGTGACATCACCCAGGAGGAGACCTGTTCATTTACTCAGCAAATATTTATTCAAGGCGGGTGGAATACTGATCTAGGCACTGGGGATTAAATAAAGAACAAAATGGGCAAATATCCTTGCCTTCCTGGAGCTTATATTCTAGAGACAATAAACAAACAAACGAATAATAAATGCTGTCTTAGTTATCTAGTGCTGCTATAACAGAAGTACCATAACAGGGTGGCTTTAACAAACAGAAATTATTCTCTCACAGTCTAAATTCAGGTGCTGGCTCTAGCGGAAGGCCTTCTCTCTCTGTCAGCTCGCGGGGGAAGGTCCTTGTCTCTTTTCAGCTTTTGTTCTGGGGTTAGGATTTATAATACATATTTTGAGGGGACACAATTCAATCCATAAATATATTAGATGTTGATATAGACTGTGGAGAAAAATAAAGCCTGGGAAGAAAGAGTGGGAGTACCAGGGGAGAGGGCTTGTGTTTTAAATAAGATGGTCAGGGAAGGTTCACCGAGAAGATGACACTTGCACAAGACCTGAAGGGGAAGGCAGACATTTAGGGCAAGGGCATTCCCAGTAGAGGGAACAGCAACGCAAAGGCCCTGAGGTGGGAGCATGTTCAAGAAGCCCAGTGTGGCTGGAACAGAGGGAATGAGGGGGAGCAGTAGGAGAGGTCAAGGAGATAAAGGGGGCGGGCAGGATGGACAGGGCTTTCCATCAGCCAGAGGAAAGGCTTTGGCTTCAATTCCAAGGTGGGAGCCGCTGGAGGGTTTTGAGCAATGTGGTCTGATTCATGTTCTAAACAGACCTCTGTGGCTGTTAGGTAGAGACTGCAGGGGGTAAGGAGACTATTGCATCATCCAGGGTCCATGCCGGGGGCTTGGACCCAGGAGCAGTGGAGGTGGTGAAAGGTGTCAGAGTCTGAATGTGCTGTACAGGGAAAGAAAGCCGATGGGCTCTTCTGATAGATGAGAGAGTGGTGGCCTTGCCAGCTAGAACGATGGGGCTGCCGTTACCTGAAATGAGGAAAGCCCAGAGAAAGAGATTTCTGAGGAGGAAAACCAGGAGTTCATATTTTGGACATGTTAATTTTGAGGCGGTCTATTAGACCAAAGTGGTAATGGTCTAAAACGCTGCTGTTTGGTAGACAATGACAGATTTATGAATTTCTTTTCTTTTTTGCCTGTTAAAAAAAACCCATTGCCATTAAGTCAGACTCATAGTGACCCTATAGGACAGTGTAGAACTGCCCCATGGGGTTCCCGAGGAGTGCCTGGTGGATTTGAACTGCCAGCCATTTGGTTAGCAGCCATAGCTCTTAACAACTGCAGAACCAGGGTTTCTAGTAGACCTAAGTAACTACAAAATGATTCTATAGCAAGGGACCCCTGAGATACGAACTACTATATTTCAGACTAAGAACTCACGTGTTAGACCTTTTTTTTTTTTTTTTGCCAACCGCACCCTGCACAGCGAGGTGTATTCCTGAGCGTGCTATGCTAATTCTTTTACATGTTGCTGTCTGTAACACATACACACCACATTTATAACGTTAAGAATATACGGATATATTAGGGCGAAGAAATAATCACACTGTTTATGGAGCACCTTCCCTTCTAGCCTCTTGCCGGGCATTGAGCATGTGTGATTGCTACTATGATCATACTCATGCATGATAACTGTAATTAGCCCCATTTCAGATGAGGAGACCGAGGCTTAAAGAAGAGAAGCAGCATTCCCACTGGTACACAGAGAGTGGGTAGTGGAGGTGGGAATTCAAACCCAGGCATATCTGAGCCTAAAGCCATGGTTTCTGTAAGGTTAGTCAGCCTCCCAGTAAAGGGGAAAAATTCGTTCTGAAACAAAGGGCTTTTTAAAATAAAAACACAGATTTCTGCAGAATCTTCCTTTCAAAGCATTGTAAAATTCTCTCTTTGGCTAAATTAAGGGATGAGGCAGCTTCTCCAGAGAGGGAAGACTTCTTGGAAGAGGGGTTTCTGAATCACCCACCCTCTCCCTGCAAGAGTGAGCCATGGTGGCACTGTCAAAGGCCCTGAATCTTAGTGAAGGTGAAAGAATGCAGTATGACATGGGAAATGCAGCTGGAAATTGGCCGGATGGGAATCAGCTGCTGACGATGGCAGGGAAGCTGGCAGCTGGAGAAAGGGAGAGGTGTTGGGAAGAGAGATGAGGGATGCTGACATGGGACTGGCATAGCTCCTGGGCCAAAACAAGAATGGTTGGATGAGCAGGGCTGAATACCTCCACGCTGAGCCCCCAGAAGCCACAAGGAGATGGATGAGACTTGGCTTCCAACAGAAGCAGCTTGCCCAGACTAGTTGGCGGGATTAGGATCAGTTAGGCCACCTTTCAGCTTCATATCTTTTTCTAACTCACTTTGTGGACTTTGACAAGTTCTCAGTTTTCTGCTCAGAAAAGGTGGCAGTTGGACTAGATTGTCACGAAATGCCAGGAGAGAGACTACAAGAGATAGCATGAGTTTATGTGGTGTCCTGCTTTGGACTCCTAGGGAAATGGAAACTCTCTATCTCAGGCCAGGTAGGAGACTGTTGCTATGGAAAGAGACTGTGGTCCCAGGCAAATCAGATGATGCTCCACATCCCATTAGCCCTTTGGTCATTGGGTTCCAAAGGTCCTCCAACTCTCACGTCAACAAAGCACAGCACACACAGGGTAACTCGGGCAAGCTCTGAGTGCACCATCTTTACTCCACTGTAGAGCGCTCCTTGCAGGCTCCCAATGGACGGTCCTCTTCCTTGCAGCGAATCCCTTGAGAAAATGCTCCTTTTAGCATTCATTTTGTTGTTTTTGTTAGGTACCATTGAGTTGATTTTTGAGTCATGGTGACCCCACATGACAGAGTTTTCTCCACAGGGTCTTCTAGGCTGTAATCTTTATAGAAGCCGATCTCCAGGTCTTTCTCCCACATTCATTTTAGGGAGATCTTTATTTCCTGAAGAACTAGTCTGCCTCCTGCCCTCCCCACACTGTGAGACCCAAGTAACTGAGTAATTCCTCTTCTTGCATCAGTGGCCAGGAAGCACAGAGTCCAATCTGAACCTTGTTGTTGCCACCGTGTTTGTGTTTGCGGTCAGCCTTCTGTATTCCCTTTTTCTCTGGGCCTCGGTTTCAATGTATATTTCATTATGTGTCATTTGTCAGTGGCCTTAAAGTTGGCCACTTCTTCTGTCTTACCACTCAGGTTTTCTTTCCTTCAATGATTCCTTTACTCAAAAAGCAAGCTACCCGTTGTTCTTACTTTACTAAACTTTTGCCTGGATACGAATGGGGGCAAGGGATGGGGCTGTAGTGCAAAGTCCCATTCCCAGAGTCAGGAGTCTAGCTCCCAAACCAGGATCTGTCCCCCACTTACTCAACAGCCTTGGGCAAATCACCTGCCCTCTCTGGGCCTGGCTTTCTCTCTCTACCCAAGATCCTTTCCATTCTAGGATTCCGAGGGTACACTTTGCCCCTGTTGGCACTTAGGATAAATGGAAGACGGGGTGTGTGGAGACACTGACTCAAGGATCCTAAAAACCAGGCTGTTGTTGTTGTGTGCCATGGAGTCGATTCCGACTCATAGTGACCCTACAGGACAGAGTTGAACTGGCCCATTGGGTTCCCAAGGCTGTAATCTTTATGGAAACAGATTGCTACATCTTTCTCCCATGGAGCAACTGGTGGGTTCAAACTACTGACCTTTCAGTTAGCAGCCACCAGGGCTCCTTAGAACAAAGGCAGAGATCTGAAAACAGGGAGAATCCATAGGGATGTAAACCCCACCTTCTTCCACTTCCTGGAGCCTCAGGAGGAGGGGCCAGGCTTCCGCTTGACAGCTGTATCAGCTGGTAAGCCCAAGGAAGCATACACTGCAGCCAAGGTCACTGAAGGGCCTCCATCTGCCAGGAGTCACTTGCCAGGCAGCTGCCGAGTGGGGCTGGCGTTACTACCCCTCTGGTCCCCATACCTCCCTGTGTATGCCTGCGGAGGGGCAGCGCTGGAGCAGCTGGGACGGTGGAGGGATGGGAACCAGTGTTCACCTCCCACCCTCTATGCTCTTCTCACATAGGAGGCCTGCCAGGCATTGCCCTGGAGAGCCACTGTGGCAGTTGTCCTGGCACAGGGAGCTAGTGATGTCAAAGCCACCCCTGGGCCTGCTGTGACTTCCCCTGAGGTGATAAAGCAAGGACTGTCTCTGAAGAAGGGAAAAGAGATCACTGTCAAGAGGTAGTGGTATTAACAGCAATAAATGCTTGGCCCTCTGTAGTTTTCCAAGAACTTCCCCATCCCTCCATTCATTACCTGGACTGGATCCCCATGAGCTCCCCCGTCCTTTTTAATTTATTTTATTTTTGGTGAAAATACGCACAGCAAAACGTACACCCATTCAACAACTTCTACATGTACAGTTCAGTGACATTGGTGACATTCTTCACATTGTATCACCATCCTTGCTGTCTCTTCCCAAATTATTTCACCACCATTAACTTAGACTCACTGCCCCATAAACTACTCATCTATGTTTTAGAGTTACTGTTGTCAGTTTGATCTTATATAGATAATTCTTTAAAAAGAGCACAGTGCTCAAAGCAAACATTCTTTACTAACTGGGCTAAACTGTTGTTTGGTTTAAAGATGATTTCAGGGGATAGCTTCAGTTTAAGGTTTAAAGATTATCTCCAGGCAATAGATTCAAGGGTTTCTCCAGTCTCAATGGGTCAAGTAAGTTTGGATTCCATAAGAATTTGAAACTTGTTCCACATTCCCCCCACTTTGATCAGGATCCATCTATTGAGTCCTTGATCAAAATATTCAGTAATGGTAGCTGAGCACCATCTAGTTCTTCTGGTCTCATGGCAAAGGAGGCAGTGGTTCATGGAGGCAACTAGACCTGCAGTCCAGCTCCTCCTCCAATTCCTGGGTCTCCTTCTTCCCTAAGAGACCCCTTTTGAAGTTCTCGCATATCCTGGTTTCCACTGAAGGCATAAGGTAGCTGGTACTCAGAGAGGTCAAGGGATTGGCCCAAGGTTAACCAAGCAGTGACCATGTGATGTGACTGGGAGGAGCTAAGGCCCCTCAGTGGTGGCCTCGAACAGCATTTGGGCTGCTGGAAGGATGCAGCAGCTGTTGGAAGAGGCCAGAGCAGTGGTCCTAATGGCAAGGGCTTTTCTTCTGCCCACAAGGCTGATTCTTTGAGGAACAAGGAGAGACTTATGCTGGCTAGGGAGAAGGCGTGTAAAGAATTTCTTTTTAATAATCTCTGTACTCTGTTTACCTCCTCTTTTTGTGATGTCCTGCTTTTCTGGAAGCATATGGAACCTAGGATGCAGGGATATAATCCCTCATCTCTGCCATGGCATTATAGAGTCTCCCAGGAAAATGGGTTTTTCTTCTTTTATGCAGTATAATGTTATGTGTCTCTCAGGCCGCTGTATTATGAGACCTTCATGATGCAGTAGAAACACAGCCCAGGCTCTGGAAATTCAGGGTGTGACCTCGGGTGACTCTCGTAACCTCTTGTGGCTTCAGGTTCCCCATGTGTCACGTGGAATAGCCTCTGCCTGGTGTCCCTCCACAGGGAACTTGGGAGGATCAGATGGAGATGTGGACATGCAAAAACTTCAGAAGGGGCAGCCTCAGTCACCTGGTTCCTCAAGGCTGACCCAGAGTCAGGAATACCAGGGAAGTGCCTGGGCCCAGCTGCCTGAAGTCAGGGAGGGGAGGGCTGATTCTTGTTCCCGTCCTGCTGCAACTTACTCAGCCATTCTGGCAATTCCCTTCCCCTTTCTGGACCATGCTTATCCTTCAATTGGAGGAGCTTGTTAATTTCAAATCTGTATTACAGAGATGGTTTAAATTTGTTTTTATCGAGATACAATCCACATAACATAAATTTTACCCTTTTAAAGTATACAGTTCAGGTTTTAATATATTTACAAAATTATACAGCCGTCCTCACTTTCTGATTCCAGAACGTTTTAATCACCCCAGAAGAGCCCCCCTCTCCATTAGCAGTCACTCCCCATTCCTCCTTCTCCCCAGCACTTGGCAACTACTTGCTCTCAGTCTCTATGGCTTTACCTATTCTGGGCATTTCATATAAGTGCAATCATGTAATATGTGTCCTTTTGTATCTTGCTTCTTTCACTTAGCATAATGTTTTCAAGTTTCAGCCAATGTTGTAGCATGTATCAGTACTTCATTCCTTTTTATGATTACATAATACTCCATTGTATGGCTACACCACATTTTGTTTATCTATTCATCAGTTGGATAGTTGGGTTGTTTCCACCATTGGGTTATTGGGAATAGTGCTGCTATGGACATTTGTGTACAAGTATTTGTTTGAACACCTGTTTTCAGTTCTCTTGGATAGATACCTAGGAGTGGAATTGCTGGGTCACGAGGTAATTCTATGCTTAACTTACTGAAGAATGCCAAACCATTTTCCAAAGCAGCTGCACCATTTTACATTCCCACAGCAATGAATGAAGGCTCTGATTTCTTCCACATCCTCAGCAACGCTTGTTATTGTCTGTCTTTTTTATTATAGCCATCCTAGTGGGTGTGAAGAGGCATCTTATTGTGAAAATGTATATATTACATAGATTAGATTAGATTATATAGGTTTTTAACCAGAAAACCCCTTTACGTATGTAGAACAGATATGAGAGGAGTCTCTTCAGCCAAAATGGGAGAGGAGAACCAAGCCAGACCCAAGCCCACCTGTCTCAACTGTCCCAGAGGCAAGTTCTGAGACTCCATGGCTTGAAGACCTCTGGGCTTGATGCTGTCCAAGCCCTGGGATCAGAGTCTAATCACTGGAGACTTCCTGTGTAGCTACCACCTCAGCCCTCATGAAGTCCCAACCTGGTTGCCTTGGGAACCTCTCCCCAGCATTTGGCCAAGCTGTGGGTCTGCCCTGCCTCTGTGCTAGAGTTGCCACAGTGAGAAGAAGGAATCCAATGGCTCCTCCTTGAGGTTACCAGCTCTGAGGGCAATTTGTGTGGGAAAACAGGAAGTGAACTGGGGACATACCATCTCTGCCTCCTTTCCCAAGTCCAGGAAGAAAGGTCCTCGGTTTCACGTCAGTGCAGAGAAATGGAGTGGCTGATGAGGTAGGGAAGTCAGTGGGAGGTTTACTGAACTCCCCCCACCCACTGTGACTAGCCCTGGTATCATGAATTCTATGGAATTTAGAATGTGGTTGGCCAGGCTTCCATCTCCCACTTCTCTCTGCTATTAGCATTCTAGGAGCACCCGGGGCTCTGCTGTTTGATGGGCTGAATGTTCTGGTTCTAGTGTTGCCTTGGCAGAGGAGAACCTCTCCCAGAGTTCTGTTCTGTCTGCTGCAGTGCTCTGCTTTCTCAGCTGCCAATGACTTGAGTCATCGGACACAGATTGTTCTGTTCACTTGGATTTTAGTATCTTTCTTCTTTTATTGATGGCTAATTCTTTGAAAAAGATAACTTACAATACATATGGGGACTTTTGCTTAGCTAGACTATTAGACTAACCCACCCACCTGATTTCTCCCCCAAGGCTTGCTGATTCAGTAAAATGTCAGAGTGCCTCTTTGAAGAAGCCAGCTTCCAAATTTTACAGATGTGGAAACTGAGACCCAGGAGTCCTAGTCATTGAAGGGTCAGAAAGCATCAACTGGGAGTCCATCATTTCATTAACAGACCTAGAATCAGAGACTATTAGGTCCAGAGCACCTTAAAGGCCATGCAGTCCAACCCCTGGGTCCATCAAATGTGCCTGTTCAAACCGCTGTGTTACTAATAGCCTTGGTGGTGCAGCAGTTAAGAGATTAGCTGCTAACCAAAAGGTCAGCAGTTTGAGTCCACCAGCTGCTCCTTGGAAACCCTACGGGGCAGTCCTACTCTGTCTTATACGGTTACTGTGAGTTGGACTTGATGGTAACAGACTTTTTTTTTTTTTTTGGTATTTATTTTTATGTAATTTTCCAGGGGTAGCACTCCCTGAGTTTCAGCCCAAGACATGGCATGCTAAGTGGTCAAGACAGTAAGTGGTGGGAGAAGTCCCAGGAGGAAAGTCCTGCAGGGGAGGGGTCTTACAGGAAAAGCATAACTTGTGCATGAGGAGAGAGCAGGGGGGTGCCACAGGCTGGGCCACAGCACACACAGAGATGTGGGGGTGAAGTGACTCACAGGCTCTCCTGGAGGTCGGCAGGTGACAGTGAATTGGAAGGTTAGATGGGAGGGCCTTGAAGGCCAGGATCAAGAGTTTTGACGTGATTTTTACTTAATGAGGGCCTCCAATCAATTTTGAGCACGATCTAGGCCCTCTTCTCCATTGCTCCTGCTGTCACCCTAACCTTTTAACCCATTGCCGTCAAGCCAATTCTGACTCATAGCAACCCTATAGGACAGAGAAGAACTGCCCCCGTAGTGTTTCTAAGGCTATAATCTTTCTGGAAGCAGACTGCCACATCTTCCTCCCGTGGAATGGCCAGTGAGTTCAAACTGCTGACCTTTCAGTTAGCAGCTAAGCGCTTAACTACTGTGCCACCAGCATTCCTTGCCACCTTGACCAGGCCCTCCTAATTTCTCATGTCCTAACTGGTCTCCCTGCCTCCAGTCTTGTCCCTTCCCGGCCATACTCTATGTAGGCTCCCTACCCAGGAGTTTTCTAAAATGCAAGTCTGATTGTGTCCTTCCCCTTTTAAAAGCCCTTTGTGGCTCCCTATTGCCCACAAGACAAGGTCTTGGTTTATGTGGCCTGGCCCTGCCTCCTTCTGCAGCCACACCCTGTGGTGCCTCTGCCCTCACCAGGCTCTCTAGTTTCCTGAGCAGCCCGCTGCTGTGTTACTTACTCACGGCCTTGCCCAGGCTTCTCCTTCCCTCCCACTCGCCTTCTCTGCCTGGTGAACTATTCGTCCTTCAAGACCTAGTGCAAATTTCTCGTTCAGAGAAGCCTTCCCTAGTCCTTTGGAGACCACTCTTAAGCACTGAATGTGATTCTGTGTTGAGCTCACATTGCATTGCATTTATCTACTCCCATGTTTAAGTGTTCATCACTCAGTGGGTGCTGACCTAAGCCCGCTACACACATTATCCAGTGTTATTCTCACAGAAGCCCCCAGGTGCATTCTGTTATAGCCCCCACTTACAACTGAGGAAGCTAAGGCTCAGAGAAGTGACGTGACCTGCCCAAGGCATGCCGCTGGAGGGGGCAAGAGTTGAGATTTGAACCCAGATCTATTTGACTCTACTTTAGTACCCTTCAGTCTCCTGCTCCGGTGACCCTCCTGTATCCCCTGGATCCTGAGGGCCTGTCATTGGGCCTCAGAAAACTGGGTGTGTGAGGGACTAAACAAAAGGGTGGGTGACAGGATTTGTGTGGTATGGGCAGGTTGGGGAAATGGAGGAAGGCTGGAGTGAGGAAAAAAAAAAAGGCTGGGTTTAATCCGGAGTTGAAGTAATGAGTGACTGTCAGCCCGGCTCCCCATGGCTAAAGGTTTCCTTTCCACCTTCCATTCCAAGTGGCAGCCTCTGGCCACTTGGGGACAGACCTGCGGGACTCCAGGCAGAGCAGGCGACATGGTGACAAAGGCCATGGCAACCTGCCTCTTCCCTGGGCCCTAGAGGAGTGGGAGGACCTGAGAGCACAGGGTGCACACTGGGGCTTCTGAGTAGGGATCCTGGAGAGGTGGCTCCCTCTGGGCCTGGGTGGCTTCTGCCCTCCCACAAGGGACCTGGCCTGCACAGTCCTATCCCAGCAGGGGAAATGCCACTTCCACCTCTGTCCCAGATGAATGGCTGTCCCTGGCCTCCCAGGAGACTGCCGGCTCCATCCAGGTACAAATGCCACCCCCTTCCCACCCCTGAGCCAGGGAGGAAGGAAGCAGTGTCAGAAGAACAGCAGGGAACTCAAGAGGAGGGGGGCGGGGGGTTTCCAGGCAAGATAGTAGCGGGGACAGCAGGGACAAAGCCCTCATTGTACCTAGGCCACATGCAGCACCAAGGCAAACCAGGCATCCTGCTGCCTCCCAGGACCCAGGCCTAGAATTCCACCTGGACTTTTCTGGCTCCTTAGCAACACTTATCCAAGCTGGCTTGGAAGAGAGAGGCCAACCCCTGCTACGAACCCTATCTCTGCTGAGAACTCCTCTCAAAGCCAGCAGGTAGAGGGATGATGATGGGAGGAAGGCCAGGGGAGCCAGGCCGACTTGGCTCCAGGGTCTGTAGACCTGCAGCTCTGTGTGGTTTTTGGCCCAAATGTGGTAACACTGCCTGCCTTAAAGGATTGTGACTTGAAGTAATGGGGCAATGTCCACAACAGCACTTAACATGGTCACCTGGCTGCAGAATCAGTGATAGGTCATCCTTGAAGCCCTTGCTTACTATGAGGAGACTATAACCCCCCACACACCTGCTCCTACTAAAGTCTGCAGAGATGCAGAACACTGTTGCCTTCCCCCGCAAAGTTCCCCCAGCCCCATGTTCCCTGGGTCCTCCTTGGGAGGGCTGGCCCTACGGTTCCAGGAGCCTCTGCGTCAATGATTGGGGCATGACAGGTGGGAAGCATCGCCAAGCTGGGGTGAGCAGCTCAGGTGACAGGCGTGGTGTTGGCAGCCCCTGCTGCCCGGCACCTGACACCCCCAGGCAGACAATGCTAGCTGTGTCCAGGCCCTCCAGGGGAACAGGCCGTGTTCTGTGTCACAGCCAGGAAACAGGCCACCTGAGTAGCCGACTTTGTCTGCTCAGCAGGCAGCCCCCCACTGGTCAGGATGACTGGGGTCCCAAGAGGCCCCAACATGGGAAGGAGGTGGCTCCTCAGGCCAGGGACTCCAGTGTTTGAGATCCAGCTCCTTAGCAACTAGGCAGCCCCATTCAGCTGTTGGCCCTGCTGCACACTGTTGGTGTGACTTGAACAAGCCCCTTCCCTCTCGGAGGCTCGGATTCCTCATCTGCAAATGGGACTAATCACACCACTTCCTCATAGGGTTGTTGGGAGGAATCAATGACGTAATGTACGTAATACGCTTGGCGTAGGGTCTGACATGTAGCAGTGCTCGGTGAACGCTTCTCTCCCAGCATGGGGGGAGGTCCGGTGCATAGTGTCCTTGGCCAGATCTCCTCTCCTGTAACCCAGTCTACTGTCCTGAGTCCTTGCTCTGAGTGTGGAAGGAGGGAGCTGGGGTCCCTGGAGCTGAACATGTTGGCTGCAGAGAGCCGGGCCCCCTCTACCACGGACTCGGGGAGCTCTGGGCTGATGCTGAATCATCCTTCTGCAGCCAGCATAGGCCTCCTCCCTACAACCCATAACACAGTCCAGCATGGGGCCTGTCCCCTCCTTCAACCACTAGGGCTGCCATTTGAGCCAACACCCCTAGCCAGGGAAGGGGCCTAAGGAGCAGGAGACTGAGGGCCGTGCCTGCACACCCACCCTTCAAGAGGGCTTAGGATGGGTCTCTCTGGGCCTGGGCACTTTCTATTGGGTCCAGCCCTCCAGGACGCCCCTGGGTGGGGGGCTCCCCCGACCGTCCTCTCAGCTGTCATTTGCCTTGAACCTGTGCCTCTGAGTCGTCGGTGTATGCAGAATTAGCACGCGCATTGTACAGATGGCTGTGGGCAAGTCCGTGAGCTGCATGTGCAGGGGTCCGGCTGCATGTCGTGCACCCATGGGGGGCCACCTGAGCATGGCCACTGAGACATGAGTGCAGCTTGGCATGGCAGGGACATTGTACCTTTTCATGTTTGTGTGTATCCATGTCTTTCTACATGTGTGCTGGTTTGTTGGTCTGTCTTGTCTCCCTTGTAGACGGGAAGCCCCGAGCCACGCACCAACGGGCACTCTGGGAAGGTGACGGTCGGCGAGACTAGCCCAGCCTAATTTGGGTTTCCTGGTCCTGCTCCAGCTGCAACCCTCACCGAGGAGGGAGGACTGACCAGCGTGAGGGGTGGGGGTGTTGAGTGTCAGGGGCCAGGGAAGAGAGGCCGGCTCGTAGCATTGAGGACTTAGTGCTGAGCTGGCAGTCACCCCAATGCCCAGGTGACCTTGGGCAAGGCCTTCACTCTCTCTGGGGCACATTGACGCATCTGGAGAAGGTGGGGTTGGACTGATGATTTCTGGCCACTCCTGAGGCACAAGGATTTGAAGTCAGGTGGCCCGAGCCCCTGCCCCAGCCCCACTAAATTCTTTGGTTGGAGGCAGCTGTGGCCAGAGCTGGCCTGCCTGGCACGTGCTCCGTCCTGGGTGTCCTTGCTGAAGGGTGAGAGAAGCCATGCCAGGCAGCGGCCCCGGCGAGAGGACGACGTGGCCCGGCCCGGCCCTCCCCATGGCCCCCCCAACCCGCCCTCTCTCCTCAGCCCCTGGGACACCGCCCATCCTGCCCCTCACTCGAACCCGCAGCCTCATGGCCATGTCCCTGATGGGAAGTAGACGGGCCTCCGCGGGATCCCGCAGGTGAGTCTCCCCGTTGCCCAGAGCCTTGGCCTCAGGGTGGGAGGAGTGGAGCCTGTGCCCCTGCTCCACCACAGGCATGCAGCGTGCTTTGGAGCAAGTTGTTGCCTCAGTTTTCCCTATCTCTAAAATGGGCTTGATAACACTTGCCTCCTCCCGGAGCTATTTAAGGGCTCAAATGACTCCGTGGCTTTGAATGTTCTCTGAGGGCTTAAACCATCATTTCCTACTAATCTTGTCCTCAATACTGTTTTGATTTGCACAATTCCTGGAGGCAAGCCACACAGTCTCCATGCAGGCTCACTTGGCTTCCCTTGACTTCTCCCTATGGGCCCCTCTTTCTGTGCCCACTCCTGTCTGCCGCATTCGTCCCTACCTGTCACTCCTGCTCCTGGAGGTGCTTTGACCCGCTTTGTGCATGGGGGAACCCTAGAAGTCGAGGACCTTCGGTAAGGACAGATAGGAGCCCCTCCCATGGCCCAGCCCTGCCGCAGCACCATTCTTGTCCCTGGGGAGCCAGGAGGACCAGCCTCTTCCAGTTTTCCATCTTGATTTGCACTGTCTGTTCTGTCGCCCCTATCTGTGCACCCTCTCCTCCCGCTTCTCTCCCCTGCGGTGACCCTGAAGTGGGGACCCCCTGGGCCGCAGCGGCCTGGCGGTGTTTGCCCAGTGTCCGCAGCTGCCCACCAGCCAGAATGAGCACCTGCCTCTTCTTCCTGCCTCCAGGCGCACCTCTCCGCCCGTGAGCGTGCGGGATGCCTACGGCACCTCTTCCCTCAGCAGCAGCAGCAACTCTGGCTCCTGCAAGGGCAGCGACAGCAGCCCCACACCCAGGTAAGCAGCCCCACGCCTCTGGGCGAGGCCAGTCACACCTGGGGGTAAGTGGAAGAGAATCGCACCGCCTTCGGGTAAGTGGAAGGGAATCACACCTCCTTCTCTCCATCAGACACTTAGTTGGAGATTCTATCCCCACCTTCTCTTTAATGGTGTACAATTTACAAATACAGTTTTCCTCAGTAAACATTAGCTAGCTCCCAAAACATTTTTAAACTGCCTCCAACTTGGCTGCTTCAGCAAATGGGCCTCCCCAGGGCCTCTCTTTTCCTGGCCCATAAAACTCCATTGCCCCTCCCTTGACCTGGGGCCCCCACCCGCTAAAGCAGCAGAGTTGGGTGGCACTAAGGCCCTCTGAGTCTCTAATTGTGCGAGAAGATGCCCAGGGTTTTAAGCCAAGATCCAAAGAGGTTTCTTTGGGAATGGAACAACCAGGCGCTGTGAGTCAAGGCAGCTGGGCCACGGCTGATAGGTGGGATTGCATGATCTTCTTACTTGTGAGACTCAAAGGCCAAAGCCGTAGCCCTCTCTCCTGCCCAGTGGCCACCCCCTGGGGCATAGCTCCTCCTTCTTTGCATTGGGAGGACCCGGATGTGCTGTAGCCCCCATGCTGGGGAGTCTGTGGCTGTTGAGGACAGTGTATGCCCAGCCTGCAGCCACCTCAGAGGGACAGCTGTTAACGGGTCGATGCCCAGAGCCAGCAGGTGTTAATGTGTGTGCTAGTGCAAGGGGAGTGGTCATGTGTGCTCCCGGTGGGTGTGTGTACATGTGCAGATGGAAGGGTCTGCATGCATTTGTATGAATGTGTGCAGGAGCTGGTATCCCAGTGAGGGTGGCAGCGGGATGTGTGGGCCTGGGTGTGTATACATGTATGTGGGCTGCAGGTGCAAATGGAGGGGGAATCCATGTGTCAGATGTCCACTCCAAGTAAGCGTGCAAACATGTAGTACACACCCATGTGTGTGTGAGGATGGGTGAGGAGTACGTCAGAGCACACACGACTCTGCTCTTTCCCTGGTCCTGCACCCTGGTCCTACGACCAGCTCAGGGCACGAGGGCTCTTTACTCCAAAGAGGAGAGCTTCCCTGCCCCTCCACCGCACCCTGTGAGGTATTTCTTCCTCCACGGTGAAGACTGGTGGAGTCCTTCGCCATCACACAGACCCAGTCTGCCCTGGGAGAATTACATGGTGGGGGAGCACTCTTCCCAGTCCGGCCTCCAGCCCCAAACTCCTTCTCCAGGTTGGGAGGCTGGAAGCCTGGGTTCTGGGATGCACCACGATGCACCACTGGGACCATCTGTGGGACGTTAGGCAATAGGTAACCTCTCTGAACTCAGGGAGCACCTCAGAAAGACGGAGACAGTTCTTATCGTCAGGGCCGCTGTAAGGATTGAAGGAGAACACGTTGACAGAGCACCAGGAACAGAGCCAGGCTTGTGCACATATTCTCTGTGTGTCTCCCCAGCCCTAGCTAGAGGAGCTCTGAGCCTCCACCCACGCTGTGGGTCTTCACTCATCCTCCAAGATCCAGTTCAAATGTAACCTCTTTCCTAGAACTTGAATGAAACCTGCCTTCCAGAATGGCTGGCTCTTCCATGCCCTGTGAGGAGGCCTGGCTTGGAGCCATCTGGTGGCCATAGGATGAGGACAGTTAGGCTGGTGTCCCCAAGCTCTTCCTCCCTTCACACTGACAGGCATCCTCTTACAGGCGCTCCATAAAGTACACGCTGTGCAGTGACAACCATGGCATCAAGCCCCCAACCCCAGAGCAGTACCTGACCCCGCTGCAGCAGAAGGAGGTGTGCATCCGGCACCTGAAGGCCCGGCTGAAGGACACACAGGACCGGCTCCAGGACCGGTGAGCCAGCCACCAGGGGCAGCCCTGGGGACAGTCTGCTGCCCCCACACTCTAAGCAACCACTGCCCTGAGGCATCTCAGAGGAAGGAGTGGACAGGGGCTTCCCAGGATCCACCCCTTCTTCTCCTTCACAGCAAAGCCCTGTTTGAGCCCATTTCCAGAGCCCTCACCCACCCCTGCCCTCTCCTCAGCTGTTCTCCTTGACCACTCAGGTGGCTGTGTGGAACCAGGCAGGAGCAGGTTATCCCGAGAGGTCCTGTCTGTCCTCCAGGAGGAGGTGCTCAGCCAGTTTAGCCTGGCAGCTGCTTTAGACCACTTCCTGTCTTCTTTCTACCTGGGAAGTTAAGCACAGGGTCTTCTTTCTGGCTTACCTGTCCCTGTGGGGAGAAGCAACCACTCATTCCGCCCACTGTTTCCTCACAGATGAGTCACTGGGAGCTCTTGGCCCACCAGTTCAGGCCCCAGAAGCCTTCCTCCCCCTCTACTTCCGGCTTATAAATGATGTAAGATCACGTGAAACATTTTGGTGAGCTCCTCCCTGGCCCAGGGTCTCCCAAGAGCCCCTGTGGACCCACCTGAGCTCTCATTCTCAGGACCAGGAGGGGTACCCAATCCTCACCCTCCCAACCCCACGTTTCCAGGCTGGTGGTTTCATCTTTTTGATGAAAGCTTCAGGTTTGCCCTCTGATCTCTTCTGTCATCTTAGCCATCTTTCTCTGGACTGTCTTCAAACATGTAGTCTGTTGTGAGGTGGACAAGGTGCTGTGCGAGGCACCAGAGGTCAGAGCAGGCCACCATAGTCTCACCTTTCTTGACCAGAGCTCTTCCAAGTAGCCAATCCAGTTTAGATTTGTCATGGTTTTGAACGGAGGGGATTGCAGGTGGCATTCTCTGGGCCTCATCTGTAGAGCAAGGGTGTCTATTTTTGTTTCAGCTGCCTTCCCAGTGATGCCTGGGGTCTGCTTGGCTGTTTGTACTATTTTCTTCATCCCCCAGCTCCCTTTCTAGGACCAGCCTCATGGATCAGAGCTGACCGTCCTCCATGCATGGTTTGGGCAGGGTGCCCTGCTGTGACCCTCAACTCCTGGCCCCTCTCGTTACTCCTGGTACTCTTAGAGGAACCTGTGGCAGCTGTTTACCTACTAGAATTTAGTGTCTTCTTGTCACACTCCTCACACTCCCTACATACATAGCTTGAGATCTGTAATTCCCACGGTAGCCTAGCTTCTCCTCCTCTAAGATGCCACGTGCTTTTACTCTCTGGGTCCCCACTCCCTGAAATGCCCTTCCCCCATCTTGCCTCCTTAGCAAACTCATCCTTCAAGACCCAGTTCAAGTGTAACCTCTTTCCTGTAACTTTTCGTATTGTTCCTTCCTCTTCAAACAGAATGCTGGGATTTTAGAAGGTCAACGTATCATACCCCTTTCTCCCTAACCTCCCCTACCTCCAACACCAAGCTTAGACCCAGTTAGGAGAAAGACACCATCAAGTAAATAGACCCAATTTCAACTCTATTACTGATACAGTGAGCAAGCATTGGTAGTTCAGTGGTAGGATTCTCACCCTCCATGTGTGGAGACCTGGGTTGGATTCCCAGCCAATACGCCTCAAGCACAGCTGCCACTTGTCTGTCAGTAGAAGCTTACGTGTCGCTATGATGCTAAACAGATTCCAGCTGAGCTTCCAGACTAAGATGGACTAGGAAGAAAAGCCTGGTGATCTATTTCCAAAAATCAGACAGTGAAAACCCTATGGATCACAACAGCCCAATTCCATTCTGTGTAGGGCTGTCATGAGTTAGGAGCCGACTCAATGGCAGCTAAGAACAACACTGATAAAGCTGTACTGGAGGATGTTAGCATAGGTGTCTGTGTGACCAAATGTAGTTTTTCCTGCAACCCACTCAGATATAGATGCTGGGCTGGGACAGACACAGGGCTGGGAAGCCATAGCTCCCTGGGGACTGGAGTCTCTAAGGAGAGAGGGGCAGGAGACCAGCCCAGCTGGTCATGCAGAGCAGGACAAGTTCCTTCTTCCAAATTCTTTATCCCAGGGTGAGGCATGAGTGAGAGATAGAGAGAAAGATCAAGACAGTTACCCTAGAGTGAGCCTCTACCCTGAGTCAGGAGGAAGAGTGGAGAACAAGCAGTGCCCCCGTTGTGTATCACACCATCTCTGTTGGCACATCTGGTATGGCCACTCGGTGCACCTCTGATTCATCGCTGCCATCCCGGTGCTTTGCTGAGTTGTTCCTGTAGAAAGATCAGTCCTCTTCCATTTGCAGTTTTGGCCGTTTTGGCCATTGCAGCCCCTCCTTCCCAGTCCCTTCAGCATATTGTGTAATGAGATTCTTGGGCCCATTTCCTAAACTGAATTTCAGATTTGATTTTGAAAAGTGTGTGGTGCTTGATCTGGGACAGTTACTCTGTTGGGCTCAGGAACCCCAAGGTTGACAGTCATGTCATTTCCAGGTTTTATTTACATGAATGTAGGGTTTGGGCTGAGCAGCCACGTGGGGCCGTAGCACTCAGCGCTGTGTTGGAGGCAGAATACCCAGAGAGGATCTTAGTCTCAGGAACAATTTGCCTCCTTTCTCCCTACTTTCAGTGAATTACTGTTGGACCTCACCCTGGTTTGCCTCTAGACTTGAAGGAATGTTTTTCTAATTCTCTCCACTCCCCTCCACCCCCCAAATTCATCTACAACTCAGGGATCTACAAAAGCCTGAGAGTTTCTGGACAAGAGTCTTCTGATAGCACTTGCCTCTTCTCTCAGGAGTAGCTCTGTGCCTTTTCATCTATCTTGTCAGCCTTTCCTCTTTACAGTGGACACGAAGAAGAAACTTCTAGCATGGACAAAAGAAAGTCACCCTGTCCTCTTCTCTGTCTTTCGTTCACCTACCAGTCCTCGCCGGGCTGCTTGAAGGAAGGTGTAGAGTTATCAGCTCCCCCTACACACATACATCGAAGGCCATAACTTCCCTCTCTCTCATAAAGACGAAGAAGTCCACTGTCCTCTCTCCAGAGAACTCAGCCAAATAGTGCTTCATTTAATATTTTCACAGCTTGCTTAAGTAGGAATCACGTCCCTTTCTATAGAGCAGAGACTTTCTATAGTTTTTGTTGTTTTACGTGAAGACTTTAAAGCAGAGATGTATTAGGTTCCATAGCAGTAGCTTAATGGAAGATTCCATTAAGAATCTTCCTTGTCTACTGTTCTCTCTAGATGATGGGTCCAGGTGTCAAAAGTCATCTGCATTTCAGCCTCTAGGGGGTGGAGATGTGGGGATGTGGGTGGTGTCTCCTGTCAACGATGCTTCTCCCTCCCAGCAGGCGACCTTCCCTGTCATCATTCCAGGTCCTTCCGCCACCCCTCGCTCATCCCTCTCCATGGACGGAGGAGGACCAGGATGGGGCCTTGGGGAGAAGGAATGAGGCATTGACCTCTTCCTTTTGTTCTCCAGTGCTGAGCTGCAGCAGCACAGGGTCCCTGTCCTTGGTGACACTGTCCCCTCCTCTTTCCCCAGCCTCTCCTTGGTGGCCATGATGGGCCAGGCAGGCAGGCAGTGAGCATGTGTCTGTCTATCTGCTCACAGGGACACAGAGATTGATGACCTGAAGACACAGCTGTCACGCATGCAAGAGGACTGGATCGAGGAGGAGTGCCACCGCGTGGAGGCCCAGCTGGCCCTGAAGGAGGCCCGCAAAGAGATCAAGCAGCTCAAGCAGGTCATCGACACGGTCAGGAACAACCTCATTGACAAGGACAAGGGGCTGCAGAAGTACTTCGTGGACATCAACATCCAGAACAAGAAGCTGGAGACACTGCTGCACAGCATGGAGGTAGCCCAGAATGGCCTGGCCAAGGAGGACGGCACCGGGGAATCGGCTGGTGGGTCGCCTGCCCGCTCCCTCACCCGCAGCTCCACCTACACCAAGCTGAGCGATCCAGCTGTCTGTGGTGACCGCCCACCCGGCGATCCTCCCAGCACCTCCGCCGAGGATGGGGTTGACAGTGGCTTTGTGGTGGCCGATGACATACTGAGCCGGACGGATGCACTGGAGGCCAGCAGCCTGCTGTCATCGGGGGTGGACTGCGGCCCCGAGGAGGCCTCCCTGCACAGCTCCTTCAGCCTGGGGCCCCGCTTCCCTGCCAGCAACACTTACGAGAAGCTGCTGTGTGCCATGGAGGCTGGTGTGCAGGCCAGCTGCATGCAGGAGCGCGCCATCCAGACGGACTTTGTGCAATACCAGCCCGACCTAGACACCATCCTGGAGAAAGTGACCAATGCCCAGGTCTGCGGGACAGCCCCCGAGTCTGGGGACAGGCTCTCAGAGCTGGACCCCTGCCCCGTGGGGCCCAGGGACCCCAACTCAGCAGTGGTGGTGACAGTGGGTGACGAGCTTGAGGTCCCAGAGCCCATCACCCATGGGCCTACCCCACACCAACATGGTGCCAACCCCAACCCCGGCCCGTCGGTGAGCGTGGTGTGCCCCGTGGAGGAGGAGGAGGAGGAGGCGGCAGCCACAGCCGAGAAGGAGCCCAAGAGCTACTGGAGCCGCCACTACATCGTGGATCTGCTGGCCGTGGTGGTGCCAGCCGTGCCCACGGTGGCCTGGCTCTGCCGTTCCCAGCGGCGCCAGGGCCAGCCCGTCTACAACATCAGTTCCCTGCTGCGGGGCTGCTGCACCGTGGCCTTGCACTCCATCCGAAGGATCAGCTGCCGCTCGCTCAGCCAGCTGGGGCCCAGCGGGCCAGACAGCTCCCAGCTCTGAGGGGGCCTCACCCAGCCAGTGGCTCCTGTGGCCTGACCACCGATTGTAGGGGTGCCATTCTCCCTCTCGCACGCATCCCTGAGCATCATCTTATTTATTTAGTTTTGGGTTTAGAAATATTTTTTCAGAATGTAGACCAAGTGTCAGGGTGCTGGGAGTTGAGGTTGGGGAAAGGAATCCCAAAACTTGGCCAGGAGGAAAGGGGTGGGGAGAGCAGAGGGCAGGGAGAGGCACTCTGACCACACCAGCTGCAGAGGGGCGAGGTGGTGAGGCTCTCCCAGCCCGGCCTCTGCCTGCCTGGCCCTTCAGATACGCAGACCTGCTCAGGAAGTCTCTGGCTGTATTTATCTGGGGAGTGCCCCCCCCCCATTGTCTGTCCCATTCCCCACTCGCTCCATGCCTTCTCTCCAAGTCACCCTTGCCCTCAGCCAAGGTTTTGGGGCCAGTATTATCTCCTGAGATGGAGCGAACTGCGGCCCACCGTGTAGGCAGCTGACCCGAGGACTCAGAGTGAGGTCTGGACCTGCCGGGCCTGGGGCTCCAGCCTCCCCAGGCTGCTCCCCACTTTGGGATTCAAAGACATGGTCAAGACCACAGGCTGAAGCAAAGATGGTGGTGGGGCAGGAGGGGGCAGAGGGTAGTGTGGGTCTGCATCTGTCTGTTCATCCCAGGCCTTTCCCATAACCCATTTTCCTCTTGGCGCTTCTGAGTATGTCTGACAGAGCAGCTGGACAAGCTGGAGCTGGGGTAGGAACGTTTGCCTAAGCTAAGCCCCAGCTCCAGTCTGGAGGCTAGGCCAAGACAAGGAGAGGAGACAAGGGCTGGGCATCCGGGCTCCTCCAGCCTTCTGAGATGATCCACTACAATGGGCACCAGGGCTGGACTCAGGAGGCCTCAGCGTGTTTGAAAAGCCAGAGGCCATAGCCCTGAGAGTCTGCACTGGGCTTCTCAGGGGCCTCGGGCTCAACTTCTGCTTTGCACTATGTTCCCTTTGTGGCTTGGGTCTTCCGCATGCCAGGGTTTCTGGTGAGGTGGCCACTTGCTTTCTGGGTGAGGGTTCCTAGGTCTATATGCCTCTGGGGTATTCTGGCAGGATGACTCACAAGGGGGGATAGTGAAGCCATGATGTCCATCCAGGCCAAAGCAGGGTCCCCTGGGATGCGTTCCCCAGGAGGTGGAGACAGGTGACAGGAGCCCTGCAGCACTGCCTGGCTCCCAGACCAACCCCGGTCTGCCTGGAAGGTTTCCTGTCACCACCTCCCATTCCAGGACCACACCTGGGTCTTTCAGCAAAGCTGCTGGCATTTGAAGTTCATTACCATTATTATTTTATAAGAAACCTGCTCCCCCACACCCTCAGGGGTTACACCCATCTGGTCATCTCATCCACATTCAGAGGTTGCAGCCCCACATTTGAGGTGGGCCGGTGGAACCCTGTGTCTTACTCACCCCTCTGGCCTGGGGGTCACTCCGATTTTCTGCCAAGGTTGTTTACCCCCACCCTGCTGCTCTGCCAGCCATCGCCTGACCCTTGGGCCCTGCCACTGTGTCCTGCCACTCAAGGGAGCACCTGCATGCACTGGAATGGGTGCCCGCCCAGCCATCGGGGCAGGGCGCCCCACCTGCCACGCGCTTTGTGCCTCCAAAGCCCCCCCTCAGTCAGGGCCTCAGGCCAGCCATCCTTTGTGGGGTGCCCCCCCTTAACCTGGCAATGCCTGGGGCTGGCTGGACCTGTCCCATGGGACACTGGGGTCATGACCTGGAGGGATCAGTGGACAAAACCCAATCCAAAGCCGAGTCGAGACTGGCCCGGACCCAGCCTCCTGTGCTGTGAACTCATGGAGCTGCGTAGTGTCTCATTAGAAGTATTCAAAGCTTTGCTGAGAAAATAAATGTATGACTATATTTGACAACATAAAATCTATATATTTTTCACCACTGGAATTTAGTCGACCTGCATAGCCCCTCTGCTCCTGTTTGCATCTTGCTGTCCTGTGGCCTTTCCTATTGTGTCTTGTGTTTTGGTGGCTGTGGTCAGGGCCAGGGCCATGGTCTACTCTGTCCCTGTACTGGCGAAGCCGCTTATGAAGGGCTGAGCTGCGTGTGGGCCGGAGGCCTGGGGAGAGGAGGGGGACTCTGCTACCCTCTACCTCGCTCTGGCCCTGCCTGTGTGCATCACCAGGGGCCCTAGCCCACAGTGTTGAGGGTCCTTCTCTTTTGGGGGTGTCTGGTGAGGATTTCAGGAGGCTTCTCTTCATCTTGTCAGTATAGGAGTTGGCTCACTGCCCCAGCCCTGGAACAAAGCTGGGACCACGTTGGTCGGGTGTCCCAGGCCAGGCCCGGCCCCGCAATGCGTGCTTGTGTGTGTGCTCAGTATCTGCATCTATGCAAAGGGGGCCGCGCCACCTGGGCAGCCCCGGTGGCAGAGGCTGGCCTGCTGGCTCAGGCTGTAAGCCCTGACTATGCAACGGCACTGAGTGTGGGGTTGGGGGCTGGGCCAGGAGCCAGGCCTGCCCGTTGAGAGTGCTCACCCTCCAAAGCTCCCCTTTCCTTCCTGCTTAGTACCTCCTCCTGGTGGGCTGTGACCTTTCCTTCCTGACCTGGCTTCTGGAGCAGAACCCTTTGGGGCCTCTCACCTCAGCCTCTGGCCAGAGCTGATTAAGTCCTGAGGGACCTGGAGCTGGTCCCTTGGAGCCAAGTGGCTAGAAATGGCTTCTCCTTAGTTTTAGGACTGGGGGCCAGAGAGGCCCAAGCTCCAGCAGGAATGGGCATCTAGGGCTGGACATCTGCAGAGAGCTGGCCTCCAGTGGAGGGTCCCACAAACATCTCCCGGGGGTAACAGCTTTTCACCAAAACACCCTTCCCAACTGCCACAAGCCCAGGGGCATCTGGCAGCACCTTGGGGAGGTTTGGGGGCAAAGGCCTACTGAGGTGCCCCTGCCCGTGAACTGTGAACCCCTTTCAGGCCTAGGGGGCTACACAAATGAGTCACAGTGTACTCGTACATTAGCCTGTCCCCTGAGAGAGAATCCATAGGGACTGGGAAGGGGGGAGGGCGGGGAGGGACCTTCACTCTTGTCTCCTTTGTCCTTTTGTTCAGACAGAGTTGTACCTGCAGCAGACAGCTCTGAATTAAAGCATGAAAACACAGCAAGATCCTTGGCCTCTCTTCTTTATACTGTGTCTTTCTCTGAGGTGGAGGGCGCTCAGACTTCCCTCGTGATGTTCGCAAAGAAAGAAGCCAGCTGGGCAAAGCTCCTTCCCAATGCCCAGCCACGTGCTGGTCCCAGCGCTGCCACGTAGCTGCATGGATCTGCAGCTTCACGTGCCCTCCTTGCCCCATGGGGTCAGCAAGGAACCTAGACCTGCCTCCCCTCAGCCATGAGGGTCAGACCTGCTGGGCACTCCAGGAATGTCACATTTCATCCTCCCCAACCCTCCCAAGTGGGTTCTTATTCCCATTTTGCAGATGCAGAAGCAGGCCAAGGTCACTCAGCAGGGCAGTGCTCCAAAGCTGTGCTCCCCACCAGCCCTGCTACTCTCCCCACTACTGTAGCCATCCCTGCAGGGCAGCATCTCTCTGCGGCACAGCCAAGACACGGCTCCCAGAGGGAAGGCATAGAAAGGCCTTGGCCTCACCATTGCTAAACAGTCAGCCTTGGCATGTCATGGGAACAAGGATGACCTCTGAGGAAGTAGCTTTACTTAAAATCAAATCTTTATTCCAAGGACAGTCAAGAATGATAACTGCACACAGTGTGTGACAAAGATCAAGCAAAGGCAAAAGGAGGTATTTTCACCAGAAATGTATTTCTGTTCTCTCAAAACATGTCACTGTTGTCCTGGTAGAGGCAAACATCCTGAAAGGGGCCCAGCTGCAACTTTAAGACGTGTTTGGCCAGGCCTAGGTGTGCCCAGCATTTCAATGAGCACAGGGGCTTTGCAGCCTGTGGGCCCTGCCCCAGCCGTGGCCCAGTTAAGAGTTCTGAGGTTCCAAGGATGCTTGTGTGTGTAAATGACAAATCCATGCCATCCCATGTCCACTCCACCTGGGACATCCCCTCCCCCCAGGTAGTAACCCCACAGGCACACCCCCCCCCAAGGCAGTGGGCCAGCTACACCCTGTCATCCCGGGACACAGCCCTTTCAGCAGGACGATGGGAGAAGGGTGAGAGACCCAAGCTGCCCCTCTGGCCTCAGACATCTGGGATGGAGTGGTCCATGGTGCGGTGGAGCAGGGTCGGGGACAACCTGGGTAAGGAAATGATGACAGGGTCAAAACTGACAATGTCTTCTCCCCTGAGGACTGTGCCTCCCCGTGTGGGCTTTCATTTCAATTCCTAAGACTTTCAAATCACCCAAAGCCACCAACCACCTTGAAGGGGGCAGGGTGGGAGGGCGGACAGGCCTGCTGGAGCCCAGGTGTGCCCTGGGAGGTGGGGAGGGAGGAGAGAAGGGAGGGAGGGTGCAGTCTTACTTCTTGACCATGTGCTCGTAGATCACAGTGGGGATGATGGTCAGGGTGACGACATTGCCAGCCGTGGCCAGGATCTGCCCGATCTCTTTGTCCTGGAAAGGAGGCAAGTGAGTGGTCACCCTGGGGGGTACCTCTGTGCAGGGGTCAGTGTGGCCGCTGCTAGAGGAAGCCAACTGACACCTGACTACAGGGGCAGGGCTGTCTCAGACCTGAGCCTGCCAGGGGAGGGTCCCAGGCAGACCCCCAGGTAGTGCTGGTTGAGCAAGAGCATCAGCCTGTGGGCCACTCCCCACCCTCACCTTGAAGGCTAGTTGCATGAGGCTCCTTGGGTGGTTCTCAGGCGGCGCTCTCTAGAGAAGCAAAACCAGTGAAGCATATATACACATATACAGACAGAGAGAGGTTTATCTCAAGGAAATGGCTCACATGGTTGAACAGGTTGGCAAGTCCCAAGTTCATGGGTCAGATGTCAGGTTGGAGGCTTCTCCTGACTCACGTAGCTGCAGGGGCTGACGAACCCAAGATTGGCAGGTCAGATGGCAGGCTGCTGGCTCACAGGCTGTGGAGGCCAACGAATCCCAAGATTGGCAGGCAATATGGCAGGCCGCTGGCTCAAGTCCCAAGAACCGGAGGTCAGATGATGGTGAGCCAGATGCAGGATCCAGAACAAGCAAAAGCCAGCAAGCTTTGCCAGAACATCCATACGTATTGGATGCAGGCCACACCCACAAGGAAAGTCCTTTTCAAGTGAATGGCTGATCACATCAGATCATGTCATGGAGGTAATTACATTATATCACAAAATGGAGGATAACTACATCATTACGTAACCGCCAAACCACTAAGAATCATGGCCCAGCCAAGTTGACACACAACCTTAACTATCACAGATGGGCTGACACGTAACAGGGCCTCATGAAGGTTACTCTCCTTCTCCTCCTTCCCCCAAAGGGTTCCTGGAGCCTGATGAGGCCTGCATTTTCTATCCTAGATCCCTGGCCCCAGAAAAGCTCAGGTTCTGGCCCCAAAGCACAAGGGAGACAGGAGGCACACCTACCCACCCTCTGGACACTGTCAGCCAGCCAGCCTGAGCCAGGCCTCACCTGGGACTTCTTTTTACATCTTGGAGACCAGTGAAAAGAGAAAGGCCTGCAGAAATCACTCAGATCATGGGGAGAACCAGGAACTAAGTCTTTAAGCCAAGTGTGTCAGTGTCCAAACACTAAAACAGTGGCCAGAGAAGAGCCTTGGCCCCTTCCTCAGAACCTAGTGACCTTTACTTTACACATACATCTGACTTGCTTATGTGTTTTCTCAGTTGCTCCAAAATAAATGGGAGAGATGTGCTAGACAGGACTAGTGATGGCCACAGGGAGGAAATAGATAACCTTTGAAAAGATAAATGAACTCAAGAAGCATAGCTCTCTGAAGCATTCAGTCAACGGACATGCCCAGTCCCTAACACAGTCCCATGGTTTGGTCAATGCCTTGAGCCATCAGTGAGGATGACACCACCCGCAGCATGTTTTAGAATGACTGCTCTTCAGAACAATAAAGATCAAAGAGAGGTGAATTCACTCCATAGCAGGAAAATCCAGCTGCTCACGACGGGGTTCCGTTCCAAAGACTCCGTGGTAAGTCGGGTCTGACATCAGCCGAATACCTCTTTTTTTTTTTTTTTTAGTCTTCATTATTACTGCCTTTTATTATCAGTATCTTTATAAATCCCATCTTTATTTGTCTTTGGGGGTTGGAAACATTACAGATACAATGACATTAGCAAATAAGCACTGCAACATTGTATGTAGTACATATTACTAACAATAAAATGTACCCCCCCCCCAAAAAAAGAGACCGTTTTAAGTCCGGTTTGTAGTAGCTCAATTATGTCATAAATCGGGGACTACCTATATTGTTATTGTGGTATCTACTTCTCAAGGACAATGCGTATCCTTTGGGTTGTCACGCTTGATCCCAGGGGATGGGAACGGATGTACCCGGAGGAATCTTAGACATTAGGAAGAACCCCCGGATCACAATGGTCATGAGCCAACAGAGCAAGCCTTCAAGGAGGGTGGGAGAGACTGGCAGGCACAGAGAATCAGACCATGTGCGACAGCAATGGCTTGGTGAGCGCCCTCAGAGGGAAGGAGGCCTGTGCCAGCTGTGAGGGGAGGTGCCCCTGCCCAGGCCACCTCTGCAGGAGGCTGAGGGCTCAACTGGGACTGAGAACCACTGCTTGGTTTAAGAGGCATGAAGTCACAATAAAACCATCTCCAGGTGTTCAGAGAACCGAAGCCTCCGAGGTCCAGGAGGTGGCAGGAGCTATCCCGAAGGCACCCACTCCTCAATCCACATGCACAGCACAGTTTCTACAGTACTCGCTCCTTCTTGTATTTTAAAGAAAAAGCTCACCTACGCCACCCAAACCCCTTGCCATCCAGTCGATTCTGATTCACAGCAACCCTACCGGGCGCAGTAGAGCTGATCGCCACTGGTAGAACTGATGGTGGGTTTGAACTGCTGACCTTTGAGTTAGCAGCTGAACTCTTTAACCACTGCACCACCAGGGCTCCTTTCACCACAAACACCCCTCGGAAAATGAACAAATGTGTTTTTCAATCACAATTAAAAAAATCTTCTTATTGCCCGAACATGATTAAGTGTGCAAACAAGCGCCACACAGAGTGAGGAGGCCTCACTGCAGCCACTAGCTACCTGGGCCCCCACATCCTCACGTGGGTGCCCACATGCTGACACACACCATGGCACCCCCTCCTACTGTCACATCTCTGGCCTCTCTGTGTTGGTGACAGTAAAACCAGCAGCCGTTGCGTTGACTTTGACTCATGGCGACCACGTGTGTCAGAGCGAACCTGCCCTCCACAGCGTTTCCAACGGCGGGTTTCTCAGAAGCAGGTCACCAGGGCTTTCTTCTGAGGGAGCTCCAGCCCCCAGCCTGTCGGTTAGCAGCTGAGCCCATGAACCATCTGCACCACCCCAGGTCTCCCGTGAGTGACAGTGGCTAACACTTCTTGGGCATTTACTATGTGCCTGGCACTGTGCTTGGAGCTCTGTGTACACTGTCTTGTTGAATCTCCCCAGCAACCTTAGGATGAGGAAACTGAGGCTGAGAGAGGGGCAGCAGCCTGCCCGCCAACTTGATCCTTCCCACCCCCCGGCGGGGTCTCCCAGCCCTGAAATCCTGGCCACCGCCTACCTTCAACCCAATGACGTTCTGCCCGTTCACCTCGCAGATGTAGTGGTTGGTAAGGAGCCCGTTGCGGGCCGCGGAACTCCCTTTCACCACAGAGACCACCTTCCCCTTCTTGATGAAGAAGCCAACTTGGCCTGTGCTGTCTTTTTGCGTGACCACAGTCCGCTGGAACGGCCTGATGGGGAGGAACAGTGAGCTATGCCTGGGCACGGGTCGGGGCTGGACGGAGAGGCTCTGGGGGCATGGCTGCTCACCTGTCCCGAACGACCATGACGATCTTCTCCGCCGGCGCCTTCTTCACCGCCCGGTGGGCTTTGTCTGTGCTCCAGCCGGCACAGTCGCGCCCCTCAATCTGCAGGATCTGGTCCCCGAAGCGGAGCCCCACAAGGGACGCAGGGGTGTTGGCCTGGACCAGCTGCACAAAGACACCCTGGGGGAGGCAGGCCCCGAGTCGGTTCACCTTGCCCAGCTCTGACCCTAGTCCATCCTCTGACTGTATCTGTCCTCCTGATACTTTAGGGCCTGCAGGGTATCAGGACTACCTCTCTTCACTGCAGATAAAAAGGCAGGGACCAGTTTCCTGAAAGGGCAACACTCCAGGCCACGCCGCTAGGCGGCACTGTGTCGGGGTTTCAACACTGGCCGGTGGCTGCGCCCCTAACGTTTATGCGGCCCCTCCTCTCATAAAGGCATCCAGCTCTCCCTGCCTTCTACTGTCTACAGAAGCTGGTCGCCAAATACCTGTGAGTTGGTAGAAGGGGGGAAGTTCTAAGCGACAGGAGCCCACCGAGGGGCAGGTGAAGGGTCCCTGCTCTAACCCAGCACCAGCTCTGGGACCTTGGGGGCGGGGAAGAGTCTGAGCTTGCGGACTGGGCCAGTCCGCTGGCCCCGGGCCCGGGGAGGGGAAGACACTCCATCCCCACGCCTCCCAAGGCGCGCAGTCCCCTCTGGGGCTGCTGGGCGACTGTACTGGGAGCGCGTCCCACTCCGGTTGTCCACCGCGACGCGCTCACTCCGTGAGCCCTCTTGTCTCGCCCGGCCCCGCCGCACCTTGTCGATGGCCCGCAATTGCAGCCCGGTTTTGCCCCGCTCGTCCTTGCACAGGTGGATCTCGCGCACCCCGGGCTTGATCTCCGCGCGCCGCACACCCAGGCTGTCTCCGGACACCGGCGCCACCACCAGGCCCAGCGACGCGCCCGAGGCCGCTGTCTGCAAACACCGGTGGAACAGGGTCACCCCGGGCCCCTGGGGCCTCGTGAGGCAGTGGTCGCCGCGGTGGGCGTAGAGAGGGAGGAGGGGTGAAGAGGCTCCTAGGTTCCTGCCGCCGCCCCACCACTGACCCACCACCCCCAACCGCTCACTTCTCCAGTTGCCGAAAGGGGACGTGGCTCCAGGAAGCCACTAGGGGGCGGCAAAGTCCAAGCCCCTAGAAACAGCCTCTCCAGAAAATAGTTTGGCCATTTCTTAAACACAATAAAGATTCACTTACCATGTGACCCGAAATTGCACTCTTGGGCATTTATCCCAGAGAGCTGAAAACTTATGTCTTCACAGAAACCCATATATGCACATCTATCAGGTCTTTATGTGTAATAGGCTAAAAACTGGCAAGATGTCCCTCAATTTTTTAAACAAACCGCAGTCCATCCATACCACCGAACACTACTGAGCAATAAAACGAAAAGAACTACTGAACTACTGTGACACAGAACAACTTGGGTGGGCCTTTAGGGCATTCTACTGAGCCAAAAAAAAAAAACCCAATCTCGAAAGGTCACATACTGTATCATTCCATTTATATCACATTCTGAAACGACAAAATTATAGAGACGGAAACAAATTAATGAGTCAGGGGTTAAGGGTGTGGATGCCTATGATTATAAAAAGGTGGCACGAAGGCAATCTTTGAGGTGATAGAATAGTTCTGTACCTTGACTTCAGTGGTTACATGAATCTATACAAGTGATAAGATGACACACACACACGGTAACAATGGAAATTCCTGGTTTGATATTATACTAGTGGTTAAAGAGCTTGACTAATAACCAAAAGGTCAGCAGTTCAAATCCACCAGCTGCTTCTTGGAAACCCTGTGGGACAGTTCTACTCTGTCCCATAGAGTTGCTATGAGTCAGAATCCACTCAACGGCCACAGGTTTGGCTTTTTGGGGGGGGGGGGTGGTTTGGGTTTATGTAAAATGTAATCATTGGGGGAAACTGAGTGAAGGGCATGAGGAACTTCTCTGTACTATCCTTGCAACTTCCTGTGAATCTGTGATTATTTGAAGATTAAAAATTAATGAAAAATTTAAAAATTATAAAAATTCCAACACACAATACAGGTGAGGTCAGCACAACTAGACTAAACCAAAAGCAAAAGAGTTCTCTGAATACAACGGAATGCTTCGAAGGCCAGAGTAGCAGGGACGGGGGTTTGGAGACCATGGTTTCAGAGACATCTAGGTCAATTGGCATAACAAAATGTATTAAGAAAACATTCTGCATTCTGCTTTGGTGAGAGGTGTCTGGGGTCTTAAATGTTAGCAAGCAGCCATCTAAGATGCATCAATTGGTCTCAACCCACCTGGAGCAAAGGAGAATGAAGAACACCAAAAGCACATGGTAAAGATGAGACCAAGAGACAGAAACGGCCACATAAACCAGAGACTATATCAGCCTGAGCCAGAAGAACTAGCTGGTGCCCGGCTACAACCTATAACAGCCCTGACAGGGAACACAACAGAGAGTCCCTGATGGAGCAGAAGAAAAGTGGGGTGCAGAACTCAAATTCTCATAAAAACACCAGACTTAATGGTCTGACTGAGACTAGACGGACTCCGGAGGTCATGGTCCCTGGACCCTTTGTTAGCCCAAGCCTGGAACCATTTCTGAAGCCAACTCTTCAGACAGGGATTGGACTGGACTGTAAGACAGAAAATGGTACTACTGGTGAGGAGTGAGCTTCTTGGCTCAAGTAGAGACATAAGACTATGCAGGCAACTCCTGTCTGGAGGCAAGATGAGAAGGCAGAGGGGGACAGGAGCTGGTTGAATGGACACGGGGAATACAGGGTGGAGAGGAGGAGTGTGCCGTGTCATTAGAGGGAGAGCAGCTAGGAGTACATAGCAAGGTGTGTATAAGTTTTTGTATGAGAGACTGTCTTGATTTGTAAGCTTGCACTTAAAGTATAATAAAATTTTTAAAATTAGTCAAGAAAAAAATTCATGTATCTATCTTATATTTTTATGAAAATTTAGAATGACTGCATTTATGTTCTAATCATTGGAACAAATAATGATTAAATCAATGGATTAAAATTGAATTATACACAACATGACCTCCTTCTTTTCATGTTTGTGCTTCATAGCATAACTATCCAGTGGGTCATTTTGCAAAAACACCCAGAGCATGGTGGTTTTCTCAGGGTTTCACAAGCCCTCGTCCTTAGCTGTCTTCTCCTGTTGGGTTGCTAACCAGCCTGGCCCTGTGAGATCCTCATTTGTCAGCGGATTTGTACACGGCTGGGGCAGTTCTCCATCATCACTCCCATCAACTTCATGAAATTCTCCAGCCTTACCAAGGTTTGCAGTTGCACTTTGTAACTGATTATCATTGAATCAAGGAGAGGCTGGCAGACAAAGACACTGACAGATGGCCTCCAAGGATGCTAGAGCCAAACGGGAGGAGTTTGAGTGGGGACTGATTTTAAAAGTGAAGACATCTTCAGTAGTGGATATTTGTGTTAGGGTCTTTTGCTCCTCTAAGCCATGAAGTGCATGCAGAAGCTGGACAATGAATAAGGAAGACTAAAGAAGAATTGACGCCTTTGAATTATGGTGTTGGCAAAGAATATTGAATATACCATGGACTGCCAAAAGAACAAACAAATCTGTCTTGGAAGAAGTACAACCAGAATGCTCCTTGGAAGCAAGGGTGGCGAGACCACATCTCACATACTTTGGCCATGCTGTCAAAAGAGATCAGTCCCTGGAGAAGGACATCATGCTCGGTAAAGTAGAGGGTCAGCAAAAAAGAGGAAGACCCTCAACGAGACGGTTCAACACAGTGGCTACAACAATGGGCTCAAGCATAACAACTGTGAGGATGGCATAGGACTGGGCAGTGTTTTGTACACAGAGTCGCTATGAGTTGGAACTGACTTGATGGCACCTAACAACAAGAAGCCATGAAGAGTGGGGACCAAGAAATATTTAATTGGGGGACAAGTGGATGACAAGCTCCTCCCCTCTCGGCTCTGCCTGTCCCTTACAGCTGCTTTCAAGTCACAGGCAGTCCTCCAGTAGAAGTCCCCCCGGGGTTAGGCTGGGATCAATGCCCTCCCTTCTCATCCACCAGGCTCGGGTGAGCATCCTGAAGCCAGAGTTGAAGGGCAGACCCTGGCCCTCCAGCCTCAGGTTCACAGGAAGACATGAAACCCCACTGCTCTTTTAATGATGGCTCAAAATGGAAAGTGTCATTAAGAAACAGAGCCACAGTCAACAACTACTTTAAAACAAATAAGAGAATGTAAGGGGCAGGGAAACAAGACTAATGGAAATGGAACAACCAGAACAGAAACACTGAGAATGTTCACACATTGTGAAGAATGTAAACAATGTCACTGAACAATTTGTGTAGAAACTGTTGAATGGGAACCTAAACTGCTGTGTAAACCTTCACCAAACACACAGTAAAATATTATTAAAAAAAGAAAGAAAGACAGCCACAGAATGCTGGAGACAGAGAGGATTCCAGAACAGAGGAAAAGGAAGTCGTCAAACGGCAGGACCAAGAAGGAGGAAGGGTTGGGACATTCTGTGCCCACATTAGGCAAGAGAAAAATATGTACATCGTTCCCCTCTGGTACCTGAGGCAGATTCTGCCGAACTTCTGGGCTGAAGAGGGAAAGGCCCATATAGCTCCCCAGTTCTGCCAGGTTGGGATACAAAGCTGATGGGGAAGAGAAGAAAGAAAGAAGAAAGGCGTTACCTGTGGGCACAGGCTCACCCCTGCCTGCCTGGCGCTCTGTGCACACTGAGGCTGGTGGCCTCATTTTTATGAAGAAATACCAGTAAGTACCAGTTGCTGTCAAGGCAGCTCTGACTCACGGAAGCTCCATGTGTGTCAGAGTAGAACGGTGCTCACTGGGTTTTCAATGGCTGATTTTTCCAAAGTACATCATCAGGTCTTTCTTCCAAGGTACTTCTGGGCAGACTCGAACTTCCAAACTAAGCACATTAACTGATGGCACCACCCAGACACTCCTCACAGACAGCTCTAGGGCTACCACTCATATCCTGGTCTCCCTACGTGGCCTCAATGAGGTGGCCCCAAATCAGTGTGGCCACTGCCCTCACTAAGCCTCAATTTGCTCCGTGACCTCCTCAAAGTGTTGTAGTCGAGGTGAAATGGGCACACACAGTGGTAGGTGAGAAGTCCGGGAAAGGCCAGAAGAGGCGAGACTGTCCTCAGAGCCAGCACTGCTGCTTGACCCTGCCCAGCCCACTCCTTAAAGCACTTTTCTAGAAACCTTCCGAATTCCCTTAGGTGCCTGTCGCCACCAAAACCAGCAGTGCTGTCTGGGTGGGGCCCTAGCCCCTCCTCTTTCTTGAGGTCACTCTCGCACCCTCTGTCCACTGCCACCCACTCCCACCTCAAGGGCCCTGGTTCCAGGAGGGAGACCTGGCAGGCTAGCCTCCCCCTCACCAGAGCAGTATTTCATTCCTGGAATCACACGAGACTGTGTCACCAGAACAGTGCTGACGTGATGATTTTGGGTGACTCAAATTGCTTATAAACAGAGTGCCCACAAGTAATATCACACCCTAGAGGCGGCCTTGCTGGGGCCAGTCAGAGAAGAAGTCATGGGCTCCGTGGTTCTCTGGGCTGGGTTCGGAAGGATGAGTAAGAGTTTACCAGGCAGGTGAGGGGGGAGGTGCCAGCATAGACAGAGGCTCGGGGAGGCTGGGTGACCTGGAAAAGGCCATCTAGGCAGTCAGCCAGGAACTGGGAGCCTGGGCTCTGTCCTCCCACTATGGTGAGTCCTTGGCCGTGGACCCTTCCACAGCTTTGGAGCCTCCGATCTGCACTGATGCCTTCTGCCCAGAAAGGACTGGAGTCCAAGACATCTTTGCCATGAGTGTCCCCTCCCCAGTCACTCACCTGGGGGCTGGGAGACAGCTGCCTTCTGGGAGAGCAGGGCAGGCATCTTGGGCACGGCTCTGGCCTGGGCCTGGGGGTGGGGGGGAGTGCTGCTCAGCTGTGGGTGGACCCCAGAACCCCTTGAGCCTGGAGGTCCCTGAGACTGGGGGTCCAGGCATTAGGTATGCTGGTGGGCCTCAGGGATGGGTTCCACGAACCCTCCAGGCTGTGTGTAAATTGTGACCTCTGCAGATGGCCACGTTTCTGGTGGCCCACAACTCACCAAATGTCACAACCAGCTTACTGCCCGGGGCATTCAGGACATGGAGGCCCACCTCCCAACCAAGCTCTTTGTTGACAAGTCCCAAATTCTCCAAGCCCACTCAGTCCAAAAGTGGTGGGATGGAGGGAAGAAGTGGTTTCTGGTGGCTGAGCAGACCAAATTGCAGCCCTACTGGCTGAGCTGAAAGTGCCCACACTGGGAGGGAGGAAGCACTGGACACGAGATAGCAAGGGCTGTGGCTGCTTGCCCTGCTATGACTCCTGCCCTTGGCCTCTGGACACCTTCTCAGCCCAGCAGGCCCTGCAATGGGGGCCTGCCTGCCCTGGGGCCAAGGAATACATTTTCAGTAGTAGGCCCAACACCCAGCCACCTTCCAAGGCAAGCATACTGCTTTCCCCTCCCTTAGTAACCCAGGCTACCCAGATCGCCCCCGTCGGGAAGCCGAGGGTAGCATGGGCCTGGGGGTGGCCTTACCTGAATGACCTGGTCTACCTTCAGGTCCTCCAGAGATGGGTACAGGGCAGACATGGTTGCTTCTTGGGACACCCTGCAGAGCCACAGAGAGGGAAGAGGGAATAAGGAATCAGCTCACAGCCTCTGGAGATGAGTCAGAATGGACTTGATAACTGTTGGTTTTATTGTTTGTTTGTTTTTGACCATTCCCTGACATGTCCTTCCTCCTGTTGATTGCTCTGTGCTGTAGCTGCCTCTTCACTTGGCCATCTACCTTGTTAGACTGCCAGTTCTAAGAGGGCAGATACTGGAGCTTTTCATAGGGTGTGGAGCCTCTAGCCTCTAGCATGGTGGATATTTCCAGAAGCAATGTGTTCTGCCTGGGCGTCCGCTTTTCTCCTAATAAAGCGAAGCTCTGATGTCCTAAGAACACCCACGTCACTGGGATGGGAACGATGACCAGAGCCCCAAATGCGTTTTGTTTGCTTCTCACAGTTGCTTTTTTTTTTTTTTTAATTAGTGCCAACATTTAAAAATCTAGAGGTATAAAAACCTTTCTTTCTAGCTTGTATTGAAAAAAACCCAAAATATTTGGCAACACAAGAGCAGACACTGTGGATGGCAACTCTTAGCCAAGGCTGAGCAGCAGCCCACCTGTACATGAGGCTGCACACACCCCTGAGTCCCCACCCAGCCCTTGGTGGAATACACTGCCTGCTTGGTTCCTGGAGGCTTCCAGTTCTAGATCCTTGCCCTGGTCTGGACTTTGGGGCAGAAATGACCATCTCAAGAGGGCAGGGGTTGTGCTAGGGCGAGCTTCAGACTCTGTCCTCCTTAGCCCACTTGGGGGAAGAGACCCTCTGCCACACCCTTCCCCACTGAGCCCACACTGGAGATCTTTATCTTAGAATGGTCCTCAGCAGTTACTATCTGCCAAAAGTGGGCTCTACGACCAGGATCATGCATGAATGACAGATGTGAACGAGGCCACCCCTGCCTGACATTTCTGCGGCAGTGGTTATATTTTTAATATCTGCTCTCCGGTAGAGCAGAGAATCTGAGATGCACTTCCTGGAATCACTCCTAGGCCAGGACCATAATATCCCTTTCTCTGTGTCTGGGACCCTTTCACCCCAGCCACCTCTTCTGGGTCCCAACACCGTACTAGCCTCTGAAAGAGTCAGGAAGAACACCTCCTGCCTTCTAGCAGTTCATGATATAGTGGGGATGGCTCCTTGCCCACAAATATGCCCTGTGTTCTCAATCGTCGTCTATTCATGCACCACCCTTATTGAATGTCCATTGTGTGCCTGAGTCATGCTGGTCCCTCTGCTTGGCATGCCATCCTTCTGTCTTCTTTTAAGGCTCAGTTCAAATACTATTTGTCTGGTTGGATTTTCCAGGCCCCATGTCCCCCCTGCCAGTGGGCTGGGTCCTCTTGTGTTTTCCAACCCTGTCGTGTCTTGTACCCTGTTGCTAAACTACTTATATTGGATGATTAATACCTGGGTATGTTTCTCAATGGCAGGGGCTGTGTCCTGTTCACTACACTGTCCCTCCCCACCAAGATGGTGTCCAACACATAACGTGTTGGCGAAAATGATCATCTGACTGAATAAATCAGTGGTTTTCCAAGAACAGACTGGGAATTTGTGTGGGTATTTCTGGGTGTCACAAGACTGGTTGGGACACTATTGGTGTTTAGGGAGGAGGGGCAGGGACCTGGACCGCTTGCAATGCACAGAACAGTTCCCCACAACAGCTTGTCCTCTGTCCTACACAACTTTCACGTGTCCTGCCAGACCTTCATTTAGACGCAAAACCTACAATTACCTGAATCTTAAACCCGCTTAATAGACAAAATCAGTGGGATTTTCCCCAGTTTTAATATACACTGTATTATCCAGGAACACAGATACCAGGTCGATGGAGGGAAGTCGTGCTTTGTTTTACCATTTTAGAAAATCACTGTTCACCTCACTCACCAGCCATCACAGTGATTCCACGCTTGTGTATGTTTAGCATTTAATTCAAAATATAAAATGTTGGCAATATTCAGTGAATACTGTCTTCTATGAAACCCAAACTCATATGTTTTATGTTAGGTATAAGTTTCTGATGTAATCCTGTCTGTGCATTTACATACTGAAATACAAATCCCTTTATTACAGGTTACTTTCATTTCTTTCGTTTCTCTTTTACAATGAAGACTGGGCATCATAATGATTTTGAATCCAGGGGGAACCACCGCCTCGGCTGTAGCATCCGGATGAATCCGCCCCTTCCCTTGGCCTCAACTGCTCGCTTTGTGAAATGGGAACACCCAGGCGTAAACCCCAGGCATTGGGGCACCGGAGAGTGGCCCAGCGGTCCCTAGAGCCTATTCTCCACCTCGGCCTCAGTATCCCCATATGTCACACCGCTCGATGATGCCTAAGGGACACCAACTCGCCCCCCTCACCAACCCAACACTCTGGGAATAGGGGGTCAACCCGGCCGAAAGACGGCTCCCGGTTGCTACGGGCTACGGCGCTTGCGCAGAGACCCCTCTAGGCCGGGACGGCGTGCGGCGGGGTCTAGAGCGCATGCGTCCCACCCACTTTGCCCCGCGCGTCACTGAGGGCGGCTCCCAGGATGCCTCGCGGAACTTGACGGAACGTGGCGGTCGATTTGCTGTGCGGTTTGGTAGCCAGGTGGAATACAGGAGTCCACCTAGCCTCACGTTGTCTCCAGGCGCCCGTGGCTGGTGCCGGCATTCACAAAACGGGATCAAATAAAGCAGCAGGGTAAGGGATGGGAAGGTTCGGTTGGGCTTCGTTTCTCTTTGCTGGATTGAGGGCTGCGCGGTTCGGACCGAGCTTTAAAGGGCGCCCGTGTCCCTCCGCATCCCCACGCCCCTGACCCCCAAGGGCCACTTACGGCCTCTGGAGGAGAGAGGGCGCGATTGAGCCGACCCTTCTTGACAGATTAGATTCTATACAAAAGCAGGTGTGGAAGGGAGGAAGAGCAAAGTCGACACGCCTGCGATCCTCGCTGCTCGACGGCGGTACTGAAAAGGAACCCCCTTTCCCCCTACGGAGTCGGAAGCACCTTCAGGGCTCCGAGTCTACACCCATTGTGATGTCACGGTTTCTCCCACCCTCTCACCCTTATTCCTTGCGTGGCCCTGACTCCTGACCGGGTACCGAGCTGAAAATGCACCACCTCACTCCAAGCAGATTCAACTCGGAATCCGACCCAAGAGTGACTGAGTGATTGGCCCCCTACTGCCCAGGGAAGGGGACTTCCCACAGCGAAATCGGACCCACCGCCTGTTATAAGGGACTCAGGCAGCTGGGTCTGTGGGGTGCTTGGGAAAGGCTAGGGCAACGAAGAAGGCTTCCTGAAGACCCTGGCTAGGCTGTGAAGAATGGAGGGTTCAGGCCAGTGGGAGTGGAGCGTGCAGGCCCAGGCTGAAGAGCCCAGCTGCTTCCTAGGTTCCCCTACCAGCTCTGGCAGGTAATCCAAACTGAACTCGATTTTTCCCCCACCTGTGCTGCCTCTCTGCAGTGACCCCACCAAAATCCATCCCATAGGCTGAGCCGGAAATCTCGGAGCTATCCTCTTGAAGTCATTCCCAGCTTTTGTCCTCAGGATAAATCTGAATCTTTAACCTGGCATTCAAAGCTCCATGACATGGCTCCTGGTAATGTCTCCAGTCTCACCTCCTCACTCTTGGATGCTGACCCTGCATTTCATTGATTCCAAGCTGCTTGTTGGTCCTCAAACTCATTCTACTTCATGCCTTTGTGCTTTTGCAGGCACTGTTCGTTTGTCCTGAATGCCATTTACACGCTCTCCCTCCTTCTGGTTCGTCTGGTGAATTCTTTCTCCTTCAAGTTGCTGCCTTCCACAACATACCTACACCCACCCACAAGTCTCCCTTCTCTGGATTACAGCTTCTCATATATTCACCCATTTGTCATTCATTCCACGAATGTTTATTAAGCATCTACTGTGAGCAAGACCTCCTGCGTTTGTCTGGTTGGTTTTCCTTTGTGCTGTATTTGTTTGCCTGTCTCCCACACTGGTCAGGGGCTATCTAGCCCATTTCTGAATCCCCAGCGACAAGCACAGTGCCTGACACACAGCAGACATCCAGTCGCTGTTTGTTAGGGAAGTGGAAAAGCAGACAGAGCCACAAGGAAGTTGAAAACGTAAAGACATAGCCTTTCTTCCAATTGCTACGTGTGTTTACAATCACATTGCTTTAAGTAGAAAGTCCTTTGAAGAGCAACTTTGGGACTAGAAAGGGAGTGAAAACACTGCCCTGATGAGGTAGCCTGAAAGGTTGGCGCTTGTAATCTGACACTGGGAGAGTTTGCTCAGCTCTGTATGTATGGCTTCCCAAAAGTAATTGGCTCCTCTGGAAGGAAAAGAACCCAGATAAAACCCTTTTCTCCCAGAGGAATTTTTCTCTTCCACAGAATTTTCCAAAATCCCCGTCCTTAAGCTTCAGTACTTTTTTTCATTTGGCAATGACAACACCCACAACAAACCAACAATCAGGTCCTCAGAAATCAGCAGGGCTGAAAGGGGTCTTCAGCCCCCAACTTTGGACTTGGAACAAGTAAACAAGAACACTCTTTGGGAACACTTTGTTCCACAGAGCTGAAGCTGTGGCACTCCCACTTGTTCCTGTGGACAGCTCATCCATCCTTCAGAAGAAGGTGTGCGGGAGGGAAGCGTGGGTTAGAGTGTCAGAGGAGTAGCTCCAGGAAGGCCAAATTAGCCCAGGGATATGGTGAGTCGGAAAGGAAGAGGCTGTTGCTAGGCCACCAGCACGTACCCCCTCTTCCACCCACGGCTATACTCCACGGTGGAGAAAAGCTGTTGACTCTTTCAAGGAAGGCGGATGCCCCCAGACCCAGGCACAGACGAGCGGGGCAGGAGCAGGACTTTGAAGACAGGTGGGACTGGGTTGAGACTGGCTGCCGCCTCCTTGTGAGAGCAGGAGCAGGCCCTGGTGCCTTTTGAACCTCATTTCTTTCTTTGCAATATGTGATAACAATACTTGGATCAGAGTTATTGATGGGAATTAAAAGATTGTTTAAAAACGAGATATGTATGGAAAGCATTTAGCACAGGACCTAGTGCATTTAAAAAAAAAAAAAACTGTTGAGTTGATTCCGACTCATAGCAACCCTATATAGACAGAGTAGAACTGCTCCGTAGGGTTTCCAAGGAGCAGTTGATGGGTTTGAATTGGTCATTTATTCAACAGACAGAGCCAGCAGTATAGAAGTAAACAAAAGAAAAACCTTTGGCCTTGAGGTGTATGCTTTCTAGTGGGGAAGTAGGTAAGGAGCGTCTGTGCTGTGTTAGATAATAGGATGTGCTGGGGAGAAAAATAAAGGCAGAAGGAAGGTAGAGAGGACCAGGAGGTCCAGAAGAGCCTCACCAGGAGGTGATGTTTGAGTAAAAGTAAAGGAGGTGGGGAAATCATGAGGTAATATTCCAGGCTGAGGGCACAGCCATTGCAAAGGCCCGGAGGTGGGAGCTTGCCTGAAGTGTTCAGAGGACAGCTGACCAGTGAGACTGAAGTCAGTTGATCAAAGGGGGCAGTGGGGGGAGGAGGGCAGAGAAGTAGTTGGAGGGGCCCAGCCCTGTAGGACCTTGTAGCATTTTCTCTAATGAGATGGGGACAACTGGAGAATTTTGAGCAGCAGAGTGACCTGACATGGCCTGACTTGTTTCAACAGGCCCTCTCTGACAGAGGTAGAGAATAGACTGTGGGGGTGGGGGAGGGGGGCAAGGGTGACAGCAGGGAGCCCAGGTGAGAAGTGGCGATGCTGTTAGAATGGTTAGTTTGGGCCAATGTCTGTAAAGCAGCCAGTGCCAGCACCTACCACATGGAGCAGACTTGTTTTAAGCACTTTTTCCGAGCCCCTGCCATGTGGAGGGCAGCACCGGCCCATCATGTCCGTTGGCTCATTCAGCTCTCTCGACTATAGGAGTTTTCCCGTCTCCAGATGAGGAAACCATCCTTAAGAGATAAAGCACTGGCCCAGTTCCCCAGGAGGTTTTTCCTTGTTAGTAGGGCAGCTGTTGATAGAACCAGCTTAGGGCCAAGAAGGAAGTACCAGAGCCTTGTGGAAATAAGCTCTCTGTCGGACTGCAGCCCTGGCCTTCAGAGGGCCCACTTCCTCCAGCACTGTCATGGTCAGTGAGAGGAGCCTGGGGTCTTATGATGTCATGACTGCATGATATCTGAGAGAAGACCGCTCGTCTCTCAAACCTGACCAAGGGCAAAGCACCTTGAGAGGAATCTGCTTGGGAAATCCCAGAAGGGAAGACGCAGGGAGGGAAGGAGACCAGAGCACATCTCACTCATCCTAGCCCCAGCCAGTATAGGGGCAGGGCCCCAGTCTTACCTGCAGGCCAGGTGTTGCCGCACGTCCTCTGTCCTCCAGCAACTGCTGAGAGTATTCTTCCCCCCAGCAAGGTGGTGGCTCTTGTTGTCCCAGCTGGAGTTCCTGCTGGCTAATTGCTAGCTAAGAGCAGGGTGGTGCCCGCCCCTGATCAGCTGACTCATGGTAGAATGGCTGGCCACCCAGGAAAGGCAGAAGGGGTTTGACCTTTCTCTCAATTTGGAGGTGGGGTTAGTGCACGTAGCTATTGCTGAGACAGGTATGTACCAAGACTTCTTGGTCTTTTTTTTTTTTCGTGTGTTTTTAGTGAAAGTTTACACAGAAATTAGGTTCTCATTTAACAGTTTCTATACATATTGTTCAGTGACGTTTGTTATATTCTTCACAATAGATCAGCATCCTCATTTCCATTTTGCTTGTCATGTTTCCATTAATCTAGCCGCCCTGCCCCTCCCTTTGCCTTCTCATCTTGGTCCGGGTAAATGTTCACCATGTGGTTTCATCTAAACGATTGTTTTGAGAAGCACAGTACACATCGGTGATATTACGTATTTTATGGGCCAGTCTGTCATTTGAGTGAAAGATGACTTTTGGGAGTGGTTTGAGTTCCAAGTTTAAAGGGCATTTCTGGGTGATCCTCTCGAGGGTTCATCTATATCAATCCTTTCCATCTTGATTTTTTTTTTTTTTTAATGTAAGTGTTGTTTTCTTGAGGAGATCCAGACTTGAGTTGAAGACCAGTCTTGCTGAGAGTGGGGAAGGTGGTTAGGTGACAGGTATCCAGGGGTCTTTAAAGTGACCGTAACATGTGACCTGGCATTTCTTCTTCCACAAACCCATCTCCATGTTCCCTATAGTAGAAAAAAATCTGGAAATCCCAAACATCCATCACCAGGGTCCAGTTAAAGAAGTCATTATCTAGGACAATCCCACAGCTGTTAAAGTTGTTTAAGGAAGAAGCCTTGAGGAGATGTTCCCGAGTACTGTTAACTGACTGAAGAGTCCGTACTGGGAGTCTGGCCTTGTGTTTTGTTTTCCTTTTTTGAAAAGCGGATGTGCACTGAAACCAGTCTGGGGGAGTCTGCTGTAAAATGCTGAGGCAGTGGGGTTGTCGGTGGGGTTTCCAGTTTGTACTTTTGTGTGTGTTCCCAAGTGGTGGTGGTGTTGAAGTTAATTTGTGTATTGCTTTGATTGCTTATCATTTTTGTAATGAGTAGGGGGAGAAATTAAACTGGACTGCTTTTTAAAGGAATTTAGATTGCTTCTCTCCAGGGAGGCAACCTAAGGGGCTGTGTACTGGCGTAAGGAGATTTTTTATAGCACACTTTCTCAAATTTTGAAAAATAAAAAATTTGAATATATTATTTATCCCACAAATAGTTCCATAAAATTAACCAGAAAAGGGAGAGGGATTTCATTTAGACCCTGGTGGGGTGGGTTAGATAAGGTGCCTGTCACACTTGGTGCCTTGGGGAGGGACTAGGGAAACGTATGCTGGTCAGTCCTGTGAGGAGTGACACAGGCCACCCGCCCAGGGTGGGGTAAGTTTCAGGGCTGTTCACCTGGCTGGGCCTGGCAGGCCCACGTCACTGTCCCCATGACGAGCTTGGGCAGAATTACACTCGCCTGGGGCGTCAGATCCTGACCGGGGCCCAGCTGGTTGTCAGCCCCATGGAGGAGGGACACTGTCTTTGCTCTGAGGAGCTCACAGCTGAGAGCCCCACACACGAAACAACAGGAGCCACGACACACAACAGGAGGTTGCCACTAGCAGCACCGACTGCCCACAGAGCACCATGAGCCTGCCGGCAGCAGCTTTAAAGGTACCATCCCTGCCAAGTAGGTGTGATTAGCACCAGTCCTACAGGTGGAGAAACTGAGGCACAGAGAGGCAAAGTCCCTCTCTCAAGTTACACAGCTGGAAAATGGCCCCAAGGCCATGTTTTGTCTGCTGTGAGACAGATGCTACTTCCAAAAGCTGAGGCACGGGACACGCCTGAGGGACAAAGGCAAATGGGCCTGAAGCCTGAGGTAGGTCCAGGGCTTCGAACTGGTTCATTTTGGTTCAAATCCCTGCTGAGAATTTGCATTCCCACCGTAGATATACTGAATGAGAATCTACATTTTAGCAAGATCCCCAGGTGATTTTTACGTATAATAAATTTTGAGAACCGCTGCTCTACTAGTGGTTCTCAGAGTTGGTCCCTAGCCAGCAGCGTTAGCATTGCCTAGAAACTTATTAGAAATGCAAATTCTCAGCAGGGGTTCTGACTGGAAGGAACTGGTTTGAAGCCCTGGGTAGACCATGGGTGATGGACCCACCTTAGGCCAAGTCTCCAAGGCCAAAGCAAAGAAGGAAATAGAGAACCTAATGGAACCAAGTGGCCCCCTTGCCCCATCTCAGTTCATAGAGCCATGGGCTGGAAGGGCCTTTAGAGAAAATGGAGAAGGAAATGTAGGCCCAGAGGGGATAAGGGACTTGCCTGTGGAACTGACCCAAGTCCCCCAACTCTCACCTACATGCCAGGGCTATCTTTCTATTCTGTGGTTTTTATAGCTACGGCCCATCTCTTTGACTTCTCTCATCACTCCAGCCACCAAGAAACATCTTTCATTGCACATGCCCTTGCTCAGAAGTCTTTAATGGCTCCCTACTGCTTCAGGGCCAATACTAAACTCCTAGACCTGACCTTTGAGGCCTCTGTGGTCCACCCCTTTATTACCTCTTCAACCTTGTCCCTCTAACATCTCTACCCCTGCCAGGCCAGAGTCCTCCCTACTCCTACCCCACCTCGTACCCACAGCACACGCATTCCTGACTCCACCTTTGCCTGGGCTGCTGCCTCCCCTGAGGTGCGTTTCCTCATCCCTACCCCACCAAGTCCACTGGGCTCCCCTTCCAAGGAGCCTCCTTGATCATTCCCATCCATGGGACCTCTCCCGCTTCTGTGTTCTGGATCAGACTGTCCCATTCCTTTCTTTGATACAGCCATCTTGTATTGTTCATGTGTACATTAGGCTAATTGTTACACCCTAAGTTCCTTAAAAAAAAAAAAGTTCCTTACCATCCAAAAAAAACCCAGTTGCCATTGAGTCAATTCCAACTCATGGTGACCCCATGTGTGTACACAGAGCTGCGCTCCGTAGGGATTTCAGTGGCTGAGACCTTTTGGAAGCGGATCACCAGGCCTTTCTTCCGAGTGCTTCTGGGTAGGTTAGAACCTTCATTGGAACCTTCAACCTTTTGGTTAGTAGTCAAGCGCTTAACCATTTGTACCACCCAGGGACGTCTATAGTGGCTAAAAAAAAAAAAAAAAAAATTTTTTTTTTTTTTTAGCCTATTTCCAAAATAAAAATTGGAGCCCGTGCTCTGGGCAGGACATATTCTGCTTTGTTACTTATCTGTGGAACAGCCTTCAAAAGTCTAAAACATGAGTGGCCACCATACAACATACACTCAGAAACTCCCTAACAGCACCCATGACAGACCTGAGTATCCACCCAACATTACTTGCTGCTGGGCCCTGAGGTGGCCCAGAATCCTCTCACAATAATGCCACAGGCAGCTGCTGCCACCTGGAGTCAGCCCGTGCTATGAAATCTCTGTGCCATCTCGAATGGTTCCCCCCAGCAGGGCAGGGCCTTGGGTTTACCATGTATCCCTAGGACCTAGATCCGTGACCGGCACATGTAGGCTCTCAGTAATGTCTATTGAATGAATGCCTCTGCTAGAAGAGTCCATCATAGTTATAAATGTAATGGATAGCTGCCACTGAGTTGGCTTCGACTCCTGGCCACTCTGTGTACAACAGATAAGTAACAAAGCAGTAACAGAGCAAAATTGTGCCTGGTCCTGCATCATCTTCACAGTCATTGGCAAGTTTAAGGCCATCGTTGCAGCTACTGTGCCAATCCATCTCACCGAGGGTCTCCCCCACCCTTGCTGGTCCTCTACATCACCCAACATGATGTCCTCCTCCAGTGATTGATCCCTCCTGATGACATGTCCAAAGTAAGCTCACCCTTATGTAAAAGCTGGGCTAGGCTGTGGTGGTAGGCAGAGCAGAGTTCCAGATCTGTGACATTCCACAAGTTTGGGAACCTCTCTGAGCTTCAGTTTCCAGACCTCCACAGGGGACGGCTGCTACCTGATGTACGGGCTTGTCCTGGAGGTTAAACGAATGAATCACGTAAAGCACCTAAGACACAGCTGGTGCTCGATAATGTTTCTGACGTCCTCATACTATCAGTCTTGGCTACAAGTTACAGAAACGCAATTCATCTGTTTGATGTGAAAGTGGGGGTGCTCTTACCGGAAGAAGGTGGAATGGCTGCTGAGCAGAGAGACACCAGCTATACACTCCAACCCCCTGCGTGGAACCTGGACCAGGAGCAAGTCCAGGGCTGTGTCAGACAGCTGCATCCGGACCACAGGATAATAACAGGAAGAGCCCCATTTATCGGGCCCCTGATGCCTGCTGGGCTCTGCGGGGCAATGGGCACAGCCTGACCCGTCTGTTGTTCCCAGCTGGCCCTGGAATCAGACAGAAGCATCTTGCCCGAGTCCACACAGCCCCGGAGTGGTAGAGCCGACCTGGCTGTGGACTGATCGGAGTGTCTGGGCTCTCGGACTCTTTCCCATCCCCCTCTAGCGGAGTCCCAGAGATTTCCCAGGGTGGCAGCGAAGGCCCTGATGAGCCAAAATCAGAAGCCAGGGAGCTGGGACCCCACACTCCCACAGACTCATGTCCCTGGCCCGGAAGCACAGGCACTCGCCAGAGACCCCATACCATAAGAGGACTTTGTGCCACCCCATAGTATCCCAAAGCAATATTCTGAAGGGGAGGCAGCGTAGAGCCTGGGCTGCGGAGTCTCACCTGCCTGGGCCCAAATCCCCACACATAGGCCATGTGACCTTGGGCAAGCGACTTTCCTGCCCTGGGCCTCAGTTTCCTCACCTGTGAAAGGAGGAAAGTAATTTCACCTGGATCATGGGAATACTCACTAAATGTGAACTATTATTCTTACAACGGGCATTGTTCAAGTGGCAAAAAAAATCTGTTACTGCTGTGATCCAAGAGCAAACGGATAGAAATCGCCTGCTCCTTTCTGGGACGTACATCCTAGTTGGGCTGTTCCTGAGGGAGTCTGTAAATCTCCCAGCCACAGAGATGCTGCCCTGAGGAGAGACCCCCGTGATGTAGTGGTCATCAGCCAGCCCCTCACCACCTCCGTCCTCCTCCCCCTCGGAGCCTGTGCTTCTCCAGGTGTGGTTGTCCCGGCCGCCTGCAGCAGAGGCCCCTGGGGGACATGCTAAAAATGCAGATTCAGGGTCCCACCCTACACTTGTTGTATCCAGCTGTCTGGGAGTGGGGCCCAAGAACCTGCATTTGACTTGCCTCTGCAAATGATTCTGATGCAAACTGCAGTGTGAGAACAACTGCCCAGCTCCTCCTTCCAGACCCACTTTCTTGAATCAAATGCCTGCAAGGTGCTAGGCATGGGGCAAGAGGCTTTCCTCGTTTACCTTGTTTAATACTCAAAACATACCCAAAAGATGGTTGTGTTATCCCATGGGACAGATGAGAAACTGAGGCTCAAAGACTTAAGCTCTGTGTCCAAGATCACGCAGCTGGTAACCCATGGAAGCGGGATTCGAACCCAGAACCTGCCTGCTTTCTCCTGTGCAAATGTGTAATCTCCCCTAAATGTGGCCTGTGCCCCCCTCATTAGTCCAAGGCCTGGGTCTAGTTTTGGAATTCCGTGGTGAAAGTTGGTTGCTCCAGCCAGAATTTTTGGTCACGGGCATGGAGAAGCATGTAAACACCTGGGAGCAATGTGGGGTGAGAGGTCATCAGTTCAGAGGACACCCCTACAAGGAGTGTCTCAGCATCCAGGCCTGGGGAGGGTTCAGCCAGGGTTTGTGGCTGTGGGTCACTCAAGCAGGGAGCCCCCAGAGCCTGGGAGAGTCAGACAACCTGGCCTGGAGGCTTGGAGGCCCAGGTAGACACTGGTCATCCTGCTGACGCTCCAGGCTCTGGTCATGGCCTGCAGAGCTCTGTCCCAGGTGGCTCCAGGCCCTCCAGAATGGGTTGGGTCTCTGCCTGATTGGGTCATGGCTTCCTGCAAAGATTGGGCTGTGATTGGTGGAGCATGGGTCATGTGTGCAGGCCCTCACTGCAAAGCATGCTGGTAAAGCGAGCATTTGGCTTTAAGGGCTACTCTACTGGGAGCCTCTGGTGGAGGATTCCCCAGACATGAGAAGCGGGTTCAAAAACAGAGCAGCCAGTAAGAGTGGCAAATGTCCACTCTGACCAGGAATGGGTGGTGGAAGACCAGTTGCTGAGGGCCTACTATGTGCCAGGCATGGCCCCAGGTGATTGACATCTGTTAGTTTCAATCCCTACCTACAATAATAATGCCCAGTTTACAGATGAGAAAGCCGAGGCCCAGGGTCACACTGACAGTGAGTGGTAGGTTACAGAGTTGAACCCCAACCTGTCAGACTCCGGAGCCAGAGTTCCTGGCCACCATGACACACTTCACTGCACTTAGTTCCGGTGACTGGGACTTGCCCACACCACCAGACAGGCCACTTTCCTGTCCCCTGCCTCCTGCACACCTCCCAGGACAGAGCAGAACGACCTCTCAGGGCCCCGGGAGAGAAGCAGGGCAGCTATTATTACCACATTTTATAGAAGAAGCTGAAGTTCAGAGCGGGGAGGGACTTGTCTGGGGCTGGGATCTTCCCCTCCCCCCAGCTTCTCTCACCCACCCACCTGCTCTGCACCCCAATCTTGGCTGCTCTTTTTTTTTTTTAAATAATTTTTATTGTGCTTTAAGTGAAAGTTTACAAATCAAGTCATTCTGTCACATATAAGCTTATACACACCTTACTACATACTCCCATTTACTCTCCCCCTAATGAGTCTTTAATGAGTCAGCCCGCTCCCTTCTTCCAGTCTCTCCTTTCGTGACCGTTTTGCCAGTTTCTAACCCTCTCTACCATCCCATCTCCCCTTCAGACAGGAGATGCCAATACAGTCTCAAGTGTCCACCTGATACAAGTAGCTCACTCTTCATCAGCATCTCTCTCCAGCCCATTGTCCAGTCCCTTCCATGTCTGATGAGTTGTCTTCGGGAATGGTTCCTGTTCTGGGCCAGCAGAAGGTTTGGGGACCATGACTGCCGGGATTCTTCTAGTCTCAGTCAGACCATTAAGTCTGGTCTTTTTATGAGAATTTGGGGTCTATCCCACTGTTCTCCTGCTCCCTCAGGGGTTCTCTGTTGTGTCCCTGTCAGGGCAGTCATCAGTTGTAGCCGGGCACCATCTAGTTCTTCTGGTCTCATGATGATGTAAGTCTCTAGTTCATGTGGCCCTTTCTGTCTTGGGCTCGTAGTTATTGTGTGACCTTGGTGTTCTTCATTCTCCTTTGATCCAGATGGGTTGATACCAATTGATGCATCTTAGATGGCCGCTTGTTAGCATTTAAGACCTCAGATGCCACACTTCAAAGTGGGATGCAGAATGTTTTCATAATAGAGTTTATTATGCCAATTGACTTAGAAATCCCCTTAGGCCATAGTCCCCAAACCCCCGCCCTTGCTCCGCTGACCTTTGAAGCATTCAGTTTATCCCGGAAACTTCTTTGCTTTTGGTCCAGTCCAGTTGAGCTGACCTTCCCTGTATTGAATATTGTCCTTCCCTTCACCTAAAGTAGTTCTTATCTACTAACTAATCAGTAAATAACCCTCTCCCACCCTCCCTCCCTCCCCCGTCTCGTAACCGCAAAAGAATGTGTTCTTCTCAGTTTATACTCTTTCTCAAGAACTTATAATAGTGGTCTTATACAGTATTTGTCCTTTTGCATCTGACTAATTTCACTCAGCATAATGCCTTCCAGGTTCCTCCATGTTATGAAATGTTTCACAGATTCGTCACTGTTCTTTATCGATGCGTAGTATTCCATTGGGTGAATGTACCATAATTTATTTAACCATTCATCTACTGATGGACACCTTGGTTGCTTCCATTGGCTGCTCTTTTGAAGGCTGCTTGAAGAACCAGGTGGGAACCCACCCCACCTGGTAGCTTTGCCTGACAGAGAGCCAGCTTCATCTGTTCCTCCTGGGCTTCACTCTCCCTATCTGTTAAATGAGAATCATGACTGGCAATAGCAATCTGGTCCTGGCTAAGAGGGTTCTACACCAGCCTCTGTCAGAGCTTCCTATCAAGTGTCTGCTCCGTTGGGCCTCAGTCTCCATATTCGCCCTGGGAGGGTTTGGATGAAGTATTTCTGAGGTCCCCAGCTGTGCTATCTAAGACCTAACAAAGGGACAACTCAGCACCCCAGCCCACCCACTCCCAGCCCCTGCTGGGCCCAGACACCACAGATGTCCAGATTGGGCACCTGGTCTCCAGGGACAGATGTCCTCCATGCCGATCTCAGCCCCCTCTTTGGTTTGGTTTTAGGGGACTGGTACTAGTCAGGAAACCCTGGTGGCATAGTGGTTAAGTGCTATGGCTGCTAACCAAGAGGTTGGCAGTTCAAATCTGCCAGGTGCTCCTTGGAAACTCTATGGGGAATTGACTCGACGGCAGTGGGTTTGGTGTTTTTGGGTACTAGTCAAGGCAGGCCAGGTCAGGCTGCAGTAACAACCCCCAAATCTGAGTGGTCCCTAACACCAAGCTCTTTCTCACGCCACACGGGCCTTTGAGGGCTGGCAGGGGTCTCCATGGTTCCTCACTGTAGGACCCAGGCCCATGGAGCAGCACCACCTCAAAGGTGGTCAGTGGCTGTGGCAGATGGAACGAGGGTCCTCATCTGGCAACTAAATACTCCAGCCTGAATTAAATGCTCCAGTCACTTCTGCTGACAGCTCATTGGCCAGGACCAGTCACATAACCACCGCCCCCCATCACCACTAGCCGGCAGGGAAGTGTCACGTGCCCAGGAAGCAGAGAGTGGGAAGTACACAGAGAAGGGCATTACTGAGGGCCTCAGTCTTCTGTTCCCAGTTGTCTGCCTGTGGCTGCAATAACCTATGCAGGGGCAGGGGTGATAGATGTGTCCTGGGGGCAGCACTGAGCCCAGCTGGGACCTACTTGGGGAGTTAAGGGGCTGGAGAGAAAGGAAAATCATCTGACATACCAGAGCCTGGGGCTATGACGTCATAGTTCTGCCTTCTGGTCCTAGCCAGGAGCCCCAGTTTCCACTTGTATAAAATCGGGACAGCATTCTAAGCTATGGGATTTTAGTGAAGATTTACTGAAATAAGAATAACCATGGGGGAACCTGCCTCTGTACTCCCAGCAGCCTTCTCCGGAAGGTGGCGCTGGTCAGAAGAGAGCCCTTTGCTTTACTGAGCCTTCCCTGTATGTGGGCAGGTAAATGTGAGAGCCGGAGCTTGGCAAAGTGGGGCTCAGGTTGGAAGGGAGCAGGGGACTTATTGTGAGGTTGTGTGTCCTTACCAATTCTAGGATTTCTTTGGGGTGACTTCATTTATTTGGGATGGCCTGGGGGGAGCTGATGGAGGTTTTGGAGACATTCAAGCCCCCCACCCCCTCCCCGCACCTCCTCAGTTGTTCTGCATATCAAAGGGAGCAGATATGGGGGTTCCCGAGGAAGTCCACAAGATGGGGGAACAGGAGAAGGGAGGCAGCATGATGGGCAGAAGCTGGACAAGCAGTGACCTCCATGGAAAGTCCCCGGGAGGTGGTGGCAGCAGTAGGGTACTTTAATAAAAAGGTTAGGTTTTGAAGCTGCTTGCATCACTGTGATGTAAGCGCCAGCTCCTTCCTGCTCTTCAGACCTTCAGTAAACTCCGCTCTGTAGGCTTGCTCTTGACTGTGGGCCCCCGGACATGCTGCCCTGTCGTCCACGTCATGCACAAGCCATCCTGTGCACACGGAAGCCCTGAAAAGATTCAGGATCTGCGAACGTGGAGCTCTCGCTGCTGCCTGGGGTGGGGGAGGAAAGCAAACATATCAAAAGCCTGGTCCTGCCAATCACAGAGAGAGATGCCACCAAGGCTTGGATTTATTTTCCCAGGAACCTCAAATAGCTGGCCTCAGTCTCGTGGCAAAAAATTCCTTTTCTGAGCAGAGGAAGTAGCAGAGAAGGCCTCAGAAAGACAAGAGAGAAACATCCCCGGGATCAGGAGCTATCTCATTAATCTAGGTGGGCATGGCAATGTACCCATTTTGCAGGTAAGACAAACTGAGTCCTGGAGAAATCAAACAACATTCCCATAGTAACCTTGCCAGACAGTGGCACAGCCAGGATGAGGAACCTCACTGGCCTTCCTACAACCATCAGAGGAGGAAAACTGGGAAGAAAGAGAGGGAGGGCTTTGCCCAAGGTCACACAGCAATTCAGTAGTTGAGCCAGGACCCAATGACTCCAAATCCTGGTCTCTTCTGGCCCTTCCAGCTGCCAGCTTGGGAGAGCTGCCCAGCCCTTTTACCTACCTTTAGCTTTTTATAGGGAGGCATGCTGGGGTGGTGGACAGCATGATTCTCTGAGAAATTCACTCAGGACCAGACACTAGGTGCCTCCCTGCTGCCTGGCTGGGGAGCGGCATTTTGAAAGTGAATCCTGAACGAGACAATGGTACCTCCAAGGAAGGATGTGCTAATGGTGCAATACCAGGCATGGTGCCCAGCACTGAACCTTCTAGCTACCCTGTGAGGTGGGCTCCTCCATTGCTTTCTTCAGAGAAAATGGAGGTAAGTAGGACTCAGGCCTCAGGACTCTGAGTCCAGGGATCACAACACTGACACAGGCGGGCAGGGGGTGCCTGGCTGATTGTGCACTGGGCGGAGTGGGGGAGGGTGCCCAGCAGCCCTGATCCTTTCCTGGCCCGGCTGGAGCTAGTCCGGCCCCATTCCTGGAGCGGGGCAGAGCAGGAAGGCAGGAACAATGGGCAGCCGGTAGCAGTGAGATGCTGTAATTCCGGGAGCCAGGAGTGGGGGTGGGCCTTGCCTGGCCCAAGAAAAAAGCCCTGGGAACTAGGTTCCAACGCAGGAGACTAACGATAAGTATAATGGTCAACATTGCTCGAGCACTTAAAAATGCTAGAGCCTGTGTTAAATGCTTTAGACGGATTATCTCACACAGAATCATCCTTTTACCCCTGTTAACAAACACCCACTGCCTGGAGTTGACTCCGACTCATAGTGACCCCATAGAGTTTCCAAGGTTGTAAATCTTTACGGAAGCAGACTGCCACATCTTTCTCCTGCAGAGCAGCTGGTGGATTTCAAGGGCCTTTTGTGTTAAAGCCAAGGCTTTAACAACTGCGCCACCAGGGCTCCTTTTTTACCCCTATTACTAGCCCCATTTTACAGATGAAGAAATTGAGGCACAGGGAGTTTAAGTAATAGGTACCAGGTTAAGTAAGGGGTGAAAGTGAGAATTTGAACCCAGGCAGTCTGACCCCAGACCCTATGCTTTTAACCACTGTGCAGTCCTAAGATGCTGGGAAGGGCTTGTCCATGTGCCCCGGCCCACCACCAACTCCCCAGTACATATTTCCCACTAGCTGCCGTGCCTCCACTGGGGCTCTCCCTGAGCTAACATGTGGCTCCTCTGCTTAGATTCAAATTGATGGTGGCAGTTATGACAGTACCAAGGAGTGCACTGGGGGCAGTACTTACGCGCCTCCTAACCTCTGTCAGGAGACCCTGGTGGCGAAGTGGTTAAGAGCTACAGCTGCAAACCAAAAGGTCGGCAGGTCCAATCCACCAGGCGCTCCTTGGAAACCCTGTGGGGCAGTTCTACTCTGTCCTACAAGGTAGCTAGGAAGGCTGGGAATTGACTCCACGGCAACAGGTTCAATCTCGGTCAGAAGCCCCTAACTCTGCAAATAGGCACACCACCTAGACAGCATCAAGTGCTTGCCATGCAAATAAAGCTGCAAGGCCAGCCTCTCTCCTCCGTCCAGTCAGATTACAGCACCCAGGCCCCGCCCACAGAGAATTTCCCCAGACAGCCTGGTTGGTGGGACGACATTTGAGCAGTTCCTGGGGTGGGGTGGAAATTTGGAGCCCAGGGCCCTAGAGAAGACACTGGAACACCCAGGCTGGCTGGGGAAGTGGTGGCTCCAGAGTCTCCAGAAGTTACAGGACAGCTAGAGGGGCAGAGGCACTTCCTGGCGCTGCACTTGATGCATTTTCCGTGAGATTAAGGCCTCAGATTGGCATTATCGGTGACTGAGAAGGATCTGTGGGAATCTGGGGCACCTCTCTCCTGGCTCCCTTCCACCTGAGAGACTGGGAGAGCCCAGTCCAGTGAGGGATGGGGAGAAGCTTGTTAAGACACCCCACAACAGCTGCTAGGGTGAAAACCCTTTCTCCAGGAGAGGCTGGTGGGGATGGAGCCCCCTTTTGTGCTCCTTTTGGGCCAGCTGGGTGAGGAGCCAGGATACCTGAGTTTTGTGTTCTAGTTTTACCCCTGCATGTAGTCTTTTGTGTGACCTTGGACAGGTCACTCTCCCTCTTTGGGCCTTCGGCTTCCCATCCCTACGACACCGGGGACCTCCAAGGGCTCTTCACATTCTGATAGGTGGTCTGCCAAGGATGCTATCCCTTTCTGGGGTCACCTGAGCTGCCAGATGGGTGATGTGGAAGAAGTCACTTCAATGAACTTCCCTTTCACCAAGAATGGTTGCTGTTTAGAGTCATCCAGCATCTGTTTCCCCTTACGGTAACCAGTCCAGTTGCCAACTTATGGTGATCCCATGTATCAGAGTAGATTCCAACTTAGGGTGACCCATGTATCAGAGTAGAGTTTTCAATGGCTGAGTTTTTTCTTTTTTTAAAGTAAATTGCCAGGCCTTTCTTTCAAGGCACCTCTGGGTGAACTCAAACCACCAACCTATTGGTTAGCAGCGAGGTGCATTAACCATTTGCACACCCAGGTACTCCTTCTTCTGTTTGTTGTTAGGTGACACCGAGTCAATTCCAACTCATAGTGATCCCAACTGTGATCCTTAAGGTTGTGTGTCCACTTGGCTGGGCCATGATCGTCAGTGGTTTGGCAGTTGTGATGTAGTTTGGTAGTCATATAATGATGTAATCACTTCCACGATGAGATCTGATATAATGTGATCAATTCCATGATAGAATCTGCCGTGAGTAGGCAATCAGTGGAAAGGGAGTTTCCTTGGGGGTGTGGCCTGCATCCAATATAGGTGGACTTTCTGGCAAGGCTTGCTGGCTCTGGCTCCCGCAGCTGGCTCCTGTTCATTGAACTTCCAGCCCTTGGAATTTGAGCTAGCAGCTTACCTGGCATCTTACCTGCTGATCTTGGATTGGTTGGCCTTCACAGCCTGTGAGCCTGAGGCCTGCTATCGTGACATTCTGATCTTGGATTTGCCAGCACCTGCAGCTATATGAGTCAGGAGAAGCCTCCAGCTTGACCCACAAATTTGGGACTTTGCATTGGGCAAATCTGCTGCAAAGGACCTCTTCAAAGTGTTGAAGAGCAAAGATGTCACCCTGAAGACTAAGGTGCGCCTGACCCAAGCCATGGTATTTTCAATCGCATCATATGCATGTGAAAGCTGGACAATGAATAAGGAAGACCGAAGAAGAGCTGACGCCTTTGAATTGTGGTGTTGGCAAAGAATATTGAATATACCATGGACTGCCAAAAGAACGAACAAATCTGTCTTGGAAGACGTGTGTGTGGCCAGAATGCTCCTCAGAGGCAAGGATGGTGAGACTGAGTCTAACACACTTTGGACATCTTGTCAGGAGGGATCAGTCCCTGGAGAAGGACATCACGCTTGGCAGAGTACAGGGTCAGCGGAAAACAGGAAGACCCTCAACGAGGTGGATTGACACAGTGGCTGCAACAGTGAGCTCAAGCATAACAACGATTGTAAGGATGGCGCAGGACCGGGCAGTGTTTCGTTCTGTTGTGCATAGGGTTGCTATGAGTAGGAACCGACTCGAAGGCACCTAAGAACAAGAACAACAACCATTTGAGGTTAATATGGTGATTTAGCTTTATGGTTTAGGACACTGTGCGTCCAAAGTCAATCAGCTGGGAAGGAGGTGGTGGATCTGGGACTCAGAGCCAGACCTGTCTAGCATCCAGGCTTATGCTCTTGACCATAATGCCACCCTGATTCCCAGCCAGGGGCTAGGCTTCTCACCCCAGAAGCGCAGGGTAAGGATGGCCCAGAGGGATCTGGGGCCCAGTTCTTAGACATGGGTCAAGGAAAGGTGTGCTCGCTCACTGCCTTAGCCTGATTTGTGGAATTCTGGGCCTTTAAACTGGTTTTTGTTTTTGGGGGGGCCTTTAAAAACATTTGGCAAACCGCCTGCAAAAGACCTCTTTAAAGTGGTAAAAAGCAAAGATGTCACTTTGAGGACTAAGTTGTGCCTGACCCAAGCCATGGTGATTTCAATCGCCTCATATGCATGTGAAAGCTGGATGGTGAATAAAGAAGATTGAAGAATTGATGCCTTTGAATGATGGTGTTGGTGAAGATTATCGAATATACCATGGACTGCCAGAAAAGCAAACGAATCTGTCTTGGAAGAAGTATAGCCTGAATGCTCCTTAGAAACAAGGATGGCAAGACTTCGTCTCACATACTTTGGATGTGTTATCAGGAGGGACCAGTCTCTGGAGAAGTACATTGTGCTTGGTAAAGTAGAGGGTCAGTGAAAAAGAAGAAGATCCTCCACAAGATGGGCTGACACAGTGGCTGCAACAATGGGCTCAAACGTAGCAATGATTGTGAGGATGGCGCAGGATCAGGCAGCGGTTTCGTTCTGTTGTACACAGGGCTGTTATAAGTTGGAACTGACTTGATGGCACCCAACCACAACAGAAGGCCCAAGCATGGATGGGACTTGTCCAAGGAGATGCTGTAGAGTGAGTGAATGATGGCGCCTTGGCTAGACCTCCTGCTCCTGACCCCTCACACGGTCCTCATGCTTCAGTGGCCTCTCTTGTGAAGCCTTCCCTGCGCCCCCCAGCCCATGTCACCTTGCTCTGGTGGGGTCTCAACACTTGCTTTAAGTTTCAGACATGGGCTTTGGAGCCAGGCAGTCCTTGGGTTTGAATCCTCCTTCTACCACTTTTAGCTGTGTGAGCTTTGGTTTTTCCTCTTTTTTTTTTGGTTTTTCTTTTGTTTTTTACTTTTTCCCCTTTGACAGCCCTCAGTTCCTCACCTGTAAAACAGTCTCTGAAAGCCCACCTCACAGGGTCAATGTGAAGTTACAGGTGAGGTCAAGGGTAGAGGGCTGAGCACACGTGGCTTCTGCTTAGCCCTTGTGCAGTAGCCAAACAGGAGCAGACTGTTTCCATTCTCCCTTCCTCTATGCAACATAATTATTTTCACTAATAAAAAACAAACCAAAGCCATTGCCATGAGTTGACTCCAACTCGGAGCAACCCTGTAGGCCAGAGTAGAACTGCCTCATCGGGTTTCTAAGGCTGTAGTCTTTACGGGAGCAGATCGCCAGGTGTTTTCTCCTGCAGAGCAGCTGGTGGGTTCGAACTGTCGACCTCTCGATTAACAGCCGAGCGCTTAATCACTGCACCACCAGGGCTCCTGATTTTCATTAATAATCATGACACAAAATGAATGGTAACAATGTCAGAAAAGAAAGGCAGACAGTGAGCATTTTCTTTTATTGAACTTCAAATATATATAATTGTGCTGGTGAAGAATAACTGAATAGGCAAATATAATACAAAAAAAACCCAAAAACCCACTGCCGTTGAGTGGATTCCAACTTATACAATACAGTAGTACAAAAAAAAAAGGAAAAGAAGTAGTGGATTAATACTTTTAAACCACATTTTTTTTTTTGGAGAAAGGAAAAAATAACATTCAGAAACACTTTCCAAAGGGGGGCCCCGTGAGGTTCAGAGCAGGAGCTGTGTGTGGAGTGACGCGTGGCAGTCCCTCAAGTTCCCTTTCTTCCTTTTACAGTCACAGGGTTTCCATTGTTTCTTTCACGTTTACTGTGTAAACACAGATGCGTGGACTTAGTACACAGGAGCTGGAGGCAGGAACTGTGCCTCAGGGGACTTCGAACTATTCCAAATTGTCAGGAAACTTAAAACAAACGGTGTAGCTGCATGTTGGGGGCTGACTGCATAACTGGAGGATCTCTGGATTAGTTTCCATATAGAATACAATGTTTACTACAGGAAAAGTAATAAAATAAAAAGTTAATATTCTGCTCTTAAAACTTAACAGTTAGCTACATCGATTGTTTCGAACTTAGACCACCGAAAGGTTTTTACAGGGAGGGATGCTTAACCAGTGACTTTATTTAGGATTGCCAGTGCATACCAAAAACCAAACCCGTTGCCACCGAGTTGATTCTGACTCCTATCGACCCTATGCACAGTGATAATAAAAAGCAGACCGACTTTTTATAGGTTTTATTATCGCTTTTTTAAATTCTCTACAGACAGTGCGCCCCCTCACTGCCTGCACTGGGATGAGCCAGCCCCCCCCACGCCCCACTCTTGGTCTTCCACTGTGTTCATTTCATGGGGAATATCATTTTCATGATCATAACAGGATGTCACCCTTGGCCATCCCCAGAAGAGGGTGAGTGATGGAGTGACTGAGGGAGCCCTGCTTCTGAGTCCTAGCCCCACCTCAGTTATGACATGCTGTGTGTCTTTAGGGAAGTCACACCTTCTCTGTACTTCAGATGGAGGACGGAGATGTCAGGCCTAGCGGTGGAAGCAAAGGACAAAGGCGTGCCTGCTCCAACCCTGGGCAACTCTCTGAGTCAAACCCAGGTCCGGGCTGGGCCGGGCCTGCCTCACCTGCACCGCCACCCCTCCCTTGCTCCAGCTACCCGGCTGTCCTTGCACTTTAAGCCAGTTTCTGTCAATTTCAATTCATGGAGACCTCATGTGTGTCAGGGTAGAACTGTGCTCCACAGGATTGTCAATGGCTTTGGAAGTTGATCGCCAGGCCTCAAAGGCGCCTCTGGGTGGATTCCAACCTCCAACCTTTGGCTAGCAGCTGAGAGCGTTAAACACCTGCACCACCCAGGGACTCCCCTTGCACCTTAGGTAATCCTTCAGTGCCCTGCCAGGGCCTCTCCCAGGGAGGGGCCGACATCCAGTGCCCCAACAACCCCTGCCGTTGCAGTTGCCTCATGGTTGCCACCATGGCCGCCCCTTTTCCCAGCCAGTACAGAAACACCTTCCCACTGTCCAGCTGTCGCAGAGGCCCCCTAGCACCGGGTTGGGGCCCTAAGTGACATTGTTTTCCTTTCTATCACTCAGCCACCTCACGCCCAGGGGTTTGAGCTGCAGCTGGCTGTTGTCGGGTGCCGCTGAGTGCACTCCAGCCCACAGTGACCCCTGTAATAGAGAGCGGCCTAACAGGGGCTGTCTAGGCTGTAATCTTGACAGAAGCGGGTCACCAGGCCTTTCTCCTAGGGAGCCGCTGGGTGGGTGTGAACCACCAACATTTCAGTTAGCAACCGAGAGCTTAACCACTGTGCCACCAGGGCTCCTTGTGCTGCAGCCAAGGCTGGTTAAAAGGCAGCCTCATTTTCTGCCTGGAACCTCTGCTCCCTGATTCCCACTGCAGGGCTGCAGGGCTGCCAGATTGGCTGGAAGAGCACACACGTGCGCACGCACACACACACACATTCAAATGCACACTGTTGCGGTTCACATGGATTTCGCCCAGGGTGCAGATCTAAGGGACTGAAGTGTCCACAGGGCAAGAAGAGACAGAGCATGCTGCTGCTGCTCCTGCTCTCCCCTGGGCTCCTTGTCGGGCCTCACAGTTGTTGCTACTAGGAACCAACTTAGCAGCAACAGTTTGGTTTTTTGGTTTTCTCTAAGTAGATAGGGTCCCTCCAGAGCTGAGAGGACGGCTGAATTCTTGCTATGCCACAAAGTCTTTCACACTCAGGCTTCCATCACATTCCACAAGAACATACATAATAATGTAGGCACTTCCTTGTAAAGCAATGTTTATCAAGGCTGGATCACTTGGTTTCTGAAGCGTCAATATTTCCATTTCCAGCCTTCCACTAACCTGGATAACTCTTTTCCCAAGCTCACCCTGCCAGACTCTGGGTTCCTTATTTTCATGGGGGGGCTTCCCCATATGCATCAAGCATGCCAGGAAAGGTCATGTTCCTTTTGGGGTGCTCTCCTGTGAAGACTGGGAGGTGTTTAGAGTCTGCCCACATTCAGGGTCAGCTGGGGAGGTTTTGTCTGCCCAGAGCACACAGAGGGCCCCATAATGGATCCTATGTTCGTCCCTTCATCATAGTCTTGAAAACCCTATGGTGCACAGCTCTACTCTGAAACACAAAGGGTTGCTGTCATGGATTGAATCGTGTCCCCCCAAAGTATCTGTCAACTTGGCTAGGCCATGATTCCTAGTATTGTGTGATTGCTCAATATTTTGTCATCTGATGCGATTTTCCTGTATAGTAATCCCTATCTCTATGATGTTGATGAGGTTGGATTAGTGCAGTTAGGTTAATGAGGCAGGACTCAACCTACAAGACTAGGTTGTGTCTTAAACCAATTCTCTTCCAAGATATAAAACAAAGAAGCAAGCAGAGAGACAGGGGGTCCTCTTATCACCAGGAAACAAGAGCCTGGAGAATAGCATGTCCTTTGGACCTGGGGTCCCTGCACTGAGAAGCTCCTCAGTCTGGGAACACTGATGACAAGGACTTTTCCCCAGAGCCGACAGAGAGAGAAAGCCTTCCCCTGGAGTTGTGCCTTAGGCTGGGTTCTCTAGAGAAGCAAAACCAGTAAAGTATATAAATATATACAGAAAGAGAGATTTATATCAAGGGAATGGCTCACGTGGTTGTAGAGGCTAGAACATCCCAAGTCCGGGGGTCAGAATAGAGGCTTCTCCTGACACAAGTAGCCACAAGGGCTGGCGAACCCAAGATCGGCAGGTAGGAGAGCAGGGCTCCTCTTCACAGGCCTTGAAGACCGACTAATCCCAAAGATTGGCAGGCAAGACCACAGGTAAGCTGCTAACTTAAGTCTCGAGAACCAGAGATCTGATGAACAGGAGTCAGCTGCAGGATCCAGAATGAGCAAAAGCTCACAAACCTTGCCAGAATATCCACTTATATTCAATGCAGGCCGCATGCCCAAGGAATCTTCCTTTCAACTGACTGGCTACTCACAGCAGATCCCATCATGGAGGTGACTGCATAATATCAAATCATGGAAATGATCACACCATCATACGACTATCAAACCACTGAGAATCATGGCCCAGCCAAGCTGACATACAACCTTAACTATCACAAGTTGGCACCCTGAATTTGGACTTCTAGCCTCCTAGGCTGTGAAAAAATAAATTTCTCTTTGTTAAAGCTATCCACTTGTGGTCTTTCTGTCATAGCAGCACTAAAGACAGGAAAAATTTTGATCCATCACTTAGTACCTATTTCAAGGCCTGGGTAGGATAACACGATTCCCGAGTAAAAGGATGCTTTTGTCTCGATTTACCAGAATTGATCTGCTGTGATCTACTTACTAATCACATGTTTGGACCAAAGTACATGGAAAACAGTCATGCTCTTCATGTGGTTTGGAATTTTAGTGGTTTGTAACCTTGGTCTCATACTGCTGTTTATGTCCTAGGAGTTAGTAACAGGACCAAGGGAAAGTGATACAACTTCTATTGTGGGTAAGCAGATATGAAGATTATCCATAGCCTCTGATGACCAGCTACTGCAATCTCACAGAATCTACGGACACACTGTTCATCGGATGCAAGAATAACCACCAGCTTGTGGTCCTATGTACCTACTGCCATCCTTCCATGCTGAATAGCTGGTGGCTTATGATGAGTTGAGTACCTCACTAAAGACACTAAAGAGCCTCACCGCCATGGTCAAGCTCTCTAAGGTTTGTCTTCTGTCCGATCCACGCACTCAGATCCCTGATGGAGGAAGTACATTACTCCAGGCAGCTAGTACACTTTGAGATGGCGATTCGGCAGACTACCTGAGGGTGATCTGACACCATGCATTCTCTCTTGGTTAGTTATATCTGCAAATTGGATCCATGGTTTCTCTGACTGCTCTCTTCACAAACTTCCACACTCAGACTTACAAATGAAGTGCCAAGTGATTTTTATACAGGGAAACAAAGGCAGTTTTGTTTTCTACCAGTATCAATGAAAGGTGGGATATATCCTTTTCAAAAAAGATGACTGAGTATCTCCCATTTAGTCCTAAAATCGATAGCTGGTTGCCAGGTTTCTAGTTACACTGATTCCTGTCCTATCTGTTCAGACATACGCTTCCTTTTCAAATGTGCTCAGCTGGAATTTCCTCATATACTTCAGCTAAAACAACATATTGCAACACCCTGAATGCAGAAGCAGAGAACGCAGAACTTAGCTGTCTCCTATTAGCCAGGCATTAAGCGGATTTCCAAAAATGTCAAATAACTCCACTCTTCCAATATTTTTTTGTGAGAAACGATATTTTGGAAAATACACGTCAAAGAAACAGTATAAGAAAAACTCCCAAACCGGAGGACGTATGATTCCAAATGAAAAATGACCTTCTGAATGCTCAGCACAGTAAAGGACAAAAAGGAAGAGGAGGCGGCAGAAGTGGGGCAATAAAAGAAACAACAATAAAAAGATCCACCCCGAGGTCATGTTATGAAATTTCATCATACCTCTGATAAGCAGAAGCCCCTGAAAGATTTCAGAAAGGAATGAAAGAGGAATGAGAGAAGAATAAAGGAACAGGCATCCAAATGGCATCACCTTTCTCAACAGCAACACTGGAAGCTGTAAGACAATGCAGCAACGCCTCAATTCCTGGGGAGGATCATCGTCAATTCAGAGTAATATTCCTGCCCAAACAACCCACCGTGAGGGTTGAAGGAAGCATTTTTAGACATTGTGAGGTAGTTACAAGAACAGTCCCCAGTGAATCCCCGCCACCTTGCCATGCGACTTTGCTGCTTCTCCCAATAGATGGGAATCTATTTCTTCATCCCTCTGAATCTGGGCTGGCCTTTGTGACTTGTTTTGATGGATGGAACATGGCAGAAGTGACATCGTGTGAGTTCTGGGGTCGAGGCTTTGCAGCTTCTCATCTTTTTTTTTTTTAATTAAAATATTTTATTGTATTTTAGATAAATGTTTACACAGCAAATTAAGTTCCCATTTAACAATTTCTACAGTTTTTTCAGTGACATTAGTTACATTTTTCACAGAAAAATATGGAACACTCTACGAATTTGCGTGTCATCCTTGCAAAGGGGCCATGCTAACCTTCACTGTATTGCTCCAATTTTAGTATATGTGCTGCCGAAGCAAGCACGCATCTCATCTTCTTGGAACTCTGAGACCACCAGGCTGTGAAGAGACCCCAGCATGCTAACTGGAGAATGACATCACAAAAACTGACCAATCAAGACAGAGCAATAAAATGGAAAATTCTTGTAACAGCTTAATGCTATATTCTATTAGATTGTCTTTTTCTTTAAAATTGTTTGCATACTTAGTCCATGAAATTTTTGTTATATTTTGCAAATATTTTCTCCCTTTTCTGGCTCATGTTTAAGCTTTATTTATGTTATCTTTTATGATGCAGAAGTTTTGTTTTTGGCTTGTATTTTTAGGTGGTCACATCCATTAAAAATTTCCTTTATGAGAATGAAGAACACCAAAGACACAAGGTAATTATGAGCCCAAGAGACAGAAAGGGCCACATAAACCAGAGACTTCATTAGCATGAGACCAGAAGAACTAGATGGTGCTCGGCTACAACTGATGACTGCCCTGCCAGGGAACACAACAGAGAACCCCTGAGGGAGCAGGAGAGCAGTGGGATAGACCCCAGATTCTCACATAAAAAGACCAAACTTAATGGTCTGAGACTAGAAGGACCCCAGAGGTCATGGTCCCCAGACCTTCTGTTAGCCCAAGACAGGAACCATTCCCAAAGCCAACTCTTCAGACAGGGATTGGACTGGACTATGGGATAGAAAATGATACTGGTGAGGAGTGAGCTTCTTGGATCAAGTAGACACATGAGACTATGTGGCCAGCTCCTGTCTGGAGTGGAGATAAGAGGGCAGAGGGGGTCAGAAGCTCACCGAATGGACACAAAAAGAGAGTGGAGGGAAGGAATGTGCTGTCTCATTAGGGGGAGAGCAACTAGGAGTATATAGCAGGGTGTATATAAATTTTTGTATGAGAGACTGACTTGATTTGTAAACTTTCACTTAAAGCACAGTAAGAATTAAAAAAAAAAAAATTCCTTTATGTCTTTGAGATTTTGTCTCTGTGTTAAGAAGGTCCTTTCCATACACTTTTTTTTTTCCTTTGCTTACAATACAGAAAAGAGAAGAAAGAAGTAATAGTATGAGGACTGGTTGGTGCAATATGGTGGTGCCTAGACATAGGGCTAAGAATTTAAAGTGGCTGTCTGTAAGCAGTGGCACGGAGTGAGGAGAGGCCAGGTGGGGAGCTGCGGCTTTTCTATTGTAACTCTTTCTCTCACAGTCCCAGCCTGAAAGCTGCACTGATAGTGTGTGTCCCGAATATGACCATTTACCGCCCTCACTTCAAGCAATCTGGTCAAAGCCTCTATCATCTCCTGCCTAAACGATCCCAACAGTCGACTCACTGGGTCATGCTTCCAACTTTGCCCATTTCAACTATCTACTGCTGTGAAACGAACCACTTCAAAATCAATTTATTAAATCTCACAATTCTGTGGTTTTCCTGGCTTGGGTGGGGTGGTCCTGCTGTTCATGGCTGGGGCTGTGGTCATCTGTGGGCTCAGTTGGGCAGAATGTCTAAGATGGCTCACTCACCTGGTCGATGTTTGGTGCTGGCAGTCGGCTGGATCCTCACCTGGAGCTGTTAGCCTGGAGCCTCGATTCTCCTCCATGTGGCCTCCGTGTGGCTTGGGCCCATGAGTTAGTTGGAGTTGCAAAAGTTAAGCAGAAGCTGCCAGTCCTCAAAAGGGCTGGTTTGGGAAGTCCCAGAATATCCCTTCCACTGCCTTCTAATGATCTAAGGAGGCCAGTCCAGATTCAAGGGAGTGGAAGAATTACTGGGGACCATCTTTGGAGACTAGCCTATGACCTCCTTCAGTCCATTCTCATTTTCAGAGGGGTCTTCTAAAAACAAATCAGACATCACTCCCCTGTTAAATTCTCTCTAATGGCATTGTCACACTCACACCGATAATGTAATGCCCAGCCTGAAATGGCCCCTGCCCAACTCTGTCCCTCACACCTCTGCTCTTCCCACACTGGTCTTCCTGCTGTTTCCCAGCACCCTAAACTTGTCACCCCACAAGGCCTTTGCATTTGCTGTTCCCTTAGCCTAGAGGTTTCCCTCCAGGCCTTCACTTGGTTACTTCGCCCTCCTTACTGCTTTCAGGCTCCAGGTACCCGACATTATTTATTTGCTCATCTGTTTTGGATCTCCCTCACTAGAATGTAAGGAGCCCTGGTGGCACAGTGGTTAAGCGCTTGTCTGCTAACGGAAAGGCTGCCTGTCCGAAACCAGCAGTAGCTCTGCAGGAGAAAGATGTGGCAGTCTGTGCAAAGACTGCAGCCTTGGAAACTCCATGGTGCAGTTCTACTCTGTCCTATAGAGTTGCTGATAGTTGGAATTGACTTGATGGCAGTGGGTTTGGTTTTTTTTTGGTTTTCCCTACAGCGTGTGGTCCTTGGGGGCAGGGCCTTTCTCTCTCATATCCTGTATTCCCAACACCTTCAACAGCATTGACTAGAGGGACGATGATGCACCATAAAAATATTCTGCTGTTAACCGATTTTCCTAAATCTTAGGCATATAGCACTTTAAGAAATAGACAAATTTTGAAATAGGAAAAACTACAGTGGTAATTAGCAGACAGATCCAATACTGTACCACTCCTCCATATCCACTGGCCTAAGTTTCTACCTTCCTAATAAAAGCTGACAGCTGTTGTCCTGTGTGCCCAGTGGGGCAGCTGCTGGGGCAAGTCCAGCCTTGGAAGGGTCTGTAATGGATCTGCCCTCTGCACACATGGAACTTGGAAGAACTCATTCGATACCCTGAGCAGAAGCCAGGGGAATGCTGCCCTTCACATTTTTATTTTAATCCATTTTTGGTGTCAGCTGTCCCTCATTAATTCACTGAATTTAATTAGTGGACTGAACGAGAATCCCCAAACTACAGCTTCTCCATGATTCCTCAAGCCAAGCGTAGTCCAAGTTTGTCAACCGAAGTGAACCCACAGTTATCCAGGGAAGCATGAGGTATGTGTTTAGGGCAGAATTCTTATAGACACTTATGGGTGTAAGAGAGAAAAGTTAAGTCCAAGTAAAATTAACAAAAGCTGTTCACTGATAAATTTGTGCAAGGAAACACTCCGTATTGCTTTAGTTTCAGCAGGGTTCAAAGGTGGTGGAGTATACACAGAGATAATGTCCTTCTGGCAAATGTCCCATTAGGGCCAGCCTTCTGTGGGAGACTATGGGAGAACAAGTCTTCAAGTACATTTGGCAGTCCTTGGTTAGCTGCAAGGGGCAAGCCAGTAGTTGGGGGACATTTCAAAAGAGGAAGGATTGTTCAATGCTAGAGGCAAGGGGTTGTCTGTGGCTGGCCATTTCCTCAAACAAGAGGGCTTTGATGGGGTGCTTTTTTGCAGTTAAACTGTCATCATGGTCTGTTTACGGGGGGAGTGGCTGCAATGGCAAAATTTTTCTTACATGGATCATCAAATTTCAAATGATCAAAATTTTAGAGTTGAAAGGTATCTTAAAGTTCATCCAGTCACTGTGGCCCACCACCCGTACCCCTCCCCCACCCCAAGTCTATTTAAGGAATGGAAAAATTCAGAGTAGTTCGGTGTCTAAGTTGTAGTAAAGGTTGGAAGCAGAATTAGAAACAAATTTTCCTGAGTTCTAGGGCTGTGAATATAACCATCAGGTTTTTAAAAAATAAAACAACGAAGGAAAGAAAAGAAAGTACAGTTGGTAGCATCCTAAGCCAACCAGTCCCAGCTGGTCCGAGTAGTTGGGCCTACCCACAGCAGAACCCCTGCTTCTTCAATAACTGAACCCTGCCTGTACCCAGGGGCTCAGGTGCTTGGGGGCCCTCACCCAGCACTGGGGGCTGGGGGCTGGGTGGGTTTTGATTGGTCTGTTGCTGATATAGGTGCTCAAGTAGATTCAGAGTCATAGCGACCCCAACGACAGAACTGCTCCACAGAGTTTTTAGGCTGTAATCTTTACAGGAGCAGATCGCCAAGTCTTTCTCCCATGGAGCCGCTGGGCGGGTTTGAACTGCCAACCTTTCGGTTAACAGCCTAGCACAAACTGTTTGCACCACCCAGGGGCCTTGAGGATGGATATATGATAAACAGGCACAGCAACATGTTTATAGTAGAATCTAGGTAGTGAGTATGCTCAGTGCAAAATTCTTTCGCTTTGTTGTTAGATAATTTTTATTAAAGAATTTCGGAAAAATAAGATAGGATCTTTGAATGTTACTCTGGTGACCTGAACTAATAAAGGTTAGAATTTAGAAAATCATAAGCAAGTTCCTGAACAACCTCTCTACTTAAAATCAACTATTCTGAACCAGACAATTCTGGAAGGCATCTGTAAAGGTGTGGGTGCATTTCAGGTGGTCTTGTTAACAGGGGAGGAGAGGCGTGTTACCTACACAGCGTAAGGTCCAGGGAAGCTACTGCAACCACCCAACTATCCACACAACTCAGAATCTTTCCACACTACATGCCAAGAGCACCTCCACTGAGGAACACTGATGTAAAACCAGAATCTTCCCTTCATAAATCTTCATCAATTTGCTTGCAGCACATGTCTTCAACTGGACTGTGGCTTCCTTCTTGAGGGTAGATCCATCTCCTACTTCCTTGTAACCCCAGAGAACCCAGCAGAGTGTTCTACCCAGAACATGTGCTATTTAATAAACATCTGATGATGGGTGGGGGGGAAGTGCTCCCTGACTGTCCCACCCAGCCTCACCTCCAGGCAGTTCCTCTGATGACAGATGGAACTATGGGTGCAGATGCAAGCCTACCTGTGTTGGTCAATATTATGTGTCGACTTGGCTGGGCCATGATTCTCAGTGTTTATATGTGATCACTTCCATCATGGAATCTGCTGTGAGTAGCCAATCAGTTGAAAGGGAGTTTCCTTGGGGGTGTGGACTGCATCCGAATACAAGCAGATGTTCTGGCTTTTTTGCTCACTCTGGATCCTGCAGCTGCCTCCTGTTTGTCTGACTTCCGGCTCTTGGGACTTGAGCTATCAGCTTATCTGCAGATCTTGGGATTTGTCGATCTTCACAGCCTTAGAGCGGTAGCCCTGGTCTCCGACCTGCTGATCTTGGGTTCGCCAGCCCCTGAAGCTACATGTATTGAGAAGCCTCTATCCTGATCCATCGACCTGGGACATTCCAGCCTTTACAGTCACATGAGCCGTTTCTTTCATATAAATCTCTCACTACGTATATTTATACACTTTACTGGTTTTGCTTCTCTAGAGAACCCAGCCTAAGACACTACCTTTCCCCCACCTCCCAAGAGAAGCCAGTGCGGAAGGGTGTTCACTTCTGTCAAGACACCACCTCAGACACTGCATGTTCCCATCGCCACACCCCCCACTCCATCCCGGTTGGTGAGCACCAAATGGCAAGGGGAGGTACCTGAAAGTAACTGCCATCACACAGAGCTGAGAAAAGCCAGCATAAAGCACTTTTATTGCAATAATAAAACTTGAAACTCATTATGTGGTGCAGAAGATTGGGGCGGGGGGCGGCAGCAACAACTTCTCTCACCAAATCACTACACAGGACAGCAAAGGGGTGAGAGGGGGAAGGAAAAGCCAGGAAACTTTGAGATCAGCAGGGAGAGCCGAGCATCAAAAAACAGGAGATGCTGAAGCTGCGATGACCAGCATCATTTTCTTACGAGAACACTCAAGGATTTGTGATGATGGCTGGGCTTTCGTTGGGTGTTAAGTGTCTACAAACAGCACCTTCAATTTAAACTTTCAATTAAAGTTCTTAAAATTTAGGAAGTGGTAGAGCTTGGATAGCTATGAGATTTTATAAAAGTCCTGAAAATTCATTAGAAAAACCACAGGATGTCTAAAAAAAAAAAAAAAAAGGCCAGGCCACAAAGAAGGCTTCAGAGGTCCCTGCTGGCCCGGGACAGATACCGGTAGTGTCCAACACTGCAGTGACAACGATCTGCTTTCAAAAGGCAGAGCGTTTAAAGGGAGGGTGGGTTGGGGTGGGTGGAGGCAAAGCCTCTCCCCTTCCCCACTTCAGTTTTGGGAAGGGCTTTTAATTCAACCCAAGGACGCCTCTCTCAACCTGGAGAATTCAGCCCTCGACAGCGCCTCACATCTGCTATGGCTTTGCAGCGCAGCAGCAAGAATGTTTAATATATAATAGATAAAAATTTCATCCAAAAAAAATAAAATAAAATAAAGTTTCTTGCACCCCCCACCCCATACCAATTCCTATTCTAAAGTTAACCCATTGTTTGTGCTGTTAATACTGGATCATCTGCTTCGTTGGAAACCTAGATCCAAAAGACTGAAACTGAATCTTCACCCCAAAACAAAATAAAACGAGTAATTTGAGGTTGATGGCATATAGTTTAAGTCAACATACATACAAGGAAAAAGGGGAAGAGGAAATGGAGGTGTCGGTAGCAAAGCTGAGTGAGAGAACACATTCAGTCGGGGGAGATGTTTACACAGAGAGTACAGAGGAACATCAGGGAAAGTAAAGCTCCATCTGGAGTCACGTGCGCGTGTCTGGAGGCACCAGATCCCTCTGTGGCAGATCTGTTGGGGACAGAAAATCTGTGAGTTCCAGCAACTCAGTGCCCTGAGTGTGCGGTGGGGAGAGCCACAATACCCTCGGCCTCTGCCAAGTCGTTTCCCTAACAGCTGAGAGGTTTTACTGAGACCAAGCCAGGCCTGGTCCAGCTGGGGAGGCGGAAGAGAGCAGACTGAGCTCCCGGGGAACAACCCTCTTACTGCTTACACTGGTCTTATTTATCTGAAGCACTGAGGTAAACTGGGCCTGCAGGAGGCCAGCCCACCAGTACTACTAACAATATAGTTCCCCATTATCTTTGGACCTCCAACTTGGCTGCACATTGGAATCACCTGGGAATTAAAAAAAAAAAAATCATTAATGCTTGGCTCCAGCCAGTGACAGTGATTAACTGGCCTAGGGTATGAGCTGGGCACATTTTAAAAGATTTTAAAACACTTCCCAAGTGATTTTAATGTGCAGCTGCGACTGAGAACCACAGCCCTAAGTTGATATCTGCCACGCTGAATAGACTTGGAAAATATCTGCAGTACTCACTCACTCACTCGAGCCTACAACTTTCTGAGTTTGCCCTTGGGCCTTCCTTCAAGACCCCTGCAACCAGCTCTGAGATGTTCTCTCTCTGGGTGGGGAGGGTCAGGCCAGACTGACTCGCAGCCCTTTATCCCTTTTCTCCCTTCTCTCACCCCACTAGGTTTACAGAAAGCATTTCCAAACCAGGATAACTCCAAGGCTCCTTGCGATATGTTTATGAACAAATGACTCAGCTCTCAAAGAACAAGGAAGAGGGTTTGGACTAGGTGTAGACCTCGGGGTAAACAGAGGGTCTATGACATGTCAGGGATTCCCTCCTGGTAGGAATGACAAGTGGAGAAATGTCCTGGCCTTGCCAGCCGAGGCAAGCAGACAGGGTGGTGATGCCTTCTTCATATCATCAAACATGGAGGACCCTTACACTGCATAAGTGAGAAAGCTGCACAGCTAGGTCATGATGCCCATGCTCAGAGGGGCTTTTCTCACAAGCCACTAGAAACAGGGTATGGCAAAGTCAGCAATGGTCTTACTTCTAAAGAACTAAAATGTTGGCACTAAAAATTTGGTCTACATTTTCCACAGCCCTCAACTTGGTTTTAGTTTATAAGCTACATATAATAATACTTGATTTAAACAGCTACCATCAGTTGCCCCACCCTCAGAAATTCATTTGAGAGCACATGACATCCCCTGCATCATGGTGACCAACTTCTACATTCAAGGTATACATTAGTAACCAGAACTGAAAGGACACCTGAGAGAGGTAGAATGCAGGAAGAAAAAACCCTGTGGCATTTTCTGTTGTTACTCATCAAACACTGGGCATAAGACAAGAGGAGCAAAGGCAGTTAAAGGTCCTTCAGCTTTAAGTTTCCTTACCCAAAAACAGGGAGCTAAGTGAGGAGGCCATTCTTGTCATTCCAGTTTTAGAAGTTCCACATCAAAGACGAGAGTGGCATTTGGTGGGATGATGCCTGGGTGCCCAGTGGCACCATAGGCGTAGTCTGGGGAGATAGTCAGTTTGGCCCTCTGACCCACGCTCATCTGTGAAAAGAACAAGGAACAATCAGCTCAACACACTCCTCAATTGTCTCTGTAAGAAGCACAGCTGTTTACTTGAGGGCGCTTTGGCCAGGACAGCATGACTAGGACATTCTGGTGACTTTGTGGCTGCATTCTCATGTGCAAGAAGTTGGCAGCCAGGTTCGATGATTCCTACATCTCACTGCTGGGGGTCCAATGCAGTTAAAAACCCCTCTTGACTTACTCTCAGAATGGTCAGGCCCTCAACCTTTCTATCCAGATCTTAATCACCTAATGGGCTAGGTGATGAGACTTCTAGAGTTATCTGCCCAGCATCTACCCACCATTCAAGAGACATGTTCTTAAGAGGCATCTATGTTCTTCTTGAAAAAAGGAATACTTTGTCCAAAACTTTGCTTTAATAGAAAACACATGCACAGAAAATATTATCTGGGGTAAGTTTATTGTTCTGCATTTTCTCTATCTCTACTTTCATACTCAGAAAAACTTTTTAAAAAGACAATGATTTTCTGAGGTATAAAACAGTATGCACAGTATTCTACAGCTACCATTGGTATGAAGAAGAGAAAAATATTTCTGTGTTTGTAGCTGTCTGTATAAGCAGAAAACATGTGTGGAAGGACACCAATAACATCAGCATTTGTGGGGAGAGCAGTGAGGCTGGTGGTCAGGATGGAGGGAAAGCTTTCACTTTTTTTTATATACTTGTGTATTTTTTCGTTTTCTAATCAAACACACAGGTTAGTGTAAATATCTCTTTTCTGAACAGTGAGCAGGGTCTCTACTGAACGTCCCGTTCTTTCATCTACTCTGCTTTTAGCCTCCACATGTGCACTCCTGGGTCTCTAACCCAGCCTGAGAGACGGAGGCTAAAGAGAAGCTGCGAGCTGTAATGAAGCTTCTAATGCAACTCAGAATCCTTGTTTCTGGCAACTCCATCACAAACTGGGACAAGAGACATGCTGGGACAAAGGTAGTAAGAACAGGACTACAGGTGAAAGCAGAGACTCCACCATCCCTGTCCTCCTCCAATACGGCTTTATTTAACAAAATTCCAAATAATCACATTCTTTGACCCAGCAATTCTGCTTCTAGAATATTTTGGTAACAACCTAAATGTCCAACACATGTGGAATGATTACATAGGTACATACACACCAGGAGTTACCTTTAAAGTACTAACATGTAGAGATGCCTGGGAGCTATTGTTAGATAAAAAGACAAACTACCAAAATAGTACTTGTGACATGATACCATATCTGTAGACATGTAAAATCAAAACAACATCATCGAAAGAAAAGTGGCACAAGACAAACCCCTCTTCTTTGCTTGTTGAAGAAATACTCTGTGGAGGAGAGTTTAAACAAAGGTGTTTTATATAGGTCTCAGACTATCCAAACTCCTCACCAGTGACACAGCAGTGATTGTCCCAAAGCTCTGGGCCAAGGGGGAGTTCAAGCTTCTCCTCAACACCCTGTCATGCCTCACCAAGCCTGGGACTGTGAAACAGGCTGATAAGACTATCTTGATGGTGGCGAGAGCACTAGGGACAGACAACACAGTTATTGTTCCAACAGTGGAACAGTCACAGAAGGTGGGCTGTGGTGTGGACAATTGTTGGCACGGGGGATGGGGGTGGGCTACAGATCCAAGAGCCAGCCAGACGCAGTGGAGAGGGGACAGAAAGGTAAGATTGGCAAGGTTACCAAAGGGAAGTAAACCACAAAGGTCCTTTCCTTCTTGGACTGACAACTCCTGTGAGTGGGATGGCTTAAAGTTTCTGAAAGGTAAGCAGTTTACCTGGAGGTAAACCAGTGACATTTTAGAGAGGAAGTGGAGCAAAGTGTACTCTGGAAAAGGGGAAGACAGACAGAAACCTCAATCCTGGTTAAATCTCGAATTCTCCTTGAAGAGAGGAAGACAGACGAATTACCCATCATGCAGGGTCTAATTATAAAGCTGCCTGGGTCTCAGGCTATTGTAAACATCCCTTTACCTGGTCAGTGCCAAGAAAAAGTTCCTGGGATTGATGGAAGGATAGAATCCAACTGCAATTTGGCAACCCTGAGTCCCCTATTGTCTCCTAGGAATTCTGTAGTGTTGGCAGAACAAAGCTGTTTACAATAATGGGGAGGAGTAAGTCAGGAAACAGACTCAAGACAAACAAAATGACTTTCTCCTCAAGCCTGACCTCTCAGAAGTGGTCTGACACAACATGTTCAATATTAAGACAAGCACAAGTTGAAACTACAACGAGATAGCATTTTTCACACATCACAGTGTCCCGAAGCCAAAAGTTTAACAACACACTGCTGGCAGGGCTGTGGGGAGACGCCACTGTCGTTCCCTGCTGGTGGGGGTGGGGTCAGACAGCGTGCGCTCCATCTCCATGGCTAGCCGTATCTGGCCAAATGTCATGCACACAGCCTTTGAGCCCTACTCCATGTCAAATAAAGTCCATACGAGGTTAGTCACTATGGCATTGTTTGTAACAGCAAAACACTAGGAACAACCCAAATGCCCATCAACAGAACACTGGACAAATACACTGGAGTACGCTCCCTAAAGTAATACCATGCAGCTATAGGACTTTTTTTTTTTTATAGGACAGCCGCCTCCTTTTTTTTAATATGCTGGCACATAAAGTGTCTAAGATGTATTAAGTGAAAAAGCAAGAGAAATATGTATGAATTTGTATATGCTTCAAGAAACTCTACAGTACAAGATGGTAACTGGAATCACCTGTGGGAAAAGGCTTTTTCACTTACAACATTTTTTATTTTTGAACTATATGAATGCACTACCTAAAACCTTTAAAGGGTTTTAGAGGACTAAGGTGCCTGGCCCAAGCCATGGTATTTTCAATCGCTTCATACGCATGTGAAAGCTGGACAATGAACAAGGACTGAAGAAGAACTGATGCCTTTGAACTACGGTGCTGGCAAAGAATACTGAATATACCATGGACTGCCAGAAGAACGGGTGAATCTGCCTTGGAAGAACGTTCCTTAGAGGTGAGGATGGCAAGACTTCACCTCATGTACTTTGGACATGCTATCAGGAGGGACCAGTCCCTGGAGGAGGACATCATGCTTGGTAAAGTAGAGGGTCAGCAAAAAATAGGAAGACCCTCAAGGAGATGGATTGACACAGTGGCTGCAACAATGGGCTCAGACATAGCAATGACTGTGAGGATGGCACAGGGCTGGGCAGGGCTTCTTTCTGTTGTATGTAGGATTGCTTGAGTCGGAACAGGCTCAATGGTACCTAACAATAACAAACCTATAAAAAATAACTTAAACGGCAGATACAAGTAACGGAACAAAACAAACAAGAGCATACCTGGGCAACCCCTTCTTCCCAGCCTCGGATCACCTCCTGCTTGCCTAGCATAAACTTAAAGGGCTTGTTTCTGTCCCGGGATGAATCAAATTTCTTTCCATCTTCAAGCATCCCTGTGAAAAAGGGCAGTTGTAACATGAGCAACAAGGAGCAATGGCACGAGGCGAGTCAGAAACCAGCAGCAGAGTACCCATCACAGATGCTCATGCTTGAGAAGGCACCGCGGTGTCCAGGGAGGACCTCCTGTGCCCTCGCTGGGCAACCAGGGAGTTGGGGGTCGTCCCTGTACTCCAAATCTGTGAATGCTCTTCTCCGTGACTCCAAGTAGTAAGCTGACCACAGAAGGATCTCAAGTACCAGAGGCGGGCAGCAGTCTACCTTGGTCTGGAGAACAGGGAAGGGTGAATTCACTCTTTCCCCGCCCACTGTGGATTTCCTCCCAGACTAACTGGGCCCTTAAAGGCTCACCTAACTGCTGAAAGTCATACACAATGCAAGCAGCAGCAATATTCATTCCCAATTCACCCTACCCAAAACCAACTCACCCTACCACCTTTTAAATACAGCAGGCACAAACACTCCTTCCACTGCTCAGCTAAAGCGAAGCCCCTCTCTGGGCAGGCTTCCAGTGGAGGGGACCCCCTTCCCCCACTGGCCGCCCCACAGTCTCCTCTGTGGCTCACTGAATGTGACCCATACACAGTGCTGCCCTCCAGGCTGTGGTGACTGGGTAGCTGCACACAGAGAGGAGAGGAGGACCTGCTCTGCACTCTGGATGCTATCAGACAAATCTGAGAGGCAAGTGTCTGCCAGCATTCTGGTGCTAAGTGTAACATACCAACAGAGAACTTGGGACACAGGTAGGAGGGCTCTCAAGGTGTCGTGATCTTCCCGAGAAAAGTGAAAACTGACCTGGGCTGAGCCACAGAAACGAACAACAGAACTTGTTCAGCGTTCATCCCACTCATGTTACCCAGTGGTGCCCCAGGCCTCTGAATACCATTTTTGCACAGTTAACTCTTACAGAGAAGGCTGAAGAGAACGGCAGTAGTACTGAGGTTTAAATGGCTGCCCTCAGTGAGCCCAGTGAACTGCTGACGACTCCAACTTAACAGAACAGTGCTTCCAGTTTGAGTCAGGGACTGGGCCAAGTGCTTTCCACACACAAATTCATTCAATCCTCTCCACAGCACTGCCCCCATTTCACAGACGAAGAAACGGAGGCAGAGAGCAGTGTGATAATTTGGCTCAGTAGTAAGGCCAGACTATACATCCAAATACCATGTTCCTTCCAATATGACAGTTTTCCAGAAGCCAGAGAGACCACAGTGGCGACCTCCAATAAAGGGGAACTCCAGGGATGGAGAGCCCACGGGGTAAGCAACATGAGGTAAGATGGACAGACATCTGCAACTTCCTTTCCCCTTATCACTGACTTCTCAGGAAGTCAGTGCTGGTCAGTTGTGAGAGCTGACACTGAGCCCCTAAAAAAATCTCATACCGGGACTCCAAATTGGAAGGGGCCAGCCAACTGCTGACATATAATTAACACAAAACTGATTTTATTGGAGGATGAGGGTAGGGGGTGGGCACCCACCATGGTTCTAAGCATCACTCAGAAGAACAACAAAGCATAAAATTCTGTTGTGTATTTAGAGGAGGACGGAAATCCTGGCAAAATCACTATCTAAAAACCAATGTCAACACTTATAAGTGGGATGGAGAAGCAGAGATCAATTGAGAACATTATCACAGCCACCATAGTATCTGAACATCAACAAAATAGGAAACTGGGGGTGAGGGATCGGGGAGATGGGGGGAGGGGCCTGCTGTCCTAACACAGCAAGAGGGGAGATGGATGCCTTGGGGCAGGGTAGGTGCTGACACAGTCTAAAGCCTGGAGCTGAGGACTGAGAGGGAGACAGGGGAGCAGAGACTGGCCTGTGCTTTAAGCCAGTGCAGAGCCAGGAACGGGCAACCCAGGTCGGTAAGTTGGGTGCACATTTAGCTCATCCCTCTGCCTGAATTCACAAGAACCCTCTGATGAAGGAAACAACAAATGGTAGGATGCAGAGGCGAGGGGACCAGGTCTCTGCTCTCCACAACACCCAACTGCACGCATGGCCTCTGGCCCCATTTCAAGCTCTACTTCATTCATTGAACCCAACCCACAAAGTGAACTCTGTGTTCAGGGTGAGAGTGGGCAATGAACAGCTGATTCTCAAAGTCCCTTCCGTGGCCAGGCAAGGAGCCCTTCCACCCACTCTTGTGAGAATGCTCATAACAGAAAAAAGGAAACCAACTCCAAGGCTCAGGAACCTACCCAAGGTCAGTGAATGGTGGGGCCTGGCTCTAGCAAAATGCTTTATTTAGCCCCCTAGAGACTGACAGCCCAGAAGGAGGCTGAAAACCAGAAATAGCCTCTCCCTGGTCTGCGCTTTGTTGGCGCTAGTACTTCCTGAGCAGCCACGGTGGACAAGGCATTAGGCAAGAAAGCCTCCTGGGAAAGGATCAAGGATGGAAGGGTGCTTCTCTGGCCTCTGGGCCCTGACTGTCCACAAAGGCTGGCTGGACAAAACACATGGGAAAAAACATCCAGAGAGGCACCTGGAACCAAGACTGCACCATAAGCCAGACACTTGGAAAATTCAGACCCAGTACCCACAACCCCTCCTTTCTAACCGAACGTTAATTTTCCAGGAAGAGCAACAGGAAATGAACTATAGTCTCTTTAAGCCCTTCTCCTATGCCAGGGCTGGCACAGGGCAAGCATGTGGGCCAATGTGGGAAATCTAGTATGGTCTCCCAGGAACAATCTGTCTCACTGGTAAAAAAAAAAGATACTCTGGGAAAAGCTCCCGCCCTCCTTTCCTGTTGAATGCTGTCGTGTGAGGATGTGATGTTTGTAGCCACAACGGCCACCCTGTGACCATGAGAAGGTGAGGAACACTGCAAGGCAGTGGCTACAGTGCTCAGTATCCAATCCCAAATCACCTCCCTCCAGACCTGTACTCTGAGGTGATCAAAAGCCTGCTCTGCCCATCCCCCTAAACTGACCTAATAATAACAATGTGTTTAGTGCTTCTGTTCTACTTCCTAGTTTGCTATGTAGTGCCTGAGTCTTAAATGCTTGCAAGGCCCCAAAACTGGTCTCTATTTGCCTACAGAAACAGAGGAAGGAAAGTCAGGAATCCCATCCCCACTGCCATGGAGTCGATTCACCCTGTGGTGGCCCTATAGGACAGAGCAGAACTGCCCCACAGGGTTTCCAAGGCCGTAAATCTTTACTGAAGCGGACTGCCACATCTTTCTCTTACAGATCAGCTGGTGGGTTCGAACCATCGACCTTTCGCTTAGCAGCTGAGCACTTTAACCACTGTGCCACCAGGGCTCCTTAAGTCAAAACAGGAGGAAATGGATGTGTGGCTAGTTGCCTCCAAGAACAGCTACCTCCTCTGCCATGAGACCAGAACTGGATGATGTGGGGCTACCAGTACTGAACATTCAATCAAAGATTCTATAAAAGAATTCTGACCAGAAGGAGGAAAATGCAGAAGAGAATTTCAAATTCTCAGACTCCAGACTTTCTGAAGTCAAGGAAGCTAGATGAACCCCTGAAACTATGGCCCTAAGATAATCTTTAAACCCTTAACCAAAAATATCCCCTAAAGTTTAACTAGTAAAAAAGGTCTGCCTTGAGCATTATGCCCTTTTAAGAACTACCCATATAGGATGGGATCAGGTTGACAACAGCAACTCAAAAGATTAGACAGAACATTAGGGGGCAGTGAGTTTATGTTAATGGAGGAGAAACAACCCAGAAAAGGAGGGTAAGAATGGCTGCACAACTCGAAGAATGTAATCAATGCACCGAAATGTATGTGCAAAAACCGTTGAATTGGTGTATATGTCTTGCTGTGTATATTCTCAACAAGTCTGCTCTGACTTAAGCCTGGAGGCAGCTGAGTGCACCCTAATTGGCATGACGTAAATATTCTTGACAAATATTTACTTAGCACAACCCACTGAGGTGGTGCCATGAGAAGAGTAACAAAGGACTGGAATGCAACAACCCAGGGCACAAACAGCTACCACTGATTTAAGTTTTTATATTTTATGCTTTCCGTCAGGACCCAGCACATGTGCCCACATGTAAATGAAACAAGATTTTCATGGAACTATAGTTACTATGTGGGATGCACTCCTCTTTTTTAAAAAAAGATGCTGTGACTCACTACATTTATTTCCTGATACACCAATGGGCTGTAATTCACAGTTTAAAAAATGCAGTATACCTAGAGAAGAATTACCCCATTTCCTGCCAAATTTGAAACATGGCCTCAACCTGGGCAAGACTGAATTTTAATTGCAATAAAAAAAATACAGGGTATCGAGATAGACTGCCTACACTTTCCTTTTATTTCTGGTCAAATGCAGTGCCAGGCAGCCTCCAGATGTTATATGTATCAATCCTGTTTTGCCTGAAAGTGAGATGCTTTCTGAAGTGGCTGACTGGTAGGGGCTGGGAGCACACCTGGGGCACAGGTGCTCTCTCCTGCTGAGCCAGCCTGGAGAAGGTGATCACCCTCAGCAGAGACCGTGAGGATGTCTGTCCACTCCCAGCTCTCTTAAGCTCACCCAGGACACTGAGAGGGCAGGCCTCTCCCTATTTTAGGGAATCATAAAAGCTAGAAAACAGGATTTCTAAGGAAAGGGCCTTTAAACAGGAGCTTTGTCTAGGATCCCTATTCTCCCACCCTGTTTCAGATGAGCTGTCATCCCCGGGAAGGGGACACAAGCTTTGCTCCAGAGCTTCAGACCACAGTCAGCACCGTCAATCTCATCTACTTCCTGGGAGAAGGAGAAATCTTACAGAGAAGGGTTGGGTGGTGGTGGGGGAGTCCTCAGGCCAGGTAGGGAATTTCCCAATATCTACATCCAAAAGCTAAACAACACCTCCAGAGATGAGCAGGATGGTATGTGATGGTATGTCACACAATTGGCATAGGCTAGAAGCCAAGGGGGCTAGAAGGAGGGCTTCTCCAACAAAGACGAAGAGACCACCTCAGATTTGGCTGTAAGCTGACAAGCTGGGAGAGGAAGTGACCCAGAAGGGGAGGCAGGATCCCTTAAATAACAGGAATAAATGTGCATGCAGTGTTATCTGGAGTGGGAATTATGCCAGTCAGTGTTGAATGCAGAACGTAAGAGAAAAGCTATGACACCAAAATGGGTAGTGAGAACTTCCATTGCCAGCAAGGATGGAGCAACAGGGATCAGATTTACCCTCCTGCCTGAAACAACCAAAACCACCAGACAGAATAACTGAAACAATAATTTTCAAGACACTGGACATCTGGCAATGAAGGCTGGTGATCCCTGAAAGCTGGGAAACAAAAAAGGTGAGCCCTAAGTTACCCAAGCTTCTGTGCTTGGGAGTTTCCAGGAAGAGGCGCAGGGCGAGGGAAGTAGGGGTGGAGCTCAAGGCAGCTGGAGCCCACAGGACAGAGCACCAGGGAGGAGAGAGCTGTGGAGAGACACCCAGAGATCTGCAGAGGATCCCCTTGAGTATTCGGCAGAGTACTCATCAGTGCATACGTTTGAGGAAACTGCTCACGGCCAGGAAAAGAACCACCCAAGAGGGTTGGGGGGTACAGTGCCCAGTGTTCACACAGGGCTCACTGCCTGTCCCACCAGTCAGACTGGGGAAACTCACTGCTCGTGGAGCGGTGGGTAGAGTACTCGGGAAAATCTTGCCTTGGTAGTAGCGAAAAACCAGTCCTAGACTGAGCCTGCTCCAGACCTGCTTTACAAATCATAAAAGCAAGACCCAAAAGGATCAAACTGTTTCAAAGTAAATTAAGTGCTTCCCAAGACAAAGCTAATGAAGATTTAAAGGAATAAAAAATATCCAGCACCACAAAAGGTAAAATTCACAATGTCTGGCATCTAGTCAAAGATTAACAGGCATGCAAAGAGGCAGGAAACATGACCCACGATGCAAAGACTGATCAATCGAAACCAATCTACAACACACACGCGCGTGTGCGCGCGCACACACACACACCCCCACCCAAAGCTGCTGCTGTCTAGTCGATTCCAACTCACAGCGACCCTACAGGATAGAGAAGAACTGCCCCACAGGGTTTCCAAGGCTGTAATCTTTACAGAAGCAGACTACCACATCTTTCTCCAGCAGGGCAGCTGGTGGGTTCAAATCACTGACCTTTTGGTTAACAGTCAAATGCTTTAGCCATCATGCCACCAGGGCTCCTTAGAACTGACAGAGATGTTAGAATTAGCAGACAAGGACACTGGGACTCAAATTTAACTTCCAGAGATGAAAACTATCACGTCTAAGACGAAAAATACACTGGTGCAGAAACTGAAGATCCACATGAGAAAAAGTAAAAACTTGGATCCGTATTTCACACCATAACCAAATATTAACTCAAAATGGAACCTTCAGAAGAAAACACATAATATTTGAGACCTTGGGTTAGGTAAAGATTTTTTAGATATACTGCCAAAAACTAAGATCCATAAAAGAATAAACTGATAAACTGGACTTCATGAAAATTAAAAACATCTGCACTTCAAAAGCCACTGTTAAGAGAATGAAAAGACAAGCCACATTATGGGAGAACATCTTTGCAAAGCATATATATAATAAAGAGCTTGTATTCAGAATACATAAAGAACTCTCAAAACTCAACAGTAAGAAATCGAACCCAATTAAAAAAAAAGGGGGGGTTTGAACTGATAATTCATCTAAAAAGTCATATGGATGGGAAGTAAGTACATGAAAAGATGCTGGACATCACTGATCATTACAGAAATGCAAATTAAACCAGTAGGAGATACTACTACTACTACCACCGCCGATGACAGTGGCCAAAACTAAAGACTGACCATGCCATGTACTGGCAAGGGGTGAGGAACTGAACTCTCATACACTGATGGTGGGAATGTAAAGCGAACAACCACAGCTTGGCAATTAAACTAAACATACACCTCCCATACGACCCAGTCACTCCACTCCTGTGTATTTATCCAAAAGAAGTAACAGCCTACACCCTATAAAGAAGGCAGACTTACTTGTAATAACCAAAAAACTACAAATAACCCAAATTCCACCAACTGGTGACCGGATAAACAAACTGCAGTATATCCACACGACGGAGTACTATTCAGCAACCAAAAGGAATGAGTATCAATACACAGAACATTGACGAATCTCAAGATAATTATGCTGAGTAAAGAATCCAAACCAAAAAAGAATACTGCAGGATTCCATTTATACCAAACTTTAGAAAATGTAAACCAATCTATACCGACACAAAGCACATCATTTATTGCTTGGGGAGGGCAATGGGAAGAAGGAATTCTAAAGGGGCACAATAAACATATATCGAAAGTTATTTAACTATATACTTTAAATACGTGCAGTTTACTGAATGTCAACTATTTTTAAAAAATTGCTTGAAAAAATAAAAAGGAAAAAAAGAAAGAAAAGTAGGCAGTCAGATTTATTAAAATCCAGCATATGTTTATCTCCTACACCCAACCTGGCATTGATGAAAAGGTGCTTCCCGTTTGAGAAGGAGCAGGCAAAGCAGGCAAAGTCAAGCCTCTCAGCAGTTGCTCCTGTGTCAATGCTGTCAATCTTTGTGCCAGGACCTGGAGCACTTCAACAGTGAAGCCACTTGCCAAGTTAGTGCCATGACTTCCTAGAGAAAGCACGCTCTAAGAGAAGCCAAATGAGGTTGCGGTTCCGACATGACAGCTGACATTCCTTCAACAACAAAGGCCATTCTTGGTTGGCATAAAACATCACCAGCGTTATCTTCCACTTGCAGCATTGATTGACTCCATTTCTGACTACACACAAATCTATACATCATGACTCAGAAACAGATCTGTGTTCTCGATTTCAAGTGTTAATTCATGTCTCTCCTGACTGAATGCAGCGTGAGGTCTTGGACCTGGGCTTGGAGTTCTATGTCCCTATGGCACTCGGCTCAACCCCTGGCACCTGCAATGCTGGCATTCATGAGCACTTTTGAATTCGCTTTACTTGCATGATTTTTAAGAACCAGCAGGACAAGCATGAGGCTTCCTTATTTAGATCTGCTTCCCTATACGGTAATAAGAATCTGAGGGGTAATCCCAGAATGGCAGCCTTTCTTTCAGCATCTTTGAGAAAAATGAAAATTTTGGGGTCTCCAGCTGAAAATACAAGACCATGAAAGGAGCAAAAGCTATAGTTGTAGGCAGGGCTGTTTAAGCAGCCTCTGGCTGCAGGGTGGTTGATGTCACCTTCGCCTGGGTCTCACCCAAACTGTTCAGCTGTTCTGGGGGAGAAGGCGGCTCAAATCCTTGGAATGGGAACAAGTGCACTTTAAAAAAGAAAGGTGTAAGGCAGAGTCTTGAGCATGTCTCCCCCACTGGCAGCCTTTCCTGCAGCTCATCTGTTTGAGAGTGTTCTCCTTCAGAAGGGATGGGCAGAAGACTTGGTCGGTAGCTACTGAGCAGACAAAAGTACCCCAGGCTGTGTTCCTGACGTACAGGCCATGCCACAGGATTCACAAGGATGCTGGAGCTCACTAATAACCCAATAGAAAGTTACTTCTCGCGCACTCTGCTTCATGGAAGGCAGACTCCCACAGACACTCTAAGCAGTAAGGGAAGACGAATGCGGGGAATGAACTTAAAGAGTTAAAATTCAGCACTTGTGGTTAAAGCTCATTGTTACAGATTGAACTGTGTTCCCCCCAAAATATGTGATGTAAATCTCAACCTGGCTCTAAGCCCATTTGGGAATGCGTTGTCTTTGCTGTGTTAACAAGGCGGGATTAGTGTTGGGTGCGTATTAAGTTAATCTCTTTTGAGATATAAAGAAGATTGAACAAGAAAGCAAGCAAGCAAGCAGAGTTGAGGGACGACTGATTCGAAGACACATGGAGATTTCCAAGGAACCAGGAAGCAGAAGCTGAAGAGACAAAGACCTTCCTCCAGAGCCAACATTGGGAAAGCCTTCCTCTAGAGCCTGCGCTCTGAATTCAGACTTCTAGCCCCCTCAACTGTGAGAAAAGAAATTTCTATTTGTTAAATCCGTCAACCTGTGGTACTTCTGTTGTAGCAGCACTAGATAATTAAGACACTCATGACTCACAATGTGGTTTTCAGTTACTGATGAATCTTTGCTGGAGGTTCTCATAAGCAGCACGTCATAGTGACCAAAACATTATGTTTTAAGATTAAAAAACTCAAATCTAAATCAAACAAAAAAATAACAGAACAGCCCAAGTCCCAAAACTTCAAAGCAAAATTTCTTGCCATTTACAGTTTGGGGACAGAGAAAGGATTTCTACTTTCAACTCACAGGTGAGTTTCTAGAGCACTAAGAGTGCAATGACTGAGTGCAGGGCGGGGGAGCCAGTCTGAAGGCCGCCCATCAGTCCACAGACTTGCATTAGAAGCCATGTGGGACATCCTCAAATGGGTGTACTGACCTAGGCCTCATGGCTTAGCTACTTCCCTTCCCCCTCCCGATTACATACAGGAGAAGCTCTCTTAACTGCCCTTATTTCACTGCCTGGCCAGCCTCTTATAAAACCCACTGCCTGCACACCCCCAGGATGCTAAAAGCTCCCTCATGCTCCAGTCTCTAGCTGGATTTACCTTCTCCAAATGTACAGCGGTCTCACCCACACACAGTTTGCTGGCAGTATTTTTTAGTGATTTGCCTTTATCAAGTCTTTCCAAACAGCTAAGATAAAGGAGCCACCACTCATTTTCTATTCATACTCATATTTCACTGATTTACGTACTACTTAATTACGTTATCTATACACACTAAGGAGTCCCGGTGGTGCAGTGGTTAAGGGTTATGGCTGCTAACCAAAGGGCTGGCAGTTCGAATCCACCAGCTGATCCTTGGAAACCCTATGGGGCAGTTCTTCTATGTCCTATAGGGTTGTTATGAGCGGGAACCGACTCAAAGGCAATGAGTTTGGTTTGGGTTATACACAGTAAGGAGCCTTGGTGGTGCAGTGGTTAAAGCAATCAACTGCTAACTGAAAGGTTGGTGGTTCGTTACACAGTTAGTGTAACTGATATAAATGGTTTTGGAAACAAACACAGCAGACGGACTCCTAGGTAAGCATAAAGCTCACATGGAAATGAAGGAAAGGTTTGGCATTTAGATTACCACACAACATTTAGATTACCTGCTGTACTTTAAAAGAAATTAAAATTCATTTTTGCAAGAACCATGATGGGAAACTCCAACCATCAGAGCCATCTGCAAAGAAAGACGTGGCCCTTTAGCAAACGATTAACGCTTGAATTTGAAATAAAATGTTTAGAGACGCCATGTCACTTTTATAATTAACCTGTAAACTACCCACTTTCCCCAACCTAGGCACTGAGGTAGGTAAAAGGTATTAATTCAAAGTGCAGGTCTTTGCTCAGTTTCTGGGCCTCTGTGCTGTGTTTCCTGTGCAACCTTCCCGAAACTGGGGCTCTGAGATTCCCTTGTGCGCAGTGTGACCAAAAGTTGAATGCCTACCCCACCATTTTCTCTAGAACACAAACTGAGTGCAAGCACGTTTCCCATCTGTAATCTGGAAATATTTTTAACTTTTGGCTAAATCCCTTTAGATTCTACAACCAAAATCATATTCTCAAAGGCAAGGACCATGACAGAAAGAACAGAAAGAACGCAACAGCAGGATGAAGAATGCAGGCAAGAAAGTATGTTCCCATTTTCCGTTTTATCACAATACAAATAAGAGGACTGCCAAATGTGTCTCATGGGGAGGTACACAGTAGACAATAGACTAACAATGGCTATATACAAATGCTAGAAATATATATGATCTTTAGCTTTACTTTCATTTTTTCTGTTTTCCAGAAAACACGGAGGTGGGAGCCAGTAGGGTGTAATGGTTAAAGGTGTGGGCTCTGTGACTGGATTGCCCAGGTCAAGTATCAGCTCTCCTGCGTACTAGCTGTGTGATTATAGCTCACCTCTCCAGTCCATTTCCCTCACCTATAAAATGATCCTAATTATCAGACCTCACTCACAGGAATGAGGCGAGGATTCAATGAATACACTATAGGTAAAGCCTTTGCACCAGTGCCCAGCACACAGTAAGCACTCAACAGATGTTTGCCGTCTAGCCTTCCTGATGGCCTCCACCAGAGGGTGAGGAAAGGGAGGGTCTGCCCTATCTGTGAACTGCCCTCTGGTTCCTCACTAGGTACACTGCTCTTCTGGCTTGAAAAGCTCAGACCCAATTCGAACCCAGGAAGGCTCTGGAAGCTGAGGTGGGAGTGATTGGCATGGGCTTCTCTGGGGGAGGCGGGAAAGAGCTCAGTCAGTGGCCCACCACAATCTGGCAAGATGCCATCAGCTCCACAGGGAGGCTAAATCTAAATTCTGCATTCAAATCACCTAAATCATGGCCCTTCTACAGCAGAAATCTGACAGTCCTCCACTTCTAAGCTACCTCTACACCTACCCTCTCCCAGGTGCACAGAAGCAAAGACTCTTATGTGGAGAGAGGTTTGGTATGTCTGAGGAATAACAGGCAACAGGCAACAGGCCTGGGTGATCTGCGCTTCTGGGAGGAGAGAGTAAAGGCAATGAGATCAGGGACAGAAGCATTCAGGAGGTGATTATTTCTCTCTCTCCAGTTACTTTCCTTCTCTTCCTTTTTGTACTTCTAAAACTTGCTTGGTCAAAATTAAAAGGGCCCAGGTGAAGGAATGCAGGAACTCAGCTGAGCTCCTCAGTGGGTAAAAAAGCAGGAAGGTGAGGGGCGGGGAAAGGGAACAACCAACACAGGCATTAGTACCAAAGGAAGAACTAGTAAAAACCCTGGCCTTTTCCATAGGGAAACAGCAGATGACAATCCTATCTTTACAGAAAATCTCAAGGCAGACAAATGATTCCAAGTTATCAGGTACATTAAGCCCTTTAGCATGTCACAAAAAAAGTTTTTAGCCAACAAAAACATTCAAGTTCAAAAGCCTGTGAGTCAGGGGATTAGATAGCTTGCTAATAAGGCAAGTAAGGTACATGGCACCCTTGTGGTGGGTGGGGCCATGCAAATAAGGTATATGGAACCCTAACGATGGGATTGGTCAGTTTTGACATCCTAATAGGCTTAAAAGGAGCCATCCCAGAGGTGGAAAGAGAAGATCTCACTACTGCCAAGAAAGAAGAGCTAGGAGTAGAGTATATCCTTTGGACCTGGGGTCCCTGTGCTGAGAACCTCCTAGACCCAGGAGACAGAGAGTGAGCTGTAACACCAGAGGCAGTGAGAAGCAGTGGCAGAGAAATGGTGGCAGCAGAACCAGGAGACCAGCAGGAGATGGCATGGTGGGCTTCCCCACCCACGGAGTGAGAAAGTTGAGCGTCTTTTGGCAGGAGGCTTGCTGGTAGAGTGGGGGGCCTTCGGGCACTTATCAGTGGAGCTAAAGAGCTTTGTAACCCTTGCCTGAGCAGGGCAGAGGCCTGGCTGGCCCAAAAAGGCCCAAGGTGCCGAAGGCTGAGAGGTTGAGGGTCAAGGAGAGGCCTGCCTGTGGGCACAGCTGAGAAGCTGTCCTGACCGAATAATTGTATCTAGTCACTTCTGACTCTGAATTATAACCTGTTACTTCCCTAATAAGCCTCGTAACTGTTAGTATGGTCTGTAAGTTCCTGGTGGCCACTGCAATGAATCATCGAACCCTGCAGGGAAGTTGGGAGTGCCATGGGAGGGATAACTGGTATCAGAGTTGGTAAAAAGGTTGGTGAGAGGAAGTATATCTGACCTTTGCTTCATAGGAATCAGCCTTGGGCTGATGGCGATTCTCTCTCCCCCTCGTGAAGTTAGAGGAGGTCAGATGCCCCCAACATGCCACTTCTACACCGAGTAATCCACAGTAACCCTGCTAACTACAAAGGGAAAAATGTACCTTAACAAAAAAGATAAAATTTAGCATTTAAACAGTGATGCTCCTCACAATGTGCGGAGTATGAAGAACATGGCACCATGTATAAAATACTCACACTAAAATGGGTAGCCAGAATTTATTCAGACATTTAAAACTGAACTTCCAGTTTACATGAAACCAGGCAGAGGACCCAGTTAAACAACACTCTGACTGAGAAAACAATGAGACAGATGCAGAATGTGGGCGATTCTGTAAGATAACCAGGCTGCTCTCTGCGGAAAACATCAGAGTCATCAAGAAAAAGTAAGTATGAGGACTCTTCCAGATTGAGATTACAGACATAACACCCAACAGCAATGAGTGAACCTCAACTGAGTTCTGCTTTTTAAAAAAAACAAAAAGCTATAAAAAAAAACATTTTGGAGATGACTGGGGGTAATTTCAATGTGAATGTGGTTTTAGAAACTATGGAATTATCTTAAATTTTCTTAACTGAGATAAGCAGGAGGATGAGAATATCCTCATTCCTAGGACATGTCCAAGTATTTACAGGTAAAGTGTCATGATGTCCACAACTAAAAACGAATCAGCAAAACCCAATAAATTAGAGACCGATATACATACTCTACACAGATATGGCAAATATGACGAAATGTTCATCATCGCCGAATCCAGGTGGTGGGCACATGGGTATTCACTGTTCTAGTTTGATTTTTCTGTACATCTCAACGACATCATAATAAAGAGTTGAACATACACACAAGAAGGCTACGGGGCCTTATGTTCATTTAAGACAAGTGAGCCTTCTGCTCTTAACTGTGTAAGAAGATAATGATGGTATCTGCATGATTCTTATTCCAGTAATCACAATCCCAAAGGAAAGTACACTGATTCCTCACTTATCGACTATCCTGATACCCAACATTTTCCATTTACGACAATAGTAAAAAATTGACTATCCGACTATTTTGCACCTTAATGATGTATGTCCAGCAGTAACAAACACCAAGGTCAGAGTAACACACTGACTGGGCCATGATTCTCATGGTTTGGGAGTTATGTAATGATGTAATCTGGCAATCATATAATGACGTAGTCATCCTCCATTTGTGCATAATGCCGATTTTTACATAATGACCTAGTCTTTGGAACCTTTCCATATCAATTAAGTGTAATGTTTTCACATCAAGGTCTATTTTCAAAGTTTTAAAATCTCATTATGTTAAAGAAACTTAAGGAAGAGAAAAAGGACTCATACCTTACCCTGCTCATAGTCAAGCTGGTAGAGACCGATCCACCCTTCTCATACCCACAAACACCAACCAACCAACAAAACTTCCCTCAGTCCCAAAATTTAACAGACAGCAGCAGCTTCCTTAGCTGGATACGTGTAGGCAATGTGCAGGCCTGTTCTGAGAGGATCACCTCTGCCTCTTTGCCTGGGTCCATACACTCTAGACACCCAGGGTACAATCAGCGTCCTGTTTATGCCGTTGTCCCCACCAGTTTATTCTCCACACAGCCAGAAGGGAGGAGTCCTGTTAAAGCCTAAGGCAGCTTACAGACCTACCCTGCTCAGTGGCTCTCACCTCAAAGGGTTAAGTTAATGTTCTTAAAACAATCTACAAGGCTACGCTCTCTTATCTGTTACTACTTTTCTCCTCACCCAATTCATTTCCAGCCACACTGGTTTCTTTGCTGTTCCTCTACCACACACAGCATACTCCAGCCTCAGGGCCTTTGTACTACCTATTCCCTCTGCCTGCAACACTCTTCCCTTAGAGTCACAGAGCTCATGCCATAGCTTCCTTTGGGTTACTGTTAAAATGTCACTTTGTCGCAGCCTTTCCCAACCATCCTCCCTAAAAGCAGCAGCACCCCAACTCCTCACTCTGCTTTCATCTCTCCAGTGCTTCTTATAACGTGTCGCCACAGACACATTCACGTTATCGGTCTCCTCATCACAAGGTTAAGACCCATCAGATAAGGACCTCTGTCTGTTTAGTTAAGGAGCCCTCAAGGCACAGTGATTAAGTGCTTGGCTGCTAACCAAAAGATTGGTGTTTTGAACCCACCAGCTGCTCCACAGAGAAAGATTAGGCAGTCTGCTTCCGTAAAGATTAGAGCATTGGAAACCTTTTGGGACAGTTCTATTCTGCAACGCGATGGCAATGGGTTTGGTTCAGTCTATTTAGTTCACTGCATGTCCCCAGTGCCTGGCTTGTTGCTGGTGCTCAATAAACATTTGCTGTAGGAAGGAAAGAGTCTGTTAAAAGCAGCCTTGCCCAGTTACCACCTGTCTGCCTCAAGATCACACACATCTGGGGAAACCATCTGAGGTGTCTCTGCTGGGCATAAGCCTTCTTCCAGACACTAGGTCATCAACCAAGAAACACCTGGCAGGAGAGTGGACAGAATAAAGTAGAGAGGACAGTTGAGACAGAGGCCAAAGAGCAAGGGGCTTAGCGGGAAGTCACAGGGAAGTGGCCACACCTAAGCATCCCTCTAAGTGGACCACCTGAGAAAACAGGGTTGTGGGACCCTTGGTTTTTCTCAGTTAAAAATCAGGAGGGTATGGGTGACTTCAACCCAGTCACAAGGACAAGATGTCCAGCTATTTTTTTAAGAGGACAAGAAAAGAATGTCCTCTAATCCACTTGAGGTTGCTCTCACAATGGCAGGCACACGGCCTGCTGGTGTGAGTAAAAGGAATATAAGCCTAGCTCTGAGTTAAGACTAGCTCAACAGTAAAGATGACAAAGCTACTGGAGGCAGGGAGGCGGCTGTGAGAATCCACTGGATCCTCTAGGCACTTACTGGGCAGGTTACCTTCCTACCTCCTCCACCCCACCTCTGCTTCTGACTACTAGGAGACACTTGGGTGATGACAGTAAAAGTTTTCATTTTCCATTTTGGCACCACAAAGAGGTGGTGCAGGCCGTTTTGGAGGCCTTGCTCAATGCGTTCTGCTAGAGGCTATGGAAGCCACCACAGGGAGACTTGAGAGTGGCATCAGGACTACTACCAATAGCTGCCAATGGCATGTAAACCTCCACATGGTAAAAGTCGGTCTGTGCTGATGGCTGAGGGGAGATTTTGGCCACCTTACTTCTATTCCTCTTGCTTTGGACCTGCCCCTAAAATTGAGTGTTCACTTGCCCCTAACATGGGTCAGATTCTCCCTCCTGGGAATTATAATCAGTGGAGACACACAGTCAAGCAATTTGAGCCAGTTACTTTCATCAACCACCAGATGGAGAGGTAAAATAAAAAAAAGGAATCTGCAGCATACTACTGAGGCAACAAGGTAGAAAAAGAGACATGAAAACTCAGGACATTATGAGAATTTCTTCTCCCTTCTTGGGGTACAGTGCGCTTCCTGCCTTTGGAGGCTCCCCTGGGTCATTATGATAATCTCTTCCTTTATGATCCAATTCCCTCAAGATGGATTCTGTTCCCAGTGACTTAAAAGCCTTAACTGCTACAGATGAGATCTCAAGTGCCTACCCACTCCTCTCACGCCCCCACAGGTCTCAAACAGGTTCTTCCTGGGAGGCTGGTGGCAAAGACCCACGGGAACAAAGCCGCCTGCTGAGAACAGCCTATTCTGTGAGCATGAGGCAGAGCTGGCTTCTTACTAAGGCGTCTTTGTAGGGCTTATCAAAAATGAAATAAAAAGAAAGCTTTTGTCCTAATGCATGCCAGGGTCCTGCTGCTGTTCTGGGAACATGTGGGTGGGTGCCACCCGCGAGGAAAACACAGACTTGGAGAAGAGGCACTGGAAACCCTGATGGTGTTCTGGGTCCTACGACCATCTGCTCTCCTAGAAAAAGACTGCAGATCATGTGTGGGGACATATCACCAAGAGGCACAGTGAAATGTGGTTGTGCCTGTATGCTGGTGTCCAGTCCTGCCAGCAGCACCAGAGAACAGATGAGCCAAGGATGAGGGGTACACATCCTACCTTGGCCACTTACAAACGGAGTTGGAAACTACCTTCCTGAGCCTCAGTCTCCACCCCAAATGGCTGTGTTAACTGAATGAGTTGCCACTCAACTCAGGACATCTGAGCCTGTACAAGGTAACACTTATTCTTTCCACTCAGTAGATCAAAAATGACCAAACTGATGAGCTTTCCTTCCCTAAAACTCCTAGGCTCAGGTACTGACCATGGCCTACAAACAGCTATTTAAAAAGTCCAAACCACTTTCCAGTTTCGTTCACAGGCATAAGACTGTTCTCTTTAAGATGGGTTTCAATACCTTCTCCTTTGACAGTCTTTTTAAGGTACTAGTCCTTAACACCCTCCACCCCTGCTCCCATTTCTACTCATGGAGAAGGGCCAGCGAACTAAATGACCATGGGATGGGGGGTGTTAGTTGTTTTTTGTCCCCTTTCTTCTTTTTTTCCTTCTCAGTGACAACAGAGCGCTCCTCCCATGATCTGGGGGAGAAGAGCAGAGCTTTTTCCTGAGCAGCGCACAAAACTGTCCACAGCCCTGCTAGCCAGGAGGAGGAAGAAGGGAGGAGAGCAGGAAAGGGACGGAGAGAGAAGGAAGAGAGAAAGGAAGGAGGGGGAGGAAGAGGTGGGGAAAAGAAAGGGGAAGAAGGGAAGGTTATTCATAACAACTGTGGCAACACAAATCACTCGCCCCCACCTCCTCCAGCCAACAGCCAGGCAGTCTCAGCCAGCTCAACCCCCTCTCCCTTCCCCCAGACAACCCAGGAGGTCCTTGTAAGGGCATGGAGTAAAAGATGGCCCAAGGCACCAGGCTTTGAGGTTTGAAGTCCGGCTGGGGGTCTAAAATTTCCTTTGGTTTATTTACATTAGCTTTGTTACCCTCACTGAGCTTGTTTCATTATTTTTAAAATGGGCATGAGAAAAGTGCCTAGGCCGGTTGGGTGCTTAATTACATGTTCAACTTTCTGTCAGCCTGGACCACCAGTGCCACTGAGGTTTCAATTTGTAAGTGGCTCAACTACTTCCCTGGAGACCAGGCCGAGCCAAAGCCACGACTTAGGAAGTGGAAGTCTCCCCAGCCACAGCGGAGGGGTGAATCCCGAGCTCCCCAGGGAGAGGAGCAGTCTCTGAATCACCTCACCCGTCTTATCTTCATGGAAGGGCTCATGGAAGGGCGGGCCGGAAGCAGAGATAGGTGGTCAACCCAGACAGAAATGGGACAGATTCTTCCTAATGGTCCCCGGCCAGCGCTCTGTCCACTCCTGAGCCCGTGACCTTGGGCAAGTGACTTCGCCTCGCCAAGCCTCAGTTTCCCCATCTGCGCAGTGGGCATAATGGCAGTATCCAGGCACAGAACTGCCTCTGACGTGCGAGGTAACGCTTGGCCCGCACTCAGCGCTCACAAGCGCCGCTCGGACCGCCCCAGGTTCGGCAGGCCTGAGGCTGCACCCTCCGGAGCGCGGCCACCGCCCAGGCCTCAGCCTCCGGCCACGAGGACCTCGTCGCCGCCGCGCCCGGGACCCCAGGCCGCGGTGGCCGGCCGCACACAGGCCGAGGGCCGCCACCCCGCGGGCTCGCCCGACTCACCCGTATAGTGCACCACGCAGGTCTGGCCGCGCTTCGGGAAGGTGCGCCCTGAGGAGACAGAGACGGTCTCGGTTAGCGGGGGAGCGCGGCGGCGGGAGGCACTCCGGGACCGCTCAGAGCGGCTACTCACCGTCTCCGGGGGAGATGGTCTCCACCTGCACTCCCATGGCAGCGGCGGCGACGGGCGCGGGGCGGGCGGAGCGACCGGCGGCGTGGACGCAAAGCAGACCTGGCGGCGGTTCCGCGGCTCTGCCTCGTCCCTCCGCGCGTCCCCTGCGCACACGCGCGCCCCCGCACGTCCCGCCCTGCGTGCGCGCTCACACACGGCGCGCGTCCCGGAAGCCCGGGCTTCCGGTCGCCGCCGGAAGCCCCGAGGCCTCTGAAACTCATAGTGCGTGAGGGAAGGCCTAGCTCTTCTCCTCCTCGCTCTGTGATTGGAGTCACATAGGCTTCTGAGCCACAGTTTCGGCATCTGAGAAATGGGAGTGATAATAGGGAGCCCGCCAGTTACTGACGGGTTACTTTGAGGAGGTTCACACTTCTAAGTACACAGTTAGTCATCCTGTAAAAAGGATGGTTGTGAGAGAAGTCAGTGCCCACGTAGTACCTGTTAGTGTTCAGTAAGTGGCTCAAGGTTCTGAGCTCGGTTTTTCTTCACTGGAAAAGGAGTCAGTATTACACTGCCCTGCACTGAAGCCTTTCTACTCTTGGCTGGATTTATTCATTCATAGCTTGCACACGTACATCCTTACGGAGCACCTACTATATGCCCTGTATTGTGCTAAGTGCCGGGAATACACAGGGAAGAAGACAGATTTCAGTCTTTAACCTCACAGAATTTATGTCTCTTGAGGGACAGACAATCATATACCCAAGCAAATACACAGTTTCCAATCCATGAGTGCTGTGAGGGAGCGGTGCCTGGTATAATGCTATGAGGGACATATAACAGAGATGTGTAACCTAGCCTAGCCTAGAGTATGCGGAAATGCTGTCGTGAGGCAGCCTGGTCTAGCCAAGATCTAAACAAGCTGACCGTGTGTGTGTGTGTGCGTGTAGGTGTGTGTGTGTAGGTGTGTAGGTGTAGGGGAGGGGTTCTAAGAGTATTCCAACCCTAAGAAATAGTATATGCAGAGGCGCTGTGGTCCAAGGCAGCATTGTAACTCAGTCTAGGACCCGAAGGGAGGCAGATCTGTAGTAATCCAACTTTGGTCTCCCTGTCTGAGCTCCTAAAAAAACCAAACCCATTGCCTTTGAGTCAATTCTAACTCATAGTGACCCTATAGGACAGAGTAGAACAGCTCCATAGGGTTTCCAAGGAGCGCCTGGTGAATGTGAACTGCCTACCTTTTGATTAAGCTGAGCTCTTAACCACTATGCCACCAGGGATTCTGTCTGAGCTCGCGTAGAGTTTTAAAAACATAACCTCAAAGTTTTCTGCACTATTCCCATAAAGAGGCCCATTTCCTTAAAATCTGGAAGGGCTTGTGAATAATTTAGAAATTTTTAAATTAGTAAGGATATGGGCTGTTGTTAAGTGGCATCACGTCATATCCAACTCATGGCAGTCCTATGTACACTGGAACAAAACACTGCCCAGTCTTGCACCATCCTCACAATCCTTGCTCTGTCTAAGCCCATTGTTGCAGCCACTATATCAATCCATCTCGTCGAGGGCCTTTTTTTTTTTTTCACTGACCCTTCACCTTACCTAGTTATTCTCCAGGGACTAGTCCCTCCTGATAACATGTTCAAAGTATGTGAGACAAAGTCTCACCATCCTCACTTCCAATGAGTGCTTTGGTTGTACTTCTTCCAAGACAGACTTTTTCATTCTTCTGGCAGTCCACGATATATTCAATATTCTTTGCCAACATCATAATTCAAAGGCATCCATTCTTCTTTAGTCTTCCTTATTCTTTGTCTGGCTTTCACATGCACATGAGGTGATTGAAAATATCATGGCTTGGTTCAGGTGTACCTTAGTCCTCAAAGTGACATCTTTGCTTTTCAACACTTGAAGGAGGTCTTTTTGCAGCAGATTTGCCCAATGCAATACGTTGTTTGATTTCTTGTTGGCTGCTTCCATGGGCGTTGATTTTGGATCCAAGTAAAATGAAATCCTTGTCAACTTTGATCTTTTCTCCTTTTATCATAATGTTGTCTTTTGGTCCAGTTTTGAGGATTTTTGTTTTCTTTATGTTGAGGTGTAATCCATACTCAAGGCTGTGGTCTTTGATCTTCATCAGTAAGTCCCTCAAGTCCTTTTCACTTTCAGCAAGCAAGGTTGTGTTATCTGCATATGGCAGGTTGTTAATAAGACTTTCTCCAATCCTGATGCTGCTTTCTTCTTCATATAGCCCCCAACTCGTCCCCCCACCCCCCCAAAAAAAACGAAACCTGTTGCTGTCAAGTTGATTCCGACTCATAGCCACCCTATAGGACAGAGTAGAACTGCCCCTTAGGGTTTTCAAGCAGCAGCTGGTGGATTCAAACTGCCAACCGTTTGATTAACAGCCATAGCTGTTAACCACTGCACTACAAGGGCCCAGGTTCTCTGATTATTTGTTTAGCATAGAGGTTAAATAAAATGGTAAAAGGATACAATCCTGACGCACACCTTTCCTGATTTTGAACCACCCGGTATCCCCTGGTTCTGTTCGAATGACTGCCTCTTGCTCTACGTACAGGTTCTTCACGAGCACAATTAAGTGTTCTGAAATTCCCATTCTTCATAATGTTATCCATAATTGGTTATGATTCATACAGTCGAATGCCTTTGCATAGTCAGTAAAACACAGGTAAACCTTGTTTTGGTAGTTTCTGCCTTCAGCCGAGATCCATCTGACATCATCAATGCTATCCCTCATTCCATGTCTTCTTCTGAATACGGCTTGAATTTCTAAGAGTTCCGTGTTGATGTACTGCTGTAACCGTTTTTGAATTATCTTCAGCAAAATTTTACTTGCATGTGATATTAATGATATTGTTTGATAGTATCTGCGTTTTGTTGAATTACTGTTTTTGGAATGGACACAAATATGGATCTTTTCCAGTCAATTGCCAGGAAGCTGTCTTCCAAATTTCTTGGCATAGATGAGTGAGCACCTCCAGCGCTGCATCCCTTCAGTGAAACACCTCAATTGCTATTCCATCAATTGTTGGACCCTTGTTTTTTGTGAATGCCTTCAGCACAGCTTGGACTTCTTCCATCAATACCATTGGATCTTGATCATATTCTGCTTCATGAAATGACTGATGTTGAGCGATTCTTTTTGGTACAGCGACTCTGGTATTCCTTCCATCTTCTTTTGATGAGTCCTGGATCATTCAATATTTTGCCCATACCAAAAAAACAAAAACAAAAAGCCAAACCCATGGCTCTTGAGTCAATTCTGGCTCATAGTGACCCTATAGGACAGAGTAGAACTTCCCCATAGAGTTTCCAAGGAGCAGCTGGTGGATTCAAACCGCCAACCTTTGGTTAGCAGTCATAGCTCAACATAGCTCTTAACCACTGCACCTCCAGGGCTGCATTTTGTGCATAGAATTCTTCAAAATTGCAACTCAAGGCTTGAGTTTTTTCTTCAGTTTTTTGCTTGAGAAATGCTGAGAGTGTTCTTCCTTTTTGGTTTTCTAACTCCAGGTCTTTGCACATTTCATTGTAATTCTTTATTTTGTCTTCTTGAGGCACCCTTTGAAATCTTCTGTTCAACTCTTTTACTTCATCATTTCTTCCATTTGCTTTAGCTACTCTAAGTTCAAGAGCAGTTTCAGAGTCTCTTCTGACATCCACTTTGGTCTCTTCTTTCTTTCCTGTCTTTTTTAATGATCTTTTGCTTTCTTCATGTATAATGTCCTTGATGTCATCCCATAATTCACGTGTTGTCTTCAGTCATTAGTGTTCAGCTTGTCAAATCTATTCTTAAGGTGGTCTCTAAATTCAGGTGGGATATACTGAAGGTAATGCTTCAGTGCTTGTGGATTTCTTTTCATTTTGTTCAGCTTTAACTTGAACTTCCATAGGAGCAATGCATGGTCTGTTCCACAGTCAGCCCCTGGCCTTGTTCTGACTGTTGATATTGAGATTTTACATTGTCTCTTTCCACAGATGTAGTGGATTTGATTCCTGTGTTTTCCAACTGGTGAGGTCCACTCGTATAGTCACTGTTTATGTTGTTGAAAATGGTATTTGCAATGAACTAGTCGTTGGTCTTGCAAAATTCTATCATGTGATCTCTGGTGTTGTTTCTATCACCAAGGCCATGTTTTCTAACTACCAATCCTTCTTCCCCCATGTGTCTGTCAGTTTGTTGTACTATGGGGGCTTGTGCGTTGCTGCGATGCTAGAAGCTGTGCCACCGGTATTCAGATACCAGCAGGGTCACCCATAGAAGAGAGGTCTCAGCTGAGCTTCCAGACTAAGACAGACTAGGAAGAAGGACCCGGCAGTCTACTTCTGAAAAGAATTAGCCAGTGAAAACCTTATGAATAACAGTGGAACATTGTCTGACATAGTGCAGGAAGATAAGTCCCCCCTTCCCGCCCCCCCAGGTTGGAAAGCACTCAAAAGACTGGGGAAGAGCTGCCTCCTCAAAGTAGCATTGACCTTAATGATGTGGATGGAGTAAAGCTTTTGGGACCTTCATTTGCTGGTGTGGCATGACTCAAAATGAGAAGAAATAGCTGCAAACATCCACTAATCACTGGAACTTGGAATGTATGAAGTATGAATCTAGGAAAATTAGAAATCATCAAAAATGAAATGGAAGCAGGGGGTGGAGCCAAGATGGTAGAATGTCCAGCCCTCTTTACAACAAAGACCTGAAAAAAACAAGTGAAACGAGTGTATTTGTGACAAGCTGGGAACCCTGAGCATCAAAGGCAAGCTTAGACAATGAACTGAGGGGTAGGGGAAGGAAGAGGCTGTTCAAAATGGAGAGGAGTTACTGAACCTGAATTGCGGGGAGCCCTCAGGCACCATTCCCGGAGTGGCAGCGGCAGCAGGGGCAGTGGCGGGCTGGTCCTAGCGTTGGGCCACAGTTTCCTCCGGGAGAAGCAGCTGGCCACACAGCCCACTCACACCTCCGAAACCTAAGGAGAATGGCACTCACAACAACGCATAAGTACTTGAGTATATTTTACTGCGCTCCCCCTGCACCCTCAAGCCGGCCTCAGCGGCTGAATCCCTAGGCCTGAGATAGACCCTGGTGAGCACCTGGAGCCGTCCTCCCAGCCTTGGGGAAGGAAAACATTTGCAACTGGGGGAAAAAGATAATTTGCTAGCTCCATTAACCGGAGTAGCTCAGGACAGAAGCAGCTCCTGTCCAGGCATAAACCATCCATGGACCTTGAGCACCTTTCCCTTCTGCATGGACCTGTATGGGCCTATTTCGGGGGAATAGGCCCTTGTTGGCAAACTCCAACCATTTCAGCTGTGCGGTGGGTGTTTGACGTTTGACATTGCTTTGCCTATTAAACAAGGTCCTCACCTACCCACAACAGGGACCTAAGGACTGGTAGCTCCACTCAGGTCACCCAGCCACCCGTGACAGGGGTCCAAAGATAACTGGTATCTCCCAGTCCTTAAAACAAAAACTTTGGGTGTCCATGGTCCCTCTGCAGAACCCACCCACCAGCACGCTCTAGGGAACAGAGATGCGTTTTCCTCAAAGACACTTGGGGGTTGGTTCTAAGCCCCCAGCCTTGTTCAGAGCGTGACCCCTGCTGCAATCAGATACCAGTATATATGCCAATCACCCCTGCCCCTCTAAGACTCTAGGACAGAGCCTGTACCACACACTTGATATCAGCTACCTGAAAACCTGAGCTGAATTCATACAAGAAAACTGAATGGGCTCCTAGACTGCTATACCTGGTAACAGCTCTACCCAGCTGGGGACAGGACACCAGAGCTCCAAAGGTGAAAATAATCAAGCTAGCTCACTCAAGCAACCCATAGGGGTATACCAAAACAAAACAAAGCAAGCAGCTGCAGCACAGTAAGCAAGCATAAACTAATACAATAACTTATAGATGGCTTGGAGACAAAAGTCAATATCAAGTCAGGTAAAGAAACAGGCCATGATCACCTCAACAGGCTCTCAAAACAAAGAATCCAGGGATCTTTTAGATGAAAGTCCATTCCTGGAATTACCAGATGCAGAATACAAAAGTTTAATATACAGAACCCTTCAAGACATCAGGAAGGAAGTGAGGCAATACGCAGAACAAGCCAAGGAACACACAGATAAAGCAACTGAAGAAGTTAGAAAGGTTATTCAGGAACTTAATGAAAAGTTTAATAAGCTGGAAAAATCCATAGACAGACAGCAATCAGAAATTCAGGTGATTAACAATAAAATTACAGAATTAGATAACTCGGTAGAAAGTCAGAGGAGCTGAATTGAGCAAGTAGAAGCTAGAATTTCTGAACCTGAAGATAAATCACTTGGCACTAATATATTTGAAGAAAAATCAGATAAAAGAATTAAAAAAAAATGAAGAAACCTTAAGAATCATGTGGGACTCTCTCAAGAGAAATAACCTATGAGTGACTGGAGTACCAGAACAGGGAGGGATAACAGAAAATACAGAGAAAATTGTTGAGGATTTGTTGGCAGAAAACTTCCCTGATATTGTGAAAGATGAGAAGATATCTATCCAAGATGCTCTTCGAACTCCACATAAGGTAGATCTTAAAAGAAAGTCACCAAGACATATTATAATCAAGCTTGCCAAAACCAAAGATAAAGAGACAATTATAAGAGCAGCGAGGGACAAATGAAAAGTCACCTACAAAGGAGAGCCAATAAGAATAAGCTCGGACTACGTGGCAGAAATCACACAGGCAAGAAGGCAATGGGACGACATATTTAAAAAATTGAAGGAAAAAAATTGCCTGCCAAGAATCATATATCCATCAAAACTGTCTCTTAAATATGAAGGCGAAATTAAGACATTTCCAGATAAACACAAGTTGAGGGAATTCATAAAAACCAAACCAAAACTACAAGAAATACTAAAGGGAGTTCTTTGGTTAGAAAATCAATAATATCAGGTATCAACCCAAGACTAGAACACTGGGCAGAGCAACCAGAGGTCAACCCAGACAGGGAAATCCAAAAAACAAAGCAAGATTAAAAAAAAAAAAAAAAGCCCAACACAGGTAATGGCGATGTTATTATATAAAAGAAGACAAGATTAAAATAATAAAGAGGGACTAAGAAATGTAATCATACACCTTCCATATGGAGAGGAAGATACGGTGATACAAAGAAATAAAAATTAGTTTTACATTTAGAAAAATAGTGGTAAATACTAAGGTAACCACAAAGGAGATAAACTATCCTACTCATCAAACTAAAATACAAGGGAAAAATACAGACTCAAGAGAAAAAAAATCAACAACAACAGATATGAGGAAAGGACAATATATAAAGAAAATCTACTAAGCACATAAAATCAAGTGGGAAAAAGAAACTGTCAACACACAAAAAAAGACATCAAAATGATAGCACTAAATTCATACCTATCCATAATTACCCTGAATGTAAATGGACTAAATGCACCAACGAATAATGGATTAAAAAACAAGATTCATCTATATGCTGCCTACGAGAGACACACCTTAGACTTAGAGACACAAATAAACTAAAACTCAAAGGATGGAAAAAAATATATCAAACAAACGACAATCAAAAAAGAGCAGGACTGGCAATATTAATTTCTGACAAAATAGACTTTAAAGTGAAATCCATCAGAAAGGATAAGGAAGGACACTATATAATGATTAAAGGGACAATACACCAAGAAGATATAACCATATTGAATATTTATGCACCCAGTGACAGGGCTGCAAGATACATAAACAAACTCTGTCAGCATTGAAAAATGAGATAGACAGCTCCACAATAATAGTAGGAGACTTCGACACACCACTTTCAGTGAAGGACAGGACATCCAGAAAGAAGCTCAAAAAAGACATGGAAGATCTAAATGCCCCAATCAACCAACTTGACCTCGTAGACATATACAGAACACTGCACCCAACAGCAATCAACTATACTTTCTTTTCTAGTGCACACGGAACATTCTCTAGAAGAGACCACATATTGGGTCATAAAGCAAGCCTTAGCAGAATCCAAAACACTGAAATATTACAAAGCATCTTCTCTGACCATAAGGCCATAAAAGTGGAAATCAATAACAGGAAAAGCAGGGAAAAAAAAATCAAACACTTGGAAACTGAACAATACCCTGCTCAAAAAAGACTGGATTGTAGAAGACATTGACGATGGAATGAAGAAATTCATAGAATCCAATGAGAATGAAAACACTTCCTATCAGAACCTTTGGGACACAGCAAAAGCAGTGCTCAGAGGCCAATTTATATCAATAAATGCACACATCCAAAAAGAAGAAAGGGCCAAAATCAAAGAATTATCCCTACAACTTGAACAAATAGAAAGAGAGCAACAAAAGAAACCCTCAGGCACCAGAAGAAAACAAATAATAAAATTAGAGCTGAACTAAATGAAATAGAAAACAGAAAAACAATTGAAAGAATTAACAAGACCAAAAGCTGGTTTTTTAAAAAACTCAACAAAATTGATAAACCAGTGGCCAAACTGACAAAAGAAAAACAGGAGAGGAAGCAAATAACCCGAATAAAAAATGAAATGGGCAATATTACAACAGACCCAACTGAAATGAAAAGAATCATATCAGATTACTGTGAAAAACTATACTCAAACAAATTTGAAAACCCAGAAGAAATGGATGAATTCCTAGAAACACACTACCTACCTAAACTAACACAAACAGAGGTAGAACAACTATATAGACCCATAACAAAAAAAGAGATTGAAAAGGTAATCAAAAACTCCCAGCAAAAAAAAGTCCTGGTCTGGACGGCTTCACTGCAGAGTTCTACCAAACTTTCAGAGAATAGTTAACACCACTACTACTAAAGGTATTTGAGAGCATAGGAAAGGATGGAATACTACCAAACTCATTCTATGAAGCCACCATATCCCTGATACCAAAACCTGGTAAAGACACCACAAGACAAGAAAATTATAGACCTATTTTTTGGGGGGTTTTTTATCCCTCATGAATGTAGATGTAAAAATCCTCAACAAAATTCTAGCCAATAGAATTCAACAACATATCAAAAAAATAATTCACCATGACTAAGTGGGATTCATACCAGGTATGCAGGGATGGTTCAACATATAGAAAAACAATTCATGTAATCCACCATATAAATAAAAGAAAAGACAAGAATCACATGACTTTATCAATTGATGCAGAAAAGGCATTTGACAAAGTTCAACACTCATTCATGATAAAAACTCTCAGCAAAATAGGAATAGAAGGAAATTTTCTCAACATAATAAAGGGCATTTATACAAAGCCAACAGCCAACATCACCCTAAATGGAGAGAGCCTGAAAACATTCCCATTGAGATCGGGAATCAGACAAGGATGCCCTTTATCACAACTCTTATTCAACATTGTGCTGGAAGTCCTAGCCAGAGCAATTAGGCTAGATAAAGAAATAAAGACCATCCAGATTGGCAAGGAAGAAGTCAAAGTATCTATTTGCAGATAACATGATCTTATACACAGAAAACCCTAAGGAATCCTCCAGAAAACTACTGAAACTAATAGAAGAGTTCAGCAGAGTATCGGGATACAAGATAAACATACAAAAATCAGTTGGATGCCTCTACACCAACAAAAAGAACATTGAAGAGGAAATCACCAAATCAATGCCATTTACAGTAGACCCCAAGAAGATAAAATACTTAGGAATAAATCTCACCAGAGATGTAAAAGGCTTATACAAAGAAAACTTCTGCAAGAAACCAAAAGAGACTTACATAAGTGGAAGAACATACCTTGCTCACAGACAGGAAGACTTAACATTATAAAAATGTCTATTCTACCAAAAGCGATCTATACATTTAATGCAATTCCGATCCAAATCCCAAGGACATTCTTTAATGAGACGGAGAAACAAATCACCAATTTCATATGGAAGGGAAAGAGGCCCTGGATAAATAAGGCATTACTGAAAAAGAAGAACAAAGTGGAAGGCCTTACTTTACCTGATTTTAAAACCTATTATACCGCCACAGTAGTCAAAACAGCCTGGTACTGGTACAACAACAGATACATGGACCAATGGAATGGAATTGAGAATCCAGACATAAATCTGTCCACATATGAGCAGTTGATATTTGACAAAGGCCCCAAAACAGTTAAATGGGGAAAAGACAGTCTTTTTAACAAATGGTGTTGGCATAACTGGATATGCATCTGCAAAAAAATGAAACAAGACCCATACCTCACTCCATGCACAAAAACTAATTCAAAATGGATCAAAGACCTAAATATAAAATCTAAAATGATAAAGATCATGGAAGAAAATATAGGGACAACATTAGGAGCCCTAATACATGGCATAAACAGTATACAAAACATTATAAAGAATGTAGAAGAAAAACTAGATAACTGGGAGCTCCTAAAAATCAAACGCTTATGCTCATCCAAAGACTTCACCAAAAGAGTAAAAAGACTACCTACAGACTGGGAAAAAGTTTTTAGCTATGACATTTCTGATCAGCACCTGATCTCTAAAATCTACATGATACTGCAAAAACTCAACTGCAAAAAGACAACCCAGTTAAAAAATGGGCAAAGGATATGAATAGACACTTCACTAAGGAAGACATTCAGGTAGCTAACAGATATATGAGGAAATGTTCAAGATCATTAGCCATTAGAGAAATGCAGATCAAAACTACAATGAGATTTCATCTCACTCCAACAAAGCTGGCATTAATCCAAAAAGCACAAAATAATAAATGTTGGAGAAGCTGTGGAGAGATTGGAAGACTTCTACACTGCTGGTGGGAATGTCAAATGGTACAACCACTTTGGAAATCGATTTGGTGCTTCCTTAAAAAGCTAGAAATAGAACTACCATACGATCCAGCAATCCCACTCCTTGGAATATAGCCCAGAGAAATAAGAGCCTTTACACGAACAGATATATGCACACCCATGTTTATTGCAGCACTGTTTACAATAACGAAAACACGGAAGCAACCAAGGTGCCCATCAACGGATGAAAGGATGAATAAATTATGGTACATTCACACAATGGAATACTACGCATCGGTAAAGAACAGTGAGGGACCTGTGAAACATTTCATAACATGGAGGAACCTGGAAGGCATTATGCTGAGTGAAATTAGTTGCAAAAGGACAAATATTGTATAAGACCACTATTATAAGAACTTGAGAAATAGTTTAAACTGAGAAGAAAACATTCTTTTGTGGTTACGAGAGGGGGGAGGGAGGGAGGGAGGGTGGGAGAGGGGTATTCACTAATTTGATAGTAGATAAGAATTACTTTAGGTGAAGGGAAAGACAGCACACAATACAGGGGTGGTCAGCACAGTTGGACTAAACCAAAAGCAAAGAAGTTTCCTGAATAAAATGAATGCTTCAAAGGACAGCATAGCAGGGGCAGGGGTCTGGGGACCATGGTTTCGGGGGACATCTAAGTCAATTGGCATAAAAAAACCTATTAAGAAAACATCCTGCATCCCACTTTGAAGAGTGGCGTCTGGGGTCTTAAACGCTAGCAAGCAGCCATCTAAGATGCATCAATTGGTCTCAACCCACCTGGATCGAAGGAGAATGAACACCAAGGACACAAGATGATTACGAGCCCAAGAGACAGAAAGGGCCACATGAACCAGCGACTACATCATCCTGAGACCAGAAGAACTAGATGGTGCCCAGCTACAACCGATGACTGCCCTGACAGGGAACACAACAGAGAACCCCTGAGGGAGCAGGAGATCAGTGGATGCAGACCCCAAATTCTCATAGGACCGGACTTAATGGTCTGACTGAGACTAGATGGACCCCGGTGGTCATGGCCCTCAGACCTTCTATTGCCCCAGGACAGGAACCATTCCTGAAACCAACTCTTCAAACATGGATTGGACTGGACAATGGGTTGGAGAGGTATGCTGGTGAGGAGTGAGCTTCTTGGATCAGGTGGACACTTGAGACTATGTTGGCATCTCCTGCCTGGAGGGAAGATGAGAGGGTGGAGGGGGATAGAAGCTGGTGAAATGGACATGAAAAGAGAGAGCAGAGGGAGAGGGCAGGCTGTCTCATTAGGGGGAGAGTAATTGGGAGTGTGTAGCAAGGTGTATATGGGTTTTTGTGTGAGAGACTGACTTGATTTGTAAACTTTCACTTAAAGCACAATAAAAATTAGTAAAAAAAAAAAATGAAATGGAACATATAAATATTGATATCCTAGGCATTAGTGAGCTGAAATGGACTGGTATTGGCCATTTTGAATCGGGCAATCATATAGTCTACTCTGCTGGGAATGACAACTAAAAGAGAAATGGTGTTGTATTCATCGTCAAAAAGAACATTTCAAGATCTATCCTGAAGTACAATGCTGTCAATGATAGGATAATATCCATACGCCTACAAGGAAGACCAGTTAATACGACTATTTTTCAAATTTACACACCAACCACTAAGGCCAAAGATGAAGAAATAGATTTTTATCAGCTTCTGCAGTCTGAAATTGATCAAACATACAATCAGGATGCATTGATAATCACTGGTGATTGGAATGCGAAAGTTGGAAATGAAGAAGAAGGATTGGTGGTTGGAAAATATGGCCTTGGCGATTGAAGCAATGATAGAATTTTGCAAGACCAACGACTTCTTCATTGCAAATACCTTCTTTCACCAACATAAATGGAGATTATACACATGTACCTTGCCAGATGGAAAACGCAGGAACCAAATTGGCTATATCTGTGGAAGGAGATGATGGAAAAGGTCAATATCATCAGTGAGAATAAGGCCAGGGGCCTACTGTGGAACAGACCATCAATTGGTCACATGCAAGTTCAAGCTGAAACTGAAGAAAATCAGAGGAAGTCCATGAGAGCCAAAATGCGACCTTGAGTATATCCCATGTGAATTTGGAGACCACCTCAAGAACAGTTTTGACTCATTGAACACTAATGACTGAAGACCAGATGAGTTGTAGACTGACATCAAGGACATCATACATGAAGAAAGGAGGAGATCGTTGAGAAGACAGGAAAGAAAGAGAAGACCAAGATGGATGTCAGAGGAGACTCTGAAACTTGCTTTCGAACGTCGAGCAGCTAAAGCAACAGGAAGGACTGATGAAGTAAAAGAACCAAAGATTTCAAAAGGGCAGCTCGAGAAGAGAAAGTAAGGTATTATAATGACGTGTGTAAAGAGCTGGAGATAGAAAACAAAAAGGGAAGAATACGCTCGACGTTTCTTAAGCTGAAAGAACTGAAGAAAAAATTCAAGCCTCAAGTTGCAATAGTGAAGCATTCTATGGGAAAAATATTAAGTGATGCAGGAAGCATCAGAAGAAGTTGGAAGCAATACACACAGCCATTACACCAAAAAGAATTAGTTGACGTTCAACCACTTCCAGAGGTACCATATGATCAGGAACCCATGGTGCTAAGGGAGGAAGTCCAAACTGCACTGAAGGCATTGTTGAAGAACAAGGTTCCAGGAATTGACGGAATATCAACTGAGGTGTTTCAACAAACAGATGCAGCACTCACTTGTCTATGCCAAGAAATTTGGAAGGCAGCTACCTGGCCAACCAACTGGAAGAGATCCATATTTATGCCTATTCCCAAGAAAGTCAATCCAACCGAATGTGGAAATTATCGAACAATAAAAAAAAATTTTTTTAAATTTTTTTATCATTAATATCACAAACAAGCAACATTTTGCTGAAGATCATTCAAAAGCAGCTGCAGCAGTATATCGACAGGGAACTGCCAGAAATTCAGGCCGAATTCAGCAGAGGACGCGGAACCAGGGATATCATTGCTGATGTCAGATGGACCCTGGCAGAAAGCAGAGAATACCAGAAGGATGTTTACCTGTGTTTTATTGACTATGCAAAGGCATTCGACTGTGTGGATCATAACAAATTATGGATAACATTGTGAAGAATGGGAATTCCAGAACACTTAATTGTGCTCATGAGAAACCTGTACTTAGATCAAAGGCAGTTGTTTGGACAGAACAAGGGGATACCGAGTGACTTAAAGTCAGGAAAGTTGTGCTGTATGCTGAGCAAATAATCAGAGAAGCTGGACTATATGAAGAAGAACGGGCAATCAGGTTTGGAGGAAGACTCATTAACAACCTGCGTTATGCAGATGATACAACCCTGCTTGCTGAAAGTGAAGAAGACTTGAAGCACTTACTGATGAAGATCGAAGACCACAGCCTTCAGTATGGATTACACCTCAACATAAAGGAAACAGAAATCCTCAAAACTGGACCCATAAGCCACATCATGATAAACAGAGAAAAGATAGAAGTTGTCAAGGATTTCATTTTAGTTGGATCCACAATCATCACCCATGGAAGCAACAGTCAAGAAATCAAGACACATTGCATTGGGCAAATCTGCTGCAAAAGATCTCTTCAAAGTGTTGAAAAGCAAAGATGTCACCTTGAGGACTAAGGTGGGCCTCACCCAAGCTGCGGTATTTTCAATTGCATCATATGCATGTGAAAGCTGGGCAATGAATAAGGAAGACCGAAGAAGAATTGACGCCTTTGAATTGTGGCGTTGGCGAAGAATGTCGAATATATCACGGACTGCCAAAAGAAGGAACAAATTTGTCTTGGAGGAAGTACAACCAGAATGCTCCTTAGAAGGAAGGATGGCGAGACTGTGTCTTACATGTTTTGGACACGTTGTCAGGTGGGTGCAGCCCCTGGAGAAGGACATCATGCTTGGTAAAGTACGGGATCAGCAGAAAAGAGGAAGACCCTTAACGAGATGGATTGAAACAGTGACTGCAACAATGGGTTCAAGCATAATGACGATGGTAAGAATGGCGCAGGACTGGGCAGTGTTTCGTTCTGTTTACATAGGGTCGCTGTAAGTCGGAACTGACTTGATGGCACCTAACAACAACAACAAGGTTCATATCTAACCTTTCAAGTTGCTGTTGTCAATTTGATCCCATATAGATAGTTCTTAAAAGAGCGTAATGCTCAAGGCAGACATTTTTTTACTAGGTAAGCAAAACTATTGTTTGCTTTTAAGAAGACTTCAGGGGATATTTTTGGTTTAAGGTTTAATAATGATCTCAGGCCCAATAGTTTCAGGGACTCATCCACCCTCCATGGCTCCAGAAAGTATGGAGTCCGTTAGAATTTGAAATTCTGTTCTGTATTTTCTCCCTTTTGATTAGGATTCTCCTATGGAATTTGATCAAAATGTTTAGTGGTGGTAGCTGGGCACCATCCAATTCTTCTGGTCTCATGGCAAAGGAAGTAGTTGTTCATGGAGGCAATTAGCCATACATTCTGTATCCTCCTTCTATTTCTGAGTCTCCTCCTTCCTCTGTAATTCCAGGCAAATAGAGACCAATTGTTGTAACTTGGACAGCCGCTTGCAAGCTTTTAAGATCCCAAGCACTATGCAACAAACTAGGAGGTAGAACAGAAGCATTACACACGTTATTAGGCCAGTTAACTGGGATGGCCTATGAAACCATGATCCTTAATCTCCAAACCAAGAAACTGAATCCCATGAGTTTTTAGTTGTACATAAACAGCCTCAGCTGCTCCTTTTTTTTTTGTACTTGTTATAAATATATCTATCACACAACTTTTGCCAATTCCGCTTTTTACAGTTGTACAACGTATTGACAGCAAATACATTTAATTGACTGTGCAACACTACCCCTAATCAATGCAATATTTCCATCACTGTTAGCCCCCATTTTCCCCCTTCCTTTCACTCCTGGTAACCAGTAATAAACTTTGTTCCTTATGTATTTGCCTTTTCTTGTCTTTTTATATAAGTGACGTCATACAATATTTGTCCTTTTGTGACTGACTTATTTCACTAACCATAAGTGTTTTCCAGTTTCATCCATATTATAGTACAAAAGACTTCACTTCTCCTACTGGCTGAGTAGTATTCCACTGTATGTATGTACCACATTTCGTTTGTCCATTCATCTATTGATGGGCATTTAGGTTGTTTCCACTTTTTGACTATTGTGAATAGAGCTGCAATGAACATTGGTGTACAAGTCTCTGTTTGAGTCTCTACTTTCAAGTCTTTTGAGTATATACCTAGGAGTGAAATTGCTGGGTCATATGATAAAAAAAAAAAAATCACCGCTTTGTTTTCCACAACAGATGTACCATTTTGCATTCCTACCAGCAATGTGTAAGGGTCCCAATTTCCTCACATCCTCACCAACATTCGTTATTATTATTATTTGTCTTAGCCACTGTAGTGAAAGTGAAATGGCATCTCGCTGTGGTTTTGATTTGCATCTCCCTGATTGCTAATGATGCTCAGCATCTTTTCATGTGTTTGGTGGCCATTGGAATTCTTCTTTGGTGAAATGTCTGTTCAAGTGCTTTGCCTGTTTTAGGATTGGGTTATTTGCCTTTTTGTTGTTAAGTTGTCAAAGTTTTATATATATATTTTGGTTAGGTTTTGTTGGATATGTGGTTTCGGAAGATATTCTCTAAGTTTGTGACTTGTCTTTTCACTTTTTTGGTAAAGACTTTTGATTAACAGAAGTTTTTTTTTTTAACTTTTGTGAGGTCCCATTTATTTACTTTGCCTTTTGCTGTTTGTGCTTTTGTTATTATATTAGATAATCCATTGGTCTGACATCATTGTCCTTGCTTTTTCTTCTAAGAATTTTATGGTTTTAGTTCACACATTTAGGTCCTTAATCCATTTTGAATTTGTTTTTGTGTATGGTGTGAGGCATGTGTCACGGATTGAATTATGTCCCCCCAAATATGTGTGTATCCATTTGTCTGGGCCAAGATTCCTGGTATTGAGTGATTTTCCTATGTGTTGTAAATCCTGCCTCTATGATGTTAATGAGAGTGGATGGGTGGCAGTTGTGTTAGTGAGGCGGGACTCAATCTACAAGACTGGATTGTGCCTTGAGGCAATCTCTTGAGATATAAAAGAAAGAAGGGAGCAGAGAGACAGCAGGACCTCGTACCACCAAGAAGGCAATGCAGGGAGCAGAGCATGTCCTTTGAACCCCTGGTCCCTACTCAGAGAAGCTCCTAGTCTGGGGGAAGATTGATGAGAAGGCCAACTGAGAGAGATAGTCTTCCCCTGGAGCCAATGCCCTGAATTTGGACTTTTAAACTACTGTGAGGAGATAAATTTCCCTTTGTTAAAGCCATCCACCTGTGTTATTTCTGTTATAGCAGCACTGGGTAACTAAGACCACATGGATCCTATTTCATTTTTCTGCAGGTGTAAATCAAAATTTCCCAGCACCATTTATTGAAGAGACTCTTCTTTTCCCATCAAATGAACTTAGAACCCTTGTTAAAAATCAGGTGACCATAGATGTGTGGGTTTATTTTTGGACTCTCTGTTCTATTCCATTGGTCTATGTGTCAATTATTATATACCAGTACCAGGCTGTTTTGATTACTGTGGCTGTATGTATTTTTTTAAATCAGGAAATATGAGTCCTTCTATTTTGTTCTCTTTCAGCATTGCTTTAGCCATTTGGGGCCTCTTGCCGTTCCACATAAAGTTGAAGATTGGTTTTTCTATGTCTGTAAAGAAGTCTGTTAGAATTTTCATCATGATTGCATTGAATCTATAGATCACTTTGAGTAGTACTGACATCTTAACAATATTAAGTCTTCCAATCCATGAATACGGAACATTTTTCCATGTATTTAAGTATTCCTTAATCTCTTTCAGCAGTGTTTTATAGTTTTCATTGTATAAGCCCTTCACATCCCTGGTTAGATTTATTCCTAGGTATTTTATTCTCTTAGATGCTATTGTAAATGGAATTGTTCCCCTAATTTCACGTTCAGATTTCACTTTGCTGGTGTATAGGAACCCAACGGATTTTTGTTTGTTGACCTTGTATCCTGCAACTTTGCCAAGTTCCTCTATTAGCTCTAGAAGTTTTCTTGAAGACTCTGGGATTTTCTGTATATAGGATCATATCATCCACGAATAGAGATAATTTTACTTCTTTTCTAAACTGGATACCTTTTATTTCTTTTTCTCTTCTTATTGCTCTGGCTAGGACTTCTAATACAATATTGGATAGATGTAGTGAGTGTGGGCACCTTTGTCTTTTTCCAAAGTCGTAAAGATTTACTCTTACGTTTTGTTCTATGAGTTTTACAGTTTTAGTGCTTACATTTAAGGTATGACCCCTTTTAAGTTAATTTTTGTATATGGTATGAGGTAGAGGTATACTTCACTCTTTTGCATATGGATATCCAGTTTTCCCAGCACCATTTTTTGAAAATGCCTCTTAAATCTTGATCCAGAGCTTTTCCCACTATGTTGCCAGATTGTCCAACAGAAGTTGGGTGGCAAGGTGAGGAGATGTTTCAAGACATAAGCTGAGGTCCAGAATTACTTATTTACAAAGACATATAATCTGATCCTGTTGCATTTCACTAATAAAAATTCAGGTACTAAAACGCCAATCTATGAAAATAAACTGTCACTTTCCCAGCTCAATAGGAGGAATTAGGTTTCTGTGGTCTCAAGGAGCTGTCAGGATGACTAGGCTGTACTGCCCACTGGTTACAATGTTTGGGCAAGGAATATGCCAGACTCTGGCAATGTAAAATTTATAAGCACAAGGGAGCCTGGACACTCTGGTGGCGTAATGGTTAAGAGCTACACTGCTAACCAAAAGGTCAGCCGTTTGAATTCACCAGGTGCTCCTTGGAAACTCTATGGGGCAGATCTACTCTGTCCTATAGGGTCGCTATGAGTCGAAACCGACTCAATAGCAGTGGTTTGTTTTGTTTTGTTTTGGTTTGGTTTAGGTGAGGCTAGTTGCCTCTAGTCCCTACACTCAATAATGAGCCAAGCACTCCAAAACTGGGCCTTCTTCCTACAGTGGCAACTGAGCTAGCCTGTTGTCACTGCTGCACAGTATGGTAATTTGATGTAAGCAACAGCAAGGTTGTGTTTCTAAACCAAGAGTTGGGGCCAACAGCCCCTGGAAGCAAAATGTGCATCCTGAATGGGGGCCCTGCCAGTCTAAGACTTTGGGAACATACCAGATGGGTGGGATTAGAGCCACTCCCTCAAGATGAAATTGTCCAAAGTCCCAAGGCCCTTCTCCCTTTTGGGATACCATAGCCCTCTTCTTCCACTCCCTGGAAACAAGCTTCTTTAGTGTCTCTCACTCACATCAAAGTATAAGTGACTAACAATACCTTAGTTCAACCTGATGGCACTGGTTTTTTGTACCTTAGTTCAACCTAGTGGTGTTAATCTTCTAAAGGGATTGAGATCTCAGGTTAAGGGCAAAATCTTTAGTGGTGGAATTCCAGGCATTCACCAATAGATTAAGTTGATATATTTGAGCCTTGTTGAAATCTTAGAAATTCCTCAGTGGGATGTTGAGCCATCTATTCTCATGGAATCTTCCCTCTGCCTCCTTCAGATGCTTGAATCCCCTTCTCAAACAAGCTTCCACAAGGCTGCCCAGGCTCTGTTTGAATACCTTCACTGCCAGCAAACTACTACCTTCAGAAGTAGAAACTTTTGCCTTTGAAGAGCTCTGTGTATTGAGTGAAAGGGCCCCTGAGAACGGGACAAAGAAATGGACTGGCTCTTCTTGTGCATGGTAGAAGTGAGGGCAGGAGTCAGGTTCTGTAGGTCCTAAACGTGACAGACAGCAGGGCTGAAAGATGAAACACATTGCTGTTTCAGGGCATGACTAGGACCAGAAGCCTTGGGTGAAACTAGGTAGAATAGAGATGTCTAGTTAAAAATCTTATACATTTAATGGTCTCCATGAACAAATGCCTCCTTTGCTCTGAGACCAGAAGAGCTGGATGGTGCCCAGCTACAATTACTGAACGTTTTGATCAAAGATTCCATAGAAGAATCCCAATCAAAGGGGGGAAAATACAGAACAAAATTTCAGATTCTCATGGACTCCATACTTTCTGGAGGCTAGATGAACCCCTGAAACTATTGCCCTGGGATAATCATTAAATCTTAAACCAAAAATATCCCTTGAAGCCTTCTTAAAACCAAACAATAGTTCAGTTTAACTAGTAAAAAAGGTCTGCCTTGAGCATTCTGCTCTGTAAGAACTATCTATATGGGATCAAGTTGACAGCAGCAGCTCCAAAGATTAGATAGGAACATTAGGGGCCGTGAGTTTATGTTAATGGGGGAGGAGTAACTCAGAAAAGGGGAGTGAGAACGGTTGCACAACTCAAAAAATGTAACCAATGTTACTAAATTGTACGCTTAAAAACTGTTGAATTGGTGTATATTTTGCTGTGTATGTTCTCGCCACCATCACCAACAAAACAAATAATATTTAAGAAAATCTTATAAATTTCTATTGTGGACATTTGGGTTTTGCCTATTTCTGGTGATGGTACTTTGGTTTTCATTTGGGGAAGCACTCTTCCTCCACTCTCGGGCCACCGTGGTCAGGTGGAGTTAATAGCACTCCCAGCTCTCGGCCTGACCAATTGGAACTCTGTATCCCCATGGATGCAGTGATTGATGGGCCTATGATCCCAACAGAGTTAATTCCAGATCCTTGTTGATGCAGTCACTGATAAAGAGAGAGCCCTGACTGATTACAATAGATGCAGCAATGGCTGAATCTACATGACCCTTAAACTTTCCATTATGTGGGCTAATAAAGTCCCCTTTTTGTTTAAGCCAGTTTAAACTGAACTTTCTACCACTTTCAACTAAAAGATTTGTGAATAATATAATCCCAAACCCACAGGTCATTTTATCCATAGAAGTTAATCAGTTGCTTTGGGTATATGTGTGTATAGTGCGTATAGGGATTCTTATACTTCAACATGCTTCAGAATCACCTGGAGAACTTATTAAAACTCAGATTGTTGGGCTTCGCCCCCAGAATTTCTGAATCATTCTATCTGTGGTGGGACTTGAGAATTTACATTTCTAACAGGTTCCCAAGTGATGTTGATGGGCTGGCCTGGGAACTACACTTTGAAAACTATTGGTATAATGGCAGTCCCTGATCCTTTAAATGAGGGCACCTGGGATCTTAGGGGTCCAAGCTAGAGACAAGAGGAAGGAAGGTGCTTCACTGGGAAAGACCTGTTTTGGTTTGTCCCTGGAGTCTACAGGAAGTTTAATCCTCACTCTGAGCTCCTAGGAGGGTGTTACAGTTCCAAGAGCAGGCTTAGATAAACTTTAAAAAATATCTGTCTTGCCTCCCTGCAGTGTTTTTCTACTGCACTCAGAAAAAATCGAGGCACCTTACCATGGCCAACAAGGCTGTCTGTGCTCCGGATTTCCTGCAAAAAGTGGAAGGCACCAGAATCCTCCATTCCCTTGACCCATCCTCCCATGTTCTATGTCAATAGCTATGGGGTCTACACACGCTGGACTTTCCTGCACCATCCTGATAGCAGGTTTGCTGTTCCGTTGTTCTTCTTGATCCTCTAAATGTCTACGAAATTCCTTTTCTTCATGGAACGAAGCTAAACTATGTCTATCAGGTGGCTTTGGAGCTCAAGAATAGTCCTTAGACTCCCAGCCAAACTATGTACTCACTTATTTGGATTGGAAATTGTGGTTAGTATGTTACAGTGCCCGTGAACAGGGACCTAGTAGGATGAGTCACAAAACAGTATGTACCAAGGGCTAATATAGGGGTCTCAACTGGCTCTGGGGAGCAAGGAAGGGGCTTTCCATTGCCCAGTGAGGCAACACATAGCTGACTTGACTGCAAGAAATGGAGTGGTAGGTGTTTTGCATAGAACAGTGTACATAATCCTAATCTCAACATCATCCCCTTTTACAGAAGAGAAAGCTGAAGTTTAGCAACATTGGATGAGTTGCCCAGGGCCATAGGTGGTAGGCTAAGAAATGGTCCCCAAAGATATTAGGTCCTAGTCCCTGGAACCATTAATATTACCTTATATGGCAACAGAATCTTTGCAGATGTGATTGAGTTAAGGATCTTGAGATGGGGAAATTATCCTGGCTTTTCAGGATGGGCCCTAAATGCAATCACATTTGTTTTTATAAGAAAGAGGCAGAGGGATATTTGACCGCTTTTCTCCACTCCCACAGTCCCTCCCTTCCCGCGCCCCCCCTCCCCCCACCCACATACACACAGGAGCAAAGAGACATTTGAAGATGCTGGCCTTGAAGACTGGAAAGCTGCTAGCCACCAGAGGCTGGAAGAGGCAAGGAACAGATTCTCCCTTAGAACTTCTGGAGGCAGCATGGCCCTGCTGACACCCTGGTTTCACTCCAATGATACTGACCTCACACTTCCGGCCTCTAGACCTGTGAAAGAATACATTCGTGTTGTTTTAAGCTCCCAAGTCTTGTAATTTGTTACAGCAGACACAGGAAACCAATACACCACAGGAAGCCAGAAGCGAGCCCAGGTCTGTCTGGCCGCAATGGCTTTACTGTTTCCTCTACACAATGGAGCCGCACAGGAGAAAATGAATGCTACTTCCTATGGTCTGTGCTAATGCAGGTAGAGTGGGCATGGGGAGCCCACTGAGGACATGTGTGCTTTTTGTTTTATTGTGGTCATGCAGATTGGCTTTGTAAGTTCTTCTTGGTTCAGGCTTCTGAGTAACCAAACCTAGGTAGGCCCCATGGGCCAACAGTGTCCGGAACGTGAGGCGAGATGGTACGCAGGACCTACCCAGTAAGAGAAATGTGCCATAGATAAACCTCAGAGGGGATAATCACACTGATACAAAAGTCATATTGTCAAGCAGACTGATAGATTCTAAGCAGCAGAAGTTGCTAGGTTAGCTTGCCACTCTGGCATAGATTCGGCCCGCAGAAATACATCGAGTCCAAATGGATTGTGACAGTTTATTAGTTACATAGACAGCAAAAGCAAGATCAGCAATGGTGTCATCTCCCGCATCCCTTGTCCTATGGATGATGCTGAAACAAAAGAGGTCAGATGACACACAACATGAGTGATGGGCACCTGTTGATAAGGAGCCGAGACCACGCTTGCAGCTATGCTTGTTTCCGGCCTGCAGCTGCACCCTACGGGGAGCTGGGCAAGGTGGAAAGCCCCACCTCGCAGAACCAGGGAGGCAGATGAGAAAAGGTCTATGACAGCCTCCCTCAAGGTAGGGAACCCACCCAAAAGCCCACTGCCATAGAGTCGATTTCGACTCATAGTGACCCCATCAGGTTTCTGAGGCTATAGATCTACGGAAACAGACTGCCACATCTTTCTCCCACAGAGCCACCGGTGGTTTCAAATTGTTGAGCTTTTGGTTAGCAGGTGACCGCTTTAACCGCTGCACCACCAGGGCCCCTTTGAAGATAGGTGAGAAATGGCCTTGTGGCAGCTCCTTAAAGGCCTGCTGTTGGCCCACGTTCTGGGAGGATCACAGCTGTTCTATCAAGGCTTGAGTCAGCTGTGCTTAAGACAGGGTTTCAGAGTGGTTCTTTCCAGTTTCAACTCCTGCTGAGAATTTGCATTTCCACCCCAGATATACTCAATCAGAATCTACAGTTTAACAAGATCCCCAGGTGATTCTTACGTGTGATAAATTTTGAGACCCACTGCTCTACTAGTGGTTCTCAGAACTGGTCCCTAACCTGCAGCATTAGTGTTACCTGGGAACTGTTAGAAATGCACATTCTGAGCAGAGGTTCCAACCAGAATGAAGCCCTGGCTTAAGACAATGCCTTGTCTCCATGGCCTAGTGGATACATGCAAGGTTGTCAGGGTGCCAGCATAGAGCAGATCCCTTACAAATATGAGTGCTTCCAGGGACCCCCTGGAAGTCTCCAGGGATGAGGTGGGTGGTATACTGCGAAGAACTTTGGGCAGGGAGGCAGGAGTCCTGAGTTCTAGATCTGGCCTTGCCAGTGACTTACTTGTGATTTGGGTGAGTCCCTCCTCCTCTCTGGGCTTCTGTGAAGAGAAGGGGTTTGCCTAAGTTACCTCTAATGGCTGGGGAGGCTGTCATAATCTTTGACTCTAGAACACCACCTGGTACATAATAGAGGCTCAAACAAGGGTTACTGAATTAACTGTAAGACAGTGATCAGTGGAAGGACGGGGGAAATGGTATGCAGTGGGGTCTCCCCTTTGTTGGAGGTGAGATGGGAAGAGAGGCAGATCCTGGGATGGGCTGACTTGTCTAGAAGCCCAGTGGTTTTCTAGAGGCCCTTGGGAAGGATTAGAGACTTTCCTTATGGACACTATCAATTACAGAGGAGCCGAGTCTTTTCTAGGGGTTAATTTCCAAACTCAACGTGAAAGGCCCAAATCACAGAAAGTCAAAATTGCTCTTGACAGTTTTCAGAAGAAGCCATGTTGGAGACCCTCTGGTTCTCAATGAGGCCAACAAAACATTTGTCCTTCAGCCACCTCTTCCTAAGGTGACCACGAGGGAAGGCCATAGTGTCTGTATACATCATTGTAACTAACACACCCAAAAAGCTATAGAGTATCACCACCACCCTAGAAAGATTTCTATTGTCCCTTTCCAGTCAACCTCTCCCCAAGAGGCTAACACTATTATGATTTCTGTCCTTGTAGATAAGTTCTGTAACAGTGCTGCTCAGTAGAACTTTCTGTGATGATGGAAATGTTCCATTTCTGCACTACCCAGTACATAGTCACTAGCTTAGTGCCCCTGCGTAGTGCAATGGCTAATGCACTCATCTGCTAACCAAAAGGTTGGAGGTTCAAGTCCACCAAGAGGTAGCTTGGAAGAAAGGCCTGGAGATCTACTTCAGAAAAATCAGCCACTGAAAACTATATAGAGCCCAGTTCTACTCTGATACACATGGGATGCTTCTATGAGTCAGAACAGACTTGACAGTAACTGGCTTAGCTACATGTGGCTAGTGCCACTGAGGAAACGAATTTTTAAATCTGTTTTTTTTTTTTTTACATTTTTGTGCCATTTTTATTCTTTTTAAAAAAAAAATTTATTGTGCTTTAAGTGAAAGTTTACAAATCAAGTCAGTCTCTCACACAAAAACTTACATACACCTTGCTACATACTCCCAATTGCTCTCCGCCTAATGAGACAGCGTGTTCCCTCCTTCCACTCTCTTTTCGTGTCCATTTTGACAGCTTCCAACCCCCTCTACCTTCTCATCTCCCCTCCAGGCAGGAGATGCCAACATAGTCTCAAGTGTCCACCTGATCCAAGAAGCTCACTCCTCAGCAGCATCCCTCTCCATCCCATTGTCCAGTCCAATCCCTGTCTGAAGAGTTGGCTTTGGGAATGGATCCTATTCTGGGCCAACAGAAGGTCTGGGGGCCATGACCACCGGGGTCCTTCTAGTCTCAGACCATTAAGTGTGGTCTTTTTACAAGAATTTGGGGTCTGCCTCCCACACTCTCCTGCTCCCTTAGGGGTGCTCTGTTGTGTTCCATGTCAGGGCAGTCATCAGTTGTAGCCAGGCACCCTCTAGTTCTTCTGGTCTCAGGCTGATGTAGTCTCTGGTTTATGTGGCCTTTTCTGTCTCTTGGGCTTGTAATTACCTTGTGTCTTTGGTATTCTTCATTCTCCTTTGGTCCAGGTGGGTTGAGACCAACTGATGCATCTTAGATGGCCGCTTGCTAATGCTTAAGACTCCGGATACCACTCTCCAAAATGGATGCAGTAATTCTGTTTAATTTTAATTAATGTAAATTTAGATAGCCGCATGTGGCCAGGGGCTACCATATAGGACGAGTGCAGCTCTAGGACTTCATAAGGAGTCCCTGAGTAGTGCAAAAGTTTAAGCACTTGACTACCAGCTGAAAGATTGGGGTTCAAACCCACCCAGCGGTGCCTTGGAAGATAGGCCTGGAGATTTGCCCATCTTGAAAATCCTATAGAGCAGTTCTATTCTGCATACATGGGGTCGCTATGAGTTGCAATTGACTCAGTGGCAACCAACGATGACAAGAACTTTATATAAATGGAATCATAAGTCTATACGGTTTTGCGTCTGTTTTCTGTGGCTCAACATGTTTTTGAGATTCGTTCACATTGGTGTGTGCCTCAGTAGTTACTTCCTTTTTACTGCTGAGTAGTATTCCATTCTGTCTTTCCCTCTCTGCTTTTTGTATGAGTTGGGTCCTTGTAGATGAACTGTGCACATGGTGCAGATCATCTACAGACCTTGGCTTCTGCCTGCCTTCTTGTTCTCTTTGACTAGAGGTGGTGTGTAGTGGTAGAGCCAGGCCTCCTCTTGCTCTGAATTCTGCACTCTGCAAGCCTTGCTATGTAGGTGTGCAGATAAGATGTCTCATTGTCCTTGGCATCTAACAGGGAACTTGAGTAGGGCACCAACATTCCCTGAATTCCCATGAGGCATCCAAGCCCCGGGCACGTTCTCTCCATTATGTTAGACTCCTCCAGCATCCCAGACCTTCTTAACCCCAGCTCCTTAGTGCAGGACTAGGGCTCACTCTCAGGGCTCCTTCTCTGTTATTCTCCAGGGACGTTCCCTCCCAAAGGCCAGGAACTAAAATAACCGTGCTCAAAAAGTGTGACAGACCAAGGATGTAAAAGACCTATACAAAGAAAACTATAAAGCTCTACTACAAGAAATTCAAAAGGACATACTTAAGTGGAAAAACATACCTTGCTCATGGATAGGAAGACTTAACATAGTAAAAATGTCTATTCTACCAAAAGCCATCTATACATATAACGCACTTCCGATCCAAAACCCATTGTCATATTTTAAGGGGATAGAGAAACAAATCACCAATTTCATGTGGAAGGGAAAGAAGCCCCGGATAAGCAAAGCATTAATGAAAAAGAAGAAGAAAGTGGGAGACCTCACTCTACCTGATTTCAGAACCTATTATACAGCCACAGTAGTCAAAACAGCCTGGTACTGGTACAACAGGCACATAGACCAATGGAATAGAATTGAGAACCCAGATATAAATCCATCCACATATGAGCAGCTGATATTTGACAAAGGCCCAGTGTCAGTTAATTGGGGAAAAGATAGTCTTTTTAACAAATGGTGCTGGCATAACTGGGTATCCATTTGCAAAAGAATGAAACAGGACCCATACCCCACACCACGCACAAAAACTAACTCCAAGTGGATCAAAGACCTCAACATAAAGACTAAAATGATAAAGATCATGGAAGAAAAAATAGGGGCAACCCTAGGAGCCCTAATACAAGGCATAAACAGAATACAAAACATTACCAAAAATGATGAAGAGAAACCAGATAACTGGGAGCTCCTAAAAATCAAACACCTATGCTCATCTAAAGACTTTACCAAAAGAATAAAAAGACCACCTACAGACTGGGAAAGAATATTCAGCTATGACATCTCAGACCAGCACCTGATCTCTAAAATCTATATGATTCTGTCAAAACTCAACCAGAAAAAGACAAACAACCCAAACAAGAAGTGGGCAAAGGATATGAACACACATTTCACTAAAGAAGATATTCAGGCAGCTAACAGATACATGAGAAAATGCTCTCGATCATTAGCCATTAGAGAAATGCAAATTAAAACCACGATGAGATTCCATCTCACTCCAACAAGGCTGGCATTAATCCAAAAAACACAAAATAATAAATATTGGAGAGGCTGCGGAGAGATTGGAACTCTTATACACTGCTGGTGGGAATGTAAAATGGTACAACCACTTTGGAAATCTCTCTGGCGTTATCTTAAACAGTTAGAAATTGAACTACCATACAACCCAGAAATCCCACTGCTCGGAATATACCCTAGAGATACAAGAGCCTTCACACAAACAGATATATGCACACCCATGTTTATTGCAGCTCTGTTTACAATAGCAAAAAGCTGGAAGCAACCAAGGTGTCCGTCAACGGATGAATGGGTAAATAAATTGTGGTATATTCACACAATGGAATACTACGCATCGATAAAGAACAGTGACGAATCTGTGAAACATTTCATAACATGGAGAAACCTGGAAGGCATTATGCTGAGCAAAATTAGTCAGAGGCAAAAGGACAAATATTGTATAAGACCACTATTATAAGATCTTGAGAAATAGTAAAAACTGAGAAGAACACATGCTTTTGCGGTTATGAAGGGGGGAGGGAGGGAGGGAGGGGGAGGGTTTTTTATGGATTAATCAGTAGATAAGAACTGCTTTGGGTGAAGGGAAAGACAACACTAAATACACGGAAGGTCAGCTCAATTGGACTGGACCAAAAGCAAAGAAGTTTCTGGGATAAAATGAATGCTTCAAAGGTCAGCGGAGCAGGGGCGGGGGTCTATGAAAACACTCTGCATCCCACTTTGAAATGTGGCGTCTGGGGTCTTAAATGCTAACAAGCGGCCATCTAAGATGCATCAATTGGTCTCAACCCACCTGGAGCAAAGGAAAATGAAGAACACCAAGGTCACACGACAACTAAGAGCCCAAGAGACAGAAAGGGCCACATGAACCAGAGACCTACATCATCCTGAGACCAGAAGAACTAGTTGGTGCCCGGCCACAATCGATGACTGCCCTGACAGGGAGCACAGCAGAGGACCCCTGAGAGAGCAGGAGATCAGTGGGATACAGACCCCAAATTCTCGTAAAAAGACCAAACTTAATGGTCTGACTGAGACTAGAGGAATCCCGGCGGCCATGGTCCCCAGACCCTCTGTCGGCACAGGACAGGAACCATCCCCGAAGACAACTCATCAGACATGAAAGGGACTGCTCAGCGGGTGGGAGAGAGACGCCGATGAAGAGTGAGCTAATTATATCAGGTGGACACTTGAGATTGTGTTGGCATCTCTTGTCTGGAGGGGGGATGGGAGGATAGAGAGAGAGGGAAGCTGGCAAAATTGTCAGGAAAGGAGAGACTGAAAGGGCTGACTCAAGAGGGGGAGAGCAAGTGGGAGTAGGGAGTGAGATGTATGTAAACTTATATGTGACAGACTGATTGGATTTGTAAACGTTCACTTGAAGCTTAATAAAAGTTAATTAAAAAAAAAAGTGTGACAGTTTCACTTAAAGCACAATAAAAATTATTAAAAAAAAAGTGTGACAGTGAGGTGGAAGAAGGGATATTATTCAAGTTCAAGGGCTCAGGAACTGGTTAAAGTCATGATGAAGGTAGGCTGAAATACACTCACAATATCATCGCTCAAACAAAGCAAAAGTTTATTTCTTCTCACAGAACATCCCAGAACAGATGCTCCAGTGGAGGTGGGGGCGGGCAGGGGGCTCTGCTCTGGAGCACTGTCATTCAGGGATTCAGGCTACCTTGGGGTCTGTCATCCTTAGCACATGACTGCCAAGGTCATTGTTGTCAGTTTAACTCAAGGGAAGGGGGAGAACGCATGGAGTGACATGGGAAGTTTTACTGACCAGGTCTGGAAGTGGCACCAATCACTCCCCCCGAGAGGATTTAGTCACGTGGCCACAGCCAATTGCAAGGGAGGCTGGGAAGTGCATCTGGCAAGGAGAGGGGAGTGAATTTTGTGGCTGGTTAGTGGCCTCTGCTTTATCAGATATGTTTGAGAGCCTCCTCAAAAATAACATTACATTTGTAGGGAACTTCAAAATTCTGCAAAAGACCTTTACCTCTAAACCTCGCTTCCTGAATCAGAGTCAGAGGTGAAATAGAAAAATGAAAGCAGAGGCAGTGAGAGAGAGAGAGAGAGAGAACAGTTTTCCTATAATCTCGTAATTCATCTAGATTCATCTACAGGGAGAGAATGCCTTAACCAAGAACAGAAGTGTTTGGTTTGCTAGATAGGTTTTGTGCCAGATGCTGCCATCTGCCTACCCCAAATCCTTCCCTCCTTCTTTCTCACTAACAGAACTGGATTTTGTGCAGAGCAGTGAAGCACTGGTTAAACACACACACACACACACACACACCCTTGTGCAAGCTCCCTTGCAGCTAGGAGTGGTCATGTGAATAGCTCTGGCCAATAAGATGCAAGCAGAAGTCTCCTGACTGGGCTTCTGGGAAAGTTAATGTATTCCTGCTAAAAAAGAGAATAGACTTAGCTGGCATCCTGCTCAACCTTTCACTTTTTGCCCTCTGGCCTAGAGTGCAGGAGTAACCTTGCATTCGTGAATATGAATGTCACATGCTAGGAAGTTGGAAGGTGCCTGAATCCTCGATGACTTCTGTTTTCACTGCACCAACCTTGGAGTGCCTCCCTCTAGACTTGTGTAAGAAAAATAAACCCTCTGTTTAGTTTTGCCATGTACTCAGATTTCTGTTATACACAGCCAACTGGAATTCTAACTGATGCAAGTTTCTTATTCAAAATTAAACATTGGTGCCTGGTTTATATATCAGTCTCTGCTAAGTTTGTTTATTATGAGTCTGTCCCCCACAGGTGGTTCCCTTTCAAAGCAGCAACAATTGGTTTCTGAGCTACCAAAGTTGAGCAGTCATAGTTTCTTGAACATGCATTTGTTACCTTGTGTGGGGGGATCTCTCAGGGGTGCCCAGCCAAATTTCCCAGGTGACACCACCGCCTTAAACACTCATGGTGGGGCTGGTCTTGGAGGCTTCTGTCAAAAATGTAACTGCTTTAGGTAGCAAGAAGGTGGTTTATAACATCTGTTTGGATCAGCCCAAGACAAACAGAACTACTTCCTGCCCCACGCCATGCCACACACATGGCGGCCTCTCTAAGTCTCTGCATCCTCACAGGACCTGGAGATCCAAGGCTGGACTTCCCAACACCATGGTCCCAGGGGAGACCCTGCATGGGAATTTCTTCCTTCAGGTCTGCTCTGGCTGGGCTCCTCAGAGAATCGGGCAGTCCGTCTGTTCACAATTAGGGTCTGAGGCAAACGTCATGCTTGTGTTCTTGGTTCCTTCAGCTCCGCCCTGTCCTCAAGGTTTTGGCAAATGGAACTCTGGCTTCATTTGGGGAAACAAGAACCTGGCATCACGGCTGCTGGCAGAGCAAGTCCCTGGAGAAAAAGAGGCTAAGAGGAGGGCCGACCCCAAGGTCTGCGGCCAGCTCCCTCATAGGCAGTGGCATCCCACTTGGATGGGCTGGAGAGCCTTCTTTTCCAAACTGAGGGCTTTTCCCACACCAAACTTGTTCCCTCCCCAGGGCCTTTGCACTCGCTGTTGCTCCTGCCCAGAACACTCTTCCCCCAGATCTTGGCGTGGCTGGTTTCTCATCATTCAAGCCTCAATGCTGATATCATCTCCTCAGAGAGGTTTTCCTGACCACCTTGTCTAAAGTAGTGTCCCAGCCTCACACCCCACCTAGTTACTCTTACCGTGTTTCACATTTTCTTAGCACTTATCACTCTTTGATACTTTCCTGCATATACAGTGAAACTTGTGAGAGCCGGAACTTGCTGGCACCGCCTTATTTTTCCAGCTCTCACAAGTTTTTCATCTTTGACAGGGTGCAGTCTTACCACTTTCCTATTGCTTGTTTTAGTGGAAAATATTTGAGTTTTCCTTCTCTGACAGGTTTCCGCCTTACACAGATTCTGGCTTTTGCAGATTTTACTGTATCATTGTTTATATTCAGGCTCCTCCGCCAGGATGAAACCTCTAAGAGCACCTGGCTCTTTGCTTTGTTCACCTGCTGTATCCCAAGGACAGTGCTCAGCACATAGTAGATGCTCAGTAAATACAGCTGTGTTGACATGGATTAGATTCTGCTCTTAAAACTGGCTGCAGTGGGATGCTCCTTTGATTTTCCCTGTCTCACCTGGCCACCCCAACTGGTTGTTCTTGCTTGCTGCCCACTTGGAGAGAAGAATCTGCCCTGTGTGACATGCTTTGGTCCCGGGGTCTGGGACCCTGTAAGGAGGAGACAGTGTGCTCCCTCTTCAAGGTATGGAGTGATGGGGAAAAGACATTCCCAGAAGCACTGGGGCAGGCAGTGCTTTGTCTCCCATGGAGCTTGTGCTGACCTTGCCCATTTGGAAGCCTCTAGCCCTTCTCAGAAGCCCACTAGCTCTTCAGCCACCACACACATGGGTCAGTCTGGAAGGGCCCTGTGGGAGCAATCAGTTCCACCCATTCTATATTCAGGGAAATTGTGGCAGGGAGAGGAAAACGGGCCTTGCCCAAGGTAGTGAGTTAGTGACAGAAGTGGGAGCAGCAACTGGTCTCTTGGGTCTGAGTCCAGAAGACTGGGTGGGATGGTGGGCAGGGACAGGGGTTTGGTGCGTTCTCATTGGCCCAGGCAGCACATCCCATCCCCAGCCAACCCTCAGGCCCCAGGACTCACTTGGCTTCCTCCATCTTAGACTTGAGCTCCCTCCTGCACTCCTCATTGATGAGTAGAAGCAGAAGACGCTCAGGCCGACGAGGAGCAGGCTGATGAGCATGGGCGCCAGGAGCATCTGCAGTGTGAGAAGCATGGCAGGATTCGGCCTGCAGTCCCCTGGATGGTACCCAGCAAAGCTGAGGGGCACAAGTAGGCATGGCTCGGCCTGGAGCCAGGGAGGCTTTGGTCCTGGCAGACACCCCTCCCTGCCGGGGCCCTGCCCTGAGGCAACCTGGGGCCTTTGGACATGTGCAAGGGTACCTTGGGCAGCCAGGTCTGAGGCTCATATTCATGCTGTCTTGACACCCTCCAGCACATTCCCAACCTCCTGAGTCTCCCATCTCACTAAATGACCCACCAGGAGTGCAGGTAGCCCCCCAAAACCCAGACTTCCCCATCCTCACATGCAGCCCATTGCTAAGTTACTGTTGGCTCAACACACAGAACACATGCCCATCCCTCCCTCCTTCCACCGTCATTTCTTGGGCTGGTGCTCAGCCCTCCCACACGCCCTTCTCCACCAGCGTCCCCAGGGAGCTGTGAGAAACCCACACCAGGTCATGCCTTTCCTCTGCTTCAAACCCTCTAGTGGCCACCCACCGATCTTCGAATAAAATCCAAACTCCCCAGTGGCTTGCGAGGCCAGCTGGGACCTGGCCTCTGCCTTCTCCTGACCTCATCTCCCACCCCGTCCCCTCGCCCTGGCCTCTCCATGGCTCCTGGACTCTCATCTTGTTCGCTTTGCTGTGGCCTCTGCCCGCAACATTATTCCCCCAGATCTGGTACAGCTCAGTTCTTCTCATCATTTAGTCTCGGCTCAAATGTCTCCTTCCCAGCGAGGCCTTCCCTGACCACCCTGGCTAAAGGCTCCCCCGCCCCCACAGCTGCCCTCGGGCCTCACTCTGAGTCATCTTAAAAACCACTGCCAGCTGCCTTTGAGTCTGTTCCGACTCAGGGCAACTCCGTGTGTGTCGGAGCAGAACTGTGCCCCGCAGGGCTCTCAGTGCTGGGTTTTTCACATGTAGATCACCAGGACTTTTTTTGACGTGTTTCTGGGTAGACTTGAACCTCCAACCTTTTGGTTCGTAGTTGAGTGCTTAACCATTTGCACCATCCAGGGACTCCTCCTACTACTTGTTAGGTGTTGGTGAGTCGATTTTGACTCAAAGCAACCCAACGTGACGGAGGAGAACTGCCCCATAGGGGTTTCTAGGCTGTAATTTTTTTTTTTTTTAATAATTTTTATTGTGCTTTAAGTGAAAGTTTACAGATCAAGTCAGTCTCTCACATACAGATCAAGTCAGTCTCTCACATACAAACTTACATACACCTTACTACATACTCCCACTTACTCTCCCCCTAATGAGTCAGCCCGCTCCCTCCTTCCAGTCTCTTCTTTCGTGACCGTTTTGCCAGTTTCTAACCCCCTCTATCCTCCCATCTCCCCTCCAGACAGGAGATGCCAACATAGTCTCAAGTGTCCACCTGATACAGGTAGCTCACTCCTCATCAGCATCTCTCTCCAACCCATTGTCCAGTCCCTTCCATGTCTGATGAGTTGGCTTCGGTAATGGTTCCTATCCTGGGGCAACAGAAGGTCTGGGGACCATGACCGCTGGGATTCTTCTACTCTTAGTCAGACCATTAAGTCTGGTCTTTTTATGAGAATTTGGGGTCTGCACCCCACTGTTCTCCTGTTCCCTCAGGGGTTCTCTGTTGTGCTTCCTGTCAGGGCAGTCATCGGTTGTGGCCAAGCACCATCTAGTTCTTCTGGTCTCAGGATGATGTAGTCCCTATTTCATGTAGCCCTTTCTGTCTCTTGGGCTCATAATTACCTTGTGTCCTTGGTGTTCTTCATTCTCCTTTGATCCAGGTGGGTTGAGACTCATTAATGCATCTTAGATGGCCGCTTGCTAGCATTTAAGACCCCAGACGCCAACCTCCAAAGTGGGGTGGAGAATGTTTTTTAATAGAATTTATTTCGGCAATTGACTTAGATGTCCCCTGAAGCCATAGTCCCCAAACCCCCACCCCTGCTCCGCTGACCTTCGAAGCATTCAGTTTATTCCGGAAACTTCTTTGCTTTTGGTCCAGTCCAGTTGTGCTGACCTCCCCTGTATTGAGCGTTGTCCTTCCCTTCACCTAAAGTAGTTCTTATCTACTAACTAATCAGTAAATACCCCTCTCCCACCCTCCTTCCCTCCCCTGCCTCATAACCACAAAAGAATGTGTTCTTCTCAGTTTAAACTATTTCTAAAAATCTTATAATAGTTGTCTTATACAATATTTGTCCTTTTGCAACTAATTTCACTCAGCATAATGCTTTCCAGGTTCCTCCAGGTTATGAAATGTTTCACAGATTTGTCACTGTTCTTTATCGATCCGTAGTATTCCATTGTGTGAATGTACCATAATTTATTTATCCATTCATCCATTGATGGACACCTTGAGCACTTCCATCTTTTTGCTATTGTAAACAGTGCTGCAATAAACATGGGTGTGCATATACCTGTTTGTGTAAAGGCTCTTAATTCTCTAGGATATATTCCAAGGAGTGGGATTTCTGGGTCGTATGGTAGTTCTATTTCTAGCTTTTTAAGGAAACGCCAGGCCTACTTCCAAAGTGGTTGTACCATTTTACATTCCCACCAGCAGTGTATAAGTATTCCAATCTCTCCACAGCCTCTCCAACATTTATTATTTTGTGTTTTTTGGGTTAATGCCAGCCTTGTTGGAGTGAGATGGAATCTCATCGTAGTTTTAATTTGCATTTCCTAATGGCTAATGATCGAAAGCATTTCCTCATGTATCTGTTAGCCGCCTGAATGTCTTCTTTAGTGAAGTGCCTGTTCATATCCCTTGCCCAATTTTTAATTGGGTTGTTTTTCTTTTTGTGGTTGAGCTTTAGCAGAATCATGCAGCTTTTAGAGATCAGGCGCTGGTCGGAGGTGCCATAGCTGAAAAATTTTTTCCAGTCTGTAGGTGGTCTTTTTACTCTTTTGGTGAAGTCTTTAGATGAGCATAGGTGTTTGATTTTTAGGAGCTCCCAGTTATCTGGTTTCTCTTTGTCATTTTTAGTAATCCTTTGTATTCTGCTTATGCCTTGTATTAGGGCTCCTAATGTTGTCCCTATTTTTTCTTCCATGATCTTTATCATTTTAGGCTTTATATTTAGGTCTTTGATCCATTTGGAGTTAGCTTTTGTGCATGGTGTGAGGTATGGGTCCTGTTTCATTTTTTCGCAGATGGATATCCAGTTATGCCAGCATCATTTGTTAAAAAGACTATCTTTTCCCCAATTAACTGACACTGGGCCTTTGTCAAATATCAGCTGCTCATATGTGGATGGATTTATATCTGGGTTCTCAATTCTGTTCCATTGGTCTGTGTGTCTGTTGTTGTATCAGTACCAGGCTGTTTTGACTACTGTGGCTGTATAATATGTTCTAAAATCAGGTAGAGTGAGGCCTCCCACTTTCTTCTTCTTTTTCAGTAACACTTTACTTATCCGGGGCTTCTTTCCCTTCCATATGAAGTTGGTGATTTGTTTCTCCATCACATTAAAAAATGTCTTTGGAATTTGGATCGGAAGTGCATTGTATATATAGATGGCTTTTGGTAGAATAGACATTTTTAATATGTTAAGTCTTCCTATCCATGAGCAAGGTATGTTTTTCTACTTATGTAGGTCCCTTTTAGTTTCTTGCAGTAGTACCTTGTAGTTTTCTTTGTATAGGTCTTTTACATCTTTGATAAGATTTATTCCTAAGTATTTTATCTTCTTGGGGGCTACCGTGAATGGTATTGATTTGGTTATTTCCTCTTCGATGTTCTTTTTGTTGATGTAGAGGAATCCAACTGATTTTTGTATGTTTATCTTGTAACCTGAAACTCTGCCGAACTCTTCAGTTTCAGTAGTTTTCTTGAGGATTCCTTAGGGTTTTCTGTGTATAAGATCATGTCGTCTGCAAATAGACATAATTTTACTTCTTCCTTGCCTATCCAGATGCCCTTTATTTCTTTGTCTAGCTCTAGGCTGTAATCTTAATGGGAGCAGTTCACAGGGTCTTTCTCCAGTGGAGCCACTGAATGGGTTCGTATGGACAGCCTTTCAGTTAGCAGTTGAGCGCTTAACCATTTGCACCACCCAGGGACTCCTCCTAGCTCTTATCAAAAAACAAAAAACCATTGCCCTAGAGTTGATATAGACCCTATAGGACAGAGTAGAACTGCCACATAGGATACCCGAGGCTGTAAATCTTTATGGAAGCCTTGGTGTGGCTGGTGGGTTTGAACTGCCGACCTTTTGGTTAGCAGCCAAGTGCTTAACCACTGCACCACCAGGGCTCCTTCTATAGGACAGAGTAGAACTGCCACATAGGATACCCGAGGCTGTAAATCTTTATGGAAGCCTTGGTGTGGCTGGTGGGTTTGAACTGCCGACCTTTTGGTTAGCAGCCGAGTGCTTAACCACTGCACCACCAGGGCTCCTTCTAGCACTTACAGTTCATACTCATTTAAATTTTTTGGTTTTGGTGGTCTTCCCCAACTAGAACATGAGCTCTATGAGAGCAGGGACCTAATTTCTTGTGCTCACCGTTGTATGCCTTTCGGCTTTCACTGTGTTTGGCACACAGCAGATGCTCAATAATTTCCTGTGGGTTGAATTAGTGAATAACCCACCTGTAAAGCACCCATTACTCCCTCTAGACATGCCCATCTCAGGGAAATGCAGAACAGGCTGGGGGTGGTACTGATGTTCCCCCAGCCCCCTCCAAGCCAGTTTTCATAGGCCTGTCTGGTGAGAGTAAAGCCACTTTCCATTCTGACTTCACTGTGATGATGATGATGGGGTATGAGGTGAAGGGTATCCAGAAGGGGGAGCACCACCTGTCTGGTACCCACATAACTGACAGAGGTGACATCCCACACCAAAAATTTACCAGAGGGTCCTTCAAGTTCTTAAGAGCTTGCCCCTTCTTGTTCAAATGGAAATTTACTTCTGGCCCCAGTAAACCCCTTCTCTCCCTACTCTTCCTACAGGTGTGTGCACCTGGCATGGGAGAAGGCGAAGGCTCCGCGAAACCGGACGGAAACCGGACGGAAACCGGAAGTAGATGCAAACGAACTGTAAGCCGGTGGTGGGGATCCCGAGGGACAAATCAGACTTGAAGAAGATGTAGAAGTAGAAAAAGGCTTCCAGGTTGAGGCAGTTGGGGCTCTTGAGCCGGAAGTCATCCACACCTTCAGGCAGCGCGGACCTGCAGAGACGGCCCGGAAGACAGCAGCTGGAGGCTGAGACTCCGCCCCCGGGGGAAGGGGCGGGGCAGGGCCCAACTGCAAGGCCCACCTCCAGCAGTTGGCTCAGCAGGAAGGGAGGAAGAAGACAGAAAGGAGGAAGAAGTTCAGCTGGGGAGAAAAGAGCATTGCTCTCTAATGCAGCACTGCCTGATTCATTGTGTGACGGATAGCCAGGCCCTCAAGCTTTCTGAGCCCCAGTTTTCTCGTCTACAAAATGGGATGATAGACTTCCCCCATGCAGGCTGTGGGAAGATGGAGTGACCCTGTGCGGGTGAAAGCACAAAGGAAAGGTGGCGGCTTCCAGCAGATGTAATGTGAGGACCCTCATCCTACCCTGCACCAGACAGTAGAGCATTTGTAGATGAGGCAATTGAGGCCTGGAGAGGGGGAGAGACTTTCCCAAGGAGACCATGGTTTTCACCAAATCCTTGAGGCTGAGCATGTATCCACCCACCTAGTGCCTCTGTCATGGTTTGAATTGTGCCCTCCCCCCCCGCCCGAATATCTGTCAACTTAGCTGGGCTGTGAGTCCCAGTATTGTGTGATTGTCCACTATTTTATGTGATTTCCCTATGTGTTGTAAATCTTATCACTATGATGAAATGAGGTGGATTAGTGGCAGTTACACTGATGAGATATACAAGATTAGATAGTGTCTTAAGGCAATGACTTTGAGATATGAAAGGGAGAAGCAAGCAGAGAGACAGGGGGACATCCTGGCACCAAGAAAGCAGTGCTGAGAGCAGAGCATGTCCTTTGGACCTGAGGTTCCTGCACTGAAGTTCTCCCAGACCAAGGGAAGATCGATGACAAGGACCTTCCTTCAGGGCCAACAGAGAGAGAAAGACTTGCCCTGAAGGTGATGCCCTGAATTTGGACTTGTAGCCTACTAGACTGTAAGGGAATAAATTTCTTTGTTAAAGCCATCCACCTGTATTTCTGTTACAGAAGCACTAGATGACTAAGACAGCCTCCCTTACAGCTGTGGCCATGTGATGAAGTTTTGACAATGTACTACAAGCAGAAGTGATAGAAGCCACTCCTGGTCCTCAGCCTTAAGATATTTGGCTAGTGTCTTCCACCATCTCCTCCTCCTGCTGGCTGGAACTGCCACATGGCAGCCCAGCTTTGACAGTGGGAAAGACAACAGTACTCTAGAGGATGGCAGACCCACCCCGCCAGCCTGGGTCCCTAGATGATCTCATAGAATAGAGCCCATCTACTTGCCCTGAACTGTTATGTGAGAGAAAGATAATGCTCTATCTTGTTTAAACCATTTCATTTGGGGTCTATCCTCCACCCTAAATAATACAGTCACAGAGCAAGTTGGTGACAAAGGTGAAAATAGGACTCAGGCTTCCCAACTTCCAGGCTATCCTCTCACCAAGCACAAGGGGTAGTGGAATGGAGGGGAAACTGGAGCAAGCGTGACAAAGCCTTCTTCAGTGGCTGCAGCTGAAATGCCTTCCCCTCTTGCCCAGAGGCTTTTTCTGTTGCCTGAGGTCTACAATGGCCTCCTTTCTGGTCTTCTTGCCTCCAGCCTCTCCTGTGCTCAGTACCACTCTCTACATCATAGAGTGGTATTTCTGATGCCAGCATGGCCTCTGGACAAACACCTTACCCAACGGACATTCCCTTCCTCCCGTCCCTACCTGGCGGAGCCTATCTCTCAGGAAAGAGGCTAAAATGCTAGTTATGTATTCTCCCAGTCTCCCTTAGAGCAATGAGTGGCCATGGAACCAGGTGTAGCCAATGGGACCTGAGGGAAAGTCTCCCACCCCAAATCCTGCAGGAATCCAAACTCTTCCTCCCCAGTGGGAGCCTCCTCTCTCTTCTCTCCTACCTGGGAGAGGAGAGATCCCACCTACCAAGATAGCAGGAAGACCACCGCTGCACTGCAGCCCACCAGGATCATTGTCAGGGCAAAGACCAGGAAATTTCTTTTTGCTTGGACAAGCATGATGAGGGCTGGAATCATGATCTGGACAACGAGGGATGGGGGAGGAAGGAGACTGATGCACTGGAAGCATCCCAAAGGGATATCCGGGCTGGGGTGCCAGTGAGGGAGAGTGAGGCACTGGGAGCCCTAAGTGGCCCCTTGGGGTGGGGTGCTGGAGGGAGGGGAACCTGATCCTTTCTCTTGCTTTGACACCAGTCCTTCCTAGAAGTAGAATTGACTTGATGGCAATGGGTTTCTATTTTGGCATATCTATACTCCCCCACGAGTCTGTCAGTTTGTCGTACTATAGGGGCTTGCATGTTGCTGTGATGCAGGAAGCTATGCCACCAGTATTCAGATACCAGTAGGGTCACCCATGGAGGACAGGTTTCAGCTGAGCTTCCAGACTAAGACAGACTAGGAAGAAGGACCCAGCAATCTACTTCTGAAAAGCATTAGCCAGTGAAAACCTTACGAATAGCAGTGGAACATTGTCTGATATAGTACTGGAAGATGAGCCCCCCAGGTTGGAAGGCACTCAGAAGATGACCGGGAAAGAGCTGCCTCCTCAAAGTAGAGTTGACCTTAATGATGTGGATGGAGTAAACCTTTTGGGACTTTCATTCGCTGATGTGGCATGACTCAAAATGAGAAGAAACAGGTGCAAACATCCACTAATGGTCGGAACCTGGAATGTACGAAGTATGAATCTAGGAAAATTAGAAATGGTCAAAAATGAAATGGAACACATAAACATCAATATCCTAGGCATTAGTGGGCTGAAATGGACTGGTATTGGCCATTTTGAATCAGACAATCATATAGTCTACTATGCTGGGAATGACAACTTGAAGAGGAATGGTGTTGCATTCATCATCAAAAAGAACATTTCAAGATCTGTCCTGAAGTACAATGCTGTCAGTGATAGTATATTATCAATATGCCTACAAGGAAGACCAGTTAATACAACTATTATTCAAATATACGCACCAACCACTAGGGCCAAAGATGAAGAAATAGAAGATTTTTATCAGCTGCTGCAGTCTGAAATTGATTGAACATTCAGTCAAGATGCATTGATAATTACTGGTGATTTAATGTGAAACTTGGAAACGAAGAAGCATCAGTAGTTGGAAAATATGGCCTTGGTGATAGAAACAATGCTGGAGATCGAATGATAGAATTTTGCAAGACCAATGATTTCTTCACTGCAAATACCTTCTTTCACCAACATAAACGGCGACTATACACACGGACCTCGCCAGATGGAACACACAGAAATCAAATTGACTACATCTGTGGTAAGAGACAATGGAAAAGCTCAATATCATCAGTCAGAACAAGGCCAGGGGCTGACTGTGGAATAGACCATCAACTGCTCATATGCAAGTTCAAGCTGAAACTGAAAAAAATCAGAGCAAGTCCACGAGAGCCAAAATATGACCTTGAGTCTATCCCACCTGAATTTAGGGACCATCTGAAGAATAGATTTGATGCATTGAACACTGGTGACCGAAGACCAGATGAGTTGTGGAATGACATCAAGGACATCATACATGCAGAAAGCAAGAGGTCATTGAAAAGACAGGAAAGAAAGAAAAGACCAAGATGGATGTCAGAGGAGCCTCTGAAACTTGCTCTGGAACGTCGAGCAGCTAAAGCAAAAGGAAGAACTGATGAAGTCAAGGAACCGAACAGAAGATTTCAAAGGGCACTTTGAGAAGACAAAGTAAAGTATTATAATGACATGTGCAAAGAGCTGGAGATAGAAAATCAAAAGGGAAGAACGCGCTTGGTGTTTCTCAAGCTGAAAGAACTGAAGAAAAAATTCAAGCCTCAAGTTGCAATAGTGAAGGATTCTATGGAGAAAATATTAAATGACACAGGAAGCATCAAAAGAAGATGGAAGGAATACACAGAGTCATTATACCAAAAAGAATTAGTTGATATTCAACCATTTCAAGAGGTGGCATGTGATCAGGAACCGATGGTGCTGAAGGAAGAAGTCCAAGCTGCTCTGAAGGCATTGGCAAAAAACAAGGCTCCAGGAATTGATGGAATATCAATTGAGATGTTTCAACAAACAGATGCAGCGCTGGAGGTGCTCACTCCTCTATGCCAAGAAATATGGAAGACAGCTTCCTGGCCAACTGACTGGAAGAGATCCATATTTATGCCTATTCCCAAGAAAGGTGATCCAACCGAATGTGGGAATAATAGAAAAATATCATTAATATCACACGCAAGCAAAATTTTGCTGAAGATCATTCAAAAATGGCTGCAGCAGTATATTGACAGAGAACTGCCAGAAATTCAGGCTGGTTTCAGAAGAGGACGTGGAACCAGGGATATCATTGCTGATGTCAGATGGATCCTGGCTGAAAGCAGAGAATACCAGAAGGATGTTTACCTGTGTTTCCAAAATTTGTTATGATCCACACATGCAAAGGCATTCCACCGTGTGGATCATAACAAATTATGGATAACATTGTGAAGAATGGGAATCCCAGAACACTTAATTGTGCTCATGAGGAACCTTTACATAGATCAAGAGGCAGTTGTTCGGACAGAACAAGGGGATACTGATTGGTTTAAAGTCAGGAAAAGTGTGCGCCAGGGTTGTATTCTTTCAGCATATCTATTCAATCTGTACGCTGAGCAAATAATCCGAGAAGCTGGACTATATGAAGAAGAACGGGGCATCGGGATTGGAGGAAGACTCATTAACAACCTGCGTTATGCAGATGACACAACCTTACTTGCTTAAAGTGAAGAGGACTTGAAGCACTTACTAATGAAGATCAAAGACCACAGCCTTCAGTATGGACTGCACCTCAACATCAAGAAAACAAAAATCCTCACAACTGGACCAATGAGCAACATCATGATAAAGGGAGAGAAGATTGAAGTTGTCAAGGATTTCATTTTACTTGGATCCACAATCAACAGCCATGGAAGCAGCAGTCAAGAAACCAGAAGATGCATTGCATTGGGTAAATCTGCTGCAAAGGACCCCTTTAAAGCGTTGAAGAGCGAAGACATCACCCTGAAGACTAAGGTGCGCCTGACCGAAGCCATGGTATTTTCAATCGCATCATTTGCGTGTGAAAGCTGGGCAATGAATAAGAAAGCCCGAAGAAGAACTGATGGCTTTGAACTGTGGTGTTGGTGAAGGATATTGAATATACCATGGACTGCCAAAAGAAGGAACAGACCTGTCTTAGAAGAAGTGCAGCCAGAATGCTCCTTAGAGGTAAGGATGGCGAGATTGCGTCTTACATACTTTGGACATGTTGTCAGGAGGGACCAGTCCCTGGACAGGGACATCATGCTTGGCAGAGTACAGGGTCAGCGGAAAAGAGGAAGACCCTCAACGAGGTGGATTGACACAGTGGCTGCAACAATGGGCTCAAGCGTAACAACGATTGTGGGGATGGCGCAGGACGGGGCAGTGTTTCGTTCTGTTGTGCACAGGGTCGCTATGAGTCGGAACCCGACTGGACGGCACCTGACAGCAGCAACAGCAGCGTATCTATACTACTTATAACTCTATTTATCTAGGAGTCCCTGGGTGTTTGAAACAGTTAAGCGCTTGACTATTAAATAAAAAATGGGCAGTTCAAACCCACCCAGAGGTGCCTCAGAAGAAAGTCCTGGCGATCTGCTCCTAGAAGGGCCCCGCCCTGAAAACCCCACAGAGCGCAGGTCGGCCGTGCGGCGTCCGGCGAGTCGGGAGTGCCAGGCCGGGCAGTGCCGCGCGCGTTCACCCGCTGCCCATGTGGGTTACGGCGTTAATGTGAACGCGGTATTGCTTTCCTAACAGAGGCCCCCAGAGGAGAGGCTGGGAACGTTTTCCTTGCTATGAGAAAAGTGCGACAGTGACCTTGCTTCTCCACTGGGCTCCACAGTGGCCGTGGGACCGTGACGTTGGTCAAGGTGTTGCAGAAGAGATTAGGACAGAGGGGAAGGAAACACGGCTGTCCATTAAAACCCCAGCAGACGGGACGTCTTGGGGGCTTGGAGGGCAACGAAGAGAACAGTTTCTTCTTTTAAAGAATTTTCAGTATTTCCAATTTTTACCTTATTTTATGATTTTTTTTTTATGCTTAGGAGGAAAGCCATCTCAAAATAGTTGTTGGTGCTGTTTTGACATCTGACAGTTACTTGGGGCCATCTTCAGGTGGGTTGGCAGATAAAAGCTATACTAAGATACTGTTTTCCACATGTCAGATGGCAAAAACCCGAAAGGTTGATAATACCCTCCGTTGGTGAGGCTGAGGGGAGAGAGGCAGTTTCATAAATTACTGGCAGACCCATAAATTGGTGCAGTCCTAGGGTATCAAGAGGTTTAAAAGAGTTAGTCCTGGGAGAGCACTTAGGATAGTGCCTGGCCCAGGGCATGGGCTGTTTGATGGTTAAGGTTGTGTGTCAACTTATCTCAGCCATGATTCTCAGTGGTTTGGCAGTTATGAAATGATGTAATTTGGCAGTTAAATAATGATGTAATCAACTCCATTGAGCAGCCAATTAGTTGAAAGGGAGTTTCCTTGGGGGTATGGTCTGCTTCCAGTATATAAATGGATATTCCAGCAAGGCTCTTCCTCTGGATCTTGCATTCGGCTCATCATCATCTGACCTCCAATTACTGGGACTTGAGCTAGCAGCTTACCTGCTAATCTTGGGATCCGTTGCCTTCTGCAGACTGTGAACCAGCCACCTGCTGTCTGACCTGCCGATCTTGGGTTCATCAGCTGCGGTAGCTACATGAGTCAGGAGAAGCCTCCAGCCTGATGCCTGACCCACGGACTTGAGTCTTGCCAGCCTCTACAACCATGTGAGCTATTTCCTTGATGTAAATCTCTCTCTCTAAATGCTTCACTGGTTTTGCTTCTCTAGAGAACTCAGCCTAAGACAGGCTGTTAGCCAGACTGTTGCGGTTGCTATTGTATTATTATCTAACAGGTGGGAGCAGTGATGCTGAACAAGCAGTTAGTTGCTCTGTTAATAGATGGTGGGGCCAGGACTTGATCCCAGTTTATCTGACTCCAAATCTAGGCTGTTTCCAGTGAAAGGGTTGAGGTTCTTGACTTTGCACATGCTCTGGGCAGGTTTAAATTTTTCTCATGAATCCTTCTCGCAGATGAGAGGGGACCATCAGGAACAAGCCCTATAACACGCCCTGGTCCTGGCCATGGAGGAGGAATGGGGAGGCTAGCCCACATGAAAGGAGCACTCACCAAGAAGCCCACAAACACAGCAGTTTCTTCCCGAACTTGACCAGGAACCACTGCTAGAGAGGGATAGGGAGGGAGGCCACATCTAGAAAGGAAAGAAGGACAGATGTGGGGTCTGGGTGTCCTGGGGAAGCAGCTCTGTCAAGACCTGGGTGTGCACCCCTGCTCTTCTGCAGACATCCTGGGTGGCCTTGGCCATGATGTCTACCAAGCCTCAGCCCCCCAGTGCACACTGGTAACTGGGGAAACCAGGCTTCCCTCCTTGTTGCAAGGTTTAGATTTCAGGCAAGTAAACCAAAAACCAAACCAAACCAAACCCGCTGCTATTGAGTTGATTTGGACTCATGGCAACCCTATAGGACAGAGTAGAACTGCCCTATAGGGTTTCCAAGGAGCAGCTGGTGGATGCGAATTCCCAACCTTTTGGTTAGCAGACGAATGCCTAACCAGCGTGCCGCCAGGGCTGCTCAAGCTTGTAAAGGACTAGGTTATTTTCTGGCTTCCACCATGCCCCTTCAGCCCATTCTTTTCATGGCAGCCAAGGGGGCCCTTTGAAAACACAAGTTGGATCATGTTGCTCCTTTGCTCGAAGCTTCAGGGGCTCCCCTTTCACTCACAGTAAAGGCCAATGTCCTTGCCATCACCCACAAGACCTGTAGTATGTCTTCCCTGCCTACTTTCACACCAGGCATATTCCCACCTCAGGGCCTTTGCATCGCCTGTTCCCGTTGTGTAGAGGCTCTTCCCCTATATACACATGACTCAGGCAATGCATATTTACCGGGTGCCCTCTGCATGCCAGGCACTGTTCTAGGCTCTGGGGATGGAGAAGATACAGTCCCTGTCTTCATTAAGTTTCTGGAGTGAGAAAGAAAATAAACACGCATATATATATAATAGGCGTATGTCAAGTAATGATGGGTCTAGGAGAAAAATAAGGAAGAGTAAAGGAAAGTGAGGGATTAAGGGTATCACTTTAGCTAGGGTGGTCAAGGAAGGCCTCTCCAAGGAGATGAATGTTGAGCAGTGACCTGAATGAAGTTGAGGAAGACTGCCCTGCAATGATCTCTTGGAAAACCATTTGTAGCAGAGGGAACAGCAGGTGCAAATGCCCTGAAGTGCTAGCTTACTGGGTTAATTCAAGGGGGAGCCAGAAGGCCATTGTGGCTGAAGAGTGGGGCCAGGGGGTGGGCAGCTAGGGTGGGAATGGATGCGTAAGTGAAGTCTTGTGGTGAGGCCTTTGGTTTTCATTCTAATGTGATGGGAACCACGGGTGGGTTTGAGCCAGAGAGAGCCAAGATTTGATTTGGTTTTTAAAATAGCTCCCCATCCCTTGGCCCTACTCTCCAGCTACACTGGCCTTCTGGCTGCCCCAGGAAGATGCACCTGCTGTTCCCTCTGCCATGAGTGGTTTCTCAACTTCTTTCGGGTGGCTACTAATAGCCATCTCTCCACCCTAGTTCTCCCCAAGCATAAGCTTCTGGGTCAGCTCTCCTGGCCGGGCTGTGGCCTCCCGGAGCACTGAGAACAGTGCTGAGCATGGTGGCAGCAGGTAGGAGTGTTAAGGAAAGAGTGCAGGATCTGGACTGGAGTCCCCATTGCCTATGTGCTACTGTGTGATGTGAGGAAGGTGGCCTTACTTCCCTGAGTGTCAGTTTCCTCATCGCTAAAATGGGAACAACAGGCACTCTCATGCATCGTTTGTGGGAATATATTTTTTTTATATCACAGTTCTTCCAACTCTCATCCTGGTCTTGTCTTGAGACCTTTGCTCATGCTGTTCTCTCTGCTCACAACATGCCTCCCTCCTGCTTTCCTCTGGGTAACTCCAACTCATCCTTCCGACTGATTTAAAACATCACCTCTTCCAGGCAGCCCTCCCCGACTGCCCAGACAAGCCCTCTGGCATCACCCTTGCCATAGCACTCTGGGAAACCCCGGTGGCATAATGGTTAAGAGCTACAGCTGCTAAGCAAAAAGTTGGCAGTTCGAATCCACCAGGCGCTCCTTGGAATCTCTATGGGGCAGTTCTACTCTGTCCTATAGGATCGCTATGAGTTGGAATCGACTCAATGGCCACGGATTTGGTTTTGGTATAGCACTTTGTGCCACCTCCCTTCCATTGCCATCAGTTCTTATATTTGGCCTGTACAGAACGTGAGTTCCATCTGAGCTTCAGTGTCCAGAGATTTTATTGAGGCTTTATTATATAGGCATGATTGATGGAACTCCATCTCTAGCCCTATCCCTCCCCACCCCCAGAGGTCAGGTTGATATCATATGGCCCAAATCCCCCACCCTAAATCACATAGTTGGTCTTTCTGATGTGATCAGCACCCCCCACCAGGAAATTATGAAGTGTAAAGGTCCCAACCTGAGTCATCTCATTAGCACAAACGATCAGGTGAGATCCTAAGGGCCTACCATAAATAACAAAGATACTGTTATTACTCAGGAAATGTCCAAGGAGCCAGGACAAAGACCAGACTTCTCTTCGGGCAAGTTCAAAATTCCTTACTACATGGATGTTCATCCACATTGTAGCATTCCTTTTTTTTTTTTTTAATTTTCTTTTTATTGTACTTTAGATGAAGGTTTACAGAACAAACTAGTTTCTCATCAAACAGTACACCCATTGTTCTATGACATTGGTTAATAACCTCACATGTCAACACTTCCCCTTCTCAAACTTGGTTCCCTATTACCAGCTTTCCTGTTCCCTCCTGCCTTCCAGTCCCTGCCCACGGCTGGTGCGCCTCTTTAGTCTTGTTTTGTTCTGTGGGTCTGTTCAATCTTTGGCTGAAGGGTGAACCTCAGGAGTGACCTCATTACTGAGCTGTAAGGGTGTCCTGGGGCCATACTCAGGGTTTCTCCAGTCTCTGTCAGGTCTTTCTTTTTCAGTTAGTTTGTTCTTTCTTTTTGAGTTAGAATTTTGTTCTACAGTTTTCTCCAGCTCTGTCCAGGACCCTCTATTGTGATCCCTGTCAGAACAATCAGTGGTGGTAGCTGGGCACCATCTAGTTTTACTGGGCTCAGTGTGGTGGAGGCCATGGTAGATGTGGACCATTAGTCCTTTGGACTTATCTTTCCCTTGTATCTTCAGTTTTCTTCATTCTTCCTTGCTCCTGAAGGGGTGAGACCAGTAGAGTATCCTAGATGGCTGCTCATAGGCTTTTAAGACCCCAGACGCTACTCACCAAAGTAGAACGTAGAACATATTCTTTGTAAACTATGTTATGCCAGTTGAGCTAGAGGTTCCCTGAAAGCACGGTCCCCACAGCCCTCGGCCCAGCAGTTTGGTCCCTCAGGGAGTTTGGATGTGTCTATGGAGCCTCCGTGATCTTGCCTTGTACAAGTTGTGCTGGCTTTTCCAGTATTGTGCACTGTCTTACCTTTCACCAAAGTTACCATTTATCTATTGTCTATTAAGTGTTTTTCCATCCCCACTCCACCCCTCCTTCAAAACCATCAAGGATTGTTTTTTTTTTTTGTATGTAAACCTTTTCATGAGTTTTTGCAGCAGTGGCCTCACACAATACTTGTCCTTTTGTGATTGACTTATTTCACTCAGCATAATGTCCTCCAGATTCATCCGTGTTATGAGATGCTTCACAGATTAATCATTGTTCTTTATCATTGCGTAATGCTCCATTGTGTGTATGTACTGCCGTTTGTTTATCCATTCATCTGTTGATGGACATCTAGGTTGTTTCCATCTTTTCGCTACTGTGAACAAAGCTGCAATGAACATGTGTGTCTATTTGTGTGATGACTCCTATTTCTCTAGGATATATTCCTAGGAGTGGGATTGCTGGATCATATGATATTTCTATTTCTAGCTTTCTAAGGGAGCATCATATCGTTTTCCAAAATGGTTGTGTCATTTTGTATTTTGCAGCAGTGCATAAGAGTTTCGATCTCCCGCAGCCTCTCCAACATTTGTTATTTCCTGTTTTATCGATTCCTGCCAGTAATACCAGGGTAAGATGCTATCTCTTTGTGGTTTTGGTTTGCCTTTCTCTGATGGCTAGAAATTGTGAGCATTTCCTCATGTGTCTGTTGGCCACTTGAATGTCTTCTTTGGTAAAGTGTCTGTTCATTTCCTTTGCCTGTTTTTTAATTGGAGTTTCTTTTTGTTGCAGAGGTGTTAGGTTTTCTTGTAGATTTTAGGGAGTAGATCTTTGTCTGATTTGTAATAGCCAAATATTTTTTCCCAGTCTGTAAGTTCTGTTTTTACTCTTTTGGTGAAGTTTTTTGATGAGCATCGTGTTTAATTTTTGGAAGATCCCAGTTATCTAGCTTATCCTCTGGAGCTTGTGTGTTGTTGGTTGTGGTTTGTATCCTGTTAATGCTGTGTATTAGGGCCTCTAGTGTTGATCCTGTTTTTTCTTCCATGAAATTCATGGCTTTTGGCATTATATTTAGGTCTTTGATCCATTTTAAGTTAGTTTTTATATATGGTGTGAGGTATGGGTCCTGTTTCATTTTTTTGCAGATGGACATCCAGTTTTGCCAGCACCGTTTGTTAAAAAGAATGTCTTTTCCCCATTTGATGGACTTTGGGCCCTTGTCGAAGATCAGGTGACCATAGGTGGATGGATTCACACCTGGGTTCTCAATTCTGTTCCATTGGTCAATGTATCCATCATACAAGTACCAGGCTATTTTGAGTACTGTAGCTGTGTAGTAGGTTCTGAGGTCAGATGGTGGGAGTCCTCCTATTCTATTCTTCCTCTTCAATAGTGTAGCATTCCTTTTCATGGCTGAATAATAGTCTGTTTAAGGTCCCTGGGTGGCACAAACGGTTTACACTTGACTAAAGGCCTGGCTATCTGCTTGCATGAAGATTCCAGCCAAGAAAACCCTATGGAGCAGTTAGTTCTACTCTGTAATGCATGGGGTTGCCATGAGTTGGAATTGACTCCACAGCACAGTGTTTTGTGTTTTTTGTTTGTATGCATCTCCAGGGATCAGCCCCCAGAGAAGAACATCATGCTTGGTGTCATGAATTGAATTGTGTCCCTCAAAAACATCTCTCAACTTGGCTGGGCCATGATTCCCAGTATTGTGTGACTGTCTACCATTTTGTCATCTGATGTGATTTTCCTATGTGTTGTAAATCCTATGCCTATGATGTTGATGAGATGGGAATAGCAGCAGTTATGTTAATGAGGCAGGACTCATTCTACAAGATTGGGTAGTGTCTTGAGCCAAATTCTTTTGAGATATAAAAGAGAAAAGCGAGCAGAGAGATGGGGGATCTCATACCACCAAGAAACATGAGCCAGGAGAATAGCATGTCCTTTGGACCGCAGTTCCCTGTACTGAGAGGCTCCTCGACCAGGGAAGATTGATGACAAGGGTCCTCCCCCAGAGCTGACAGAGAGAGAAAGCCTTCCCCTGGAGCTGACTCCCTGAATTTGGACTTGTAGCCTACTACACTGTGAGAGAATAAATCTGTCTTTGTTAAAGCCATCCAGCTGTGGTATTGTCTGTTATAGCAGACTGAATAACTAAGACACTTGGTAAAGTAGAGGGTTAGTGAAAAAGAAGAAGATCCTCAACAAGATGGATTGACACAGTTGCTGCAACAATGGGTTCAAGCGTAACAACAATCATGAGGATGGTACAGGACCGGGCATTGTTTTGTTCTGTTGTACATAGGGTCGCTATCAGTCGGAAGTGACTCAATGGCACCTAACAACAACAACAACACTGTTAAAAATAATCAAAACTCAAGGAAATTGAAACACAAATTTTATTCAGAGCAGTTATTCTATATGCATATATGGAGACAATTCTGACTCAAAGGAAAAAAAAAGCAAATGGCTGGAAGCAGGCTAGTTACCATCAGGCTCATAAAGAGAAGAGGACGGAGAAGAATAGATCAACAATTGGCCAGTATTAACATGATTGACTGAAACGTGCCCTCCCCCTTTTACTGAGATCGACAGGTATCAGGTCACAAGGTGGTTTCTGGCCTGGCTGCTAAAAATTTGGTTTTGTGGATAAGAAAAAAAACCTTAAAATCAAAGTAAGATGTCTGATATTAATTTTTCTCTTTGACAGGGAAGCAAACTTGACAGTATATACCACAATTTATTTATCCATTCGTCTGTTGATGGACATTTGGGTTGGTTCTACCTCTTGGCTCTTTTGAATAACGCTGCTATAAACTCACGCACAAGTTTCTGCATGGACGTGGGTTTTCATTCTCTTGGGTATGTATCAACGAGTGGAGTTGCTGAGTTACATGGTAATTCTATGTTTAACCTTTTGAGGAACTGACAAACTTTTCCATACTGGCTGAACCATTTTACATTCCCACCAGCAATTAAAGAGGGTTCCTATTTCTCTACAGCCTTGACGACACTTGTCATTCCTTTTTTTTTTTTTTTTTTTAAATTAAAGTTGTCCCAGTGGGTATGAGGAGCCCTGATGGCACAGTGGTTAAGAGTTACAGGCTGCTAACCAAAAGATCTGCAGTTTGAATTCACCAGGTGCTCCTTGGAAACCCCGTGGAGCAATTCTACTTTGTCCTATAGGGTCATTGTGAGTTGGAATTGACTCGACAGCAATGTTTTTTTTTTTTTTGTTATAGGGCGATTGATCATTATTCTCATGAAGCATCAAACTCTTCAAGAATATGATGTTTTGAAACTTTAATAAATAAAATAATCAAAAAAATATGTTCTTGTTTGGGCCATTCTATCAGTGAAGGTAAAAGAGCTAAGAGGACTCAAAACCCATTCCAAAGATGAAGAAAATTGACTGTACAAGGCAATGAATCCCAGGCATCTCCAAAAGACAGTAAAGAGAAACCCAACCTAATAGGGAAGAATAACATACTCACCAGGAAAACCAATGCTATCTAAAGGAAGAAAGAAGTGACCCAATAGGCATGTTTTCCTCTGAGAGCATGAATGGCAATACTCATCAATTCCTTATACAACTGGTCATGACATCCATCCAAATTCTAGTCGTTACTGACTTTAGGGTAATACTCACACTCTTTATTCTGTACAGCCAATCTTTGGTGATTTGGTAAAAAGTATATCATCTTACCTGCTACAGGTCTCAGGTATATGAACAAATAATATTTCTTTAGGATCTTGCTGTCGTCACTGATTTTCTATCTTGTTTTCTGTATTTTGGGTAAATGTTACGACCAGAATCATAAAAATGAACATAATGAAGATGAAGCCAGCATACATCAAAACCCGAAAGAGTCTAAGCTGTACACAAAGTGTTATTCAACACTTCGTGGACAAGTAATGTTTTGGGAGGCAATATGCAGAGTGGTTACGAGTATAAGATCTGAAACGTTCTCTGGTCAAATTTATGATAAAATTTGGCACATACTGGCTGTGTGGCTGTAGGCAAGTGGCTTAACCTCTTTAACCTTCATCTGTAAAATGGAGTTAAAAATAGTACCTCCCTTGTAGGGTTGATCTCAGAGGATTTAGCTTAGCATGAAGTACAGGAAAAAAAAACAAACAAAAAAACCCAAACCTGTTGCCGTCGAAACCTGATTCCAACTCATACTACTCTATAGGACAGAACGGAACTGCCCCATAGGGTTTCCAAGGCTTTACAGAAGCAGTCTGTCACATCTTTCTCCCACGGAGTGGCTGGTGGAGTCAAACGTCTGATTTTCCGGTTAGCGGCTGAGCGCTTAACCACTGTGCCACCAGGGTTCCTTGAAGTATAGAAAAAGCCCGTGGCTGTGGAGTCAATTTCAACTCATAGTGACCCTACAGGACAGAGTAGAGCTGCCCCATATTTTCCAAGGAGCAGCTGGTGGATTTGAACCACGGACCATTTGGTTAGCAGCCAAGCTCTTAACCACTGCACACCAGGACTCCGAGGCACGGAAAAGTACTCAAGAAACAGTGGCTCTTATTAACACAAAAGGAGTCCCTGGGAGGTGCAAATGGTTAAGCAAGAGGTTACTAACTGAAAGTTCCATGGTTTGAATTCACCCAGGGGCGCTTTAGAAGAAAGGCCTGGCTATCTACTTCTGAAAGATCACAGCCATTGAAAGCACAATGGAACAAAGTTTTACTCAAACACATGGAGTCTCCATGAGTCGGAATCCACTTGACAGCAATTTTTTTTTTTTTTTTAAACACAAAACTACACTGAGAATCCATTCCTCAATTACCTGCTTGGCAAACGACCACGGCGCCCTCTGCTGGCAATCCTGTGGTGAAACAGTCCCTTGCGCTCATGGCTGATGGGAGAATTGGTTCAATCCTCCTAGCCCGCATTTCCACAACCAAGAATTTACCATATATATATATATATATATATATATATATATATATATATATATATATATATATATATATATATATGTGTATATATATATATATGTATATGGAAACCCTGGTGGCGTAGTGGTTAAGTGCTACGGCTGCTAACCAAAGGCTCGGCAGTTCAAATCCACCAGGCGCTCCTTGAAAACTCTACAGGGCAGTTTTACTCTGTCCTATAGGGTCGCTATGAGTCGGAATCGACTTGAAGGCACTGGGTTTGGTTTTATATCTATATCTATATCATCTATATCTATATCTATATCATCTATATCTATGTCTATGTCTATGTCTATGTCTATATCTATATCTATATCTATATCTATATCTATATCTATATCTATATCTATATCTATATCTATATCTATATCTATATCTATATCTATATCTATATCTATATCTATATCTATATCTATATCTATATCTATATCTATATCTATATCTATATCTATATCTATCTATATATATATATACGTTTGCATGTACAAGCTGACTCATTGCAGCACTGAGTGTAATAGAAAAACATTGAGGACACCCACATGTCCTTCATGACAAACAATCTTCATAATCTACAGGTAAGTGAAAAAAAATGCAGACTGTGTGGTGAGCAGGCTGCCATTCAAGAGTAAGAATCATTGCAGGTTGATTAAATAAGCTGCCAGGGATGGCAAAGTCATGGCTAATTTATGTGTCCCTAAGAAAGAAAGCCCACTGCTGATTAAACCTGTAGAATGCTTCAAATTTTATATTTATCGAGAGAGCTCATTTAGACTTAGACATGAGTTTATATCCTCAATTTTAGGCATAGATAAAAAAGGAAAACATAAGTGAAATAAATTTGTTGAGCAATTCAGTGACAACTACCTCAGGACTACCTGATTATATGATGCGTTCCGATTTTAGAGGTGTTAAAATGTCAAAAGAAATGCATGTCTTAGAATGTCGTGTGCCATCAAGTCGATGATGCATAGCGACACTACATGACAGAATAGAACTGCCCCATAGGGTTTCCTAGGCTGTAATCTTTACGGAAGTAGATTGCCAGGTCTTTTCTCCCTTGGAGCAGCTCATGGGTTTGAACTACTGACCTTTTGGTTAACAGCCGAGCACTTAACCACTGTACCACCAGGGCTCCTTGTGTCTTAGAATAGACATATAGTATTTGCTAGTATTTAGGCATTCTGGACAGATAGCCAACAAACAAATAGAGAGGAAGGGAGAGGAGTTGGGCAAACAGGAGACGGTGTAAACCTAAAAAAACCCAAACCTGTTGCCGTTGGGTCGATTCCAACTCATAGAGATCCTATAACACAGAGTAGAACTGCCTCATAGGGTTTCCGAGGAGCAACTGGTGGATTCGAACTGCTGACCTTTTGGTTAGGAGCCAAACTCTTAGCCACTCCACCACCAGGGCTCCAGCATAGAAGAGACCCCAAAAAAACAAAACCCACTGCCGTCGAAGTCAATTCCAACTCATAGAAACACTATAGGACAGAGTAGAACTGCCCCATTGAGTTTCCGAGGAGCACCTAGTGGATCTGAACTGCTGACCTTTTGGTTAGCAACTGTAGCACTTAACCACCACACCACCAGGGTTTCCAGCAGTAGAAGGGAGATACTAAACTTTTTGAACCACAGGAATATCCATCCATCCATCCATCCATCCATCCATCCATCCCCTTGCCTTCAAGTAGATTCTGACTCATGGCGACCTCATGCGTTACAGAGTAGAACTGCTTCACAGGGCTTTCCTGACTGTAATCGTTACAGAAGCAGATTGCCAAACTTTCTTCTGAAGTTTTCAAACCACTGGGTGGGTCTGAACTGACAATCTTTAGGTTAGTAGTTGAGTGCAAGCTGTTTGCACTACCCAGGGACCTTTCATGTGAATATATTAACTATTTAAAAAATTCAGTCCATTCCCGGGTGTTACGGACTCAGCTGTGTTTCCCCCAAAATGTGTGCTGGGATTTTAACCCCTGTATGTGTGAATATAATCTCATATTAGAATATGGTTTTCTTTATTATGTTAATGAGGCCATATGAGTATGGGTGTGTCCTAAACCTAATCACTTCTGAATTATAAAAAGAGCAGATTAGACAGCAAAGCAAGCACATACAGGAGAGGACAGACACTATCTAAAGACAACAGAGGGAGATGAAGCTATACGCCCAGGACCTCCAAGGATCACCAGCTACTAGAAGCTGAAATAGACCAGAAAGCGCCCGCCCAGAGCCACCTGCTGAATTTGGACTTCCAGCCTCCTGAACTGTGAGAAAATAAATTTCTGCTCTTTAAAGCTACTCACTTGTACTGTTTCTGTTGTGGCAGCACTAGGTAACTAAGACACTGGCTCGTAGTCAACTTCATGTAAAGGTACGGTGACCCTCCTCCTTCAGAGCTGGGGCTACAGGATAGGCGAGGGGGCAGGGCCTGCTGGCTGGTGCCCTGTGGCCGGGCAGATGCTCACACTCCTCCCTTGGGTGCTCTTGTGGTCCTTCTGCCCATTGCGGAAGCTCTCCCTGTACTTCCTTGAGGGTCTCGGGCTGGCTGCTCGCATCTCCTCTCACAGTCCCCAGATCTGAGGCCTATCCTCATGCATGTCCTTCTGCCCCACCAGGCACTAATCAGAGATCAGGACTGAGAAGGTCCAGTCTGGCTGCCTCAAGAGACACTGTGCCTCTTTTGGCCCCACAGGCTCCAGGGCTGCAGGCTCCCCAGTGCAACAAGCTCTTGGCTCCAGCAGCTCTTACTCGTGAGATTGTTCAGGTATGAGGTGGATGCCTGGCACTCTCATAATCCCCAAACTCTCCCCAGGTCTCCCTGAGGCCTCACTTCCTAGACTAGAGGGTAGAGGAAAGAAAGCACAATTCCCGCCTCCCCTGTGGACCCAAAGCCCTACAACAACGTTCTTGAAAGAAAATGCTTTTTGAGTCTCAAGCTCGATCCTTGGTGGGAGAGAGGGGCCGTAAATCACGGAGCTGGCTTTTAACCAACCACTTCTTTTGCGAGCCCTGTGTGTGGGCCAGCAGCTCACTTTTTACTATTTGCAGGAAACCCTGGTGGTGTAGTTGTTAAGTGCTACAGCTGCCAACCAAGAGGTCAGCAGTTCAAATCCACCAGACGCTCCTCGTGTTGAATAAAGGGCCTAACGACGGCAATGGGCAGTTCTACTCTGTTGGAATCGATTCAATGGCAATGGGTTTGGTTTTGGTTTACTGTTTGCAAGGCACTAAAAAATGTGAATGATAAAAGCACCTGCCTTGCGGAAGTGTTGAGAGTTAATGAGGTTGTGTTGAATAAAGGGCCTAACGGTGCCTAGCACATGGTCAGGGCTCAATAAACGGCAGCTCTTCCCATTTATAAAGTTCCTACTGTGTCAGGGCCTCATAGACACGAACTTTCATCTTCACATTGTGTGAGGTAGGGACTACTATTATCCTTCTATGGATGAGGGAGCCGAGGCTCACAGGTTAGGTGTCTTGTCCAGGGTCATAGGTGGTAGAAGGTGAACCTAAGTTCAAAATCAGATCTGCCTACTCCTTGTCTTGACACAGCCCCTAGGCTGGTCTCTTCAGGAAGGGAAAACCTAATCCCCTTGTCAAAGAACCAACCCCTAAGCATCCTTCACAACCCAGCTCGAGGGCGCCCTCCTCTGTGAAGCCTGCCTGATTTTCCCTGCCCCACCCCCCCATCTGTCCCAGTTGTGCCCCTCACCTGCATCCTTGGGCCTGCCTTTTTCGTAGCAGTAGAGACTGGTGGTCAAGGGCTTTGGAGTCGGGCAGCCAGGGATTCAAATCCTAGTTTGGCATTTTACTTGGTATGTGACCTTAGGCAAGTCCCTTCATGTTAAACCTGTCTTCCTCTGTAAACCATGGTACCATTGGGTTGTTGTCAGACTAAAGGAGGTAAGGTATGCCCAAGGCCTGACCCAGAGTTAATGCCCATTAGAACGATGCCCCCTTGTGGCTGAATGAGAACCTGCACTTGGAGGGAGGGAGGGACCACAGTTACTACATGGGGAGAAGATTAATTAAGCATTATTGTCTGTTATCCTTTAGGTGGGGAGGTCTAATTTCCATTCCTCAGGTCCATTCAACCAGTTGTTATTTGTTCAGGACCAACTATGTGTCAGGCATGGTGCCAGGTGCTCAGGATACAAAAGTGAAGAAAACAAAAACCCTTGCCCTAAAGGAGTTTATAATCTAGTGGAGGATAAAGGAAATAAACAGAGTGTATCATGTATCAGGAGAGATGTGAAGAAAATACAGCAGGGCAAAGAGACTGTGGTGGGCGTGGCCAGGTCACACGGGGCTCTTCAGGCCTTAGTGAGGAGTTTGGATTGTGTTCCGGGGTCACAGGAAGCTATGAGGGCAGTAAGGGAAGGGGGTGACAGGATGTGCCTAACACTGCAACAACAGCCCCCTGCCCCTGTGTGAACAGGCTGTCAGGGAAAGTGCAGAAGCAGGGGGCCAATGAGGAGCTTGCTGCTGTGGGGGAAGGGAGAGATGAAGCTGGGCCAGGGAGAGCGCGGGGACGGATGACACTCGGCAGGACTTGGGATGTATGTGGAGCTGATGGACTGGTCATGGGTGTGACAGAAGAGGCCACTGAAGCCTAGAGAGGTGAGTCGCGCTGCCAGGGTCTTGCTCCACTGGGACCCAGGTCAGACTTCAGAGAAAACCAATGCTTTCTACTCTGCCTCCCCGGCCTGGCCTGAGGGGAGCCTGTGAACCTGGAAGGGTGGGGCAGGGTGGAACAGGCAGTCACAGCCACAGCCAAGAGATGCAGGACAAAACCCCACTCTAAAGGCCTTCTGCTTTCAGTTGGCCCTGGGAGAGAAGGCCTGAGTCAGCAGCAACCTCTGGAAATACTTGTGGTTAGGATGGAGAGGAGGGAAGCCTCCTTTCTGCACTAGGAGCCCCCCCTGAATCAGCTTCAGGTCAGCTTTAGAGTTCCTGGCAGGGAAGGGCACTTTGGCAATGCCATCCAAGGCCATGGAAATGCGCCCAGCTTGTCTGACCGGCCTGCTTCCCCCCAAGGCGTCTCCTGAGGAAGTAGTTCAGTGTGCATACAACCGTGCCCACAGGGTTGGATGGCACGGTGTGGTTTTACAAGACCAAACAGAAACATCGATGTCCCACAATACTCATTTAAACAACCCTGGCTTTAATTGAGCTTGTTAGAAATGGCATCATGACAGCCAGCTTGCCTTTTCACTCAGTGATGAATCCTGGACACCTTTCCATCAGGACACGTCCCACGCACTGCAAGTCATCCTTGGCCCCGGCCCATTTAATGCCAGGAGGGTCCTTCACTAGCCAACCAATTTGGGGATAATCCCAAGTGCCCTCACACGTATCCAAAATGCCTCAATTAAGAACTGCCCTGAGCTCAGAAGTCCTAGGGCCTGTGGCTGTTGAGTGTATCTTTTTCTTGTCTCTTTTTTTAACCCTGTAAAAGCCTATCTGGGCGGATGAGTTTTTCCATCTAAACGGCTACCTCGAACGGAAACCCGGGGCAGAAACCTCCTTACTCAACCTGGAACCAGACGGGTCTGACCTCTGGCTCTGTGACTAGCAATCCCTCTGACCTTGGGCCAGATACCTAGCCAGTCTGGACTGTGGCAGCTGCACCAGCGGTGGGGCAGTGATACCCGCTGCCCTGCTCACCTCCCAGGACTGGGTGGAGATCCAATGACAGCCTTTTGTGAATGAATTGTGCTAGATGGTGCAGAAGAGGTAGGTGTTTTTACGCTACCTTCTGGTGTGTACTAATGAATGTAAGCAGAAAACCTGAGAATGGGGTGGGACCTGGTGTCTGAACACAAGACCACTGAGCAGACTTTGGAAGCAGACAGGCAGCACCTGACCTCTCTGCCTTGCCCTGGGCTTGAGGCTCTGCACTCTAAGATGGGACAGTTGTGGAGAACAGGTGGCTACTGTTACCAAATTCCTTCAGGGCAACCCATTAGAAAGTACAGACCACCACTGTCCTCATACTGTTTTTTAACAATCAAGGAGACAATTGACAAGTTTTCCAGACCTGCACTAGGTTCCATGGTTACCTCCACCTGCGGGAGGAAACACTGCTGGAGATGCCACAGGCCTGGTGGGCCCCTGCCAGCTTGGGACCAGAGGCACCAAGCCAAGCCCCTTTCTCAGGATGGGTCTGGGTGGAGAAGTGCTAGTTCTTGGGTCATCGCTGGAGATGAAGCCAGAAAGAGAAAGTGATTGGTGACTGCTTGGAAAGAGGAACCAGGCACGTTTATGACCCAAAACCAAGAGATTCTCAGTCAGTGTCAATTATTAGTCTGAGGTGCATTCAATGGGGGGGGGGGGCGTTAAAAAGGGTCCCATCCAGGACCCCAAGGTTCTTTCCCCCCAGTACCTACAAAGGAAGCAACCTTGCTGGGGGTGAAGGGTCTTTACGAGATAGGACGACTACCTATGTTGTTGCAAGTTAGAACTCACGGCGGAGGACAACTGTGAAGCAGAAACTGCACCCCAAAGCCATGTGCTACGTTATGCTCACCCTCCAGATCTGCTGAGCGGAAGCCTCTTTTGTGAACAGCAGCCACAGTAGAAGGCTCTGTGTGCTTGCAGCACAGGGAGGCCACCCCTTCCTCAACATCTGACCCCCATACACCATTAGCGAATGTCTCAGTGGCATTTTGGTTGTGTTGCTTTTTCAGGCAGGGAACTGTGACTCTGAACTTGTTTGGGTGGCACAAGCTGTTTCTCACCTGCCTCCCAGGTACGCTGGAGGACTTCTGCACGTGGAGTCAATGAAGCAACAATAGAGCAGCTGAGGAACCCTAAGGTCGGGGCACAGCCCGGCTGAGGGAGGAAAAGGCTGGGGCGGGCAGTGGACAGTAGAATCTCAACCGGCCGGAGCCTGAGGAGCACAGGATGAAAGGAGCTCAGGGAAGTACTCTCACCCGAAGGCTTCAGTGTCCGGGTCTGACCACGTTCCAGGGCACTCTTGCTTATGGGGACAGATTTGTTCTCACAGGGTTGAGGGACTGAAAGGCCTCTTTCCCAAAGTCCCTCCTTCCTGTAAAGGGGGAAGTCTTTTACGTAGTCGTCTTTGCGGTGGCAATGGGGCATATTGGCAGATGGGTGTTGTGTGCCACAGGAATTTTTATGCAGAGAGAATGAAAGGTAGTCTCCTCCCCTAGCCCCTGGTCCTTCCTTTCATCATTTATCTGCTTTAAGATAATATGATCTTAAAGCACCCAAGCCTACTTCAGTAAGAGAGTTTCCACATAACATGTCGGTCATAAAGTCCTTCAATTTTTTTGGTTGTTTTTATTTTTTTCTTTAAAGTCCACTGATCGTCACAAAAACCCAGAAAATGCAACTAAGGAGAAATCAAATGTCCAACTGAGACCTAAGAACCCAGAGCTACGGAGGGAGACGTGGCACTGGACTGCTGGGTGTGCACGAGGGGTGGGAGGGGTGACTCCACTGGGGCCTGGCCGAGGGCTGTGGGGAGACACAGGACGGAGCGAGGCAGCTGGCAGCCGGTTATGTTAACCGCTGCACGATGACAGCGTTGAGCAGGTTGGCTTCCTTCAGGGTCTGGCTCTCATCAGCCAGCTCTTTGTTTGGGAAGGTAGTCATGAGGACAAAACTGGTGGCAGCCATGGCCGGTCGGGCGTCCACGATGAAGAGCCGGATGTCGCTGATCCTGGGGCAGAGGGGGTGAGTGGGGGAGGCAGGTCAGCAGAGCCTTCCCCACTGTCCACCCCACCCACTCCCCTTGAGCCCCACCTCCCCTTTCTTCTCCACAGAGCAGCCAAAGCCATCATTTGGAAACACACTTTGGATCATGTCACTGCCCTACTTAAAACCATTCCTCGTTCTTCTCATTCCCCTTGGGGTCAATACAACATCCTGACTGTGGCCCCAAGGCCTGACTGATTTTACACCAGCCTCGTTCCCTTGTTCTCTTCCCCTCCTTTCAGTTCTCTCAGGCCAGGCTCCCCTCCCACATTTGGGTCCCTCTTTCTAGAGGCTCCTTTGCTGGATCCCCTCTCATAATCTTCATCACAATGCGGCCTTGGCTTGAAGGCCACCTCTCGGGCAGCCTCCCCTAAGTCCCTGGACTACGTCCCTGGGCCTTCCTTCCATGGTACTGATCAAGTCTGTCTCCTCCTGCAGACCATGAAATCCCACAGGGCACATCATAGGAGGCCCTCAAATTATTTGTCATGAGAGTTAATGAAGGGCAGCAACTCCTGAGCACCAGGAATCCCTCCTCCAGACATTGCTTGTGTCCTGCACCTAGGGATCATGATAACAGAGTTACCTGGAAACCGATACCCTTTTTCCTTAGAGCACTTAAATAGAGGTTTTGATGCGATCTAAAATTTGGCATATCTAAGGGCCTGGACATCTGAGATGCAGCCTGAGACTTTTAGCAAGCAAACTCCTTTTACCCAGCGGGTGAGCACTCTGGGGAAGCTACGCACCCTGGGGTATAAGCAGGAGTTGTGCTGAAATGCTGGCTTTAAAGAGGGAGATGAAACTGAGGTCACGGTGAGACAGGCTAATCCCCTTAAACACTGAGAACCTGAAGTGTAATGAGTGTTCCTAATAAAAAGACACTGTCTGAACAAAGGCTCCATGTGCTCCAGGCTCACACCCGAGGCTGACCAACTTTACCCTACCGTGAACCCTGTCAATTCTCAATGACTGTCAGACACTTCACATGCCTCCCATGGGTTCTGGTTTAGTTGGCCCAACACTTGTGAAACGTAGATACCCCTGTTCTAGAGAAAACTAAAACCCCAACCAATTGCCTTCGATTCTGAGTCATGGTGACCCCATATCTGTTGTGCTCCACAGTGTTTTCAAGGCTGTGACCTTTTGGAAGCAGACTGCCAGGACTTTCTTCCAAGGCCCCTTTAGGTGGGTTCAAACTGCCAACCTTTCAGTTAGTAGTTGAGTGCTTAACCATTTGTACCACTCAGGGACTCTTGTTCTAGAGAAAGGAGCTGCCAAATATATTTTACCAGCAACAGTCTCTGGCACCTCCTCCGCTAGTCTCATCTCTCTGTGCCTCAGTTTCTTCACCTTTAAAATGGGGCGGGCGGGGGGGGGGATGAGAGATGACAGTTCGCCTTGTCCAGGTGCTCTGATTTAGCACAGCAGGTATTTCCAGAATTCTCAAAGACCAGATCTCGAAGAGACTTAATAGCCTGGTAGTTTTCAGAGGCCCCTTAGCAGCAGGGGATGCCAGGTGGGTGAGGTGCTAGGACTGTGCCCCGCTTCCACCAACCACAGCAGTTCTAATTTTATCTGTTCTACATTTGGGCTTTAGCATGAGATTTCCTTTGAACAAAAAGTCTGATGGCTAAAAAAAACTGGAGACCACTGCCTGAATCCAATCCCCTAGTTTTGCAGATGAGGAGACCACAGGAGGGAGGCGAGCAGTCACTGGGCACACTAATAGGAGAGTGGGGGCAGGACCAAAGGCTTCCGAACCGCAGTCCCTCCCGTCCTACTGCCTTCTCTGGGGATGGCACAGAGTACCTGCTGTATTTACCGGGAAGAACAGCTCTCTGTTTCCCGTGTGTTTACAGGAGTCTTTGAGTACATTCCTAGAATAAGCTAGGCCAGACAATGCAAGATACCTGTGACTGTGGTTAAATTTCTGCACCAGCCTCCCGCCGTCGGCGAGCCGTATCTGGATGTTAGTGGTAGGCTCTGACTCGTTGATGGAGATGGAGGAGCTGGCTTTGGCTTCGTTTTCTGCCTGCTGGGCTGGAGAGCTGGCATTCAACACTTGGGGGGCAGTGCTGAGGAGAGAGGACGATGTCAGGACCCGAAAGAAACCTGCCCCAGCAGGAAAGGAATCCCCTTCTCAGATTCTGGCACTGTGTTTGGTGCTGCTGCTACAGTGACTGAGACACACAGAACCCCTGCTTCATGGAATTTATGGGTCCAGAAGAATTCACCCCAAACCCTGAAGCATCTGACATCACTGCCAGCTCCCTCACTCCTACCTGACTGACCCCGGGTGAGTTACTGGATCTCCTCCTTTCTCCGTGTCCTCACCTGAACAAGGATGTGAAAGAAGGAAGGCAGTGTGCAGGAGAGCTTGGGCAGGGGGAGTGGGAAGGGGGCATTCCAAAGGAAAGCAGTTGAGGCAGACTTGATGCAGCTTGGCGTGAGTGACTGGGCATCTGTCAGGGAGGAGCCTGATGTCTTCCTGTGATGGAATTTTCAGGCCGGCATCCCCTAGTGCAATGTCACTTGTGTGTCTCACATACTCATGCACCAACGATCAGGAAGGGGCCAAGATTTCCAGAAGGTCATTTAAGCGTCAGGCACCACAGGGATTAATTGTATGAAGATGAACAGGACGTGGTGTATGCCACAGGGTCCTGAGCTCAGATCTTAGACCTGGATGAACGAGGGTTTGAATTCACCTGCTACATGGCTTTGGCAAGTTACTGACGCTCCGTTAGTTTCAAACAAGGGTAATAACAAGGATTTTTAACAAGGGTGAGGGCCACCCGCCTTGCTCAATTTTTGTGAGGACTAAAGGGGAGAGTTATATGAAACATTTAGGGTGGCTGAGAAATGCAAGTGCACCTAGAACCCCAAACTCTCCACGACGTGAGTGCCTTCTTCCCTGTCCTCTGAACCCCCATCTGGCAAACTCTCAGCCTCTCTCTTAGCAGATGGCCTGGCCTAGACGTCCACTGAGAAGAGAAGCCATTAGATAAGCACTCACTCTCCCCCACAAAGCCTCTATCAGTACCTACACCTACCCCTTTTCCCTCTGATCCTAACAACCTAAAAAGGGCACCCTCAGCAAATCCAACTAAAGGTGTCTTCCCAAGTGTGCTTCACGGGACCCTGGTTCTTTCAGATGGCTCCAGGAAGATGTGGGAAATGCCTTGCATTCCACCGGCAGCATCAAAAGCCACTAGCATATTAAATGTCTTGCAGATCCCGTAGTTAAGACAAACTTACCTGACCACCAAACCCTCTTTTCATGTTACACTTGTTAACTTCCTGTAGAAAGAGTATTTCATGGAACTCAGTTTGGGAAACAATGTCCCGGAGCATGTAATTCACAAAGAATAACTGAGAAGTGAACTTTTTTTCTGCGAATGTGAAAAATACGGGCTTAGAGAATTAGAGGAGGACACTGGCCACACTTCTTACTAAGAGAGCGGGTGCATCTATGCACGTGGGACTCAAATGTGGGCCATGGCAGAGGGATAAATTACACCACCACAGGTCTCAGGAGTTGCCTGGGAACAGTGGAAGGTTAAATGTTACAGCCATAAATGCTGGACTGGACAATGGGTTGGAGAAGGATGCTGGTGAGGAGTGAGCTTCTTAGATCAGGTGGACACTTGAGACTACGTTGGCATCTCCTCCCTGGAGGGGAGATGAGAGGGTAGAGGGGGTTAGAAGCTGGCAAAATGGACACAAAAAGAGTGGAAGGAGGGAGTGGGCTATCTCATTAGGGGGAGAGCAATTGGGAGTATGTAGCAAGCTGAATATAAATTTTTGTGTGAGAGACTGACTTGATTTGTAAACTTTCACTTAAAGCACAATAAAAAGTTAAAAAAAAATCCATAAATGCCTAAAATCTACTATATACCAGTTTTGTTCATTAGTTTTATGAATGTTAGGCTGGTTCTACAATTAGACCATAGGCAGCCTGTCCCTTAACTGTTTATAACAACTCCACATGGCTATTTGCTGGCTAGAGAGGAGCTATCACATTTTTTAGTCAGTTCTCAAATGACAAAGAAGCTATTATTCCAAAGTAGACGACATCTTCTGTTCAGCCAAGGTGACGGGTAGGAAGGGGAGGAGAAAAACAGGAATGGCACTTACACCCACTCTGTACTGGCCTGTCTAAGGGGTCTTTACTCCCCACAGCCTTAGTGCTCATCACAACCAGCCCTCGAGGTGGGGATTATCTCCCTTTTACAGAGACACATGCTGTGGAGCAGTTTTTAAAACTTACACAATGAACAGGACTTCTCCCTCCACATCCTGTGCGTTCATACCAGCCAAGACGTTACCAAGTTTACTTTCTATGGTTTACTCTAGGAAAATAGCAGTTATATTGAAAATGCTTTCTCAAATTACTCTCCTCCCGCTGGGGAATCTGATCAACTCCTCACTTATGAGCTGCAAGTTATTGAACGTCCTGGCACCTTAACTTCCTTTTCTGTAAAATGGGGACACTTGCTCCACCACCTCCCAGTCTTGTAGGGTAGGTGGTTCATTAAGTGGTAGCCCTTATTACTGAGGGTCAATTGACGCTGGAGAATCAACACCTGTTTTGGAGTTGCACAGACCTGTGATCTGGTCCCAACTTGACCACTAAACTGAGTAAGCCATGAGGATGCCCCCTGGTGGAAGTCCTCCATACAAGGCAGCAAGCGATGTTTCTGGCCTCCGGCACAGAGCTGGCTGGTGCCTACGGAGGAAAGCCTGATGTACCTAACTCAGCTGAGTTGCCTCCGACACACCCACTACCTAGCCAGACCCTGTGCTGAGTGCTTCAACTCACCCTGTCCTCATGAGGTAGGGACTTGTCACGTTCGTGTGACAGATAAGGAAACTGAGGCTTGGTGGGGTTATGCAATGTGCAAGATCCTAGGGTTGATCTGAGGTGGAGCCAGGATATAATTTGAGCTGTGTGGCTCTAGGTTCTGTACTCTCAACACCTGCCACACTCTCCTGCCAGGCCCTGCAGTCAGGCAGACCTAGGCCTGGATTTCAGATCTGCCCGAAGTGGAAGCCTTACCCCAAGACTCAGTTTCCTCATCAATAAAATGGAGCTGAGTTGAGAAACAACAGTTAATGAGTTGAGAAAATAACTAAATTTGCACTGCAGCCAGCATATCCTACAAGTGCAAACAAATGTTTGTGGTTATGCAAGGACATCGGAATGCGGCGCAGCATGGCAGGTAAGAGCACAGACTACTGGGGACCGCTGCACTGACCTAGCGGTGGCCTAATCTCACCAAGTCTCAGAGCCCTCACTTACAGAGGGGGAATCAAAACAGGATTACTGCAAGATGCTTACGAGCACGGCGCCTAGCTAATAGGAAGCGTGCAAAAAGCAGGCGGCTATCACTCTTCAAGGTTCTATCACCTAAACTCTGGAGCAAATCACTTGGAAATGCTACCGTCTATGCATGGGCTGAAAGCAGGTCACCAAAAGGCACTGGCAGTCTGTGCTGTCCTTTAGGAGGATGGGGTGTGGAGAAGGAGCAGACATTTACAGGCTGCAATACCAAGCCTCATGATTCTTATTTTAAGCAAGGTGCTCAAAAGAGCATTGTTCCAAACTGCTCAGATCACTTGAAAACTAACAGCTGAGCCATTCTTTTCAAAAAGTGGCCGGTCCATCTGCAGCAGCGAAGGCATTCACCCAGGGACAAGAATGGTCAGATTAAAGAGGAAAACATGAGAAGACATCTACAAACCCATGAGTTCCTTTAGTGTCTCCCGTTAACACCGCGTAACAAGTCATGGGGAAACTCCGTCTCACTCAGATCAGGAGCCTGGTTCCTCGACTGCTTGTTTCCTCTGTAACTGGAACGAATTGGGCACTGAGGCACTTTCTTGCCACATATTACAAACCCTGAGTCTCTGCGACCTCCCTCGCAACAATGGCCATCCCAGAAAGCACAGGGGGCAGCCAACGCTCATCTCTAGCAGCAGTGATGCTCTGAGTGAACTCCTGCTGGTTTCCTACTAAAAATCAGATACACGGAGTCCTTCTCAAGCCCTTGAATTAGCTCCCACCCAAACAAATGAAAAACTTAAAACAGCAAAAAAAGTTTAATACAACTTAAAGAATTGTCTCAAAATCTTTGAACTGAGAACAATCTATTAACTAGTTTTCCTGATAATTTGGTGAGGGAGGAACACGGATGACTGATTTTTGAAGCAAACACCCCTGTCCAGCGTGATCTTAAGTTTGTTACTGAGAAAATTTTCTTAAACCTCTCACTTCTGATCATTTTGGTTGCCCACACCACAAAACAATGGAAAAGGTAGCAAAGTTTATGGGAAAAATTAACAAAGCTGTCCATGAAACAGCAGATAAAATTCCACCTCACTTAGCTGTGTAAAACTTTTTAGTTCAGATTTCAAAAGAGCAAGAACTGAAATAAAATGGAAGTGGAACTGGCGATGTACAATTATTTCACTGACAAACACCATACCTGGTTGTCAAGCTCTAGCTCAACTTGGGGCCCTTATCCTCCACACTAATAAGTATTTACTCCCAACCTGCTCAAACTGACTTCTTCAAAAATATTTTAATTTTTGAGATGTGAAGTCCTGCACACATAATACAGTTGGACCTTCCAACCGTAGATGCATTTCCTGTGAGTATTATGAAATTAAACCCAAACTATATAGTATTTTGATGCAAAATTAATACAACCTTTTGGGTTGACAATATCTTAAAAATATAAAGACCTTTTGAGCCAGCACTGTTACTTTTAGGCTATGTCCTAGATTAAGGGGTATACAAAGATTTAATTACAGAGATATTCACTGCAATGTCGATCATAATACTGGTGGCTGCCTAAATGTTTAGCAGTGGGGACAGGTTAAACAACAGTATATCCGTAAGACAGAAAATTACGTAAGCAGTAGAGAGAAAACTGTGGAAGACGTGTACTGATACAGAATGACGGCCATACGTGCTGATTAGGGACGTGATGAAACAGCATATTGAAAACACGTGCGCTGGTGCGCGCATACATAATACACGTAAACAAGTCAAAAAGAATACACCCCAGATACTAACTGGATACTTCTAGATGTCAGGATTAGGGATAGTTTTTATTTTTTATTTGCATTTTCTGTTTTGTAAAAAGACGACCGTGTTTTACTTTAATTAATAAGAGAAAAGGCAATTATCTGGTACTCTACCAAGCACACCATGCTGATGGCTGTCAGGGAAGCCACAGCTGTGCCACCCTGAGAACGGCTGTTGTGGACTAACCCACACCCCCAGCAGTGTGGAGATGAAATGAGGACATCAGGGCTGACTTCACTGTTCAGGTCCTGGTAATCACAACCTACTGATCTCTAGTCTCCTGAGGTCTGGCCTTTGCTCCCAGTGAGGCATGAATGGCTGGCAAGGAGGTAGGGGATTCTAGGAAAGGGCCAGCCAGAAGCTCAAGGGGCACAGCTGCTGGTAGGCCAAGCTCTGATTCCTACATATGGTGGTGAGGTGAGCCAGGGCAGTGGCCAGCTTAAGAGCTGCCAGATCTAGATCAGAGAGGGTGTCTTGCTGTGCAGGTGTGTGGGAAGGAATGTCAACCAGAAAGCCTGGGTTCCAGTCCCGCCTCCACCACATACCAGCCATGTGCCCAAGGACAAGCCCTTTAACATCCAAGAGCCTCAGCTCTCACTCTGTAAAATAAGGATTGTACTGGTGAGGGCCACTACACTCTAAGAAGGCTGACCAAATAGCCCACAAGCATGGCTAAAGCTGAGTGGGCCCCTGAGAGAAAGCCACCTGTTTAAGGGCTGGCCAGGGGTCTGGCGGGAGAACTCTGATTATCAGAGATAACAGTGACTATTCCTATTCCCTCTGAATCTTCATTTCAGGTGACCTGAGTATGTGTGTCTGTTTCAGGCTGAAGCCATCACTTTAGGGCTCTATATGCATTAGCTCTTTATTCCTCACAATGATCTTAGAAGGTAAGACTCTTACTAGGCCCATTTTATAGCTGAGGAAACAAGCTGTACGTCCAAGGTCATAGCTAAAAAGTAATGAAGCAGACATTTAAACTCAAGTTTGTTAACTCTGAAGCTCACATACACCTACTCTTCCTCCCATAAAAATAAAACTTGAAGTGCTTTGTAAATAGTAAAGAGCTATGCAGAGTGAGAGGCACACTGGGTCTGCTGGGCCCCGGCAGGAGGAGACTGACTCAGCCCCGCTCCAGCCTCTGCTACTCCTTACCTGCCCAGTTTCTGACCCTCGCCAGTGAAGGCTTTGAAGGCTCCCTTGGGCTTCACGAAGTCCTCGTCCCGATGGTCCTCCATGTCCAAGTTCACCTGCCCACCATGAGCTAACCTCCGCAGCTCTGCTGGCACCTCCCTGGAGGAGAAAAGGCATGCCTAGGGTCCACACAGAGCAGCGACAGACCGAGGGGAGAAGACACTTCTCAGTTCTAGCTGTGAGCATCGCTGGGCTCCACAGGCAGCTGGCTACTTAGTGGCTACCTCTACCTTCTCTCTTGGGTGCTCAAGTCACTACAGAAGCCTACTTGGTCACATGACTCTGCCTAGGGTCCAAAGGCAGAAAAATGGACAAACAAAGGTTTTTGGAGCAGGAGACTAAGATCTGTGAACATGCATCTCAACTGTGCCAAATCTGCTTTAAAACACTTCTCAAATAATAAATGTTCTCATCAGCCTCTTCCATTAGCTCGTCTGCCATCTCACTTGCTGATATGTGCTCTGGAAGAGAGATTTTCTGCTCACCCTCTGCGGATAGACTCCAGAAACTGGGCGTTGGATGGGTCTTGGTAGCTTCTGAGCTCGCCATTGTCCAGGCTGAATCCACTCTTCCAGAGCTTCAATACCACATGGACCTGTGACGGCAGGAGACAAGCAGTTCATATACTGTTGGGAACCTGGCAAGCACGCCCGTGTGAACCTGCAAATTAGGAGATTTTTACTATTTCATCCTGTTGCTACTGCTGAAACACACAGACACACACACACACACACATAAAGAATTCAATTAACTACCAGCCAAGTAAGTATTAAACTAAAACAGGAAGGTGATACGGCACAGGTTGGGCATGGGCTGTTTTAAGGAGTCCTAGGTTTGAATCCTGACTGCCACTCACTAGCTAGGTGGCTCTAAGCAGGTAATTCCATCAACACTATGGCTTTCTTATCTGTAGGGCTGCCAGTGAGCTTGACATGTAGCTTGTGCTCAGCTAAAATACCATGGCAAATCGACTCCTGGACTATTCTGCAGTAATTAAAAATGGTATTTAAAATTTCTGTTAAAATAACAACTCTCAATACATATTCACAAAAAAAGGTCCTGAAGATGATATATAAATGTATTAGCAGCTGCTGCCTCAAACCCAAACCAAACCTGTTGCTGTTGAGTCAATTCTGACTCACAGTGACCCTACAGGACAGAGCAGAACTGTCCCATAGGGCTTCTAAGGAGTGGCTGGTAGGTTCGAACTGCTGATCTTTTGGTTAGCAGCCAAGTTCTTAACCACTGCGCCACCAGGGCTCTAGCTGCTGCATCAGGTGGATAAATTTTTATTTAAGTGACTGACTTCGTTTTAGAATGAAACCCAAAATAATTAAAAACAAATACATCAGAGAAAATAATGGTCACAAGTCTACATAAAATGCATATGACATATTAAAAAAACTCCTTAGAATAATCTATATAGTGTGATTCCTTGTGGGCTGGGGAGATCCTATGCATAGGGGAAAAGTACTGGCTGATAAGAAAGGAAGCTAACTGAAAACAGTTGTTTCAGGTCTCCTCTGGTGGTCTGAAGACCAAGTTTTTTCACCATGCCTACACCACCTGAGAATCCCAGAGACACTTGTGCCTCTGCCTGAGCTCCATGGGATGCAGAGCAAACTTCATTCCTTGTCTGTCTCCTCCTTGCACCCTTTCTCACTAGCCCCCCTGCCCAGCGAGAAGAGAGCTGCCTTTGATTCTCATGGAACCCTCTATTCAGGGATCATAGCAAGGGCACTGTCTCTCCTGGCCGCCCTTGCAGAGGCTGCTAGTCCACGTGTAACAGGTGACCAGCACCTTCCGACCATGAGCTTCCCCAGGGAAGGCAGATGCATACTCACATCTTGGCCAGAATGTCGCCGCCTTTCTCCTGCCACGTATGCCGACTCTTCTTCTGGCGCTGCCCCAAGGCGGTAGCCACCCCCTGCAAAAGGCTACAAAAGACAAGTTCATAAACATTCGACGGGTTGGTCAATGGTGGTGGGGTTAGGTGACTGGAAGGAGGAGGCCAGAACTCCTGATCAAGCTTGTTAAGTACCTTATGTACTCTATGTGGGTATCAAACTCAGTGCCTATAGGGCTAGGCAGTATCATAAATGAATTAAGTGGCCAAGGCTGGGGAGAAAACTGAGAGGGGGCCCTGCCCGGCTCTAGTTAATTGTGACCATGTAGGAATTTGTGTGCAGGATAATACCAAAGATTTTTTATTTTTCCCAAAGAAGCCAGATATCCAGATTTTATGTTACAACAGATGGTTATTAATTCAATTTAAAAAAAGCAAAACACTGAGTAGGGTGAACTGGATAGGCCAAATGGAACATGTTTGCAGAGTCTGACCTAGACCATAGGCCACAGGTTTAAACACTTTGCCCCAAACTTGGTTTTATGTTAAGGGGTAAAAGAAACTGCACTGGTCTTTGATATAAAAGACCAAGTAAGCAAATGAAAAACAAAAAATCAAAACCAGTCACTACTGGGATGAAGAAGGCCTCCTTCCCACCTCCGCAACCCAAGTCCGGGAGGCAGAGCCAATAAGCCCCTGTGCTCACTCTCGGTTTACTGGTCTCTCCAGGGCTCTTGGTCATTCGCTCCACAGCTACGGCTCCATGCTCCTTGGCACCTTTAAAGAGATCATCCACCAGCTCGTTGGGACTTTTCTTCCTGGGAGGTCCAACAATCTGCTGTCCACTTCTCTCTGAGCCCCCGGCATAAAACCTGGGCAGAAAATACACCTCTAACACCAGACGCACGTGGAAAACACGAACAGAGCAGGCACCAGGCTCTGGGCTAGGTGCCGGGCACACTGAGACAAAGGGCACGGTGCCCATCTATGGGTGCTTACTGTCTAGTTGGGGACACATGTAAGGAGGCAGGCAGGTTTAATGCAGCGTGAGCAGCACCAGAAATCAGTGAGGGGTGCACCAGGAGCACTATGCTGGGGAGGGTAGTCAAGCGATCCTAGAAGAGGTGTCTTCTGGGCTGAGTTGTGAGGAGGAGTTTATCAGGTGAACAAATCAGGGGGGAGGGCATTCCAGCATGCATGACAGCATGTCAGCTCAGGAAAGCCAAAGCTGTGATTTATCCATCAGGTGGCCGGAAACTACAGTGACAGTCAGAAGCAGCTACACTGGTAGCTCTGGGTTAATGGCGTCAGCGGGGTGGTTAGTAGAAGCAGCTAGGTTCCAGTCCTGGCTCTGCCATGTGTGACCCTGGGCATGCCAGTGAACTGCTCTGTACCTCACTTTCCTTGTCTCTGAAATGAGAGGGAAGGACCACATGCCCTACCTACCTGCTCCTTAAGTCAGGGCCGTGAGGTTCAAATCAGCGGATGTATGCAAAAGAACAAGCACAGAGTAATGCACGCATGTAAAGTGGTGTGATACGGCACCTCGGGCTCACCCAAGCCGCGCCTCACCCTGCCATTCTTGTGACAGACACTGGGAGCACGGAAGAGAGGAGAAGGTTGGGGATGACCCAACCTCAAGTCCCAAGACACCGACACTGGACTTTGTAATGGCCAAGCATGGCTTAAGATTAAGTCAGCACTTTTCTACCTGGATCTGAAAATCAGTTGTCACAGAGCCTGGCCAACTGCCCCCTTATCATTCTCACTGACAGCTAAGTCAATACCACATCCCTGAGTGGGGAGAGTTGAGGACCCGTAAAATTTAGCCTCAGCCCTCTATTTCTTGGCATTCCCCAGGGGGTGCAAGGCAAAGCCACAGACCTCGGTGAGGACAACAGCATCAGTGTCATTTCAGATCTGCAATGCTGAGGGGCTACAGAAGTAGTGCGGATATGGAGCGAAGGAAGGTTATCACGTTGCGGATGGGCTTGGGCGGCAGGAGGAGGTCATTTAGGACCTGGGCATCACGTATGTGATGCTGTTGCCTCTCACTCAAGGAGTGTAAAGCCCTAAAATTAACATTTATTCCTGAACCTTCAGTGTATCTAAAAAAGGAAGGCTCTGAGGCAGCATGAAGGTCACAATACGGATGAAAACAGAATAGAATGCATGTAATTCCTCAGCCCACTTCCCAAAGAGTAACCGTGATGAGGTAATTGCATTTCCATAATGGTTACTATATGATGTTCCTCAGGAATGTTCAACAGACCAAGGCAGATCCCGTGGAGAACCAACACCCATGAGATCAGACCACAGCCAGTTCATTCTAGGCAGACGAAGTTCTGCTCAACGGACTATACGGGCTTTATTAAGGGATCTCAAAGCCTTGGCTTAAGAACTAAGAGCCTTGTGATCAAGTGCCTTAAAAATATTCATATCCTTCACCTGGATTTCCATTTCTAGAAACTATTCTAAGAAAATCACCTGAAATGGGGTCAAAGATTAATACACAAAGATGTTCACAGCACTGACATTTACTGCAGTAAAAACACAAAACAATCTAAATATTGGACATTCCATATAATGGATTATTATTATAACCACTGAGAATGCTTATGAAAAATTTTAATGACACAGGGAAGTGCTTAAGATGTAACATTAAATCCACAAAAGCAAGAGGCAAAATTATCTGTCACCGTGTAAAATATAATATAAAACAAAGTATATTTATACACAAAACAAAGACTGAAAGGAAATAGGCCAAAATATTAACTGTACATTATTCTGTATTCTCCGCAATGGTCAAGAATTACTTTCATTAGGTTAGAAAAAAATCTGTGTGTTGTGTGTGTACTGGGGGAATATACATAATAAGCCTTCTACTGTTATTTACATGGATATAGTGCTTTTTCAACTAAAAGGAAAGAGCAGGAAAGAAATACATCAAAATATTCTTGATACTTGGTTACCTCTGGATTATGATTTTTTTTCCTTCTTTATGATTTGCTTCCTTCTTCCTAGTTTTCTCAATAAACACATATCATTTTAATAATTAAAAATGAAATAAAAAACCTGAGAGTGTCACAAAAGAAAAAAAAATAGTAACAGGGAGCAGGAATCATGTCTAAGCTACCAGCTGCTCCTGGTTCACGCAGACTAGCCCCGACAGTAAGGGCAGGCATCGACTGAGCACAATCACCAGGTTCTGTTCTAGGTGATTTATACATTATCATGAGCTTTCGCACGGACTGTGCCCCCGTCAGAGACTCACCTCTGGCCCTCCTCCTCCTCCTCTTCATCATCTTGGTCATGAATGAGGTCTCTGAAGGATGTTACCCTACTATCACTGGAGACACAGAAAGGAGCGAAATCATCTCAGAAAGGGTTAAAGACTGATACCCGCCCGGCCCACGGCAGCTGCTGGAGTTGAGGGTGGAATGGGAGATTTTTTGGGTGGAGCAGCCAAAGGATATACATGGAAGAAGGTTAGCCCCCCTAAGTTTATATGCAAAATAACGTGGCTTTTTTTTCAAGGTCACACAAAACTGAGAAGGAATTAGAAAATGCTACTGTGAAATAAAATGGAATCTAATTCAGGCCCTCCTGGGGGGCGGGTATGGGGGGGTCTGTACTAGTTTAACAACCTACTACTGGGTAATGGCTTTGGTCATTTATTTTTAAATGAGTGAATGTATTTCAGGCCCTGAACAGGATGGTAGGTATATAAAGATGATCAGACACAGCTCTTATCCCTGAGATGCTTATAGGTAAGTGGCACAGGTGGGCCAGGAGGCCATGCATTAAATGCTATGCAACATGGGCTATGACCGAGGGAAGCATGCAGGGCTGTGCAAAGCACAGAGCCTCTTGTTCTGATTGGGTGTGGGGATGGGGAGGCATCAAGAAAGGCTTCCCAGAAGAATGCAGTATCTGGACTGAGTGGACGGTCACTCAGGGAAACGAAGGGTGGTAGGGCTGGTGGGAGAGGGGACCGGTAAGGCATTATGGGAAAGCCGCATATGGTAACACATTAGAGGAAGGTCAAGCAGTCAAGAAGCAGGAATGAAACGAATGGGAGACAAGGGTCCTATCTGCTTCTGCTGTAGGTTAGTCAAGAAAAAGTATGAAAAAAAAAATGTGTGGGGTGGTGTGAGTAGGGTAACTCTCTTCTTCTGACATTGTTTAGATTGCCACTTTTTTCCTAGTTTAGACCTGGCCTCAAGAAACAATCTTGGGAAACAGGACCAATGGAAACAGGGAACCTGGGGTGGAGAAGGGGAGAGTGTTGATACATCATGGGGTTGGCAACCAATGTCACAAAACACTTTGTATATTAATTGTTTAATGAGAAACTAATTTGCTCTGTGAACTTTCACCTAAAGCACAATTAAGAAAAAAAAAAATCTCAGCTCTTCAAGGACGAGGAGACAAGTTTTACAGCAATAAAAAACATTTCTCTCTATTTCTTAGGGAGAAAAGTAGCTCTCCTATAATACAGGAAGAGACCGGTAATACAGGGTTAGTATGGCTACATGGAAGAGGAGTTGTTTACTAGGAAGAAAGCTCCAACTCAGTCTTGAAGAAACATTTATTTCAAGGAAACAATCAATAGGACAGATGAGGCTCTGAGGTCCCATCAACTAAAAACAAGAGGACAAAGAGTGGTCAATGCAGCAAATACATTCCCTGCACGAGCGAGCTGAGAGCAACCTCCTGGGTATTCCTTGATGCTCCATATGACACGGTTCAAGTGGATACAAGTGACAAGCTACATATCAGTGCCCTGTGAGGCTTATTCCAGTCCTTAATCTTCAACAGCTTATTCCACTCAAATCTCTTCAACAGCTTTGAAGGCAGGTAGGGTGCCCACCATGGAGTCCCTGAGTGATGCAAATGGTTAAACACTTGACTAGTAGCTGAAAGGTTGGCGGTTTGAATCCACTCGGAGGTGCCTCAGAAGACAGGCCTGGTGATCTGCTTCTGAAAGGTCACAGCCTTGACAACCCTTTGGAGCAGTTCTACTCTGCACACATAGGTTCCCCATGAGTTGGAATAGACTTGACTGCAATTAAAAACAACAGAGTACTCACCATCTCACCAGTCTCTTCAAATGACTTTAGCTTAGGCTGAGCACCTATGGAAAACCACCTTTTATCTCCCTGTCATAAAGCGTCTTCGAATACAGACTGCACACCTGCTTGAGCAGACCACCTGCTCTGGGTATGGGTTTGTTTCTTTCCCTGTAAGTTGACACATCCAGGTTCTGACAGTATCTAACAGAGACTTTGGTGTCCATTACTTGGCTCAAATCTCAATTTTGCCTCCAACTTTGGGATCTTGGGCATGTTACTTATGCCTTCATTTTCGCACGTGTGAACTGAGATAACCCCAACGCCTGCCTCATGGCTTTACGTGAGCTGTGAGTGCACTAACCCACGTGAAACCCCTGGCAGTGTGTGGCACATTTGAGTACTACTTTTGAGCAGTGGTTCTCCACGTGTGGTCCTTGGACCAGGAGCATCAGCATTATCTGGGAACCTGTAAGAAAGGCAAATTCTCAGGCCCTACGTCACTACTCCTGAATCAGAACTCTGGGAATGGGGCCCGGCACTCTGTGCTTTAAGGAACAGTCCAGGTAATTCTGATACACCCTCAAGTGTGACAACCACTGCTCTGGAGTAACAAATGCTTAGTTTTTTACACCCTGCATGTCTTGGGGGCATTACAAATTCCCAAATACTTCGTTCTACGGTCTCCACAGATTAACAAAATGTCTGAGAGATTTCAATTTTTCGGCATCAAAACTGTATGTCCCAGGCTATCCCGGATACCTGAAGTAGCACAAAAGTCCTCTGTCAGACTGTATTTTCAGCTTTTAATTTGGTCATTTTAGCTCTATGACAGTGCCTTTCTGCGATAAAAGAAAGGCTGTCCGCATTGTCCAATACGAAAGTCACTAGTCATGTGTGGCTACTGAGCATTTGAAATGTGGCTAGTTTAAATAAATAACTCACTGTTTGTTTCATTTAATCTTAACTAATTTATATAGCCACATGAGGCTCACAGCTACCATGCTGGATAGTGTAGCTCTAAAAAACCAGACAATGGTGGTCCCTAAAATTCTAAGGAAGTACAGCTTTTGTTGGATGAAAAGGAAAGAAAAGGAAGAAACTAGCAACTATTTCTTGCTTGAACCTGTGGTTAGGTCCAGGGGCGGAGGGTGCTGGGCAGGGAGGCAGCACATGGCAGTAGATGCAGCTTTGGATTTAGACAAACTTGGACTTGAATGTGCCATAACGGCACCTGTGAGTTACTCAACCTTTCTAAGGCTGAGCATCTTGTGAAATGGTGAGCACCCTACCTACTTCCAAAGCTGGTGAGAGGTTTAAAGAGGAGATACAGGTGAGAATATTTGGCAAAGCTGGGCGGATGGTGGATGCTCCTGAAATATTAATCCTTTCCTTCCAGGAATTTACAGCCTACTTAGGGGGAAAAAAAAATACAGTAACAGGAAAAGTGCTGAAGACAACACGGGAGAGATGTCTCCCTGTGGTACAAGAATATGGGTCAAAGAAGTGAATGAATGAGAGTTGTGACTACAGTTCTGACAAACAAGACTGTGATGTGATGCCCCATCAGGGGTTGGGGATCACAGGCTCTGTGGAGGAGAGGGGGATGGAGCCGGACCTGGAAGATACAAAGGGATTTGGACAGACAGAAAGGAAGAAAGCAGACATGTCTTGTCAGGTGAGAAGCTCAAATAAGCAAGAGAACCAAAAATAAGGCAGAATTGGGATATTAAAGACAACGGTTTGGTTGGAACAAAGGATTAAGAAATAGGGAAAAGGGGTAAGATTAGGAAGCTTGGCTCAGGGCAAGCTCTGGAGGCCCTGAATGTTTGCAAGGAGAGCCAGACACTAGAAGCAGAAGCAGGCTTGCATTTAAACCCTTCATTTACTAGCTGTGTGATCTTGGGAAGATGCCCAGCCTCAGTGTCCTCATCTGTAAAATGGGCTAACGATAGTACCCACCTCACAGGGTTGTTGGGAGGACCAAAGTATGTGAAGGTTTAACTCAGTGCCTGACACCTAATAAACCCCAAAACCAAACCCAGTGCCATCGAGTCGATTCTGACTCATAGCGACCCTATAGGACAGAGGAGAACTGCCCCACAAAGTTTCCAAGAACCGCCTGGCAGGTTCCAACTGCCGACCCTTTGGTTAGCAGCCGTAGCACTTAACCACTACGCCACTAGGGTTTCCGACACCTAATAAGTGCTCAATAAATGACAGCTGTCATTACCGAGGAGTTTAGACTGTCTCCTATAGCAACAGTTAACCTTTTTCTGTCCCAGAGGTGTTTAAGAATATGATAAAATCTATGGATTCTCTGCCAGGAAAGATACATGCAGACAAATACACAAACTTTTGCCTCAATTTCATGTAATTTACATACCTTCTCAAGTCCATTCCACAGGCTCCCCTGTAGAGGTTCAGAGGCTCTATATTAAGAACCCATTTTACGGTCAAAGGAGGAACTCACTGGTTGAGTGCTGCTATGTGGCACCAGTGATGACACAAAAGGGTACTTAAGATGAAGATGAGTGGAATGGAGCGAGCCCAGCAGCAGGACGAAGCTTGCAACAGCCTGGTCAGAGTGGGGCAGGCCCCACACAGAAGTCCTCTGAAGTGCTAGGGCAAGTTTGGCTTCTCCTGAGAATGAGTCAGCTTTTTCCTCCTGGATGAGGACAACGATGTAACAAACTGTGTTCTCCCTTCCCTTTCTTAATGTTAGACTCTGCTATTTCCTTACTTCTTTTACTTTTATATGTCTATTTTTTAATATGTGTACTTTTGTGGACTGAGACAGACAACACACAAGAAAAGAACGAGGAAGGTGAGAATGGAAGCTAAGAATAATAAAATGACAGTAACAGCAGCTAACATTTATTGTGTTCTAAGTACTGGGCAGTGTTTTGTTCTGTTGTGCACAGGGTCACTGTGAGTTGGAACCGACTCAAGGGCACCTAACAACAACAACAAAGTACCTTGCAAGTATTAACTCATCTAATCTCCCATGTGGTAAGCACTACTATCACTCCCATTTGACAGGGGAGAGAAACTGTGGGACTGAGATGTTAAGCAACCTGCCCAAGGTCACAAAGCTCGTAGGTGGCAGAGTTGGGATCTGAACCTAGGCAGTTAGGCAGGATCCTGGGCCCCTGCCCTAATAAATCTCTACCGCCACAAGGCTTTGGGACTACTGGAGGAGAGGAGTCTAACTACATAATGTACGTTAGAGATCGTGTTTCAACTCTCTCCCATTCGTTTTGTCTGACATGCCGACACCCCGACAGTAACCTGGGGCTGTAAGACTCACATCCTGGGAAATCAGCCACCTCTACCAGCAGCTGCAGGAAGAGCCAAGGCCCCGACAACCATGTCCCAGGCAGTACATCTGACATACCATCACTGACACCTCACAGGTTAGTATCTGCAAATAACTGGAAGATTACTTGCCTATTACCTCTTTTCTCTGGAGATGGGAGGTAGAGGAAGAAGTTAAAGGAAGCAAAGAAATCTGGGGTTAGTGTTCCTTTTTCAAAGGAGGAAACACAGCCTTAAAATTCCGATGACCCCAGAGAGAAATAATTTACCACTTCACTGGCAAATAAATACCATACTTGTATTCTAGGGTTGAGTTCAAAATAAATTTTTCTGGCTACAACATATACCAGAGGGTAGGAGCAAATCGGGCTCAAGCAGAAAGGGAAGCCTAATTCAGACATATTTGCAGGACAGACCCTGCCTGCCTCCTGGAAGACCAGTGCTGTCCCACTCTGCAGATCACCCCAGCATTGATCTGCTGTGGAAAGCAGGAAGCCAGGGGAACAGGGCAGGGGATACCAAATGGCATCACAGAGGTTAGCACTGCTTTACCTAACAAGGTTTCCCTAATCAACACGGGAAGGGGGGTGGTTATGCAGGCTTATTTTCTGTAAGACTTCTTTGGGCTTCCAGGAGGGTAATGGGTATCCTAAAAATATTAGAAGAGCCCTTCAAGACCCAATTATTTTCTCCTTTTTTTGTTGAGACTATGTGTTTTCACCAATGAAGGCATGTTGACTAAAGGACCAATTCAGGGTTTTTGCTATGAGTTATGAACTCTGACACCCATTATCTGGCACTGCACGTGTCCCAGTGGCCCTGGACGACATAAATTCTATCGATATGAGACAATGATAAAATTGTTTTATTTCTTGAAAATTTGCAAAACATGAGGTACAATGTGAAGGTACCTGGCAATGACTGCACATATGTTAAAACTGGGCTATCCCCTTTTCCAAAGAACACCAGAGGCACAAAAAGGTGGGTAGGATACCATACGTCCCACAGAGTCATCTGGCCTAAACTTTGACTTCTATAGCACCCCTGAAAGGAAGTCCTTTGGCGTCTAATTAAAAAACTTCCAAGGATGGACGTGTTGTTCCTCATAATTCATAAATAAAGGTTCCTCAAAATTCTTAGAAGTAGGTTCTGTAGTTTTCCCTGGGATCGAATCATTAACCATACTCAGGTAAGTCATACACATCTCCATAAGAAACGAATGAACCTTATAGGAAATTACTACCCTCCACTCTTTCTTTTATTGTGCTTTAAGTGAAAGTTTACAAATGAAGTCAGTTTCTCACACGAAAACTTATACACGCATTGTTATGTGACCCTAGCTGCTCTGTCTACAATGTGACAACACACTCCTCTCCACCCTGTATTTCCTGTGTCCATTCAATCAGCTCCTGTCCCCTTCTGCCTTCTCATATCTCCTCTGGACAGGAGCCGCCCACATAGTCTCATGTGTCTACTTGAGCAAAGAAGCACACTCCTCACCAGTATCATTTTATGTCTTATCGCCCAGTCTAATCTTTGTCTGAAGAGTTGGCTTCAGGAATGGTTTTAGTTTTAGGCTAACAGAGTCCGGGGGCCATGTCTTCTGGGGTCCTTCCAGTCTCAGTCAGACAACGAAGTCTGGTCTTTTTACTAGAATTTGAGTTATGCACCCAATTTTTCTTCCGCTCCATCAGGGACTCTCTATTGTGTTCCCTGTCAGGGTGGTCACTGTCCACCACTCACTCTTAACTTTCTCACTCAAATCCAAAGGTCCACACCCTCCAGGCCTGACCCCTCCATCAAGTCAGAAAATAGCTCCTTGTCACTGCTGCAAGTGTACTCATGTAGCGGTAACTGAAGTTGGCCCTTACCTGGGAGCTGTGCCTCTGGACACTGAACTGGGGGTTGCCTGCGAAATGGTCACAATGTCTTCGTCCCCTCCGTCCTCATAAAAGCTTGCCAGGGCAATCTGAAACAGACAGGTAGACCCTTAAACAGGTCTTTACCTAACACACACCTCCTTTGAGCACAAAGGAAAAAATACACAAAGACACAGCCCACATTTACAAAGTGGTCACAGAAAATCAGACCAAGAAGTAACAGCCCAATTATTACCAGTCTTCATACCACCTAAAACAAACTCCACCCACTTAGGGGAAAAGAAAGCAAGGGAGGGTTGGGATGGAAGACTCTCCTCATTCTTGTTTTACTAGGCAATGTGATCCAGTTAAAGAAGGGTACATTTATTGAGTATTTACTTATGTGCCGGGTTGTTCTGAGCACTCTACACACGTACAAATTCATTTAATCCTCACAGAACGCTACATGATTAATACTATTACCATCTCATTTTACAACTGATACAGAAGCACTGAGAAGTTAAGTAAACTGCCCAAAGTTACAGCTGGTAAGGACTGGGGCCAGGATTCGATCCTAGACAGTCTGCTTAGCGTCCTCCTTGCTCTTACCTCTTGTTACTGCCAGGAGTCAGGAACTGTGTATCAGTCCAGGGCTACTTTTACTTTCTCTCTGAGATCCAGTTTCTTAATCTGAAATAGAGACCCGTGACCCACCAGCCCTGCATACTGGATGAGAGGATCCACTAAGACTTATGCACAGTCATGTTTTAGCTCTGTACGTACAGAAGGAATATGGGAGTCCTTTGGTCATCTGTGGTTGTACGTCTCTCTCACTGACTCATTCAACAGGCACTCACTAATCAAGTACTTTGCACAAAGAAGTAAGAGCACTGAGGTCTACAGAGATGAAAGCCGTGGCTTTGTCAAGGTCCTCAGTCTGCTGAGAGACAGTGTGCTGTTGTGGGACATAACCAACCTGCTGGGAGAAGTGTGCCTTTGCAGGATTTAATGAGCCTGATAGGAGATAGTGTGCTGAAGAGGTACCTGCACTGAGTTGGGACTCTGGGGGCCTAGATTCAAGTTCTGGCCATGCCAGGCAAGTCATGTCACATGCATGAGCCTCAGTTTCCCCATCTATAAAGTGAGGAGAATGGACTTGACAACCTGCCAGCTATAATATGATGTGATTCTAGGTCTTTCAGGCAGAAGCCACATTTTGTAATTCTGCCCAGGACGGGGTGTCACACTTAAAGTGTGTGTCTGTACAGGATGTGATGCTTTACCCAACTCTTAAATTTGTGAGACAATGTAGAATGGTGGAGTCTGAAGACCTCATTCAAATCCTGGCCCCACTATTTACTGGCTGTATAACCCTGGGCACATCTCTTGTCTTCTGAGCTTTCGATTCCTCATCTATAAGATGGGCTAATCTCCTTTACTTCAAAGTGTTGTTAGGACGAAATCAATCATTATATGTAAAGTGCCTGGCATATGATATTAGGAGCTTGGGTTCTGGAACTAAGTTCTAATCCCTACCTCTTCCACTTGGTAGCTAGAGAGGCCTTGAGCAAGTTACTTAACCTCCCTAAGACTCAGCTGGAAAATGTGAAGTTTAAATGACATAATCCATGTAAATGCCTGGCACATAGTAAGCACTCAATATTAATCATCGTCATGATGGTGTACCTAAGACGTAGGCTGGCCAAGAACATTTATGCAATTCCTTCAACAATTAACTACCGGGTGCCTGTTACGTGCTAGGCATTGTTCTAGGAACCGAGAATTCAGCAGTGTACAAAAAGCCCTACCTTCTGGAACTTATCCTAGGTCTTCTTAATCGACAAACAAGTGTCATATTTAATGAGTTTTTAGTACGGGCCAGTGAACTAGCCGGTAACAACATAAGACACCCATTTTACAGATAGTTTAACTGAGGTGAAAAGGATCCAATTATCCGCCACCATCCCAGGGGCAGTTACTCCCAGCAATTAGGTAGAAGGGGGCGTGGACCGGCTTCCAGGCCCGGCTTCTCCCGCCACCGACGACCCAGCTACAGAAATGAAAACGATCGACCACCGCGTCCCGAGCCCTGCTCCACCCGGGAGACGGTCCTGAGGGCTGGGCCGGCTTCCAGCCCAGACGCGGCGCGCCACCAAGCGCCCCTTCTCCACGCGGGCCGCGCGGCACAGCCCAAAGCCTCGCTAACCCCACGAGCCGGCGAGGCAGAAGGGGAAACTGAGGCCCGGCACAGCAGGTCGGGCGCGGGCCCGGGTCCCCGCACGTCTAGACCAAGCTGGCGAGGCAAGCAGTCCCGGGACCCTGAGGCCGGGGTCGGGCCGCGGCCAGAACTCGGGCCGCAGCCGGGCGGGGATGACTATGCGCTTCGACCACTGAGGGACTGCCGCGCCCAGGGTCAGCGCCCCGGAGCCCCAGGTCGGCCCGACGCGGCCCGCCTCGCGGCGCTACCTGCAGATCCCAGCCGGCTGACTCGAGATAGAAGCGGGCCCTGTCCTCCTCGGCGCCCGTCACCGCCACGAACTCCCTCAGCGCGTCCTGTCGCTCCGCCGCCATCTTTGCCCAGTGCGCCGCCCAAACCGCTCCGGCCGCCGCTGCGCAGCGCCAGCCCCGCCACCGCGTTCCGCCCGGCAGCCGGCCCGGCCCAGCCGCTCAGAGACCCCTCCAAGCGCCGCCCTGCGCGGTGCTCTATGCAAAGTACTCCGTGCGGGAAACCCTGCCGTTCTGCGCCCTCTGTCGGCCGCGGCGCGGACCCGCAGCCTAACGGCGGGGGTAGGAGTGGACGCGGAGAGAGGTGGGCGGGCTGTCCATGTCCCTCTGGGAGGAAGGTCCCCTAAAGGCAGTGGTGTCACTAGGGTTGGTGTTACCCACCCTCCCCATGGGCCTCCTCCCATACTAGGTCATACAGAATCCCCGCATAATAATAATAATAAAAAAGATAAATTAGCAATATTAAAAAGAAAGTTTAATTCAATTGGATATGTTCTATCAAATGTAAATTGTAATGTGTCGCTATTTTTTAAACCATAATTCAAATTTAAAACCTGAAAATTTAATTAAAATCAGATATATATTTGTAAGATGGTGATGTTCTTAAAGAAAGTTAAGAGACTAAAATTTTAAAAAGACTGAATTAAAGAGGCTAAAATTAAAAAAAAACAGTTTATAAAGAAAACGTTCTACATTCTACTTTGGTGAGTAGCGTCTGGGGTCTTAAAAGCCTGTGAGCAGCCATCTAGGATACTCCACTGGCCTCACCCCTTCAGGAGCAAGAGAGAATGAAGAAAACTGAAGATATAAGGGAAAGATTAGTGGAGAGGACTAATGGACCGCAAATACCATGGCCTCTACCAGGCTGAGTTCAGTATGGCTAGATGGTGTCCAGCTACCACCACTGACTGCTCTGACAGGGATCACAATAGAGGGTCCCGAAGAGCTGGAGAAAAATATAGAACAAAATTCTAACTCACAAAAAAAGACCAGACTTACTGGCCTGACAGAGACTGGAGAAACCCTGAGAGTATGGCCCCTGGACATGAAGTCACTCCTGAGGTTCACCCTTCAACCAAAGATTAGACAGGCCCATAAAACAAAATGAGACTAAAGGGGCACACCAGCCCAGGGGCAAGGACTAGAAGGCAGGAGGGAACAGGAAAACTGGTAATGGGGAGCTCAAGGTTGAGAAGGGAGAGTGTTGACATGTTGTGGGGTTGTTAACGAATGTCGTAAAACAATATGTGTACTAACCGTTTAAAGAGAAATTAGTTTGTTCTGTAAACCATCTAAAGTACAATAATAACAAAAAAAGCTGAATTTAAGATTTAAGTTATATTTCTAAACATGTATCAAGAAACATAGCATTTCCCCCACTTCATGTTTTAAGTTGTCAATTCATGTAGTTATCAGAGTTATATAATCAGTTATTATACATGTAAGTTTATTGTCAATTTTAATCATAGAATAATATGTGGTAAATATAGTTGTGAATTGCTTAAATGTAATATTTCTTAGATTATATGAATACTAAGGAAAAAATTGTTTCTTAAAACCTTTCTGCATTGAATTACAACATTGTTAGTTACCTTATTATTTATTTTTTTTATGAGTAACTGAGTGGAAGTCTGTTTTGATTTTTCCCCTTTTAATTACTACTTCATTCTCAAAAAAGTTACTGATATAGGTTCATAAATACTACTTAACCACAATATTGTTGTTGTTAGGTGCCGTCAGTCCGTTCTGACTCATAGCGACCCTATGTAGAAGAGCACTAAACACTGCCCAGTACTGTGCCATCCTCAGAATTGTTGTGCTTGAGTCCATTGTTGCAACCATTGTGTCAATCCATCTCCTTGAGGGTCTTCCTCTTTTTTGCTGACCTTCTATTTTACCAAGCATAATATCCTTCTCCAGGTCTGATCCCTCCTGCAAAGTATGTGAGATGATGTCTTGCCATTCTTACTTCCCAGGATCATTCTGGCTGTACTTTTTCCAAGACAGATTTGTTGGTTCTTCTGGCAGCCCATGGTATATTTAATATTCTTCACCAATACTGTAATTCAAAGGCATCAACTCTTCTTCAGTCTTCCTTATTTGCTGTCTAGCTTTCTCATGCATATGAGGCAATTGAAAATACTATGGTTTGGGTCAGGTGCACCTTAGTCCTCAAAATGACATATTTGCTTTTCAACACATTAAAGAGGTCTTTTGCAGCAGATTTGTGCAATGCAATATGTCATTTGATTTTTTGACTGCTGCTTCTGTGAGCGTTGATTGCGGATCCAAATAAGATGAAATCCTTGACAACTTCAATCTTTTCTCCGTTTATCATGAAGTTATTTATTGGTCCAGTTGTGAGGATTTTTGTTTTCTTTATGTTGAGGTGTAATCCATACTGAAGGCTGTAGTCTTTGATCTTCATCAGTTAAGTGCTTCAAGTCCTCGTCACTTTCAGCAAGCAAGGTTGTGTCATCTGCATATTGCAGGTTGTTAATGAGTCTTCCTCCAATCCTGGGGCACTGTTCTCTCCTTCATATAGTCCAGCCCCTCAGATTATCTGCTTAGCATACAGATTGAGCAGTTATGGCGAGAGGATACAACCCTGACGCACACCTTTCCTGACTTTAAACCACGCAGTATCACCTTGTTCTGTTTGAACGACTGCCTCTTGATCTACGTACAAGTTCCTCATGAGCATGATTAAGAGTTCTGGAATTCCTATTCTTCACAATGTTATCCATAATTTGTTATGATCCACACAGTGGGGTGCCTTTGCGTAGTCAATGAAACACATGTAAACATCTTTCTCGTATTCTCTGCTTTCAGCCAAGATCCACCTGACATCAGCAATGATATTCCTCGTTCCATGTCGCCTTCTGAATCCGGCATAAATTTCTGGCATTTCCTTGTCGATGTACTGCTGCAACCACTTTTGAATGATTTTCAACATAATTTTACTTGCCTGTGATATTAAGGATATTATTCAATAATTTCCACATTCTGTTGGGCCACCTTTCTTTGGAATGGGCACAAGTATGGATCTCTTCCAGTCTGTTGGCCAGGTGTCTGTCCTTCAAATTCCTTGCATACATGAATGTGCACCTTTAGCGCTCCATCTGTTTGTTGAAACATCTCAGTTGGTATTCCATCAATTCCTGGAGCTTTGTTTTTTGCCAGTGCCTTCAGTGCAGCTTGGACCTCTTCCTTCAGTACCATTGGTTCCTAATCATAGGCTACCTCCTGAAATGGTTCAGCATCAACCAATTCTATTTCGTACAGTGACTCTGTATATTCCTTTCATCTTCTTTTGATGCTTCCTGCTTCGTTCAATCTCTTCCCTATAAAAAAAAAAAATCAGTATTGCTACTCTAGGCTTGAATTTTTTCTTCAGGTCTTTCAGCTTGAGGAATGCCCATCGTGTTCTCTGCTTTTGGTTTTCTAACTCTAGGTCTTTGCACATTTCATTGTGATACTTTACTTTGTCTTCTTGAGTCACTCTGTGAAATCTATCCAGCTCTTTTACTTCATCATTTCTTCCATTCGCTTTAGCTATTCTATGTTCAAGAGCAACTTTCAGAGTCTCTTCTGACAGACATTTTGGTCTTTCTTTCCTGTCTTTTTATTGGCATCTTACTTTCTTCATGTATCATGTCCTTGATGTTATTCCACAACTCTCAGGTCTTCAGTCATCAGTGTTCAATGTGTCAAATCTATTCCTGTGATGGTTTCTAAATTCAGGTGGGATATAGTCAAGATTGTATTTTGGCTCTTGTGGAGTTGCTCCAATTTTCTTCAGCTTCAACTTGAACTTGCATATGAGCAATTGATGGTCTGTTCCACAGTCGACCCTGGCTGTGTTCTGACCGATGATATTGAGCTTTTCCATTGTCTCTTTTCACAGATGTAGTTGATTTGATTCCTGTGTATTCCATCTGCAAAGATCCACGGGTATAGTTGGCCATTTATGTTGTTGAAAAAAGGTATTTGCAATGAAGAAGTCTTTGGTCTTGCAAAATTCTATAATGTAATCTGTGGCATTTCTACTACCAAGGCCATATTTTCCAACTACCAATCCTTTTTCTTTGTTTCCAACTTTCACATTCCAGTCACCAGTCATTAATTATGAGTGCATCTTGATTGCATGTTTGATCAATTTCAGACTGCAAAGTTGGTAGAAATCTTGCAATTTCTTCATCTTTGGCCTTAATGGTTGGTGTGTAAATTTGAATAACAGTCGTATTAACTGGTCTTCCTTGTAGGTGCATGGATATTATCCTATCACTGACAGAATTGTACTTCAGGATAGATCTTGAAATATTCTTTTTGACAACGAATGTGACACCATTCCTCTTTGACTTGTCATTCCTGGCATAGCAGACCATATGATTATCTGATTCAAAATGGCCAATCAATACCAGTCCATTTCATCTCACTAATGCCTAGGATAGGAGCCCTGATGGCACAGTGGTTAAGAGCTCAGCTGCTAATCAAAAGGTTGGCAGTTGAAATCTACCGGCTATTCTTTGGAAACCCTATAGGGTAGTTCTACTCTGTCCTATAGGGTCGCTATGAGTCAATTGACAGCAATGGATTTTTTTTCTTTTTAATGCCTAAGATATTGATCTTTATGCTCTCCAGTTCATTTTTGACAACTTCCAATTTTCCTAGGTTCATACTTTGTACATTCCATGTTCTGATTATTAACGGATGTTTGCAGCTGTTTCTTCTGATTTTGAGTCGTGCCACATCAGCAAATGAAGATCCTGAAAGTGTGACTCCATCCACATCGTTAAGGTTGACTCTACTTTGAAGAGGCCACTCTTTCCCACCTAAGGGTTCATTTTCCAGCACTATAATGGGCTCAAGCATGACAACAATCATGAGGATGGTGCAGGTCCAGGCAGTGTTTTGTTCTGTTGTACATAATGTTGCTATGAGTTAGAACCGATTTGACAGCACCTAACAACAACAACATATTAGACAATGTTCTGCTGCTGTTCGTAAGGTTTTCACTGGCCAGTTTTTTCAAAAGTAGACTGCCAGGTCCTTCTTTCTAGTCTCTTAGTCTGGAAGGTCCACTGAAACCTGTCCACCAAAGGTGACCCTGCTGGTATTTGAAATACCAGTGGCAAAGCTTCCAGTGTCATAGCAACACGCAAGCCACGACAGTACAACGAACTGACAGATGTGTGGTGGCTTAACTACAATAAAAAAAACACCTAGCTAAAACACCAGAAAATGTAACAAAATCAGCGACTATAAAAACACAGGCAGCAGTGAAAACAACAGTGCTGCTTGTAGCGCATGCAGATGAAACCATGTGGTTTGAAGTGTCCTTGTAATTTGGTAATAATGACAGCTCTTACTGGAGGGTATTAAAAAAAAAAAAAATTAGAAGGTTCAAAAAGGAAATTAGCATAAAGTTTTAGCCTTGTAGTTATATTGATACCTGTAAGCTTAATACCAAGCTTGGCTGATGAAAAACGTTTTTGTTGTTATAACTAACTACAAGGATACTTTTATAAAAAAAATAAATTTCTGCTGAAACACCACACAAAAATTTTATAGACAGTCATTTTGATGTTACCCCCTCTGACAGTGTCACCTGTTGGGGTCTGTACCTCTGCACCCCCCTAGTGACGCCACTGCCTAAAGGAGTCAGATTCAGAATTATTCTTTGACTCATTACCTTATTTCATTCATTCATTCATTCTTTACTTGTTCAAATATTAACTGAGTGTTACCAAGGGCCCGGTAACCAAGGGTTGGGGATGTGATAGTGCAAAAGACGAAGTCCTTGCCTTCATGTGGCACGCATTCTAGGAGAAAAAAACAACAAAAAACCCAACAGACCTTTAACAACATATCACTCATTTCTTCAGAACCCTTCTGTCTTTGTCATCTAATGCTGCTATAACAGAAATATCACAAGTGGATGGGTTTAACAAGGAGAAGTTTATTCTCTCACAATCTAGTAGGCTAGAAGTCTGGATTCAGGGTGCCAGCTCCAGAGAAAGGCTTTCTGCCTCTGTTGGCTCTGGAGGAAGGTCCTTATCATCAATCTTCCCTTGGTCTGGGAGCTTCTCTGCATAGGAACCCCAGGTCCAAAGGATGTGCCCTGCTCCTGGCATTGCTTTCTTGGTGGTATGAGGTCCCCCTGTGTCTCTGCTCACTTCTCTCTTTTATATCTCAAAAAAGTTTGACTTAAGACACAATCCAATCTTGTAGATTGAGTCTACATAACTGCCACTAATCCCATCGCATTAACATCGTAAAACCCAGTACCCAGTGCCTTTGAGTCGAGTCCGACTCATAGCCACCCTATAGGACAGGGTACAACTGCCCCACAGAGTTTCCAAGGAGCGCCTGGTGGATTTGAACATAGAGATAGGATTTACAACACATAGGAAAATCACATCAGATGACAAAATGCTGGATGATCACACAATACTGATAATCATGACCTAGCCAAGTTGACAGATATTTTGGGGGGACACATTTCAATCCATGACACCTTCCATGGTTCCCCATCTTGCTTTCTGTGAAAGTCAAAGTCCTACAGCCTGCCAGGGCCATGGATTTGCGCCAATCCCCTCGTCTTGTCTCCTAGGAACCCCACTAACTTCCTCAGCTCCCGCCACACTGGCCTCCCATTGTTGTTCTTGGAAGGTGCCAGGCATGTATTTGCCTCCAATGTAAATGCCTTTGCGTTTGCTACTCCCTCTGCCTGGAACACCTTTCCCTCCAGGACTGGCAGGACACTCCCTCACTTCTTTAGACCTCTTCCTGAAGGGCACTGTCTCAGACACAATACTGTCCTCCAGGTCCTAGAGTCCTTTGCCCTAGTGCTTCCTGTCGCCCTATCTAGAATTCTCTTCCCTTTGCTCCTGCTCCTCCTTTGGGTATCAGTTTAGGTGTCCCATCCTTAAGGAGTCCTTCTTGGGTCCCAGGCTCAGCCAGGAAGCCCCTGCACATGCCCTGTGACACCATGTTAAATGTTCACCTCCCAGACCTAGCCAGAATCCCTGGGACTATAATATGTCCAGCACAATATGGTCTCCTTGTTAGGAGCACCAGCTGTGGACTCAAACAGCCTGGGTGTTGAAGCCCAGACCTTACTGCTTGTATGGTCTTGGGTAGATTATCCCTGTAAGCCTCAATTTCCTGATCTGTAAAACGGGGCTCCTAACAGTAACTACCTGAGGGAGGTACAAACCAAACCCATTGCCATCGAGTTGATTCTAACTCATAGTAGCTCTATAGGACAGAGTAGAACTTTCCCCATAGGATTCCCAAGGAGTGGCTGGTGGATTCGAACAGCTGATCTTTTGATTAGCAGCCAATCTCCTAATCACTGTGCCATCCGAAGGAGACATGGGGATTCAATTTAAAGTGCAGAGAACAGTGCCTCGCACTTGTAAGCCCTCGGCAAATGTTAGCTGTTATTTTATATCCGGTGACCAACCTAGTCACTGGCATTAAATAGCCACTTAACGATTATTGGTTGAATGAATGAAGGAGAGAACGAATGAAACATGGAACCCATTTGTTTTCCAGATGAGAAGTACAGAGGCCAGCGTCTGAGAGTAAGAATACAGGAGAGGTACCTGGAGCCATGAGGGCTGTTGGGCTGGATAGGATGAGACTCAATTTCAAGTTTCCCGTAAAATGAATGCCTTTGTGGTGAGGAGAGATGGCCTGAGACCCACAAATGCTTAGTCTCATTGTGAAGTGGCCACAAAACAGCTGTCTTCAGGGTTCGTCGTGGTGTTGGCCTGGATCTCCCTGGATATCTGGTGACCAGGTAGGCCTCTCACCCTCTCAGGGCCTCAGGGCTTACGTTTGAGCAAGGGTAGGGGCAGCAACCCTGTGTCCTCAGCATTCTCAGATCGACACTCTTTTTTATAACAAGAGTTTGTATTAACCCCTTTACTACCTTAAGTGGAATTCAGAGATAATAAAAATCAACATCATGCCTTAACCAGAGAAATAAAGGCAAAATAATTTGGAATACTACCACTTGTTTGTCAGTTTGTCAGGCTATGGTGGCTTGCATGTCATTATGAAGATGGAAGCTACGCCACTGGTATTTTAAATACCAGCTAAGTCACCCGTGGTGGACGGATTTCAGCAGAACTTCTAGAACATGATAGACTAGGCAGAAAGGCCTGGCAATCTACTTCTGAAAATCAGCTAATGAAAACCCTATGGATTACAACAGAAGTCTGTCCAATATAGTGCTGGAAAATAAGCCCCCTAGATTGGACCAAAAAAACCCCAAACCCACCGCCGTCAAGTCGGAAGTCACTCAAAATACACAGTGGCTGAGACAATGGACTTGAGCATACCAACGATGATGAAGATAGCACAGGACGAGGAAATGTTTCATTCTGTTGTACATGGGTGTGATAGATCGAATTATGTCTCCCCAAAAATGTGTGTATCAACTTGGTTAGGCTGTGTAGTTGTCCTCCACTTTGTGATTATAATTTTATGTTGAGATGATTAGGGTAGAACTGTAACACCGCCCTTACTCAGGTCACCTCTCTCATCCAAAGTACAGGGAGTTTCCCTGGGTTGTGGCCTACACCAACTTTTATCTCTCAAGAGATAAAAGGAAAGGGAAGCAAGCAGAGAGTTGGGGACCTCATACCACCAAGAAAGCAGCGCCAGGAGTGGAGGGCGTCCTTTGGACACAGGGTCCCTGCGCCTGAGAAGCTCCTTGACCAGTGGAAGATTGAGGACAAGGACCTTCCTCCAGAACCGACAGAGAAAAAAACCTTCCCCTGGAGCCGACACCCTGAATTTGAACTTGTAACCTACTAGACAGTGAGAAAATAAATTTCTCTTTGTTAAAGCCACCCACTTGTGGTATTTCTGTTATAGCAGCACTAGATGACTAAGATAACAGGGTTGCCATGAGTTGGAGCCAACTCAGCGCAACAATTACAATTTGGAATAAAAAAATATATAATTCAATCCTCAGGCATAAGGACAATACAAGAGAAAATGAAGCAGTTAGATGCTTGCCTTTCTGTAGTGAACTGTTTGATGGGTGACTAAAATTTTGTGTGTTGCTATGGGGGTGACATAATTTTTCAAAACAAAACAAAAAAAACCTCTTAATGGAGTTTTGAATAACACAAAGTACAATCTTCCCTCCATTGACACAATAGTTGCGTTCTGGGAAATTCAGTGTGTATTTAAACCATGCAAAAATACTTGAAGTTTACACGCCAAAGGAGTGGGTTCTAGTCGCTTTTTGCCTGCACTGGGGCCTGGCAGGACACCTGACAGACAGGTGGGGGGTGGGGCTGCACTCTAGACCACCTTTTGTGGTGAGAGACTCTCCTCCCCATTGCAACCATCAGTAAAACTGATTCCTACTCTCTTCATCGCTGTGACTAGGGTAGAAGTATGTGTGGTACTGGAATGGGGTTAGGGGTGAATGTGGGGCTGGGGTGGGTCAAGAGGTGGTAGTAGCAGGGCTTCAAGGTAGGGGTGAGGCTGGAAGTAGTCGTGGTGGGGGACTTGGAGATGGAGCTAGGGATGCTCCCCCCCAACTTTCCAGAAGGTTCAGGAGGCCAGAGACTCATTCATGCTTGGCTGCCAGCAAGGTCTTTCACCCAGGAAACTGTTGATGACCTGCCCAACATCTGTGGGTGTTTGGCTCCTCAAGCTCCAGCTGTTGGATGATATTGAAGTCCCAAAACTCAGATGTCACCCCTTCTTTACTTTTGTGCCACTGGGGAAAGCCCTTTCTGAGGGCAGGGATCCCTGGCCCCTGGGGCATCCTTCACCTGTAATACTAACTGTTGCTAGGTGCCGTAAAGTTGATTTCTGCTCATAGAGACCCTACATGATGGAGTAGAATAGCCCTATAGGGTTTCCTAGGCTGAAATCTTCCAACCCATGAGCATGGTATGTTTTTCCACTTATGTAGATCTTTTTTAGTTTCTCTCAGTAGTGTTTTATAGTTTTCCTTGTATAAGTCCTTTACATTCCTGGTATCTTAGTCATCTAGTCCTGCTGTAACAGAAATACCACAAGTGGATAGCTTTAACAAAGAAAATTTTATTTTCTCACAATCTAGTAGGCTAGAAGTCCATTTCAGGGCATCAGCTCCAGGGGAAGGCTTTTTCTCTCTATTGGCTCTGGAGGAAAGTCCCTCTCGTCCAGCTTCCCCTGGACTAGATGCTTCTCAGCACAGGAACCCCGTATCCAAAGGAAGCGCTCTGCTCCCAGTGCTTCTTTGTTGATGGTATGAGGTCTCCCTCTCTGTTTGCTTCCCTTTCCTTTTATCTCTTGTAAGATAAAAGGTGGTGCAGGCCACACTCCAGGGAGACTCCCTTTACATTAGATCAGGGATGTGACCTTGGTAAGGGTGTTACAATTCCACTCTAATCCTCTTTAACATAAAATTACAATCACAAAATGGAGAACAATCATACAATACTGGGAATCATGGTCAAACCAAGGTGACACATATTTTTGAGGGACAAAATTCGATCCATGATACCTGGTTAGGTTTATTCCAGGGTATTTTATTCATTTGGGGGCTATTGTAAATGGTATTCTTTTCTTGATTTTCTTTTCAGAATCCTCCTTGTTAGTGTAAGGGAACCCAACTGATTTTTGGGTGTTGATCTTGTACACTGCCATTTTGCTGAATCCTTTTATTAGTTCCAGTAACTTTCTTGTGGAGTCTCTGGGATTTTCTATGTATTGGATCATGTCATCTGCAAATAAGGATAGCTTTGCTTCTTCCTTTCGAATTTGAATTCCCTTTCTTGTCTTGTTGCTCTAGCTGGGACTTCCAGTACAATATTGAAAAGAGTGGTAATAAAGGGCATCCTTGTCTCATTTCCATTCTTAGGGGGAATGCTCTCAATCTTTCTCCATTTAAGAATAATGTTGGCTGTTGGTTTTGCATATATGCCCTTAATTATGCCTAGGAATTTCCCTTCTTTTCCTATTTTACTGAGAGTTTTTATCCAGAATAGATGCTGAATTTTGTCAAGTGATTTTTCTGTGTCAATTGAGATGATTATATGATTCTTTTCCTTTGTTTTATTTATGTGGTGGGATTAGGTTGATTGATTTTCTAATGTTGAACCATCCTTGCATCCTTGGTTATGTATCCCACTTGATCATGATGTATTATTTTTTTTGATATGTCGTTGAATTCTGTTGCCTAGAATTTTGTTGAGAATTTTTGCGTCTATATTCACAAAGGATATTGATCCGTAATTTTCTTTTTTAGTAGTGTCTTTGCTTGGCTTTGGTATCAGGGTTATGCTGGCTTCATAGAATGAATTAGGGAGTATTCCTTCCTTTAATATGTTCTAAAATAGTTTGAATAGAATACTCTTCTCTGAATATCAAAAACCAAACCCATCACCATTGAGTTGATTCCAACTCATAGCAACCCAATAGGGCAGAATAGAACTGTCCCATAAAGTTCTCAAGGAGCGGCTGGTGAATTCAAACTGCTGACCTTTTGATTAGTTCTTAACCACTGTGCCACCAGGAATCCATCTTTTCTGAAATATTTGATAGAATTCTCCAGTGAAACCATCTGGGTCGGGGTTTTTTTGGGGGGGGGAGTTTTTTTTTTTTTTTGACCTAGGCTGAAATCTTTATGGGAGCATATGGCCAGGTCTGTTTTCCTATGGAGCAGCTGTGAGTTTGAACCACCGACCTTTTGGTTAGCAGCCGAGCATTTAACCGCAGCACCGGTAATATAATATCCAAAACTCCCAAACCAACTGCTATATATAGAGTTCTTACTCATGGTGGCCCCATGTGTGTCAGAGTAGAACTGTGCTCTACAGGGTATTTAATGGCTGATTTTTTTAGACATAGGTATTGCCAGGCCTTTCTTTTGAGGTGTAGCTGGGTAGGTTCGAAATTCCAACCTTTTGGTTAGTAGCTGAGGGCTTAACAGTTTATACCACTCGGGACTCCAATGTTTATCGAGCACTTACTATGCCCTGGAAACCCTGGTGGCATAGTGGTTAAAAGCTACAGCTACTAACCAACAGGTTGGCAGTTGAAATCCCCCAAGAGCTCCTTGGAAACCCTATGGGGGCAGTTCTACTCTGTCCTACAGGGTCGCTATGAGTTGGAATCAACTCGGCAGCAGTGGGTTTGGTTTTACTATGCCCCAGACCCTTTCGAGATACATTAATTCATTTCATCTGCTTGATAACCCTATGAAGTGAGTTCTATGATCAGCATCCCCACTTTATAGATAGGAGAATGTCGACTCCATAGTAAGTTTTCACCCAAGCAGTCTGGTCCCTGAGTGTGTTCCTAAACACTATACCTCCCAGCCTCTCTTTGGCCTGCGGGACTGTGCTTGCCAATTCCTACCTCCTGTTTCAGGAGGTGGCTCTTCATAGTCTGAGTGGAGGAGTTTGGGGGCAGTGATTTGATCCACCCCTAGCTCCATCTCCAGGTCCCACCACCTCTACTACTTCCAGCCTCACCCCTACCTCGAAACCCCACCACCCACCACCTTCTAAATCACCCCAACCGGATGCTCACCCCTGTGATGGTTAAGGTTGTGTGTCAACTTGGCTGGGCCATGTTTCTCAGTGGTCCGGCAGCTATGATGTTGTTTGGTAGTTATGTAATGATGTAGTCATCTCCTTGATGAGATCTGATATAAATGTAATCTCCTCCATGTTGAGATCTGCTATGAGCAGCCAATTAGTTGAAAGGAAGTTTCCTTGGGGGTGGGTCTGCATCCAATATATATGGGCTTTCTGGCAAAGCCTGCAGGCTTTTACTCTGCACTGGATCCTGCATTTGGCTCATCATCCTCTGAACGCCAGTTCTCGGAACTTAAGCCAGCAGCCTGTCATCTTACCTGTCGCTCTTGGGTTCGTCAGCCTCCGCAGCCCATGAGCCAGCAACCTGTTGTCTGACCTGCTGATCTTGGGTTCGTCAGCCCCTGCAGCTATGTGAGTGAGGAGAAGCTTCCAGTCTGACACCTGACCCACAGGGCTGGGATTTCTAGGCTCTACAACTGCATGAGCCATTTCCTTAATACAAATCTCTCTCTCTCCCTATTTATATATACACTGCACTGATTTTGCTTCTTTAGAGAACCCAGCCTAAGACAACCCTTAACTTCATCTCAGCACCACAAGCACCCCTACTCTCCAAGGCCCTTCTCTGCTCATTCTTATCCCAAGCTGCTTGGTGGAGGAATTTACTGATTCCTTAACTGATGTTCAAAACCCCCCAGAGGCTCCTACACATGGAAGCAGCTAGTACCTCTCACCCCATCTCTACTACCACCACCTCAGCAAAGTTGGGACTATTTCTACTTCTTTTTACAACTTCCCCAAAACAATTAATGATAATAATAATAAAATAACAATACTGCCCTCCTATGCATGGAAAGATGCTTAACCTCACTAGTCAGCAACGAGACCAAATCAAAACCACGACAACATGCCCTTCTACCTCATCCAGCTGGCCAACATTTTACAAGTCTGACCATATCAAGTACTGTGGAGAATGTGAGGCAACAAGAGTTGCCTCGTGCCTGGTGGGAGTGTATGTTAGTGTGACGGCATTGGAACACAATTTGGCAAACCTAGTTGAGTTGCAGAGGCCCCTATAGAGTGGACTCTGTGCCTCCTTGTCCTCAGGCTCTGGGGCCTTGGAATATCTGAGTTGAGGTACCCTCTATGGAGGAGCTGGCATGGAGGCTGGTCCTGGGCAGGCTTGTCAAGGCTCCTTGTGGGTGGAAGAGGATGGGACAAGGACCGTGGGAGGGAAGAAAGGAGGTAAAGAAGAGCAGCAGGGAAGGAACAAACAGCAGAAGGGGAGGGGGAAACACAGACACTCTGGGAGGCCTGCAGTGAGGCCTCTGACCTCCCACAGTCCAGATCAGCAGAAAGTGTTCATGGGAGAAGAAAATAAGACATGCCTGAGACTTCTGGGCATCTCACATGCTGAGGGAGGCCTGCTGGTGGGGGCTGTGAGTCCCTGTGGCTCACTTCCTGCTTGTCTTTGGTTGGCCATCTTGCCTGTCCAGTGTCCCAGGCCCCAAAGCAGAGGAAAGGCTGTACTGACAGTCTTTGACTCCCTCCCATTCATTCCCCACCCTTTAATCAATCAAGCAGCCCGCCCACCAACCAAAACCAGTTTCCCCTGAGTTGACTCCGACTTAGGGTGACCTCATGTGTGTCAGAGTAGAACTGATTTCAGTGACTGATTTTTCAGAAGTAATCATCAGGCCTTTCTTCTGAGGCACTTACGGGTGGACTGGAACCTCTAACCTTTAGATTAGCAACTGAGAGCTTTAATTGTTTGCATCATCCAGGGACTCCAAAAAACCAATTCCTGTAGAGTCTACTCCAATCTTGGATTAACCATCTTTTGTTTTATTTGCCAGCACCCTCTCCGCTTCTTCAGGGGACTGCTTTCCCTACCTCCCACCCCCTGCCATGTGCCTATAAGACTTGCTGCCAACTAGCTCTGAAAGGACAGGCAGCGCCCTCTGGTGGCTGAAGCCACAAGGCAAGGGGCTCAGACTCTGTGGGCTCCCACCCATCCTACAGTTTGGAGGACGGTGGCTGTAGTGTATTCAGACAACACATAGTAACAATCATTTAGTGCTTCTCCTGTGCCAGGCACAGTCAACGCTTTATGTGCATCAGTGCATTTTATTCTCAAAACTACTAATTAGGGAGGTACTTGGCATAGTGGTTAAGTGCTACGGCTACTAACCGAAAGGTCAGCAGTTCGAATCCAACAGGTACTCCTTGGAAACTCTGTGGGGCAGTTCTACTCTTCCCTATGGGGTCACTATGAGTTGGAAGCGACTTGATGGCAACAGGTTTGGCTTTTTGGCTTTTTGATGTAATATTAGCTTACAGATAAGAAAATCACATCCCACAGACTCACACTTCCACAACTCCTCACACTCACACACACACTGAAGGAAAGAAACTCAACCAACTAGTGGAATTAAGATTTGAACCTGTGTAAGACTTTTTTCTTTTTTTAAGACCATGAACTTCTCCTTCACCTTATACACCCCATTAGATGTTTAGAGAGGGTGCAATAGGTGCTAAGAATTTGGCTTGGTGCTTGCTATTCCTGCTCCAAGTCAAGTACACTCTTGCCTCAGGGCCTTTGCACTTGCTGTTCCTTCTGCCTAGAAAGCTCTTCCTCCCAGACATCTGCAGGGCTTCCTCCCTCATTTCCTTCAGGTCTCAGCTCAAGTGTCACTTTATCGGTGAGGCCTTTTTTGACCACCCTAAATAAAATCATGTCCCCCTCACCAGCACCTTCCATGCCCCCCCCCCACCCTGCTGCATCATTGCCCTCAGCACTTACTACCACGGAACATGTTACATGTCTGTGTTTACTTGTTCATCGGCTGTCTTCCCCAGCAGGAGGTAAGCTCTGAGAGAGTAGGCTTTTCTGTCTTATTCTCAGCACACTCATTAGTGCCTGACACATAGTCAGCCCTCAATCGCTTTTTGAAAAGGGGCTACAATGGTGACATGTCAGGTCCCTGCCCTGAGAGAGCTCAAATTCTAGTGGGGACAACTAATACTCACCAAGGAAATAAATACACAGACACCCACCACACACTCACACACACTCCCCTACACACACTCATACACACACACTCTGATACCCTCTCACATTCTCACACACACTCACAACTGCCACACCCAACACACTCACACACACACTCACACATGCACACACAATTTTTCGGGTAGGAGCAAGTGCTATGAAGAAAACTCAAGCTGCATAAGGTAAGCGGGCGTGATGGGGGAGTATTAGTGGATGCAGTGATGGAGGGAGGCCTCTCAAAGGCAATAGCTGGGCAGAGACTCGAATGAATTAAGGAGTTTGGTGTGGTCAAGGCTCAGGAGGGTCCTGGAGTGGAGTCAGGGTAAGGTGGATGATGAGGTCAGAGAGGGGGCAGAGACCAGGGCCTGCAGGATGGGACATTTGCCAGGCAGAGCACAAAACCACCTCTAGTCACTGTGGAGGCCCAGTTCCATGCTTCCCTGCTGTATGAGCTTCTTGTGGCTGTTGTAACAAATCACCATAAAGTGGGTGTTTTAAAACAAATTTATTCTCCCACAGTTCTGGAGGTTGGAAGTCCAAAATCAGCTTTACTGGGCTGAAATCAAAGTGTCGGCAGGGCCCTGCTTCCTCCAAAGGTTCTAGCAGAGAATCTGTTCCTTGCCTCTTCCAGCTTCTGGTGGCTGCCAGCATTCCTTGACTTGTGGCTACATCACTCCAGTGTCTGCCTCCGTGGTCAAGTTACCACATGTCAAATCTACCTCTGTGTCTCTCTCTCATAAAGACACTTGGGACTACATTTAGAGGACACCAGGGTAGTCCAGGATATTTTCCCATCTCAAAACCCTTCATCACATCTGCAACGTCCTTTCTTGCCATATAAGGTAACGTTCACAGGTTCCAGGGTGCAGGACAAGGATATCTTTAGGGAACCTACCACACCTGCATCTTAGGCTAAATTAATGTCCCCTTTGGCTTTGGTGTTTTCCAGTTGTTTTTTTGTTGCTTATAACCAAAGACATCCAGATGAATCCCCACATATTCGGTGCTCATAAATGCTTGCAGGGAAAGAGAGAAGGGAAGTAACACTCATTGAGCATCCACAGTGTACGCAGCACATAGTAGGCCCTCAGGAAGCATTGAATTGAGTTGGTTTTATGCAATGCAGAAAAGTCTGCGTTCTTACCCTTGATGTCCAGGGAGGTGAAATGACTTAGGTAAAGGCTCGCGGTGAGGGAGTAGGGCCTTAAAGATTAGAAGACAGGAGTCTGACCCCAGGGCCTGGACGTGTTCCTCTACTCCAGGGCTTCTCAGCCTCGGCACCACTGACACTTCATCGCTACTCGCTGCCGTCGAGTCGTTCCGACTCACCGAGACCCCGCATGTGTCAGAGTAGAACTGTACTCCATAGGGTTTTCAATGGCCTATTTTTCAGAAGTAGATCACCAGGCCTTTCTTCCAAGGCACCTCTGGGTGGACTCGAACCTCCAACCTTTTGGTTAGCAGTCAAGCACATTACAGCCAAGTACCACCCAGGGATTCCACTGACACTTTGGATCAGGTAATTCTTTTCTGTGTGGGGCTGTACTGTGTACGGTAGGATGTTTAAGCAGCATACTTGGCCTCTATCCACTAGATGGCAGTAGTACCCCCCAAGTTGCCACGTCCAGAAACGTCTCCAAAAACCAAAAAAACCCAAACCTGTTGCTGTCAAGTGAATTCCGACTCATAGCGACCTGATAGACCAGAGTAGACCTGCCCCATCAGGGTTTCCAAGGAGCACCTGGTGGATTCGAACTGTCGATCTTTTGGTTAGCAGCCAAACTCTTAACTACTATGCCACCAGGGTTTCCAAACATTGCCAAGTGTCCTGTGGGGGTAAAATGGACGCAAACCTCCAACTTTCTGGTTAGTAGCTGGGTTAGCAGCTGAGCAAGTTAACCGTTTGGAGGGGCTCCCTTCTGGCCTAAGCAGCTGTTATTTAAGGTCCTTGTTATAGTTGCCAAGCCTGCTTTCTAACTATTACAGGCACCCCAGCCAGCTGCAGTGAGGAAAGAAGGTGGGCGGGGGGAGGGGGAAGAAGGATGTCAGTGAAGGATCACAGGTGGTCTGCTGTTCGAGCTCAGAGATGCTCAGAGAAACTTTTGGGAAGAGGACTCTGAGGTGGGTCTTGAAGGATGAGAAAGATTTGGAGAGTTGAGGAAAAGGGGGGATACTCCCCAAAGGGCTGTGACAGGAGCCAGGGCATTGAGAAGAGACCTGAGCAAACCCCTGAAGGACAAGGAGCACTTGAACAGGCTGAGAGGTGAGAGGATGGCACACTAGAAGGGAGCCCAGTGCAAAGGGGGAATTTCACCAGGAGAATTGAAACCAGGCACAGGGATCCAAGAGTTTATCATGAGACCTTGTGGGCATCTGGCGACTAGAACTGGAGGGAGAGAAATGGTTGGGGAGCCCTGGCCTCTCTCCAGCTCAGAGAACCCCTTCCAGGGCTGATCCTTCATCCCTGACCCTTACTCCCATACAGAGATGTGTACAGCTCTGCTGATTCTGGGATCTTGAAGCCTTCTTGCCAAGTTCTTCTCCGGTAGACAGCCAGGGCCAGCAGGAGTGCAGCCAAGGTCACTGCCTTCAGCCCCAAGACTGCAGGTAAGAATGTAGACAAGAGGCCTGGGGGACATAGGGGAGAGCTCAGGTGGGACCCTTGTGAGTGACCCACAGCCCACACCTTGGAGCCCCCTGTTGGTACCCCCATGGGTGGGGTCTGCCCCAGATGTTGCATAACTCCTAGGACCACATCCTTTCTAGACTGGGGAAGGAGATCGAAGACTCCTGAGCCAGAAGAGGCCTTGATCAGTATCCCACCTGTACCTGCAGCCATCTTGACAGCATCTCTGACTGCTGATAATAACAAAAGCAGCTTTAATTTATCGACTTCTCAGCTACTCTGTAGCTGTACAGACCATGAGTGAATCACTTCCCAATTATGTAATTTAATCCTCATATCAACCCTGTAAAGTAGAATAATGGTCTCATTTTTATAGGTGACTACATAGGCCCAGAATGGGAAGTGATTTGCTCAGGGCCATATGAGTCAAAGAAGAAGGGATGGGACCCAGGCAATCTGGCTCCCAGGAGTGATGGGAACAGGGCTGAGCATCAGGGAGGTAACCTGGCTGCTTCTGTCCCTGAGGGTTAACACTGTTGTACCAGGCACTGTTCTAGGCACTTGGGATGAGTGATCTCATTGGACCCTTACGCAATGCCATGAGGGCAGCTTTCTGATTCCAATTCCTCCCAGTTCATAGAATACAACACCAGAGACTCAAGGAGCCCACCATTATATAGCAAAGAAAGCTGCAATCCAGGCCTGGCTGCCAAGCCCTGTTCTTCAGCATTGTTCTTCAAATCCTCGCAGTATATCCCTACCCTCTGAATGGTGGAGTTTCACTACCTCTAAAGCAAGACTGTCCACTGAACAACTGGACAACTCTGCCTGTTAGAAAAATTTTTCTTTAGTTGAGGAGCTTTAACTTGGCTCCCTGGGTCCCTGGTTCTGTGGTTGAGATGGAGTTCTGGGAAGTTTTTGGCAGCATATGGCCTTTGAAAGTCTGGGACTGCTCCCTTCCCAAGCTCATTCCATCTGTGGCCACCTGTGAGGGGCTGAAAAACTCCACTGGAGGTAGGTACACTCACCTGTCAAAGATGTCCAGTCTGAAGAACCGTAGATGAATTCTCCCTCTTGGAGAGAGGTGGGTTTTGCTGCAAAGGGGAACAGACATTCTCACATTTCCCCCTTTATTTTCTCTCCTGCTACTTCCTGATTCTCTATCCTAGGATCTGGGGCATGTAGGTGAGTCTGCTCATTTCTACCTGGGTAAGGGCCAGACGACAAACCTCGTGACTTTGAAGGACTACTCAGACTTTCTACTTGAACATCTCTAAAGAAAGACTTAGACTCTCTACTTGAACATCTCTAGGATAGGGAAAAGGCCTCATTCATTTCATTGTCCTCAGCACTTAGCACAGTGCTGGACACTGAACAGGCATTCAACAGATGTTTGTTGAATCATTGGTGATCTATACAAAGCGCAGCGGAAGCCCAGAATCAGGAGAGACTAACTCTGCCTGGGAGGAAGAGAAGGTTTCATAGAGAGGAGCCATTTATTCTGGGCCTTGAAGAATGGGTAGGAGTTTTCCAGAGGAAAAGAAAAGGCATTCCAGGGAGAGGGAATAGCTTATGCAAAGGCACTGAGGCTGAGAAGAGCTGGTCTGTTTGGGACAAGGTGAAAATTACCTTGTGAGTCCCCCCTCTTGACATGTCCCCAGGACACTGTGTTTCCTATCTCACCTCTCACTGTCAGCCTGGTGCCCTGTCCAGACAGGTATTGTCTGTTAAGTTTCCTCTGAAACTTTACACAATAGTAGGTGCCTTCATCCTCAATGGAAACGCCTCCTAGGAGAATGCTGAAGTCATTGTCAGAGGCCCGGACTGCTGTCACGTTGGGGTGAGAAATGCCTTCGAAGTTGTAAATAGCCTCCCGGCTCAGACCAGTCCCCCGGAACCACCTGATGGGTCCTGGAGGACCATTTCCAAGCACTGTACAGTTCAGGATGACAGTGTCTCCAGTGGTCACAGACACTGACTCCTGAGGCTGGATGATCCAGAGGTCTGGCTCTGGGTCCTCAGCTCCTGAAGCCAAAGAGACAGTCCTTGTTAGATATCCTTGCTTCCTTCATTATTCACTCATTTCCCTCACTCATAGTCTCTCCTCCTTCCCCTTCTCCTGACTCCTTCCTGGATTCCCTCATTACTCACAAGCTGACTCAATCAGTAAAGAATTTCTGATTTACTATATGTGCCAATGATGTTGCTGTTATTGTTAGTTGCCGTCAAGTTGAATCTGACTCATGATGATCCCATGTGTGCAGAATAGAACTGTTCCATAGGGTTTTCAAGGCTGTGACCTTTCGGAAGCAGATCTGCAGGCCTGTCTTCCAAGGCGCCTTTGGGTAGGTTTGAACCACCAAGCAGCATTCAACCATTTGTGCCACCTGGGGACTCCTACATGCCAATGTTAGATCTGGGAAAATGAAGCGCAGTAAGACAGACGAATGTCCTGCCTGAAGAAGTCCTTAGTCTGATGGTGATAACAGTCAAGAAAATCTCCCTGAGGGTGGAAACCCAGAGAAGACAGCTATCAGAACTTGGAAAGAGCCAGGAAAGGCTCCCAAAATGCTTGTGTCAAGTTGAGATGAACTCCACACATCCAGACACTCTCCACGTCAACAGTTTGCAGGGCGATTTCCCAAGCATCCTTTCTTTTATTCAATTACCTCAGTGAGCTTTCAAGTGGGAATGATGTTTCCCTATTTTCCAAATTCAGCTCTTAAAGTGTGTAGAGCTGAAGCCATTGATTTGAGGGCTCACTGGCACAGCCACTGAAACCCTTATGGAGCAGTTCTACTCTGAAACAATGGGATCACCATCAGTCAGAATTGACTTGATGGCAACTGGTTTTTCTTTTTTTTTGGTATTGAATAACAGACCCAGGATTTTATTATCTAGGTCACTATGAGTGGAATTCTAGATACCATAACTTGAGGAGTACAGTTTGACTGGATTATCAGTTCTATTCTACACTCCACTCTGGTAGTATTGTACATCCACACCCTTACTTACCATGGACTCATTCTGGGCAGAGTGCACTTCTTTGACACTTGATTTTGAGCTTATCCACGGGACTTGATCTAGCCAATGGGATGTTAGCAGACATGCAATGAGTTGTCAGTTGCCATCAAGTGGATTCTGACTCACTGGTGACCCCATGTGTTACAGAATAGAACTGCTGCATGGGGTTTTCATGGCTGATCAACTGGAAGGTGACTGGTTTGGTTCTGTTTTTTTTTTTTAATCTTGAGGGAAGGAGATTGCCAGGCCTTTACTTCCACAATATTGCTGAGTGGGTTTGAACCACCAGCCTTTAGGTTAGCACCTGATTGCAAACCATGTGTGCCACCTAGGGACTGAAACTGAAATATGCTTGTGCAGTTGGGCTTGTTCTCTTGTGCTTTTTCTATCTCCATGAGAAAAACATACCCAGGATACCTGCTTCCTTTCTAGCCTTGGCCCTGGAATGAGGCATGTGGAACAGAGAGGCCCCAAGTAACCCATAAATATGTGAGTGAGATAAAAAATACTTACTGTTGCATGCCATTGAGATTTCTTGTTATGCAGCATTATTGGGGCTAAGGGAGATGGGTCCAGGAAGATGGAGCAGAATGTTATGATTGTGGGCCTGATACTCACCTTTCACAAGCACTGAGGTGCCCTCATTGAGCGTCTCTTCCAAGTGCTGACTCAAGCCATCAAATCTCACACAGTGATAGGTTCCAGCATCCTCCCTGGTGACTTTGTGGATTCGGATGGAATAATCCCAATTAAGTGATTCTAGAGTCCGCTGGGTCATGGGCATCACTCCAGGGAAGAAGCCATGTTTGAAGTTATAAATTTCCTGCTGGTCCTGATTTCTCACTCTGATCCATTGTATCATGTCATCAACCGAAGAGCCGACCACTGTACACCTCAGTAGGAGCGCCTCACCTTCTGCCACACGCATGGGGCCCTCAGGCTGTAGCACCTGCCACTCATTCCCACTCCTCTGCTCAGAGGGTCCTGAAACAGAGGTAGAAAGGCCTCTCACTGGGCAGGAAGGACTTGGAGCCCTAAGAGGCAAGCTTGAAACAATAGAGTCATTACCTAGCCAGGGAGAATTGCTTAGGACACTAGAGGGGAGTTGTTGGAGAGGGAAAGAAAAGAGAAGATGAGGTGACTGGTTGGAGAGTGAGAACAAACCAAGTTAGAATTCTATACCCAGTGAAAATATCTTTCCAAAGTGAAAGGAAATAAAGACTTCTTAAGACACATACAATCTAAAACACATTCTATAATAAATGTTAAAGGAAGTCCTGTAGACAGAAAGAAAGTGACACAAGATGGAAATATAGGTTTACACAGAAGAATGAAGAGTGCTGTAAATGATATGTACATAAGTAAATATATAATCTTTTTTGACAGACATTTTAATGGTACACTAAAAATATCTATTTAATGCAAAACAAGTTAGTAATAAAGGAAATGAGGAACAAAAAGACATAAAACATGTAGGAAACAAATAAAATATTTAATAAATTTAATGAAAGACTAGTACATTGGAAACTACAAAACATTGTTGAAATAAATTAAAGAACACCTAAATAAATGGGAAGACAACCTGTGTTCATGGATTAAAGACTGTCTTAGTCACCTAGTGCTGCTGTAACACAAATATCACAAGTGGGTGGCATTAAAGAACAGAAATTTATTTTCTCAGAATTAGTTCTGGAGACTAAAAGTCCAATTAGGGTCTCAGCCATGCTGATACTTTCCTTGTTAGTAGCCCCGAGTGTTCCTTGGTTCCTTAGCTCATAGATAATTTTCACATGATGTGTGTCTTCACCTATATGTTTGTCTATGTGTCTGCTCTGGTCTTTTTATAACTCAGAAGTGATTAGGTTTAGGATCCACCCTAAACTGGTATGGCCCCATTTAACATAACAAAACAGGATCACATCCACAGGTACCAACCAAAAAAAACCAAACCAAGCCCGCTGCAGTCAATTTGATTCTGACTCATAGTCACCCTATAAGGCAGAGTAGAACTGCCTCATAAAGTTTCCAAGGAGCACCTAGTGGATTCGAACTGCCAACCTTTTGGTTAGCAGCAGTAACTCTTAACTACTATGCCACCAGGGTTTCCTCCATAGGTACAAGGGCCAGGAATTCAACACATATTTTGGGGTGACACAATTCAATTTATAACAGAGATTTAGTATTGTTAAGATGGCACTACACTCTAAATTAAACTACTCATTCAAGGAAATTCTTATCAAAATCCCAATGTCTTTTTCCTGCTGAAATTGAAAAGCTTATCCTAATATGCATAAAGAAATTCAAGAGACTCCGGGTAGCCAAGCAATCTTGAAAAAGAGGAACAAATTTAGAGGACACACACTGACCAAGTTCAAAATTTACTATAAAGCTACAATAATCAAGATAATGTGGCACTGGCATCAGGATAGACATATAGATTAATAAATAGAATTGAGAGTCCAGAAATAAACACATACATCTAAGGTCAACTGATTTTCAAGAAGACTGGCAAGATCATTGAGTGGGGAAAGAACAGAAGTCTTTTCAACAAATGGTGCTGGGACAACTAGATACTCAAATGCAAAATAATAAATTCGAATATCTACCTCACACCATGCACAAAAATGTAACCCAAAATGAATCAAAGGCCTAAATGAAAGAGCTAAAACTATAAAATTATTAGAAGAAAATAGGGTAAATATTCATGACCTTGGACTTGGCGATGGTTTCTTAATTTTAACCAGAAAGCACAAGCAATCAAAGAAAAAATAGATTGGAATTCATGAAAATTAAAAACTTTCATCCGTCAAAGGATATCACCAAGAATGTGAAAAGACAACCTATAGAATGGGAGAAATATTTGCAAATCGTATATCTGATAATGGTCTAGTATCTAGAATGGATAAAGAACTCTTACTAATTCAACAACAAAAAGATAAATAATAATTAAAAAATGGGCAAAAGACTTGAATAGACATTTCTCTGAAGCAGACACACAAATGGCCAAAAGCACATGAAACAATGTTCAACATCATTCGTCATTAAGGAAATGCAAATCAAAACCACAATGAGATAGCACTTGACATCCATTAATAGTTTTGATAAAAACAAAAACAAAACCTAGAAAATAGAAAATGTTGGCAAAGATATGGGGAAATGGGAATCCTTGTTAGTTGCTGGTGGAAACTTAGTATGATGCAGCTGATATGGAAAACAGCTTGGCAGTTCCACAAAGGTTAAATACAGAGCTATCATATTTCTAATAGGCAAAAGGTAGAAATGACTCAAATGTCCATGAATGTAATGCTGTAAAATGTGGTATATTCGTACAATGAAATAATATTCTGCAATAAAAAGGAATGGTTGATACATGCTACAACTTGGATAAACCTGAAAACATCATGGTAAATGAAAGAAGTCAGACACAAAAGATCACACATTTTATGATTTCCTTTATATGATCTATTCAGAATAGGCAAATTTATAGAGACAGAAAGCATCTTAGTGGTTACCAGAGGATAGGAAGAGGTGGGAAGAGGAGTGATTACCTAATGGGTACAGGTGTTTTTCCGGGATGATGAACAAGTTTTGAAATAGAGAAAGGTGGTGGTTCACAGCATTTTGAATATGCTAAAAGCCACTGAATTATACACATTAAAATGATTAATTGTATCTTGTGTCAATTTCACCTGCATAAAACAAACCAAACAAAAAGATGAATCAGTTAACCATATTACCACAACAGCAAAAAGAAAAGGAAAAAAAGTCTCAGTAGTCGACGAAAAAGCATATGACAAAATCCAACATCCCATTACTAATAAAAACTCTCAATTAACTAGACATGGAAAGGGATTCTCTTAATATGATAAAGAACATCTATAAAAATCTTAGCTAACATCTTAGTTACATCTTAATGGTAAAAGACAGAATTGTCAGGAACTAGAAGAGTGTTCTTATTACTTCTATTCCACATTGCAGTGGAGGCTCTAACCAGTACAGTAAAATGATAAAAGGAAGTTAAAGGCAACCAGATTGGAAAGGAAGAAGTAAAACTGCCTTTATCTGCAGATGACATAGTCATTTATGTACAGAATGCACTGGAATCTATTTTAAAAGGTAATATAACTAATAACGGAAACCCTGGTGACATAGTGGTTATGTGCTACAACTGTTAACCAAAAGGTCAGCAGTTCAAATCCACCATGCACTCCTTGGAAATTCTATGAGGCAGTTCTACTCTGTCCTATAGGGTCGCTATGAGTTGCAACCGACTGAAAGGCAATGGGTTTGGTTTTTTGGGTTTTATAACTAATAACGGAAACCCTGGTGGTGTAGTGGTTAAGTGCTACAGCCGCTAACCAAAAGGTTGGCAGTTGGAATCCACCAGGTGCTCCTTGGAAACTCTATGGGGCAGTTTTACTTTATAGGGTCATTATGAGTTGGAATTGACTCAATGGCGATGGGTTTGTTTTGGAAACTCTGGAGGTGTAGTTAAGAGTTATGGCTACTAACCAAAAGGCCAGCAGTTCCTTGGAAACTCTGTGGGGCAGTTCTACTCTGTCCTATATGGTTGTTAACAAGTTAGAATCAACTTAATGGCAGTGGGTTTGGGTTTTTTGTTTTTTTTTTACCCTGTAACTAATAAATGAGTTGAGCAAGGTTGCAGGATGCAAGATCCATCATACAAAAATTATTTGTATTCCTATATACTAGTAACGAATGATTGGAAATTGAAATTAAATTACCATTAATAATATAATAAAAAACACAAAAGGATAAATTTGGCAAAAAATGTGAAGAACTGAAAATGCCTAAAACATTGCTAAGAGAAATTTTAAAAAGAAATTTAGAGTAAGTTGGAGCGATATACACTGTTCATGTGTGGAAAGATTCAATATTGATAAGATGTCAATTATCCTCAAATTGAAATATCAGTTAAATATAATCTCTGTTCAAATCCCAGCAGGCTTTGTTGTTGTAAAAAGCAACCATCTTATTAAAATTTCTAGAGTAGCCAAACCTAGAATAACCAAAGCAATTTGAAAGAGAAGAACAAATTTGGAGAACACTACCTGGTTTCAAGATTCATTGTAAAGCTACAGTAATCCAGAAGGTGTGGTATTGGCATGAAGATAGACAAACGTATCAGTAGAACAGACTTGAAAGTTTATTTCACTGATATAAAGCCTGGGTAACAAAAACGGTTTACGTTCAACTACTAACCTAAATGTTGGTGGTTTAACCTGCGCTGCGGAAGAAAGGCCTGCTAATCTACTCACATAAATATTACAGCCAAAAAGACCCTAGGGAGGAGTTCTACTCCATAACACATGGGGTCGCTGTGAGTCGGAATTGACTCAAAGACCAGAGGTTGGGCTTTTCTGGTACATATGCGGACAACTGATTTTCGAGAAAGGCACAAAGGCAATTCAATGGAGAGAGAAGTCTTCAACAACGGTGCTGGGACACTTAGAAATCCATAAGCAAATAAATGAACTTTGTTTCATACCTTGAACAAAATTTTAAAAATTAACTCAAAATGGGTAATAGACCTAAATGTAAAACTATAGAACTTGTAGATAAAAAATGTAGGAAAAAATATAACTTGATTAGGCAAAGATTTCTTATATTTATTTTTGCTGTTAGGTGCTGTCAAATTGGTTCCCACTCATAGTGACTCTGTGTACAACAGAACAAAACACTGCCTGGTCCTGCGCCATCCTCACAATTGTTAAGCTTGAGCCCATTGTTGCAGCCATTGTGTCAATCCATTTCGTTGAGCGTCTTCCTCTTTTTTGCTGACCCCCTACTTTACCAAGCATGATGTCCTTCTCCATGGACTGGTACTCCTGATAACATGTCCAAAGTACTTGAGACAAAGTCTTGCCATCCTTGCTTCTAAGGAGCATTCTGGCTATACTTCTTCCAAGACAGATTTGTTCATTCTTCTGGCATTTTGTGGTATATTCAATATTCTTCACCACCACCATAATTCAAAGGCATGGATTTGTCTTTGGTCTTCCTTATTCATTGTCCAGCTTTCACATGCATATTAGGCAATTGAAAACGCCATGGCTTGGGTCAGCCGCACCTTAGTCCTTAAAGTGACATCTTTGGTGTTTAACACTTTAAAGAGATCTTTTGCAGCCGATTTGCCCAATGCAATGTGTTGATTTCTTGACTGCTGCTTCCATGGGCATTGACTGTGGATCCAAGTAAAATGAAATCCTTTACGACTTCAATTTTTTCTCCATTTATCATGGTGTTGCTTATTGGTCCAATTGTGAAGATTTTTGTTTTCTTTATGTTGAGGCGTAATCCCTATTGAAGGCTGTGGTCTTTGATCTTCATCAGTAAAGTGCTTCAAGCCCTCTTCATTTTCAGCAAGCAAGGCTGTGTCATCTGGATAATGCATGTTGTCAATGAGTCTTCCTCCAATCCTGATGCCTCATTCTTCATATAGTCCAGTTTCTCAGATTATTTGCTCATTATACAGATTGAATAAGTATGGTGAAAATATATAACCCTGATGCACACATTTCCTGATTTTAAACCACGTAGTATCCTCTTGTTCTGTCTGAACAACTGCCTCTTTATGTATGTCCAAGTTCCTCATGAGCACAATTAAGTGTTCTGGAATTCCCACTCTTTGAAATGTTATCCGTAACTTGTTATGATCCACACAATCGAATGCCTTTGCATAGTCAATAAAACTCAGGTAAACGTCTTTCCGGTATGCTCTGCTTTAAACCAAGATCTATTTGACATCAGCAATCCAAGTCCTTTTCTGAATCTGGCTTGAATTTCTGGCACTTCCCCGTCCATGAACTGTTGCAGCCACTTTTGAATTATCTTCAGCAAAATTTTACTTGTATGTGATATTAATGACATTATTTGATAATTTCCTCATTCTGTTGGATCACCTTTCTTTTGAATGGGTACAAATATGAATCTCTTCCAGTTGGTTGACTAGGCAACTTCTTCCAAATTTCTTGACACAAATGAGTAAGCCCTGCCAGTGCTGCATCTGTTTGTTGAAACATCTCAATTAATATTCCTCAATTCCTAGAGCCTTGTTTTTCACCAATGCCTTCAGTGCAGCTTGGAATTCTTCCTTCAGTACCATCAGTTCTTGATCATATGCTACCCCCGAAATGGTTGAGAGTTGACCAATTCTTTTTGGTACAGTGGCTCTGTGTATTCCTTCCATCCTTTTGATGCTTCCTGCGTTGTTTAGTATTTTTTCCCATAGAATCCTTCAGTATTGCAACTAGAGGCTTGAATTTTTCTTCAGTTCTTTCATTTGAGAAATGCTGAGCCCGTTCTCCTCTTTTGGTTTTCTATATCCAGGTCTTTGCACAAGTCATTATAATACTTTACATTGTTTTCTCTAGCTGCCCTTTGAAATCTTCTGTTCAGCTCTTTTACTTCATCATTTCTTCCTTTCGCTTTAGCTAATCTATGTTCAAGAGCAAATTTCAGAGCCTCTACTGACATCCATTTTGGTCTTTTCTTTCTTTCCTGTCTTTTTAATGACCTCTTGTTTTCTTCACGTATGATGTCTTTGATTTCATTCCACAACTCATCTGGTCTTCGGTCACTAGTGTCAAATCTGTTCTTGAGATGGTCTCTAAATTCTGCTCGGATATACTCAAGGCTGTGCTTTGGCTCTTTTGGACTTGTTCTAATTTTCTCCAACTTCAACTTGAACTTCCATATGAGCAATTGATGGTCTTTTCCACAGTCGGCCCCTGGCCTTGTTTTGAGTGATGAAATTGAGCTTTTTCATCGTCTCTTTCCACAGATGCAGTTGATTTGATTTCTGTGTATTCCAGCTGGTGAGGTCCACATGTATGGACACTGTTTATGTTGCTGAAAAAAGGTATTTGCAAAGAAGTCACTGCTCTTGCAAAATTCTATTGTGTGATCTCTGGCGTCATTTCTATTATCAAGGCCATGTTTTCCAACTATCAATCCTTTTTCTTTGTTTCCAACTTTCATATTCCAAACGCTAATAATTATCAATGCATGTTGATTGCATGTTTGATCAATTTCAGACTGCAGAAGATGGTAAAAATCTTCAATTTCTTCATTTTTGGCCATAGTGGTTGGTGAGTAAATTTGAATAGTAGTCTCATTTACTGGTCTTCCTTGTAAGCATGTGGATATTATCCTATCACTGACAGAATTGTATTTCAGGATAGATCTTGAAATATTCTTTTTGATGATGAGCTCAATGCCATTCCTCTTCAACTTGTTATTCCTGGCATAGTAGGCCATATGATTGTCTGATTCAAAATGGTCAATACCAGTCCATTTCAACTCACTGATGCCTACTAGGATATTGATATTTATGAGTTCTGTTTCATTTTTGATGACTTCCAGTTTTCCTAGATTCGTACTTCATACATTCCATACTCTTATTATTAATGGATGTTTGCAGCTGTTTCTTCTCACTTGAGTAGTGCCACATCAGCAATTGAAGGTCCTGAAAGCTTAACTCCATCCACATCATTAAGGTCGACTCTACTTTGAGGAGGCACCTCTTCCTCAGCCTTCTTCTTTTTTTTTTAAATAATTTTTATTGTGCTTTAAGTGAAAGTTTGCAAATCAAGTCAGTCTGTCACATATAAGCTTATATACACCTTACTACATACTCCCACTTACTCTCCCCCTAAAGAGTCAGCCCGCTTCCTTCTTTCAGTCTGTCCTTTCATGACCATTTTGCCAGTTTCTAACCCTCTCTACCATCCCATCTCTCCTCCAGACAGGAGATGCCAATACAGTCTCAAGTGTCCACCTGATACAAGTAGCTCACTCTTCATCAGCATCTCTCTCCAACCCATTGTCCAGTCCCTTCCATGTCTGATGAGTAGTCTTCGGGAATGGTTCCTGTCCTGGGCCAACAGAAGGTTTGGGGACCATGACCGCTGAGATTCTTCTAGTCTCAGTCAGACCATTAAGTCTGGTCTTTTTATGAGAATTTGGGCTCTGCATCCCACTGTTCTCCTGCTCCCTCAGGAGTTCTCTGTTGTGCTTCCTGTCAGGGCAGTCATCGGTTGTGGACGGGCATCATCTAGTTCTTCTGGTCTCAGGATGATATAAGTCTCTAGTTCACGTGGCCCTTTCTGTCTCGGGCTCATAGTTATTGTGTGACCTTGGTGTTCTTCATTCTCCTTTGATCCAGGTGGGTTGAGACCAATTGATGCGTCCTAGATGGCCGCTTGTTAGCATTTAAGACCCCAGATGCCACACTTCAAAGTGGGATGCAGAATGTTTTCATAATAGAGTTTATTATGTCAATTGACTTAGAAGTCCCCTTAAGCCATAGTCCCCAAACCCCCGCCCTTGCTCCGCTGACCTTCAAGGCATTCAGTTTATCCTGGAAACTTCTTTGCTTTTGGTCCAGTCCAGTTGAGCTGACCTTCCCTGTATTGAGTATTGTCCTTCCCTTCACCTAAAGTAGTTCTTATCTACTAACTAATCAGTAAATAACCCTCTCCCACCCTCCCTCCCTGCCCCCTCTCGTAACCACAAAAGAATGTGTTCTTCTCAGTTTGTACTCTTTCTCAAGAGCTTATAATAGTGGTCTTATACAGTATTTGTCCTTTTGCAACTGACTAATTTCACTCAGCATAATGCCTTCCAGGTTCCTCCATGTTATGAAATGTTTCACAGATTTGTCACTGTTCTTTATCGATGCGTAGTATTCCATTGTGTGAACGTACCATAATTTATTTAACCATTCATCTATTGATGGACACCTTGGTTGCTTCCAGCTTTTTGCTATTGTAAACAGAGCTGCAATAAACATGGGTGTGCATATATCTGTTCGTGTAATGGTTCCTATTTCTCCACGGTATATTCCGAGGAGTGGGATTTCTGCGTTATATGGTAGTTCTATTTCTAACTTTTTAAGAAAACGCCAGATAGATTTCCAAAGTGGTTGTACCATTTTACATTCCCACCAGCAGTGTATACGAGTTCCAATCTCTCCGCAGCCTCTCCAACATTTATTATTTTGTATTTTTTGGATTAATGCCAGCCTTGTTGGAGTGAGATGGAATCTCATCGTAGTTTTAATTTGCATTTCTCTAATGGCTAATGATCGAGAGCATTTTCTCATGTGTCTGTTAGCTGCCTGAATATCTTCTTTAGTGAAGTGTGTGTTCATATCCTTTGCCCACTTTTTGGTAGGGTTGTTTGTCTTTTTGTGGTTGAGTTTTAACAGAATCATATAGATTTTAGAGATCAGGCGCTGGTCAGAGATGTCATGGCTGAAAAATTTTTTCCCAATCTGTAGCTGGTCTTTTTATTCTTTTGGTGAAGTCTTTAGATGAGCATAGGTGTTTGATTTTTAGGACCTCCCAGTTATCTAGTTTCTCTTCTGCATTTTTAGTAATGTTTTGCATTCTGTTTATGCCTTGTATTAGGGCTCCTAATGTTGTCCCTATTTTTTCTTCCTTGATCTTTATCGTTTTAGTCTTTATGTTTAGGTCTTTGATCCACTTGGAGTTAGTTTTTGTGCATGGTGTGAGGTATGGGTCCTGTTTCTTTTTTTTGCAAATGGATATCCAGTTATGCCAGCACCATTTGTTAAAAAGACTATCTTTTCCCCAATTAACTGACACTGGGCCTTTGTCAAATATCAGCTGCTCATATGTGGATGGATTTATATCTGGGTTCTCAATTCTGTTCCATTGGCCTATGTGCCTGTTGTTGTACCAATACCAGGCGGTTTTGACTACTGTGGCTGTATAATATGTCCTAAAATCAGGTACAGTGAGACCTCCCACTTTCTTCTTCTTTTTCAGTAATTCTTTACTTATCCGGGGCTTCTTTCCCTTCCATATGAAGTTGGTGATTTGTTTCTCCATCACTTAAAAAATGTCATTGGAATTTGGATCGGAAGTGCATTGTATATATAGATGGCTTTTGGTAGAATAGACATTTTTACTATGTTAAGTCCTCCTATCCATGAGCAAGGTATGTTTTTCCACTTATGTAGGTCCCTTTTAGTTTCTTGCACTAGTACTTTGTAGTTTTCTTTGTATAGGTCTTTCACATCTTTGGTAAGATTTATTCCTAAGTATTTTATCTTCTTGGGGGCTACTGTGAATGGCATTGTTTTGGTGATTTCCTCTTCAATGTTCTTTTTGTTGATGTAGAGGAATCCAAGTGATTTTTGTATGTTTATCTTGTAACCTGAGACTCTGCCAAATTCTTCTATTAGTTTCAGTAGTTTTCTGGAGGATTCGTTAGGGTTTTCTGTGTATAAGATCATGTCATCTGAAATAGAGATTATTTTACTTCTTCCTTGCCAATCCGGATGCCCTTTATTTCTTTGTCTAGCGTAATTGCTCTGGCTAGGACCTCTAGCACAATGTTGAATAAGAGCAGTGATAAAGGGCATCCTTGTCTGGTTCCCATTCTCAAGGGAAATGCTTTCAGGCTCTCTCCATGTAGAATGATGTTGGCTGTTGGCTTTGTATAGATGCCTTTTATTATGTTGAGGAATTTCCCTTCAATTCCTATTTTGGGAAGAGTTTTTATCATAAAAGGGTGTTGGACTTTGTCAAATGCCTTTTCTGCATCAATTGATAAGATCATGTGGTTTTTGTCTTTTGTTTTATTTATGTGGTGGATTACATTAATGGTTTTTCTAGTATTAAACCAGTCTTGCATACCTGGTATAAATCCCACTTGGTCGTGGTGGATTATTTTTTTGATATGTTGTTGAATTCTATTGGCTAGAATTTTGTTGAGGATTTTTGCATCTATGTTCATGAGGGATATAGGTCTATAATTTTCTTTTTTTGTGTGTTTTTTTTTTACCTGGTTTTGGTATCAGGGATATGGTGGCTTCATAGAATGAGTTAGGTGGTATTCCATCATTTTCTATGCTTTGAAATAGCTTTAGTAGCAGTGGTGTTAACTCTTCTCTGAAAGTTTGGTAGAACTCTGCAGTGAAGCCGTCCAGGCCAGGACTTATTTTTTTGGGAGCAAGCCAGCACAGTACGACAAACTGACAGGCATGTAAAAAGATTACTTATATATGACACCTAAGTCATGATTCTTAAAAGAATAAATTGGATTTCATAAAAATTACAAAGATCTACTGTTAAAAAGACACTGGTAAGAGAATGAAAATACAAGCCAGAGAATAGAAGAAAGCATTTATCTGATAAAAGACTTGTATCCGAAATACATATTAAAGAACTCTCAAAACTCATCAATTAGGAAAGCAGTTTAAAAATGGGCAAAATGTTTGAACGTATACTGCACCAAAGTAGATGCACGTGAAAATATGTTCAACATCATTATTCATTCAGTAGGAAAGTGAAAATTAAAACCACTATGAGATATCACTATGTAACTGTCAGAATGGATAAAATTTAAAAGTCTGACCGTACCAACTCTTGGAGAGGATATGGAGGAACTGTATCTCTCATACATTGCTGGTGGGAATGTAAAGTAGTTCAGCCTCTTTGGAAAGCAGCTTGGCAGTGTCTTTGAAGTTAAATATACATCTACCACATGATCTAATACTTTCCCAATAGAAATTTGTGAAAATGTAAAAATAACCAGAAATCTGAACCATGATAAAGTTTTATTGAGGATTTATTACAGCTGAAGCTGGGGAACACTTGGCAAGATACCAAGTGTGACGAAGTCTGAAAGGGGAAAGGGATCTTTATACAAGAGGGCTGGGGGTTACACATGAGTATATGAGGGCTCCCCTATGTGTCTGTCAGTTTTTCGTACTGTGGGGCCTTGTGTGTTACTGTGATGCTGGAAGCTATGCCACCGGTATTCAGATACCAGCAGGGTCACCCATGGAGGACAGGTTTCAGCTGAGCTTCCAGACTAAGACAGATTAGGAAGAAGGACCCGGCAGTCTACTTCTGAAAGGCATTAGCCATTGAAAACCTTATGAATAGCAGCGGAACATTGTCTGATATGTGCTGGAAGATGAGCTCCCCGGGTTGGAAGGCACTCAAAAGATGACTGGGGAAGAGCTGCCTCCTCAAAGTAGAGTCAACCTTAATGACATGGATGGAGTAAAGCTTTCGGGACCTTCAATTGCTGATGTGGCACGACTCAAAATGAGAAGAAACAGCTGCAAACAGCCACTAATAGTCGGAACCTGGAATGTATGAAGTATGAATCTAGGAAAACTAGAAATTGTAAAAAATGAAATGGAATGTATAAACATCGATATCCTAGTCATTAATGAGCTGAAATGGACTGGTATTGGCCATTTTGAATTGGACACTCATGTAGTCTACTGTGCTGGGAATGACAACTTGAAGAGGAATGGTGTTGCATTCATCACCAAAAAGAACGTTTCAAGATCTATCCTGAAGTACAATGCTGTCAGTGATAGGATAATACCCATACACCTACAAGGAAGACCAGTTAATACCACTATTATTCAAATTTACACACCAACTACTAAGGCCAAAGATGAAGAAATAGAAGATTTTTATCAGCTTCTGCAGTCTGAAATTGATCAAACATGCAATCAGGATGCATTGATAATTACTGGCAATTGGAATGTGAAAATTGTAAACAAAAAAGGATCAGTAGTTGGAAAATACGGCTTTGAGGATAGAAACAATGCTGGAGATCGAATGATAGAATTTTGCAAGACCAACGACTTCTTCATTGCAAATACCTTCTTTCACCAACATAAACGGCAACTATACATATGGACCTTGCCAGATGGAACACACAGAAATCAAATTGACCACAACTGTGGAAACAGACGACGGAAAAGCTCAATATCATCAGTCAGAACAAGGCCAGGGGCCGACTGTGGAACAGACCATCAATTACTCATAGGCAAGTTCAAGCTGAAACTGAAGAAATCAGAGCAAGCCCACGAAAGCCAGAATATGACCTTGATTATATCCCGCCTGAATTTAGAGACCATCTGAAGAACAGAGTTGATGCATTGAACACTAGTGACTGAAGACCAGACGAGTTGTGGAATGACATCGAGGGCATCATAAATGAAGAAAGCAAGAGGTCACTGAAAAGACAGGAAAGAAAGAAAAGAACAAGATGGATGTCAGAAGAGACTCTGAAACTTGCCCTCAAACTTGGAACAGCTAAAGCAAAAGGAAGAATTGAAGAAGTAAAAGAACTGAACAGAAGATTTCAAAGGGTGGCTCGAGAAGACAAAGTATTATAATGACATATGCAAACAGCTGGAGGTGGAAAACCAAAACAGAAGAACACACTTGGCGTTTCTCAAGCTGAAAGAACTGAAGAAAAAATTCAAGCCTCGAGTTGCAATAGTGAAGGATTCTATGGGGAAAATATTAAATGATGCAGGAAGCATCAAGAGAAGATGGAAGGAATACACAGAGTCATTATACCAGAAAGAATTAGTCAATGTTCAACCATTTCAAGAGGTGGCATATGATCAGAAGCTGGTGGTACTGAAGGAAGAAGTCCAAGCTGCTCTGAAGGCATTGGCGAAAAACAAGACTCCAGGAATTGATGGAATATCAATTGAGATGTTCCAACAAATGGATGCAGCACTGGAGGTGCTCACTTGTCTATGCCAAGAAATATGGAAGACAGCTTCCTGGCCAATGGACTGGAAGAGATCCATATTTATGCCTATTCCCAAGAAAGGTGATCCAACCGAATGTGGAAATCATAGAACAATATCATTACTATCACACGCAAGCAAAATTTTGCTGAAGATCATTCAAAAATGGCTGCAGCAGTACATCAACAGGGAACTGCCAGAAATTCAGGCCGGTTTCAGAAGAGGACGTGGAACCACGGATATCATTACTGATGTCAGATGCCTCCTGGGTGAAAGCAGAGAATACCAGAAGGATGTTTGCCTGTGTTTTATTGACTATGCAAAGGCATTTGACTGTATGGATCATAACAAATTATGGATAACATTGTGAAGAATGGGAATTCCAGAACACTTAACTGTGCTCATGAGGAACCTTTACATAGATCAAGAGGCAGTTGTCCGAACAGAACAAGGGGATACTGATTGGTTTAAAGTCAGGAAAGGTGTGCTTCAGGGTTATATTCTTTCACCATACCTATTCAATCTGTATGCTGAGCAAATAATCCAAGAAGCTGGACTATATGACGAAGAATGGGGCATCAGGATTGGAGGAAGACTCATTCACAACGTGCATTATGCAGATGACAAAACCTTGTTTGCTGAAAGTGAAGAGGGCTTGAAGCACTTACTAGTGAAGATCAAAGACCACAGCCTTCAGTATAGATTGCACCTCAACATAAAGAAAACAAAAATCCTCACAAGTGGACCAATGAGCAACATCAGGATAAACGGAGAAAAAATTGAAGTTGTCAAGGATTTCATTTTACCTGGATCCACAATCAACAACCATGGAAGCAGCAGTCAAGGAATCAAAAGACGCCTTGCATTGGGTAAATCTGCTGCAAAGGACTTCTTTAACGCTTTGCAGAGCAAAGATGTCACCTTGAAGACTAAGGTGCACCTGACCCAAGCCATGGTATTTTCAATTGCATCATATGCATGTGAAAGCTGGACAACGAATAAGGAAGGCCAAAGAAGAATTGGTGCCTTTGAATTGTGGTGTTGGAGAAGAATATTGAATATACCATGGACTGCCAAAAGAACGAATAAATCTGTCTTAGAAGAAGTACAGCCAGAAAGCTCCTTAGAGGCAAGGATGGTGAGACTGCGTGTTACATACTTTGGACATGTTGTCAGGAGGGATCAGTCCCTGGAGAACGACATCATGCTTGGCAGATTACTGGGCCAGCGGAAAAGAGGAAGACCCTCAACGAGGTGGATTGATACAGTGGCTGCAACGATGAGCTCAAGCATAACAACGATTGTAAGGATGGCTCCGGACCGGGCAGTGTTTTGTTCTGTTGTGCATAGAGTCACTATGAGTTGGAACTGACTCGAGGGCACTTAACTACAACAACATGGAAGGGCTGGGGTAACATGAGTCTCAAGTAAACTTTTGACAATGTCAGTTAATCATAGGTTTCCTGGAGGCAAACTGTGTTAGTTAGCAGTTTTCTGAAAACAATCTTACAGAAACATTTTTTGGGGGAACATTCTTGTCCTTCCCTTCCCACAACATTCTTATCACTTATTTAACCATGAACTGTAACTTTGTTATACATTAGTTATGAGTATTCTTTCTGAGAATACAACATTTTTTTCACAGTCTTAAGTAAGGTTGACCACATATTCACTCATATTCTGAAAGCAGAAGAAAAAAAGTGATAAAGAGCAACTGGAAGTTTCATTCCAGACCTGTGTGAGTCACCTAGTTATGCTAAGTACCTCAGTTTTCAGGTGCTCTTTCACATTCCCCCCATTCGGATCATGAATCTCCACAGAGATTCCTTGATGACAATTGTAAGAGTGATTTTTTTTCTGCATGGGCTTACTCTATGGGTGCTTTTCTTCTGTATTTATTATAACATAGATAATCTGCTTCACCATGCCACAGCTCACTCTGCTTCTGCGACCTTCTAGTTGGGGCATGTGCAGAGCAAGGCAACATTTGGAGGAACAAGTTGGCATTTCCAAAAGACTAACTCAAGATGTGAAGCTAGGGTTCCCTACAAACTTGATTTCTTCAAGACACATAATTTTATGTTCTTCTGAGGAAACAAGAGCTTGCTTAGAAATGCTAGAGAAACAATTCATACAGCATTTGATTAGTCTAAAGATAATTATTATAATAACCAAGATAATCAATTCAGTTTGTAATAATGAATACAACCAAGAGCCAATATCATTAGGTAACCAACTTAAAACTATGAAGAATAGAAGGTGTTGAATGAAGCTACGTAGTCTTTTGGAGAATTTTTCTGATTTATTTTCTATTTCTCCTGTAGTATTTACATAGTCATAATAAGAAGTATGGAACCCTGGCAGTGCAGTGGTTAAGCTTTAGGCTGCTAACCAAAAGGTCGACAGTTTAAATTCACCAGCTGCTCCTTGGAAACCCTACGGGGCAGTTCTACTCCGTCTTATAGGGTTGCTCTGAGTCAGAATCAACTGAATGACAATGGGTTTGGTTTTAATAAGAAGTATTAGCAATGACATAGATTCTTCTTTATTAAGTATATAATAAAACTAAGAGCACAAGGATTGTTACAAATACTAAATAAAATCCATAAAATTCAGCAATATACATGAGATCTTTTTTCAGTGATTTTGGGATCAGCTGTCTACTTCAGATGTAGTCTGCTTCTGGCTACTGGTGTGTTTGAATAAAGTTTTTAATTCTCCAGAAGGCTGACTTGTCCAAAAAGATGTTTTGGCATTCTTAAGTTGAAATAAATGACTCCAAGGTAGAATTCTTTCTACGTAAGTCTGATATAGTTCATTTTTGTTGAAATATTTTGGTTAAGCATTGTGATGGTTAAGATTGTGTGTCAGCTTGGCTGGGCCATGATTCTCAGTGTTTTGGCAGTTGTATAATGTTGTGATCACTTTCCTGTTGAAATTAGGTATTCGATCACTCTCTTGATGGAGTCTGCTGAGTGGTACTGGCCTGGGGTGGGGCCTGTGGTGGCTCACAGCCCCCTCAGCCTTCATCTCTCCACCTTCTTCTGCCTACTTCTTCCTGCTTGCCTTGCGATGGCTGTTGGCTTGTTCCGCATCCAGCAGCTGTCTCTTGTCTGACCTCTCGTTCTTGGGGCTTGAGCTAGCAGCTTACCTGTACATCTTGGGATTTGCCGATCTTCACAGTCTGTGAGCAATAGTCCTGCTCCCCGACCTGGCTATGCTGCGTTCACCAGCCCCTGCAGCTAAGTGACTTAGGAGAAATATTGCGGTCTTGCCTGCCAACCTTGGAGATTCCTCAACCGTCACAACCTGTGAGTGGGAGCCCTGCCCTCTGATCTGCTCATCTTGGATTCACTAACTTCATTGGCTCCATGAGTTGGGAAAGGACTCTATCCTGATCCAAGGACTTGGGACGTTCCAACTCCTACAATTGTGTGAACTGTTTCCTTGATATAAATCTCTATATATTTATATGCATTACTGGTTTTGCTTCTCTAGAGAACCTAGCCTAAGACAAGCATTTTCAATGAATAGGTTAGATAGAACTTACCTGCAAATGACAAACTTAAAAATGGCTATACTTGTTGCCATCAAGTCAATTCTGACTTATGGCGACCCTATAGGACGAGTAGGACTGCCCCATAGAGTTTCTAACAAGCAGCTGGTGGATATGAACCGTCAACCTTTTGGTTAGCAGCTGTAGCTCTTAACTTAAAATAATAATAATTCTTAAAAGTGGAAGACTTGATGGAAATGAACTACATAGCTAATGCAAAGCCAAATAAAGTCAATTAAAAAAAAACTTAAGATGAAAATATTTTAAACATAATAATTAACTTAATTTTCATAGAGCTTTAGATATACCAAAAGCAAACCCATTGCCGTCAAGTTGATTCTAACCCATAGCAACTCTATAGGACAGAGTAGAACTGCCCCATAGGGTTTCCAAGGAGTGGCTGGTGGATTCCAACTGCTGACCTTTTGAATAGCAGCAGAGCTGTTAGCTACTGGGCCACCAGGGCTCCGCTAATAATCTTGAGACATAATACTAGTCAGGATATACCAAGAATATATTAAGATTTTCTAATATCAGAGGAACACCACTGGCATATAAATTTTAACTGAAAGAAAACTTGGCAGTTCTCCTGATTTGACAATACGTTTCAAGTAACTCATAACATATTAAATAAACTTTTAAAGTATTTTTCTCTTTATAACATAAAAACAAATCTTTTGTGGCTTTCCTACAACGTTTCAAAATTGTCAGGAGTTGATCATATATCACTGAGGAACAATACTTGAGTTATTTAAAGAAAGATCTTAAAGGTAAAAAATTTTAAAGCCATGCATCTTGGTTTTTGTTTCAGGAATTTATTCTATTGAATTCTTGCTTTTAGGACAGATTGCACAAAGAATAAAATTAATTATTCAATCCAGTAATTGAGGAAAATTTTGTTATCTTAACAGCAAGAAACCCAATTCTTTGTTTTATATGCTATTTGACATTAAAGTTTTAAAAAATTCTCATGAATTAACCCATCAAACTTTTACCCACAGCAAACAAGAACTTCGACTACATCAAACAAATTCCTCTTTAACAAGTCTTTCAATTTTCTTCTCTTTGTTGTATATTTCCCACAGCACAATGCTTCAAAAAATGAACATATTCACTAATAGACCCAAACACACGTACAGATATACCTTCTCTCTGTAGCATCAGTTTAGTCTTACTTCTTTAGCATAAAATTTCCCACAACTTCCTACTTCGCTTTCCTCTGACCTTCTATAACTTTTGTCATGGATTGAATTATGTCCCCCCAAAAGTGTGTGTATCAACTTGGCTGGGCCATGATTCCCAGTATTATGTGATTTTCCTGTATGTTGTAGATCTTGCCTCTATAATGTTAATGAGAGAGGATGGGCCGCAGTTGTGTTAGAGAGGCAAGACTCAATCTACAAGATTGGATTGTGTCTTGAGGCAATCTCTTGAAATATAAAAGAAGTGAGTAGAAAGACGGGGGGCCTCATCCACCAAGAAAATAGCACCAGAAGCAGAGCAGGTCCTTTGGACCCAAGGTCCCTGTGCCTGGGAAGCTCCTTGATCAGGGGAAGATTGAGGACAAGGACCTTCCTCCAGAGCCGATGGAGAGAGAAAGCCTTCCCCTGGAGCTGATGCCTAGAATTTTGGCTTTTAACCCTCTTTACTGTGAGGAAATGAATTCCTCTTTGTTAAAAAAAAAAAAAAAGCCATCTATTTTTAGTATTTCTGTTATAGGAGCACAAGATAACTAAGACAACTTTCTATATGCATTCAAATTCTATTTCTATGCTTTTTCTCTTTCTTATCTTGGAACAGCCAGTCTCTGTCCATGAGATCTTAGAAATTGCTGTTAAGTTGATATATTACAGTACATAAAAACTTTTGTCAGAATGAATTCACTTTTATTAATTCCTGGGAATATTCTGCTAAAATCTGTTGCCGTTGAGTTGATTCCAACTCATAGCGACCCTATAGGACAGAGTAGAACTGCCCCATAGAGTTTCCAAGGAGCACCTGGAGGATTTGAACTGCCGACCTGTTGGTTAGCAGCCGTAGCATTTAACCACTACGCCACCAGGGTCTCCTCAATTTATATAAGTGCTTATTAATCATGAATCAGAGCAAGTTCTTTGAAGAAATATTATAATACAATTTAATAATACTATCAGGAGGTAGGAAATTATTATATTTTCTTTTATTTTTATTGTGCTTTAAGTGAAAGTTTACAAATCAAGTCAGTCTCTCATATAAAAATTTTATACACTTTGCTATGTACTCCTACTTGCTCTCCCCCTAATGAGACAGCACACTCCTTCTCTCCACCCTGTATTCCCCGTGTCCATTCAGCCAGCTTCTGTCCCCCTCTGCCTGCTAATCTCCCCTCCAGACAGGAGCTGCCCACATAGTCTCACTTGTCCACTTGAGCCAAGAAGCTCATTCCTCACCAGTATCATTTCCTATCTCATAGTCCAGTCCAATCCCTGTCTGAAGAGTTGGCTTTGGGAATGATTCCAATCTTGGGCTAACAGAAGGTCTGGGGACTAGGACCTCCAGGATCCCTCTAGTCTCAGTCAGACCATTAAGCCTGGTCTTTTTACAATAATTTGAGGTCTGCATCCCACTGCTCTCCTGCTCCATCAGGGATTCTCTGTTGTGTTCCCTGTCAGGGCAGTCATTGGTTGTAGCCGGGCACCATCTAGTTCTTCTGGTCTCCAGCTGATGTAGTCTCTGATTTATGTGGCCGTTTCTGTCTCTTGGGTTTGTAATTACCATGTGTCTTTTGTGTTCTTCATTTTCCTTTGCTCCAGGTGGGTTGAGACCAACTGATGTGTCTTAGATGGCCACTTGCTAGCATTTAAGACCTCAGATGGCACTCACCAACGTGGGATGCAGAATGTTTTCTTAATAGATTTTATTATGCCAATTGACCTAGTTGTCCCCTGAAACCATGGTCCCCAGACCCCTGCCCCTGCTACTCTGGCCTTCGAAGTGTTGGGTTGTATTCAGGAAACTTCTTTGCTTTTGGTTTAGTCCAGTTGTGCTGATCTCTCATGTACTGTGTGTTGTCTTTCCCTTCACCTAAAATAGTTCTTATCTAATTAGTGAGTACCCCTCTCCCTCCCTTGCTCCCTACCCTAGTAACCATCAGAGAATATTTTCTTCTTTGTTTGAACTATTTCTTGAGTTCTTATAATTGTGGTCTCATACACTATTTGTCCTTTTGCAACTAACTTCACTCAGCGTAATGCCGTCCAGATTCCTTCATGTTATAGTTCACGGATTCATCATTGTTCTTTATCGATGTGCAGTACTCCATTGTGTGAATATACCATAATTTATTTATCCATTCATCAGTTGATGGGCACCTTGGTTGCTTCCATCTTTTTGCTATTGTAAACAGTGCTGCAATGAACATGGGTGTGGCTATATCTATATGTGTAAAGGTTCTTGTTTCTCTAGGATATATTCCAAGGAGTGGGATTGCTGGATCATATGGTAGTTCTATTTCTAGTTTTTTAAGGAAGTGCCAGATCGATTACTGAAGTGGTTGTACCATTTTACATCCCCACCAGCAGTGTATAAGTGTTCCAGTCTGTCCACAACCTCTCCAACACTTACTATTTTGTGGTTTTTGGATTAATGCCAGCCTTGTTGGAGTGAGATGGTATCGCACTGTAGTTTTGATTGACCTTGCAACTTTTACTTTGTTTAGTTAATTTAGCCAAACTATCCACTGATTTTTTTATCCACTGATTTTCCCAACTATCTCTGATGAAGGCCAAACACGCAAGAACTTGCATGTTAAGGGATCAAAATGTTTGTTCATGTAACGGGCAGGAGTCCTGGAAGGTGGTTCTGAGTTGCCCTCAGAATTGGCATTGTCCGTGGTTCTAAAAGATAGTTGACAAATAGTTAAAATTTACTTGCAAGAACAAAGGAACCTCAAATTTGCCATTGATTTAACTAACTGTCATTAAGGAGCTCAAGCAAAAATCCAAATACTAACAATATCCAGGCCCATAGTTCTTGGCCACGTAGCAAGTAGAGTTCCACTAGGAAATTCAGTGACTTTCTTGGATTTAGCATACCCCATAATGAGACAGTTGCAACCAAAAAACTTTTACTTGCAAAAACCAAAACAAATCTACAATAAAACTCTAAAAACTTTGACCCAAGGAAGCAGAGCTCAAATTTCGAGAGGTTATTTACCTTAAAGCGACTCCCGAAGCCCATAGAGACGGAGACCAGAGCCTGGATCCTTGGCACCTCGGGGGTCGCAAAAGATAATGCACCTTCGAATTTCCGCTTCTGACACAAAAAATGTTATAGTGTAAAATAACCATAACTCTGTAAGGAGAGAAATAATAGAGTTTTATTGAGGATTTGTTACAGCTGAAGTTGGGAAATGCTTTTATACTAAGTGTGCCAAAGTCTGAAAGGGGAGAGGGATCTTTATATAGGAGGGCTGGGGATTACACATGAGTATAGGAGGGCTGGGGGTAACGAGTCACAAGTAAACTTCTCACAAAGTCAGGTTTTCTGGTGGCAAACTGTGTAAGCAATTTTCTGAAAACAATCTTACACAAACATCTTTTCAGTGAACATTCTTATCATTCACTTCCTGGAATATTCTTTAAAAAATAAACTATAACTTTATCACACATTAGTTACGAGTATTTTTTCTGAGAAAAGAACATTTTTTTTCACAGTCTTAAATAAGCATGACTATTTACTTATGCACTCAAAGGTGGAGTGCACATATTCTGAAAGCAGAAGGAAAAAGGGATATAGGGCAAAAGGAAGTTTGGTTCCAGAACTGTGTCAGTCACCTAGTTATGCCAGATGCCTCAGTTTTAAGGTACGCATTCTCAAATGAAACCGTATATTCACACAAAGACTTGTACGTGAATGTTTGTAGCAGCTTTATTTGTAATGGCCCCAAACTGGAAACAATCCAAACGTCTGTCAACAGGTGAACGGTTAAACAAACTGTGGCTTATCCGTACAATGGAATACCACTCAGCAAAAAGATATACAAGCCACTGATAAATGCAACGACATGACTGAATCTCAAAATAATGATACGGAATGAGAGAAACTAGGCAAAAAGGGTACATACTGTATGATTTTAAATTCTAGTTAAAATTCCAGAGAATGCAAACTAGTGTATAGCGACAGAAAGCAGATCTGTAGTTGCCGGGGACAAAGAAGGGTAGAGGGAAAGAATCACAAAGATACTTTTGTGGGTGTTGGATATGTTCATTATTTTGATTTTGGTGATGGTTTCATAAGTGTATGTTGTTTTTGTCAGGTGCCATTGAATCGGTTCCAACTCATAGTGACCCTATTTATAACAGAACAAAACACTGCCCAGTCCTGCATTATTCTCACAGTCATAGCTATATTTGAGCCCCTTGTGCAGCCACTGTGTCAATCCATCTCTTTGAGGGTCTTCCTCTTTGTCGCTGATCCTCTACCTTACCAAGCATGATGTCCTTCTCCAGGAAGTGGTCCCTCCTCATAACATGTCCTAAGTAGGTGACACGAAGTCTTGCTATCCTGTCTTCTCAGGAGGATTCTGGTTGTACTTCTTCTTAGACAGATTTGTTCATTCTTCTGGCAGTCCATGATATACTCAATATTCTTCACTAACACCATAATTCAAAGACATCAATTCTTCTTCGATCTTCCTTATTCATTGTCCAGCTTTCACATGCATATGAGACAATTCAAAATACCATGGCCTGAGTCAGCAGTGCCTTAGTCCTCAAAGTGACATCTTTCTTTTTAACACTTTGAAGAGGCCTTTTATAGCAGATTTGCCCAACACAATGTGTCATTTGATTTCTTGACTGCTGCTTCCATGGGCATTGATTGTGGATCCAAGTAAAACGAAATCCTTGACAACTTCAATCTTTTTTCTTTTACATATGTAAAAACTTAGCAAATTGTACACTTTATATATGTGTAGCTAAGGGAGGCACTAGTGGTTCAGTGGTTTTAAGGCAGGCACTAGTGGTTCAGTGGTAGAATTCTCGCCTTCCATGCAGGAGACCCACTTTGATTCTCAGTCAGTTCACAGTTACCACCTGTCTGTCAGTGGAGACTAGCGTGTTGCTATGATGCCGAAGAGGTTTCAGTGGAGCTTCTAGACTAAAATGGACTAGAAAAAAGCCTGGCAATCTACTTCTAAAAGTCAGCCAGTGTAAACCCTATGGATTGCAATGGTCCAATCCCCAACTCATCATCGTGATGGTGAAGGACTGGATAGTGTTTCCTTCTGTTGTGCATGGGGTTGCCACGAGTCAGGGACCACACTGATGGCAGCTAATAACAACGAATTGTATGTTACTCAAACCTTGATGAAGTTGTTAAAAAGTGTGAAAACATGGAGCCTGTGTGTATGTGTGTGGTGTTCAGGGTGGGAGAGGGGAAATTAATGGAGAAGAGGTAGTGAGAAGTGATGAAGACTCAGAAAGTCTCATGACTTTTATCCCAGCTGGGATAAAGCTGGAGTCTGGAATTAGGTCTGTGCCCAACACTTCTCCCCTGCCCCTCTTTCTTGATTTTTCTTCCATGTTGTCACTTGAGTTTTAGGAAATGTCCTGTGAGCTTTGCCTCTGCTTTTACACCCCCAAGGAAACTCCCCTTACAACTGATTAGCTGGTCACTTCAGATCACGTCATGTAGGTGATTATATTATATTACTTTTGGGAGATCACAAAATGAAGGATATTACATCAGATCACAAAATGAAGGATAATTACATAATACTGAGAATCATGGCCTAGCCAAGTTGACACATAGCATTAATCATCACATTCCTTAAATCTCTATAATCTCTAATTAAAGGCAATTGTAAACCCATACTTGCACCTAACATGACACAACTAACATGTGTACAACCAAAAATACAATAGTCCTACTTATATCTTATATTTTTTAAGTAATGGAGTGAGGGAGGGAAGAAAACAAAAATATTTACATACACATAAAACACATACACGTATAGTAAAACAAGAAAGAAATACAACAATTATAGTCCTTGTTTCTGCAACTGGTCTTGTGGTCGTAACGGGTATTTAGAACTACCTTCTTCCACCACCTATTGTGTATTCCCTTTACCATCAGCCGTACCTCAGCTAGTCATGGTTCTTTGCCTGATAGAGTGAGCCGAACCTTCATTCCTGAAGCGTCTGGGTCATTAGTAGTCTTGTTGAAACTGAGTTGCTGTAGTTTTCCGTTGACTTTAATCACAGGGCATGGTAGTACTATAAGATGCCTTAAAAGATCTCCTATATTCCAGACAACTCTTCTTTACCTCCATTATGTAATAATAATCTGATTTCCCTTTGGTAATCAGGATAAATCACACCTGCCAATTTGGTAACTCCCTTCTTTACCTGTTGATCAGAGGCATGAGTAGCCTAAAGCACCTGTGTGGCATTCTTAACTTCCATTTGAACAGAATCAGTGTGTGTTTCCAGGTGGGAGCATTCCTCCCTTTGGAATGAAGACCTGTAGACCCACAGAGCATAAGGTTGTGGGGACATGAAGCAAAAATCTTGCAAGTGGTCAGTAGGGGTAATAGTAAGTAGTGCCACTCCTGTTTCCACCTCTTGATTCCTGGATCAGTGAATTCTGGCTATGGGAGAAACTGCATCATATATTGGACACTGGTTTAGAGCATATACAGCCTGCTGGAGAACATTGTCCCAATTCTGCTAAGTATTGCCACGTAGCTGGAGCCATAATTGTGTCTTCAGGAAGCCATTCCATCATTCTATCAAGCAAGCTGCTTCAGGATGATGGGGAACATGGTAGGACCAGCCACACTTTATTTACTGAGAAATGAGTCCCTTGATCCAAGGCAATGCTGTGTGGGATATCACAATAGTGGATAAGGCAGTCTGTGAGTCTGTGGATGGTAGTTTTGGCAGAAGCACTGCATGCAGGGAAGGCAAATCTGTATCCAGAGTAAGTGTCCGTCCCAGTAAGAATGAAATGTTGCCCTTTCCATGATGGAAGGTGTCCATGCAATCCACTTGCCACCAGGTTGCTGGCTGATTGCCTGGAGGAATGGTGCCATATTGAGGACTCAGTGTTGGTCTCTGCTACTGGCAAATTGGGCACTCAGCAGTGACTGTAGCCAAGCTGGCTTTGGTGAGTGGAAGTCCATGTTGGTGAGCCCATACACAACCTCCATCCCTGCCACCATGAGCACTTTGTTCATGAGCCCATTGGGCTATGACAGGCGTGGCTGTGGAAAGAGGACAACTGGTTTTCACAGAATGCATCATCCTATCCACTTAATTATTAAAACCCTCCTCTGCCGAGGTCACCCTTTGGTGAGCATTCACATGAGACACTTCTTTGACCTATTCAGAGAGGTATATCCACATACTTCTTCCCCATACCTCCTTGTTTTCAATTTTACATTCACGTTCCTTCCAAGACCTTGACCATCCAGCCACACCATTGGCCACAGTCCATGAATCAGTATACAATCACACATCCAACCATATCTCCATTTCTCTTTCCAAGAAAAGTGAATAACAAGGTGCATTGGCTGAAGTTTTTCCCATTAGGAGGATTTCTCTTCACCACTGTCCTTCAGAGAGGTCCTAGAAAGGGGCTACAATGCTGTTTCTGTTCACTTTCGAGAAAGTGCCTACATATTGTGCAGAACCATCTGTAAACCAGGCATGAGTTTTCTCTTTCTCAGATAGCTGATCATAAAGAACTCCACGTGAGGCCATAGATGCAGACTGGGAGAGGGAAGGTAATGTGACAGGAGTGGAGATCAGGGGCATTTCAGCCACTTTGTCATGCAACTTACTCGTGCTTTCAGATCCTGCTTGAGCCCAATCTCGTATACACCACTTTCATTTAATGAAGGAGTACATGTCCGACTTTATGACTCTGTGGGTCAGACAACACCCAGTTCATGATAGCCAGCTCAGGCTGCATGGCGACTTGGTGGCCCAAGCTTAGGCATTCAGTCTCTACTAAGTCCCAGTAACAAGACAAAAGCTGTTTCTCAAAAGGAGAGTAGTTATCTGTAGAGGATGGCAGGGCTTTGCTCCAAAAACCTAAGGGTCTATTCTGTGATTCACCAATAGGGGTCTGCCAAAGACTCCAAACAGCATCTGTATCTGCCACTGACACCTCAAACACCATTGCATCAGCTGGATCATATGACTCAAGTGGCAGGGCAGCTTGCATAGCAGCCTGAACCTGTTGTAGAGACTTCTCTTGTTCTGGGCCCCACTCAAAACTAGCAGCTTTTCTAGCACTTGATAAACAGGATGGAGTAGCAGGGATATATTGCCTCCAAAATCCAAAGAGGCCTACCAAGCATTGTATCTCCTTTTTAGTTGTAGGAGAGGCCAGATGGAATAACTTATCCTTCACTTTAGAAGGAAAAAAAAAAAAATTTTTTTTTTTTTTTTTAGAAGGAATATCTCAACATGCCCCACATCACTGGACCCTTAAAAATTTTGCTGAGGTTGAAGGAGCCTGAATTTTTGTCAGGTTAACTTCCCATCCTGTAGCATGCAGATCTCTTAGCAATAAGCCTACAGGCATTGAAACTTCTTCCTTACTACGCCCACTCTGCACAATGTTTTCAATGCAGTCGACCAGTGTGATATCTCGTGGAAGGGAAAAGTGGTCAAGGTCCCTGCAGACTAAATTATGCATAGGGCTGGAGAGTTATATACCTCTGTGGTAAGACAGTGAAGGTGTATTGCTAGCCTTGGCAGCTGAAGGCAAACTGCTTCTGGTTATCCTTCAAAACTGGAATGGAGAAAAAGGCATTGGCCAAATCAATAGCTGCATACCAGGTACCAGGAGATGTATTAATTTGATCAAGCAGTGAAACCACATCTGGAACAGCAGCTGCAACTGAAGTCACCACCTGGTTAAGTCCATGATAATCCACTGCCATTCTCCCAGATCCATCTGCTTTTTGTGTAGGCCAAATAAATGAGTTGAATGAGCATGTGGAGGGAATTATTACCTCTGCATCCTTCTAGTCCTTGATGGTGGCAGTAACCTCTGCAATCCCTCCAGGAATACAGTATTGCTTTTGGTTTACTATTTTCCTAGGAAGAGGCAGTTCTAACGGCTTTCACTTGGCTTTTCCCACCCTAATAACACTTACTGCCCACGTCAGGGATCCAACGTGGGGGTTCTGTCAGTTGATGGGTATGTCTATTCAAATTATTTATTCTGAAACTGGGGAAATCACTACACGATGGGTTCAGGAACCCACTGGACCCTCTGAGGGATGGATTTGAGCTAAGACCTCATTAATAATCTGACTTCCCTATGACCTCACTCTGGTGGGCCACAAGGGATATTTTGGGTCTCCTGGAATTAGTGTCAGCGTACAACCAATATCCAGTAATCCCTGAAAAGTCTGATTATTTTCCTTTACCCAGTGAACAACCACTCTCAAAAAAGATTGTTAATCCCTTTGGGGAAGGCTGGGAGTAAGATCAACAGTATAATTTTTGGCAGTGTAGTGGGGTCCTTCCTCAAGGGGACCAGGCCCCCCCTTCATTCAAGGGGTTGTGGTCTGTAAACTGGCTCAAGTGTGGGAATTCATTGAGGGGCTGTGACTCTGTTCTGGCGATTCAAATTATACTGCTGTTAAGTTGACCTAGAATTCTTCTGCTTGTGCAGATTAAATAAATACTTAGCAGATTTCCCACCTATTTCACGTCCAGGGATTCAATGACTAAGCAGCCAACTGCGCATGTCCATATGAGTCAGCCTATTCTGATTACTGCTTTGACTCTGCTGACTGTTTTGGGAATCATGCCTACCTTGTCTTTGTTGCTTAAGTTCCTTTACTTGGTCCCTTTCACCACAGAGTCCAATCTGCCCCATCGTATTTCGGTGTCTTAATTCAGTTACAGCAGTTCCCACTGTCAAATCTGGCTTACATGAAATAGCAATCACAGCAGTCTTCAATGATACTGGGGCTCTCTTCACAAATTTGTTCCTAACGTTTGTGGTAAAAGGTGTGTCCTTGGGCACTCCTTGTGTGGATGTGTGGGTCTAACCTGATATACCCACTCTAAGATCCTAATTTCCCTAAACCTTTCAATACCTTCTTCTGCAGTATACCAAGGCAATTCTGGTACTTTAACTCAATTTAGTGTGCACCACCACATAATTCATGCTTCGGCAGCACAGCCAAATAAACTATTTGATCCTTTTCTAACCTCTGGAGCTGAAATACTGAATAAAGAATCAATAGTGGGTCCATATCAATAAACTCAGAAGGATCCGACTTTATGTTCCTTGTATCATTATCCCACACCCTTACTAGCCATTCCCACACATATTCCCCAGGATTCTGTTTGTACATATTATAAAAGTCAAGCAGTTCTTTTGGAGTGTAATGTACCTCCTCTTGGGTCACACTTTGTACTTCAACTTCTGGGGCTCACTAGGTCTTAAGCCTAGTTATAAGTCTAGAAGCAAAAAATAAGTGGTGCAGGTTGGTCCTGGGAACATTCAGCAAGGTCTCCTAAGGCATCTACCTCAGCCAATGCCCCAGGTGATGTCACAGGCAATGCCCCAGGTGCTGCCCCCGGTGATATCTGAGACAAAGACTCTTTAGTCACAGCTGGGTTAATCTCATCAGATGGGGGTGGAAAGGATAGTGGTTTTCCAGGGAGGGTGGCTTATCACACAAAGACGGAGAGACCTCTTCAGATGAGAGTAAGAGGGCTGGCTCTTTTGACAAGAGTTATTCGATGCTATTTAGGGGCTCAGTGTTCCCAGCTTCCTGATTATCTGCCATATGTCCCTGTCATGGATTGAATTGTGTCCCCCCAAAATATGTATCAATTTGTCTGCGCCATGATTCCCAGTATTCTGTGGTTGTCCTCCATTTTGTGATTGTAATTTTATGTTAAAAAGGATTAGGGTTGGATTGTAAAACCACCCTCACTCAGGTCACCTCCCTGATCCAAGGTAAAGGGAGTTTCCCTGGCGTGTGGCCTGTACCACCTTTTATCTCTCAAGACATAAAAGGAAAGAGAAGCAAGCAGAGACTTGGGGACCTCATACCACCAAGAAAGGAACACCAGGAGCAGAGTGTGTCCTTTGGACATGGGGTCCCTGTGCCTGAGAAGCTCCTTGACCAGAGGAAGATTCAGGACAAGGACCTTTCTCCAGAGCTGACAGAGAGAGAAAGTCTTCCCCTGGAGGTGATACCCTGGATTAGGACTTTAGCCTAGTAGACTGTGATAGGATAGATTTCTCTTTGTTAAAGCCATCCACGTATGGTATTTCTGTTGTAGTAGCACTAGATAACTAAGACAATTACCTACAGGAGATCACAAAATGGAGGCTAATTACATAATACTGAGAATCATGGCCAAGTTGAAACATAACAGTAACCATCATACACACAGTGGGTGCTTAAAAGTATACGTGGAATAAACGAAAAAACGAGTTGCCATTGAGTTGACTTCAATGTATGGAAACTCTATGTGTCTCAGAGCAGAACTGTGCTCCACAGGATTTTCAATGGCTGATTTTTTGGAAGTAGGTCAATAGGCCTTTCTTATGAGGCACCTCTGGGTGGACTCGAACTTTTAATCTTTCAGTTAGCAGCAAAGCATGTAATCTTTTGTGCCATCCAGGGACACCTATTTGTGGAAAAAGTGACTAGGAATTACGATTCACATTTTATAATCAAGAAAAGTTAAGTGATGCCCCAAGTCAGTGGAGCAACTGCATACCTGTGTCCCCCCAAGGCCTTTCCTGGGGTAGACCACCCTGGGGGTCTGGGATGTGATGAACAAAATCTAGACCTCAGTAGGGCCTGGAGCTGAGGCCCAGATGGGCAGGAAAAGGAATGAGCCTACTGAGAGTCAACCATCTCCCTGGTTGATCCAACAGTGGATCCAGCATTTTCCAGAGGCTGAGCTGAACCTAGGAACCCCAAGGCTCAGGAGCTAAATCAGCCTGACTTCAAATTAAAACAAACATGGTAACTATAGTAACCAACATTTGTTAAATCTTTACCTTGGGTCATATACTTTACATGTCTTATCTCATTGAATACCCCTAACAAAGTCACAAAGTAGGGCCTATTATCAGCCCCATTTTACAGAGGGGAAAAACTGAGACCCAGAGAGATGTTAGTTAAACCAGTCAGTGGTAAGACTTGCACCCAGCTTTGTCTCATGGGTGTGCAACCTGTATAGTTACATAGGGTCCTGTGCTTACAGGGTCCTGTGCTTGGTTTAATGCTCTGTTATTGCTGTCTTGAATTTTTTGAGAATTTTTGAACAAGAAACTCCACCTTTTCATTTTGCACTGGGCCCTTCAAATTATATAGCCAGTCCTAGGCTGAGCCAGGAGTCCCTGTTTGGTGCAAATGGTTAACACACTTGGCTGCTAACTCACAAGTTGGAGGTTCAAGTCCACCCAGAGGTGCCTTGGAAGAAAGGCCTGGTTATCTACTTCCAAAAAAACAGCCACTGAAAACCCTTTGGAGCACAGCTCTACTCTGACACACATGGGATCACCATGAGTTGGAGTCGACTAGATAGCAACTGATGGGGGTAGTGGTGGGCTCAGCCTTAGGGATTTTATATTTAATACAACATCCTTACGGGAACGGTCCTCTTAGCAACCCTGTTTTGGAGAAGAGGAGACTGAAGCTGACAGAGCTGTGGCCTGTCACGTGGGCACCCAAGTTCCAAGTCAGAGCTCAGTTGGCTGGGAGTCCAGAGCCTGGGCGCTTAACCACTCTGCTATGCTACCTTCCAAGAAAGTGCTGCTTCTTCAGAAACAAGTCTACCCTCTGCTGGAGTCGGGAAAGTTCCCAACTTTGCCCCCACTCCACCTTGGTGGGGCCCAGCTCTTTCTGGCGTGCCCGAACACCTGGCACCCTCTCGGGGACCAGCCAGGGGTGGATCCCCTTTTGTCCCAGCCCCCACTCACCTGAGAAGACAAGGAACAGTGCCAGCAACAGGTGGAAGCAAGTCAAGTGGACCAGGCGGGGAGAGGTGGGCATTGCGAGGGCACACGGTACTGCTGTTCTGCTGTCTGGTGGGTGCTGGAGTCCACGGTGGAGCATGTGAACAAGGCTGTTTCTTGTTCTCTTGGCCACAGCTACTTGGGGAAGTGTTTTCACCACAGCAGGAGAAGGCTCTGGCGCAAGAGGAAGGAGCTGGGTGGAGGGATTTCCGGCTTCTGTGTCATGAATGTGGTTCTTGTAATCATGGTCAAAGCCATAATGACCCCTTGCCACAAGCCTTGTCCTAGGCACCTAGCGGGGGGCGAGGGCACAGCTGCAAGGGTATGCATTCTGGAGTTAGGCCAACTTTGCATCAAACCTTGCGGCTGCAACTTCATGGCTGTGTGGCCTTGTAAAAATCATCTTGCCATCTCTGAGCCTTTGTTTCCTTGTCTGCAAAATGGGCTAAGTAACAGTCCCAACCTCAGAAAGGTGTTTTGAGGATGATATGAGTGGGAGGGCTCAAAAAAAGAAAAAAAGCCAAACCCATTGCCATTAAGTTGATTCTAACTCATAGGGACCCCATGTATTACTGAGCTTCCTAGGGTTTTTCTTGTCTGTAACCTTTATGGGAGCAGATCACGAGGTCTTTCTTCTGTGGTGCCATTGGACGTGTCCAAATCACCAACCTTTAGGTTAGTAGTGGAGTGTAAACTGTGCCACCCAGGGACCTTGTGAGGGCTCAGCACAATGTAAAGGCTAAACCTATTAGCCATCATTATTCATAATGCGTAGGAAAAAGAGGAGGTGGCCTTTGCTTAAGAAGAAGGACTTCTTCCCATGACTGCCCCAGGGAGGCATTTTTTTTTTTTTAATTTTTACTGTGCCTTAAGTGAAAGTTTGCAAATTGAGTCAGTCTCTCATACAAAAATTTATATACATCTTGCTATATACTCCTAGTTTCTCTCCACCCTTCCTTTTCGTGTTCATTCGGTCAACTTCTGACTCCCTCTGCCCTCTTATCTCCCCTCCAGACAGGAGCTGCCCATATAGTCTCATGTGTCTACTTGATCCAAGAAGCTCACTCTTCACCAATATCATTTTCTATCCCATAGTCCAGTCCAATCCCTGCCTAAAGCGTTGGCTTTGGGAGTGGTTCCAGTCTTGGGCTAACAGAAGGTCTGGGGACCATGACCTCCGGGGTCCTTCTAGTATCTGTCAGCCCATTAAGTCTGGTCTTTTTACTAGAATTTGAGGTCTGCATCCCACTGCTCTCCTGCTCCCTCAGGGGTTCTCTGTTGTGTTCCCTTGTCAGGGCAGTCATCGGTTATAGCCAGGCACCATCTAGTTCTTCTGGTCTCAGGTTGATGTAGTCTCTGGTTTATGTGGCCCTTTCTGTTTCTTGGGCTCATAATTACCTTGTGTCTTTGGTGTTCTTCATTTTCCTTTGCTCCAGGTGGGATGAGACCAACTGAAGCATCTTAGATGGCTGCTTGCTAGCATTTAAAACCCCAGATGCCACTCTCCAAAGTGGAATGCAGAATGTTTTCTTAACAGATTTTACTACGCCGATTGACTTAGCTGTCCCCTGAAACCGTGGTCCCCAAACCCCTGCCCCTGCTTCTTGGGCCTTCAAAGCATTCAGTTTATTCAGGAAACTTCTTTGCTTTTGCTTTAGTCCAGTTATGCTGACCTCTCCTATTTTGCATGTTGTCTTTCCCTTCACCTAAAATAGTTATCTATTATCTAATTAGTGAAAACCCCTCTCCCTCCTCTCCCTCCCTCCCTCCCCACTCTCGTAAGCATCAAAGAATATTTTTTTCTCTGTTTAAATTTTTTTTCGAGTTCTTATAATAGTGGCCTCGTACAATATCTGTTCTTTTGCAGCTAATTTCCCTCAGGATAATGCCTTCCAGATTCCTCCATGTTATGAAATGTTTCACAGATTCATCATTGTGTGAATATACCATAATTTATTTATCCATTCATCAGTTGATGGGCACCTTGGTTGCTTCTCTCTTTTTGCTATTGTAAAGAGTGCTGCGATGAACATGAATGTGCATTTATCTGTTCCCATAAAGGCTCTTATTTCTCTACAATATATTCCAAGGAGTGGGATTGCTGGATTGTATGGTAGTTCTATTTCTAGTTTTTCAAGGAAGTGCCGAATCGATTTCCAAGGTGGTTGTACCATTTGACATTCCCACCAGCAGTGTCTAAATGTTCCAGTCTCTCTACAACCTCCCCAACATTTATTATTTTGTGTTTTTTGGATTAATGCCAGCCTCGTTGGAGTGAGGTAGAATTTCGTTGTTGTTTTGATTTGTATTTCTCTAATAGCTAATGATCCTAAGCATTTCCTCAGGCATCTGTTAGCTACCGGAATGTCTTCTTTAGTGAAGTGCCTGTTCATATCCTTTGCCTATTTTTTAATTGGGTTATTTGTCTTTTTGCAGTTGAGTTTTTCCAGTATCATGCAGATTTTAGAGATCAGGCGCTGATTGGAAATGTCATAGCTAAAAACTTTTTCCCAGTCTGTAGGTAATCTTTTTACTCTTTTGGTGAAGTCTTTGGATGAGCATAGGTGTTTGATTTTTAGGAGCTCCCAGTTATCTAGTTTCTCTTCTGCATTGTTAGCAATGTTTTGTATACTGTTTATGCCTTGCATTAGGGCTCCTAACATTGTCCCTATTTTTTCTTCCATGATCTTTATCATTTTATATTTAGGTCTTTGATCCCTTTTGAGTTATTTTTTGTGCATGGTGCGAGGTATGGGTCCTGTTTCATTTTTTTGCAGATGGATATCCAGTTATGCCAGCACCATTTGTTAAACAGACTGTTTTTTCCCCGTTTAACAGACTTTGGGCCTTTGTCAAATATCAGCTGCTCATATGTGGATGGATTTATGTCTGGATTCTCAATTCTGTTCCATTGGTCTATGTATCTGTTGTTGTACCAGTACCAGGCTGTTTTGACAACTGTGGTGGTATAATAGCTTTTCAAATCAGGTAGAGTGAGGCCTCCCACTTTGTTTTTCTTTTTCGGTAATGCTTTACTTATCTGGGCCTTTTCCTCTTCCATGTGAAGTTGGTGATCTGTTTCTCCATCTCATTAAAGAATGTCGTTGGAATTTGGATCAGAATTGCATTGTATCTATAGATTGCTTTTGGTAGAACAGGCATTTTTACAATGTTAAGTCTTCTCATCCATGACCAAGGTATGTTTTCCACTTATGTAGGTTTCTTTTGGTTTCTTGCAGTAATGTCTTTTACTCTTCTTTGTATAGGTCTTTTACGTCTCTGGTAAGATTTATTCCTAAGTATTTTATCTTCTTGGGGGCTATTGTGAATGGTATTGATTTGGTGATTTCCTCTTCAAAGTCCTTTTTATCAGTGTAGAAGAATCCAACTGATTTTTTATGTTTATCTTGTGTCCTGATACTCTGCTGAAATCTATTAGTTTCAGTATTTTTCTTGAGGATTCTTTAGGGTTTTCTGTGTATAAGATCATGTCATCTGGAAACAGAGATACCTTTACTTCTTCTTTGCCAATTTCGGCATCCTTTATTTCTTTATCTAGCCTAATAGCTCTGGCTAGGACTTTGAGCGCAATGTTGAATAAGAATGGTGATAAATGGCATCCTTGTCTGGTTCCCAATCTTAAGGGGAATGCTTTCAGACTCTCTCCATTTAGGATGATGTTGGCTATTGGCTTTGTATAAATGCCCTTTATTACGTTGAGGAATTTTCCTTCTATTCCTATTTTGCTGAGTTTTTTTAATCATGAATGGGTGTTGAACTTTGTCAAATGCCTTTTCTGCATCAACTGATAAAATCATCTGATTCTTGTCTTTTGTTTTATTTATACGATGGATTACGTTAATTGTTTTTTTAATGTTGAACCATCCCTGGATACCTGGTATGAATTCCACTTGGTCATGGAGAGTTATTTTTTTTTGATATGTTGTTGAATTCTGTTGGCTAGAATTTTGTTGAAGGTTTTTGCATCTAAATTCATGAGGGATATAGGTCTGTAATTTTCCTTTTTTTGTGGTTTCTTTTTCTGGTTTTGGTATCAGGGATACGCTGGCTTCATCGAATGAGTTTGGGAGTGTTTCGTCCTTTTCTATGCTCTGAAATACCCTTAGTAGTAGTGGTGTTAACTCTTCTTTGAAAGTTTGTTAGAACTGCAGTGTTGGAAGTTTTTTGGTTATCTTTTCAATCTTTTCTTTTGTTATGGGTTTATTTAGCTGTTCTACGTCTGTTTGTGTTAGTTTAGGTAGGTAATGTGTTTCTAGGAATTCATCCTTTTCTTCTAGGTTTTCATATTTGTTACAGTACAATTTTTCATAGTAATCTGATATGATTCTTTAAATTTCGGTTGAGTCTGTTGCAATATTGCCCATCTCATTTCTTGTTCGGGTTATTTACTTCCTCTCTTGTTTTTCTTTTGTCAGTTTGGCCAATGGTTTATCAATTTTGTTAATTTTTTCAAAGAACCAGCTTTTGGTCTTGTTAACTCTTTCAATTGCTTTTCTGTTCTCTATTTCATCTAATTCTGCTCTAATTTTTATTATTTGGTTTCTTCTGGTGCCTGAGGGTTTCTTTTGTTGCTCTCTTTCTATTTGTTCAAGTTGTAGGGATGATTCTGTAGTTTTGACCCTTTCTTCTTTTTGTATGTGCGCATTTATTGATATAAATTGACCTCTGAGCACTGCTTTTGCTGTGTCCCAAAGGTTCTGATAGAAAGTGTTTTCATTCTCATTGGATTCTATGAATTTCTTTATTTCATCCTTCATATCTTCTATAACCTAGTCATTTTTGAGCAGGGTATTGTTCAGTTTCCAGTAGTTTGATTTCTTTTCCCTGCTTTTTCTGTTACTGATTTCTACTTTTCTGGCCTTATGGTCAGAGAAGATGCTTTGTAATGTTTTGATGTGTCGAATTCTGCTAAGGCTTGCTTTATGACCTAACATGTGGTCTTTCCTAGAAAATGTTCCATGTGCATTGGAAGAGGAAGTATACTTGGCTGCTGTTGGGTGGAGTGTTCCGTAAATGTCTATGAGGTCAAGCTGGTTGATGGTGGCGTTTAGATCTTCTGCGTCTTCATTGAGCTTTTTTCTGGATGTTCTGTCCTTCACCAAAACTGGTGTGTTGAAGTCTCCTACTATAATTGTGGAGCTATCTCACTTTTCAATGCTGTTAGAGTTTGTTTTATGTATCTTTTAGCCCTGTCATTGGGTGCATAAATATTTAATATGGTTATATCCTCCTGGTATATTGTCCCTTTAATCATTATGTAGTGTCTTTCCTTATCCTTTGTGGTGGATTTAACTTTAAAGCCTGTTTTGTCAGGAATTAATATTGCCACTCCTGCTCTTTGTTGATTGTTGTTTGCTTGCTATATTTTTTTTCTAACCTTTGAGTTTTAGTTTGTGTCTCTAAGTCTAAGGTGTGTCTCTTATAGACAGCATATAGATGGAGAGTGTTCTTTTTATCCATTCTGCCACTCTCTGTGTCTTTATTGATGCATGTATTCCATTTACGTTTAGCATAATTATGGATAGGTGTGAGTTTAGGGCTGTCATTTTGATGTCTTTTTTGGTGTGTTGTTGACAATTTCTTTTTCCCACTTAATTTTTTGTGCTGAGCAGTTTATCTTTATATATTGACTTTTCCTCTTATTTGTTTTTGTTGACTTTGTTTTTCTTGTATTTTATTTTGATAAGTTAGATTGTTAGTCTCTTTTGTGGTTATCTTAATATTTACTCCTATTTTTCTAAGTTTAAACCTAAATTTTATTTCTTTATATCACCTTGTCTTCCTCTCCATATGAAAGATCTATGACTACATTTCTTAGTCCCTCTTTATTGTTTTCATGTTGTCTTCTTTTACATAGTGACATTGCCATTTCCCTGTTTTGAGCATTTTTTAAATCTTGATTTATTTTTTGATTTCCCTGTCTAGGTTGACATCTGATTGCTCTGTCCAGTGTTCTGGTCTTGGGTTACATCTGATATAATTGATTTTCTAGCCAGAGAATTCCTTTTAGTATTTCTTATAGTTTTGGTTTGTTTTTTTACAAATTCCCTAAACTTCTGTTTATCTGGAAATGTCCTAATTTTGCCTTCATATTGGAGAGACTGTTTTGCTGGATATATGATTTTGGCTGGCAATTTTTTTCCTTCAATGCTTTATATAAGTCACCCCATTGCCTTCTTGCCTGCACGGTTTCTGCTGAGTAGTCCGAGCTTATTCTTATTGACTCTTCTTTGTAGGTGACTTTTTGTTTACCCTAGCTGCTCTTAAAATTTTCTCTTTATCTTTGGTTTTGGCAAACTTGATTATAATATGTCTTGGTGAATTTCTTTTAAGATCTACCTTATGTGGAGTTCAATAAGCATCTTGGATAGATATCTTCACATCTTTCATGATCTCGGGGAAGTTTTCCACCAATAAATCTTCAACAATTCTCTCTGTATTTTCTATTATCCCTCCCTGTTCTGGTACTCCAATCACTCATAGATTATTTCTCTTGATAGAGTCCCACATGATTCTTAAGTTTTCTTCATTTAAAAACTTTTTTTTTTTATCTGATTTTTCTTCAAATATGTTGGTGCCAAGTGCTTTATCTTCATTCTCACCAATTCTGCCTTCCACTTGCTCAATTCTGCTCCTCTGGCTTTCTATTGAGTTGTCTAATTCTGTAATTTATTGTTAATCTTCTGAATTTCTGATTGCTGTCTTTCTATGGATTCTTGCAGCTTATTAAATTTTTCATTATGGTCTTGAATAACCTTTTTAATTTTTTCAACTGCTTTATCTGTGTGTTCCTTGGCTTGTTCTGTGTATTGCCTGATCTCATTCCTGATGTTTTGAAGAGTTCTGTATATTAATCTTTTGTATTTTGCATCCAATAATTCCAGGAATGCACCTTCATCCAGAAGATCCCTTGATTCTCTGTTTTGAGAGCTTGTTCAAGTGATCATGGTCTGCTTCTTTATGTGATTTGATATTGACTTTTTCTCCAAGCTATCAATAAGTTATTGTATTAGTTTATTTTATGTTTGCTTACTGTATCCTAGCTTCTTGCTTTGTTTTGTTTTGATATGCCCAAATAGGTTGCTTCAGTGAGCTAGCTTGATTATTTTCACCTTTGAAGCTGTAATGTCCTGTCGTCAGATGGCTAGAGCTGTTATCACGTATATCAGCCTAGGAGTCCATTCATTTTTCTTGTATGGATTCAGCTCAGGTGTCCAGGTAGTTGATCATCAAGTATGTGGTAGAAGCCCTGTCCTACAGTCTTAGGAGGCAGAGGTGACTGGTGTAGGTACCAGTATCTGGTTGCAGCAGGGGCTCATGCTCTGAACAAGGCAGGGGGCTGACAACCATCCCCTGAGTGTCTGTGAGGAAAGCGGACTGTTCCCTTGAGTGCACAGGTGGGTGGGTTCTACAGATGGACCATGGGCACCCAATGCTTTTGGTTGTGAGGACTGGGAGGTACCAGTTATTCTCGGACTTCTGTCGCAGGTGGCTGGGTGACCTGAGTGGAGCCACTAGTCCTTAGGCCCCTGATGTGGGTGGGTGAGGACTCTGTTTAATAGGCAAAGTGGTGTCAAACATCAAACACCCACCTCTCTACTGCACAGCTGAAACAGTTGCAGTCCGCCAACAAGGGCCTATTCTCCTGAAATAGGCTCACACAGGTCCATGCAGGGGGGAAAGATATTCAAAGTCATGGGCCATTTATGCCTGGGCAGGAGCTGCTTCTGTCCTGAGCTCTCCAGGTTAGTGGAGCTGGCAGATTATCTTTTCCCCTAATTGTGAGTTTATCCCCTTTCCAAGGCCAGCAGAATGGCTCAGAGTGCTCAGCAGGACCTATCTCAGGCCCAGGGAAATTGACAGCCACTGAAGCCGGCTTGGGGGCTGGTGGCATGGTAAAATATACATAAGTACTTAGCTTTTGCTGAGTGCGCTATTCTTCTCTGGTTCCGGAGGTGTGAGTAGGCTGTGCGGGTGGCTGTTTCTTCCTGAGGAAACTGCAGACTAACGCTACCACCGTCGCTCCCAGGACTGGTGCCTGGGGGTTCCTGGCAATTCAGGTCTGGCAACTCCTCTCCGCTCCTGAACTGTCTCTCCCTCCCCCTGCTGCTCAGTCCATTTTCTAACTTTGCCTTCGATGTTTAGGCTCTTAGCTTGTCATAAATATAATTGTTTCACTTTTTTTTTTCAGGTATTTGTTGTAAGAGGGTTCACCAAAAGTGTCTGACTACTCTGCTATCTTCACCCTGCCTCCTGGAAGCTTCCTTTTGGCAGTGCAGGGAAAGCACAGCCTTTATCCCTAAGTGTATAATTATGGGCAACCTTCTAAACCTCTGTTTCCTGGGGTCCAAATCTAGCACACTCAGATTGCCCAAAAACTTCTGTTTGTAGCATCTTAATTTTCTACAACTTGTCTAAACTCCCACGGGAGCCCCATCATGGTGGCTACCAGGAAGAAAAAAACCAAAACCAAATCTGTTGCCGTAGAGTCAACTCTAACTCATTGTGGCCCTACAGGGTGAGTAGAACTGCCCCGTAGGTTTCCAAAGAGTGGCCGGTGGATTCAAACTGCCAACCTTTTGGTTAGCAGCTGAACTCTTAACCGCTGTGCCACCAAGGTTTCCCTATCTGGAAGGGAAGCTTAAATTTGCAATTAGAGCTATTGTAGGCCTTTCCAGGTTCAGACCTTTCTGGGTTCAATCTTGGCTCTACCCGTATCTGGCTGTGTGATCGTAGGACAATTAGGTAAGACTTTGTGCCTCAGTTTCCTGATCTGTAAAACAGGAATAAAACTATGGTTGCATGTAAGGTGTGTGGGTAAGCACTCCGTAAACCACCCTCATTCACTTTTAGATTAACTCAGTCTTTTCTGAAAAATAGCTCAGGCTTTCAGTGTTTGCCTTCCTCCTTTTAATTCCAGATGGTTCTTGGGTACAAAGAAAACTGAAGTTGCCTCCTGGGGCAGGATGACAGGCTTTGGATCTGGGTGCTGTCTCCTGGGTCCTTGGGGGTCTGAAGGAGGTTGGTCTGGTCCCTGAGAATTTTGCAGAGTCTGATGAGGTGTGACTGCTCATGTCTGGCCCTTTGGGGCTATTATGGATTGAATCCTCCCCTCCCCAAGATATGTGCTGGAATCCTAGCACCTATACCTGAGGGATTTTCCTTGTTATGTTAATTAGATCATACCCAAGTGAAAACCAAAAACCAAACCCATTGCCATGGAGTCCATTCTGATTCATAGCAACCTTATAGGACAGAGTAGAATTGCCCCATAGGTTTTCGAAGGAGTGGCTGGTGGATTTCAACTGCTAACCTTTTGGTTAGCAGTCATAGCTCTTAACCACTGCACCACCAGGGCTCCACGACTGAGTGAGGTGCGTTCTAAATCTAATCACTTCTGAGTTATGAAAAGAGCAAATTAGTCAGTGATACACAGGTACGCACAGGGGAAGGCAGATGCCACGTGAGGATCCTCTACAAGCCAAGAAACCAAGGAATGCCCAGGGCTGCTGATGAGGAAGGAGTTGACATGGCTTAGACCCTGATTGGGACTTTTAACTTTCAGAACTGTGAGAGAATAAATTTCTGTTTTTTGAATCCATCCACCTGTAGTATTTCTGTTACAGCAGTACTAGGAAAGTAAGATAGGGCTTTGCCATGGAACCACTGCTAACTCCTGTGGCTCTCTGTACCTGCCCTCCTGTTCGGGAGACCCATGTATTGGAGCCTCTTTGAACTGACTACAGGCCGAAACAATTCCATCCATCAGGCCCCCAGCACTTCCACTTCATCCCCACAGGGGTAATTCTGAATCACTTGCTCATCTATGTGGATTCCTTTGTCAGTTACTTTTTTCTTCTCAAATTTTACTTAGAAATACTTTTATTTATTTTGGTAGGTAAGGCATTGTATCAGTTAGCTATTGCTGCATAACAAGCCACCTTAAAACTTAATGGCTTAGAACAATAACCATTTATTTAATTCATGGTTATGTGGCTCCGCTGGGTGGCTCATCTGATCTCAGTGATGCTTGGCTGGATTGCTCATGTGCATGAAGTCAGCTGCACGTTGGCCTAGTGACTCAGCTACTGTAGGTTTGGCAGACTGTCGCCTGGGGTTCCTCAGCTGTCCTCCACATGGTCTCTCATCTTCCAAGAGGTGAGCCCAGGCTTGTTCACATGGGAGTGGCAGAGTTTTGAGAGAGAGTGTTAGCTGTAAGGCACTATGTCACTTCTGCCACATTCTGTTGGCCAAAGTAAATCATGAGGCCAGGCCAGGCTCAAGAGATGGGAAGATAGATGTCACCACTTGGTGAGAGGAGCTTCAAAGTCATATAGTAAAGGGTCGGGATACAGGGAGGGAGTAAAACATTGTGGACATTTTGATAATTTGTCTCTCACAGGCATCCTCAGGATTCAATGTTTGCAGGATTCAAAGCCTCCTTTATAGGGGTCCTAGACACATTATTACCCCCCATCTTAGTTATCTAGTGCTGCTGTGGCAGAAATACCACAAGTGGGTGGCTTTAAAAGATAGAAATTTATTTTCTCACAGTTTAAGAGACTAGAAGTCTGAATTATAGTGCTGACTCCAGGGAAAGGTGCTCTTTGTCTGCTCTGGAGGAAAATCCTGGCCTCAGCTTCTCAAGCATTCTTCTCAGCATTGCTTGTTGATCTGCACATGGCGTCTGTCTTTCCTCCATCTGTGCTTGCTTGTCTCTGTGCCTAATCTGCTCTTTTTATATTTCAAAAGTGCTTAGGTTTAAGACACACCCTACACTGATATGGTCTCATTAACAGAACAAGGAAAACCCCATTCCCAGCTGGGATTACATCCACAGGCATAGGATTTAGGATTCCAGCATATCTTTTGCCCAGACACAGTTCAATCCATAACACCCCCCTTAGAGTTAACTATACTTACCAGTTTCTAGTGCCACTTTCTGGAGATGTTCTTACCTTAACTATTCCTCATCTACTACTCGGAAGCCAAGTTGGACATGTTCCCTCTGTGCGGTCTGTGGCATCCTGGGTACTCTGGAAAGCAGGTCATGGTCCCTTCTGCTTTGGGAATCCCTAAATATCCCTGGGGTTTCTATCATATTCCATGGTCACCCCACTCCAAGGTTTTGACCCCATCCTACTGCCAGGCCCTTAGCATCTCAACTCCTGCCCTTCTCTTCCTCTTTTTTTCCTGCCCTCTATCAGTTCACAAGGAGAGGTTTTCCCCTTCTTCCATCTGGTAGGGACTTTCTGACACCACAGCGCTCTTCTCTAACAGATGGTCTTTGTTCTAGCTGGGATTCCTCAGGCTCCTTCCTCAAGGCAGTAAGTCTCATGGTATAGCCTTAGTAAGGGAAACAGCTGCGTGAGGAGGAACTGGATTACTGTGAGGAGGAAAGACACACAAAGAAAGACTTAAAAATGTTACATTTGTCACACTCATCTGTAAAATGGATTAAATGAAACAGTGAGGTATGTGGCTTATAGTAATTGCTCAGTACCCTGGAGTGATGATATTTCTCCTGGTCTGGGTATTTGGATGTCACATGAATGGTGGTGCCTGTTACTAGCTTGAGGACTTAGTCTAAGTTGTCCTCAACAGGTCACCTGAGATAAATGTAGAGATCAATGCTGACTACAAAAATACCAACATTGCCATTTTTTAATTGTTATTTATTTGCTTGCAGATGAGGTTGAATGCTTTCCCTACATTTGTTTACTTGTGTTTTCCATTATATGTTAAGCAATGAACTAGCTGTTGTTATAACAAAGTTCCATTTTTTGTAGGGTGGGGGGACTGGGCTTGCCTGGGATATGAGCTATTTCCTTGAAAAAATGAGGAATCTTCAAGTTCAAGCCGGGACTTTACAGGCTGCTTTGTTTTATCTGTAGTTTCAAGGTATGGGTCATCTGGGACATTCTCCATCTCCTTCTTGTGGTAGTCTGATGTCTGTGTAGTAGATGGATTGGAGGTGTCCAGAGTAAGAGGAAGTTATTGGAGCAATCTACGTGAACACGTGAGGGTCTGTAATCATGCATTTGGAGAAAAGGGAAAGAATCAATGGCACTTGGAGACTTCAAGGCAGGGCAGGGACTAGGGGGAGGCAAGCAAGGCCCTTAGGGTATAAAATTTAAGGAGGCCAAGTTGTGGAGGTATCCACACTGCCCTTGTTTGACCCTAGAACGGGTGCCTCCTTAAATTTTGTGGCATATGCTCCTTGCTTGCCTCACTGTAGTACTGGTCCTACTTCGAGGGATAGATGAGGTTGAAGGAGGCCAAAACAGCCCCAGAGCTCTCAGCATTGGAATCTGGGAATGGGATGTTGAAGCTGAAGCTATTGTGAGTGGAAATGCTGAAGAGGAGAGTCCTGCCCAGGGGTAATGGAAGTTGGGCTTAGCCCCTCCATCTTTGTTTCAGTGACTAGAAATGTTCGAGAACCACAATAAAACAAATACAATTGGAGGCCTATCTTCCCCTGGCATACCTACCATTTTCCAGAGAGTCTCCAGAACTTTTTCTGGACCACAGAGTCTGGCCCAGATCTTTACCAGGGCTATTTCGAGGCTCATAAATAATGTTAGCTCTACCCAGAGCTGTATTTCAGATCTGGAAAAGTGCATATCACACCTCCTCATCACACAGAGACACAAAGTAGGCTTTACTATAAGACAGTGGGCCTTACAGTTAGGTAGGATCTTATGGTAAAGTAGGAAGCAGTAGAATGAAGATAGGACAAGGTATCCCCATTCATCTCTAGAATCCTAGCAGCTGCTCCTTGGAAAGCACTGAGCAGAGTCGGGTTTGAATCTGGGGAATGGAGCCCATCTCATAAGATGGGTATGAGGATGAAATGAGATACTGCATGTGAAGTGTCAGCCCCAAGGTGGCACCAAGTAACTATGTTTTCCTTCCTTAGGTGGAATTATAGAATGTCACAACAGGAAGAGAATTTGGGGTTCTCCATTTATTTTACTTCATTTTTCCTTTGAACCTTAAGTTTACAGAATTGTACCTTTCATAATTCTTGCTTCTTGACACTCTCATCATTGATCAATGTATGGTCCTCTTTTAATAATCTACTTACCTACCTTCCTACCTACTTACCTGCCTACTTATCCATTTGTCCACCTGTCTTAATTTCTTGGTTCTGCCGTAACAGAAATACCACAAGTGGGTGGCTTCAACAAACAGAAATTTGATTTCTCACAGTTTAGGAGGCTAGAAGTCCAAATTCAGAGTGCCGGCTCTAGGGAAAACCTCTCTCTGTCTGCTCTGGAGGAAAATTCGTTTCAGTTTCTCTAGTGTTTTTCTCAGCGTTCCTTCGGGGCATGTATCTTCCCCTCTGTTTGTGCTTTGTGTCTAATCTGCTCTTTTTATATTTCAAAAGTCATTAGGTTTTAAGATACATCTTGCACTGATATGGGCTTATTAACATAACAAAGAAAACCTTATTCCCAAATGGAATATATAGAGTATGTGAATGTTATAGGGGTTAGGATTTATAACACATATTTTTCGGGGATACAATTTAATTCATAACATCATCTATCCATCCATCCATCCATCCATCCATCCATCCATCCATCCATCCATCCATCCATCCATCCATCCATCCATCCATCCATCCATCCATCCATCCATCCATCCATCCGTCATCTACCTACCTACCTACATACTTATCTATCAATCTTACTTTGTTAATATGTCTATTTATTGCTTGTTTATGATAATATAAACATCCATGAAACCACCACCCAACATGGAAGTAAGAACCTTGACAATAACTCCCGTATGCTTACATGTACCCATTCTTCCCATCCCTGTGCCTCTTTCCATCCAAGGTGACTAGAATCCTGAATCTTGGGATTCTTTTCTAAAAATATGATTTTATCATATTTATATGTATTCCTAAAAACTATATAATGTTAGCTACTTTAGCTTTATAAAAAGAATATATGCTATATGATTTTTTTTGTGGTTTACTCCCCCTCAACGTTTTTATAGCTAAGATTTATCCAGATTATTGTGTGTAGCTGCTGTATAACATTCCATTGTGTGACTACACCACAATTATTTACCCATCAACCTATATGTGGGCATTTGTACTGTTTTTAAGTTTTGCTGATTTCAAACAATACTACTATGTATTTTTTTTTTTGTCCATATCTTCTAGTATATATGTGCAAGAGCTTCTTTGGGGTGTAACTGAAGCATGGCAATACCAGGTTATAGGATATGCGAATACTCAACTCAAAAAAATTTTCCAAACTGTTTCCAAAGCAGCTGTGCCAATTCATGTGCCCACCAGAAAGAATGAGCCAGTTGCTCCTTTATTTTTGCTATTTGAACAGGGACAAAATGGTATCTCAGTGTGGTCTTGACTTGGCTTTCTCAAATTCCTAATGAGGTTGGACTTCTCTTTATGCGTATTTCCCATAGTGTTTCCTTTAGCTCCATTTTAATGATGGGCAGTGTGGTTTCATTGCAGAGCGTGGATGCTCACACTGTGCTTTCCTTGAGGAGCCGGGAAGGGGCTGTTAGACCTGCAAGCATGCGTTTCCCTCTGGATTGGGGCTTGCCTTGCCTCTGCTGAATTTCTCAGTTAAAGTCATGGACCTCATGCCACGAATTTCCTCAGAAGCTTAGTACCTGGGTAGGCTGTGAGAGCCCACCTCTCACTACTGACCTTCCTGGTCCAGGCTTTCACTTTCTCTGGGGGCTGCAGGACGTGGGAATTGGGAGAAAGGGAGGGACAGCTAGGGCCGAACAGGTCTCAGAAGGCTGCCGAGGCAGGAGAAGCTGGGGTAACAGCTACAGGCGTCACAGCAGTGCCCCGTCCTAGGTGAGTCTTTCTGAATAAGGCAGGAGGAGACAGACAGTCTCGTGTCACAGGGGAGGGCCTGGGCAGTGCCTGTCACCCACAGAAGGAACAGGGAGCTGAGGTGAGGCCCCTGCTCTTCTTAGACCTCTCCTCAGAGGATTTCTCTCCACACCGAACCCCCTCATTCTCTACCTCCTGAAGTGCTTTCCTGCCCAGACTAAAGGAGCCTGCATCTTTGTGCATCCTCAGGCTAGGGCCATGAGCAGTAGAGAGGAAGGCTGAAGGGATGGGGTGCAATGTTCAGGGACCTTCTAGACTCAAACTTGGTAAGTAGAGGGGAAATGGGAGGGCCCATGGCTTTTTCCTCACAGTGTCCCTGCTGGCCAGGAATTCCACCCCTGGGAGCCCAATCCCTATCTGGGGTTCTGGCTTACCTGGAAGGGAGGGTCCTCCTGACTATATAGAGGGTTGAAAGTACAGTCAGGGAAAACAACTTCCAGCAAAGAAGGAGGACCATCCCATAGAGGGAGCTGGACGTTCTGGGGCCTGGTGAGGGAAGGATTGGAAAACATAGGGTGAGCCCAGCCCCCAGCTTCCATCACATAACCCCAGGCTGGATCAGCCCCACAGCAACTCAGGTACCACGGCTGCACCTTGGTTTTGGAGGAAGTCACCTTACCTCCCTGAGCCCCGGTTTCCTTATCTTTAAAATGGGAATTATAACACCTACTTTAGAAAGTTATTTGAATCAAACAAGAGCACGCAGACGAAGTACCTAATAAGTGCTCAGTAGCTGTTGAATCTGAATGGTGAGTGGGACTTGGGGAAAGATGTTTCTTATTAGCTTATTACAATGAGCATATTGCAGGATCCAACTGTGTGATACTAGCATTGCTCAATACTATTTGGCATCTAAGGCATAACACTCTGAATAGGTTGCTGTCATTGCTGTCCCTTTTCATAGATGAGGAAACTGAGTTTCAGAAAGATGAAGTGACTTTCCCAAGACCATACAGCAAGCACAGCAGAGCCAGCATTTGAACCCACCTGTCAGAGCCTTTAATAGCTTGGTTGTTCCGTCCCTACTCACCCAGACTCGCTTGCTCTTTCTCTCTAAGCTCGCTCAGCTTCATGCTGGCCTGGATTGGTGGCTGGGCATTGTGCCGCACCTGGCAGGTGAACAGCCTCTTGTCTTCCCACTCTGAGGTGTTGACCAGGAGATGGCTGTCTTGGCTGAATGTGCCATCTGGGTTTGTGGTGGGGGCAAGGGCTTCACAGGTCTCGAAGCCATGGTTCCTTTCCAGCCAGGTGATGTGTGCACCTTCTGGGTAGAACCTTTGCACGTGACAGATGAGGATGGCTGCCTGCAGACTTGGGATGGGGTGTGCTGATGCTCTCACTGTGGGCATAACTGAGACAACAGCCATTTCTATCTTATTTCTTTTTTTGTGAAAATTATGCTCAAAGGCAGGGACAGATTACTCAATAATCAAGGTATGTACAGGCTTACTGGTGCTTACTTATTAATCTGTAGTGCACAATTTTACATGTTTTTGTGGTGAAACCCATGTGAATTGTGCACTACAGATTAGTAAGTACACACAATGAAGCCCATGCGTTCCTTGCTTACAGTAAGACCATGCACACCTTGCTTACTGGTTAACCCGCCCCTGCTGGGAGAGCATCCATCCTTTCCCATTCTCAGGACATAACAGTGAGCAAGACAGAGCTGGGCCTGGCCTCATGGAATCCCATTCTGGTGGGGAGGACAGAGGTAAACAAGCAGTCACATGGCCACCACAAGGGTTCTGAGAGCCCACAGCTAGGGCACCTGACCTGGTCTTCGGGTAGAGCAGGTTAGGTAACGGTTTTGAAGGAAGTGACCTTTGAATGGAAATGCGAAGGATGGATAGGAACAAGCTGTATATGGTAGATTGTATTTTCCACAGCAAGCTGCACATACTCTTCTGGAAACTTGCCATTCTCTATCAGAGGCAGAGTCTATTTCTCTTCCTCTGGAACCCAGGTGGGACTTTGTAATTGCCTCGATAAATAGAATGTAGTGGATGTGACACTGTGTAACTTATGAGACTGGGTCATAAAATCTGATAAGGTTTCCACCAGCTCTGCCTCTCTTGGGGACGCTCACTGTTGGAACACAGTCACCAAGCTGTGAGGAAACCCAAACTAGCCTACATGCAAGACTAAGGAACTGAGGCCCCAGGCCAACAGCCAGCTGCAGCAATGGCCAGGCGGGTTCACGAATTCTCCTGTAGATGATCCAGTCTTTGAGGTCCCAGACATCATGAAGCAGAGACAAGCTGCCCCTGCTCTGCCCTGTCTGAATTCTTGATGCATAGGATCTATGAGCCTAATAAATGGTTGTTTCATACCTCTAAGTTTGGGGATAATTTGTCACACAGACCTAGTAACTGGGGCGTAACCAGAAAAGATAACTGGCAAATGTGTTTGGGGGAGAGCAGGAGAAAGGGGGCGCTGGGAGAGGCTTGGTGTTGGGAAGAACATCTCAGGCAGAGGGAAGGACATGGGCAGAGGCACTGAGGAGGAGCTTGCTGCTGTTGTGTGCTGTCGAGTAGATTCCAACCTTACAGGACAGAGTAGAACCGCCCCATAGGGTTTCCTAGGCTGAAATCTTTACGGGAGCAGATCACCAGGTCTTTTCTCCTGCAGAGTGGCTGGTGGGTTCTAACTGCTGACATTTAGGTTAGCAGTTGAGCACTTAACCATTGTGCTACCAGGGCTCCTTGAGAAGAATCCTAGCACATTGTAAGCACAGGAAGAAGACCAAAGTGAGGGGGAGCATGGGCAAGATGAAGCAGAACTTGAAGCTAGTCTTCAAAATATGCTACACTTATGCCTAGAGGCACAGAAAGACTCCTAAGGAGTACAGACATTGATAGGTTTAAAAAAAAAAAATGAGTGTTTTGTTTGTTTACAGCATGTGCTCTATGGTAAATTTAATGTTTCTTTCTCAAAATAATTGTTCCCATTATTATATTTTAGAACAAAACGGGTTCTGATTATTTCACTTTGGATTTTAAAAATTGTGGTGAAATATATGTAACACAAAATGTGCCACTTTAGCCATTTTTAAGTGCACAATTCCAGGCACTGATAGTTTTAACACAGTTAACTTCTAGATCTTCAAACCTCAGAGGACTCTTTCCTACAGTCGATCCGGCTGGGAGTGAACATCAAGGCCATTTCCCCCTCTGCCTCCTGTTTCTCAATTTTCCTCCTACTTCACTAAGGAAAATCCATCCTGAATGTAACTATGGTGCACTGCCCTTGGTCTCTATACCAACTCAAAGTTCTGCTTGCCAGGAAGCCAGCCTAATCAAAGCATCATGAACTCTTCTACCCACCTCACTGAGCTGCATTTCCAACATTTGAATGGTCCTTTTAATAACTATTTATCCAAATTTATCATACATTTAGATTGTTTGGAAACCCCAGTGGCTTAGTGGTTAAGAACTATGGCTGCTAACCAAAAGGTTGGCAGTTTGAATCCACCAGGCGCTCCTTGGAAACTCTATGGGGCAGTTCTGCTCTCTCTTATAGGGCCACTATGAGTCAGAATTGACTCAACAGCAATGGGTTTTAGATTCTTTTGATCGATTGTGTAATTCAATCCAAAATAAAATTTTTTTTTTTTTTTTTTAACACTGAGGGCCAGGGCGGATGGACATCGGGAGCAGTGAGGGCAATACCCTTGGCCTTTCCTTCCATATTTCTGTAAAGTTTGGGTCAGCCCAACAGCTTGGCCTGTGCTGTGGGGAGAACAGATAATGGACTTGGACCTTATGAGGTCAGAGTGAGAAAGGTGGGGAAACAGCTTTGCCTGCATTGCTCCCTCCCCTGATGCCAGGGTGGGCTTAAGAAGCATCTTCAAAGGTGTTGATTGGCAGTCTAGCACTGGCAGTTTTTGCAACAGTGTTAGGAGCCCACGTGGGGAATCCGTGTGGGAGAATTCCCCTCACTGTGCTCGGTGGTCTCTGCCTCTCCCCCGGCTCTTTCTTTTCCATGCACCCCTCTTCTCACTAAGCCTCAGCCACACCAGCTGCTTTCTGCTCAGCAAACATGTTGGGCTCTCCATGACCCCCTTCCAGTCACAGGGCCTTTGCACACCCTGTTTTCTCTGCCTGGAATGCTCTCTACTCTTTGCTTGGCTGACTCCTTTGCATCTTACATGCCTTGGCTCAAACATCACTTCTTCAAAAAGGCCTTTCCTGAGTAAACTAGATTTCTTTTGTTTTCATTTATTTCACACTTTGCTCATTCCCTGGGAGTTCATGGGTGGTACAAACGGTTAATGAATTCACCTGCTAACTGAAAGTTTGTAGGTTTGAGTCCACTCAGAGATGCCTCAGAAGAAAGGCCTGGTGATCTACTTGCAAAAAATCAGCCATGGAAAACCCTAAGAAGCACCGTTCTACTCTGACACACACAGGGTCACCATGAGTCGGAATCGACACAACGGCAACTTTTTTGTTGTTGTTTTTCCCTGTAGAGCAAATATTACAATTCATAATCACATAGTTGTTTGTTTGTATTCTTGGCTAATGTCTGTTTCCCCCACATGACTGTGAATTCAGCAGGGCAGAACCAGGTCTGCTGTGTTTTCCAGGATCCCCAGACACCTAGAACACTGTTGCCACATAGCTCTTGTTGAATGAATGAATGAACCTGTGCCCCCCATCCCCTCAAATGTACTAGAGGGAAGGAAGCTCTGAAAGGACAGAACCTGATCATTGCATCACATGGGAAGAAGATGACCATTAAAACAGGGATCCTCATACTAACTCCAGGGTCTTTGTTGAAGCACGAACGGGAGGACGCAGGTGAAGTGCTGCAAACAGGGAACCTGTATGGTTTCAAGGGATGGCCCTGGTGGTGGGAGTGGGGAGGAGCCCTTACCTTGGAGGAACTGCGACATGGTCACATGCCCACTGAGCAGGCCCTGCAATTCGCTGTGAGCCACTTGGCAGGTGACCTGGGAGTGGAGTGAGGAGATGGTGAGGGTCACTTGGGTGGTGCTGATGACAGTGTAGGAGGAGGCGTCTCCAGGTGGGAGGACTAGGGTCTGAAGGGCTGGAATCTCCATGCCATTTTCAAGCCATTTCAGACTGATGTTTCTGGGAAAGAAGCCAGTTGACGTGCAGGTGAGATTTACTACCTGGCCAGGGCTGGTCCTCTTGGAGGGGCCAGAGACCTTTGGAGGGGAGGGCTTAGCTTTGGCCAAGGCAAGTGTGGAGAAAGAGGAGAGGAGAGAAGACGAGAAGAAAAAATAGCAAGTTAACCTCTAACCACCTTCGTGGTTAACCCTGCTTGGCTTCCGCCTCAAATCCCTCATCTCCATTTTTCTCCTTTTCATAACTTTTATTTCCAGCTCACACTCTGAAACCAGACCTTGGTGATTTTGCTAAAATGCAAATCTGACCATGTCATTTCCTTGTTCTCTCTGTCTGTGTGTCTTTCCTCCCTCCTCTTCTCTGTCTTTTCCCTCTCTTCCTCCCTCAGGCCCTCTTTCCTTCCTTTTAAAGTCAAAGTCCATTGTTTAAAAAAATCAAAAGTGCTCTGTAAGGCCTATCATGAAAAACAGCAGCTTCTGGCTTCCTTCCCCTGTAAAAATTATAGAACAACCACTTTTAACTATTTTACCTGTTCCTTTGGACACTTCCCTTCATGTTTCTAGATTAATATGCTCATACTTATTTCTTGATATTTCGGTTTTATATATTATGGATAAATCTACTACTATGGAAGAGGATGACTTAGCTCTCTTATGTCTCCCTCCACCTGCCACACACACAATTTCCCCTCCTTACATCTTTGTATCAAAGACACGTTGCTTACTCCATGTTTTGGTAAACCACAAAAAGTGCATGAAAGGGAGTTCTTGGTGGCTTTGTAAACTTGGCAGTTTGACTGTTGTTGTTGTTGTTACATGCTGTCGAGTCAGTTTCGACTCATAGCGACCCTATGCACAACAGAACAAAACACTGCCTGGTCCTGAGCCATCCTTACCATCGTTGTTATGCTTGAGCTCATTGTTGCAGCCACTGTGTCAATCCACCTCGTTGAGGGTCTCCCTCTTTTCTGCTGACCCTGCACTCTGCCAAGCATGATGTCCTTCTCCAGGGACTGATCCCTTCTGACAACATGTCCAAAGTGTGTAAGACGCAGTCTCGCCATCCTTGCTTCTAAGGAGCACTCGGGTTGTACTTCTTCTAAGACAGATTTGTTTGTTCTTTTGGCACCTCAGAAGAAAAGTCTGTAGATTTATTTCTGAAAAAGCAGTCATTGAAAACCCTATGGAGCACAGTTGGCAACGGCTTTTTTTTTTTTCTTTATAGAAATCAATATATTATGGACTGCCAAAGAATGAACAAACCAGTCTTAGAAGAAATAAACCAAAATGTTCCTTAGAAGTGAGAATGGCAAGAGTTCAACTCACTTTGGACATGTCATAGGAAAGACCAATTGCTAGAAAAGGAAGTCACGTTTGGTAGAGAAGTGGTCCAAAGAAACGAGGGGAACACTGAATGAGATGACTTGACGCAATAGCTGCAACAGTGGACGCAAACACACCACCAGTCGTGAGGGTAGTCCAGGACTGGGCAGTGTTTTGGTCTGTTGTACACAAAGTTGCCACGCGTCGGAGCTGACTCAACAGCAAACAACAACAATCTAGGACAAAATTCGAGAAATATAGGGATTATATATCCATATAAAACTATGATCCTTATGAGTTTCTTCCACAATAATTCTATCATTGTTGTTTTTGGGATTCCATAGTACCACACATTTAAGATTATGTTTTTAAGTCTAATTGGTTGTAATATCTTGAATACTAACAATATACACTAATATAAGAATTGTTAGGTAACAGTCACTCTTCTACGTTTTTTGCAGTTATAAACTCATTTACATTTATAGGTCCTCACAACAATCCTACCAGGTGGGTGCTATTCTTATCTTCCTCTTCCATGTGAGGAAACTGAGGCACAGAGAAGTTAAACTTAACTAAGGTCGCACAGCTTCTAAATGGTAGAGCTAGAATTTGAACCTAGGCCATCTGGCTCCAGAGTCTATCCTTTTATCCATTATGCTTTCCTGCCTATTTTGTGGTCCTTTAGAAGCTGTAAGATTCTAAAGAGTTAGGATTCTATTACATATGGCCCTGGGATTCTATTTCACTCCACTCCTTCACCATAACTTATCCCCATCCCTATCTTCTACCCTCAGTCTGGGCATAAGGGCCAAAAGGGTTGAGGCTCTAGGGAACTTGGACTCACCATTCACAGTCACCAGGGTGCCTGGACCAGACTTAAACTCCACGTCCTCAGGGCTCCCTTTCCTGAACTTCACACAGTAGTAGATGCCAGAATCCTCAGTTGACATGTCCATGATGCGGATGGAATAGTCCGTGTTGCCTCTTATTGTCTGGTCTGTAACATTTGTTACTCGGGGGAAGAGGCGTACGCGGTCTAGGCCTCCTTTGAAACTGTAGACTAACTGCCGATCTGGTCCATTCCCCTTGAACCACTGGACGGGCCCCACGGGTTGCGGAGAGGAGACGACGCAGGACAGAGTGACTGCCTCTCCAGCTGTGACTGACACCGATGTCTCACGCTGAGTCACCTGCAGCTCCTGCTCACCTGCCGCTCCTGGTAAGAAACACAGGTCAGCTCCCAAGTCCCCTGCCCTGGCCCAGCTGGGGCTTAGGTTGGAGCACAAATGCCTGCATCCAGATTGAAGCTGAAGTGCCAGTAACCCTTTCTGTTGATGTCATGTATTGGCTTCTAAGAAGGGCAAATTGCTAGTTTGGGTGCTAAAAGGAACGCAGAGATAGGACAGACAGAGAGCCCTTGCAGAGGCCATGAATGAGGAAGTCAAGAGGGAAGAAATAAATTTATGAAAAGATATTTAGCAACCCAGTAAAGCAGTGAAATGCCAGGAGCAAAATGCTAAAGTTCATGAGCGAATAGCTGGGAAAGTTAAACAAAACAAAACAGAACAAAAAAATGCTGGGTTTAGCGTGTGAAATGTTAAGCCACACTTTAAGCCTACAATAATAGAGCCAGTAGGTACCAAGGCAAGCCGAGAGGTCAATGAAACAGAAGAGAGAGCCTAGATTGGATGGAAGGAAATACGCCCATTTTCTGTGTGATAAAGGTGGCATTTTATGTCCATGGAAGAAAGCTATCTGGAAGACAAACAAAATTCTTAAAAACATGACCACCTCTGGGGAGGGGAATGGAAATAGGCACTTTTATTATTTACGTACATTTCTTTTCTGTTTGAATTTTTTTTTGACAAGTCTGTAATGTAACAAAAAGAAAATAAAACATTTCTCTCTTCTGTAAAGTTAAGAACATAACTGTGAGACTATTACCTTGCTGAAAATGAAAAAGATTGCCAATTCTCAGTGTTGCAAGGGTGTGACTAAACGGTCACTTCCACATACTGCTGGGGGGACCACAAAGGTCCATGCAACCCTTCCAGAGGGTGATACAGCATTACAGCCATGTCCTTACGACATAAGCCCATGTTCTAACAGGTCACTGGAAAGACCTTAACTAAATCTGTTTTGGTCACAAGTGTTCAAGATGTCACCATGTCCCTTGCTGCTGTTTATGTGCTATATTTGTTGAGATATATGTATTACCACATTTCATTGGGAAATTCTGTATGTCAAAAGCCTTCAAAATGCACTCAGGCCCTTTGACCTAAAAATTTCTCTTCTAAAATCACAAATTTTATTTTGTATAATTTTCCTACAATTAAAAAAGAAAACACGGTAATGCGGAAGTATATATTGGGAACGTACACGTTGATGATGACATTGTTGTTGCTGGTAGTTGCCATACAGTTGATTCCGACTCATGGCAGCCCCATGTGTGCAGAGCAGAACTGCTCCATAGGGTCTTCACGGCTGTGACCTTTCAGAAGCAGATTGCCAGGCCTGTCTTCTGAGGCACCTTTGGGTGGTTTTGAACCACCAAACTTTCAGCTAGTAGTGGGGTGCTTACCTATTTGCACCACTGAGGGACTTCGCATAGACATATATATATCAGTATGGAAAAAGGTCCCCAACCTATCGTTAAATGAAAGAGCACATAACAAACTACCATATTTAGTATAAATGTATTTTTGTTAAAAATTCAATATACATGGCGACAGCAAAGTGAAGAGATTAGAGCAAGGACTTGTGAAATCTCTTGGACCTGGTTTTGAATGCCTCCTCTACTGCTTACTTGCTGTTTGACTTACAGAAAATTACTTAACCTCTCTGAGCCTCCGTTTCCTCATATATACGATACATACAATGTGAAAAATAAGATTTCTCTCGCAGGTTCGGTGTGAGATTGGAACAAGAAAACATTTCAGAAACACTCATGCCTGTGCCTGGTCATAGAAAGACTCTGCAAGAGAGGCCTCCCTCTCTCGACCTCGGGTCCAGTGGAAGAGGTCCCTGCACTGGGCATCAGGCTGACTGGGCTCAAGGCCTGGTTCCAGTATTGACCATTCAAAGCCACGCCCTTCCTTCTCCATTCTGTTACCTTTTTGTAAAGGTGATGGATCATTCCCATTTCCCATGTTGCTGTGAGTTTTAAATGAAGACTCAGGCTTGTCCAGCAGACAGAGGAAGTGCTCCGTAAGGGCCACAATCAGCAGAACCACTTTATGTATCTGCACTTACTAAGCCCTGGAGGGATGTAACAGCCAAAGCTTACACAGGTGCTGCTGGGCACCATGCATTATTCTCAACACTTGTCTACATTTACTAACTTGTTTAATTTTTACCACAGCCCTATTAGAGAGGCATTATTTTTTCTCCCCACCTTACAGACAAGTAACTTGCCCAAAGTCTAACAGCTGATAAGTGATGGAGCTTGGAATTGAACCCTGGTAGGTTGGTTTCGAGAAATATCTGTGCTTTTAATCACTTTGCTAGACGGCCTCTCAGCTGAGATGTTAGCACTGCTGGGAGGAGGAGGGGTGCTCTCCTGTCTGCTTCAGAGTCTGTGCCCAGCTCTGGGGAGAAGGGAGTGGATGGGTGGGAGAAATGCCCACATCCAGAATGTAACCCTAGGTTGCTGGATTCTGGGTGACTTCATACTGTACAAAGCACTATTTACCAGTTTTTTCTCCTAGTTGTGTTTTATATATACTTATATATAAAGCACAAAACTATTATAAAATACATATTTTAATATATACATTTATAATATATATATAATGTACACGCACACACACACACATCCCCAGGCGGTGCAAGCAGTTAAGCCAGTAAGCTGCTAACTGAAAGAATGCAGGTTTGCGTCCATCCAGAGGGGCCTTGGAAGAGAGTCCCGGTGATCTACTTCTGAAAAATGAGCCCCTGAAAACCCTGTGGTGCACAGTTCTACTCTCACACACATGGGGTCACATTGGGTCAGAGTCAAGTATATGGCAACTGGAAAAAAATATACACATACACATAGGACCCCTGGTAAGTGCAACGGTTAAGTGCTCCGCTGCTAACCAAAAGGTTGATGGTTCAAACACACTCAGCGGCTCCATGGGAGAAAAACCTGGATAATCTGCTCCTGTAAGGATTACAGCCAAGAAAACCCTATAGGGCAGGTCTACCCTGTCACACAGGGTCGCTGTAAGGTGAAAATCAACTTGACAGCACCCAAAAACAACATATACATATATACACACACGCACATACATTTACATATATATATATATATTTATAAACCAAATCAAACCCAGTGCCGTCGAGTCGATTCAGACTCATGGTGACCCTGTAGGACAGAGTAGAACTGCCCCATATAGTTTCCAAGGAATGCCTGGTGGATTCGAACTGCTGACCTTTCGACTAGCAGCCGTTGCACTTAATGACTACGCCACCAGGGTACACATACACACACACACATACATATGTGTATATACACACAGGCACACACACATACATATGTGTACACACACACACACACACACATGCATGTGTATGTATACATGGAAGCCTGCCTCCTGGGTTCTATGGTCTTCAGCAGGAACAAGGAGTCGGATGCTGCACCCCCAATTCCTGCTTCAGGATGGTGCCAGATCCTGCAGCTTACACTCCAGGGGGTCATGGAGCCTTCCCAATGTGTTAGGAGTGTGGGAGGTGAAAAAAACAAACAACAAAAAAAACACTTGCTGTCACATAGTTCTGACTCACGGCGACCCCATGTATGTCAGAGTAGAGCTGTGCTCCATAGGGCTTTCCATGACTGTGATCTTTCAGAAGTAGATAGACAGGCCTTTCATCTGAGGTGCTTTTCTGGTGGATTTGAACAACTAACCTTTCTTTCAGTTAGTAGCTGAGTACCACCCAGTGACTCCGTGGGATGCGAAGAAGGACTGGATGAAGGACTGGAACTCCCGTCGCGTAAACCCTGTCTGGACGTGAGTAGGAGAGCAAAAGACCCCTTCAAGAAGGAAAACCTCCCTGCAGCAGAAGTAAGACTTCTGGGGGTATTTCTTTGGGAATTCCTTGTTGTAAACAACTATTTGAGGAAATGTCCTAAAGAGGAAAAGGCAGAGGAGAAAGAGGTCTGAGGACTGCAAGGTAAGTTAAGAAGGAGGGGGACAGGAGGCTAGGTGATGTGGAACAGAGACCCATCTGCCCCACTGCCAAGGGTAGAGGGGCACAACTGTCAAGCTCAGGCTCAGGTGAACATCCCTGCAAGGTGGTACCTGAGGGCGGCCACATTTACCTGCGAGTCCCAGCAGCAAAGACAGCATCAGGGAAGGACGAGGCAGGCAGGGCTGGGAGGCAGCGACAGGCATTGTAGTTGTCCCTGGAGCTTGCTCTGTGCCAGTGTTGCTCTGGGGAGGCCCTGGACTCTGCTCTGCAGGGAGGAGATGCAGCCTTTTCTCCTGCGGTGTCAGAGGAAGTAATGGGAGGAAATGTCTATAGGATTAGGGCAGTTTCTGCTTCTAGATTGTGAAATAGAAGACAGACACCATCTTTAGTGCCCAGGCTCTGTCCCCTGGGCCCTACATGCCATCTCAGGGACTCTTGTGCCCGTCCTCATCCAGGAGGCCTGGGGACATGGGCTGGGTAAAGGCTTCTGCCCCAGAACCTTGCAGTGGTGGAAGGTGTGTTCAACCTCCTGTACCTGCCCAACATCTGGGATCAGATAAGCTGCACAGCTGGAGTCAGGGGAACAGCTCCTTAGGGCCAGCACTGTGTTTTGGTGGAGGCCCCAAGGGATGGGGGCCCTGTTTTCCCCACTCCAGTGGTATCAGTAGTTACAATGAGCCTCAGTCATGTCTACTGAAGGCCCCTGGATTTGCAACCAGTCCCCGCCCACAGTGCAGGGAGCTCCTCCTTTCTTCTTGCAGGGGAAGTAGCTGTGACTGAGCAAGGAGTTAGACCCTGGGAGGAGCTTGTGGTTTCCGTTTTAGAGGATGGAGGAAGCCTGTGGCGGAAGAGGGGAGAAGGGGACTAAGGGTGATCAGCCTACAGGGAGAGCAACACACCTAGAAACACATCTAGGAGCAGGGGTGCCTCTCCTGTCTGCCCCCCAGCCTGGGGTCAGCTGTGGGGAGAGCGGATGGCAGGAGCCATGCCAACACCAAGAATGTGCCTCCTCTTCCCACTTCTGAACAGCAATGTCCAGCTCACACTATGGTGTCCAGAGCCTCTGAACCCTGAGCTCTTCACTTCTGTGGGCCCATCTCCAGGCACTGCTGTCTGTGACTTGCTTTCTTCTCTGTTTCAGGTCCCTGCCTCCTTCCTAGAGGCTGACTGTACATTTGTGATGAGAAGCGACAAAACTAGTGGGGAAATCCAAGACATGACAAGTTTTCCTTGTCCCTTGAGATCTAACTATTCTAGCTTTTTTTTTCTTCTGAGAGAGGTTCCATGCAGGGGTCTTGACAAGGATTTAACAATAGTGTTCCCTGTGACATCCATCATCCAACCTGAACCCCTCTTTTGAAGGATGACAGATTGTGTTTTCCAGAGATGACCACAAAGATACTCCTGTCCCACTTGCTCTCGACACTCCTTCCATGTGGAGTGGGTGTCTGTTCCCTTCTCCTGAACCTGGGCAGGCTGCGACTACAGTCGAAGTGATGCTCTGTGATGTCTTAGGCTAGACCATACAAATTCTCTGTATTTCCACCTTGCTCTTTTGGGATGCTCATTTTTGGAATCTAGCCACAACACTACAAGGAGGCCCGAACTTGTACACACAGAGACTACATAGCAAAGACACATATAGGAGTTCTAGCCCACAGGTCAGCTAAGATGCCAGCCCATAGCCAGATTCCATCACTATATAATTAGAGAAGCTTCCAGGGGATTCTAGCCCACAGCAGCCAAATCACTCCTAGCTGAATCTTCCCAGCTGAGGTCCCAGACAACATGCAGCAGAGATAAGCCACTCTTGCTGTGCCCTATTGGAATCCCTGACTCACACTATCAGTGGTCATAGCAAAATGGTGGGCTCTGGTCCCTCTACAGATTCAGAAAACAAACTTAAGCTTGAAAATTGGTCTTTGGATAACAGGGAGAAAAGTAGAACCCATGAGAACTTAGACATGAGGGTTGGATTCAGGTCCCCTAGATCTTCCTTCCTTGGGAGGTGGGATGAGCCCCAGTCCCACTGGGAAGCTCCAGGCCTTGTCCTGAGACCTCATGCGGTGGTGTGGAGGGGAGGGTGGGAGGCAGGCAGTCAGCAAGGGGAGGCTTATAAAGCTTGCTATACTGTATTTCTCCTTCTCTCAAGTAAGGTCCTAGAAGGCAGAGAAGCAGCAGAGTCTGAAGTTCCCACAGTGCAGGGAAGGGAGTTGCTGTGGAGAAGCACGTCCATCCGTGTATTCACTCAACTGATGCTTGTTTTCTGAGTACCTGCATTTGTGCTCTGCCTGGAAGGGAGACAGAGTCCCCTCCTGGTTCTCAATGCATTCTACTGAACTTTGGGCATCTTTTGCAAATCCTTGACCAAGCTCCATTTTCCCCATTACTACACCTGAGATGGAGCTTCTTAAAGGACGTCAGGAGATTGGTAGGGAAGTAAATCCCTGGTGGTGCAAATGTCCCGCAGGCAGCTACCAACAAAACCCACCCAGTGGTGCCATGGTTCCATGAAGATTACAACCAAGAAAGCCCTACAGAGCAGTTCTCCTTTGTAACACATGAAGTCACTGTGAGTCGGAATTGACTCAAGGTCAACTTTTTTTTTTTTTTTTTTTGTGGGGAAGTAGGCATATGTGTGCTTCTCTGACCTCCAGATGAAACTTGGCACCATGTGACCTTGTAGTCCCTTCTTGAACTGACCCCTTCTCCTAACTTTTGACTGTCCCCATACCAGGCTGTGACCACCACCTCGTCTACCTCTTGAGGCCAGAGCTTCCTCTCAACTTGAGCTCAAGCCCTCCATATCTTGCAGAATGGAGAGTTGAGAACTTTATCATCAGCAGCACCTTGTGGCCTGGGAGGAGGGCCATGAAGAGAAGGGTGACCAAGAAAAGCCACCAGAGGGCACATGGAAGTCCATCCTACAGGGCCTTCCCTTCCCCACTTGAGGTTACAAGGGTCCATCAGTGACAGCTGTTGCCACTGCTCTGGGCCCTGCCCTGGCACAATAACCTGAGGCAGGAGCCCAGATAAACACCTGCATCTCACACAGCTGGCAGGAAGCAATTAAAGTCATTCAAGTAATCACGGATCCCTGCGTTGGTAGGAGTCTCAAGCATGATCTAGTCCCCCCACCACCCAGTATCTGAAATGCAATTTGTGGATAAAGGAGACCTGAAGAGGATGTGCAGCAAATCATAAATAAGGTTCTCCCTCTGGTGGGTTGGATTGGATGGTCTTGATTCCTAATAGATATGTAGTTTCTAATAGATTTTTACACAATTTTTTTTTATTAACTTTTATTGAGCTTCAAGTGAACGTTTACAAATCAAGTCAGTCTGTCACATATAAGTTTATATACATCTTACTCCTTACTCCCACTTGCTCTCCCCCTAACGAGCCAGCCCTTCCAGTCTCTCCTTTCGTGACAATTTTGCCAGCTTCCAACTCTCTCTATCCTCCCATCCCCCCTCCAGACAGGAGATGCCAACACAGTCTCAAGTTTTACACAATTTTGTATTGTTTGGTGTGTCTGTGCATGACAGAGAAAACAGGGTTTGCTTTTACAATTTAAAATTTTGTAATGCTGAAAAGAAACTTTCGAGGAAAGACGATGTTGCATATAGGGAGTACTATGTTCATTGAGACCAATTCTGGTTCCTCCACTTACCTCCTCAAGATGGTAGGGAGGGTCTGTTTGTCCTCTTTAACAACAAAAGAGGAGAGCCTCAAGAAAAACTATTTCGGAGGGCCAACCACTGACACTCTTTCTGCCCCACCACCACTACCACCACTGACACACTGTACCAGGTTCTGGTGATAACCTCTCCTCTTCTGGTTGGCAAACCATGAAAACCACAGACCACAGACAGCCCAATGGAGGGTAGAGGGTCAGGGGATCTTGGGAGCTGGCAGAGCTGAGAAGGGTTTTCGGGGAAGAGGCCTGCACTCTATTTAGCCTGACAGCAATCTGTGAGTTTTCCATGGGTCAGGTGGACGCCGTGAAATGTGGCTGAACTGGATGGAAACATTACTCAGGAAGCTCGGTTTTCCTGGCACAATAGAGGGGACACCCTAATCTCACTGTGTGTCATAAAATTAATTCAGAGAGTGATGAGGAGGAGACAGCGCTGGCTGTCTTTAGAGAACAAGAAAGAGGGTGGGTTTGTAAGGTAAATCATGCCGGTCTATAAAGATTCTGGATGCCTAGGGAACTCCCGGTTTTGGCTTAGGAGATAATGGAGATTTAGAGTAAAACTTCACCCTTGTTGAGATTCTCATCCTCAGGGCTAAGGTGTGGCTTTAAAGGCTTATGTATGTAAGTCCAGGGTCAGAGAATAGGTCATAACGGACACAGTGAATATTCCTGCATTCAGGATTATCCCTAAAGCCTTAGAAAAGTTGGTCAGCCTCACCTCTCAGATCTCTTGCTTTTTGAACTAGGCAGTGGGAACATGTAGCTGCATTTTGCCTACCCAGTACCTTTTTGTCTGGGAGTGTCCCTTCCCACATGTTACTGGGTTCTGGTGGAGCTGGCCATCAGGGCACGTGGGCACATGGCGCCAGCATGGCTGATCAGGGTGGTCTGAGGATGCACGATATTTAGCATGTAATCGCTGTTTGGTGCAAGGTGGAGAGTTTGAAGGACTCATCTTCACAGACTGAGGGAATGGGTAGTTCAGGCTGTTCTTCTCACCATTTACAAACATGTGGGTGCTGAGCCTAGACTTATACTCCTTGTCAGGGTGCCCTTTCCTGAACTTTACACAGTAGCAGGTGCCAGCATCCCTGGGTGACACGCCACTGATGCGGATGAAATAGTTTGTTTTGTTGGATTTTTTTTTTTTTTTAAATTTGGATTACTCAGAGGAAGAAGCCTCTATTGAAATGGTAAATAGTCTTCCTGGCCCAGTCTCCTTGAACCACAAGACGGGCCCTGTGGGGGCACAGCAGAAATGCTTCAGTCTAGGGTTACAGCGTCTCCAGCTTCGACTGACACCCACCTTTGAGGATGGTACTCCTGGGACTCTTCACCTGAAGTTCCTGGAGAGAAACCTGGAGTTGTCTCTCATGTTCCTTGTCTTGGCCCAAGGTGTTCTGAGGTTCTGGGGGCCTGGTACTAAGTCAAGAAGTCAAGATGGGGTTTCATTCTTTACTCTTCTTTAAGCAACGTGTATTGGCACCTATTGTCCGAAAATTACAGCGCTGGTTGCTTCCAACAATCAATGCTTTGCAGTGAAGGGTGAAACACAAGACCTTTCCTTTTGATCTGAAGATTCCCCAGATGTTGCCTCAGGCCATGGTAGGAGATCACACCCACTCAAACATCCAGTGTGGGGACTATGGTCCCAGACTGGGTTGTGGTGGCCACTCAGGTACATGCTACCTAACAGGAGTTAGGAGAATTGTGAGGGCCTGCAGAGATTCCAGGTGCTTGGGGCTCCAGAGGTCAGAACGGTCTGTTCTTGGTTCAGGATAGAACAGGTGCTTAGGGACAAACTTGACCAGTGTTAAGCATCTATTCTGGTTCAGCCAGAGCTAAGACTTGGCTGCAAGAGTCAGCAAGTGGAAGCTGGAGGTCAGGCATGATAGACACAATAGACACCCTTGTCCTTCTCATTCCTAAGGACAGAGAAGCTGCACGGAGGGGCTGACTAGGGCTGGGACACACATGGTGATTCATTTCCTCAGATCAGATGTGGGGTATGGGAGGAAAGAGAGGTCTTAGGTGGAATTCAGCTATGCAGCTGATTTTCTTTAATTCTTTCTTGGGATAAAAACTATTGGAATGAATGTGCCAACCGTGTGCTAATTTTAAGATATTCTCTATTACATACATATAATTACGTATGTATGATATTTAAATTTATTTGCCACTCTTCCATTAGGTTTATCCTTTTTTCTTTAATTAGCACAAAAAAATTTAAGTTTAAATTTGTGTTAAAGAGCATTTCTTAATTTGGCAATCTATAAAAAATTTACATCATTTAAATTTGATATTTCATCTAAAGGAAAGGAAGAAACTAATACTCCTAAATGCACAGACTTTATCCGTTTTCTACTGAAAGACTGAAAAACATTACAGGTTATAAGGACCAGAGGGAGCCCAAGAATAGATCCTGAAAAAAATTATAATTTACTTATTGGTATATCTTTTTTTTTTTAATTGTAATTTAAGCAAAAGTTTATAGAGCAAATTAATTTCTCATTAAACAGTTAAGACACAATTTTCTTTTGGGGATATTGGTTGCCAACCCTGCAATGTGTCAATATTCTCCCTGTCTCTACCCCAGGTTCCCTGTTTCCATTCGTCCAGTTTTCCTGTCCCTTCCTGCTTTCTGGTATGCCTTTCAGTCTTGTACGCATGATTGAACTATGAAGCATGTCCCTCACCTGTGTTTTTGCTGGCCTTATAGAACTGTTTCATCTTTGGCTGAAAGGTAAACCTCAGGAGTGACTTCAGTACTGAGTTAAAAGTGTGTCCAGGGGCCATGCTCTCGGGGCATCTTCAGTCTCCGTCAGATGAGCAAGCCTGTTTTCTTTTGTGTGTGTGTGAATTTGAATTTTGTTCTACATTTTTCTCCTGCTCTGTCCAGAAGCATCTATCATGATCCCTGCCAGAGCACTCAGTTGTAATAACCGGGCACCATCTAGTTGTTCTGGGCTCAGCCTGGTGGAGGCTGTGGTCCATTAGTCCCTTGGACTAATCTTTCCCTTGTGTCTTTGATCTTCATTCTCCTTTGCTCCAGCTGGGATGGGACCAGTAGAGGTACCTTAGATGACTGCTCACAGGCTTTTAAGATCCTAGTCACTATTCTCCACAGTCGGATTTGTTGGTATATCTTTATTCTTAAAAAAAGAATAAAGGCTTCTAGGAGCTGCAGGAAGGGATAGTCATATTACCCAAACGGTAAAATTTCACGCAGCAAGCTAGGCACAGTAACTTTAACTTTGATTTCATAATGAAGATGCCTTTTCTCTTCTCTCTGGTGTACCTTTCAGGATATTATGTAGCTCAGATACAGAAAATTCAGAATTCCTCAGTTGATGTTTTATACACTTCTCCACTTTAAGCAAGTTATGAAGAAATGTAAGCCAGGTATCAATTATATTAAATCAGTTAAAATTAAATCACTTCTTTTGATTATTGTTGTTGTTGTTAGCTACCATCGTATCAGTTCTGACTCATAGCGACCCTGCATGCAACAGAACAAAACACTGCCCCGTCCTACACCATTCTCTTAATCCTTGCTACGTTTGAGCCCATTGCTGCAGCTGCTGTGTCAATCCGTCTGGTTGTGGGCCTTCCTCTTTTTCACTGACCCTCTACCTTACCAGGCATGATCTCCTTCTTCAGGGACTGGTCCCTCCTGATAACATGTCCAAAGTACATAAGAGGAAGTCTCGCCATCCTGCTTTCTACGGAGCATTCTGATTGTGCTTCTTCTAAGACAGATTTGTTCGTTCTTCTGGTAGTTCAATCTTCTTTGTTAACACCATAATTCAAAGGCATCAATTCTTCTTTGGTCTTTCTTATTCATTGTTCAGCTTCTGCATGCATACAAGGTGATTGAAAATACACGTTTTGGGTCAGGCACACCATAGTCCTCAAAGTGACATCTTTGCTTTTTATCACTTTAAAGAGGTCTTTTGCCTCAGTTTGCCCAATGCAATAAATAAGTTGCTGGATTTTCTGACTGCTGCTTCCATGTGTTTTTTTTGCTTCCATGGGTGTTGACTGTGAACACAAGTAAAATGAAGTCCTTGACAACTTCAATATTTTCTCAATATATCATGATGTTGTTTATTGGTCCAGTCAAGAGGATTTTTTTTTTTAATGTTGAAGTGCAATCCATACCGGAGCCTGTATTCTTTGATCTGTATCAGTGAGTGCTTCAAGTCCTCTTTACTTTCAGCAAGCAAGATCGTTATCATCTGCATATCTCAGATTGTTAATAAGTCTTCCACCAATCCTGATGCCTTCTTCTTTTTGCAACAGGGCATTGAAAGGAAAATACCAGAAATTCAAGTCGGATTCAGAAGAGGACATGGAACAAGGGATATCATTGCTGATGTCAGATGGATCTTGACTGAAAAGAGAGAACACCAGAAAGATATTTACCTGTGTTTTATTTACTACACAAAGGCATTTGACTGTGTGGATCATAACAAATCATTTCAGATTATTAGCTCAGTATAGAAAATTGAATAAATATGGTGAAAGGATACAACCATGACCCACACCTTTCCTGATTTTAAATCATGCTATTTCCCCTTGCTCTGTTTGGATGACTGCCTCTCGGTCTATGTACAGATTCTGCAAGAGCACAATTAAGTGTTCTGGAATTCTCATTCTTTGAAATGTTATCCATGATTTGTTATGATCCACACAGTCGAATGCCTTTGTGTAGTAAATAAAACACAGGTAAATAGATTTCTGGCTTTCTCTGCTTTCAGTCAAGATCCATCTGACATCAGCAATGATATCCCTTTTTCCATGTCCTCTTCTGAATCTGACTTGAATTTCTGGTATTTTCCTTTCAATGCCCTGTTGCAACATTTTTGAATTATCTTCAGCAAAATTTTACTTGCTTTTGACATTAATGATATTGTTTGGTAATTTCCACATTCTGTTGAATCACCTTTTTTGGGAACATGCACAAACATGAATCTCTTCCAGTTGGTTGCCCAGGTAGCTGTCTTCCAAATTTCTTAGGATAGACAAGTGAACACTTTGAGTGTTGCACCTGTTTGTTGAAACATCTCAGTTGGTTTTCCATCAATTCCTGGAGCCTTGTTTTCTGCCAATGCATTCAGTGCAACTTGGACACCTTCCTTCAGTACTGTTGGTTCTTGATCATATGTTACTTCATGAAATGTTTGAATGTCGACCAATTCCTTTTGGTACAGTGACTCTGTGTATTCCTTCCATCTTCTTTTGATGCTTCCTGCATCATTCAATATTTTGCCTATAGAATCCTTTGAAATTGCAATTCATGATTTGAATTTTTCTTCAGTTCTTTCAGCTTCAAAAATGTTCTTTTCCTTTTGGTTTTCTAACTCCAGTCTTCACAAATTTCATTGTAATACTTTGTCTTCTCTAGATGCCCTTTGAAATCTGTTCAGCTCTTTTGCTCCATCATTTTTTTCGTCCTCTTTACCTACTCTACATTCAAGAGCAATTTCAGAGTCCCTTCTGACATTAATTTTGGTCCTTTCCTTGTTTGCTGCCTTTTTAATGACCTTTTGCTTTCTTCACATATGATGTCCTTGATGTTATTCCATAACTCATCTGGTCTTTGGTCATTAGTGTTCAATGCCTCAAATGTATTTTTGAGATGGTCTCTAAATTCATGTGAAATATACTTAAAGTCATAATTTGGCTCTCATGGGTTTAATTTACTTCAGCTTCAACTTACATATGAGCAATTGAGGGTCTGTTCCACAGTTGGCCCCTTGCCTTGTTCTAACTGATGATATCGAGCTTCCACATTGTTTCTTTCTACAGTAGTTGATTTGATTCCTGTGCATTGCATCTCGTAAGGTCCGTGTGTATAGTCACTATTTATTTTGTTGAAAAAAGGTATTTCCAATGAATAGGTAGTTGATATTACAAAATTCTTTATGTGATCTCTGGCGTTGTTTTTATCACCAAAGCTATATTTTCCAAATACTGATTCTTTTTTTCCAACTATTGCATTCCAATCATCAGTAATGATCAATGCATCTTGATTGCATATATGATCAATTTCAGGCTCAGAAGTTGGTAAAAATGTTGAATTTCTTCATCTTTGGCATTAGTGGTTGGGGTGTCTATTTGAATAACATTTGTATTAACTGGTTTTCCTTGTAGGTGTGTGAATATTATCCTATCACTGACAGCATTGAACTTCAGGATAGATCTTGAAATGTTCTTTTTGACAGTGAATGTGATGCTATTCCTCTTCAATTTGTCATTCCTGGCATAGTAGACCATATGATTGTCTGATTCAAAATGACCAATATCAGACCATTTCAGCTCACTTATGCCTAGGATATTGGTGTTTAAGAATTCCATTTCATTTTTGACAACTTGCAATTTTCCTGGATTCATACTTTGTACATTCCACATTCCAATTACTAAGGGATGTTTGCAGCTGTTTCTTTCCATTTTGAATCATGCCACATCAGCAAGTGAAGGTCCCAAAAGCTTTACTCTATCCACATCATTAAGATTGAGTCTTCTGTGAGGAGGCAGCTCCTCGTGAGTTGTATTTTGAGTGCCTTTCAACCTAAGGGGCTCATCTTCCAGCACTATATCAGACATTGTTCTACTGATATTAATAAATTTTATATTTATTCTGCTTCCTTTCCTGTCCATGTTGAGTTACTTCAAGGATGCTTTGAGATGCACCAAGGAAGAATCCTTCAGAGTTGTTCATGATGTACCACATCAACCTTGGAGTGCTGTTTTCTTAACTTCATTATTATGCACTAATCATTTCTGGTAGCCATTAATAACTAAAACATTTGTTCTCAGTATAAGTTCCAAGGTAGACTGATATTTTTCCAGGGGCACACACAATTTTCTATGATTTTGTTGCACATCTCTGATTTTTCTGTTTTCTTGATGCATCCCCAAAACTATTGTAGTAGTCGCATGTTTATTTCTTAAAGAAACTGTTAACCTGTTTTCCAGATTGGCTTTACCATTTTACATTCTCATCAGCAATGCCTGATTGATGCAGTTTCTCAAAATGCTTGTATTTGGTGTTATGATGTTTATTTTAGCCACTCTGATGTGTGTATAGATGTTGCACTGTTGTTAATTTGCATTTCCCTAAGGGCTAGTAATGTTGAGCACCTTTTCATGTGCTTATTTCCCATCTATACTTCTTCTTCTGTGATATGTCTGTTCATGTCTTTTGTCCATTTTGTAATTGGATTTCTTTTCTTTTCTTTTTTACTGCTGAGTTTTAAGAATTTTTTTTTTTTAAAATATATATCCTAGATACAAATCCTTTGTTGGATACGGGGTGTGCAAACCTTTTCTTTAGCCTATAGCTTGTTTTTCTATCTTTTTAACAAGGACTTTTGCAGAGCAAATTTTTTTTACTTTTGATGAAGGCTCATTTATCAACTTTTCTCTTTACAGATCATGCTTTGGTGTCAAGTCTAAGAACTCTCTGATCAATCCTAAGTCCCTAAATTTTTCTTCTAAAATTTTAGTTTTACATTTATGTTCAAGTCCATGATCTGTTTTTTCTCTCTCTCTCTCTCTTTTTTTTTTTCATATAAAGTGTGCAGTTTAAGTCGACACTCATTTTTTGCAAGCTGAGAGTCATCCTGGTCTGAGTCCCTTCATTCTGCCTTTTCTGGAATGGGCCTAGAGTTAAGTCTAGAGCAACAGGTGAGGAGAACATACTAAATAGGTAGAGGGCTTCCACCACATACACAGCCTGAGGCTCCCTTTTACCTGTAAGTCCCAGCAACAGAGGCAGCAGTAGGGAAGACAGAGGTGGGTGCAGAGGGGAGTCAAGGATGGGTAACATGGTGGTCTGAGGAGTCTCCTCTGTCTGAATGCCCTGGAAAGGCCCCAAGCTCTGTGCCCTGAGAGAGTATAATTCCTACCTCTATGATGACAGAAGAAGGGGATTGTGATAAGAGAAAAGGCTGTGGGGTGGTGACATTTTTTCTTTAGCAATTATAAAATTAGACAGACAAGGTTGCCACAGTAGCAGCTGAGAATTTGCTGACGAAAATATTCTGGAGGCCAGAGCAGAGGTCTTGACACCTGCAGACTTCTGCTCCCCCAGAGCCTCTTTCCATCTCAGGAGTTCTCTCCAATTCCACAGCCCTTGCTTGTGCAGAGGTTCCAGAGACATGGACTGCGTAGGAACTGGGTTTGGTTGGGTAACGGTTAGACTTTTGGAGATGGTGATGATTCATGCTGTAGAAGATAGAGCAGTGGGGGTGGGGGAGGTGGGGCTATGGGGAACACTCTCCAGGAGGGAAAGCAACACACCTAGAGACACACCTGGGAGAGTAGGGGTGCCTTTCCTGTTTCTGCCTGGATCTGGTGCTAGTTTGGGGAGAAGGGAGTGGAGAGGCCAGAGAAACATTCCCAGAAAGAGGGAGGAACCAGCATGTTGGCCTCCTTCGCTCTCACCTTTGGAATGGCTCTACCCAAGCACAAAGGTGGTATCCAGGAACTCTCTGACCATACTTAGTTGTTGTCCCTTTAATGTCCAAACGTCTATAGCCAGGCACTAGTTGCTGTGACTGTTTCCCTGCTACCTCCTCCTCAAGGACAGACTGGATGTCAAATCCAAGAAAGGTGTTAAAACAAGAGGAAAAGGCAGAGCAAGGCATGAATACCTTTGATGAGATGACAAGACACCTCCTCCTCTTGTGATGTCAGCATCTTATTTCGTTGTTCTAGAATGGCAAACTCTACAATGGGAGGCCCATCCATGGCTCCTGCGAAGAACAGGACAGAAACTTTCCTCCAGCTGCCATCATTCTACCCTTCCTCCTTCCCCAAGGAGTCTTCTCACTTTCCGTTGGACTCTGAGCTCTTTGGAGGGTGGGATTACTAGTGGCATAACGGTCAAGAGCACGGGCTTTGAAGCCAGATGCAATCCAGGTTCAAATCTTGAATCTACCTCTGAGTAGCTGATTAATCTTGAGCCCATAATGTAGACCCATATAAGCTACAGCCTTCTTGATACCTTCATTTCTGTGCCTTAGAGATCCAAAACCGAGTTGATGATGTACACTCTTTTCCCATGAGGTAAAGTGTTATTCTCATCACATCATATTTAGAGTACCTACTATAACCATGGTTTAGAACTGCTGATGTGGAATTTGATCAGTTGGCTGAGGTAGTGTTTGTCAGGTTTCTCCATTGTAGAGTTATACATCCCCTTGCCTTCTGTACTCTTTGGAAGGCAAACACAGCCATACTTAAGGAGTGGAGTTTGGTTCCTTTTCCTTTAAAGTGGAGCATCTACATAAATATTTGTAGATATATGGATGGGATATTTATCTCTTCTCACCAGTTTATTAATTTATTCAATCATTTATTTGTATCAGTATGGAATCATGGATGTTTATTATATACTTTGGGATATAATCCAATACTATATTTATTTTGTTGCTCAAATTGACCCAGCTTTGGCTATTGGGAACTCTTTCAGTTGGTAATTGTGTCCCCTTTGAAATACCTCCATCAATGAGGGGTTTTTTGTTTTTATTGTTGTTGTTGTTTTTTGAGCACTTCCTTACTTTCTGAAGGATGTTGAATTTTTATGGAATTTTTAAAACACAAATAAGAGAGAGCACTCTTTACAAAAAGGACTTTAGAATGCAAGAGTCAAGTGATTGAATGGCAAAAAGTTTTATTTTGAAATCCAACATCTAATATAAGCCATTGTCTTGAAAGGAGTATTATTCATTTATTTGTTAAAAACATTATTTGAGAGCCTATTATATGGCAGTCACTGTTTTGGCCACTGAGGACACAGATAGTCCCTTCCCTGTTAGGGCTTACATTCTATTTGAGGAAGACAGACAACAAACAAATAAATAAAGGAAGTTTTTTCTATACATGGTGGCGGTATACATGAAGTTTGAGAAGAGTTTAGTTAAATAACAGCAGTCTTCCAACAACATGGTTTCAAATTTCAGCTTCAATTCACTACATGAAAAAAATCACTGTGAGTAATTGCATAAAGTATTAACTTCACTACTGGCTCTTCAGTTCGCAAATCACTACATAAATAACAGATGCTCATCGCGATCAGTGACCAATCATATCACTTCTTTCAAAGTCTGTCAGTTATCGATTTGTGAATCTTCTTCAGTTTATGCACAGACAGCAAAGCATGGAGGTCTCATGCCTCCATATCTCCCAGTGATGAAGCCACGTGATATTTCACAAAAATGAGTTATCAAAAGAGGGAATTTGGCCAACAAAGATTAGGGCGTAAGAAGAAAGGAAAAGCCATAGTGCCGGAAGTGAAATTCAAATCAAACATACAAGGAATTATAGGAGAAATAGTTGACCATGGAAATGTTGACGTGGATGCTGTTTGATAGACTCTAGATATGTAGCCATAGGGACTTAAGTGAGGGCAAACTTATCAACATAAGTTAAGAAAGTGGTAGCAACAAAAAAGGATGAAGATGTCCCACTGGAAGTGACACCAGCAAAAAACTTTACATTAAAAGAACTCTCAGATTTTACAACATTGTAAGTAGAAAGGATAAAACGTTGGAATTGGATCCAAACTTTGAAAGGAGTATAGTAACTCACCAAGGCCGGAGCAAGATGCTTGCTCTGTATTGTAAGTTATGCAATGAGAAGAAGGCAAGCAATGTTCAAACAACTCTTGGTAAATTTTTTATGAAGAAACAAAACATTTATTTATTTTGCTTTAGTTGAAGGTTTACAGAGCAAATCAGTTTCTTATTAAACAATTGATACACATACTGCTTTGTGACATTGGATGCCAACCCCTCAATGTGTCAACACAGTCCCGTTCTCAAATTTGGGTTCCCAGTTTTCGTTCATCTAGCTTTCCTGTTCCTTCCTGCCTTCTCATCCTTGCTCCTGGTCCGGTGTGCCCATTTAGTCTTGTATACATGGTTGAGCTACATGCATAATTGTTTGTTTTATAGGACTGTCCTATCTTTGACTGAAAGGTGAACCCCAGGAATGACTGCAGTACTGAATTAAAATGGTGTCTGGGGGCCATACTCTCAGGGTTCCTCCAGTCTCTGTCAGACCAGTAAGTCTGATCTTTTTCTGTGAGTTTGAATTCTGTTCTACATTTTTCTTCCACTCTGTTCAGCAACCTCTATTGTGATCCTTGTCAGAGCAGTTGGTGGCGGTAGCTGGGCACCATCTAGTTGTGCTGCATTCAGCCTGGAGGAGGCTGTGGTAGTTGTGGTCTATTAGTCCTTTGGACTGATCTTTCCCTTGTGTCTATGGTTTTCTTCATTTTCCCTTGCTTCAGATGGGGTGAAACCTGTGGAGTACGTTAGATGGCTGCCCTCAAGCTTTTAAGTCCCCAGATGCTACTCATTAAAACAGGATGTAGAATATTTTCTTTATAAATTATGTTATGCTAATTGAGCTAGATGTCCCCCAAGACCATGGTCCCCAGTCCTCAACCCAGTTATTCCATCCTTAGGAAGTTTGGATGTGTCTATGAAGCTTCTATGACTTTGCCTTGGTAAAGTTGCACTGTTTTCTCCAGTATTATGTAGTCTTACCCTTCACCAAAGTTACCACTCATCTATTGTCTAGTTAGTGTTTTTCCCTCCCTCCCTTTACTTCCCTCGTAACTATCAAAGATTGTTTCTTTCTGTGGATAAACCTTTCATGAGGTTTTATAATAGTCATCTCACTATTTTTTGTGATTGACTTATTTCACTCAGCATGATGCCCTCAAGATTCATCCATGCTGTAAGATGTTTCTCAGGTTTATCATTGTTTTTTATAGTTGTGTAGCATTCCGTTTTGGGCATGTACCATAGTTTGTTTATCCATTCATCTGTTGATGGTCACTGTGATGGATTGAATTGTGTCCCCCCAAAATATCTGTCAACTTGGCTAGGCCCTGATTTCCAGTATTGTGAGATTGTCAACCATTTTTTCATCTGATGTGGTTTTCCTATGTGTTGTAAATCCTATCTCTATGATGTTGAGGAGATGGGATTAGCAGCAGTTATATTAATGAGGCAGGACTCAATCTACAAGATTGGGTTGTGTCTTGAGCCAATCTCTTTTGAGATATAAAAGAGAGAAGGGAGCAGACAGACATGGGAACCTCATACCACCAAGAAAGCAGCACTGGGAGCAGAGCACATCCTTTGGATCCGGGATCCCTGCACCCGAGAAGCTTCTACTCCAGTGGAAGATTGATGACCAGGATCTTCCTCTAGATCTGACAGAGAAAGCCTTCCTCTGGAGCCGACACCCTGAATTTGGACTTCTAGCCTACTAGACTGTGAGAAAATAAACTTGTTTGTTGAAGCCATCCACTTGTGATATTTCTGTTACAGTAGCACTAGATAACTAAAACAGGAACTCATGTTGTTTCCATCTTTTTGCTACTGTGAAAAATGCCGCAGTGAACATAGGTGTGCATATGTCTATTTGTGTGGTGGCTCTTATTTCTCCAGGATGTATTCCTAGGAGCGGGATTGCTGGATCATATGGTATTTCTATTTCTAGCTTTCTAAGGAAGCGCCATACAATTTTCCAAAATGGTTGTACCATTTTGCATTCCCACCAGCAGCGCAGAAGAATTCCAGTCTCCTCGCAGCCTCTCCAGTATTTGTTTTTTTTATTTGTGCCAGTTATATCAGGATGAGTTAGTATTTCATTGTAGGTTTGACTTCCATTTCTCTAGTGTCTAGTTATGGCTAGCACTTTCTCACGTGTCTGTTAGCCACCTGAATGTCTGTCTTCTTTGGTGAAGTGTATGTTTGTATCCTTTCTCCATTTTTAATTGGATTATTTGTCTTTTTGTTGTAGAGGTGCTAGATTTTCCTATACATTTTAGAGTTTATACCTTTGCCAGATATGTCACAGCCAAAATTTTTTTCCCAGTCTGTAGACTCTCTTTCTACTCTTTTGCTGAAATCTTTTGATAAGAATAAATGTTTAATTTTTAGAAGATCTCAGTTATCTAGCTTATCTTCTGGTATTTGTGTATTGTTAGTTATGATTTGTATCCTACTTATGCCATGTACTAGGGCCCCTAGAATTTACCCTATTTCTTCTTTAAAAAAAAATTTTATTTTTATTTATGATCTTTATAGTTTTTGGTTTTATATTTAGGTCTTTGATCCATTTTGACTTAGTTTTTGTTTATGGTGTGAGGTATGGAACCTGCTTCATTTTTTTACAGATGGACATCCAATTTTGCCAGCAATGTTTGTTAAAAAGGCTGTCTTTTCTCCATTTAATGGATTTTGGGGCTTTGTTGAACGTCAGGTGACCACAGGTGGGTGGATTTACATCTGGGTTCTTGATTCTGTTGCATTGGTCAATGCGTCTGTCATTGCACCAGTGCCAGGCTGTTTGACTATGGTAGGTGTATAGTTGGTTCTGAGGTCATGTAGTGCCAGAGCTCTTACTTCATTCTTCTTCTTCAATAGTGCTTTACTTATCCAGGGCCTCTTTCCTTTCCATGTAAAGTTAATGATTAGTTTTTCCATCTCATTAAAGAAGGCTATTGGTATGTGGACTGGGATTGTATTGTATTTGTAGACTGCTTTGGGTAGAATTGACATTTTCACAATGTTAAGTCTACTTATCCATGAACATGGTATGTTTTTTCATTTCTGTAGGTCTCTTTTGGTTTCTTGCAAAAGTGTTTTGTAGTTTTCTTTCTATAGGTCTTCTACATCCCTGGTTAGATTTATTCCTAAGTATTTTATTTTTTTAGGGGGCTATTATAAATGGTATTACTTTCCTGCTTTGCTTTTTGTAGTTCTCTTTATTGGTGTGTAGGAACCCAATTGATTTTTGAATGTTTATCTTGTACCTTGCTACTCTGCTGAATCTTTCTATTAGTTCCAGTAGTTTTCTTGTGGAGTCTTTGGGGTTCTCTATATATACTGTCATGTAATCTGCAAATAGGGATAGTTTTACTTCTTCGTTAACAATTTAGATGCCCTTCATTTCTTTTTCTTGCCTTATTGCTCTAGCTAGGACTTCCAGCACATGTTAAATAGGAGTAGTGATAAAGGGCATAATTGTCTTGTTCCTGTACTCAGGGAGAATGTTTTCAGCCTCTCTCCATTGAGAATGTTTGCTGTTTTGTATAGATGCCCTTTATTATGCTGAGAAATTTCCCTTCCACTCCTATTTTATTGAGAATTTTTTATCAGGAATGGGTGTTGGACTTTATCAAATGCCTTTTCTGAGTTGATTGAGATGATCATGTGATTCATTTGTTTTATTTATGTGGTGGATTACATTGATTGATTTCCTAATGCTGAACCATCCTTGCATACCTGGTATGAATCCCACTTGATCGGAATTTTTTTTTTATAATGCTGAATTCTATTGGCTAGAATTTTGTTGAGAATTTTTGCATCTATATTCATGAGAGATATTGGGCTGTAATTTTCTTTTTTTGTGATATCTTTGCCTGGTTTTGGTATCAGGGTTATGCTGGTTTCATAGAACATACTTGGAAGTATCCCATCCATTTCTGTGTTCTGAAATAGTTTGAGTAGTACTCGTGTAAGCTTTTCTCTGAATGTTTGGTAGAATTCTCCAGTGAAGCCATCTTGGCCATGATTTTTTTTTGTTGGGGGCTTTTTTTTATTATGTTTTCAATCTCTTCTGTTGTTATGGGTCTGTTCAGATTTTCTACCTCAGTTTGTGTTAGTTTAGGTAAGTACTGTGTTTCTAGAAATCGGTCGGAGTATGGTTTTTTATTTCAGTTGTGTCTGTCGTAATGTCTCCCATTTCATTTATTTGAGTGATTTGTTTCCTCTCTTGCTTTTCTTTCATCAATTTGACCAATGATTTGTCAATTTTGTTGATCTTTTCAAAGAATCAGCTTTTGGTTTTGTTCACTGTATTGTTTTTCTATACTCTATTTCTGCTCTGATCTTTATTGTTTCTTTTCTTCTGGTGGCTATGGGTTTCTTTTGCTGTTCTCTTTCTATTCGCTCGAGTTGTATAGCTAATGTTTTCATTTTGTCCCTTCTTTTTTGATTTGTGCATCTATAGCTATAAATTGACCTCTGGGCACTGCCTTTGTTGTGTCCCAAATGTTTTGGTATGGTGTGCTTTCATTCTGTTTTGATTCTAGGAATTTTTTTGATCCATCTTTGATTTTGTCTATTATCCATTGGGTTTTAAGCAAGGAGTTATTCAGTTTCCATGTGTTTGATTTTTTTCTTTTGCTCTTTCTGTTATTAATTTCTACTTTGATGGTGTTGTGATCAGAGAAGATGCTTCATATTATCCCAGTGTTTTGGATTTTGTTGAGGGTTGCTTTGTGGTCTAAGATGTGGTCTATTCTGGAAAACATCCCATGTGCATTGGAAAAGAATGTGTACTTTCCAGCTTTTAGGTGGAGTGTTCAAGGTATGTCTATGAGGTCAAGTTGGTTGATTGTGGCCTTTAGATCTTCTGTATCTTTTTTGAGTTTCTTTCTAGATATTCTGTACTTTACTGCCAATTTCTCTTTTCAGTGCTGTTAGAGTTTGTTTTATGTATTTTGGAACCCTGTCATGGGGTGTATAGATATTTATTATGGTTATGTGTTTATGGTGGATTGTTCATTTAATCATTATTCCATGCCCTTCTTTGTCTTTTATGGTGAATTTTGTTTTAAAGTCTAATTTATCTGAGATTACTATTGCCACTCCTGCTCTTTTTTGGTTGCTGTTTGCTTGATATATTTTTTTCCATCCTTTGATTTTTAATATGTTTATGTCCGTGTTTCTAAGGTATGTCTCTTATAGACAGCATATTGATGGCCTCTCCTTTTTTAATCTATTCTGTCACTCCCTCTCTTTATGGGTGCATTTAAGCCATTTACATTTGGTGTGATTATTGCTAGGTGTGAGTTTATTGCTGTCATTTTGTAGTGCTTTTTTTTGGTGGTGCTGACATTTTCTTTGTTCCCCTTATGCTGAATTTCTTTTGTTTGTGGATTTTTTTCATACTTCTTTTGTTTTTGTAGATTTTGTGTTTACTGAGAATTTTTCTTTTCATGAGTAGTTTTGTTAACTTTCTTTGTAGTTTCCTTGAAATTTACCACTATCTTCCTAAGTTTAAACTGATCTTTTGTTACTTGATATCATCTTGACTTCCTCTCCATTTGAAAATTCTGTACCTACACTGTTTATTCCCTCTTTTATTTTTTTGACGTTGTTATCATTTACAGATTAACCTCTCTGGGTCTCTGTTGTACATCTTTCACTATCATTTTATCGGTCAGAGTTCATTACCTAGGTCAGTATCTGGCTGACACTGTCCTGTGTCCTAGATTCAGGTTGTTGTCTTTGTTGTTTTTTCTCTAACTGAAGGACTCTCTTTAATAATTCTTGTAAGTTTGGTTTGGTTTTACATATTCCCTTAATTTCTGTTTATCTGGAAACATCCTAATTTCACCATCATATGTGAGTGAGAATTTTGCAGAATATATTATTCTTGGTTAACATTTTTTTTCTTTCAAGGTTATATATATATCATCCCATTGCTTTCTGGCCTGCATGGTTTCTGCTGAGTAATCAGAGCTGTCTTATTGTTTCCCCTTTGTATGTGACTTTTCATTTTTCTCGAGATGCTCTCAGGTTTCTTTTTTGTCTTTTGTTTTGGTAGGTGTGATTATGATATGTCTTGGTGACTTTCTTTTGGGGTCTATCCTATATGGGGTTTGTTGAGCTTCTTGGTTGGTCAGCTTTTCATCTTTCATGATATTAGGGAAGTTTCTTTTGTCAGCAAATCTTCAATGATCCTCTCTCTGTTTTCCTTTTTCTCCCCCTGTTCTGGAACTCTGATCACACGCAAATTTTTGTTCTCGATTGTATCTCGCATCATTCTCAGATTTTCTTCATTCTTTGTTCTGATTTTTTCCTGCAAGTTGTAGCCAAGGATTTGTCTTCAGTTTCACTGATCCTATCTTCCATTGTCTCAAATTTGCTCCTAAAACCTTCTATTTCACTCTCCTTTTCTGAAATCTTTTTGTTTATCTTTTGGATTTCTAATTGCTGGTTTTGTATGATTTCTAGTTGTTTATTTATTTTGACATTTTGTTCCTATGTTATTTTCCTGAATTCTTCCATTGTTTTGTCAGTGCTTTCCCTGATTTTATCTGTATTTTCCATGATTTTGCCTATTTTTTCCTTGTTTTTTTCTGTGCTTTCCTTCACCTCTTTTCTAATCTCTTGGAAAGCCCTGAATATTAGTCTTTAGAATTCCCTATCAGGTAGTTCCAGTGCCTTTTCTTCTACTGGAAGGTCATCTGGTGTTGTATTTTGGTCACTTACTGGAGCCATCCTGTCAGTTTTTTTTTTTTTAAATATAAGTTTTGATATTGTCTGCTGTCCATGGGGCATTCAGGAATTATTTTCTTCATTTATTGATTATAGATTTATTTGTTTCATCCTGCTTTTTTGTTTTATTTGGTTATGTCTGGGCAGGCAGTCTGAATGTGTTTTGTTGCTTGCTTGTCTGTAGGTATACTTCTCACCACCTTATTCAGGTGGGTGGGGCCAGTTGTTCAGCTATGGTGCAGCAAGGCAGGTCCAGTGGGGATGAGGGAAGGGACAGGGATGAGTTCTTTGTGGGACAAACTGGGGCTGGTAAGGCGGGGCTGGGGAGCAGTGTGGGGCAGGGTCCAGGGGCTCAGGGGTCTGCACTGGTGCTGCTTGGGTGTAGAGCTTTTTGGGTTTACCCTGCCTGGGGGTCTATGAGCTTTTTCAACTTGTAGATTCATGTCCTTCATCATATTGGGGAAATTTTTTGGCATTATTTCTTCAAATATTCTTTCTGTCCTTTTTCCTCTCTCATCTCCTTCTGGAATTCCCATGATGCATATATTCAGTCTCTATTGTTGTCCTACAATACCATTAAAGTCTGCTCAGCCTTCTTGAGGCTCCATTTTTATTGCTTTTCAGTTTCTGTAATTTTGACAAGCTTATCTTCTAATTCGCTGATGATTTCTTCCACCTGATTAAATCTGTTGTTAAATCCTTCCATTGTGTTTCTCATTTCAGTTGATATTCTTTTCAGTTGCTGTATTTCTGGTTGTTTTCTTTTTATGTCTTTTTTTTAGGTCCTTAATTTGTTCTTGCATTGTTTTTCTTTTAGATCTTTGTCTATGTTTTTGCTTAACTCTTCAATTATGTTTAACATTGTTGTTTTCCTCCATTGTTTTCAATATTTGGTATTCCATAAATGTACTTTCACTCCTTCATCATATTCATTTGGATGAGCCTTTGCTTCTCTTTTGTTTATGTGTCTCAAGATTTGTTGTTGGGGCATTGTAATTTTATAAGATGTTGACTTTCTCAGTGCCTCCACTATTTGGTGGTTTTGCCCACACTAATTTCTGCAAAAAAAAACCTCTTAGGCAGACAGAGTTTTTGAGCTTCGCTTACTATTTCCTCTCCCTCTCTACATAATTCCTTCTCTCTATCTAGTTTAATTAGGATTTGGAAGTTCCAGATCTTGGTTTTCAACTTTTAATGTCTCCCAAACACACCAGAGAACATGCTGTGGTTAATCTCTCCACTAGCAGGCACCACCATTCAGGGAAGATATTACATACTAATCAATCTTTCCACCAGGGGTGCAGTTCTCCCTCTCTGGTTTTTACTCCCTTCCCTTCTCTGTTTCTGCAACTACGTTTTCAGTTGGAAAGCCCACAGGCAGGAAGCCCCCTTCTGGGCTGGGTGTTGCCCTCTGATTTTGCCTGAGGCTTTCTTTCTCGCTCTCTTGGAACTGCTTATATCTGAGCTGGCATTCAAGGGAAGAACAGGCATGCTTTTTTCTGTTTAAGGAGGGGGAGGCACTGACCCTCCCCAGAAGGACTTCAGAGAGATCTCTCTAGTTAGTTTCTGAGCCCCAGTGGCCCTGTGGTGGTTACAGGAGCAGTCCCCACTTAGGTGACCTACCTTCTGGCTCCACTTTATAAATTCTTCTGTAGGAGGACCCCCAGGTAGGTCTGCCCTGTTGCCATCAGAGCCTGCTTCATAGTATGTTGCCTGTGGGTGTAGCCTCCACTCAAGAAGCCTGCTTCCTAGCACATAGCAGCCTCCATCTGCAGTCCTCAGCACTGATTGCAAAGGGGAGCAGACAGACCCAAACTGACCCCCAAGGAGTTCTGCCCCATTGGTTTCAGAAGCCTGCACTACGGGGTGCACAGAGTGGGAGGTAGAGTGCTTATTATAGGAGCAGACTCATACTGTAGAAGTTTGCAATAACCTGGCAACAAATAGTTACTGGGTGGGAGAGGTCATGCTTCAATCAGATTCCCACAAAGGTTTGGTTTGTTGCCATCAGCACCCCCTCCCCAGTAGATTGTTGGTTGTGAGTGCAGCCTCCATTCAAGGCACCTGCTTCCTAGCATGCAGCAGCCTCAGTCAGAAGTCCTCAGCACTGAAAGAAGTGGTGGCAGACTAACCTGAATTAACACCTGGGGAGATCTGTCTTGCTGATTTCAGAGGCCTAAACTATGGGATGTGCTGGGAGGCAGGTAGAGTGCTGACTATGGGAGCAGACTCCACTGCACAGTACTTTCTGTAGCAATTCACAGCAGCTTTGGTGGGGGAGGGACTGTCACACTCTGAACGGACCCCCAAGGATGTCTTCCTTGTTCCAGTTGGACCCCCTCCATAGTATGATCTCTATGGGTGTAGCCTGTACTCAAGATGCCTGCTTCCTAGCACTCAGCAGCCACAGTCGGCAGTCCTCAGCACCAACCAGAAGGGGAGCAAACAGATCTGAACTCACCCCCAGGGATGTTTGTCATGTTGGTTATAGCAGCTTGAGTTATGGGTTACATAGGGAAGCAAGTAGAGTGTTGATTATGGGATCTGAATCCATTGCAGGGCTGCTTTTGTAGCAATTTGCAGCAGCCTTGCTGCTGTCAGTGTGCAGGTGGTGGAGGTGCTGGCATGTTCCAAACAGACACCTGCAGACGTCTGCCCCATTGCTTTTAGAGCAGAAGCTTAGGGTACTGTCTCTTCGTAGAGGCAAAGGGCTTGGTGATTAGGGAAGTAGACTCTTGCTGGGGCCACTTCTTAGCACACAGCAGCCACCAGACTGTGTGGCTGGGCGGAGGGGCAGAGGTGGTGGGAGAAGCACTTTTCCTACCGTAGGAGACTTCTTTTGATTAATTGATTCTTGCCTGTCTGCAGTTCCCTGCTGCTTTTCTCTGCTCCCCAATTCAGAGTACCTCAAAGACAAGCACCATTTCCTTGTTGTTGTTTTTTTTTTGTGTGTGTGTGTATGTGTGTGTTTGTGGGAGTGGGTCGAAACAATGGTTTGTTCATGCTGCCATCTTCCCAAAATCCCACTGGGTTTTTAATGGATGAATTTTTGGAAGTAGATTGCCAGAGTTTTCTTCCAAGGCACATCTGGTTGTACACAAATCTCCACCCCTTTGGTTAGCATTGGAGTACATCAACTGTTTGCACAACCCAGGAACTGCCTTAATCTGTTAAAAACTGAAAAAAACAAACCTGTTGCCTTTGAGTCGATTCCGAGTCATAGGGACCCTATAGGACAGAGTAGAACTACCCCACGGAGTTTCCAAGGAGTGGCTGGCAGATTCAAACTGCTGATCTTCTGGTTAGCAGCCGAGCCCTTATCCACTGAGCCACCAGGTGAGAAGTAATTCTGCTGCTACCCCTGCAAGAGTCCTTTGGGATTTGAGTAAGATTATGTGTCTATAACCCAAACACCTTCAAGCCCTGAGGATTGAGGAGGGATATCTATGTTACCCTGACCACTCTGCACCTCAGTCTCTGTGCTCACAGCTCAATGCTCAGGCCTGTAGCACCTCTTGGCCCCACTTTACCATTGCATGGACCAGCTTCTTTCATCCTGTTCCTCTCTACACTTGCTGCAAAGCTCATTAGTGTGTGTTACTGCTTTACTGAGGTATGGTCACATGGTGGTAGGGAGGTCACACTCACCTGTTGGCTGCTCCACTTCTGGCCTCTGCTGTGTTCTTTTGGTTCCATTCGACTTTATGAAGGGAATGGCTTCTACTCCTACACGCCACAGAGCAGCACCAAGCCCATGCTGTGGTGTATAATCAGTCACTGTACACAGTTTGCAAATAACGTAGTGGGGTTGTAGCAGAGTCCAGGGTAGGAAATCCGAAACAATGTACAACTAACAGCTTACCCTGTCTGTTTTGAATTCTACCTGTTGCTAGATCTCACTTTTCCTAGCCGATACCACTCATAAACTAGAATGTCTGGGTATTGAAGTACACAATTTGGGGTGGAGAGAAAGATCTTTATTGGGTGGGAGGTTCACATCTTCAGCCTCTCCAAAGAGTCAAATTTGAATCTTCTAAAGGAGTGAGAATTTTTTTTTTTTTAAAGGAGTGAGGGAGAGGATTTAGGGTTTAATTAATCTTATTTTTTTTATAAATAACAGCTTTATTGTGGCTTACTCCACACATAATAAAAGTTACCCTATTATGTATAATTCAGTGATTTTTAGTATATTTACAGAGTCGTGCACATTGCTGTTGTTGTTAGTTGTTGTAGAGTCAGCCTCCAACTCAAGGTGACCATAGGCACATGATTGTGATCCATAGTGTTTTCCTTGCTGATTTTTGAAAGTAGATTGCCAGATCTTTCTTCCTAGTCTGTTTTAGTCTAGAAGCTCGACTGAAACCTGTTCAGCATCATAGCAACATGCAATCCTTCACTGACAGATGGGTGGTGGCAGATGGGTTGTTCGAGGAGCATTGACTAGGAATTGATTCTGGGTTTCCCACATGGCAGGTGAGAATTCTATCACCGAAATACCACTGCCCTCTGTGCCATTGTTGTTATTATTTGCCTTTGAGTTGATTCCACCTCATGGTGATTCCATGTGCAACCATTACCACTATCTAATTCCGGAACATTTTCTTCATTCAAAAAGAAACCTTATAAATATAAGTAGTCTCTTTCCATTCCCTACTCCCTCCCCCCTAGACTTTGTCAACCACTAATCTGCTTTCATTCTCTATGGATTTATCTATTCTGGGCATTTCATATAAATGAAGTCATATAATACACAGCCTTTGGTATATAGCTTCTTTCATTTAGTATAAGGTTTTCAATGTTCATCCATGTTGTAGCATGAATTAGTACTTCATTCTTTTTTTAATGGATGAATAATATTACATTATTTGGGTACTCCACATTTTGTTTATCCATTCATCAGTTGATGGACATTTGGGTTATTTCCACTTTTCAGCTATCATGAATAGTGCCACTATGAATATTTCGTACAAGGGTTTGTGAGAACATATGTGTATGTTTCCCAGGGCTGCCATAATAGAGTACCACAAACTGTGTGGCTTAAAACAACATTTATTCTCTCACAGTTTTGGAGTCTAGAAGTCTGAAATAAAGATGTTGGCAGGGTCATGCTGCTCCGAAGGCTCTAGGGGAGAATCCTTCCTTGACTCTTGCAGCTTCTGGTGGACCCAGGAGTTCCTTGGGTTGTGCCAGCATAACTCCAAACTCTGCTTCTGTCTTCACAGAGCCTTCTTTTCTGTTCCTGTTTACATCTTCTCCCCTTCTTATATCAGTCAGTGGATTTAGGTACCACCCTAAATTCAGGACAACTTGTTCTTGAGATCCTTAGCTAATTATTCTACAATGATCCTAATTCTAAATAAGATGACATTATGAGGTTCTGGGTGGACATGAATTTCGAGGTGACACTATTCAACTCACTATAATATGTTTTCAATTCTCTTGGGCAAAGATCTAGGAGTAGAATTGCTGGGTTACATGGTAACTCTATACCTAATGGGTTGAGGAACCACCAAAATGTTTTCCATAGTAGCTACACCATTTTGTATTCCACTAGCATTGTATAAGGGTTCCATACACTTGTTATTGTTTATCTTTTTGAATAAAAGACATTCTAGTGGGTGTGAAGTGGTATCTAATTGTAATTTTGAGTATCTTCATATGCTTATTGGTCAGTTTTTTTTTTTTGGAGAAATGTCAATTCAAATTCTTTGCCCATTTTTAATTGGGGTATTTGCTTTTTAATATTTACATTGTAAGATTCCTTTATATATTCTAGATACTAGTCCCTTATCAGATATATGATTTTCAAATATTTTCTCACACGCAGTGGATTATCTTTTCACTTTCTGTATAGTGTCCTTTGAAGCACAAAAGTTTTTAATGAAGTCTAATTTATCTATTTTTTCTTTTGTTGCTTATGCTTTGGTGTCATACATAAGAATCCATTGCCTAATTAAGGTCACAAAGATTTAACCCTATATTTTCTTCTAAGAGCTTTACCCTTTTAGCTTTTACATTTAGGTCTGTGATTCATTTTGAATTGATATTTGTATACGATGTGAGGTAAGGGGTTCGATTTCATTTGTTCGAACCACAACCACAATCAGGATACAGAACAGTTCCATCAGCTCAAAAATCTTTCTTTCGCAATCCCTTTGTAGTAATACCTTGCCACTCTCCCTGGCAACCACAGATCTGTTTTCCATCACTGTAGTTTCTCTCTCTGAGAATGTTATATAAATGGAATAATACAGTATGTAGTCTCCTGAGGCTATGGAGGAAAAGGTATCTTTCCCTCTGGCAACAGGGAAAATTCAATTTAATTTTTATTTATCCTTACAATTTAAATGCCCTTTCTGTGAGCTAGATGAAAGTGTACTTGCTTTGCAGAGCCCCAATTAGTGTGTTGCAGAAGGGACCAGTGCAGCCTAATTCTCAATCAGGGTCCTAGAAAAAAGAAGTCACAGAGCCAGGATCCAACCTGTGAGTGAGGCTTCCTTTCCCCACGAGCAGGGTAACAATTTGCTATGACAAAGGGAACTTTCCAAAACAGGCTTTTGGCCTAACCTGGACTCATATCATAGGAACAAGAGTGACTCCATCTTGACCCATATATGTTCAAATTTTGCTTCTTCTAGAATGGAAATTTTTTAAAGAGACATGCTTGCCCTCATTTCTAAAAGTGTGGACTTATTTACCCTTGTTTTCAACAGATGTTACAAAAGGTACAAATTGTGATTAAGCTTAAGTGTGTATAGAAATATGCTTATAGTTAGAATAAAAAAAGTAAAAAAATAAGGTGTTGTTAAATAGAGACTTACTTAATCCAAACCCTTTCCTAAGGTTGTGTATTGCCCATTTTTTAATTAGGGTATTTGCTTTCAAGTACTGAATTGTAAGATTCCTTTATATATTCTAGATACAAGTCCCTTATCAGACACATGATTTTACACGATTTACAGTCATTTTCACTTTAATCATCCTATTTCTTCAACAAACTCTTTAGTTTTGCATTTCAACAGAGCCCACCACAATGCTGAAATCACCCAGTTAAATGCAGGTGCAGTCGTCGGGATGATCTAACCTTGCAAGAAACATGTGACTTTAGCGATCGTCCAATTCTCAGAAGACTTTCCCCTTTGACCTCCCCTCAACCATACTTGTACTTTTCCACACCTCTGTTTGGAAGTGTTTTAGCTATACTCCAGCTATATGCAGCAACGCAAGCCAACAAAGATAGCTTTAGCTGGACCACAGCTGCCTGCGGTTTTTTGCCTTTTCAAACCCCAGGGAGCCGTCTATTTTACCCTATACGGTTCACCGTCTCCTAACTTGTCTGTACCCTTAATAAAACTCTTGACTTGAAACCTCAAACAGTGTCCGAGTTTTTGTGCTTGTTCACATCTAACTTTGAGGACTTCGACAATAGGATAATGACTACACAGGCAAGCGCTGGAGTTGAGGGTAAGGGCTCAACTGAGACGTTGGGAGCCTGCTTTGCTTTCCCAGTCTATTGCCCTGTTTAAGTAAAATGAGGCTGACTACAGCGGTGCGCGGGGAGCACGATACCAGGCCTACACGGCGCTCACGGATAGTTAGTTGGGTCTCTGTTACCGAGCCTAAGTCCACAGAACTCAGCTACGCTTTGGGAGAAACACTTAGGTAAAAAACTTGCTCCGCAGCCAGCTTGCTGCGCGGCTCGTACACCCCGGCCGGAAGCGCCTTCTTACGTAATCTCGCGCACCGAGGGACGCCGTCCGGAAGTCGTCTGCGAACGCTGCGGCTTAGGCTTCTCTGGTGTGTAGTGTTTGAGGCTGACGGGCCTAACGGAAACTTCGCTCGGGAACCACTACCAGTTTTATGAATAGGCATTTGAAGGAGAGAGACTGAAGCCTGTCGCCAGTGACTACCTTGCAGGTAAATTAACCGCGCAGCTCAGAAGTAGCTCTTGTGATGGCCAGTGGAAGCCGCAGGCGGAGAGGATTCTGGGAACTGTAGTGGACCGAGCGAGGTCCTCACGGGCTCTTTAGCGTCTTTTTCCACGCGATAAGGAGGGTCAGGACAGGTTGAGCCTAGCGTAAGGGCCCGCGGTGGAGCTTGGCTGGCAGAGGAGTGGATCCGGTGGTGGGGCGGGCGCTGCGCCCTGGCGGTTCAGCGCGTAAAGGTTCTGGATGTTCCTTTTTTGGAGAAGGGGGCGCGGCTGAAGACGCGCGTTTGGGGCTAGGAAGTTGGGTAAGACACAGCCTTGAATCCTAGAGTTGCAGGGCGCTACGCGAACCTTCCGTCCCCGGGTTCTGGATGGGACGAGAGTGACCTGGAACTTCGGATTTCTTTTCTGAAGGGGGTGAGATTAGTCTGGGACAAGCAATTCCGTAGTAGAGAGGGCTGCTCCAGTGGTGCATTCCCCGGGATATTTGGGCTGTGGGATAGGGTCAGCCAGGGGCACATAGACTAACATCCCCTGTTGGTGTGGGCGCAGCTACGGTTATAATACTCCGGGGTTTTTAGATAGGGGGTGCTTACTTGGCCCTGCATTTCTGGGCCATGGTGGGAATCCAGGACTTAACGTGCATGCCAAGGTTAGTTGGTTTTTGGTAGGAGCTGGAGACATCCCAGGTGGTCATTGAGCGTGGGGTGGGGCTAGGGGAGTGGTGTTGTCTAAGGACCTGCTGTGCTTTGGTTTTTTGCTGCCCATACTCTTGTGACAAAGCTAAGGCTTTTTTTTTTTTTTTTTTGGAAAGAAAGAGGAAGTCTCCTCGTTTGAAACTTGGGAATTTGCAACCTCATGTCTGGGGATAGAGAGAGACAGTCATTAACCTCTCACATTGCCTGTTTTATTCCCAGGTACACCTCACATCGCTGCCAGTTCAGAGAGGACTGTAGAGAAGGGGACTCCTGGCTCCTGACAGACCCTTTCTCTGCGGCTAACACTTACCTTTAGCATTCTGACAGTGTCTCATCTGCTGCAGATAGTGGTTGAATTTCCTTTGCTTCTCCTTGACTTTTTGTGCCCTGCGATATCCTGTTTGAGGTTCAGAGGCTGGGCCTGTTTTAAGAAGAAGGGCCTGTACAGGGAATATTACTCAGATCAGTGCTCTCATTCAGGTTACCACCATTCTTGCCCCAGCAGCATTTCTTTCTGGCAGCTGGATTTCCAGGACTGTGCCAGCTGCTGAAAACAAAAATAATAGTTGCTGTCATTTATTGGGCAGTTGTCCTTTGCCAGACACTGTACTTTTTTATAATCACTGCGATGCTTGATTCCTTCAGCCAATTTGAAAGTTAGTAATCAAAATTCTTATTTTACAGAAGAAGTAGTAGCGCATTATAGGAGTTAATATGACTGTAACATGGCTGGCATCAGGGTTTGGAGCTTCTTCAGTTATCCACGTTCTGCTATTCTTGTTTCACGCAATGCCCCCAATCTCCATTTTTTGTTTTCCCTGCTAGAGTGTTTGGAAGAAAATCCCAGACATCACACCATTTCATAGTATGCATTTCCAACAGATAAGGACTGTTTTTTGAAAATATAACTACAATATTATTGCAGTCAACAAAATTAACATTAATTCCTTAATACCCAGTTTGTTTAGAATGTTTTCTGTTTGTCCTAAAAACATCATTTTACAGATCAATCCCTATACTTTTTCAACAGTGAAAAGCATGAGAGGTAGGAGTATCTAGAATTCAGCAAGGTGAATTCTTCTTTTCCCTTCCTTTTCTCTTGTTGCTGATCTCTGTTAATGGCTGCAACTTCCACACCTTGTCACAAACTGGAACACTGAGCCCTACTTGCATTCTTCTTCTTTCAGGTTTCCCGTCCATCTGATTAGCTTTTGAGTCCTCTCAATTCTGCCTTGACAGCTGTACCCCTTTGTTCTTCCTCTCTCTTCATCTCTACTCCAATGCTAACCATATTTTTATCTCTTCTCTACTTTTCAGTTTATCCTTCATCCTGCCTTTCAGTTGTTCCTCTGAGGTAAAAATAATTATGCCAGTCACCTACTGAACAGGGTCATTTCTTATTGTCTACCTTTCGCTGTGTCCAAACTCAGTAATTAATTGTGTTAATTACTTCCTTTTAGGTATTTCTGGGTGTTTTTTAGTTCTTTGGCTTGTAGACAATCCTTACGTGGCAGCTTCTTTGCATCGTGTGTGCATCTGTGTCTCTTCTGCTTTTTTTTTTTTTTGAATAATTTAGAAGTGATTAGGTTTAGGACTCACTCTGCTATGGGATGACCTCAACTGACTGGTTGATTCCATTACATTAGAATACCTTGGGAGGTGATTGCATTACATTATAGGTGACGTAATTACATTAGATTACATCCATAGGTATAGGGGTTAGGACCCCAACACATGTTTTTGGTGGGTGGGGTCATAATTCAATCCATAACAATTACTCATTAGATTTAGAAGGAGATTTAGATCAGATGGCTTTTCTAACTTTACCAAGTCCTCCCTGCTGCTGTTTGTATGTATTTATTCTCCTGGCTCCCTCTGTGATGGGTCATCCCAGTTAGTTGTGTAACTCTGCTGAAGGCCAAATTTTCTGTCAAGCAACCTCTCTATATAGTTCTGTCTCCTGACTGTCAACTGCTCCCAGTGCCTTTAGACTTTATGTTGGTAAAGACTGTGCTCTCGTAAGCACTCGTGGAACATCAGCATCCTTTCTAGTTTCCATAATCCTGCCCACACCTTTGTAAATAGTCCCTTTACTAAACTCTACTTAATTACCCAATTGAGTTGCAATCTTTTACCTGACTGATTCAGGGACAGTGCACTTTAAAACATCTATGTTAATGATGTTTTAAATAAATGATGTAATAGGCAGAGACCAAATAAATGATGTAATACGCAGAGACTTCTTGAGAGAAAATGCTGACCAAGAATTTAGAGAATGTTTATGTGTTGTATCAGAATTTTTCTGTAATTCCATAGCAGTTTACAGAAGATTATGCACTTGAAATATTTGTATTTTTATAAGGAAATAGATTTGTCACAGTGGACTTGGCAAACAAAAGGGGAAAGTGACATTTATCTGGATGCACCGTATAAATGATATCATTTGCCATTTCTGAGACTGTTATAATTAACTGGAATGGATAGAAGATCATGTCCATGACATGTTGTTGAGATATACAGTTTTATGATGCAAGTTGTGCTTACAATGTGTGTTTTCTGCAGATCTCATATTATGCTTTATAGCCACAAAAGCTTTTCATTCCCGAAGTCTTTTATAATGTAGTGAGAGATATATTTATGTTTTGTCGTAGTGAAGCAATAATGTGATGCTTTATTAGTGAAAGAAAGAGTTTTATTGAAAGATGGAGAGATTCATAAATTGGGAGACAGAATAGCATCCAGGCAGGGTACTATAGTGTTCCAAATTACAGAACACCAGAGAGGTTTTTATTTTATTTTTTTATTATTGTACTTTAGTTGAAGGTTTACAGAACGAACTAGCTTCTTATTGAACAATTAGTACACATTGTTTTGTGACATTGGTTACCAACCCCACGACATGTCAACACTCTCCCCTCTTGACCTTGAGTTCTGTATTACTAGCTTTCCTGTCCCCTACTGCCTTCTGGTCCTTGTCCCTGGGCTGGTGTGCCCCTTTAGTCTTATTATGTTTTATGGGCCTATCTAATCTTTGGCTGAAGGGTGAACCTCAGGAGTGACTTTATTACTGAGCTAAAAGGGTGTCGAGGGGGCTGTACTCTCAAGGCTTCTCCAGTCTCTGTCAGGCCAGTAAGTCTGGTCTTTTTTTTGTGAGTTAGAATTTTGTTCTACATTTTTCTCCAGTTCTGTCTGGGACCCCCTATTTTGATCCCTGTCAGAGCAGTCAGTTGTGGTTAGCCAGGCACCATCTAGTTGTGCTAGACTCAGTCTGGTGGTAGTTGTGGTCCATCAGTAGGACAGAGAGGTTTTTATCAGGTAGAGTAAACAAAGGGCTGCATGCTCACAGGCACAAGGGGGATACATGACAAAAAGTTATTTACAAGGGGGTTGTTAAACTACCAAAACAAAAAAAAAACAAACCCAGTGCCGTTGAGTCAATTCCAACTCATAGTGACCCTATAGGGCAGAGGAGAACTGCCCCATAGAGTTTCCAAGGAGTACCTGGTGGATCCGAACTGCTGACCCTTTGGCTAGCAGCCATAGCACTTAGCCACTACAACACCAGGGTTTCCTGTTAAACTACAGTTCTTCTTAAATTATCATTTCTATTTTCTAACCTCCTGGAACATGTTGACCAAGGCATTCTTCTTGGATTAAGCCGTGCAGACACTCTCAAAAAACATCTTTTAGCATACAGTTCCTCGCACAAGCTAAAATTTTGACCCTTGCTCCTTTTGAGTTAAAAGCAGTTAAGCTTTTACAAAAAGCCAAATTGTGTTTTAAGAGCAGGATAAACAGATTTTATGCCAAGCTGCAGTTTGATTCAAAATGAAGTTTAATTTTGATCTGGGGCAGCCATTTTAGCCATGCCAAGAGTCTTGGTTTTGGAGTTTGCTTACCCATCTTCCCCTTTTGGTCATGGCACTGCAGGGGGATGCAGATCACCCACAGAGGAGTTACCCATCTTCTGCAAGGATATTTTATTTTAGGATGGCTGCTGTATTTGACTGCTCTGTTATTAGAGGTAGTTGGGCACCATCTGATGTTACCTTGCAATTGCTTTAGGCCTCATGTTCAGGTTGAGTTGGTTTTCATTGGGGAGGGTGTTGCAAACAGAGCCACATTAGAGGAACAATTTAGCATTCCAAAAAGGCCTGATGCCAGAAATACATTCTCCTTAGCAAAATTAGTTTCTTCTAAATACATGATTTGTTGCATTGCTAGTTGTCTTGAGGATTGGCTGTGGCAGTGAGAAACAGTGTATAATGCATTTAACAAGTCCCATAATAACAATCATAGTGCTTAAAAGGAGTAGTCAGGCTACTAGAAAGGAGAGTGTCCCAGATCTGATGTTTTGGGGTAAGTAGTTAAAAGTATCGAAGAAGGAAGGCGTGGTCATGGGGGAATGGTATGTAAATAGGAGGACTTTTGACATAATTTAGAGACATCTTGTTCTACTTCTCCAGAGGTATTTATCCATGAACATGAAGAGGTATTAGCAATAGCATAAACTCCCCTTTGCTGAGTTAGGAGAAAATCAAGAGCTATTCTTTGATCTAAGGTAACTTTAGCAAGAGATTCTAAGCATTTTTGTTGAGTTGTCATTCCATCAGCAACATCATCAGTGGTTTGAGCTATAGTGGCAGATAGATTGTGAATAGATTGTTCTAATTGTAGCATACCAAAGGAGGGAACAAGCACTTGAAGAAATGACCAGTCCCACTGAGGCCACTCGCAACGGAATTATTTGAGAGGATAAGTTCTTTCTACTGTGTGAATATTGATGTCAAGTCATTGTTCTGTACTAAGTTGTCATTGTATACGTGGATAGCTGTGGGAACTCCAAGGGTACCTAAAGTACATTGGCCTAACATATCCCAATCATCTAAACATGACATGGCCCAAGTATAGGGGAATTTTTCAACTTTTTACTCAAATGAGCTGATCCGACACATAAAAGGGTGTATACACATGGGGCATATAACACATCTGCCCTGGTGTAAATATTAGAAGATGGAATGGACTGCCAAACCCTCTCAAGCCAGTCTGCAGTTAATGAATCATCATAAATGGATAATTCTCCAAATTCTAGGGCATCCTGGAGAAAGGCACAAACTTGGAGATTTTGACCATTTTTGATCTACTGTTGTGGAATAATATCGAACATCATTAATAAAAATTTACAAGGTGCAGAAAGAATAAAATATTCTAACCACGCATGAGTAAGATTGAAATAGGGAGCAGATGGATAGATGGACAGTTCTGGGGATAGCTGTAATTTGATGCGAATGGCCTGTTTAAGTGATTTTTCAAAATCAATAATGAAATTAGGTGTAAATTTATAATCTGAGACTGGTACAGTAAGTGGATCATTATGGTCCTATGTAGACTGAAGGGAAGAGTGACATACCCAACATTCGGTCAGATGCTGGCACTGGCTACTGACAGAGTTAATTTGATGAGAGCATTTTCATTCTAAGCATCAGTGATGGTTATAATAAACAAAGAGAATGTTTATTAAAAATTCCATAATGGAGAATAGGTTAATTAGAAATTATAAGATATTATATTAGAAGATGGGAGCCCTGGTGGTACAGTGATTCTAAGCACTCAGCTGCTAATCAAAAAGTCAGCAGTTTGAATCCACCAGCTGCTGCCTGGAAACCCTATGGAGCAGTTCTGTCCTGTAGGATTGCTATGAGTTGGAATGGACTTGACAGCACTGCGGTTTTTTTTTTTTTTTTTTTGGTTTTATACCAGGGGATGAGTCAAAATTAGCAAAATAAAACTTGTTTCAAAGGCTGTAATTGCTAAACAATGCAAAAATTTCAATACAGAGCCAGTTTACTATGTTAGGATTAAAGGTACTTGATTATTACCAAAGTCATTAAGAAATAATTCCACAAGTGTGCAAAAGCAGTCAAAACTATTAAAATACTAGCAGTTAGGAAACAGAGTTCAAACATATCAGCAGCTTGCATGTAATCTTGTTCCTCGATCTTGAAATCTGAAGACGCTGGCTTCTGGTCCCTGTGGTGTTTTCAGCCTGAGTCTCAAATCTCCAGTTGGCTGACAGGTCCAGCTGGGTGCTTTAGCTTTCTTTAACTTTCATGAATGAATACAAGGGTTAATTCCTTCTAGTTTTACTGTACAAGGGTTAGTTAAAAGAACTAGATGAGGCCCCTTCCAGTGGGATTCTAAAGTATCTTTTAGTTGATGTCTTTTCCAATAAACATAGTCTCCTGGGGTAGTATTAATTAGAAGAGAGTCAGGTTTTTGCTCCTCAAACACCTCCTTAATTTTTAAAAAGTGCTTCTTAGATTTTGCTTAGAGTTCAACAACGTTTCAGTAATTCCGGTAGTACTAAGTTAGAATCGGAGAGAATAGTCATTGGCCTTCCAGTAACTATTTCATAAGGAGTGAGTTTATGAGATCCAAAAGGAGTGCTCCTTAAGTTTAAAAGTACCAAAAGGCGAACCTTAGTGCAGGACAAACCTAAGGAATTGGAAGGCTTAGCAAGCTGAGTTTGTATTATACCTTTAGTTCTTTCTACAAGTCCAGAGGACTGGGGGGATGTTAAGGGCAATGCAGCCTCTGGTATGTGGGGAAGATTGGGTATTCTTGAATTATTCATCTAGTAAAATGGGTTCCCTGATCACTGCAAAGAATTTTTGGTGCTCCTCAAGTAGGTATTGTTTTGGAGGAGCCTCTTTCCTCCAAAAGAAGCAGTGGCACATTGGCAGGGAAAAGTCTCTACTCAATGTGAAAACCTACAGATCATTACTAAGACATATTTATAACTGTTCAAAGGTAGAAGCTGGATAAAATCTAATAGCTTTTCAAGCAGAGGTCTAGAGGGCAAAGGGTATTTTGCCCAGGTAAAGTTTTAAGATGTTTTCCAGGGTTATAGCAAGGACAAACAGAACAGTAAGAGGCCACATGCTCGGCTGCCTGAGAAAATTTTCCTCACCAGTATTCCTTTAAAATTTCAATCATCTTGTCTCTTCCTAGGTAAGTGTTCTCCTGTACAGTCCTCAACATAGGGCCATGTAAAAGTTTAGGGAGAATAATTTTAAGGTCAGCCCCTAACCAGAGTTTAGTGTCAGGGTCTTGGTAACAGCCTGACTTTTTCCATGTCCCAGTTTCATCTGACTGAGCTTTTTGCTGATGTCTTAAAAGCTTTTCTTCGATGGCTTAAAAAATATGTATTTCATGGGAATAGTTCTCCATAGGTTCTTCCAGAGACTGCTCTGTAAATTCCTTTGTTATAACAGGGGCAACAGTATTTGGGAAGGAACCTGTTTAGCAGCTTAATCAGCAAGGTTATTTCCTCTAATTTCTTCAGTTTGGGGCATTCACTTCAGTTGGTGTGCCTGTATTTTAATTAGAGCAGTTTCAGAAGGGAGCAACAAGGCATGTAGAAGGTCTGGTACTAAAGCCCCATTTTTAGTAGTGTTACCGGAAGAAGTTAAAAACCCTTTCTGTTTCCACACTATTCCAGAATCATGAGTAACTCTGAATGTGTGTTTTGAATGTATAAAAATATTTACAGCCTTCCCTTTATCAAGTTTGCACGCTCTAGTAGGAGCAGTAAGTTCAGCTTGTTGGTCTAAAGTAGCTTTGGGCAGTGGCTGGCTTTCAAAGACTTAAGTAGAAGTTGTAACAGCATAACCAGCCCGATAATAAGAGTCAGGAGTTGGTTTTAAATAAGAGTCATCTACAGATAACACCTTATCAGGGTTTGTTAAAGGAGTTTACTTAAGTCACTGTGGGGAGTCAAAAGCTGCTCAGTTAGATCTAAACACTAGTGGGAGGGACAATCACCTTTATCAGTTACAGGGAGAGAAGTGGCTAGGTTTAAAGTAGCTGCAGTATGTAGCCTAATATTTGAAGCTGCCAGAGGAAGAACCTCATAGGAGGCAAGTCTGCTGGCAGATAAATATTGGGTTAAAGCCCAATTAAATAAAACAGACATAGCATGGTGTGTGTGTGTGTATGTGTATCTGTAAAGTTCCCTGCAATTATATCTGCAGTAGTTTCTATCAGTTTTGCAGTGGTAGCTATGGCTCTGGGGCAACAGGAGTATTGAACCACAGGGTCCAGCTGCAGACTATAATAACCTAAAGGCCTATTTTGCCTTCCATGTTTCTGTATAAGAACACCTAATGCATCACCAGAAACTTCAGGTACAAATAAGAAGTCCAAATGATAGTTTGGAAACCCTAGTGTAGGCATCTCAGTCAAAGCTTCTTTTAATGTAGTTATTGCCCCTGAATCTTCTGGGGTAAGATAGAATGGATCAGGCTCAGAGGTTTTCAAATATTTGTATAAAGGCTGAGCCATGAGAGAGAAGTTAGGAATCCAGGTGCGACAGTAACCACATAGTCCTAAAAATTCCCTTAATTTTTTATTTGTTTTTTTTTTTTTTTGTATGTGTGTGTGTAAAGGGAAGGCTGCAATACCTTGTTTTCTCTCGTGGTCAATATAAATGCCTTCTGCAGAGATTAAATGACCTAAGTATTTGACAGAAAGCTGAGCTAATTTTAACTTCTCTCTAGAAACTTTATGTCCACCAGCAGCTAAATGTTTTAACAAAGTGATGCTGTCTTCTAGGCACACTTGTTGAGAGGTAGAGCACATGAGCAAGTCATCAGCATATTGTAACAAGGTAGATTCGTTTAAAAATGGGAAACGTTGAAATATACATGTAAAATCTGAGAAAACTATGTTGAGGAGTTGGTAAAACTCTGGGGTGTGACAGCCCAGGTAAATTTGTTGGTTGTCCCAAGTAAAGGCAAATAAATGCCAGCTTTCAGTTTCCACAGGGATACTGAAAAATGCACTACAAAAGTCTGTAACAGTACAGGATGCCATGCAGGGAGAGCATTGGAAAGGAACAAATGTGGATTAGGGACAACGGGGAATCTAGGAATGACAGTGTGGTTAATTGCATATAAGTCCTGAATAAATCTCCATTCTCTATCATGTGCATTTTTAACTGGAAGGACAGGAGTGTTGGAAGGAGTAGTGCGGGGAACGATAACCCTTTAGAAAGAGAATCCAGAATTATAGATGTTCGTGTTCCCTTTGCTTCTCATTTAAGTGGGTATTGGGGAATTTTGGGCAGGAGTTTAAATGTGTCCACTTGAATTTTAAAAAGTTTAGTGGACAAAACTTGGCCAACATCTGTGGATATTGTGGCCCATAAAATTTTGGGGATCTGAGAAATGACTTGAGAGGGGAGGGAGCTTGAACAAGCAGAGCTTTGAAAGGAGACAGTAAGGGCTTGCATATGGCAAAGAGCCTCTTCTTTTTGAATGTTATCTATCCCTAAGTTCTGGTTTTCCAGCAAAATTAGTATTTCCTGCTTTTCATCAAGTTGTAAAAGGCAGTTCCATTTAGATAAAATAATCCTGTCCTATTAAATTAACAGGGGTTACAAAGGGTGCAAGTCTTCAATAGGGCCAAGAGATACTGGCACAGGTTGGAAGTGTACTAATGTTTGTTCTTTATTAGTAACCCGCATTATTTTTGAGGTCTTTTTACTCAGGGGCGGGGGCCTTTGTAAACATGTAGGGTTAATTGCTGATAGGGTGGATTCCGTATCAGTTAAAAATTGGCTGCATCCTCCGTTAGTGTATATAGTTGTATTTCCTTGAGGGTGTAGAGCCAGCATCGGAAAAGTCCCTTTATTGACCCAGGAGCTGCTTCATTCTGAATCGGGGTAGAAAGTTGGTTGGGGTAGAAAACATTCATTTTCCAATGGCCAGGTTCTTTACAATAGTGGCAGAGACCAGTTTAAGTCCTTTGGAGGGTTCGAAATTTCTGGATAGGCCCTTGTAGCTGCTGTAATTGAAGGGCCATTAGTTTGTTAGCCTTAGCAGTCTGCTTTGTTTCTGAAGTCTGGGTTAAAAGCTCATGAGCCAAGCTAGTCAGTTCAGCAGTGGGAGCAACCTTCCGATCTAAATGCTGTCTTTTAACTAAAGTTTAAATTTCAAGCTCGATACCAGATATAAATGTTTCATTAAAGGCCCCTGCACTTCTTTTGTCTTAAGCATCTATGCCAGAATGTTCCAGAAACTTCTGGAATAATTGGGTATGATAATCATATACACTTTCATCCTTATTTCATATGCAAGAATGGATTTTTGTTCAATCAGTTATTGGGGGAAAGGCCTTAGTGATTGCTTTATGTAATTTTTGGCTCCTATCTCAGGCTTCTGCAAGGAGGGTTTCACCTCTTTTGCTTGTATCCAAGGCTAAACTAGTTTGGGAATCTTGCCATTTAGCACACTCTAACCATAATTTTGGCTTCCCCAGGGCCAACTAACACATGGACTAATTGATACAAATCAGGCAACCTGGGCTGATAAGCTTCAATGAGGACTTTAAAGTCTGTAGCAAACTTGTCAAGATCCTCATGTAATTTTGGAAAATCTTTAACAGTGCCACATAGTTCTGTATGAGTCCAAGGAGTAAACGAAATGATAGGACTCTTGGGATTTTCTCTGGTACCCAGTCCAGCGGGGTGAATCTCAAAAGGCATTTCAGGAATGCGCTTTGGACACTCTGGCTTTGGACTCTTTGGCCTTGAATCTCTAGCAGATTCTTCAAGGAAGAAGGTAAGTTCAGGCAGAGTGTTTCCAGAAGGATAAGAAGGTAGAGGAGGGTGCAGAGAAGCAGCTGCCAGCAGAGGAGCAAAAGTACCAGCGGGGGCGGGGGTGGTGGAGGGGGCAGGGGGGTGGTGGAGGGGGTGGGGGTGGCGTAAGCAGAGCAGAGCTCTGACTTTGTAGTTCCGGACTTTGTTTAGTTAGTTCGGAAACTATATTCTGCAATTCTTTTTTCTGTTCAGTCACTTTAGAAGCAGTATGTTGCAGAGAGGTTATTTTGCTATTTTGACGCATTTTAAAGGCCTCAAAAAACAAACTAGAATAAGTATCCCATTGTAACTCCTTAATCCAGGATCCCTTTTGTTCTGATGTACTGCACAGAAAAATTAATTTAGAAAGATCACAGGTTCCCCAAGTAGCCACTGATTGGAGCTGCCTTTGGCTAGGTTGTGCCAAGGAGAAAGAAACAAACATGTGGAAGAACCATAATGCTGGCTCATGTAATGAGTGGAAGTCTCTGAAGGAGGCTCAGTATCGCTGTTAGATTTGGCGTTCCAATCTTCCCAAAGGCAGCATAAAGCTAACTTGGGAAACTCTTCAAACAGGAGGTCAGAGATTCCAGCTTCTCAGAACCGGATAATATCTCTAAGGTTCTGAGTTCCTTAGGCAACAACTGTATGAAACCTAAAAACCAAAAAAAGTTAGGTTCCATTTAATAAAAAAAAAAAAGAGACAAATCCTATAATAAAACTCAGGAAGCTTCTGCACAAAGAGAATGGAGGCTCGAGTCCAAGAGGTATTTCCCTTTCTGCAACTTTCGATTCTACCGTGGAAGTGGAGGGTCCAAAAATGACCCAGCTGGTTACTTCTGGCCCAAATTCCTGCATCCTGGAAGTTGCAGAGGCAAATTCACCTTTGGGTCCCTTCCTGGTCACCAAGAAATGTCATAGTGAAGTACTAGTCGGATACTCTGTTGGAAGTGAAAGCAAAGAGTTATATTGAAAGATAAGAGATTTGTGAATTGGGAGACAGAATAGCATCCAGGATACTATAGGGGTCCAAATTGCGTCAGTGAGGTTTTTATCAGGGGGAGTAAACAAAGGGCTGTGTGCTCACGGGCACAAGGGGGTACATGACAAAAAGTTACAAGAGGGTTGTTTATCTACAGTTCTTCTTAACATCATCATTTCTATTTTCTAACCTCCTGGAACGTGTTGACTGAGGTGTTCTTCTTGGATTAAGCTGTGCAGACGCTCTCGACAAACACCTTTTAGTAAACAATGCCTCACGTGAGCTAAAATCTTGATCCTTGCTCCTTTTGGGTTACAAGCAGTTAAACTCTTACAAGAAACTGAATTGTCTTTTCAGAGCAGCAGAAACAGATTTTAGGCCAGGCTGGAGTTTGATTGAAAATGGAGTTAATTTTGATCTGGGGCAGCTATTTTAGTCATGCCAAGTGCCTTGGTTTTGGGCTTGCTTCCTCAGTTTGAATGAAGATAAGATACTTGATTTATCTGAGAAATAGCAATAAATAGATAAAAGTTTTTCCCTTAGGCTTACCTATTTTATGAATATTTAACTCTTTGAATCCTATTTTCTTTCAACGTTTTCTATGACACTTTCATGCAAACAGAAAATTGAAGAGTATATTACACTGAATGTCCGTATATCCACCTATATGGTTGGTTAGATATGTGGTGAAGTAAATAGGGTGACGTGTTAATAATTGGTCATAGTTGAACAAGAAGATTTTCTTAAATAAAAGTTTTGTGAAATATGAGTTTATTAGAAAAAGAATCCCGCATGCATCTGTCACCTTTTTTTCAACAGCATAGACAGTGACTATACATGTGGACCTCACCAGACGAAATAACACAGGAATCAAATCTACTACATCTGTGAAAAGAGACGATGGAAAAGCTCAATATCATCAGTCAGAACAAGGCGAGGGGGAGACTGCATCCTCCTCCTCCTCCTCCTCCTCCATCTCCATCTCCATCTCTTCCCTTCCCTTCTCTCTGCCTCTTTGTATTTGATCAGAACCCCCCCTTTGCTGGAAATGTTTCATCTTGCCTCCATAGATGGACAGATTTCATCTTATGCTCTAAATATTAGCTTCTTTTCACTTCTTTGCTGTTGTTGTTAGGTGACTTCGCGTCAGTTCTGACTCCTAGTGACCCCGTGCACAAAGAAGCAAAATACTGCCTGGTCCTGCGCCATCCTCACCATCATTGTTATGCTTCAGCCCGTTATTGTGGCTGGCGTTTCAATCCATCTCATTGAGGGTCTTCCTTTTTTTTTTCTGACCCTGTACTTTACCAAGCATTATGTCCTTCTCCAGGGACTGATCCCTCTGAATAACATGTCCAAAGTATGTGCAATGAAGTCTCGCCATCCTTGCTTCTAAGGAGCATTCTGGCTGTACGTCTTCCAAGACAGATTTGTTTGTTCTTCTGGCAGTCCATGGTATATTCAATATTCTTTGCCAACACCATAATTCAAAGGCATCAATTCTTCAATCTTGCTTATTCATTTCCCAGCTTTTACATGCATATGAGGCGATTGAAAACACCGTGGCTTGAGTCAGGCGCACGTGACATCCTTGCTTTTTAACACTTAAAAGAGGTCTTTTGCGTCAGATTTGCCAAGTGCAATGCGTTATTTGATTTCTTGACCACTGCTTCTATGGGTGTTGATTGTGGATCCAAGTAAAATGAAATCCTTGACAACTTCAATCTTTTCTCCATTTATCGTGATGTGGCTTATTGGTCCAGTTGTGAGGGTATTTGTTTTCTTTATGTTGAGGACTGATGCATACTGAAGGACGTGGTCTTTGATCTTCATTTGATCATTCCTAATAGTGTCTATTCTGTATGTGCTGAGTTAGGTTTTTCTTGATAAGTGTTCCTGATGGTATGGCAAGTGTAGGAACTGTGTTCTTTATGTTTTGTGTCCTGCACATGGTCACAGATGCTAGGACATTGAAGTGTCAGGTAATATTGTGGACTGTGGCTGGATAAGAATGGGTTCGTGGGTTTGGGACCTTGTTACAGCATGTTTTAATGTTCATCAAATATCTTGGCATCCCCCTTGTGTGGCCTCTCCCTATAAGGATACTTTTCTACCCTGTTGAACTCAAGACCATGTAACTTGTTTTGCCAGTGAGCTATGGGCAAAAGTGTCACTGGGTAAAATATTTAAGAGTCTGTGTGTGGTGCAATGAGTTCCTTTATGTGGCCTTTTGCTTTGGTTCTCCAGAAAAATAACTTGAAAGATTTTCCCCCTAAACCCTGAAGAGTTGTTACCTTTGCCCTAGTTCTTTGGAGAAGCAACTTGGTGGGGGGGACCCCCCACTAATTTTCTACCCCAGGGCCTTTGTTACTTTTGCCTAGAGGATTCCCTGGATTGATTGACATTTCCTGGGTAAGCTGTAAAACGCTTGATGGTTTGATACTTTCGTCTGGCCTGGGCTGGTAATTAACAAGACCTGAGTTGATTGACATCTCAAGGGTAATTGAGGATTAGTTGAACTCTGATCTGCTGATGGTGGCACTGCCTTGTAACTGATGAGGATCTAGATGTATAAGTGGCTGAAAAGCAGAGGTTTCTGAGGCCTCCTGGTAGAGAGAGAGATGCTGGCAGAGAAGCAGAGTCATGTAGGAGCTGAGTGGTCCTGAAGCTACAATACTGGCTATGACCTGGGCCAGTTAGAGACAGAGAAGCCAGAGGGTGGAGTCATGCAATGCTTAGAAATCTCACTGTCACTTTCGTTCGCATGCATTGCTCGAGGCAAGTCACAAGGTCAAGTCCAATGTCAGGGGCAGTATAATCCTTTTATGGAGAAGCAGATAGTAGGGGAAAATAATAAAATCTGCCACAAAGGCCTATTTTATCCTAATCGCTAGGATTAGCAAAATGAGACACATTTCTTCTTACAAGAAGTTCGCATTCTAGTAAAAACAGTAATTTATTATAGAAAAATTACAGTGTGGTTTGAATAAGGTGACATGTCTAGGTTGGACAGATGAGGGAATAAGCAGCTTTGCCTACAGTGTTGGGGGATGAGTCACGAGAGCATCTTTGGGTACCCCAGCTAGCCTTAAATGGGCACTAGGCAGCAGTAAGGAGTCCCTGGGTAGTGCAAACAGTTAAACTCTTGACTACTAGGTAAAAGGTTGGCAGTTCAAAGCCACCTAGAGTTGCCTCAGAAGAAAGTCCTGGCAATCTGCTTCCAAAAGGTCACAGCCTTTAAAACCTTATGGAGCAGTTCTACTCTGCACACATAAGGTCACCATGAGTTGGAATCAGCTCAGTGGCAGATAACAGCAGCAAGGCAACAGTAGGACTGTAGTCATGTGGGCTAAGATCCTGGCCAGGGTGTCAGAGGAACTTCTAAAGGTGGCATTGTTCCCAACACCACCTGCCTCCTCTGGACCACATGAGTGGAGGACTTTGGCTGATAGGGTCATGTGGCATACACACACAGAAATAGAAGGTAGGGTGTTATCTTTGTAGAAGTCACTGTGAGATCTGGAGGGACTTGGTTCAGTCCCCCAAACTCCTCAGAGTTACAGGGACGTAGGGAATTGAGCAGAGCTGGAACCTTGGGCTAGGGGAGTCAGAAGCTGACTGCTTCATGCCCTAATTGGTCTGGAGGGAGATGCTAGAGGCTCTTTCTCCACAGGCATTAGACTGTATTCTGTCTTCCCTTGACTCATGTAGCAGAAACTGATCTGGGACATGGAGCTTGAATCTGAGATGTGGGGACAAGAGGGGCACAGTACATTTTGACAGGTAAGGGAGTGTATCAGGGAACAGACTTGAGGGCTTATAGGCAGAAATGAATAAAGGTAGGAAAATCCAGAGAACCTGAGTAGACTGAGACTCTGTGATTGGTGAATGAGGAGGGTGTGAGAGGACAGGATCCCTGCTGAAGAGGCATGGGTTTAGAGCACACAGGAAAGGACCCAGCAGCATCGAGTTGCTTCTCCATCCCACAGGTCCTGGATGCATGGAGACAAGAGGGGCTTTCGTAATTGAGGTTTGAAGAAGCCACCCCAGGCGGCAGAAATCCATCTTAAGATGAAATGACTTCTAAGCTGGCCCTGTGGCAGAATGTCAAGGCAGTCAGTGGACTGACTCTGGGGCCATTACGTTGCCTGATCCTTCTGCCTGGGGAGAGCAGGACTGGGAGAAGATTTTGGCTTCAGAGAACATGGGAGATATGGAGACCATGAAGAAATTGACTCAAGGACATACGGCAAAAGGTGAGCATTGTTGAGGGTCTGGAGAGGTAAAGAGGGGTACCAAGGCTCCAGGTTCAGGTGAGAATGCTTCAGGGGCCACAGCTGGTAAAGTAGCTACTTCCTTCCATCCCATGGCTCGGAAGAGTTACTCTGGGAGCATTATGGGAGGTTTGCTCTCTCACAGCTTTTCTTTCTTCCCTTAGGTTTGTCTTCTAAGGATACTGATTGGCCCCAAGAGAAGAAGAAGCCCAAAATACTAGTAAGTTGCAATTACGTAATTTTTATGAAATGCTGGCTCATTCCCCAGAGATTAGACATATGTTCTGTCTTGAAAAGGGAGAAGGGTAATCAGCATTTAGGGGTTTCATACCTTCCTGTCAGGTACCATGTTAGGTATTTTAGAATGGTTTCTGGTTTTTATTTTTCTTGTTGGAAAATATACTATAGATTAATATTAAGAGTCCAGGAAACTCTAAGACATAAGGAATATTTTTGAAAAACTAGATTATTAAAATTTTTTAATGTACTGTGAAATTTCACTACACATCCACGTACATACTATCTAATGATACCATCTTGGGTACTGGACAACTTTTTACTTTACAATTATTGAACTTTTTAAACATACAGAAATAGAGAGCATAGTAAAAATAGATTCCCAGGTACCATCATGTAGCTTTAACAATCATCTGTAACGGCCCTTCTTATTTAGAGGAATATGACATTGTGTCAAAAAAATCTCAAATGTAAAATATCAAAATACCCACTTTTCAACTTCTCTGTTCAGTTCTGACACCAGCTGCCCACACAGCACTTCTTTCTCTGACCCTAGCCACCTGGAGCGAGGTCACTTCTCACAAGTGAGAAGCATACTGTTCTTCAGACTGCCGAATAGGCAGATTCTAGCTGCAAGTTTGATGGGCCATGTCACACCCTCACTTCTGATCTCCTGCTACAAATTTAGGGTGTCCTTTATGTCTCTGGGATGCCAGTCACAAGCTTGGGAGTCTCCTCTGGGCTGCTTTACTCCTGACCTATTGCGTCCCACTACTCCTTAGGGAAGCAGAGATGTCTCTTTGAGGACTAAGGTGCACCTGACCCAAGCCATGATATTTTCAATTGCCTCATGTGCGTGTGAGAGTGGGACAATGTATAAAGAAGGCTGAAGGAGAATTGACGCCCTTGAATTATGGTGTTGGCAAAGAGTATTGACTATACCATGGACTGCCAGAAGAATGAACAGGTCTGTCTAGGCAAAAGTAGAGCCAGAGTGCTGCTTAGAAGCGAGGGTGGTGAGACTTAATATTTCATGTACTATGGACATGTTATTGGCAGGGACCAGACCATGGAGAAGGACATCATACCTGGTAAGGCAGAGGGTCAGCGAAAAAAAGGAAGACCCTCAATGAGATGGATTGACACAGTGATTGCAACAATGGGCTGAAACATAGCAGTGATTATGAGGATGGTGCAGGACCAGACAGTTGTTTTGTTCGGTTGTATGTAGGGTCGTTATGGCTCAGAAACGACTCAGCAGCAGCTAACAACAACAGTTTGCTGGAGTGACTTACAAAACACAGAAAAAGTGCTATATTTACCATTACAGCTTTATTATAGCAAAAAAGGATATAAAATTGGTAGCGCTAGGTCTGGGAGGGTTCCCTGTGCCGAGCTTCCACGTCCCAAGAAGCGATGTGCTGCCGTCCTACGTGCCTTGTTCTCTCGCATGGAGTTTCTGTCTAGAGCTTTTGCTGACTTCATTACGTAGTCATGACTGATTGGATCAACTCCCCCTCTCCCCTTAGGCCGCCTGGGCTTTGAAAGAAGTGATGTGATTCGTCACCAATCTTGATGTGCGTCTTTATTTATGTAGTGATCTGTGAACTGAAGAGCTAGCAGAAAAGCCCATACTTTATGCAGTTACTTACAATTAAAGTACCACGGCAACGGAAATCGAACCATTTTGTTTGAGGTCTGGGGTTATTTAACTAAAGCATGGAACTGAAATGTGTGCGTATTGGAACTGTGCAAAGAGAAGAGTTCCTGTATTTAAAGTGGGTGAATTATAAAGCAAATTAATTTTAAATTTTATCTGGATTAAAGTGTTTGTAGGAGACCTGGTGGCGCAGCAACCAAGCGCTTGGCTGCTAACCAGAAGTTCAGTGGTTTGAGGCACCAGCCATTCTGTGGGAGAAAGCTGTGGCGATCTGCTTCTGGAAAGATTACAGCTTTAGAAATCCTATGGGACAGTTCTGCTGTGTCCTCTGGGATCATTATCAGTCAAAATCATCTAAATGGAAATGGGTTAAAGTGTTTGTTTTTGTTTCTAAAGGTTAAGTTATCTGTAAATCACCTTTTTCTGGAATATTACTGCCATTCTCTTGCCAGCTGTTTTGCATAGATGAAGTATGCTACTGTATATGATGAATGAAGTGTTGGGGACTTTATTAGAAAAGGTCATTAAAATACATAAACAAAGATAGTGAATTTACAGATCCCATTTAGTCACCTGAACTCTTCAGAAATGCTCGTTCCAGACCCCATCTGTTTGCAAACCACTTTTCTCTGTAGTTGAAGTTTCCATCCATCTTCTCCTTTAAATCTTCACCATCCCTTAATGCCCAGCAGAAGCCCCACCTCCATGATGACTTTTATTCTTTTCTAGCCCATTGTTTTATGCTCTCATCTTTGAATTCCTCCGTTATGAACTCCCAAAGTCACTCTCTTGAACACTGCTTAATGCTTTGAAATTGATTCACAAATCATTTCTCCAGTGAAGTCATACGTGTGTAAGGGCCAGTGTAAAAATGGCATGGGGGAGGTGTCTCACCTCCTCTTTCTTCACAAGGGGGATGGAGAATCAAGATCAACAGCCCAAGGCTGATTTCTCTGAGATGGAGATCAGACATGCCTCCCGTCTCTGCCGTCTTTACAATTCTGACACCAACCATCCCTTCCATGGCACTCTCTACCTCCCTGCTGGGTTTGATAAGCCATGGCAGTGGCGACTCAGAACTCACAGACGGTACTCACGATTATGGGACTTATTAGGGAGGTAACAGGTTACAGTTCAGGCTCATGAACACTCAAAATACAGTTCTTCTAGCAGGACAGCCTGTTCCCAGCTGTGCTCGAAGGCACGCCTCTCCCTGGTCCTTGGCCTCTGCCTAAAGGTTTTGTGGGCCAGGAAGCTCAACACTGTCTCCTGCTACTGGGTCTCACTGTCTTCCGTGTTATACCTCTCTCCCTCTCTCGATCTCCTGGTTCCAGGAGCTTCTCAGCACAGGAATCCAGGGTCCAAAGGATGTGCTCTCCGTTTCTGGCTGTTCTTACTTGGTAGTGGTTGGAAAATCTCTTTCCTGCCTCTCAGGTGGCTCATTTCAACCTCAGCAAGATGGCAAAACTGACCAATCCCTTTGGTGGGCTACAGTTGCCCTATCACATGGTCCCTCCCAATCACTTGGGTGGGAGTTACAAGACCATGGCTAGAAAGGCCACACTAAAGTGATCTTATACCGCAGCAGGGATATGTTTTGCGCATCATTTGTGGTCCCCACAGATTATATCACAAAGCTAGGTATACTGTCATGTCCAGAAGAATTTGATATGGAGAACTGCATTCTCTGAAAAGAATTAGGTGAACTTCTTCAGGTCCAGACTCTTTAGGGCCACCAGTTAAACTCCTGTCATTGAGAAAATTGATGGTGATTTGTTGTGCATTTATTAATTGCTTATTCTAGGAACCCGTTACATTTGAAGATGTCACTGTGGTCTTCACGGAGGCAGAATGGAAGAGACTGAGCTCTCAGCAGAAGAACCTGTACAAAGAAGTGATGCTGGAGATTTACAGGAACCTGCTCTCATTGGGTGAAGATGTGTTCTTTTCTTTTCCTTCATTAATTCAGTAAATATTTATTGGCCACCTACTATATACCAAAGGAGCCCTGGTGGCGCAGTGGTTAAGCACTTGGTTGCTAACTGAAAGGTCAGTGGTTTGAACCCACCAGCTACTCTGCAGAAGAAAGATGTGGCAGTCTGCTTCTGTGAAGATTTACAGCCTCGGAAGCCCTACGGGGAAGTTCTGCTCTGTCCTGTAGAGTTGCTGTGAGTTGGAATCAAATCGATGGCAATGGGTTTTTTGGTTTTCTACGTGCCCTGGTGGCATAGTGGTTAAGTGCTACGGATGGTAACCAAAAAAGGTCGGCAGTTCACGTCCACCAGGCGCTCCTTGGAAATTCTATGGGGCGGTTTTACTCTGTCTTACAGGGTCGCTATGAGTCAGAATCGTCTCAAAGGCAGTGGGCTGTGCATGTGCCAAGGGTTCCTGGGTGGTGCAAACAGTTTGCGCTCAACTTTTAACCTAAAGGTTGCTTGTTGGATCCCATTCAACAGCATCACAGAAGAAAGGCCCGGTGATCTGTTTCCATAAACATTATAGCCAATAAAACCCTATGGACCAAATAAAATTAAATTAAAAAAAAAGAAAAACCCTATGGAGCAGTTCTACTCTTTAACACATGGGGTGGCCATGAGTTGGAATCGACTTGATGGCAACAGGTTTGATTTCTTTTTGTTTTGTTTTGATTTTATGATGTGCCAGTTGAAACACAGAACACTTTAGTAAATGTAATAGTTGGAAATCCCTGCCCTCAGTGGGGTTACCTTCAAGTGTAAGGAGACAGACAACGAACAGTAAACTTGATGTAAAGAGATATTATAATAAATATGTTAAAAGATGACAAGTTTTATAAAGTGGAAAACTAGTACTAAAATAGAGTGAGAAAAAAGGGGTACTACTGAGTGTGACAGGGTAGCTGGCTGAATTTTGAAATTGAGTATTTGAAATCAGCGAGGAGGTGACATTTGACCAAAGATGTAGGTGGTGAGGGAGCTAGAACTCCAGGTACCTAGGGTTAAGAGCATTTCACATGGAGGGAGTTGTCGTTGGTGCTGAGAGCCTGAAGGAAGGGATGTGCTTGTCAAGCGTGAGGAGCTGTAAGGAGGCCAGTGAAGTTGGGCAGAGTTTGCAAAGGGGAGAGTTGTGAGAGATGCCTTCTGCAACAGAAGTTAAATTAAGTGCCAATTTTTTTGTGTGGGTTTTGGATTTCATAAACCATGCCTTTTCTTTTCTCATTTATTTACAATGATTCTTAAATCTGGGTTGATAAATATTATCAATTGCAACATTATTCTAGATCAGGGGTTGAACAACTTTTTCCGTAAAGGGCTAGATGGTAACTATTTAGGTTTTACAGCCGTATGATCTCTGTTACAACTCTCAGTTCTGCTGTTATAGTGCAAAAGCAGTCATCCAGTAACACGTAAACAAATGGGTGTGGCTGTGTCCCAGTGAAACTGTTTATGGTCATTGAAGTTTGAATTTCATGTAATTTTCACATATTATGAAATGCTGTTCTCTTGACTTTTTTCATAAATGTTTGAAAATGTAAAAAATATTTTAGATGGCGTGTTATGCAAAAACAGGCAGAGGGCTGGATTTGGCCTCTGCGTTTTCCCATCTCTCGTTCTAGATCAGCACTGCCCAGTCGAAATACAATATGAGCCACACAGGTAATTTAAAATTTTCCAGTAGCCACGTTAAAAAACTAAAACTAAACAGATGAAATTAATTTTAATAATATATTTCATTTAACCCAATCTGTTGTAATATTACCATTTCAACATGTAATCAGTGTAAAAAATATTCATTAGCTATTTAATTTTATTATTTTTTGCATGAAGTCTTCAAAATTTGGTGTGTATTTTATACTTCAAACACATCTTGGTTCAGACTAGCCACATTTCAAGTGCTCAGTAAGCGTATGTGGTGAGTGGCTGCCATATGGGTTACTGCATTTCTGGGTATTGTTGTATTTCTAGAGAAACCATGTAGAGAAGAGTTACATTTTTGGAGAAACAAAACAGTTCCAGGTAGGAGCTTCCTTCAAACAGTGTGGCTATTTCCCTGATGCAGGTTCATTTTGTTCCATTTTCATCTTCTTTGACATATTTTTATATGATTTTGTCTGGTTTGACCTAGCCCCATCATGAACTGGTTCCATCAAACTCGATGCAGGTGGTCACTGACTTACGATGTGTTAGAGTTATGACAAATTGCACTTAACAACCATCCATGATTTTTTTTGGTACATCTTATTGTTTATAATACGTAATACATACAGTGTTGCAGCATGTAATTTGATGATGTTACCATTCTTGTTTCAACCCCCAAAGACAAAGATTGGATTTATGGAGATACTGATAACAAAAGGCAATAATAATGAAAACTAAAAAAAAAAAAAATGTTATTCAACTTAGATCAGAAGTGCCTTATGACAAAGTTGTCAGAATGGCACTCTTTGTAAGTCGGGGACTACCTGTACAGATTTATCCATTTCATTCTACTTTTGTATGTTTTGATTTGGCCATAGCTAGTCAGTCTAATTAAATTTGTTTTTTATTTTTCTCTGGTCATAGTATTCTTTTTCTCTGTTAATACATTTAACTAGCTCAAATTAGTCTTGTTATTGAAAACCTGGATCCTTGGATCCAGTTGCATTTCTTGAAATGTTTTTCTTTCTCTTGCTCAACACCACAGTATTCTCAGTTCTCTAGTCTCTAATGTTTCTCTTTTGGGCTTTTCTCCTATTTCTTTCTCTTTTTTTCAGATTGTCATGGTTGATAGGACTTTGTGTCATATACTCTTTTTCCGTGTCTATATTCACATCCACAGACAACTTGTGAACTTTAATAATTTTGATCATCACGTATTATGATGAACCCATGTTCTCTCTGTCACTGTCTAACCTGTCTTTCTACTTACCTACAAAACATCAAAAGTTTATTCTCAGACTCACCAGAATTTGAGGTCATGCTAATTTTCTTCCTAAATCAATCCCTTTTTATTTCTTCATATATTCATGTTATGATGTCTTTTCTTCAAGTGCACTGTTAAAAATAAATGGACTCATTCTCCTTGAAATAATTTAATGGCTTTTAACAGCAAATGAATATTTCTCACTTATATTGCCTTATGGCTGCAGTTCAGATGTGACCCAGTTCATTGGTTTTGGGGTCTAGGCAAAAGGCACATCTTCTGTCAGGGTTGTGGGGTTCTCAAGGCAGGGTGCAAAAAGAGCAATGATGAAACCACACTGTGGCTCTTAAAACTTACTTGAAAGTGGCACTAAATTCCACTAACCTTCATTGGCCAAAGCAAGTCACATAGCAACATCTGATGTTATTGTGGTGGGAAAGATAATTCTCCTGCAGGAATGGGCTTGGTGAGAAAGGGCAGCAAATATTTTGACCACAATACAATTTACCACCAAAGGGGAAGCTTGAGGTGAATTTTAAAAAAGGAGTAGGATTCAAGTCCCTGAGTGGTGCACACGGTTTATATGCTTGCTGCTAACCATAAGATTGGAGGTTCAAATTCACCCAGAGGTGACTTGGAAAAAAGGCCTGATGATCAACTTTCAAAAAATCAACCATCGAAAACCCAGTGGAGCACAGTTACACTCTGACATGCATGGGGTTTCCACAGGTCGGAATTAACTTGATGACAACTGGTTTGGTTTTTTTTGGTTCAGTGAGCGTCAGGGTAGACATAGGATCCCTGGTGGCACAGTGGTTGAGCACTCAGTTGCTAACCAAAAGGTCAGCAGCTTGAACCCACCAGCTGTTCTACAGGAGAAAGATGTGGCAGTCTGTTTCTGTAAAGATTTACAGCCTTCGAAACCCTGTGGGGCAGTTCTGCCCTGTCTTGTAAGGTCCCTGTGAGTTGGAATTGACTTAGTGGCAGTGGGTTTTAAGGTAGACTTAATAGTATAAGCATATAACCCATTTGCTTCATCCTTCTCTTTTTCTCTTTTCTGCTGAATTATTTCAAAGCTAATCCCTAATGTGTTTTGTCCCTAAATATATTGTATTTCTCTAAAAATTAAAGAGATTTTTACATAACCACAATACCACTATCCCATCCAATGCAGTTAGTGATGATAGCTTAGTAGCATCTGATACCAAACCTGTGTAAAATTTCTTTGATTTTTCTCAAAAAATATTTTCATAGATTAGAATCAGGTTGTCAGTTATTCCTGTTAATTTATAAATTTAACACAATTCCAGTTAAAAAAAAAATAATAGTAACAGGATCTTTTATGAAGTTCGCATGGAAAAGAATATCCAGGAAAAAACTGAAAAGAAAAAGCTAAAACAGAGTACTAGCCTTACCAGACATTAAAACATGCTATGAAACCTTTAGAATTAAAACACTGTAGTACTGGTATGAATAGACAAATATACCAGTGGAATCAAAAAGGAAGTCGAGAAATCAACACATGTACATATCTAGTTGTAGTATATGATAAAGGTGGTATCTCAAACCACCGGGTAAATATGGACATTTTAATAAATGATGTTGGGCAACTAGATACTCATTTAGAAAAATATAATATTGGACCATACCTCATACCATACACAAGAAAAATTCCAAATGATCAAAGATCTAAATGTATAAAGGTAAAAGCCACAGGTGAACTAGAATATAGGTAAATTCCTCTATAACCTGGGGTGGGAGGGGTTTCTAAATTTGGCTGAAATTCCAGATGCATAAAAGAAAAGGTTGATAAATTTGACACTAGAAGCAAAGACAGATGAAATACTTAGGAAATATTTGCCACATGTATCCGGTGGGTTATCATATATGAAGTTATTTTCCCTAATGTAGAAAGAGTTTTAAAATTAGTGGGGGTGGGGTGGGGGAGTCGGGGTGGGGGTAGAAAGAACATGAAATACTGAATATGAAAAAAATGAGGCAAACTACGTCAATGTATAATTCATAAAGTAAGATATAACATTGGCCCTTAAGTATACGAAAAGGTGTTTAATTTCACTTCTAATGAGATAAACGCAGATTACAATTACACTTAGATATATACCCTTCTCACCTATTGGCAAGATTTCAAAAGGTTGACAAAATACTGTTGGCAAGGTTGAGGGAAATAGGTACTATAATACATTGCAGGTGGCAATGCAAAATGGTACCACCATTATGGAGGGAAGCTTGGCAATATCTAACAAATTGAAATATGCTTATACTTGGACTTGGCAAACCTACTGCTTCTAGGCATTTACCCTGAAGAGTGACCTTCAACAATATGAAAATACATACATACAAAGTTATTAAGTGCCACATTATTTGTACATAAAATGTTAGAAGTAACTTAATGCCCAAATATGTAAATTGATTGAGGAAATTATGGTACGTCCCCTCAATGAATTTCAACAAAGCTATAAAAAAGAATAAGGAAGACCTCGCTGAACTGATGTGGTGTGAATTCCAAAATATAGTGTGATAAAAGCCAAATGCAAAAACTAAAAACCAAACCATTTGCCATCAAGTTGATTCCAACTCATAGCAACCCTGTAGGACAGAGTAGAACTGCCCCATAGAGTTTCCAAAGAGCTCCTGGTGGATTTGAACTGCTGACCTTTTGGTTAGCAGCCATAGCACTTAACCAGTATGCCACAAAAGTTTCCAAATGCAAAGAATGTTTAAAAAAAAAAAGAGAGAGAAATAAGAAAATTACATACCTAGCTAATAGAGAAATTTAGCAGAATTGCAGGGTACAGGTCAACAAACATTGGGTTACTATACCCCAACAATGAGAAACCTGAAGGGGAAATTACAGAAACAGTGCCATTTACAGTTATATTTAAGAGAATAAAACACCCAGGAATAAATTTAACCAGGGATGTAAAGACTTGTACAATAAAAAAAAAAAGAAATTATAAAATATTGTTGAAAGAGATTAAAGAAGGGTTAAATAAATGGAAGGATGTTCCATGTTTGCAGATTGGAAGACTGAATATTGTTAAGATGTCAGTACTACCCAAAGTGATTTATAGATTCAGTGCAGTTGGGATGAAAATTCCAACAGCCTTGTTTACAGAAATAGAAAAACCAATGCTCAACTTATGTGGAAAGGCAGGAGGCTCCGAATAGCTAAAGCAATATTGAAAGAGAAGAGCAGAGTAGAAGGACTCAGACTTTGTGATTTTAAAACATAGTATATAGCTACAGTAATCAAAACAGCCTGGTACTGGTAGGTATAACAGTAGTAGACATATAGACCCAGTGGAATAGAATTGAGAGTCCAGAAATAAACCCATACAGCTGTGGCCAACTGATTTTTGACAAGGGTGCTAAATCCGTTTGATAGGGAGTCTCTTCAGTAAATGGTGTTGGGGAAATTAGATTTCCTCATGCAGAAAAATGAAATAGGACCCACGCCTCACACCGTATTCAAAAACAAATTCAAAATGGATGGAGGATCTGAACGTGCAAATTAAAACCATAAAATTTTTAGAAGAAAATGCAAGGGCATCACTGTTGGGCCTAGCTTTTAACAGTGGATTAACTAATATACTGTATTTTTATGCAAATAATATGCATTATACTTTTTTTGCCAACCATACCCTTCCCCCCGAGGTATTTTTATAAGTATGCTATGCCAATTGATTAGACATTTCATCAAAGAGGACATTAAAATGACCACCAAAGAAATGAAAAGATGCCCAATGTCCTTAGCTATCAGAAAAATGCAAATCCAAACTACAGTGAGATACCATTTCACTCCCATTAGATGGCTAAGATAAAACAACAACAAAAACAAAAATAAGAAAAGTTGGTGAGGATGTGGGGAAATTGGAAGAAACTCACTCATTGCTGGTGGGAATGCAAAATGTTACAGCCGTTGTGGAAAATAGTGTGGTGGTTCTTCAAAAAACTAAAACTAAGAACACCATATGACTCAGCAGTTCCACTTCTGCGTATATACCCAAAAGACTTGAAAGCAGAGACTAGCGGCTTGTACGTTAATGTTCACTGTAGCAGTATTTGTACATAAAATTTTGGAAGTAATGTAAATGCCCATCAGCGGATGAATGGATAAATAAAATGTACATATTCAGCCAGTAGGAGAAATGAAATCTTGATACATGCTACAGTATGGATGGCACTTGAGGACATTATGCTGAGTGAAATAAGGCATTCACAAAAAGGACAAATACTGTATGACCTTGGTTATATAAAAAGATAAGAAAAGGCAAATGTAAAGAGGCCAAAGTTCATTAGTGGTTACCAGGGGTGAGAGGGAGTGGGAGAAGAGGGGAGTAAATGGTGATGATGGAAAAATCCGGTTGGTTAAGGGTAGGGTTGCACAGCTGATTATTGTAATTGCTGTCAGTAAGTCGTATCCCTGTAAAAAGTTGAATTGGCAAATCTGAAAGATATGTTTACAAAAATGGAAAAAAAAAAAAGAGTAGCTGCTGAGGCTGCATATGTACAACAAAAAACCTCATGGAATTTGGTTCCTTGGATTGTAGGTTTAGGGTTATGGTTTCATGGAACATTCCAGTGAATTGGCTTAATAATGTGTTTAGTGCTTCATTTCTACGTCCTAGTTCATTGCGTAGTGCCTAAGGTCTTAAAATCTCGCACATGTTCATCCAAGGCATGATAGTTGGTCTGTGGTCTGTGTTCACCTGGAGCAACAGAGGAAGAAGGAGAGACAGTAACAGGAGGAGGATTTGGGATGTGTGGCTAATTGTCTTCATAAACAATTACTTCTTTTGTCAGGAGACCAGAAGAACTGGATGGTGCCCAGCTACCATTACTGGACATTTTAATCAAAGATTCTGTAGAAGAGTCCTTATCAAAGGGGGGAAAATGCACAAAAAAATTTCAAATTCTCATGTATTCAAGACTTTTGGAGCAATGAAGGCTGGGTGAACTCCTAAAACTATTGCCCTGAGAGAAACTTAAGACCTTAAACCAAAAATATCACCTGAAGTCTTCTTAAAACCAAACAGTAGTTTGGCTTAACTAGTAAAAAAATGTCTGCCTTGAGCACTACTTTCTTTTAAGAACTATCTCTATGGGATCAAATTGACAACAGCAACTCGAAAGATTAGATAGGAACTTTTAGGGGCAGTGAGTTTATGTTAATAGGGAAAGAACAACTCAGAAATAGGGCAAAAATGGCTGCATAACTCAGAGAATGAATGTCATTGAACTGTAGATGTAGAAACTGTTGAATTGGCCTGTGTTCTGCTGTATATATTCTAACAACAACAAGAAAACAAAAGTTAAAAAAAAAAAGAAAATTACACATCTTCCTGTTTCCTTTTGCAGAAAGTAACATAGGATGGATATAGCAGAAAGTAACGAGATTGATTACCTATGGGGTTATGTGTGGGATCTTGCTAGAAGGATATGGGAAGGAGAGACATGTCTCTGAGGTTACCTTTTTGAATAGTTTTTCGCTTTTGGAACCGTACTAGTATTTGGCATGTTCAAAGAAGTAAAGTTAAATCAACAAAGATAGGCGGGAAACCCTAAAATAGAGTTAAAAAAAAGAAACTAATGGTATTTCAAATGAATAACGTGACCATAGCAAACAGTGGAAGATAAGCCAATTAACTGTTGAATAGAGAGCTGTGACCATATATTCAGCCTAAAGCAGGGGTTAGCAAACCACAGCCTAAAGGCCACATCTGGCCGCCTGCCCCCTATATTTGTAAATAAAGTGTTTTTAGAACACAGCCACCTGTTTATGTATTGTTTATGGCTACTTTCATTCTCTTACGGCAGAGTTGAGTAGTTGGAACAGACCGGGTAGCCGAGCGCTTACCAGTTTGTGGTAAGTCCCGTGCAGGCACTCTAGCAATAAGATACTGTCTGTCATGAGAGAAGGCAGAACAACCCAGGGAGCCCCACTTGTGGCTACTCTAATGGAAAACTTTTTTTCTTCAGCAGAACTGAAGCCAGAAATCTGTCCCTGCTCCTCCTGCCTTCTGGCAGTCTCCTGTCAGCAGTTCCTCAGCCAACATGTGCTTCAGATCTTCCCAGGTTTATGTGCAGAAAATCACTTCCATCCAGAGGCTTCCAGCCCAGGGCATCAGAAGCAGCCAGAGCAGCAGGACCCTGATCAAAGGTGTTGGAGTGAAAACACAGAAGGTCAAGAGAGAGAAGTCTCCAAACCCTTGTGTGTGAGGACAGGGGAGAGAGAGACTTCAAGGGCATCCTCCAGCCCACCCCAAGGACAGTCAGCAAGCCCTAGAGAAGGCAACACAGTGGTAGGAACAGAGCCCAACTCAGCCCACAGGGTAAACTCTGTGGAAACAGACAACGGGTTGAAGAAATTAGAAACCTCAAGATTTGGAGCATTCACCTATAGAGAGGATGAACCAGACTGTGGCCTGAAACTAAACTTCATCACCAACCAGAGGGCCCTCTTATGGGAGAAGCCCCATGTTTTTAGTGAGTGTGGGCGAGGGTTCAGCCACAAGTTAGATCTCATCAGACACCAGAGGATACACTCAGATGAGAAGCCTTATGTTTGTAGTGAGTGTGGCCGAGGCTTTAACCGCAAGTCAAATCTTATCACACACCAGAGGACACACTCAGGTGAGAAACCTTACAAGTGCTTGGAGTGTGGGCGAGGCTTTAGCCAGAAATCAGGCCTCCTTCTCCACCAGAGGACACACTCTGGGGAGAAGCCACATGTGTGCAAGGAGTGCGGGCGAGGCTTTAGCCACAAGTCAAATCTCATCAGACACCAGAGGACACACACAGGCAAGAAACCTTATATGTGCCTGGAGTGTGGGCGAGACTTTAGCCAGAAGTCAGGCCTCCTTTTCCACCAGATGACACACTCAGGGGAGAAGTCATATGTTTGCAGTTTGTGTGGCCGAGGCTTTAAGTGGAAATCACTTCTCCTTATGCACCAGAGGAGACATTCAGGTGAGAAACCTTATGTTTGTAGTGAGTGTGGCCGAGAATTTAGCTACAAGTCCGATTTCATCAGACATCAGAGGACACACTCAGGTGAGAAACCCTACATGTGCCTGGAGTGTGGACGAGGCTTTAGCCTCAAGTCAAATCTCATCACACACCAGAGGACACACTCAGATGAGAAGCCTTATGTTTGCAGTGAGTGTGGCCGAGGCTTTAATCAGAAATCACATCTCCTTATACACCAGAGGACACACTCAGGGGAGAAGCCTTATGTTTGCAGTGAGTGTGGGCGAGGCTTTAACCGCAAGTCAAATCTTATCACACACCAGAGGACACACTCAGGTGAGAAGCCTTATGTGTGCCTGGAGTGTGGGCGAGACTTTAATGAGGAGTCAAGCCTCCTTATGCACCAGAAGACACACTCAGGGGAGAAGCCTTATGTTTGCAGTGAGTGCGGGCGAGGCTTTATACAGAAATCAGCCCTCCTGCACCACCAGAGGACACACTCAGGGGAGAAGCCTTATGTTTGCAGTGAGTGTGGGAGAGGCTTTAAACAGAAGTCAGGCCTCCTTTACCACCAGAGGACACACTCAGGGGAGAAGCCACATGTGTGCAAGGAGTGTGGACGAAACTTTAGCCAGAAGTCAGTGCTCATCAGACATCAGAGGAGACACTCGGGTGAGAAACCTCACGTGTGCCTGGAGTGTGGGCGAGGCTTTAGCCAGAAGTCAGACCTCCTTCTCCACCAGGGAACACACTTAGGGGAGAAGCCATATGTGTGCAGTGAATGTGGCCGAGGGTATAACTGCAGATCGATCCTCCTTATACACCAGAGGACACACTCAGGGGAGAAGCCATATGTTTGCAAGGATTGTGGGCGAGGCTTTACCCAGAAGTCACATCTCATCACACATCAGAGGACGCACTCAGGTGAGAAACCTTATGTGTGCCTGGAATGTGGGCGAGGCTTTAGCCAGAAGTCAGGCCTCCTTCTCCACCAGGGGACACACTCAGGGGAGAAGCCACATGTGTGTAAGGAGTGTGGGCGAGGCTTTAACAGGAAGTCACACCTCCTCATGCACCAGAGGACACACTCAGGGGAGAAGCCTTATGTTTGCAGTGAGTGTGGCCGAGGCTTTAACCGGAAGTCACACCTTCTTATGCACCAGAGGACACACTCAGGAGAGAAGCCCCATGTGTGCAAGGAGTGTGGCCGAGGCTTTAACCATAAGTCAAATCTCATTCCACATCAGAGGACACACTCAGGTGAGAAACCTTACGTGTGTCTGGAGTGTGGGCGAGGTTTTAGCCAGAAGTCACATCTCTTCACACACCAGAGGACACACTCAGGTGAGAAACCTTACACGTGCCTGGTGTGTGGGCGAAGCTTTAACTGGAAGTCAGTCCTCCTCATGCACCAGAGGACACACTCAGGGGAGAAGCCTTACCTTTGCAGTGAATGTGGGCGAGGCTTTAGCCAGAAGTCAGGCCTCCTTTTCCACCAGAGGACACACACGAGGGAAGCCGCATGTGTGCAGGGGGTGTGGGAGAGGCTTTATCCAGAAGTCACGTCTCATCACACGCCAGAGGACACACTCAAGTGAGAAACCTTACATGTGCCTCGAGTGTTGGCAAGCCTTTAGCGAGAAGGCAGGCCTCCTCCACCAGGGGACATAGTCATTCAAGAAGCCCCGTGTGTACAGGGAGTGTGGGTGAGGTGGTAGCTGTAAGCAGAGCCTCATTAGACATCAGCTGGCTTACTTGGGAGAAACCTTATGCTTGCAATGAGTGTGGCTGAGGATTTAGCTAGAAGTCAGACATCAGAAGATACACTCAGATGAGAAGTCTTATGTTTGCAGTTAGTGTGGCCAATGCTTTAACTGTAAATCACTCCTCACACACCAGAGGACACAGAATAGAAGCTCTTCGTGTGCAAGGAGAATGGGCAAGATTTTGGGAAAAAGGCACACTTCACTATAGATCAGAGAACAGCTTTTTGGGGGGAAGGGGGGAGAAGCGTTATGTGGGCAGGGAGAACGTGAGGTGCTTTAGTGATAGGTTATGCCGCCTCTTGCTCCCGAAAACACACTCAGGGAGAGGAGCTGTGTGGGCAAGGTCTGTGGGCAGAACTTTATTCCAGTGTCCCTCCTCAACTGACCTAAGAGGACAAAATTTTGCCTATAAATCACTACTTCACCCACCTCTGAGAGGGTTTCAGGAGAAGGCTCCTGATCGCCTATGCTCTGTATGAGGGTGAAGGTGTCAGTAGTAACTAGACAGATGTTTCCACATCCTGTAACCAGGCTTTACTTAAGTAATCTAAGAATGATTGACTTGTTTTCATATACCAGTTCTTTCCCATGAATTGTCCTTTTATTGTAATGAAGTTTTTTTTAATAAACCATAACTCAGGCTGTGTTACTCATCTGACCTGAAAAGTACATAGAATTAAAATTCACAATCCAAGTTTCTTGAATGAATTCAACACTTAAGAAAAAATAAGTCCTAGATGTATTTGTTGGAGAATCTGATCCCATGCATGGGGAGAGGAGTGATCTAGGTTTTAGAGAAAGATGCCAGGTGAAGAGAGGGAATGTCCACATCTCCAGGGGCTGAATTACTGCTTGTCCTAGCTGATCACTTTTTTTTTTAACTACCTTCTTCCATTGGCTTCTTTGAAAGCCCTCTTCCCTGGTTTTCCTTTGTACTTTCTTGCTGTTGCCTAATGCTCAGTTCCCAGTCTTAGCTCCAGGGTCCTGTTCACTGCCCACACTGCCTTGCCTCGAAGTTGGCTTTCTGGGGCCTTCCAGTTTCCAGGGCCAGATCCTTTAACCACGCCCAAAGTGTTCTCCAGCCTTGTTGCTTGGGGCCTCTCGTCTACTCCCTATATCAGATCAACAGTGATAGGTCTGAAGACCCCTAAACACATTTCTAATACCAGGTGTAAGGGCCTTTAGCCATGTCCCCTCAGCCCTCTGATCCTAGGACCCAGTCCTGCTGGTGACATTCCCACATCATTCTAATAACTGCTCTGAGACAACGTAGCCATACTACTGCTATTGGTTTTCATTCCAAGGACCAGGCCCTTTAGCCACACCCCTCTCTAGTGCTCCTTCTTTGAGCCCAAATTGCCCAGTTTTTTCACAGTCTGAACATCCTGGCTCTTACCCTGTGTCTTGGGGCAATAGCTACTCGCTACAGAGGGTTGCCTCGGCTGCAGCAAATTTGTTTGCCCAGTTGGAGTTTGCCAGGTCCACAGAATGGATATCAGATTTTGAGAATCAGAAAAAGCAGAGTGTTCTTGACATCCCATCAAAGCAGGGCATGGGAGAATGTCAGAGGAGTCCCTGGCCCCACAGCCTGTACCTGCTTTCGCTCACCTTGAAGTCAGGTTTCCAGAGGTTCCTAAGTCTGCTCAGGTGGGGGAAAAGGGTGGGAGCACCTGGGAATGTGGGTCCCCATCCTTTGCCACATTTGCCCTACTGTCCCTTTGCCAGCGCTCCCCCCTCAATACCAACACTGTTTCCAGTCAGCTGGAAGCCACAGGGAAAGTGCCTATGGATATGTAATGACCAGGTGGTTGAGGAGGGAGAATTCCAGATAACCCAAGTTCCCTTCCCTGCCACTGGGAAAGAAATGCAATCAAGAAAACCAGCACCTTCCTTGGGAAATTAGGATGGAAATAAAGAGAAAATGGTGCAGACTTTTCTTACTGAAACCCCCCATAACCTGTAGCAACCTCAGCCATGCCCAGGGAATGGACTGTCAGTCCTAGCCTAGCAGAGGGAAGGGGCAAAGGGGTCATCTTTCCAGACCTGGCAAGGGGCTTTCCCAGAATACTGCTGGATTACTCTCTCAGAAGGTCTGCTGGAATCAGATCCCCACCACTCTATCCCAGAGGGAAGCAGAAGTGAGGTGTGCTGAGGTCTCCTACAGAGGAAGGAGGGAGGAAGGGGGAGAGCAATAGAAAGGGAAGTACAAATGCCCTGCTACCCCAGACTTGGGCTTTGGTGCCCAGGGAGGATGAGCATAGTTTTTATGTTAGGAGCTGATGAGCTATTTTTGACATTAGGTCAGTGGTCTCACACTCAAATGACTGCACAGAGTCCAGGCAAGTCCTATTAATGAGAGAACCAAACCCAGATTGGGGGTGGGGGCGTTCTGTGGAGAATAAGGAAGTTCACACACAAGTCACTTCATGGCATCCTTGCTGGCCTCACCATTTGCCCCCACTTCAAAAAGCCTTGAGCCCCACCCCTTTGTGCCATTTTCATTTAGTTGTCCAAACGCCTGTCCTTTTTTTGAGCCATGACCTTGAGTTCAGAACCATCCATTATCCCTCACCTTCAGTTTCAGAATTGTCTTTTTCATGTTGATTTTTGCTGAGTTTTCTGAAAGGTGGTAGTGGATTATGAAAAATGAATGTCAATTTTAGCATGGAAATATTTGACCCAGTAGTTGTGATGATGCGGAAACCAGCTGGTCATCAGTTTCCACCTTTTCCCTACTCTCCGCTTCCTTTGGGAACTAGAAGACTATTTTTTGACTAGGAGAAAGCGAGCTTGCTTTTATGAATTTTAATGATACTTAGGATAGTTTTTGTCTTAGCTGCCCCTCTTTTGTGTCTGTTCTAATAAACCTAGGGTGAAAGTAGCAGGGCCTATACCTTCTAAGTCTAGTGAACGCTGCCACTAAAGGCTTACTTGTCTTTTGAGAGAGAAGCCCAACCTGTAACAATTTTAGTAAATTAATGTTGAGAGACTGGAGGTTTATCTGCCTAAATTTTGTAGCATGAGATTTTCTGTTGAATATATTGGTACAGGAATTATATGGGGATTGAAGACATGGTTTGGGGAATGTGAGAGGAAACCTAAGACAATGAAAGATGAGACTTGAACAGTAGGGAGAGACTAGTATAGATTTGGGAAGTCAGAAGTGTTACAGTTACCCAGGCAAAATTTTTACCTGAACCTTAGTGTTAGCAGTGTGGACTGAAAGAGAAGAGTTTGTAGGGTTTGTTTTAAAACCAGTTGGTGATTGACTAGATGTAGGAGATAGGGGGAGAATTTAAGAGGACTTTTTACCTGATTGGGGTCTGTGCCCTGGAGCAGTGGAGCCAATGAAAGTACTTGAAGTCAGAAACAGAGAGAAAGCTTATTAGGAGGTGACACCAGTGGAAAGCCCGGCAACAACGCAGGCTGTCTTCATGGAGTCCTGAAAAGCAATTTCTACATCAAAGTTCATATATCATTTTGGCAAGAATTACCTAATGTTTTTAAGTGCGTAGCCCACAGATGATCACATATATCACAGAACAACGACAAGAAGCTTTTTATTAAACTAAAGATACGCATGCTGGATATCTGGACTCTAATCTTTATCTTCATAACAGGCAAAAAAAAAAAAAAACAAAAATCTTATATAAAATCTCTGCTAGTGGAACTGGCCTGCCAAGTCCACACTGACTAAGATAAGGAGCAAGAAAGAAAGCTTGAGACCAAAAGCGCCAGACAGCCTTCCTAGCTGCTGTTTTGCAGGATGAAGGCCATCTTCTGAGAGAACGAAAAGGAGGGAGACCAAGGCCACAAAAGCCAAGAAGGCCCCGCACTCCTTTCGAAAGAGACCAGTGCAGCTGGTGCAACGCAAAAAAACAATTGTACGTTACTTAGAGCATCATATGATGTTAGTTATGTCAAGTTCTCAATCGCCCATTTTGAAAAGTAGAAAACATGTCACAAGGTATTACGGTCACATATTCCCACCCACTTTTTTTTTTTTTTTTTAATAGTGCTTAAAGTTAACGTTGGCGATTCAAGTCAGTCTGTCTTATAAAAACTTACGTTGTTGTGGCTAGGTGCCATCCAGTCGGTTCTGACTCATAGAGATCCTATGCACAACAGAACGAAATGCTGCCCGGTCCTGCGCCATCCTTAAAATTGTTATGTTTGACCCCATTGGTGCAGCCACTGTGTCAATCCACCTCGTTGAGGGTCTTCCTGTTTTCTGCTGACCCTGTACTTTGCCAAGCATGATGTCCTTCTCCAGAGATTGATCCCTCCTGACAACATGTCTAAAGTATGTAAGACGCAGTCTTGCCATCCTTGCTTCTAAGGAGCTTTCTGGTTGTACTTTTTCCAAGACAGATTTATTCGTCCTCCTGGCAGTCCATGGCATGTTCAATATTCTTCGCCAACACCACAATTCAAAGGCATCAACTCTTCTTCGGTCTTCCTTATTGTCCGGCTTTCACATGCATATGATGCAATTGAAAATACCATGGCTTGGGTCAGGCGCACCTTAGTCTCCAAGGTGACATCTTTGCTCTTCAATACTTTGAAGAGGTCCTTTGCAGCAGATGTACGCAATGGAACGCGTCTTTTGATTTCTTGACTGCTGCTTCCATGGCTGTTGATTGTGGTTCCAAGTAAAATGAAATCCTTGACAACTTCAATCTTTCCTCTGTTTATCATGATGTTGCTCATTGGTCCAGTTGTGAGGATTTTTGTTTTCTTTATGTTGAGGTGTAATCCATACTGAAGGCTGTGGTCTTTATCTTCATCAGTAAGTGCCTCAAGCCCTCTTCACTTTCAGCAAGCAAGGCTCTGTCATCTGCATGACGCAGGTTGTTAATGAGTCTTCCTCCAATCCTGATGCCCTATTCTTCTTCATATAATCCAGCTTCTTGGATTATTTGTTCAGCGTACACATTGAATCGGTATGGTGAAAGTGTACAACCCTGGCGCACACCTTTCTTGACTTTAAACCAATCAGTATCCTCTTGTTCTGTCCGAACAACTTGTTTGGTCTTCATGAGCACAATTAAGCGTTCTGGAATTCCCATTCTTCGCAATGTTATCCATAATTTGTTATGATCCATTTAGTCAAATGCCTTTGCATAGTCAATAAAATACAGGTAAACATCCTTCTGGTATTCTCTGCTTTCAGCCAGGATCCATCTGACATCAGCAGTGATATCCCCGGTTCCACATCCTCTTCTGAAGCTGGCCTGAATTTCTGGCAGCTCCCTGTCGATATACTGCTGCAGCCGTTTTTGAATGACCTTCAGCAAAATTTCGCTTGCGTGTGATATTGATGATATTGTTCTATAATTTCCACATTTGGTTGGATCACCTTTCTTGGCAATAGGCATAAATATGGATCTCTTCCAGTCAGTTGGCCAGGAAGCTGTCTTCCATATTCCTTGACATAGATGAGTGAGCACCTCCAGCGCTGCATCCATTTGTTGAAACATCTCAATTGATATTCCATCAATTCCTGGAGCCTTGTTTTTCGCCAATGCCTTCAGAGCAGCTTGGACTTCTTCCTTCAGTACCATCGGTTCCTGATCATATGCCACCTCTTGAAATGGTTGAATATCGACTAATTCTTTTTGGTATAATGACTCTGTATATTCCTTCCATCTTCTTTTGATGCTTCCTGCATCTTTTAATATTTTCCCATGGAATCCTTCACTATTGCAACTCAAGGCTTGATTTTTTTCTTCAGTTCTTTCGGCTTGAGAAACACCGAGCGCGTTCTTCCCTTTTGGTTTTCCATCTCCAGTTCTTTGTACATGTCATTATAATACTTCGCTTTGTCTTGTCGAGAGGATCTTTGAAATCTTCTGTTCGGTTCTTTTACTTCATCAATTCTTCCTTTTGCTTTAGCTGCTTGACGCTCAAGAGCAAGTTTAAGAGTCTCCTCTGACATCCATCTTGGTCTTTTCTTTCTTTCCTGTCTTTTCAATGACCTCTTGCTTTCTTCATGTATGATGCCCTTGATGTCACTCCACAACTCGTCCGGTCTTCAGTCACCAGTGTTCAATGCATCAAATCTATTCTTCAGACTAAATTCAGGTGGGATATACTCAAGGTCATATTTTGGCTCTTGTGGACTTGCTCTGATTTTCTTCAGTTTCAGCTTGAACTTGCCTATGAGCAATTGATGGTCTATTCCACAGTCAGCCCCTGGTCTTGTTCTGACTGATGATATTGAGCTTTTCCATCGTCTCTTTCCATGGATGTAGTCAATTTGATTTCTGTGTGTTCCATCTGGCGAGGTCCATGTGTGTACTCGCTGTTTACGTTGGTGAAAGAAGTTATTTGCAATGAAGAAGTAGTTGGTCTTGCAAAATTCTGTCATTCGATCTCCAGCATTGTTTCTATCACCAACAGCATATTTTCCAACTACTGATCCTTCTTCTTTCCAACTTTTGCGTTAAAATCACCAGTAATTATCAACGTATCTTGATTGCATGTTCGATCAATTTCAGACTGCAGCGGCTGATAAAAAAAACTTCTATTTCTTCACCCTTGGCCCTAGTGGTTGGTGGGTATATTTGAATAATAGTCGTATTAAGTGGTCTTTCTTGTAGCCATATGGATATTATCCTATCATTGACAGTGTTGTACTCCAGGATAGATCTCGAAACGTTCTTTTTGACGATGAATGCAACACCATTCCTCTTCGGGTTGTCATTCCCAGCGTAGTAGACTACATAATTGTCCGATTCAAAATTGCTAATACCAGTCCATTTCAGCTCACTAACCCCTAGGATATCGATGTTTATGTGTTCTATTTTATTTTTGATGGTTTCCAATTTTCCTAGATTCATACTTCCTACATTCCAGGTTCCAATTATTAATGGATGTTTGCAGCTGTTTCTTCTCATTTTGAGTCATGCCACATCAGCAGATGAAGGTCCCGAAAGCTTTACTCCATCCACATCATTAAGGTCAGCTGTACTTCGAGGAGGCAGCTCTCCTCCAGTCTTTTGAGTGCCTTCCAACCTGGGGGGCTCATCTTCCAGCACTATATCAGACAATGTTCCGCTGCTGTTCATAAGGTTTTCACTGGCTAATACTTTTCAGAAGCAGACTGCTGGGTCCTTCTTCCTAGTCTGTCTTAGTCTGGAAGCTCAGCTGAAACCTGTCCTCCATGGATGACCCTGCTGGTATCTGAATACCGGTGTGTAAATATTTATTACGGTTATGTCTTCCTGGTATATTGACCGCTTAATCATTATATAGTGTCCTTCCTTACCTTTATGGTGGATTTTACTTTACAGTTTATTTTGTCATAAATTAATATTGCCACTCCTGCTCTTTTTTTTTTTTAAGTAATTTTTATTGTGCTTTAAGCGAAAGTTTACAAATCAAGTCAGCCTCTCACACAAAAACCCATATACACCTTGGTACACACTCCCAATTACTCCCCTCCTAATAAGACAGCGTGCTCTCTCCCTCCACTCTCTCTTTTCGTGTCCTTTTCGCCAACTTCTAACCCCCTCCACCCTCTCATCTCCCCTCCAGGCAGGAGATGCCAACCTAGTCTCAAATGTCCACCTGATCCAAAAAGCTCACTCCTCACCAGTATCCCTCTCCAACTCATTGTCTAATCCAATCCATGTCTGAAGAGTTGGCTTTGGGAATGGTTCCTGTCCTGGGCCAACAGAAGGTCTGGGGCCATGACCACTGGGGTTCTTCCAGTCTCAGACCGTTAAGTCTGGTCTTATGAGAATTTGGGGTCTGCATCCCACTGGTCTTCTGCTCCCTCAGGGGTTCTCTGTTGTGTTCCCTGTCAGGGCAGTCATCGGTTGTAGCCGGGCACCATCTAGTTCTTCTGGTCTCAGGATGATGTAGTTGCTGGTTCAAGTGGCCCTTTCTGTCTCTTGGGCTCATAATCACCTTGTGTTCTTGGTGTTCTTCATTCTCCTTTGATCCAGGTGGGTTGAGACCAATTGATGCATCTGAGATGGCTGCTTGCTAGTGTTTAAGACCCTGGACGCCACTCTTCAAAGTGGGGTGCAGGATGTTTTCTTAATAGATTTTATTATGTCAATTGACCTAGATGTCCCCTGAAACCATGGTTCCCAGACCCCTGCCCCTGCTATGCTGTCCTTCGAAGCCTTCAGTTTATTCAGGAAACTGCTTTGCTTTTGGTTTAGTCCAACTGTGCTGACCTCCCCTGTATTGTGTGCTGTCTTTCCCTTCACCTAAAGTAGATCTTATCTACTATCTAATTAGTGAATGCCCCTCTCCCACCCTCCCTCCCTCCCTCCTCTCGTAGCCACAAAAGAATGTTTTCTTCTCAGTTTAAACTATTTCTCAAGTTCTTATAATAGTGGTCTTATACAATATTTGTCCTTTTGCAACTGACTAATTTCACTCAGCATAATGCCTTCCAGGTTCCTCCACGTTATGAAATGTTTAACAGATTCCTCACTGTTCTTTATTGATGCGTAGTATTCCATCGTGTGAATATACCATAATTTATTTATCCATTCATCCGTTGATGGGCATCTTGGTTGCTTCCACGTTTTTGCTATTGTAAACAGTGCTGCAATAAACATGGGTGTGCATATATCTGTTCGTGTAAAGGCTCTTATTTCTCTAGGATATATTCCGAGGAGTGGGATTGCTGGATCGTATGGTAGTTCTATTTCTAACTTTTTAAGGAAGGGCCAAATCGATTTCCAAAGTGGTTGTACCATTTTACATTCCCACCAGCAGTGTTCCAATCTTTCCACAGCCTCTCCAACATTTATTATTCTGTGTTTTTTGGATTAATGCCAGCCTTGTTGGAGTGAGATGAAATCTCATTGTAGTGTTGATCTGCATTTCTCTAATGGCTAATGATCATGAACATTTCCTCATATATCTGTTAGCTACCTGAATGTCTTCTTTAGTGAAGTGTCTATTCATATCTTTTGCCCATTTTTTAATTGGGTTATTTGTCTTTTTGCAGTTGACTTTTTGCAGTATCATGTAGATTTTAGAGATCAGGTGCTGATCAGAAATGTCATAGCTAAAAACTTTTTCCCAGTCTGTAGGTAGTCTTTTTACTCTTTTGGTGAAGTCTTCGGATGAGCATAAGTGTTTTATTTTTAGGAGCTCCCAGTTATCTAGTTTTTCTTCTATCTTCTTTACAATGTTTTCTATACTGTTTATGCCATGTATTAGGGCTCCTAATGTTGTCCCTATATTTTCTTCCATGATCTTTATCGTTTTAGATTTTATATTTAGGTCTTCGATCCATTTTGAGTTAGTTTTTGTGCATGGTGCGAGGTATGGGTCTTGTTTCATTTTTTTGCAGATGTATATCCAGTTATGCCAGCACCATTTGTTAAAAAGACTGTCTTTTCCCCATTTAACTGTTTTGGGGCCTTTGTCAAATATCAACTGTTCGTATGTGGATGGATTTATGTCTGGATTCTCAGTTCTGTTCCATTGGTCTACATATCTGTTGTTGTACCAGTACCAGGCTGTTTTGACTACTATGGAGGTATAATAGGTTCTAAAATCAGGTAAAGTAAGACCTCCCACTTTGTTCTTCTTTTTCAATGATGCCTTATTTACCCGGGGCCTCTTCCCCTTCCATATGAAGTTGGTGATTTGTTTCTCCATCTCATTAAAGAATGTTGTTGGGATTTGGATCGGAATTGCATTAAATGTATAGATCGCTTTTGGTAGAATAGACATTTTTATAATGTTAAGTCTTCCTGTCCATGAGCAAGGTATGTTCTTCCACTTGTGTAAGTCTCTTTTGGTTTCTTGCAGAAGTGTACTGTAGTTTTCTTTGTATAAGTCTTTTACATCTCTGGTAAGATTTATTCCTAAGTATTTTATCTTTTGTGGGGCTACTGTAAATGGCATTGATTTGGTGATTTCCTCTTAAATGTTCTTTTTGTTGGTGTAGAGGATTCCAACTGATTTTTATATGTTTGTCTTGTATCCCGATACTCTGCTGAACTCTTAGTTTCAGTAGTTTTCTGGAGGATTCCTTAGGGTTTTCTGTGTATAAGATCATGTCATCTGCAAATAGAGATACTTTTACTTCTTTCTTGCCAATCTGAATGCCGGTTATTTCTTTATCTAGCCTAATTGCTCTGGCTAGGACTTCTAGTCCTGCTCTTTTTCGATTGTTGTTTGCTTGATGTATTTTTTTCCATCCTTTGAGTTTTAGTTTGTTTGCGTCTTTAAGTCTAAGGTGTGTTTCTTGTAGGCAGCATATAGACATATTATGTTTTTAAATCCATTCTGCCACACTCTGTCTCTTTATTGGTGCATTTAGTCCATTTACATTCAGTGTAATTATTGATAGGTATGAGTTTAGTGCTGTCAGTTTGATTTTTTTTTTTTTTGGTGCTGTTGACAGTTTCTTTGTTCCACTTCATTTTCTGTGCTTAGTCTTTTTTCTTTATAAATTGTCTTTTCCTCTTTTTCATTGTTTTTGGTTTCGTTTTTGCTAAGTCTTTATGTTTTTCTTGTTTTTTATTTTTATGTGTAGGATTGTTAGTTTCCTTTGTGGTTACTTTAATATTTACCCCTATTTTTCTAAGTTGAAAACAATCTTTTATTTCTTTATACCGCCTTAACTTCCTCTCCATATGAAGGATTTATGAGTACATTTTTCAGTTCCTCTTTTTTTTTTTGTTTTAATGTTGTCATCTTTTACATAATGATGCCTCTATTTCCCTTTTTTTTTTTTTTTAATATCTTGATTTATTTTTGTGATTTCCTTACCTGGGTTGATATCTCTTTGCTCTGTCCTGTGTTCTAGTTGTGGGTTCTTTTCTAATGTTGTTGACTTTCTAACCAGAGGACTCCCTTTCGTATTTCTTTTAATTTTGGTTTGGTTTTTGCAAATTCCCTAAACTTCTCTTTGTCTGGAAATGTCCCAATTTCACCATCATATTTGAGAGACAGTTTTACTGGGTGTATAATTCTTGGCTGGCAATTTTTTTTCCTTCAAGGCTTTATGTATGTCATCCCATTGCCTTCTTGCCTGCATGGTTTCTGCCAAGTAGTCTGAGCTTGTTCTTATTGACTTTCTTTTGTAGGCGACTTTTTGTTTATCCCTAGCCATTCTTAAAATTCTCTCTTTATTTTTGGTTTTGGAAAGTTTGACTATAATATGTCTTGGTGACTTTCTTATGGGGTCTACCTTGTGTGGGGTTTGATGAGCATCTTAGATATATATCATCTCGTCTTTCATGATATCAGGGAAGTGTTCTGCCAGCAAATATTCAACAACTCTCTTTGTATTTTCTGTTATCCTCCCATGTTCTGGCACTCCAATAACTGGTAGGTTATTCCTCTTGGTAGAGTCCCACATAATTCTTAGAGTTTCTTCATTTTTAAAAAAATTCTTTCATCTGATCTTTCCTCAAATATGTTGAGGCCAAGTGCTTTATCTTCAGTGTCGCTGATTTTGACATCTGTTGCCTCAATTCTGCTTTTATGACTTTCTATGGAATTATCTAATTCTGAAATTTTGTTGTTGATCTTCTGAATTTCTGTTTGTTGTCTCTCTGTGGATTCTTGCAGGCTATTAAATTTGTCATTGTACTCTTTTCTAATCTGCTTAGGTTCTTCTAATGCTTTATCTGTGTGCTGCTTGGCTTGTTCTGCTTTTTGCCTGATCTCCTTCCTAATCTCTTGAAGTGTTCTGTATATTAATCTTTTGTATTCCACGTTTTGTTATCCCAGGAAGTTCTCTTCATCTGAAAGATTTCTTGATCCTTTGTTTTGGGAGCTTGCTGAAGCTATCATGGTCTGCCTGTTTATGTGATTTGATATTGACTGTTGAGTCCGAGCCATCAATAAGTTACTATATTTATTTAATGTTTGCTTATTGTATCCTAATAAGCAAACATAAAATAAATAAATATAGTATTTATTGATGGCTAGATGGCACTGGGTGGAACTGGGTGGAATTGTATCCTAGCTTCTTGTTTTGTTTTGATATGCCCAAATAGGCTGCTTGTGAGATAGTTTGATTATTGGTGCCTCTGAAGCTCTAACATCCTGTTGCCAGGTGGTTAGAGCTGTTACTAGGTATGTGAGTGCACGAGTCCATTCACTTTTCTCGTATGGATTCAGCTTTTGTGTCCAGGTAGTCAGTCACCACGTGTGCGGTAGAGGCTCTCACCTACAGTCCTAGATGAGCAGGGGTGATTGGTGTAGGCACAGGTATCTGGGCGCAGTAGAGGACCACACTCTGAGTAAGGCTGGGGGCTGACAACTGCCCTGAGTGTCTGTGAGGAAAGTGTGTCCTTGTTCCCTAGAACACATAGGTGGGTATGTTTTGCAGCCCGGCTATAGGCACCCAGTGCTGCTGGCTGTAAGGACTAGGAGTCACCACTTATTCTTTGACCCCTGTCATGGGTGGCTAGGTGTCATGAGTGGAGCCACCAGTCCTTAGGCCCCTGTTGTGCATAGGTGAGGACCCTGCCTAATAGGCAGGTGGTGTCAAACATCACAAATCTGCCTCTTCACTATGTAGCTGAAACTTTCAAAGTCAGACTTCAGATATATAGCCTGTTGTACTGTGCTAATGAGGTCCTACACTGTTGAAATGGGCCCACACAGGTCCATGCAGGAGTGAAAGGCATTCAAAGTCTGTGGGCCCCTTATACCTGTGCTTAGGCAAAGGAGCTGTTTCTGCCCTGAGTTCCTGGCTTAGGGGAGCTGATGGATTATTTTTTCCCTGTTTGTTAATTTGTTCCCTCTCCAAGACTGGAAGGATGGACCAGGGCAAGTGCAGGGTCCTTCTTCTGGCCCAAGGGATGCAGCCGGCTGGGACCCGGTGCAGAGCGGGAAGAGAATAGGTAAATGGGAGAGAGGTTTTTTCCAATGGTGTATTTTTGGATCCGCAAGGTAGGTTAAATGCAGGTACTTATCTATTTGCCAATTGAGGACCGCTTTTTTTTTTTTCTTGTCCTGGAGGGTTGCGCTCTCTGCCACTCATTTTCTCCCAATGCGGAAAAACATCCTGAACACCACTGGTTGCCTCACAGCAGTCGTGCCAGCAGAATCGGCCTCCAGGGTGCTGGTTACTGCCAGGTCAGGTCTGGCAACTCCTTGCTGCTTCTGAATTATTTCTCCCTCCCCCTGCCACTCAGTCTGATTTCACAACTTTGCCTATGATGTTCAGGGCTCCTAGCTTGTCAAATATAATCACTTCACCTGTTTTTTTCAGTTCTTTGTTGTAAGAGGGACCACAGGAAGTGTTTGACTACTCTGCCATCTTGGCCCCGCCTCTATATTCCCCCCTTATGAAGCATGGGTGGCCATATATATCTATCCCAAGTTTCAGCCTAGTCCCTCAGATCAAAATGCCTCAAGCAGAAGGATTGGGCCTCCCATGTGTGATGGGTTTGAGCCATCCACTGGATGGTCTGATTTGGGACAGAGAATGCCATCCCACATATAGGCATAAATTGGAGACAGCAACAGATTAATAGGCCTGTAACAACCAATCTGATTCTACTGATGAGTAAGGTTTTTAGCCAGTTAAGATCGGGCAGCCAAGATGTCATCCAAGAAAAACAAATCCTTCTTGAATCTTACTTTTTGTAGCTCGTCTTTTACATAATTTACTTTTTGTTCAGTGAGTTCAGAATTATCAGTAATGTTGAAACAGCACATTCCTTTTAACTCTTGACACCCGTGGTTGTGTCGTAGAAACAAGTAGCCTAAGGTAGCTCTATTTTCTAAAACAGTTTCCCTGACCATTCCTGGCTAATAGCATCTATGGCTTGTGATGTGGTATTCGATAAGCTCTAATGGTTAAACCTGGGATACCAACCAAGATTTTTGCAAGGGAGATATATTCAGCTTTTACTTAACAAGTGTAGATTATCATCACAGGTTGCATCTAGGACAAGTTCTCTAGTGACCCTATTTCGGAGGAATCTCTTTTGAGGCAAGTTCATAGTCAAATGTTCCATTGAACAGGGCCCACTGGTAGCATTAGCAGGGATATAAGAATAGGCAGTTGTTTCACAGAGCAGGAACCAGCCTGAAGGAAGCTTAACATGAGCAGTTGGGTATGTCACTCTGTCAATGAAACCACGATTCATATGGTTGTTTCTTCCTAAATCAACACAGCTTGTTTGACATTTTGAGAATATCACACAGTGAGAGGCATTAGTCACCAAGGAAACCTGAAGTGTATACATCTCTCTGTCTTTGAATCTTGTAATGGGCCCCCAACTATCAGAATATTGTAACTCTTTCTTCATGTGCTTAAAAATGGTAAAATTTCTCAAAGCCTCTAGAGGAGTACAAACCCCAGTGAGACAGGACTTGAGGGCAGAGTTGGCACACAACCCCCCATCCAGACAGAAGTCAGTAATGTTTAACGCTTCTCTAGCAATATAGATCAAAAAATTTTCACTTCTTAACAAGGGATCAGGGGTGGGGAGGTACTTCGGGTGTAGAGATTCTCTGGACGGAACTCTCTCTGGTACCTAATAGTAATCTCATCCAAGCTAGTATTACAAACATTTTTACTTTTTAACCCTAAAAAAACCAAAACCAAACCCAGTGCCGTCGAGTCGATTCCAACTCATTTTTAACCCTAGAAAGTCTTAAGTTCAGGCTGTTGATGGGTTGGGCTTTTCACTCCTTCTTGCCACTGTAGGCCGGGCAGGGCTTGATGTGGGAACGATGGATCCATGGTTTAACTCCTGCAAGTTTCATGGCTGTATGAGTGCTGAGTAGTACGGTGAAGGGTCCAGTCCACTTGGGCTCTAAGGGGAGATCCTTCTATATCCAAGAAGCACCTGATTGCTGGGCTGGAAAGAGTGTACAGCTGTCCTGAAAGGGAACTTCTGCCAGACCCACACTGCCCGATGCAACTGGGAAAGAATTTTGGTTAGAGAAAGTAAATATTTAGACATCCTTACATTAGGGGGCTGGGTGGAGGATTGTGGGGAGACTTGGTTGAGACAATATGGTCTCTGATAAAGTATTTCAAAAGGACTGATTTTAAGTTTTCCCTGGGGTACAATGTGACTCAGAGGAGGGTCAGTGGCAGAACATCCATTCAGGGCATACCAGTCTCTTGGCACAGTTTACTAAGATGACATTTTATGGCCTGATTCATTCTTTCAACCTTTCCACTAGACTGGGGGTCTCCATGCTGTGTGAAGTTTCCATTTTATTCCTAAGGCAGCTGAAACCTGTTGTACCGCTGCAGATACAAAATGGGTGCCATTGTCACTACTGAGACCTCTCAGAAGCCCGAAGCAGGGGATGAGTTCTTTCAGAAGGGCCTTAGTTACCTCTCTAGCCATCTCAGTCTGGCAGGGAAAAGCCTCTACCCATCCTGAAAAAAGAAACTATACATACCAGTAAATACTCCATTTGATGTTTAGTTTTGAACACTTCACAAAAGTCAACTTACCATATTTCACCTGGAAAGAGTCTTGTTCCTTGAGGGCTGGAAATCCTGGGCCCACGAGTCTTTGGATTGCTAACACTGTAAAGTAAGCAAGTGTCAACCACATGGTGAATAGCTGTAATGAGCTTTTTTCCAGAGACATGTTTTGTTACCCAATCAAACATGGTTTCTTTCTCCAAATGTGAAGCCTAATGTAAATGAAAAATCAAATAAAAAACTTGATTGGCAGGGATGAAAATCTTACCATCAGGGCTGTGTTTCTAGCCCTGATTCTCTTGGGTGGCACCCCAGTCTTGGGCTCTAAGTTCTGGTCTGTATTTAATAGTCTTTCTCCCTGTGCTCAATAGGCCCTGCTGGGATAGCTTGGTTTCTCTTATCTCACAGCCCATTAACTGTAAGAAGCATTGGGTCACCCCCTTTTCAGTCACCCTGACAATTTGAGTACTGCTGGTCGAGGCAGTCCCTTTAGGCTTCTGGGTGAGTACCGAGAAGGCTGTTCTAGTGTCAATCAAAAAGTCTACTGGCTGTCCTCCTACCATAACTTTTACCGGGGGGTCGGTAGGAGGGAAGTTAAAAGTTGTCTCCCCTGATCTCCATTTTTCAGAGTCCTCCTCCTGCTCTTTCATAACTGCTTGAAAAATCTTCTCTCTCCTTTTCAATCTTGCCTGGCCCCTTTTTTTTCCTCTTCTTTGGACACTCATTTTTCTTTTTTTTTTTTTCTTTACAAAACACACATTGGTTTTTCTTTAGTTGGGGACCATCCTTACCTTGGTCTCGTTGTTTTCCTCTAGAGGATTCCAGAGCAGTGGCGAGTGGATTGGCCTGTTTCTTCATGTCCTTGGCTTTTGCTTTTGCTCAGACCATCCATCTTTCTTTGGCTGTGAGGAGTGCATCTAATAAAGTCTGACAATCAGCCCATTTAGGATGGTGGGTAGCAAAAATGTGGGAAAAATGTGCAGTCATGGCATGTGGGTCTGACTGATACACAAAGAGGTTTCATTTCCAATTGTGCAAATCAGAAGCTGGGAGTGGATTACGGACCCCCATCATCTGAGGTGCCCCTTCAGCTGCAGGCACTGGCACCTCATGGAGTGGGTAAAGCTGTCCCAGGGGAGCTAGGTCGAACTGAGCCCCACTTCTAGTGTGAGGCGGGGAGACCAAATTTTTCCCACCTTCTCTAACCCGCTTTACTGCCTTCCCATCCTCATCCTCTTATACCACCAGGGAGGATCACGAATAGGTGCTGAGAGGTGGGGGAATGAGAAGAACATTAACTGGTTCTTCATCCCTTTCTTCATCTTCATCTTTGGCCTGCACTGGAGGGGCTAAAACAGAAGCTTTATCCTTTTTCTCATGCGATAATGTCATAAAACATTCTTCATACAGCCTTTCATCTTGTTAGTTCGAGTACAAAACAGATCAAGCTGCAGAATAGTGTCAGAATCCTGAGAACCATTCATAGGTCATCTGACCCCATCGAGGAGTTGGTACTGAGGCCACACCTGATTACACAAAAATTTTAAGATATCTCTTAGGGAATCCACTCCAAAATAAATCCAGTTAGAAAGAATAAGACCTAGCGGACTCTCGGCTGGAACCTTACTTCCCTGGGTACCCATTTGCATCGGGGAACCTCGCTGGTCTCTCGTCCAACCTCACCATTCTTGGAGGGAGTCTATGAGAACCGACACCTCTGTGACTTTTACAGAGGATTGACCACCCGATGCTCAGTTACCTACTGTGGCCAACAGAAACTTTGTCTATGAGCTTGCTGCTGTGGAGTCCTCCCCTGTCGCTGGACCTCTGGGCCACCACAGGTTGAGAGACCTCCACAAGCTAAGGAGGGGTGCACCTTCTCTCTTCCTGGGTCCTTCCTGGGGCCCAGTCCTTAGGGAGATGGAGCCAGGGCTGGAGTAATTTGAGCCCCTTTCATGTTGGGCGCCAAAACTTGTTATCCAGTTGGGGTCTGTGCCCTGGAGCAGTTAAACCGATGAAACATACTCCAAGCCAGAAAGAGAGACAAAGTTTATTAGGAGGTGACACCAACGGGCAGTCTGGCAGCAACGCAGGCTGTCTTTATGGAGTCCTGAAAAGCAATTTTTACATCAGAGCTTATGTATCATTTTGGCAAGGATTACCTAATGTTTTCAAACATGTAGCCCACAGATGGGCATATGCATCACAAAACAGCTAAAAGAAACTTTATTAAACTAAAGATATGCATGCCAGACATCTGGACTCTAGTCTTTATGTTTGTAACAGGCAAAAAAAAAAAAACTTATATAAAAGTTGCTCAGCTAGTGGAATTGGACTGCCAAGTCCACTCTGACTGAGATAAGGAGCAAGAAAGAAAGTTGCAGACCAAAAGCACGAGACAGCCTTCCTAGCTGCTGTTTTGCAGGCTGAAGGCCATCTCCCAAAAGAACAGAGAAGAGGAGAGAGACCAATGCTGCAAGAGCTGAGAAGGCCCTGTACCACTTTGGAAAGAGATCAGTGCAGCTGGTGGAATTAAAAAAACAAACAAACAAAAAAAACACTTGTAGGTTACTTAGAGTATCATTATGGTGTTAGTTATGTCAGGCTCTCAATTGCCCATTTTGAAAAGGAGAAAACATGTTGTGAGGTATTAAGGTCACAGACTCCCACAAATACAGCTCTCCAGTAGTAGAATGTGAGTTAAACAATGCTGCATCCCTTCTGAACCTAGGCCTCATGAGATCCTGCAGCTCTTGTTCTTGCTGTCCTGAGACTACTGTAGTGTGAAGAAGCCTGGGTTGGCCATCTGTAGAGTAGGTTCAGCCGATAGCCAGAACTTCCAGACATGTGGATTATCCAATGCTAATCTATCTGCCAAATAAGCACATAAGTGATCAGGTGAGAACAACAGAAGACTCTCGCAGTCAACCTACAAAACAATACATGTTGCTGTTTTAAGCCAATAAATTTAGGGGGTGGGAAGGATTGCTATTCAGCAAAAGATAACAATTTTGTAGTAGTGGTTAATCTTATTGAATGCTTACTCCATGCCAGTCCTAGCACTCAGCTTCTCAATTGCATTCTCATTTCATCCTCTCAACAACCCTATCAAGGTTGTACTGTTGTTTTATAGATGAGGAATCTGAAGTACTGAAATGTTAACGAATACACCTAAGGTTACCCAGTAAGTAGAGAAGTCAGTAGTAAAGCACGCGCTTTAACCACTCTGCTGTTATTTTTTTTCTATAAACCTCATTCCTGTGTCCTAGACTATATTGCAATCCATCATTTTAACTTTCTATCTCCTAAATAGCCACCATTTGACTAATTCTCATTAATTTAGAAGAATTTGCTGCTGCCTGCTATAGGCCAGAAACTGTACTGGGATCTAGGAGTGTAAAAGTGAATCACAATGGAATCCTTTTACCTGCAATTTAAGCCAAACACACACACACCCTACCAGAAATAAATGTCAGAAGCATTCAGTGCCAATATAGGGATCTCTGAGTTATTATCAAGAGCTGTTTTACTGAATACTTAACTACTGTCAGGCATTATTCTAAACACTTGGCATCCATTCTCATATCCTCACACCACCTCAAACAGGCATGTTTGTTGTCCTGTTTCTGTCAGCCTGTAGATGAAGAGACTGAGGCTCAGAGAGATGAATAATCTTGCCCAAGGTTACACAGCCAATAAGTGGCAGAGCCAAAACTGACTCCTCAACTCTCTCCTGAAAACTCATTGCCGTCCAGTCAATTCCGACTCATAGTGACCCTAAGGACAGAGTAGAACTGCCCATGTGTAATCTTTGCAGAAGCAGACTGCCACATCTTTCTCCCACGGAAGGCTGATGGGTTCAAACTGCTGACCTTTTGGTTAGCAGCTGAGCACTTAACCATTGTGCCACCAAGGCTCATCGTTTCCAATTGGAACTTACATTCTAATGAGAAAGACAGACAAGAAACAAAATGAATAAATAAACAATGTAAGAGAGAGATAAGTAATATGGAAAAAAAAACTAAAACAAGGTAGGGGAACTGAGAGTGATGGGTACACTTTTGGCTAGATGGTCAGGGAAAGCCTCTCTGAGGAGTTGTAAGTAAGCAGAGACCTGAAGGTAGTGAAGGCTTCAGCCATATGAATATCTGGGTGGTGGTGGTGGGCGGGGGAAGGGGACGGGGAGTTAGAGGTGGGGTTAAAGACCTGGGGTGGGAGCTGTCTTTGCTGGGTTTGAGGAACAGCAGGGAGACCACCGTAGCTGGAGCATGATGAATGAGGGGAAAAGTAGAAAGAGATGAAGTTGGAGAAGGAGGCAGCAGCCCGACCATGCAGGGCTGGATTTTATTCCACGTGCCCTGGGAAGTCATTGGGAAGTGGGGAGCAGGGCAGTGACTGCAGCTGACATAATCCCAGTACATTATAGAAGATTCCCTTTGGCTGCTATGAGAGCAGAAGTGGAAGCAGAGACCAGTTGAGGGCTTGCTCAGTGATCCAAGAGGTAGACAGTGGTGGCTAGGACCAGGGTGATAGCAGTGGAGTGGGTTAGAACAGTCAGATTCCAGACCTTTAGAAAGTAGGTCCCAGAGGAACTGCTGACGGATTGACTGTGAGATGGGAAAGAAAGAGAGGAATCAAGGATGTTGCCAATTTGGCATTTTGTTTTTTAACCTGAGTAACTCCTGAATGCTGGTATTGACCTCTTCCAAGACTGCAAACACTGGTGGAGAAGTTGTTGGGAAGAAGAGTGAATAGAATCAAGAATTCAGTTTTCCACATGTTAAATTCAATATAACTATTAGACATCCATGGAGCCCTGGTGGCTCAGTTGTTAAGAGTTCGGCCACTAATCAAAAGGGTGGAAGTTTGAATCCGCCAGGTGCTCCTTGGAAACCCTTTGGGGCAGTTCTACTGTGTCCTGTAGTGTGGTTATGAGTCAGGATTGACTTCAAGTCAACGGGTTTGGTTTGGCTGGCTTATTAGACATCCATAAGGAGCCCTGATGGTGCAATGGTTAAGCACCCGGCTGCTAACTGAAAGGCTGGCAGTTCAAAACCATCCAGTGGCTCCATAGAAGAAAGATCTGGCAATGTGCTGCTGTAAAAATTACAGCCTAGGAAACCCTGTGGGGGTAGTCCTACTGTGTCACATGGGGTTGCCATGAGTTGAAATCAACTCAATGACACAGAACGACAATGTTGGACATCCATGTCAAACAGGCCAATGGGTATAAAAGGTTAAAAACTAAATGGACGAAACAGGATTAGGGAAATAAAAGTTCTCAGCATATAAGTGGCATTTTAAAGTCATGAGACTGAATAAGATTCATTTGTTCATTCAACAAATATTTATTGAGTTCTTACTTTGTGCTAAGCATTGTTCTAGGCACTGTAGCTGTGGGCAATACACAAGATCCTTACTCTCGTGGAGTTTAGATTCTAATGAGGGAGGAGAGTAATAACAAAAATATGTAGTGTTTCCCCTTGTGTGGAGTCAGTCGTGACTCATAGTGACCATATCGGACAGAGGAGAACTGCCCCATAGAGTTTTTAAGGGTGTAGTCTTTATGGAAGCAGACAGCCATATCTCTCTCCTGTGGAGTGCCACCAGGGCTCCTTATTTATTTATTTACTTTTTTTTAGATGACAATAAATGCTAAGGAGAAAAATAAAGCAGGAGTAGGAGTTAGGGTGGTTGGGAAGGTTGCAGTTTTAACAGGGTGTCCTCACTGAGAAGATGTTATTTGAGCTTAAGTCTTGTAGGGGGTGAGGGCATGAGCCATGCACAGGGATGGATTACTCAATAAGCAAAGTAAGCATGTGCTTGGGGCATCAACAAAACAGGGCACCAGTTGTCCAAAGCAAAGACCCATAGATGCCAAGCAGACAGGCACAAGGAAAAGTGAGTGCCATAGTGGAAGGGAACTGGCAAGGCACTAAATGAAATTGATACCATTTCGTAAATTTTGTATATGATAACAATTATATTTTCCTTTTCAAATCGACTGATCAGGTATAACCTTACATTCAGCTCTCTTTCGTTGACCACATAAGAACATGCTAGCGCCACTATAATCACATGACTTGTGACATATCTCATCCTGCACAAAGTGAACTAAAATACATCTTGAGATTGAGCATAATAACCTTGTATTTGTATCATGTTCTTTGCGATTGCTCTCACTACTGTTGGGTATCAGCAATAGTCCAATGCATTGCACAGACACAGCATGAAAGGACAGAAGGCAAGCGTGTAAGTTTTTAAGTATTATTTTAAGACTAAAAACATTTGTGAAGATCTGCAAAGGGCCCACCAACAAACATCCTGCGATAAGTGAATGAAATTATTTCAGACTGCTTTGTAAGTATTATTTCTTTTGACTATCTCAGACCTGAAGAACAGAAACTACATGTTCCAAATCAAATTTTTTTACTTACTAATTTTCGAATATAAATTTTTGTGTTAACACCCAAATTCAAACGTAAATTTTATTTTGTAAGTTTTACTTTTTTAATAAATTTTATTTATTTTCAGTTTTTCAAATTTATTATGGTAGAATCTAAAAAGTGACATAAATAAAAATATTTTATTGTGTTTTTGGTGAAAATTTACACAGGAAATTAAGTTTGCATTTAATAATTTCTATACATATTTTTTTTTTATACATATTGTTCAGTGACATTGGTTACATTTTTCATAATATATCAGTATTCTTATTATTTCTATTCTGGTTGTTCTGTTTCTACTAATCTAGCTTCCCTGTCTCCCCTTGTCTTCTCATCTTTGATCTAGGATAAATGTTTACTATCTAGTTTCATTTAGATGATTATTTTGAGGAGCACAGTACACATGGATGATATTTATTTTAAGGGCCAATCTGTCATTTGACTGTAAGGTGACCTCTGGGAGTTGTTTGAGTTCCAAGATTAAAAAGTATCTTAAGGTGATAGTCTCAAGGGTTCATCTAGGTTTTATTGGTCCAGTAAGTTTGGCTTTTTTTTTTTTTTTTTTTAGAAATTTGAGATTTGTTCTACATTTTTCTCCCATTCTATCCAGGGCCATCTATTGAGTCCCTGGTCGGAACGGTCGGTAGTGGTAGCTGGGTCCCATCTGGCTCTTCCGGTCTTAAAGTAGTTGATGTTGTTTGTGTAGACTATTGGTTCTGTAGACTAGTTTCTTCTTTGAGTCTTTGGTTTTCTTCTTTTTTGCTCCAGATGAGCAAAGACCAATAGTTGTATCTTAGATGGCCACTCACTGAACTAGGATGTAGAATATTGAAGTGACATAATTTTATATCCAGGTAAAATTAAATGGCAACAACTAAGTGGGGCACAAAAATGAAAGCTTGCAGAAGATAAAAAGAAAAGGATTTGTGAATTCCTAAAGACAATTCCAAAATTAACTTCCTTCTGAAAACAATCAGAAGAGATGTCTTCCATTGAATGCTCGTGTTTAATGGGTGCAAATCATAGTATTAGTACCACTAGTTCTGAACTTACTAATAGCAATATGAATATAACAGAATTTGTTCCAAATTATGCATCCATTCCTTGCTGTAGTAAAAAAATTAATAATGGTGTAGAAAGCAAAATATTTTAGAATCTGAAATTGTCACGTCTGCAGACCCCGTAAATTACAGAAATACAGATCCTGCTTTGTGGAGTAATTTTTCTTCAAATGATGTGAATTATCAGATCAAAAGAGGGCCACATGGTTGTCAACATCACAGTGGGCCATTTGAAAATTTGTGTCAAAAATTTCTGGATGGTAAACACACAGGATTCTGTAGCCAGGATGTATTTCTAGGGTGCAAAGCTAATGGTGAAAATTATAAGGGGGAGTGACTACTGCATTCTCCATCAGGTGGGTCTGTATATTGTTTTGTTTGCAAACTGTTCAGTCCTAAATCATTTAATTCTAGATTTGCTACGGATGGATTTTGCGATTACTGCAACTCAAATGTGCTTGCTAAACATGAAAATACTTCAGTTCAGAGATTGTATGTTGTCACATTTGAACCGAAGACATGGTTTTGGCTTAACTCATGAACTGGAAATATAAATTAATGAAGAAATCAGTATTGGAAAGCAGTTTTTCAACCCATTGTTGCTGTCATTACAACCATTGCTGAATGTGGACTATGTAATCGAAGAAGAAATGAAGTGTTTGAGTCCCTACTAAATGGAAATTTTGGGGGTTTACTTGAACTTGTTGCTCAGTTTGATGCATTTATAGCAGGTCACATATAAAAATATGGTAACACAGTAAAGGACAACCCATTGTATATGTCTAAAACAACATGTGAAGAATTAATAAACTAAGTGAGGAAGTTCAATCAGCTATTTTCAATGAAATAAGTATAGCTCAATATTTCGCTTTGTCTGTTAGATCCCACTCCTGATATTTCTAATACAGATCAGCTAAGTATTGTTTTATGATATGTATCTCCAACGGAAACCCTGGTGGCGTAGTGGTTAAGTCCTACCACTGCTAACCGAAGGGTCAGCAGTTCGAAACCTCCAGGCGCTCCTTGGAGACTCTATGGGGCAGTTCTACTCTGTCCTATAGGGTCGCTATGAGACGGAATCAACTCCACGGCACTGGGTTTTTTTTTTTTTTTTTTTTTATCTCCAACAGATGGAAAACTTGTCCAGAAATATATCACATTTACTAGCTTAAAAAGTCATACTAGTGAAGAAATTGCAAATTAAGCACTTCGCTGTTTATGTAAAGTCAAAAAAATTAATTTTTCTAAGTGCAGAGGCAAGTCCTATGACAAGGCGGCCAATATGTCAGGGTGATATAAAGACATGCAACGGAAAATATTAGAATGTAAGGGATATACCATTGTCATACCTTGTGCTGGGCAGTCACTTAATCTTGTAGGATGCAGTATAGTAGATTGTTGTCCAGAAGCAGTTGATTTTTTTTTCTACTGTTCAGTTACTCTACACATTTTTTGCTGCCTCTGCTCACCAATGGGCAGTTCTTAAAACATATTTAGGAAATGATTGAGTATTAAAATTCTTCCTAATACACACTGTGAAGTGCATGCAATAGCAACAAGTGCAATCCTGGAATCCTACACGCAAATTCTAAGTGCCTTAGAAAATATCGTTGAAGACCAGACACGAAAAGGAAATACCAAAAGTGAAGCTGAAAACATCACCAACAAAATGCAAACACTAGATTATTTATGTTGGTTATGTGGAATAATATATTACAGCATTTTCATTGGACAAGTCAAGCTGTCCAAGATTTAGAAGTAAATTTAAAATCATGAAGGATCTCTACCAGTCATTAACAGAGTATTTACATAATTTAAGAGAAAACTTTGAAGAGTCTGAAAGCACAACAAAAGAAATACTGCCAAATACTCTATCAAACAGCTCACTGTCACAGAAGCATTAGAAAGAAACAAGTGATGGAAGTGCTCTGGAAGTATCAGTTAGTGTCAGAGATCAATTTTTCATAAGCACGTAGCACTCCATCATTGACACACTTGAATCTTACATGAAAAAAGAAGCTCTTTCAAATAGATTTTCCTTCTTAAACAATGTCGGTATACCTACTGAAGAATGCATGAAGGCATCCAAGAAATTAGTGCAGGTTTATCTTGATAACTTAAATAGAAGCCTTTATGGAGAAATGTGACAATTTCATTCTTACATGAGAATTAAGTTTACAGATTCAGAAAAGACAAATTTTACTCATGTAGGCATGCATGGTTCCATAATAGAAGATAAACTACAATGCGTATTTCCTAATGTGGAAACTGCTTTATGCATACTCCTAACTTTAATGATCACAAACTGCACAGGTGTTCTGCCCATTTTCATCCCTAAAGAGACTAAAAAACACTCAGCCTGTAACAGTGATTCAAGAAAGACTTGATTCATTATCCTGTTATGTATGGAAGTAGATATTGTTCGGAAGCTTAATTGTGATGAAATCATTGAAGAATTTATAAGAGCAAAGAATAGAAAGAAATGTTTTTAATTATAACATGTAAAAATCTATGTGAAAATAAAATACAGTAATTTTTTGTAATATTTGTATTCTGATCATTAAATTTTCTTTTGTGGCATCTTTTAATTTGTTCATTTAAAATTATAGCATTTATTATGAAACAAGCATCAAAATTGAAGTATGAGCCATTTAAAGCAAAATTAGTGAAAGTCAATTTTTTGTTGTGGGAGATCAACAGAATTTTACATTGTCGAAATTTTACAGTGATTCATTTTCATTATTGTAGAATATGTGGAATATTCTTTTGTAGCAAATGTAGTATGTAGTAAAAATCTTAGTACCTCAAATCCACTAAAAATTTTATACAGGCATACCTTGGAGACATTGCAGGTTCAGTTCCAGACCACCACAATAAAGTGAATATCATAGTAAAGTGAGTCACATGAATTTTAGGGTTTCCCAGTGCATATAAAAGTTATGTGTACACTATACAGTAGTCTATTGAGTGTGCAATAGCATTATGTCTAAAAAGAAAATGTACATACCTTAATTAAAAAATACTTTATTGCTAAAAAATGCTAACCATCATCTGAGCCTTCAGCAAGTCGTAATCTTTTTTCTGGTGGAGGGTCTTGCCTCAGTGTTGATGGTTGCTGACTGATCAGGGTGGTGGTTGCTGAAGGTTGGAGTGGCTGTGGCAATTTCTTAAAATAAGACGACAGTGAATTTTGCCACATCAATTGATTCTTCCTTTCATGAAAGACTTTTCTGTCGCAGGTGATGGCTGTTTGATAGCATTTTACCCACAGTACTTCTTTCAAAATTGGAGTCAATCCTCTCAAGCCCTGCTGCTGATTTATGTAATATTCTAAATGTTTTCTTGTCATTTCAACAGTTAACACAGTATCTTCACCAGGAGTAGTTTCCATCTCAAGAGACAACTTTCTTTGTTCATCCATAAGAAGCAGTTCCTTATCCATTAATGTTTTATCATGAGGAGATTGCTGCAATTCAGTCACATCTTCAGGCTCCATTTCTAATTCTAGCTCACTTGTTTTTTCCACCACATCTGCAGTTACTTCCTCCACTGAAGTCTTGATCCCTCTAAAACCATCCATGAGGGTTGGGGAAATGCTGGTAGCATAGTGGTTAAGAGCTACGGCTGCTAACTAACAGGTTGGCAGTTCAAATCCACCAGGCAGTGCTTGGAAACTCTATGGGGCAGTTATACTCTGTCTTATAGGGTCGCTATGAGTCAGAATTGACTTGAAGGCAACGGGTTTGGTTTTGGTTTTATGAGGGTTGAAATCAACTTCCAAAATCCTGTTAATGTTGATATTTTGATCTCCTCCCATGAGTCACGAATGTTCTTAATGACATCTAGAATGGTGAATCCTTTCCAGAAGGTTTTCAATTTACTTTGCTCAGATCCATCAGAGGAATCATTATCCATGGTGGCTATAGCCTGGTGAAATTATTATTATTGTGAAATGTATTTCTTAAATAATAAGACTTAAAAGTCAAAATTACTCCTTGATCCATGGGCTGCAGAATGGATGTTGTGTTGGCAGGCATGAAAGCAGCCTTAATCTCCTTGGACACCTCCATCAGAGCTCTTGGATGACCAGGTGCATTGTCAATGAACAGTAATATTTTGAAAGAAATCTTTTTTTTCTGAGCAGTAAGTCTCAACAGTGGTCTTAAAATATTCAGTAAACCATGGTGTAAACAGATGTGCTGTCATCTGGGCTTTGTTGTTCCATTTATAGAGCACAGACAGAGTAGATTTTGCATAATTCTTAAGGGCCCTAGGGTTTTCAGAATGGTAATGAGTATTGTCTTCATCTTAAAGTCACCAACGGCGTTAGCCCGTAACAAGAGAGTCAGCCTGTCCTTTGGAGCCAGGCACTGACTTCTCCTCTCTAGCTATGAAAGTCCTAGATAGCATCTTCTTTCAATATAAGACTGTTTTAACTACATTGAGGAGCCCTAGTGGCACGGTGGTTAAAGAGCTTGGCTGCTAACCAAAAAGTTGCCAGTTTGAATCCCTTGGAAACCCTAAGGGGCAGTTTTGCTCTGTCCTATAAGTTTGCTATGAGTCAGAATCGTCTCGACAGCAACAGTTTTTTTTGATTTGTCTACATGGAGAACCTGTTGTTTAGTGTAGGCACGTTCATCAACGATCTCAGCTAGATGTTCTGGATGACTTGCTGCAGCTGCTAGATCAGCACTTGCTGTCTCACTGTGCACTTTTATGTTACGGAGATGGCTTCTTCCTTAAACCTCATGAACCACCTCTTCTAGCTTCACACTTTTCTCCTGCAGCTTCCTTACCTCTCAGCCTTCACAGAATTGAAGAGAGTTAGGGCCTCGGTCTGTATTAGGCTTTGGCTTAAGGGAGTGTTGTGGCTGGTTTGACCTTCTATCCCGCCCACTAAAACTTTCTCCATATCAGCAGTAAGGCTGTTTCCCTTTCTTATCATTCATGTGTTTACTGGAGTAACACTTTTAATTTCCTTCAGGAACTTTTCCTTTGGATTCACAGCTTGGCTAACTGGTACAAGAGGACTAACTTTCAGCCTGTCTCAGCTTTTGACATACCTTCCTTACTAAGCTTAATCATTTTTAGCTTTTGATTTAAAGTGAGAGACATGCAAGTCTTTCTTTCACATGAACGCTTAGAGGCCATTGTAAGGTTATTAACTGGTCTAATTTTAGGATTGTCATGTCTCAAGACATAGGAAGGCCTGAGGAGAAGGAGAGAGACAGGGGAATGGCCAGTTGGTGGAGCATCAGAACACACATTTGTTGATAAAGTTTACCATCTTATATGGGCGCGGTTCCTGGCACCCCAAAACAATAAAAATAGTAGCATCAAAGATCATGGATCTCAGATCACCATAACAAATATAATAATGAATGAAAACATTTGAAATATTGTGAGAATTACCAAAATGTGAGACACAGACACAAAGTGAGCACATGCTGTTGGAAAAATGGCTCCAATAGACTTGCTGAATGCAGGTTTCACAAACCTTCAATTTGTGAAAAATGCAATGTCTGTGAAGCACAATAAAGCTAACACAGTAAAATAAGGTATGCTTATTTTTTTTTATGTAATCTGGTTCATCTCACTCTGCTAAAATGGCTTATGCCATTTTTGCATTCAATTGCTAATATAGTCACATTTTTAAAAAAGTTACATAATAGATAGCTAACACACACAGACATATGCTTGTATATATATAACGCGCATATCCAATTCAAATGCATGAGCGAGCAGAGGATTATTAGTGCTTAGGGTCCTCACTTGCCTTAATCTGGCCCTGCTGAAAATGATCAACTCTGTGCCCTCAAGGCCTGGTGGTCATTTAATTTAACCTTTGCTACAATCCTTTTTACAATCCTAGGAGGTTGGTATAATTAACACCATTTTATTGGTGCGAAAACTGAGCCTCTGAGACAGTGATTGACTCAGTTGCCTAAGTTTATTGTTAGCAGTTGCTGCCAAGTCAGCTTTGACTCATAGCTACCCTATGCACAACAGAATGAAATGCTGCCTAGTCCTGCATCATCTTCACAATCGTTGGATTGAACAATGTTCTGTTTTGACATAAGGCTTTCATTGGCTGATTTTCGTAAGTAGACCATCAAGCCTTTCTTCTTAGTCTGTCTTGGCCTGGGAGCTCCACTGAAACCTATAAACTATGGATGACCTTGATTGTACTTGAAATACCAGTGGCATAGCTTCCAGCATCTTAGTAACACACAAGCCACTACAGTATGATGAACTGACAGATGGGTGGTGGTGAGATAAGTGTACACTTGGCTACTAACTGAAAGGCCAGAGGTTCAAACTTACCAGCCACTCTGTGGGAGAAAGATGTAGTTGGCTTGCATAAAGATTACAGCCTTGGGAACTATGGGGCAGTTTTACTCTGTCCTATGGGGTCACTATGAGTTAGAATTGACTTGAGGGCAATGGGTTTTATATGCATAGTTTATATATGTTAAATCACTTAATCATCATAAGAACTCTGTGAGGTAGGAACCTTCATTAGATCCTATCTACAGATGAGCAAACTAAAGCACAGAGGTTTCCAGTGGAAGAGCCTTCTCTCTCTCTTTTTTTAATCTTGTTTGTGATTGGGTGCTAACCTAAAGGTTGGCTGTTCAAACCCATCCAGTGACTCCATGGAAGAAAGGCCTGGTGAACTGCTTCTGTAAAGATTACAGCCAAGAAAACCCTATGGAGCAGTTCTACTCTGTAGCACATGGGGTCACCATGAGTCAGAATCAACTCAATGCAATGGGGTTGGTTTTGGGTTTTCTATGCATATGTAACTGACAGTAACAAAGCTTTTAATGTTTCAACAAAAAGTTTAAAGGTCATTCAGCAATCGTTATTTTTCCCATTGATTATTAAGATTACTTTTCATGGTTTCAATTTGCATGGTCATTTTTACAGTCCCACACCTACCATGCAAAGTGAAGACTGTTCATATTTAGTATGCCAGATGGTAATAGTGCTATGACAAAAAATTAATCAGGTTAAGAGGAATTGAAACTCCAGGTGAGAGGGGAAGTTGACATTTTATATAGGGTGATTTACAGAAGGTGCCTTTAAATGATCATACAAAGTGAAGTTTAAGCAGAGACTTGACAAGAGGGAATGAGTGAGCCAGGCAGATAAGTTGGAGAAGAAGCAGAGAAATGACATGATCTGACTCAGGTTACCTAAGAATCATTCTGGCTGCTTCAGGAACAAAGGCTGAAACAGGGAAGCCAATTGGAGGGTAGCAAAGATCCAGGAAGAGATGAAGGTGGTTGGGACCAGGAAGTAGTGGTGGAGCTGAGGTGCACAGATGATGGATATAAATCAGTGGTGTGCTGGAGTGGCTTTTACTAGCTCATGAAAGCTGATTGTTAAATTTTCAATCTGACTGCTAAACTCTTAGTTGCTTGATGTTGGCCATGGTGGGAATACTTACACCACAGAAATTGGCAAATGCTACAGATCTAGCTTTTTCCTTCTTTTCCTTTTGGACAGTCATTGTTAAATATTTTTAAGTCTACCACTGTATGCAATCAGCCCTCCGTATTCGTGGATTGGAAATATTCGAGGTGGTGGCGGGGTGGGGGGGGCGAGACAAAAAGGGAAGTTCCCAAAGCAAAACCTGAATTTGCCACACACTGAGCAGTACACTGAATCCATTTGAATTAAATGATATGTAGGTGTACTCAACTGTCCCTTCTGCCATTTCATAGATCCTCAGTTTCCCTCCAGCACTCCTTTGAGCATTGTTCACCTCACATCTCATTTGTTCGCTGCTTGTGTTGTGTGCACCCTTTGTTTCTGTGAAAAAAATGGCTCCTAAAAAGCAATTAAGTGGTCAGAGCAATCCCTTAAAGTCTAAGTATGAGGCGGTTGAGGAGAGCAAGAGGAAGGACCTTCAGGCTAGTCGGGAATGGCTGACTAGCTCTGTAAAGCAGTACAGCCTCAAGACTTCAAGATCACAGGAAAATTGGCATCTGCTGGTACTCAGGCAGTATCAGCATTCTCAGAAGAGCTCAAGAAACTCATACAAGAGAAAGGCTACCTTCCAGAGCAAGTCTTCAATTGTGATGCAATAGCTGTTTATATAGCATTTACATTATATTAGGTATTATAAGTAATCTAAAGATTACTGTAAGTTTGTCATACTGTGGTGGCTTTTGTGTTGCTGTGATGCTGGAAGCTACGCCACCAGTATTTTAAATACCAGGAGGGACACCTATGGTGGACAGGTTTCAGCAGAGCTTCCAGACTAAGACAGACTAGAAAGATGAACCTGGTAGTCTACTTCTGAAAAAACTGGCCAGGGAAAACCTAATGAGTAGCAGCAGAATATTGTCTGGTATAGTGCTGAAAGATGAGCCCCTTAGGGTGGAAGGCACTCAAATATGACTGGGGAAGAGCTGCCTCCTCAAAGTAGAGTTGACGTTAATGACATGAATGGAGTCTAGCTTTTGGGATCTTCATTTGGTGAGGTGACAACTCAAAATGACAAGAAACAGCTGCAAACATCCACTAATAATCAGAACATGAATGTACGAAGTACGAATCTTGGAAAATTGGAAGTTGTTAAAAATGAAATGGGAGGAGGCAGGGCCAAGATGGCAGAGTAGTCAGATGCATCCGGTAGTCCCTCTTACAACAAAGACCCGAAAAAACAAGTGAATTGATTATATATATGACAAACTAGGAGACCTGAACATCAAAGGAAAAGTTAAGAAATCAGACTGAGTGGCAGGGGGAGGGAGAGATGGTTCAGAAGCAGCAAGGAGTTGCCCGACCTGACTCGGTGGGAACCGGTGCCCTGCAGGCTTGATCCCTGGCATGACTGTGGAAAGGTTGGCAGTAGCATCTGGGATGCAGTTTCCTCGGTGGGACAGAGCGAACAGCATAGAGTCTACTCACACTTCCCAGGATCACTGAAGAACAGTGCTCTTGACAAAAGATAAGTACTTGCATCGAATTTACCTCATGGAACAAAAAGCACCCCTTTTGAAAGAACTCTTTCCCATTTATCTGCTCCCTCCTCCCTCTGCTCCATTCCCTGAACCAGCTTCAGTAGCGGTTGCTTTCACTGGGCCTAAGATAGGTTCTGCTGTGCATCCTGAGCCATTCTCCGGTCATTGGAGATGGAGAAAATTAACAAATGGGGAAAAATATTCAGGTGGTTCCCCTAAGCTAGGAACTCAGGGCAGAAGTGGCACCATTGCCTGGGGACAGACATAAGCAGTCCACACACTTTGAATGCCTTTCACCCCTGCATGGACCTGTGTGCGCTCATTTTAGGAGCTTAGGCCCTTGTTTGCACAGTGCAATGGTGTATGTGCCTGAAGTCTGACTTCAGTTGTTTCAGTTGTGTGATGGAGAGGCGGGTTTTTGACATTTGACAGCACTGTGCCTATTAAGCAGGGCCCTCACCTACCCACATCAGGGGCCTGAAGCCTGGTAGCTCCACCCACACCACCTAGCTACCCGCGATAGGATCCAAGGATAAGTGGTACCTCCCAGTCCTTACAACCAAACGCATTGGGTGCCGTGGTTCAGCTGCAGAGCGCACCCATCTATGTGCTCCAGGGAACAGGGACATGCTTTCCTCAAGACACATTGGGGACAGTTGTCAGCCCCCTGCCTTGCTCAGAGTGTGACCCCCTGCTGCACCCAGATGCCTGTGCTTACACCAATCACCCCTACTCCTCTAAGACTGTAGGTGACAGTCTGTACCATACACTTGGTGACTGAATATCTGGACACCTGGGCTGAATTCATACAAGAAAAGTGAATGGACTCCAGGGATCATGTACCTGGTAACAGCTCTAGCCATCTGGTGACTGGACGTTAGAGTTCCAAAGGTACCAATAATCAAACTAGCTCACTAGAGCAGCCTATTTGGGCATATCAAAACAAAACAAAGCAAGAAGCTAGGACACAGAAAGGAAACATAAAATAAATTAATACAATAACTTATAGATGGCTCGGAGACAACAGTCAACATCAAATCACATAAAGCAGCAGACCATGATCACGTCAACAAGCTCCCCCCCAAAAGAATCAAGGAATCTTCTGGATGAAGAGATATTCCTGGAATTACCAGGGGTAGAATACAAAAGATTAATATACCGAACTCTTCAAGAGATCAGGAAGGAGATCAGGCAAAACACTGAACAAGTCAAGTAGCACACAGATAAATGAGTGGAGGAAATTAAGAAGGTTATTCAAGAGCATAATGACAAATTTAATAGGCTCAAAGAATACATAGAGAGAAAACACAAATTCAGAAGATTAACAATAAAATTTCAGAATCAGACAACTCAATAGAAAATCAGAGGAGCAGAATTGAGGAAATGGAAGTCAGAATTAATGAGATTGAAGATAAAACATGAGGTACCAATACAGTTGAAGAAAAATCAGATAAAAGAATTTTAAAAAATGAAGACACCATAAGAATCATGTGAGACTCAATCAAGAGAAATAAACTACAGGTGATCAGAGTACCAGAATGGGGAAGGAGAACAGAAAATACAGGAGGAATCGTTCAAGATTTGTTGGCAGAAAACTTCCCTGATATTGTGAAAGACAAGAAGATACCTATCCAGGATGCTCATCAAACCCCATACAAGGTAGATCCCAAAAGAAAGTCACCAAGAGATATAATAATCAAACTTGCCAAAACCAAAGATAAAGAGAGAATTTTAAGAGCGGCTAGGGATAAATGAAAAGTCACCTACAAAGGAGAGTCAATTAGAGTAAGCTCGGACTACTCAGCAGAAACCATGTAGGCAAGAAGGCGATGGGATGACATACATAAAACCTTGAAGGAAAACAATTGCCAGCCAAGAATCATATAGCCAGCAAAACTGTCTCTCAAATATGAAGGCGAAATTAGGACATTTCGAGATAAACAGAAGTTTAGGGAATTTGCAAAAACCAAAACAAAACTATAAGAAATACCAAAGGGAGTCCTCTGGTTAGAAAACCAATAACATCAGATAACAACCCAAGGCTAGAACACAGGACAGAGCAACCAGATATCAAACAAGACAGGGAAATCATAAAAATAAATCAAGATAAGAAATGCTCAAAACAGGGAAACAGTGATGTTATTATGTAAAAGATGACAACATTAAATCAATAAAGAGGGCCTAAAAAATGTAGTCATAGATCTTTCATATGGAGAGGAAGTCAAGGTGATATAAAGAGACAAAAGTTTGGCTTAAACTTAGAAAAATAGGGGTAAATATTAAAGTAACCACAAAGGAGGCTAACAATCCTACACATCAAAATAAAATACAAGAAAAACATAAAGACTCAGCAAATACAATATCAACAACAATGAAAGAGGAAAAGACAATTTATAAAGAAAAACTGCTCAGCACAGAAAATTAAGTGGAAAAAAGAAACTGTCAACAACACACAAAAAAGACATCAAACTGACAGCACTAAACTCATAAAAAAAAAATACCTATCCCTAATAATGCTGAATGTAAATGGACTAAATGCACCAAAAGAGACAGAGAGTAGTGGAATAGATTAAAAAACATGGTCCGTCTGTATGCTGCCTACAAGAGACACACCTTAGACTTAAAGACACAAACAAACTAAAACTCAAAGGATGGAAAAAATGTATCAAGCAAACAACAATCAAAAAAGAGCAGGAGCGGTAATACTAATTTCTGACAAAATAGACTTTAAAGTAAAATCCACGACAAAGGATAAAGAAGGACATGAAATAATGATTAAAAAGTCCATATACCGGGAGGATATAACCATAATAAATACTTATGCACCCAATGACAGGGCTTTAAGGTACATAAAACAAACTCTAACAGCATTGAAAAGAGAGATAGACAGCTCCACAATAATAGTAGGAGAGTTCAACGCACCACTTTTGGTGAAAGATGGAACAGCCAGAAAGAAGCTCAGTAAGGACACGGAAGATCTAAATGCCACAATCAACCAACTTGAGCTCATAGACATACAGAACATTCCACCCAGCAGCAGCCAAGCATACTTTCTTTTCCAGGGCACATGGAACATTCTCCAGAATAGACCACATAGTCATAAAGCAAGCCTTAACAGAATCCAAAACATCAAAATATTACAATGCATTTTTTTCTGGCCATAAAGCCATAAAAGTAGAAATCAATAACAAACAGCAGGGAAAAGAAATCAAACACATGGAAACTGAACAAAAACTACTGGGTTATAGAAGAAATTAAGGATGGAATAAAGACATTCATAGAATCCAATGAGAATGAAAACACTTCCTATCAGAACTGGGACACAGCTAAAGGAGTGCTCAGAAGTCAATTTATGGCATTAAATGCACACATCCCAAAAGAAGAAAGGGCCCAAATCAAAGAATTATCCCTACACCTGGAGCAAATAGAGAGCAACAAAAGAAGCCCTTGGGCACCAGAAGAAAGCAAATAAAAATTAGAGCAGAATTAAATGAAATAGAGAACAGAAAAACAATTGAAAGAGTTAACAAGACCAAAAACTGGTCATTTGAAAAGATCAACCAAATTGATAAACCATTGGCAAAACTGACAAAAGCAGGAGACGAAGCAAATAACCCAAATAAGAAATGAGACGGGCAATATCACAACAGACACAACTGAAATTAAAAGAATCATATAAGATTATTATGAAAAATTGTACTCTAACAAATTTGAAAACTTAGAGGAAATGGACAAATTTCTAGAAACACACTACCTACCTAAACTAACACAGAGGTAGAACAACTAAATAAACCTATAACAAAAGAAGAGATGGAAAGGTAATTTAAAAAACTTCCAAGAAAAGCCCTGACCCTGGTGGCTTCACTGGAGAATTCTACCAAACTTTCAGAGAAGAGTTAACACCGCTACTATGAAAAGTATTTCAGAGCATAGAAAAGGACAGAATACTCCCAAACTCGTTCTATGAAGCCAGCATATCCCCCAAATCAGGTAAAGAGACCACAAAAAAACAAACAACAACAACAACAAAAAGCAAGATTACAGACCTATATCCCTCATGAACTTAGATGCAGAAATCCTCTACAAAACTCTAGCCAATAGAATTCAACAATATATCAAAAAAATAATTCACTGTGACCAAGTGGGATTCATTCCAGATATGCAGGGATGATTTAGCATTAGAAAAACAATCAATGTAACCCATCATATAAATAAAGCAAAAGATAAGAACCACATGATCTTATCAATTGATGGAGAAAAGGCATTTGATGAAGTCCAACACCAATTCATGATAAAAACTCTCAGCAAAATAGGAATAGAAGGGAAATTCCTCAACGTAATAATGGGCATTTACACAAAGCTAACAGCCAACATCATCCTAAAGGGAGAGAGTCTGAAATCATTCCCCTTGGGAATGGGAACCAGACAAAGATGCCCTTTATCACCACTCTTATTCAACATTGCGCTGGAGGTCCTAGCCAGAGCAATTAGGCTAGAAAAAGAAAGCGCATCCAAATTGGTAAGAAAGAAGTAAAAGTATCTCTATTTGCAGATGACATGATCTTATACATGGAGAACCCTAAAGAATCCTCAAGAAAACTACCAAGACTAATAGAAGAGTTCAGCAGAGTATCAGGATACAAGATTAACATACAAAAATCAGTTGGATTCCTCTACATCAACAAAAAGAACATTGAGGAGGAAATCACCAAATCAATACCATTTACAGTAGCCTCCAAGAAGATAAAATACTTAGGAGTAAACCTAACCAGAGACATAAAAGACCTATACAAAGAAAACTATAAGACATTACTGCAAGAAACCAAAAAAGACCTACAGAAGTGGAAAAACATACCTTGCTCATGGATAGGAAGAGTCAACATTGTAAAAATGTCTATTCTACCCAAAGTGATCTATAGGTGCAATCCCGATCCAAATTCCTATGACATTTTTTTTAATGAAATGAAGAAAGAAATCACCAACTTCATATGGAAGGGAAAGAGGCCCCAGATAAGTAAAGCATTACTGAAAAAGAACAAAGTGGGAGGCCTCACACTACCTGATTTTAGAACCTATTATACCGCCACGGTAGTGAAAACAGCCTGGTACTGGTACAACCACAGGTGCATTGACCAGTGGAACAGAATTGAGAATCCAGATGTAAATTCATCCACATATGAGCAGCTGATATGTGATGAAGACCCAAAGTCTGTTGAATGGGCAAAAGACAGTGTCTTTAACAAACGATGCTGGCATAACCAGGTATCCATCTGCAAAAAAATGAAACAAGACCCATACCTCACACCATGCACAAAAACTATCTAAAAATGGATCAAAGACCTAAAAATAAAATCTAAAATGATAAAGATCATGGAAGAAAAAATAGGGACAATGCTAAGAGCCCTAATACATTGCCTAAAAAGTATATAAAAAATTACTAACAATACACAAACACCAGAAGAGAAACTAGATAACTGGGAGCTCCTAAAAATCAAACACTTATGCTCATCCAAAGACTTCACCAAAAGAGTAAAAAGATTACCTACAGACTGGGAAAAAGTTTTTGGCTACAATGAATCCAATCAGTGTTGATCTCTAAAATCTACATGATACTGCAACAACTCAACAACAAAAAGACAACCCAATTAGAAAATGGGCAAAGAATATGAACAGGCACTTCACTAAGAAGACATTCAGTAGCTAACAGATACACGAGGAAATGCTCGCGATCATTATCCGTTAGAGAACTGCAAATCAAAATTACAATGAGATACCATTTCACCCCAACAAGTCTGGCATTAATCCAAAAAAACATAAAATAATAAATGTTGGGGAGGTTGTGGAGAGACTGGAACGCTTACTGCTGGTGGGGGTGTAAAATGGTACAATGACTTTGGTAATTGATTTGGTGCTTCCTTAAAAAGCTAGAAATAGAACTACCGTAGGATACAGCAATCCCACTCCTTGGAATATATCCTAGAGAAATAAGTGCCCTCACACGAACAGGTATATGCTCGCCCATGTTCAGTGCAGCACTGTTTACAATAGCAAAAAGATGGAAGCAACCAAGATGCCCATCAATGGATGAATGGATAAACAAATTATGGTATATTTGCATAATGGAATACTATGCAATGAAGAACAACGATGAATCTGTGAAACATTTCATAACATGGAAGAATCTGGAAGGCATTATGCTGAGTGAAGCTAGTCAGTTGCAAAAGGACAAATATTGTATGAGATCACTATTATAAGAACTCAAGAAAAAGTTTAAACACAGAAGAAAATACTCTTTGATGGCTATAAGGATGGGGAGGGAGGGAGACGGGTATTCACTAATTAGACAGTAGTTAAGATCTATTTTAGGTGAAGGTAAAGACAACACAATACAGGTGGAGGTCAGCACACCTGGACTATGACAAAAGCAAAGAAGTTTTCTGAATACAACCAGATGCTTCAAAGGCCAGAGTAGCAGGGACCGGAATCTGGGGACCATTGTTTCAGAGGACATCTAGGTCAACTGGCATAACAAAATGTATTAAGAAAACTTTGTGCATCTCCCTTTGGTGTGTGGCATCTGGGGTCTTAAATGCTAGCAAGCAGCCACCTAAGATGCATTAGTTGGTCTCAACCCACCTGGAACAATGGAGAATGAAGAACACCAAAGACATGAAGAAAATATTAGCCCAAGAGACAGAAAGGGCCACATAAACCAGAGGCTTCATCAGCCTGAGACTAGAAGAACTAGATGGAGCCTAGCTACCACTGATCACTGCCTTGACAGGGAACACAACAGAGAGTGATGGAGTGGGAGAACAGTGGGATGCAAGCCTCATGGTCATGGCCCCCGGATCCTCTGTTACCCCAAGACTGGAACTATTCCTGATGCCAACTCTTCAGTCAGGGATTGGACTGGACTATAAGACAGAAAATGATACTGGTCAGGAGTGAGCTTCTTAGTTCAAGTAGACACATGAGACTATGTGGGCATCTCCTGTCTGGAGGTGAGATGAGAAGGCAGAGAGGGACAGGAACTGGTTGAACGGACACAGGGATTACAGGGTAGAGAGGAGTATGCTGTCACATTAGGAGGAGAGCAGCTCGGGTTACATAGCAAGGTGTGTATAAGTTCTTGTGTGAGAGACTGACTTGATTTGTAAACTTTCACTTAAAGCACAATTTTTTAAAAAATGAAATGAAACTCATAAAGATCGATATCCTAGGCGTTAGTGAGCTGAAATGGGCTGGTATTGGCCATTTTGAATCAGAAATCCTGGGTGTCTTGGTTATCTAGTGCTGCTATAACAGAAATACCACAAGTGGATGGCTTTAACAAAAGGTTTATTCTTTCATAGTCCAGTAGGCTAGACGTCTGAATTCAGGGCACCGGCTCCAGGGGAAGGCTTTCTCTCTCTGTCAGTTCTGGAGGAAGGTCTTTGCCATCCCTTGGTCTGGGAGCATCTCAGCACAGGAACCTCAGGTCCAAAGGATGTGCTCTGCTCCCGGGGATGCTTTCTTTGTGGTATGAGGTCCCCATATTTTTCTGCTTGCTTCTCTCTTTTATATCTCAAAAGAGATTGGCTTAAGACACTGTCTAATCTTGTAGATCTCATCAATATAACTGCCACTACTCCATCTCATTACATCATAATGATAGGATTTACAACAAATAGGGAAATCACATCAGATGATCTAGTGGTAGACAATCATACAATACTGGGAATCATGACCTAACCAAGTTGACAGATATTTTTGGGGGGCACAATTCAATCCATGACAATGACTATTATTCAGATTTATGCATCAACTACTAATGGGAAAGATGAAGAAGATTGAAGATTTTTACCACTTTTGCAGTCTGAAATTCATCAAACATGGAATCAAGATGCATTGATAATTACTGGTGATTGGAGTGTGAAAGTTGGAAACAAAGAAGGGGGAATGGTAGTCAGAAAATATGGCCTTGGTTATAGAAATGGTGCTGGAGATTGTGTGAAGGAATTTTGGAAGACTTTTTTTTTAAGGACTTATTCATTGCAAATATCTTTTTCAGCAACATTAAGAGCAACTATACACATGGACCTCACCTTATGGAATACACTGGAATCAGATTGACTACATCTGTGGAAAGAGATGATGGAGAAGCTCAATATCATCGGTCAGAACAAGGCCAGGGTCTGACTGCAGAACAGACCATCAATTGCTCATGTGCAAGTTCAAGCTGAAGCTGAAGAAAATTAGAGCATGTCCACGAGAGCCAAAATATGACCTTGAATATATTCCACTTGAATTTAGAGACCATCTCAAGAATAGATTCGGTGCACTGAACACTAATGACTGAAGACCAGAAGAGTTGTGAGAGGATATAGAAGGATAGATTATTGCACCTGGGCCCTCTCACAACTAGAAAGAAGACACAATGCCTAGTGGGCCTCTTTGGATTTTGGAGGCAACATATTCCTCATTTGGGTGTGCTACTCTGGCCTATTTATCAAGTGACTTGAAAAGATGCTAGTTATGAATGGGACCCAGAACAAATGAAGGCTCTGCAGCAGGTTCAGGCTCCTGTGTAAGCCACTCTGCCACTTGAGTCATATGATCCAGCCGATCCAATGGTGCTTGAAGTGTTAAATGCTAGCAAGCAGCCACCTAAGATGCATTAGTTGGTCTCAACCCATCTGGAACAATGGAGAATGAAGAACACCAAAGACGCGAAGAAAATATTAGCCCAAGAGACAGAAAGGGTCTCATACAATATTTGTCCTTTTGCAACTGACTAGCTTCACTCAGCATAATGCCTTCCAGATTCTTCCATGTTATGAAATGTTTCACAGATTGATCATTGTTCTTCATTGCATAGTATTCCATTATGTAAGTATACCATAATTTGTTTATCCATTCATATGTTTACAGATGGCTCTGTGCAGTATGCAGGCACCACTCAAAAGGGGACAGCAGCAGCACTGTGGTCCCTTTTTGGGACCTCCCTGAAGGACAGTGGTGAAGGGAAACCCTCCCAATGGGCAGAACTTTGAGCAGTGCACCTGGTTGTTCACTTTGCTTGGAAGAAGATAAGGCCAGATGTACAATTGTATACTGATTCATGGGCCATGACCAATGCAATCCCAAACTTGGAAGGAACATGATTGGAAAATTAGAGACATGGAGGTATGGGGAAGAGATATATGGATAGACCTCTCTGAATGGGTCAAAGAAGTGAAGATATTTGTGTCCCATGTGAATGCTCACCAAAGGATGACCTCGAGAGAGGAGAATTTTAACAATCAAGTGGATAAGATGATGTGTTCTGTGGAAAGCAGTCATCCTCTTTCCCCAGCCACTCCTGTCATTGCTCAATAGGCTCATGAACAAAGTGGCCATGGTCACAGGGATAGAGGTTATGCATGGGCTCAACAGCATGGACTTCCATTCACCAAGGCTTACTTGGCCACAGCCACTGCTGAGTGCCCCATCTGCCAGCAGCAGAGACCAACTCTGAGTCCCCTATATGGCACCATCTCTCAAGGTGATCAGCCAGCAACCTGGTGGCAAGTTGATTATATTGGACCATTTCCATCATGAAAAGGGCAGAGTTGTTCTTACTGGAATAGACACTCTGGATATGGATTTGCCTTCCCTGCACACAATACTTTTGCCCAAACTACCATCTGTGAACTTACAGAATGCCTTATCCACTGTCATGGTATCCCACACAGCATTGCCTTGGAACTAGGGACTCACTTCACAGCAAATAAAATGCGGTGGTGGGCCCATGCTCGTGAAATTCACTGGTCTTACCATGTTCCCCATCATCCTGAAGCAACTGGCTTGATAGAATGATGGAATGGACTTCTAAAGACACAATTATGGCACAGGTAGGTGGCAATACCTTGCAGGGTTGGGGCAATGTTCTTGAGGAGGCTGTATATTCTCTAAACCAGTGTCCAATATATGGTGCTGTTTCTCCCATAGCTGGGATTCATGGGTCCAGGAATTAAGGGGTGGAAATGGGAGTGGCACTACCACTATTACCCCTAGTGATCCACTTACAAAATTTTTGCTTCCTGTGCTGGTGACCCTATGATCTGTGGGTCTAGAGGTCTTAGTTCCAAAGGGAGGAACGCTCCCATCTGGAGACACACCTGTGATTCTATTGAATTGGAAGTTAAGAACGCCACCTGGCCACTTTGGATCCTTATGCCTGGTTCAACAGGCATAGAAGGAATTACCATATTGGCTGATGTGATTGATCCTGATTACCAGTAGGAAATCAGATTGATATTACATAAAGGAGGTAAAGAAGAGTATGTCTGGAATGCAGATGCCATAGGATGTCTCTTAGTACTACCATGCCCTGTGATTAAAGTCAATGGAAAACTACAGCAACCCAATTCTGACATTACTACTAATGGCCCTGACCCTTCAGGAATGAAAGTTTGGGTCATCCCACCAGGCAAAGAACCACAATCAGCTGAGGTGCTTGCTGAGGGCAAAGAGAATATGGAATGGGTGGTTGGAGATGGTAGTTCTAAATATGAGTTACAACCACATGACCAGTTGCAGAAATGAGGACTGTAATTGTTATGAGTATTTCTGCCTTGTGTGTGTGTATCAAATATTTTTGTTTTTTTCACTTATAAAATATAAAATGTAAACAGGGTTAGTGTGTTTCAGCTGTATGTGTGTTTTATCATGTTAGGCTCAAGTATGACTTTATAATTGTCTTTATTCAGAGATTATGTATGGTTTAAGGAGATGTGTACAGGTATCAAGTTGTCAAGGGGTGCACTGAAATTGTTAACATTGTGTGTCAACTTGGCTGGGCCATGATTCTCAGTGGTTTGGCAGTTATGATGTAGTTTGGCAGTCTTTTGATGATGAGATGATCACTTCCATGATGAGATCTGATATAATGTGGTCACCTCCTTGATGGGATCTTCTGTGAGTAGCCAATCAGTTGAAAGGAAGTTTCTTTGGGGATGTGTCCTGCATCAAATATAAGTAGACTCTCTGGCAAGGTTCACAGGCTTTTGCTTGCTCTGAATCCTGCAGCTGGCTCCTGTTCACCTGACCTCCGGATCTTGAGACTTGAGCTAGCAGCTTACCTGCGGTCTTGCTTGCCCATTTTGGGATTCATTGGTCTTCACAGTTTGTGAGCAAGAGCCCTGCTGTCTGACCTGCCAATCTTGGGTTCCCCAGCCCCTTGGGCTACATGAATCAAGAGAAGCCTCCAGCTTGACCTACGGATTTGGGACGTTCCAGCTTCTACAACTGTGTGAGCCATTTCCCTGATACAAATCTCTTTATGTAGATATTTATATGCTTCACTGATTTTGCTTCTCTAGAGAACCCAGCCTAAGACAACTTGCATATATGATTTATAAAGAACTGCTTTGAGAGTCTATACTAAACTAACTGCAGTTTTTAAAACTTATTTTGTGATATTGTAGATACAAATGCAGTTGTAAGAAATAATAGATCTTGTGAACTTGTACTCAAGTTTCTTCAAAAGTAACATCTTGCCAAACTACAGTACAATATCACAATCAGAATATAATTCACTGGTCCTCTTCAGATTTACTCAGTTTTATTTGCACTCATTTGTGATTGTATGTGGGTGTGTGTATTTCATTCTGTGCAATTTCATCACAAGTGTACTACGATCAAAATATAGAACAGTCTATAGACACAAGAACCTTCGGGTTGCCCTTTTATAACCACACCCACTTCCCCCCTCCTCTGTCCTTTTGTCGTTGTTAGCTTTGACTCATGGTGACCCCACATATGCAGAGGAGAACTGCTCCATAGGGTTTTCAAGGCTGTGAAATTTTGGAAGCAGATCACTGGATGTGTCTTCTGAGGTGCCTCTGGGAGGGTTCAAACTACAAACCTTTAGGCTAGTAGTCGAGTACTTAGCCATTCGTGCCACCAAGGAACCTGTCCTCCATTTCTGTAATTTTGTCATTTCAAGAATGTTATAGAAAGGAAATATTAAGTATGTAACCTTTAGTGATTGGATTTCTTCACTCTTAATAATTCCACAAAGATCCATCCAAGTTGTTCCATGTCTTAACAGTTTGTTGTTTTTTATTGCTGAGTAGTATTACGTAATATAGAAAAAAAAAAAAACCCATTGCCTTCATAATATGGAGGTACCATAGATTATCTAGTCATCTGTTGAAAGACGTCTGGGTTGTTTCCAGCTGCTGGCTGTTATGAGTAAAGACACTATAAATGTTTGTATACAGGTTTTTATGTGAACATAAGTTTTCATTTCTCTGGGATAAATGCCCAGGAGTATAATAGCTGTGTCATATAGTAGCTGCGTGTGTTTAATTTTTAAGGAGCTGCTAACTTGTTTTCCAGAGTGGCTTTATCATTTTACATTCTCATCAGCAATGTCTGCGTGATGCAGTTTCTCAAAAGTCTTGTATTTGGTGTTACCGTGTTTATTTTAGCCATTCCAGTGGGTGTGTAGTGATATCTCACCGTGGTTAATTTGCATTTCCCTAAGGGCTAGTGATGTTGAATATCTGTTCATGTATTTAAATCCTATCTGTATTTCTTATACGATGAAATACCTTTTTCATGCTTTTTGTCCATTTTCTAATTGGATTTCTTTTCTTTCTTTTTTTTTACTCTTAAGTTTTGAGAGCTCTTTATATTTTTGAGATACAAATCATTTGTTGGATAATTGGTCTGCAATTTTTTTCTCCAGTCCATAACTTGTATTTTTATCTGATTAACAAGGTCTTTTGCAGAACTAAAGTTGTTAATTTTGATGAAGACCAGTTTATCAGCTTTTTTCTTTATGGACTGTTATATACCTAAACTGCAATTTAGACTGAAGCTCATTTTTTTGCATATGGTTGTCCAATCATGCCAGAATCATTTGTTGAAATCTCTAATCTTCTTCCATTGAATTGGTTTTGCACATTTGTAATGAAGCAGTTGGCATATTTGTGTGACTCTACTTGTGGGTTCTCTATTCTGTACCATTGATCTATGTTTCTATCCCACTGTGAACACCACATTGTCTTATTGCTTGTATTTTGATAGGAACTGCATAAAACATATAGATCAGTTTGGGGAAAATGAACATCTTTAGTATGTTAAAAACACAGTATATCTTTCCGTTTATTTAAATCTTCTTTGTTTTGTTTCATCAGCATTTTGTAATTTTCACCACTCAAATCCTATACATTTTTTAGGATTAAGTTAGTTCCTAACTATTTCATTTTCTTTGGAGCAATTGTAAATGGTATTGTTTTTCACATGTTTGTTTTTAATATATAGAAATGCATTTGATATTTGTATGTTCATCTTGTACTGTGCCAGCTTGCTTATCTCACTTATTGGCTCTAGAGACTTTTTAATAGATTCCTTGAAATTTTCAGTGTAGACAATTATGTTATCTGCAAATAGAGACAGTTTTATTTCTTCCTTTCTAATCTATATGGGAGAAATGATGCAGCGGTTAACAGTTTGACCGCTAACCAAAAGGTCAGCAGTTATAATCTACCAGTTGCTCCTTGGAAATGCTATGGGGCAGTTCTACTCTGTCCTATAGGCTTGCCATAGAGTCACTATGAGTTGGAATTGACTCAAAGGCAACAGGTTTGGTTTTTAAATCTATATCAGTTTTATTTCTTTTTTCTTGCGTCATTGCAGTGGCTGGGACTTCCAGCACTATATTGAATAAGAGTCCTGAGAATGGACTTCTTTGTCTTGTTCCCAGTCTTAGGGGGAAAGCATTGAGTCTTTCACCATTAAGTATGATGTTAGCTGTAGGATTTTCGTAGATGCTCTTTTTCAAATTGAGGAAGTTCTCCTCTATTCCTAGTTTGTTGAGAGTTTTTTTAATCATGAATGGGTGATGAATTTTGTAAAATTCTTTATCTGCTTTAATTGATGTGATCATATATATATATTAATTTAGCCTGTTGATTTGGAAGATTACAATGACTGATTTTCACATGTTGAAATACCCTTGCATGCCTGGGTTAAATTCCGCTTGGTCATGGTATAGAATTCTTTTTATACTGCTTGATTTGATTTGCTAATATTTTATTAAGGATTTTTGCATCTAAGTTCATGAGATATATTGGTCTGTAGTTTTCTGTTCTCTTTTGGATTCTTTGTCTGATTTTTGTCTCAAGATAATACTGACCTCATGAGTTTAGAAGTGTTTTCTCCTTTTCTATTTTCTGGAAGAGACTGGGTCAAATTGGTATTCTTTAATTTTTTTGTAAAATTCTCCAGTTGCACTGGATGTCTAATAGTTTTTACTCTTCCTCAAACATCCTCCTTCCTCATACTTAGATAATGTTCTTGCTTCCTATTTCATCTGGTCTGAATCCCTGAAGTTGTGCACTGTGGCAACTGGGACTCAACACCTCTGCCAAACGCAGACCAATGGACTTGGGGAAGAGAAAACACAGGCTTATTCAGCTTTTGTAGTGAGCAGAGGCAGAACTGGGAAGACGCAGTAAGTAGCCTATAGGGGAGCCTATGGGGCTTAGCCCTGTCATTGACCTGGACAGACTTCTATACTGACCCCCTCTGGCAAAGTGATCTGTGAGCACTCAAGCCTCTGCAACATTTTAACATAGAATATTTATGGGTGAAGGCGTTGTGGATTATTTCCTTGGTGTGTAATTTCACATTTTCAAACATTTTTCTACATTGTACAAGTAGCATTTGGGTGGTACATACAGTTAAGCACTCAACTACTAGCCAAAAGTTCATGGTTCAAACCCACTCAGAGGTGCCTGGTGATATGCATCTGAATGGTCGCTGCCTTGAAAACCCTATGGAGGAGCTCTACTCTGCACACATGGAGTCATTTGCCATGAGTCAGAATCAACTAGAAAGGAACTAACAACAACAAAGACAATTAATTTAAAAGACGTATCTTCTGTTCCCAGGAAGCTCTGATATAATGTGATAGCTGGGGTCAGGGACTGGGGGACAGGAGCTGTAATATACGCTGTGTGCTGTGCTCAACGCTGTAACCAAGGGGATGTGTCCATAATTGAATAAGGGAACATGGAACAGACATAGACATGAAAGATTTTGCAATGTGGGAGACATCCCAGTCTGAGTCCCTTAATTCTGCCTTTCTGGAAAGGGGTTAGATTTCCAGTAATAAGCCTAGGACAATAGGTGAGAAGAACACACTAAAGGGGCAGGGGGCTCCCCACACACACAGCCTGAGGCCCGCACTTACCTATGAGTCCCAGCAACAGAGGCAGCAGAGGTGGATGGGGCGGGGAGTTAGGGATGGACATCATGGTGGCCTCAGGAGTCTGCTCTGTCTGCCCTGGAAAGGCCCGGGACTCTGTGCTCTGAGGAGACAGTATAGTTTCTGCCTTTATGATGTCAGAGGAAGGGGATTGTGATGAGTGGTGAGCCCATGGGACTGTGTCGCATTTTCATTCATGATTATAAAATTAGACAGACAAGGTTCCTACAAACTGAGAAGTTGCTGAGGAAAGTGTCTTGGGGGCTGGAACAGAGGTCTCAACACCTACAGACTTGTGTTCCTCCCAGAGGCTCTTCCCATTTCATGGCTTCTTTCCAATCCCACAACCCTTGCTTATCCAGAAGCTCCAGAGACATGGGCTGGGCCAAGGGCTTCTAGAATCTTCTGATAGACAAATGCTGGTCCAGCTTTTACATGAGCCCAACATCTGGGCCTCAGTGACCTACACATCTGGAGGGAGGATGATGGACCTCTGGACCTCACCTTCCTGGGGATAGAGCTAGACTCTATAAGGACTCTTTCCTCTACCCTTTATGTGCTACCATTCTACCCTTCCTCCTACCCCAAGGAGTCTTCATATGTTCCACTGAACTCTAAGAGGTGTCTGAGGTAAAAAGTGAGCCCAAAACAATGTTTGCAGTAGGCACGCAGCTTTGCCCTGAATCCCTGCATACAAGATAGGGATCCATCTCCATTCTTCGTCATGCATAGGAACTGGGTTTGGTTGGGAAAGAGTTACATTTCTGGATATAGTGATGATTCCCGCTGTAGAAGATGGAGGAGGCCAATGGGAAAAGTGGGACTGTAGGGAACACTCTCCAGGAAGGAAAGCAACACACCTAGAGACACACCTAGGAAAGTATGGGGTGACTTCCCTGTCTCTGCCTGGGTCTGGGGCTAGTTTGGGAGAAGGGAGTGGAGGAGCCAGAGAAACATTCCAAGAAAGAGGGAGGAATCAGGATGTTGGCTTCCTTCTCTCTCACCTTTGGAATGGGCTCTACTCAAGCACAAAGGTGGTGTCCAGGGACTCTCAGACTACACTCAGTTGTTGACCTTTTAATGTCCAAGCATCCATAGCCAGGTGCTGGTTGCTGTGATTGGTTCCCCACTGCCTCCTCCTGAGGGACAAACTGGACATCAAAGCCAGGAGAGGTGTTAGTACAAGAGGAAAAGGCAGAGCAGGACATAAACACTCTCGATGAGCTGACAAGGCTCTCTCTCCCTTGTGATGTCAGTACTTCATTCCGTTGTTCTGAAATGGTGAACTTCACACTAGGAGACTCATCCATGGCTCCTGCCAAGAACTGGACAGAAACTTACTTCCAGGTTCCATCATTCTACCCTTCTTCCCGCCCCAAGGAGTCTTTTCACTTTCCATTGGACTTTAAGCTCTTTGGAGGGTGGGTAGTTAGTGGTATAATGGTCAAGAGCACTGACTTTGAAACCACATACAATCCAGGTTCAAATCCTGAATCTACCTCTTAGTAGAATGAACAAATCTGTTTTGGAAGAAGTACAACCAGAATGCTCTTTAGAAGCAAGGATGGCAAGACTGCATCTTACATACTTTGGACACGTTGTCAGGAGGGATCTGTCCCTGGAAAAGGACATCATGCTTGGTAAAGTACAGGGTCAGCAGAAAAGAGGCCTTCAACGAGATGGATTGACACAGTGGCTGCAACAATGGGCTCAAGCATAACGACGATTGTGACCATGGCACAGAATCGGGCAGTGTTTCGTTCTGTGGTACATAGGGTGGCTATGAGTCGGAACTGACTCGATGGCACCTAACAACAACAACAACACCTCTTAGTAGCTGAGTAATCTTGAGCCCATCATGTAGACCCGTGTATCAAACAACTTTCTTGATATTTTCATTTCCATCCCTCAGATATCCAAAACTGAGTTCATGATCTACACTCCCATTCTTTTCTCCCAAGAGGCAGTGTTATTTTCATTATATTGTATTTAGAGTACATACTGTAACCATGACTTAGAACCATTGATGTGGACTTTGATCATCTGGATGGGGTAGTGTTTGTCAGGTTCCTCTATTGCAAAATTACACCCCCCCACCCCAATCCGTTCTGTACTCTTTAGAAGGCAAGCATGGCCAACACTTAAGGAGTGGTAGTTACGTGCCTTCTCCTTTAGAGTGGAGCATCTACATAAATGTTTGTATATATTTGGATATGATATTTGTCTTTTGTCACCAATTTATTAGTTTATTCAGTCATTTATTTATATCAGTATGGACTCATGGGTATTTATTATATACTTTGGGATATATGCCTATCCTAATTTATTTATTTTGTTGCATATATGTTTCCAGTGTTAGCTATTGGGAACTCTTTTAGTTGGTTCTTGTGTCCGCTTTGAAATACCTCAATCACTGTGGGTTTTTTCTTTTTGTTGCTGTTGTTTTTTTTTTTTTTAATTTTTTTGAGCACTTCCTTACTTCCTGAAGGATGTTGGATTTTTGATGAAATTTCTTAAACACAAAGAAGAGAGCTGTCTTTAAAGAAATGGATTTAGAATACAAGAGCCAGGTGACTGAATGGAAAAAAGTTCTATTTTGAAATACAGCACTAATGTAAACTTACGCCTTGAATGAAATATATTATTCATTTATGTATTAAAAAATTTTTGAGGTCCTATTATATGGCAGTCACTGTTTTGGCCACTGAGAATACAGATCGTCCCTTCCCTGTTTGAACTTACATTCTATTTGAGGAAGACAGACAATAAACAAATACAGGAATTTCTTCCTTGACATGCATGAAGTTTGAGGAGAAGAGTTTAGTTAAATAACTCCAGGCTACCAACAACAGGGTTTCAATTCAAGTACATGATAAATTCACTGTAATTGCATAAAGTATATAAACTTCGTGACTGGCTCTTCAGTCCACAGATCACTACATAAATAATAGTAGCTCATCATGATAATGCATGTGAAAGCCGGACAATGAATAAGGAAGACCGAAGAAGAGTTGATGCCTTTGAATTGTGGTGTTGGCGAAGAATATTGAATATACCATGGACTGCCAAAAGAACCAACAAATCTGTCTTGGAAGAAGTGCTGCCAGAATGCTCCTTAGAGGCAAGGATGGCGAAACTGCGTCTTACACACTTTGGACATGCTGTCAGGAGGGATCAGTCCCTGGAGAAGGACATTATGCTTGGTGGAGTACAGGGTCAACGGAAAAGAGGAAGACCCTCAACGAGGTGGATTGACACAGTGGCTGCAACAATGAGCTCAAGCATAACAACGATTGTAAGGATGGCGCAGGACCAGGCAGTGTTTCGTTCTGTTGTGGGTAGGGTCGCTATGAGTCGGAACCGACTCGATGGCACTTAACAACAACAACAACATCATCACAAGTGACCAATCACGTCATTTCTTCCAAAGTCTGTTGGTGATTGATTTGTGAGTCTTCAGTTTATGCACAGACAGCAAAGCATGGAGATCTGTTGCCTCCTTATCTCCCAGTGATGTACCTACATGATATTTTACAAAAATGAATTATTGAAAGAGGAATTTGGCCAACAAAGATTAGGGTGTAAGAAGAAAGGAAATGTGATAGTGCTGGAAGTGAAATTAAAATCTAACATACAAGGAATTATAGGAGAAACAGTTGACCATGGAAATGTTGACATGACTGCTGTTGGATAGACTGTAGATATGCAGCTATAGGGACTTAGTGAGGGCAAGTGTATCAACATAAATGAGGAAAGTGGTAGTGACAAAAAAGATGAAGATGTCCCAGAGGAAGTGACATCAGCAAAGGCTCCACATTAAAGGAACTGTTGGAGAGATTTTACAACATTGGAAGTGCAAAGGATAAAATGTTGAAAGTGGATCCAAACTTAGAAAGGAGTATGATAACTCAGCAAGGCAGGAGCAAGATGCTTGCTCTGAATTTTAAGTTATACAAGCATTCTTCAAACTATTCTTGGTAAAAAAAAAAATTTTTTTTTTAGCCAAAACTGAAACACTTCAACTGCCAGTGTTTCTGATGTTTTAAATTAAAAATAAATAAATAAAATTTTTTTTGTTTTAAATTACAGTGTACTAAATACATATTCTTTTCACTATTTTTTTCATTTCTGTATATCTGGGTGGCACAAGTGCTTTGTGATCAGCTGCTAACCTAAAGATTGGCTGTTTGAAACTGCCTAGTGACTTGGTGAAAGAAAGGCCTGGTGAACTGCTTCTGTAAAGATTTCAGCCAGGAAAACCCTACGGAACAGTACTACTTTTTTAATTCATTTACTGTGCCTTAGGTGAAAGTTTAGAAATTAAGCCAGTCTCTCATACAAAAAGTTATACACACCTTGCTGTGTACTCCTAGCTGCTCTCCTCTTAATGAGACAGCACATTCCTCCTCTCCACCCTGTATTCCCCACGTCCATTCAACCAGTTCCTGTCCTCCTCTTCTCATCTCACCACCAGACAGGAGTCACCCACATAGTCTCGTGTCTACTTCAGCCACGAAGTTCACTCCTCACCTGCATCATTGTCTATCTTATAGTTCAGGCCAATCCCTATCTGTAGAGTTGGTTTTGGGAATGGTTCGAATCTTGGGCTATCAAAGGGTCTGGGGACCATGACCATGAGGGTCCCTTTGGTCTCAGACCATTAAGCCAGGTCTTTTTATGAGAATTTGAGATCTGCATCCCACTGTTCTCCTGCTCCATCAGGGATTCTCTGTTGTGTTCCCTGTCAGGGCAGTGATCTGTGGTAGCTAGGCACCATCTAGTTCTTCTGGTCTCAGGCTGATGGAGTCTTTGGTTTATGTGGCCCTTTCTGTCTCTTGGGCTCATATTTTCCTTGTGTCTCTGGTGTTCTTCATTCTCCTTTGCTCCAGGTGAGTTGAGACCAGTTGATGCATCTCAGATGGCCACTTGCTAACGTTTAAGACCCCAGACACCTCTCACCAGAGTGGGATGCAGAACGTTTTCTTAATATATTTTGTTATGCCAATTGACCTACATGTCCAGTGAAATCATGGTCCCCAGACCCCCATTCCTGCTACTTTGGCCTCCCAAGCGTTTGGTTGTGTTCAGGAAACTTCTTTGCTTTTGGTTTAGTCCAGTTGTACTGACTATCCCTGTGTTACGTGTTGCCCTTCCCTTCACCTAAAAAAACTTTTGTCTACTATCTAATTAGTGAATATCCTTCTCCCTCCCTCCCCACCCTCTTACCCATCAAATAATATTTTCTTCTGTGTTTGAAGTTTATCTATAATAATGGTCTCATACAATATTTGTCCTTTTGCAGTTGACTAATTTCACTCAGCATAATGCCTTCCAGATTCCTCCATGTTATGAAATGTTTCACAGATTCATCTTTGGTCTTAATCGTTGTGTAGTATTCCCTTGTGTGAATATACCATAATTTGTTTATCCATTCATCCATTGATGGGCACCTTGGTTGCTTCCATCTTTTTGCTATTGTAAACAGCACTGCAATGAACATGGGTGTGCATATATCTGTTTGTGTGAAGGCTCTTATTTCTTTAGGATATATTCCAAGGAGTAGAATTGCTGGGTCCTATGGTAGATCTATTTCTAGCTTTTTAAGGAAGCCCCAAATCGATTTCCAAAGTGGTTGTACCATTTTACATTCCCACCAGCAGTGTATAAGTGTTCCAGTCTCTCCACAACCTCTCCAACATTTATTATTTTATGTTTTTTGGATTAATGTCAGCCTTGTCGGAGTGAGATGGAATCTCATTGTAGTTCTGGTTTGCATTTCTCTAATAGCTAACGATCGTGAGCGTTTCCTGATGTATCTGTTAGCAGCCTGAATGTCTTCTTTGGTAAACTGCCTTGAACAGTACTACTTTGAAATACATGGGGTCTTCTTGAGTCAGGATCTTCTCGATGCAATGGGTTTTGTTTTGTTTTGTTTTTTTAAATGAATCTATAACTGACAAAGTTTTTAATGTTTTGACAGAAAAAATTTAAAGGTCATTGAACAATCATTTTTTTCATCGATTTTTAAGACCACTTTCCATGGTTTCAATTTATATGGTCATTTTTTTGATCCTGCAACTACCATGCAGAAGGCTGCTCATCTTTAGTATGTCAGATGGTAATAGTGCTATGACAAACATTAATTAGGCTAAGAGGAATTGAAATGCCAAGTGAGAGGGGGAATTGATATTTTACATAAGGCGGTTTACAGAAAGTGTCTTTATTTAATAAAGTGACATTTAAGCAGAGACTTGAAAGAAAGGAGGGAGTGAGCCAGGCAGATATGTCTGAGAAGAAGCAGAGGAAAGATATGATATGACTCATGTTTCCTAAGAATCATTCTAGCTTCTTTAAGAGCAAAGCCTGAAAGAGAGAAGCCAGTTATAGGGTAGCAATGATACAGGAAGAGATCATGGTGGCTGGGACCAGGGAGTAGTGGCGGAGGTGAGGTGTAGAGATGATGGATATAATCACTGGTGTACTGGAGTGGCTCGTACTGGTTCATGACAGCTGATTGTTAAAATTTCAGGAATTTTTCAGTCTGGTTGCTAAACTGTTAGTAGTTTGAAGTTGGCCTGGTGGGAATATTTACATCACAGAAATTGGCAAATACTACAAATCAGGATTTTTGTTTTGGACAGTCGTTTAACATTTATAAGTCTGTTGCCACCTGCATATAAACATTTTGAAGGCAGAACTGAATATGGAGTATAAAAAGTTTTTGGATGGTCACAGCACGTGCACCATGAGCAACAGGATAGGGGAGGGTAAAGGATGATATAAGAACTAGTGTTCCCATCACAGAAAGTGGAGGGAAAACTTCTTCTGAGTTTGAGGAGTAGGACACTTGGGCTAAGAGGGAGAGGAAAATAGTTCTTCTTTTTTAAATAGAGTTAGGGGTCCATTTATGTTCAGGAGGCAAGCCTGGGGAGTCAGGGGTTGGCAGGAATCCAAAAGGCCAGAAGAATTGTTGACTTCACAGACTTGAGTATGTGGTTTATGGCCGAGTCACAGACCAGCAGATGAGACATATCTTGATATGTTTAGGAAACTTGAATTTTTCTCATATTCTAGGGGAAGTGGGGGTGAGTCAGTCCTCAGAGCCAGTTCCCAGGACCTGGCCCTGGAGTAACCAAGGACTTTGAGAAGGGACCACAGAAGGGTGTGGGCAGGCAGGTGTGAGGAGCAAAGAGACACATGGAGCAGAATCTGAGGAAGCTTTCATCTGGCACCTTCCCTCAGGCTGGGCCTTCATGTGAAGAAAGAAGTAGCTGTGGGGAAACGGGTCCACATTAACTATCTGCTCATTATCAAGAAATGTTTCCTGAGTGTCTACTGTATCCCCTGGGCTGCTCTCCCCCTGAGGTGATTGTTGTGAGGGGGATAGAAAGCCCCAGGAGAGGACTGCTGCCATCTTCATCATTCTCCATGAGTTCTGACCCCCCTTCCCCAGTCTTATCCACTCAGTCATGTGGAGTGTCAGTAGGACAATCCTCACAGCAGCTGATCCAGGGGTTCTCAACATTACTCTATCATATGGATTCCTTTGGCCACCATGGAGCCCAGTGTTCAAATAACCTGGAGACGGTCTACAACAGAACCACCCACTCAGTTGCCCCTCACTCAGCCCCCCTCTGCTATTTCCTCTATGGAACCTCTAGAACCATGAGGATGCTCTTTGAAAACCCTTGGCCTACCCTACCTTCCACAGGGCCCCACATGCCTCCTGGGAGCTGGGAATCTCTTAGAATGTTCCAAGCAACTCCTGAGGGGGTTGGAAAAGGAGTGTCACCTCTCTTAACTCTAGGTGGGTCCTGACACTGTGTGACATGTGGGACCTCCTGGTGTGGCCCTCCTTGCTGACCTTGCCCCATGGGAACTGACATTGGCCTGACCTCCCTTCCTGAAGCCTGAGCTCCCACAACTTACATTCAGGCCCTCTGCTTCATGTAGACATAGATGGCAGAGACAACAACCACTAGCAGCACCTTGAGGCCTAGGGGTAGGCCTCCGAGGAGGACGCATAGAGTTGACTGCTCTGGGTCTGGAAGTCAACAGACAAGAGACACCATTAGAGGAGGCATGCAGGAGACCAATCCCAGGGTTTCCATTTACTCCCTCTGAGGCTCCCTATGCCCAGTGATGCCCTGAAGCCTTTGAATCTGCATCCTACTCATTCTCACTTACCTTCTCAGTGGTCAGGACAGTCTTCCTTGAGGGAAGGGTTTGGGAGAACATGTACTCAGAGGCACAAAAGTGGGATGCCTGGTTTAATTACTTGATCCTCACGACCCTGTGGGACAGGTGTTATTATCCCCAGTCTGATGAGGAAATTGAGGCTCAGAGAGTTTAGGGAGGGTCAAAAGATGAATGGGATTCAATCCTAGGGATGTCTATCACTGTGACCCCTTAAGATGGCCCCTAAGGCCTTCTTTTTGGAGCCAAGACATGTCCAACCTCTCAGGGTCATGGGAATGATGTCAACACTGCAGGCAAGGGAGTGAGGATAGGTTTCACTGGGAGAGCTTTAAGGCTTTGCACCAAGGAGCTGAGGGTGGCCTAACCTCATGTAACCTGCTGGCTGTAAGCACCATGGTAAGTCAGGGAATCAGAGTCTCATGCCTGGGAGGGGCCTCACACATGATCCAGCCCACCTGTCCCAGAGCAGATGCCTGCAGTCTTTCTGTTGGATCTTGGTAAGCATTTTTTTGGATTCTTTGTATTTTTACTAGGAGTGGTTTTTGCTTTTAAAATTAAATAGAAACAGTAAAATATTTTTATTTTCAAGTAAGTAGGATAATGCTGGTGCCTCTTTAAAGAAGGAGTGGAGACCTCCCCATTTGTTGCTGCTGGGATGTTGGAGGCCACAAGTCTCAGCTGAGTCACTCTCTGGATCCTTCTCTCAGCTAAAGACAGCTGCATTGCCCAATATCACACCTCCTTCTAGGTAACCGGATCTAATGACTGGGTGAATTGGAGTGTACAGGCTCAGCCCCATCCCGTAATTTGACACAACTGTTAAAACCATCCTAAACTATACAGCCCTGTGTGGCTGAGTATTCTGTTGTTTAACTGCAACTGTGGTTCTATCACAATTCAATGTCCTTCACCTCCAGTTCTTCCTTCACCAGCTCATGGGTATCGATCCTGATGGCACTCCCCAGTGAGCTTCCTGCATTCTTAGATCCATTTTGAAGTCTGTTTCCCAGGGAAACTGACCGATCAGAATTGGTCTGATAGTGGTCTGGAAAGCAGACTCTAAAATGAAAATATGAAACTGGATCACTCATGTTGTGGTTGAATTATGTCCCCCTCAAAATATATGTTGAAGTTCTAGGTCACAGTACTTGTGCACGTGATGTTATATGGCAAATAGTCTTTGCAGGTACAATCAAGTTAAGCTGAGGTCATACTGGATTAGGGTGGGCCCTAAATCCAGTAACTGATGTCCTCATAAGGAGAGAGAGATTCAGAAATACAGACCCACAGAAGGCCATGTGATGATAGAAGCAGGGATTGCAATGATGCAAGTACAATCCAAGGAAGGCTGAGGATTGCTCGTGACCACCAGAAGCTAAAAAGAGCCAAGGAAGGACTTCTAGCCTCCAGAACTGTAAGAGAATAAATTTCTGTTGTTTTAAGCCCCCTAGTTGGTGGCAATTTGTTGCTGCAGCCTTAGGAATCGAATATAGCACGTTAGCTGGCTGGCAGTGAAGGCTCCATCATTGACAATAAGAGGAGCCTGAATTGGTGCTGTTGTTAAAACTTTCACCAGTAGTGACTGGCATGGTATATACCAGAAGAAGGAAATAACCCTAACATCAGGCATTTGAAGACTGGTTGGAAAATGGTAATTTTAAGAACTATGAAATTGAGTGGCTATAGCCAGGGGATCAATCCTTTGGAGAAGGATAATGAAAAGCTAAGAGTGATTAATCACCACTTAAAGGCAAAGCATGAAAGTTAGAGGATTTCTTAGCAGCATAGTAGATTCTTATCTCCTGGAACCAGAGAGTTGAAAATCCTGAGAATTGGCCCAGGACAGAATTACAACAGCAGCAGAGCTACAGAGAAGGTTGAATGCATTCTCGACTTCTATGGCCCTGCTATGCTAAGGGTAGGACCTTGACTGGGAGGTAGCGGGGCCCTGAGAGGAGTCCCTGGGTGTTGAAAATGGTTAAGCATTAGGCTACTAATTGAAAGGTTGGTGCATTGAGCCCACCCTTAGGCACATGAGGAGAAAGTCCTGGTGATCTGTTTCCAAAAGTCATAGCCATGAAAACCCTGTAGAACACAGCTCTGCTTGAATCATTTAGGGTAGCCAAGAGTCAGAACTGACCCAACAGCCGCTAGTTTGGTTTTGGTTGGTTTGGGATTCTGAAGTGCAGGTAGGGACATATAGGCCAATGCACTCAAAAATCTTCAATTGACTTCTGGATTACTAAGGACAGTGATGACAGGATAGCTACTTATCTCCAAAAATATCCTTCCTAAACCATAAGAAAAAACAAGAAAGGAAAAATAAATCCTACACAAAAACAAGGCTCTCGGCAATACTTGAGAGAATGCTAAAACTGCGAAGTAACTGTGAGTAAAAAGAGAAAAACCACTAAATCCTAGTGAGCAATCTCTTATGCTTCCAACTGTAGGTTCTGGGAATGATGACCAGCCAGAGAGGAAACCTTGTTCTAACTGGCACAAATTTGCTGCATAGGCTGGATTCAGGGGTTCAGATTTACTCTGATTAGTTTAGGACAATCACCTGGTCTAATGCCAAGACCTCTTCACCAACGTCCCGTATTACTCCCTGAGTCCAGTTGTCCATCTATAGAACTCCAAACCAACAGGGTGGTTGAAGCAAGAAAGGAGACCACAGATCAACAGAAATATCCATTTTTCTCAGTTCTAATAAGTTCTTTTAGCTATTCTGGTGGTGCACATAATAAATTTTTTGTTTTCATGGTTTTTTTTTTTTTGGTCCCTTAGCACTTTAATGTTGCTTTCCCACTGTCTTGTGCCCTTCTTCTTCCAATGAGAAGTCATGCGTCATTTGTGTTTTTCTCTTCTACATCATGTCTCTGTGTATGTGGCTCCATAAAAAAAGATAGTCTTTTAATCTCTCATTTTCAGCAGTTTGAATATAATGTTCCTAAGTTGTGCTGGAGTTTACTGGGCTTCCTAAATTTATAGATTAATTTCATTTACTAAATTCAAGACACAGGCAGCATCAAAAGCAGATGGAAGGAATACACAGAGGCACTGTACCAAAACAGTTGGTCGATGTTCAACCATTTTAGGAGGTAGCATATGATCAAGAGCTGATGGTATTGAAGGAAGAAGTCCAAGCTGCACTGAAGGCATTGACACAAAACAAGGCTCTAGGAATTGATGCAATACCAGTTGAGATGTTTCAACAAACGGATGCAGTGCTGGAGGTGCTCACTCATCTATGCCAAGAAATCTGGAAGACAGCTACCTGGCCAACTGACTGGAAGAGATCCATATTTGTGCCCATTTCTGAAGAAAGATGATCCAACAGAATGTGGAAATTATCAAACAATATCATTATTATCACAAGTAAAATTTTGCTGAAAATCATTCAAAAGTGGTTGCAGCAGTACATTGATAGGGGACTGCCAGAAATTCAAGCTAGACCCAGAAGTGGGATGTCATGGCTGATGTCAAATGGATCTTGACTAAAAGCAGAGAATACCAGAAAGATGTTTTCCTGTGTTTCATTGACTATGCAAAGGCATTCAACTGTGTGGATAACATTGTGAAGAACGGGAATTCCAGAACACTTATTTGTGCTCATGCAGAACTGTGACCAGGAGGCAGTTTGTTCGAACAGAGCAAGAGGATACTGCTGGTAGAATTGGTTCAGTGGTAGAATTTGCTTCTTCCATGAGGGAGACCCGTATTCCATTTCTGATCAATGTACCTCACATGCATTCACCATCCATCTGTCAATGGGGGCTTGAAGGTTGCTATGATGCTGAACAGGCTTCAGTGGAGCTTCCACACTAAGACAGACTAGGAAGAAATGCCTGGCAGTCTGCTTCCCAAATTAAGCCAGTGATAACCATATGGATCACAACAGCCAACCCATTTGTACATGGGGTCACCATGAGCTGGGGGCCAACTCAAAGGCAGCTAAAGACAACAATGGATTGTTCTATAAAAAGCAGGAATGACTACTTCTAACATTATAAAAATGAAATTAAGATACAATTTAAAAAGTGCCAGGTGGCGTGGAGTGGAGGCCTCACCAGAGGTAGACTGTGCTGTGGTCCTTCAGGGCAGCAGTGAACTTCAGGGTCAAGTTTTTGGTTACTGCTGGCTGCCTGTCATGCACCACCTGGCAGGTGAGCATCACATCCTTCTTGTGAGCAGATAAGTTCACCAGGATCCAGTGTTCAGGTTATAGGCCACACCCTTTTTCTCAGTGGGGACCGAGGCTGAATCTGTTTGGTACACATTTCTGTTCTCCAACCAGTTCAGCTATAGGCTCTTGGGGTAGAACTTCTTCACCTGGCAGGTGACGTTCACCTGGTTCCCTTGAATGGGTCGTTGGGTAACCTCCAAGGTGGGTGGGACTGAAACAGCACAGAGCAGAAGCTCTGACCTTATGAAACAGACAGATCACAGCGGGACTGGGGGGCTCGATAATGTTTAGCTCCCACCGTCGTGGCAGGGCAATCATCGAGGACAGTGCAAGGCATGGAGCAGGTGCTCAAACAATATAAGTCCTCTTTGCATAATGAATGAAATCACTGGGCACAGTGCCTGGCACATAGTAGATGCTGAAGAAATGATAGCTCCTATTAAGGTAATAATGAGTGAAATCAACAAGCATAATGCCTTGCATGCAGTCAGAACGTAATAACTGTACTAAAATAAATAAAATCACCAAGTACATGTTGTTGTAGTTGTTAGGTGCCGTCGAGTTGGTTCCGACTCATAGTGACCCTACGCACAACAGAACAAAACACTGCCTGGTCCTGCACCATCCTCACAATTGTTGCTATGCATGAACCCATTGTTGCAGCCACTATGTCAATCCATCTTGTTGAGGGTCTTCTACTTTTTCAGTGACCTTCTACTTTACCAAGCATGATGTCCTTCGCCAGGGACTGATCCCTCCTGACGACATGTCCAATGTATGTGAGACATAGTCTTGCCATCCTTACTTCTAAGGAGCATTCTGGTTGTACTTCTTCCAAGACAGCTTTGTTCATTTTCTGGCAGTCCATGGTATATTCAATATTCTTCACCAGCACCACAATTCAAAGGCGTCAATTCTTCGGTCTTCCTTATTCATTGTCCAGCTTTCACATGCATATGAGGCGATTGAATACAGCAGAGCTTGGGTCAGGTACACCTTAGTCTTCAAGGTGACATCCTTCCTTTTCAACATTTTAAAGAGATCTTTTGCAGCTGATTTGCCTAATGCAATGCATCTTTTGATTTCTGGACTGCTGCTTCCATGGGTGTTGATTGTGGATCCAAGTAAACTGAAATCCTTGACAACTTCAATCTCCTCTCTGTTTATCATGATGTCGCTTATTGGTCCAGTTGTGAGGATTTTTGTTTTCTTTATGTTGAAGTGTAATCCATACTGAAGGCTGTGGTCTTTGGCCTTCATCAGTAAGTGCTTCAAGCCTTCTTCAGTTTCAGCAAGCTGAGGCCCCATTCTTCTTCATATAGTCCAGCTTCTCGGATTATTTGCTCAGCATAAAGATAGAACAGGTATGGTGAAAGGATACAACCCTGACACACACCTTTTCTGACTTTAAACCATGCAGTATCCCTTTGTTCTGTTCGAATTACTGCCTCTTGATCCATGTACAGATTCCTCATGAGCACAATTAAGTGTTCTGGAATTCCTATTCTCTGCAAGGTTATTCATAATTTTTTATGATCCACACAGTTGATAGCATAGTCAATAAAATGCAGGTAAACATCTTTCTGGTATTATTTGCTTTTAGCCAGAATCTATTTGACATCGGCAATGATGTCCCTGGTTCCACAGCCTCTTCTAAATCCGGCCTGAATTTTTGGCAGTTCCCTGTTGATATACTGCTGCAGCCGCTTTTGAATAATCTTCCGCAAAATTTTGCTTGCATGTGATATTAATGGTATTGTTCGACAATTTCCACATTTGGTTGTATTACCTTTTTTGGGAATAGGCATAAATATGGATCTTTTCCAGTTGGTTGTTCAGGTAACTGCTTTCTAAATTTCTTGGCATAGACGAGTGAGCATTTCCAGCATTGCATCCATTTGTTGAAACATCTTAATTGATATTCCATCAATTCCCAGAGCCTTGTTTTTTGCCAATGCCTTCAGTGCAGCTTGGACTTCTTCCTTCAGTACCATCAGTTCCTGATCATATGTTACCTCCTGAAATGGTTGAACCTTGACCAATTCTTTTTGGTATAGTGACTTTGTATTCTTTCCATCTTCTTTTGATGCTTCCTTGTTTAATATTTTCCCTGTAAAAATCCTTCAGTCTTGCAACTTGAGGTTTGAATTTTTTTCTTCAGTTCTTTCAGCCTGATAAACACTGAGCCTGTTCTTCCCTTGTGGTTTTCTATCTCCAGGTCTTTGCACATGTCATCATAATACTTTATCTTCTCCAGCTGTCCATTGTAACCTTCTGTTCAGCTCTTTTACTTCATCATTTTTTCCTTTTGCTTTAGCTACTCGACGTTCAAGAGCAAGTTTCAGAGTATCTCCTGACATCCGTTTATGGTCTTTTCTTTCTTTCCTGTCTTTTTAATGACCTCTTGCTTTCTTCATGTGTGATGCCCTTGATGTCATTCTACAGCTCATCTGGTCTTCGGTCATTAGTGTTCAACATGTCAAATCTATTCTTCAGGTGGTCTCTAAATTCAGGCGCGTGTTTGATCAATTTCAGACTGCAGAAGTTGGTAAAAATCTTCAATTTCTTCATCTTTGGCCTTAGTGATTGGTACGTAAATTTGAATAGTAGTCGTATTGACTGGTCTTCCTTGTAGGCATGTAGATATTATCCTATCACTGACAGCTTTATACTTCGGGATAGATCTTGAGATTTTTTTTTGATGATGAATGTGACGCCACTCCTCTTCATGTTATCATCCCCGGCATAGGAGACCATATGCTTGTCTGATTCAAAATGACCAATACCAGTGCATTTCAGCTCACTAATGCCTAGGATATCTATGTTTATGTGCTCCATTTCACAGGGGCTTAGTATGTAGCTAGTGCTCAGTAACTGCCATTGCTATTGGTAAAATAAATGAAACTAACCCTGTGCTTGGCACATGGAAAGTGTTCAGCTGGAAGCTGCCATTAAAACAGTAGGTGAAAGAGTTGAGCAGTGTTAGTGACACATTGTAGGCTTATGGCAATTGGGAGGGACTATTTTTTATTAGGAATTGGATTCCAGGAAGTTCAATCCCTGGAGCAAACCTAGGGGAGGAGACTGGGTGCTGGGTGAGGGTCTGGGCTGGGTGTGAGTGTCATCTACCTCGGATGGTCTCAGACAAGTTGGCCATCCCACGAAGAGAGTCCTGTAAGGTACTGTGGACCACCTTGCAGATGACGACCATGGGTGTCCTCTCGGGTCGGCATCACCTGGGTCCTGCTGGACATGTTGTAGGAGACACTGTTGCCTGGCGGGACCTCCTTGGTCTGGAGGGCAGGGAGCTCATTCACATTTTTTTTAAAATAATTTTTATTGTGCTTTAAGTGAAAGTTTACAAATCTAGTCAATCTCTCACACAAAAACCCATATACACCTTGCTACACACTCCCAATTACTTTCCCCCTAATGAGACAGCCTGCTCTCTCCCTCCACTCTCTCTTTTCGTGTCCATTTCGCCAGCTTCTAACCCCCTCCACCCTTTCATCTCCCCTCCAGGCAGGAGATGCAACATAGCCTCAAGTGTCCACCTGATCCAAGAAGCTCACTCCTCACCAGCATCCCTCTCCAACCCATTGTCCAGTCCAATCTATGTTTGAAGAGTTGGCTTTGGTAATGGTTCCTGTCCTGGGCCAAACAGAAGGTCTGGGGGCCATGACCACTGGGGTCCTTCTAGTCTCAGTGAGACCATTAAGTCTGGTCTTATGAGAATTTGGAGTCTGCATCCCACTGGTCTCCTGCTCACTCAGGGGTTCTCTGTTGTGTTCCCTGTCAGGGCAGTCATCGGTTGTAGCCAGGCACCATCTAGTTCTTCTGGTCTCAGGATGATGTAGTCGCTGGTTCATGTGGCCCTTTCTGTCTCTTGGGCTCGTAATCATCTTGTGTCCTTGGTGTTCTTCATTTTCCTTTGATCCAGGTGGGTTGAGACCAATTGATGCATCTTAGATGGCTGCTTGCTAGTGTTTAAGACCCCAGACGCCACTCTTCAAAGTGGGATGCAGAATGTTTTCTTAATAGATTTTATTATGCCAATTGACTTAGATGTCCCCTGAAACCATGGTCCCCAGACCCCTGCCCCTGCTACACTGGCCTTCGAAGCATTCAGTTTATTCAGGAAACTGCTTTGCTTTTGGTTTAGTCCAATTGTGCTGACCTCGCCTGTATTGTGTGCTGTCTTTCCCCTCACCTAAAGTAGTTCTTATCTACTGTCTAATTAGTGAATGTCCTTCTCCCACCCTCCCTCCCTCCCCCTCTCGTAACGCAAAAGAATGTTTTCTTCTCAGTTTAAACTATTTCTCAAGTTCTTGTAATAGTGGTCTTATGCAATATTTGGCCTTTTGCAACTGACTAATTTCACTCAGCATAATGCCTTCCGGGTTCCTCCATGTTATGAAATGTTTCACAGATTCGCCACTGTTCTTTATCGATGCATAGTATTCCATTGTGTGAATATACCAGAATTTATTTATCCATTCATCCGTTGATGGGTACCTTGGTTGCTTCCATCTTTTTGCTTGTTTTTAATCTGTTCTGTCACTCTCCATCTCTTTATTGGTGCATTTAGTCAATTTACATTCAGGGTAATTATGGATAGGTATGAGTTTAGTGCCATCATTTTGATGTCTTTTTTTGTGTGTTGACAGTTTCTTTTCCCCGCTTGATTTTATGTGCTGAGCAGATTTTCTTTATATATTGTCCTTTCTCATATTTGTTGTTAATTTTGTTTCTGCTGAGTCTGTATTTTTCCCTTGTATTTTATTTTGATGAGTAGAATAGTTTCTCTCCTTTGTGGTTACCTTATTATTTACCCCTATTTTTCTAAATTTAAAACTAACTTTTATCTCTTTGTATCGCCATATCTTCCTCTCCATGTGGAAGGTGTATGATTATATTTCTTACTTAGTCTCTCTTTATTATTTTAATGTTGTCTTCTTTTATATAGTAACATCGCTGTTACCCTGTTTTGGGCTTTTTTTTTTTTTTTTTTTGGATTTCCCTGTTTGGGTTGACTTCTAGTTGCTCTGCCCAGCGTTCTAGTCTTGGGTTGATACCTGATACTATTGATTTTCTAACCAAAGAACTCCCTTTAGTATTTCTTGTAGTTTTAGTTTGGTTTTAATGAATTCCCTAAACTTGCGTTTATCTGGAAATGTCTTAATTTCACCTTCACATTTAAGAGACAGTTTTGCTGGATAGATGATTCTTGGCAGGCAATTTTTTTCCTTCAGTTTTTAAAATATGTCATCCCATTGCCTTCTTGCCTGCGTGGTTTTTGCCGAGTAGTCCGAGTTTAGTCTTATTGGCTCTCCTTTGTAGGTGACTTTTCTTTTATCCCTCGCTGCTCTTATAACTCTCCCTTTATCTTTGGTTTTGGCAAGTTTGATTATAATATGTCTTGGTGATTTTCTTTTGACATCTACCTTATGTGGAGTTCGATGAGCATCTTGGATAGATATCTTCTCATCTTTCACAATATCAGGGAAGTTTTCTGCCAACAAATCTTCAACAATTTTCTCTGTATTTTCTGTTATCCCTCCCTGTTCTGGTACTCCAATCACTCAGTTATTTCTCTTGATAGAGTCCCACGTGATTCTTAAGGTTTCTTCATTTTTTTTTAATTCTTTTATCTGATTTTTCTTTAAAGATATTAGTGCCAAGTGGTTTATCTTCAAGTTCAGAATTTCTAGCTTCTACTTGCTCAATTCGGCTCCTCTGACTTTCTATTGAGCTGTCTAATTCTGTAATTTTATTGTTCATCTTTTGAGTTTCTGATTGCTGTCTGTCTATGGATTTTTCCAGCTTATTAAACTTTTCATTATGTTCCTGAATAATCTTTCTAATTTCTGCAGTTGCTTTATCTCTGTGTTCCTTTGCTTGTTCTGCATATTGCCTCATTTCCTTCCTGATGTCTTGAAGGGTTCTGTATATTAAACTTTTGTATTCCGCATCTGGTAATTCCAGGACTGCATTTTCATCTAGAAGATCCCTGGGTTCTTTGTTTTGAGAGCCTGTTGAGGTGATCATGGTCTATTTCTTTATGTGACTTGATATTGACTGTTGTCTCTGAGCCATCTATACACTATTGTATTAGTTTATGCTTGCTTACTGTGTCGTAGCTGCTTGTTTGTTTTGTTTTGGTATACCCCTATGGGTTGCTTGAGTGAGCTAGCTTGATTATTTTCACCTTTGGAGCTCTGGGGTCCTGTCCCCAGCTGGCTAGAGCTGTTATCAGGTATTTCAGTCTAGGAGTCCATTCAGTTTTCTTGTATGAATTCAGCTCAGGTTTCCAGGTAGCTGATCATCAAGTGTGTGGTACAGGCTCTGTCCTACAGTCTTAGAGGGGCAGGGGTGATTGGCATATATACCAGTATCTGATTGCAGCAGGGGGTCATGCTGTGAACAAGGCAGGGGTCTGAGAACCGACCCCCAAGTGTCTCTGAAGAAAACATGTCTCTGTTCCCTAGAGCGTGCTAGTGGGTGGTTTCTGCAGAGGGACCATGGGTACCCAAAGGTTTTGATTGTAAGGACTAGGAGGTACCAGTTATCTTTGGACCCTTGTCGCAGGTGGCTGGGTGACCTGAGTGGAGCTACCAGTCCTTTGGTCCCTGATGTGGGTAGGTGAGGACCTTGTTTAATAAGCAAAGCAATGTCAAATGTCAAACACCCATCTCTCCACCGCACAGTTGAAATGGTTGGAGTCTGCCAACAAGGGCCTATTCTCCCGAAATAGGCCCACACAGGTCCATGCAGAAGGGAAAGGTGCTCAAGGTCCATGGACAGTTTATGCCTGGACAGAAGCCACTTCTGTCCTGAGCTCCCCCAGTTAATGGAGCTAGCAAATTGTCTTTTCCCCCCAGTTGCAATTTTTTTCTTCCCCCAAGGCCAGGAGGATGGCTCTAGGTGCTCACCAGGGTCTATCTCAGGCCTAGGGATTCACCTGCTGAAGCCAGTTTGTGGGTGGGGGGGTGCGGTAAAATATACACAAGTACTTAGCTTTTGCCCAGAGCACCGTTCTCCTCAGGTTCCGGAGGTGTGAGTGGGCTGTGTGGCTGGCTGCTTCTCCCTGAGGAAACTGCAGCCTAACGCTAGGACCAGCCCGCCACCACCGCAGACGCTCTGGGAATGATGCTTGAGGGCTCCCCATGTTTCAGGTCTGGTAACTCCTCTCCACTGCTGAACATTCTCTCCCTTCCCCTGCCACTCAGTTTGTTGTCTAGGCTTGCCTTTGATGCTCAGGGCTCCCAGCTTGTCACAAATATACTCGTTTCACTTGTTTTTTCAGGTCTTTGTTGTAAAGAGGGCTCGCCGGAAGCGTCTGTCTATTCCGCCATCTTGGTTGCACCTCCTTCATTCCCATTTTTGAACCACTTCAGGGTGACCTCTTTGTGGGAAAAGCTGTGGAACTCTCAGGTGAAGCCCACTGCCCAGGTGTGGGCCTTGCCAAGGGGCCTGATACCAAGGGGGGAGAGGGCTTGGCTACAAGACGGAGCATTTGTAAACAATAACTGTCATTGCATCATCATCATGAATGATAATCATGTGACACTGTTCAGACTCTTCAGACTTATTATTTTCTAATCCTGCTAATGATGCTGGGAGGGAGAGGTCACTGTCTTCATCTCATAGAGCCGTAAACAAAGGTTCAGGGAGGTGAAGGGACCTGACTGAGGGCAGATAGCAAGTAGCAGGGCCGTCATGGAATTCTGGGCCTGAGTCCAAAGTCTGCCTTCTTTTCCCTGCACCAGGTGATTTCCCCATCAATCTTGGCACTGGAACAAATTTACTCACAAGTCTCATTCTTTGTGTTAACTCTTCCTAGCAGGCCTCACCCAGAAACCTTCCTATTTCAGAGAAAGCATTTATAGAAGTATATGCAGGGGAAGAAGTGGCAGAGTGGGACTGGCATGAAAACAGAATCTAAGCTGACCAGCCCACTGGCAGTGTGGTCGCCAAATGTCCCAGATACCCCATCTGTAAAGTGGTACCACAAGCATTCTTATGGTGAATTTTAAATGAGCCAATGCCAGCATTTCTGCTGTGAACAAAGCACAGAAGATGCTTAACAGAAATAAATGCAAACCTATCTTTAACACATGCTCTATTTACATCCAAAGTTCCCTCTCCTTCAGGTATTTATTATTTCATACTTTTTATTCTTTCCACCAGTATTTCAGCAGGGCCTAATTTTTTTAATCTGTGTAAGCGCGAAAGTTGAAAGGAGGGAGCAGGGGAATGTTTCTCTGAACCTGGGGTCTTCTTTTGGGTCAGCTTTGGATGGAAAATGGAGATCCCTGAGCGCTGAGAAAGTCCAAAGACAGTAATTTCTTAACCATTACTTACAAAAGACACACACATGGGGTTACTAAGCCCAAGCAGTTCCAGTGCCCTGAAAGCTTCCAGGAATCAAAGAATCTAAGAACCAGGGCAGTCCCTACCTGTGTGTGCGGGTCCTAACGGAGTGTTTCTGGGGTCTCCAAATTGTTAATTATTGCCCAAATTTCTGCACCAGCAAATAGTAAAAATATTTGCATTTGTGACTACATGACTTGCCTCCTAACACCCATGGAACATTTTAGGACATAAAAAGGAGGGTGTCACTTGAATAATCAAGTCATGAGAACACCAGGTGTCTGGATATCCCTAAAAACACAACGTGGTATGACCAGTGACCATTTACTGTGAGCTCCTGGGTCCTGATGCTGGTCTGATCCCTCCAGCCCCTCAGCCCTTTCATCCTCCCTCCAGCTCTGTGCACTAGGTGGCAGTGACCCCCATTTATTGGATGGGACTCAGAGAGGCATGTGCTGGCCAAGGATACACAGTGGGTAATGGGGGGGAGCTCACCCCACAAGGGCTGACTAATGTTAGCATATCGGTGCTTTATCTTTCTAACCCTCAGTGTCTGTTTCTGCAAAAAGTGGATGAAAACACCATCCTGGTAAGATTAGGAATGGTGTATGTACAATGCAGAGCCTGGTGTATAGTAGGTGCTCAATAAATAATAGCTATTATTGAGATTGTAAGATCTGCTCATTACGAGTTCTTAAACTCGTAATGTTTTATTATTGAGATTGTAAGATCTGCTCATTACGAGTTCTTAAACTACATATTTACTCTTTAGGTAGTAAGAAGACAAAAGGAAAGCACAGAAAAACACAAAAAGACTCCCAAATTCTGTTCCCTGTACCTGCTATAGGGGGAAGGAAAAAAGCCCCAAATAAAAAAAGCAGTAAAAGGCACCAAATTATCATTCTCCCTTTTTTAAATAATCCCCTCAGGAAGTAAGTTTGGCTGATGGGTTTGCAAAACACGAACAAGATCAAGGGCGTTTTCCTCCAGATTAGCTCCTTATGGAAGCTGGAAGCATTCTGTGAGGGGGAGGGAACAGACTTGTCAGTGACAATGTGGTGTGCTGGGGGAGGAAGGGTTCTGTGGCTGAACAGTAAGCATTTGTTGAAATTCCCTCACCTGTTCAGACACAGACCTGTTTAAAGATGGGAAGGTTCCCTGAAAATGAGCTGGATCTGAACCTGGCTTTGTCTGGGCTTCCCCTCTTGGTGGACAGAGAGGGTGGGAGCCCCTTCTCAGCCCTGGAGGCATGTCCATGGGTAGGGTGTCCATGCCACACACCTAGGGCCTGTTTTCTCAGGCCCCCAAAGATCTGTCACTGACACGTGCTATTCTGAATCACCCATACCCCGAAAGCTGTTCTGAAGCCCTAGTTCAGTGGGAAGCCTCCTTTGTCAGGAAAAAAATACAACTTTTTTTCTGTGATCTCAGAGAACATGTAGCTCAGGGGCTCTCAGCCCTGGCTGTGTATTAGAATCACTTACAGTTATTTAAAAATTCAGATGCCCGGGCCCATGCCAGACCAATTAAATCAGAATTTCTAGAGAGGATCCTGGGTCTTGGGTTTTTTTTGAAAGTTCCCTGGGTGATGCAATGAGCAGCCAAGATTGAAACCACTAAACTAGTGAACCCTCACCCCAAACCCCACTTATACTTGAGCCCTAGAGAGGAAACATGACCTGTCCAAGGTCATATGGTTTGGCATAACATTTATAGCTGACATTTATTAAACGCTTACTACATACTGGGCACTCTTAAGCACTTTAACATGTGTATTAACTCCTCGAATTCTTACGGCTTCTCTAAAAAAAACAAAAAACCATTGCCCTCCAGTTGACTCCGATTCACAGCGACCCTATAGGACAGAGTACAACTGCCCTATAAGGTGCCAAGGAGCAGACGGTGAATTCCGATTGCTGACCTTTTGGTTAGCAGCTGAGCTCTTAACCACTGAGCCACCAGGGTTCCGCAGGCTCTCTAGGAGGTGGGAATTAGTGTTAACAGATGAGGACACCAAGGCCTAGAATGGTACCTTGTCTGAGGTCACAGTCAGGAAGTGGCAGAGCTGGGATTTGAACCCAAGTGATCAGACTCCAGCCTGCACTCTTGTAACCACTGCACTCCTGACTGTCAGCAATAACCGCAATCTAGAGGCCTGTATACATCCTCTCCAGTCCTCACAGGACCCCCGAGTGGTGGCCAGGATTATCCCTGTTTCAGAGAAGGGAAACTGAGGATTCGGGGGAAACAAGACTTGCTCAAAATCACAAGCTCTGAGATGTCAACAACTGTCATTTACTGAAGGTCTGGGGTGGTGCAGAGGTTAAGTGCTCAGCTGCTAAACAAAAGGTCAGCAGTTTGAATCCACCAGCCACTCTTAGGGAGAAAGATATGGCAGTCTGCTTCCGTAAAGATTTATAGCCTGGGAAACCCAGTGGGGCAGTTCGACTCTATACTATAGGGTCGCCATGAGTTGGAATTGAGTTGATGGCAATGGATTTTTTAAAAAAATTCTTGCACTAGGCTCATTGTATTTCTCAAGACATGCAGAAAGATGGGTGTGGCTATCCACAGTCTACAGGTGAGGTAAGCGAAGCTCAGTAAAGGGAACCAGGTTGTCCAAGGTTACACAGATTTTCTGAGTGCTTAATGTATGCTAGGTGCTTTACAAAAAGGACCTCAAATTTTTTCACTCTCCTGAAAGTAGTCTATGATTATCACCATTTTGCAGACGAGAAAACTGAGGCTTCAAGGGGTAAAGTGAATATATACAAGTATATATTCAGAAGGTGAGGTTTGTCCCTGTGACTGGGCAAGTCGCCCAAACTGTCAGTTCGCTCATCTATGGGGATCAGATTGAGAAAGGCATGGGGAGCCAGGCTGACTAGGTTTCTAGACTTTTCTCCACCTTTCATCAGCCTCGGGAACTTAAGCAAATGGCATGCCCTCAGGCCTCAGCTCCCTGATCTGTAAAAGGGGGTAAAAGGTGACCATGAGTATAAACACCTACCATCACACCTGATACATAGTTGTTGCTCAAAGAACGCAGGGCATGATTACTGAGTTGTGTTCACACACCAGGGCGAGGAGGCCCACACGACTCACCACTCACAGTCACCTGTGTCCCAGGACCAGACTTCAACTCAACGTCCTCAGGGCTCCCTTTCCTGAACTTGACACAGAAGTAGGTGCCGGCGTCTGCTGGGGTGATGTTCCTGATGCGGATGGAATAGTCCAAGTTGTTTCTCTTTGTGTCGTCTGTAACATTTGTTACTCGGGGGAAGAGGCGTACGCGGTCTAGGCCTCCTTTGAAACTGTAGACTAATTGCCGATCTGGTCCATTCCCCTTGAACCACTGGACAGGCCCCACGGGTTGCAGAGAGGAGACGACGCAGGGCAGAGTGACCGCCTCTCCAGCCACGACTGACACCGACTTCTTACCCTGAGTTACCTGCAGCTCCTGCTCACCTGTCACTCCTGTAGGAAACACAGGCCGTTATTCATCCTGCTTGATCCTGTCTGTTGACTCAGGTGTTATTAGCAACAGCTCCCGCTGACTGAGTGCAGACCATGAGCTGGGCTTGTGCTCAGCAGGTCCCATGTACCGTATCATGTAATCCTCACCACAAGCCTACCTGGTGGAACTGCGTGACAAATGGGGAAACTGAGGCACACAGTGGTTAATGACCTGGCAAGTGTGGGTGTGGACCCGCCTGAATGGAGCCCCGATTCCTCTCTGAAAGAGCTTTGTCCAAGCTGAGCTCTTAGGTTCAAATTTGGATTTACAGGAAGAAAGGGGGCCTGGTGTTCCCGACAGCAGGAACAACCTGGGCCAAGGCTCAGAGGTGTGTGGCAGCATGTGTGTGGGGGGCTCGGAAAGGAGCTTAGTTCTATTTCTGGCCCGACCAGGAAACATGCCTCAAGCAGGGAGCCGTACTCAGTGGTTTGGGGTTCGTCCCGGTGGTGGAACTATGGAAAAGACGCGGGATTTTAAGTAAGAGAACTTGGGTTAGAGCCCTGGCCCAGTGGCTTCCAGCCGTGTGACCCTGGGCAATGGCTCAGGTGACTAACAGGGTCAGAGGGGGCACTCACAAAAGTGAGCTCTGCAAACTGCCTTGGTTTGGGTAGGTCCCTGTACTGCTCCCGAGCCTTCATCTCCTCTTCTGTGAAATAGTATCCCCACATCTTGAATCTTTTCAAGGATTAGAAACGTCTTGGTCAGAGACAATGTCAAAAAGAAAAGTTTGGCCTTTGGAGTCATCAGACCTGGTTTGAAACCTGGCTGGACCCCTTATTCCTGTGTGAATAAGTTCATCCATCAGTTTCGAGTGTCTGTTTCCTTATCTATGAGATGGGTACAATACCTCACCCCTCTGCTTTGTTCTGAAAAGACAATGAGATCACACATAGAAGTCACTTAGCACAAAGGTGGGCACATGGGGGCTATTCTTGTTATACAAACAGCGAATGAATGGGGAGGGGCTGCTGGTCAAATGTTACCCCACCAGCCCTGGCTGATGATCCTGCAGGTCAGGCCCCTGCTAGATGCAGGACATACAGGAACTGGACCCAGTCCAGGTGTCCAGGGCTCCTGGGCTGGGCAGCAGGAAGGAGCCTGAGGCCCAAATCAAAGGCCACTTGGAGCATATGAGATAAGGACCCCGTTAAGGAGTCTTGGGGGGATGAGGGGAGGACACAGCCAGGATGATGAAGGGGCAGGAGGACGATGCAGGGGCAGGAGATCATTGTTGTGAGATGTGTAGGGACCAAGGGAGAACAGCCCAGGGTCTGACTCTGAGCACAGTGAGGGGCGAGGGGAGAGGAAATGGAAAAAGACAGACCACAGTGACCAGGGAGAAGCAGAGAAAGAGACAGACAGAGAAGCAGAAAGAGACAGAGAGAGAGGGGAAGGCAGACGGACAGAATGAGAGAGGGAGGTGGAGTGGGGGAAAAAGAGAGAATAAGTGACAGAGACGGGGCGTGGTGACAGCCTGGTGTGCGGGGAGACACAGATCTGGGTCCCAGCCTGAGCTCTCCACTGCCATGCAATGTGCCCTTGGGCAAATCCTGCCCTGACCTAGCTCCCTTTGTCTTGCACTTCAGCCAGGGCTGCAGCAGATGCCCTGAGTGGCCTGATTCAGCTCTGGCCTGGGCAGGAGAGAGACCTTGTGGATTTTCCCACCAGCCTGTGGGCCTGGCACTGCCCCACCAGTAGGGGCAGGTGGCCAAGGGAAGGGAGGGCCACAGATCCCAGTGTGTCCTCACTGGGCTGGCCCAGGGCCTGAGAACAGGTCTCATCCACCTGTCCCTCTTCCTGTCTCTTTTGCCCTTCCCAGCCTTACCCTGCCCTGGATCCTGGGCAAGGGATTGCCTTTGGGGCCTGGTTCTCGTGGCAGTGAGCAGAGTCTCAGAGTGGGGGTATGCTCTTCACAGGACAGGGAGAAAAGCCAGGGTCCCCAGAGGCCAGGGCACAGCCAGCATCACCCAGCTGAGAGGGGTGTGGCTGGTGCCAGGTGTGTGAGAGACACAGGGAGGTACGGGCGTACCGGCAGAGACAAGAAGCATCCCAGCGACATCAGAGGCAGCATTGCATCTGCCAACAGCAGCAAGCCAGGCACATTCCCAGTGGGTCAGCATATCAGCATTGGAGACAAGACAGACTGGAAATGCTGCTTGGAAGAAGTTCAGGCTCTGGGGCCAGAGGGCAGGTTAAGGACACGAGTTCCCCTCTTAGCCAGCCTAGCACCCCACCTCTCTGGATGTCATCATCCATAAGCTGGGGACTGACATCTACCCCCTGGGTAGTCCTGAGGACTGCATGGCCCAGTCGTCCACACTGCCTGCCACATAGGGGGTGCTGGCCGCCTTTGGTTCCTGTCCCATTGTTATCATCACGTTAATGCATTATTTATATTTGATTTTCTCTTGGTCATCATATCCCCCCAGTAGCATGTAAGATCCATGACGGACTGTTTCAAGCCATTGCCTAGAACAATGTCTGACACAAAACTAAAAAAAAAAAAAACAGAAAAACAGGAGCTGTCTAATTTATTACAAATCATGTAGACCTGTGCTCCACAGGGTTTTCGATGGCTGACTTTTTGGAAGTAGATTGATCATCAGGCTTTTCTTCTGAGGTGCCTCTGGTTATACTCAACCACCAACCTTTCAATTAGCAGCGAGGCATATTAACTGTTTTACCATCCAGGCACACACTAAACCAAAACCATTGCCATTCCTCCGACTCATGGTGATTCAATGTGTGCCACGTAGAACTGTGCTCCAAAGGCTTTTTAATACTGTGACTTCTTGGAAAGAGATGACTGGTGTCCTTATAAGAAGAGACAGATTCAGAGATACACACACAGAGAAGGAAACTTTGTTCTAATTGGCACGAATTTGCTGTATAGACTGGATTCAGGGATTCAGATTTACTCTGATTAAAAAAAAAAATTTTTTTATTTTTTTTATTTTTTTTAGCTTAGGATAATCACCTGGTCTAATGACAAAGACATCTTCAACAACATCCCATTTTATTATTCCCCGAGTCTTAGTTTCTCATCTGTAGAACTCCAGACCAACAGGGTGGTGGTTGAAGCAAGAAAGGAGACCATAGATAAACTGAAATATGCATTTTTCTCAGTCCTAATAAGTTCCTTTAGCTTTTCTGCTAGAGAACGTGATACACTTTCTGTTTTAATTTTTCCAAAAAAATTTTTTTGAATTTTGCCTTCATTATACAAGTAGTTTTCATTAGATATAGAATCCTACATTTATAGTTTTTTTTTTTTTTTTTGCCCTCCTTTAGCATTTTTTTTTTTTTTTTTTGCTTTTCCATTGTCTTATGCCCTCCCTTCTCCAGTGGGAAGTCATGTGTCATTCGTATCGTTTTCTTCATGTGTGTGTGTGGCTGCTTAAAGATATTCTCAACCTCTTGTTTTCAACAGTTGATTATGACATACCTAAGTTGTGCTGGAGTTCAATGAGCTGCTTGCATTTATAGATTAATTTAATTTACAAAATTTGTGAGATTTTAGCCATTTCTTCAAATAACTTGTATGCCTCAATTTGTCTCTTCTTTTTCCCACAGGTACCTATGATCCTTGCTCTTAATCTTTTTCCTCTCTGCTTTTCAGATTAGATAATTTCTATTAATCTATTTTAGTACCAGTTGCAGTTGAGTTGATGCTGACTAATGGTGACCATATCTGTGTCACAGTAGAACTGTGCTCCAAAGAGTTTTCAATGGTTTGTGTTTCAGAAGTAGATTGCCAGACCTTTCTTCCGAGGCACCCCTGGGTGGACTCAAACCTCCAACCTTTCAGTTAGCAGCCAAGCATGTTAACTGTTTGTACCACCCGGGGAGTACATTAACCCTACTAATTCTTCTATCATTTCCAATCTGCACTTAAGGACAGCCAGTGAATTTTTTATTTCATATATTCTATATTTTTACTCTATGATTATCTTCTGGTCTTTTAAAAATAGTTTTTATTTCTTTGATGACATTATGTATCTGTTAACTCACTTAAAAATATTTTATGTTAGTTATTGATTATAGATTTAATAGCTGAATCAAAATCCTTGCCTGCTAATATGTACATCTAGATCACCTTAGGGATGATCTCCACTAATTGCTTTTTATGTTGAGAATTGCTTACATTTTCTCTTTCATCTTATGAATAAATTTGGATTGCATCTTGGACTTTGTAAATGAGATATTGTAGGAACCTTGAATTATGCTGCTCTGAAGAAATTTGATTTTTTTGAGACAGTTAGTTTTGGCTAAGTAGTTTCTTGGATAGTTCATTTGGATGAGTTAATACACAGAATTGGGGCTAGTCTTCTTGGATTCTCCTTTCTGGGATTCCTCTGCCCTCCATTAGCTGTGGTCACCAAACACTATCCTCTAAGTCTTTACTCGGTAAAACTGCAAGTTTCTATCCCTGTTACAGTTGACTGGTGGACACTGGCTTGGGCTGATGCTTAACAAAAAGCTGCAGCAGTGGGAAACATGGACAGTACTGATCCTTTCATTCAAAGTTGCTTCATCTGCAGTTTCTGTCTGCTTTTGCTCACCCTCCAAAGCCTTCAGAAAGTTGGCCCAATGCTTGTACATCCTATCTTCATAAAAATTGGCCCAATGAGCTACTCTACCTTTTTTAAAAGTTACTTTTTACATGTTAAAACTAATTCAACCTCCTGGACAACATTGACCCAACCCTGCAAGGTATTGCCACCTATCAGGCACTGTAATTGTGTCTGTAGAAGGTCATTTCATCGTTCTGTCTAACCAGCTGCTTCACAATAATGGGGAACATAAGACCAGTGGATTATATAAGCATGGTCCCATTGCTGCACTTCATTTGCTGTGAAGTGAGTCCCTTCATCTGAGGCAATGGTGTATGAGTAACTATGACTGTGAATGAGCATTCTCTAAGTCCATGAATAGTAGTTTTGCATGTAGGCAAGGCAAATCCATATCCAGGTTGAGTGTCTATTCCAGTACGAACAAAACTCTGTCCTTTCCATGATGGAAGTGGTCCAATGTAGTCAACTTGCCAGCAGGTTGCTGGCTGATCACCTCGAGGAATAGTGCCATATTGGGGACTTGGTGTTGATCTCTGCTGTTGACAGACTGGGCACGCAGCAGCGGCTGTAGCCAAGTTGACCTCAGTGAGTGGAAATCCACGTTGCTGAGACCATGCATAATCTGCATCCTTGCTACCATGGCCACTTAGCTTTTGAGCCCATTTGGGCAATGACAGAAGTGACTTGGGAAAGAGGATGACTGGTTTCCACTGAACTTGTCATTCTCACTACTTGAATGTTAAAATCTTCTCCTGCCAAGGTAGCTCTTTGGTGAGCAGTCACATGAGACTTAAATATCTTCACTCCTTTGACCAATTCAGAATGGTTTATCCACATACCTCTTCCCCATACCTCCTTGTCACCAGTTTTCCAGTCATGTTCCTTTGAAGTCCCTGGCCATCCAGCCAAACCATTGGCCACAGCCCATGACTTAGTATATAATTGCACATCTGGGGATTTTTCCTTCCAAGCAAAGTGAACAACAGGTGCACTGCTCAAAGTTCTGCCCATTGGGAGAATTTCACTTCACCACTGTTCTTCAGGGAGCCCTTGAAAGAGGCTACAGTGCTCCAAATTCAAGGGGTGGCTGCATGTCGCATAGAACCCTCAGTAAACAAGGCATGAGTTTTCTCTTCTTCAGTCAACTGATCATAAGGAACTCTCCATGAGGCCATAGGTGCAGACTGGGAAAGGGAAGGTAATGCAACGAGAGTGGAGACCATAAGCATTTGGGTCACTTACTCATGTTACTTACTTGTGCTTTCAGGCCCTGCTCAAGCCCGATCTCATATAAACCATTTCCATTTAACATAACGATGGAGTGCTGCTGTACATGTCCAACTTTATGACTCTGTGGGTCAGACAACACCTAGTTCATGATAGCCAGCTCAGGCTGCATGGTGACTTGGTGGCCCATGTTTAGGCGTTCAGTCTCTACTAATGCCCAGTAACAAGCTAAAAGCTGTTTCTCAAAAGGAGAGTAGTTATCTGCAGAGAATGGCAGGGGTTTGCTCCAAAATCCTAAGGATCTGTGCTGTGATTCACTAACAGGGGCTTGCTAAAGACTCCAAACAGCACCTCTATCTGCCACTGATGCTTCAGAAACCATTGGATCAGCCAGATCACAAGGGCCAAGTGGCAGAGCAGCTTGCGTAGTAGTCTGAATCTGTTACAGGGCCTTCTCTTGTTCTGGGCCTCACTCAAAACTAGCATCTTTTCAAGTCACTTTACAAATAGGCTGGAGTAACATACTCAAATGAGGGATATGTTACCTCCAGAATCCAAAGAGGCCCACAAGGTGTTGTCCCTCCTTTTTAGTTATAGGAGAGGCAAGATGCAATAGCTTATCCTTCACTTTAGAAGGAATATCTCAACATGCCCCACACCACTGGACCCCCAGAAATTTCACTGATGTGGAAGGCACCTGAATTTTTGTCAGGTTAATTTCCTGCCCTCTAGCACACTAATATCATACCAATAAGTGTAGAGTCATTGATGCTTCTTCCTTACTAGGGTCAATCTGCATAATGTCATTAATGTAATGGACCAGTGTGATGTCTTGTGGAAGGGAAAGGCAATAGAGCTTCTTGTGGACTCAGTTGTGACATAGGGCTGGTGAGTTGATATACCCTTGAAGTAAGGCAATGAAGGTATGTTGCTGGCCTTGCCAGCTGAAGGCAAACTGTTTTTGGTTATCTTTTGAAACCAGAATCAGGAAAAAGGCATTAGCCAGATCAATAGGTGTATACCAGGTACCAGAAAATACAATAATTTTCTCAAGCAATGAAACCACATTTGTAACAGCAGCTGCAATTGGTGTCATCACCTAGTTAAAATCCATCTGTGTTTTGCAGAGGCCAAATAGACAAGATGAATGGGGATGTTGTAGGAATCTCTACCCCTGCATCCTTCAAGTCCTTGATGGTGGCGGTACTCTCTGTATTCCTTCCAGGAATGCAGTAGTGCTTTTAGTTTACTATTTTCCTAGGTAGGGGCAATTCTACTGGTTTCCAAGTGGCCTTTCCTTCTATAATAACCCTTATTCCACATGTTAGTGATCAAATGGGGGTGGGGATTCTGCCAGTTGCTGAGTATATCTACTCCAGTTATGCATTCTGGAACTGGGGAAATCACTACAGGATGGATTTGGTAACCCACTGGACCCATTGTGAGACAGACCTGAGCTAATTCCCCATTAATAACCTGACCTCCATATGCCCCCCTCCCCAATCTGACTGGTGGGCAACGGTGACATTTTTAGTCTCCTGGAATTAGTGTCAGTTCAGATTCAGCATCCAAAAATCCCTCAAAATCTGATTGTTTTCTTTTCCTCATTGAACAGACACTCTCTTTAAAGGCTGTAGATCCCTTTGGGAAAGGCTGGGAGAAAGAGCAACAGTATCCATTTTGGCAGGGAAATGGGGTCCTTCCTCAAGGAGACCTAGCCTCCCCTTCATTCAAGGCATCCTTGATCTGCAAACTGGTTCAAGTCTAGGAATTGGCTAAGAGGCAGTGACTCTCTAGTTTGGTGGTTCAACTTAGATTGCCGTTCACTTGACCTAGAATTCTTCCGCTTGTACATATCCAGTAAATATTTAGTAGATTTCCCATCTCTTTCACTCCTAGGGATACAATGACTAAGTAACCAATGGCATAAGTTATTTGAGTCAGCCTATTCTGATTACTGCTTTGAGTCTGCTGTCCATTACGGTAACCACACCCATCTTGTCTTTGTCAGTTAAGTGCCTCCACTAGGCTTCTACCACCAGGGGGTCCAATCAGCCCCATTATAGTTGTTGATTTGGTAGGTGCAGTTGAATAGGTTCTGACTCATAGGAACCCTATGTGAAACAGAATGAAACACTGCATATTCCTGTGCAATTCTTACAATTGTTGTTATGCTTGAGCCCATTGTTGCAGCCATTGTGTCAATCCACCTTGTTGAGGGTATTCCTCTTTTTCGATAACCCTCTACTATACCAAGCATGCTGTCCTTCTTCAGGGGCAGGTCCCTCTTGATAACACATACAAAGTATGTCAGAAGAAGTCTTGCCATCCTCACATCTAAGGAGCATTCTGGCTGTACTTCTTTCAAAACAGATTTGTTCATTCTTCTGACATTCCATGGTATATTCAATATTTGTCAACAACACCATAATTCAAAGACATTAATTATTCTTTGGTCTTCCTATTCATTGTAGGTAGGTGTCTTGATTCAGTCAGGTCAATTCCCACCATCAAGTCTGACTTACATAAAATAGCAATCACAGCAGTCTTCAAGGATGCTGGGGCTACCTTCTGAAATTTGGTCCTCACCGTTGTGGTAAAAGATATGTCCTCTGGGCACTCCATGGTGGGGGATGGGTCTGTAGATCCAATCTGATCAATCCACTCTAACATGCCAATTTTCCTAATTCTTTAGATACTTTCTTCTATAGTATACCAAGAGAGGCCTGGCATTTCAACTTCATTTAGCACAGGCCACTGCTTAAATCCATGCTTCAGTGGACCAACCAAATAAACTATTAGATCCTTTTCTAACCTCTTGAGCTGAAACATTGATTGAAGAATCTATGCTTAGTGGGCCCATATCAATAAACTCAGACTGATCCAACTTTATGTTCCTTATGCCATTATCCCATACCCTTAATAGCCATTCTCACACATATTCTCCAGGTTTCTGTTTGTATATATATTAGAAAAATCAAGCAGTTCTTATGAAGTGTACTTAGAAGTGTAGCTATTACTTTGAAGTGTAGCATACCTCCTCCTTGGTCACACTTTGTATTTCACCTCTTGGAGCTCGCTGGGCCTTAAGTCTAGTTAAGGGTGGTGGGGATGGCTCCTGGGGACATTCAACAATGTCTTATAAGGCACCAGCCTCAGGTGATGCCCCAGGTAAGGGCCTGGGAGCTGCCCCAGTTAATATCTCAGACAAAGACTCTTCAGGAACAGCTTTATTAATCTCATCAGATGGGAGTGGAATAGATAATGGTTTTACCGGGAAGGTAATTTAGCAGACAGAGATGGAGTGATCTCTTAAGATTGGATTTGGAGAGCTGGCTCTGTTGGCAGGAGTGATTCAACGGAATTTTTAGGAGTTCAGTGTCCCCAGCTTCCTGATTATCTACCTATATGTCCCCATCCCAAGTTTCAGGATCCCATTTCTCCCCAGTCAATGCCTTTATTTTAACTTCAGACACTATTTTAGGTTGGGTATTTAGTTGTCATTGTAATAAGACAGTTGGTTTAGTTTTCGGCAGTATAAGCTCTGTTACTACAAGAAATAAGGGTATCTTTCAGGGCACAGGTAGCAACATTCAGGTCATTTATGTGGCATTTGAACTATGACTCTGAAGTCTTGATCTCATTCCTTTCTTTCACCACTTTGTCTTGCAAGATCAGAACCAATCAACCAGCTTCCTTATACTTCTAATTCTGGCAAAACTGTAGGAAAGTATGAAATATATAATCACTCAGAGCTTTGCCTCTCATAAATGTTTAATCTGTTGATGGTGATATTTTGTGTATTCTATTGCCACTTCGTACCATGGATTAGCAGTGCCCTCCTTACTACCAGAAGAAAAGTCATCAATGCCTTTAAAACTAGCCAGACTTGAGAACCAATTTAGAAGACTCATCCTTACAATTTTGTTCTCTAGACCAACTCTCAGAACCAAATGTCTAGGCTGGGTTCTTCAGAGGAACAAAACCACTGAAACAGATATATAGAGAGATTTAATTCAAGGAAATGGCTTATGCAGCTGTGGAGGCTGAAAAGTCCAAAATCCATGGGTCAGGCATCAGGCTTGAGGCTTCTCCTGACTCACGTGGTTGCAGAGCCTGAGGACGGCAACATGAGCATGTCAGACAGCAGGCTGCTGGCTCATGGGGCTGCGGGAGCTGGAGAATCCCAAAATTTGCAAGTTAGATGGCAGGCTGTTGGCTCAAGTCCCAAGGACTGAAAGTTGGATGATGACAAGACAGATGTTGGATCCAGAGAAAGCGAGCTAGTGAGCTTTGCCAGAATGCACATATGTATTGGATGTAATCCACACCTCCAAGGAAATTCCTCTTACAACAGATTGGCTGATCACATCAGATCATACCATGGAGGTGATTACTTTATATTACATTATGGAAAAGCAGTCATAACAATGTCTGCCAAACCACTGAGAATCATAACCTAATCAAGTTGACACATACCATTAGCCATCACAGTAAGCAACCCCTCCACACTGTTATTTTTCATTCTTTTCTTAGTAGTGCTCATGAATATATTCTTCTATTTAAATATGAATTTTCCACAGGGCACTGAATCACCGCTAGATGCAGCCATTTCAAAGAAAAGAAACACATTGATAACAGGTTGGATGGAGTGAGAAAAGGATACACTGATGGCCTCTTACTCTCCCAAGGGATTGAATTGATACAACCCTTTCAGGGGACAAAGGGGCAGTGTTATCATCAGTCTTAAATAGGTGGACACTTTTACCAGAAATGCCCCTTTGGGAATTCTTCCCACAGGAATAGTCACACATAAGAGCCATATGTACAAGGGCGCTCTTTGTAGCATTAACTGTATAAGCTGCAAACATCCTAAACGCACCTCCTGTCCAGTGCACTGTCTGAATGAGACCCGAGATAGGCTTGCAAAGCTGTGAGGGAGAAAAGACAGAGGTTAGAAGGACCAAGGAGGAGGGCTGTGGGCTCACATGGACCTGGGACAGTTGCGATTGTTCGGTGAGGAAAGCAAGGGGCAGAACGCTATGAACAGAATGATCCTCTCCTTCCCTCCTTCTCTTTGTCTTTCCTTCTTTAATATATATTTATGTAAAAATATCTACAAAGATATATACCAAACTCTTACAGTGGTGGATCACCTTGTGGTGTGAGATTTTGGGGAAGGAAGCTCGCTTTATACATCTGATTTATATTTACAAGTGTCTAGATTACTCTGAAAGGAGCCCTGGTGGTGCAGTGGTTAAGCGCTCGGCTGCTAACAGAAGGGTCAGAGGTTCCAACCCACTGGCTGCTCCATGGGAGAATGGTGTGGCAATTTGCTTCTGTAAAGATTCACACCCTTGGAAACACTATGGAGCAGTTCTACTCTTTCCTGTAGGGTCACTGTGAATCAGAATTGACTCAAAGGGTTTGGTTTTGGGTTAGATTACTCTATGATAAGTATAAGTGAAAGAGCCCTGGTGGAGCATAGGTTAAGCTTTGGCTGTTAACCAAAAGGTCGCTGGTGCGAACCCACTGAGAGGTTCTGCAGGAGAAGAACCATTGATCTGCTCCGGTAAAGATTACAGCCTAGAAAACACTGGGGGGCAATTCCACTCTGTCACATGTGGTTGCTATGAGTCAAAACAGACTTAATGGCTTCTAACAGCAATAACATGAGTGACTATATTAACATTAAAACAATAAAGACAAAATTGAGATACACTTTAAAAATGAGCCAGGTGGGGTAGAATCGAGGCCTCACCAGAGGTTGACTCTGTGCCCTGGTCCTTCCGGGGGCAGTGAACTTCGGGTCTGTTTTTTTGTGACTGCTGGCTGCCCGTCATGCACCACCTGGCAGGTGGGCACCACATCCTCCCTGTGGGCAGATGAGTTCACCAGGATCCAGCTGTTCAGGTTATAGGTCCCATCCTTGTCCTCGGTGGGGATCCAGGATGAATCTGTTTGGGACATGTTTTCATTCTCCAACCAGGTCAGCTCTAGGCTCTTGGGGTAGAAACTCTTCACCTGGCAGGTGATGTTCACCTGGTTCCCTTGAATGGGGAGTTGGGTAACCTCTAAGGTGGGAGGAACTGAAATAGCACAGTATAGAAGCTCTCACCTCTTGGAACAGACAGATCACAGAAGGGGACTCAATAGTGGTTAGCTCCCACAATCATGGCAAGGGAATCACTGAGGACAATACTAGACATGCAGGAGGTACCCAAGCAATATACATCCTCTTTGCATAATGAATGAAATCACTAGGCACAGTGCCTGGCACACAGTAGGTGCTTAAGGACTGATAACTCCTATTAGGGTAGTAAAGAGTGAAATCAACAAGCACAATGCCTTGCATGCAGTCAGAACGTAATAACTGTACCAAAATAAATAAAATCACCAAGCACATAGGGGCTTAGTATATAGTCAGTGCTCAATAATTGCCATTGCTATTGGTAAAATAAATGAAAATAACTAACAGTGTGTTTGCCACATAGAAGGTGTTCATCCAGAAGCTGCCATTAAAATAGTAGGGGAAATTGTTGAGCAGTGTGACTAAGACATTGTAGGTTTACGGTAATTGGGAAGGACTATTAGGAATTTGATTCCAGGAGGTTCAAGCCCTGGAGCAAACCTAGGGGAGCAGCAGACTTGGGGCTGGGTGAGGGTCTGGGCTGGGTATGTGTGTCATCTACCTTGGATGGTCTCAGACAACTTGGCTGTCCCACGAAGAAAGCCCTGCAAGGCACCATGGGCCACCTCAAAGATGACCTGATGGTGAACATCCTCTCGGGTCATCATCACCTGGGTCCTGCTGAAACCTTGCAGAAAACACTGTTGGTGTGTGGGACTGCCTTAATCTGGAGAGCTGGGAGCTCATTCCCACTTTTTAACAACTTCAGGGTGACATCTCTGGGAGCGAATCCATGGGACTCGCAGGTGAATCTCACTGTCTGCCCAGTGTGGCCCTTGCTAAGGGTCCCATACCAAGGGGGGAGAGGGCTTGGCTACAAAAAGGAGCATTTATAATCAATAACCATCACTGCATCATTATCATGAATGGTAAGTGTGTGACACTGTTCAGATCTTCATGCTTATTATTTTCTAATCCTGCTAATAGTGCTGGGAGGGAGGGGTTACTGTCCTCACCTCATAGAGTAGGAAACAAAGTTTCAGAGAGGTGAAGGGACCTGACTGAGGGCAGGCAGTGAGTGGCAGGGCCATCATGGAATTCTAGGCCTGAATCCAAAGCTCACCCTCTTTTCCCTGCACCGGGTGATTTCCCCACCAATGTTGCACTGGAACAAATTTTCTCACACGTTTCATTCTGTATTAACTATTCCTAGCTGGCCTCATCCAGAAGCGTTCCCACTTCAGGGAAAGCGTTTATAGAAGTAAATGCAGGTGAAGAAGTGGCAGAGTGGGACAGGCATGAAAAGAGAATCCAGGCTGACCAGCCCACTGGCGGTGTGGCCACCAAATGTCCCAGATTCCCCATCTGTAAAGTGGGACCATCAGCATACTCCTCCCAGGGCTGGTGAATTTCAAACGAGGCAATGCCAGCATTTCTGCTGTGAACAAACCACAGAAATAAATGCAACCCTATCTTTAACACATGCTCTATTTACCTCTGAAGCTCCCTCTCCTTCAGGTATTTATTATTTCATACTTTTTATTCTTTCCACCAATACTTCAGCAGGGCCTAACCTGTGTAAGCCCGGAAATTGAAAGGAGGGAGCAGGGGAATGTTTCTCTGAACCTGGGGTCTTCTTTTGGGTCAGCTTTGGGTGGAAAATGGAGACCACTGAGTGCTGAGAAAGCCCAAAGATGGTAATTTCTTAACCATTACTTGCAAAAGACACACACAGACACACACACACACACACACGTGCACACATGCATGCGCATGTGCAGGAATACTAAGCCCAAAAGCACTTCTGGTGCCTGGAAACTTCTAGGAATCAAAGAATCAGAAGAACCAGGTCAGTCCCTAACTGTGTGTGGGTCCTAACGGAGTGTCTCTGGAGTCTCCAAAATTGTTAATTATTGCCCAAATTTCTGCACCAGCAAGTAGTACAAATATTTGCATTTGTAAATATATGACTTGCCACCTAATACCCATAGAACATTTTGAGGCATAGAAAGGAGGGTGTCACTTGAATAATCAAGTCACGAGAACACCAGGTGTCTGGATATCCCTAAAAACACAACATGGTGTGACCAGTGACCATTTACTGTGAGCTCCCGGGTCCTGATGCTGGGCTGATCCCTCCAGCCCCTTAGCCCTTTCGTCCTCCCTCCAGCTCTGTGCACTAGGTGGCAGTGACCCCCATTTATTGGTTGGGGCTCAGAGAAGCATGTGCTAGCCAAGGATACACAGTGGGTAATTGTGAAGCTTGCCCCACAAGGGCTGACTAACGTTAGCATCTCTGTGCTTTATCTTTCTAACCCTCAGTGTCTGTTTCTGCAAAAAGTGGATGAAAACACCAACCTAGTAAGATTAGGGATGGTGTATGTACAGTGCAGAGTCTGACGTGTAGTAGGTGCTCAGTAAATAACAGCTATTACTGAGATCGTAAGATCTGCTCATTACGAGTTCTTAAACTACCTATGTACTCTTCATGCGGTAAAAAAGCAAAACAAAAGCACAGAAAAACACCAAAAAGACTCCCAAATCCTGCTCCCTGCAGCTGCCACAGGAGGGGGAAAAAAAACAAATGAAAATGCAGTAGAAACCAGCAAATTATAATTCTCCCTTTTTTAAATAATCCCCTCAGGAAGCAAGTTTGGCTGATGGGTTTGCAAAACACAAACAAGATCACAGGTGTTTCCCTCCAGATTAGCTCCTTAAGGAAGCTGGAAGCATTCTGAGAGGGGGAGGGAGCAGACTTGGTTAGTGACAATGTGGTGTGCTGGGGGAGGGAGGGTTCTGTGGCCAAACAGCGAGGATTTGTTGAAATTCCCCCACCTGTTCAAACACAGACATGTTTAAATATGAGAAGGTACACCCTCAATGAGCTGAATCTGAACCCAGCTTTGCCTGGACTTCCCCTTTTCATTGATAAGGGAGGGTGAGAGCCCTTTCTCAGCCCTGGAGGCATGTCCATGGGTAGGGTGTCCATGCCATGCCATACACCTAGGGCCTGTTTTCTCAGGCCCCCAAAGAGCTGTCACTGACACGTGCTATTCTGAAGCACCCACACCCCGAAAACTGTTCCGAAGCCCTAGTTCAGTGGGAAACATCCCTGGTCAGGGAAAAAATACAACTTTTCTTCTGAGACCCCAGAAAACACGTAGCTCAGGGGCTCTCAGCCCTGGCTGTGTATTAGAATCGCTTACAATTATTTAAAAATACAGATGCCAGGCCCATGCCAGACCAATTATATCAGAATTTCTAGAGGGGGCCCGAGTCTCAGGGATTTTTTAAAAGTTCCCCAGGTGATATAATGAGCAGCCAATATTGAAACTATTAAGCTAGTGAGCCTTCACCATCAAATCCCATTTACTTTAACTCTGACATTTCCGATCAGCACCTGATTTCTAAAATCTACATGATATTGCAACAACTCAACTACAAAAAGACAAATAACCCAATTAAAAAATGGGCAAAAGATATGAATAGGCACTTCCCTAAAGAAGACATTTAGGTAGCTAACAGATACATGAGGAAATGCTCACGATCATTAGCCATTGTTGCTATTAGGTGCCCTTGACATGGTTCTGACTCATAGCGACCCTATGCACAACAGAACGAAACACTGCCAGGTCCTGCGCCATCCATACAATCGTTGTTACGCTTGAGCTCAATGTTGAAGCCACTGTGTCAATCCACCTCGTTGAGGGTCTTCCTCTTTTCCTCTGACCCTGTACTCTGCCAAGCATGATGTCCTTCTCCAGGGACTTATCCCTCCTGACAACATGTCCAAAGTACGTAAGACGCAGTCTCGCCATCCTTGCTTCTAAGGAGCATTCTGGCTGTACTTCTTCTAAGACAGATTTATTCATTCTTTTGGTAGTCCATGGTATATTCAATATTCTTCGCCAACACTACAATTCAAAGGCGTCAACTCTTCTTCGGTCTTCCTTATTCATTGTCCAGCTTTCACATGCGTATGATGTGATTGAAAATACCATGGCTTGGGTCAGGCACACCTTAGTCTTCAGGATGAAATCTTTGCTCTCCAATACTTTGAAGAGGTCTTGTGCAGCAGATTTGCCCAATGCAATGTGTCTTGATTTCTTGACTGCTGCTTCCATGGCTGTTGATTGTGGATCCAAGTAAAATGAAATCCTTGACAACTGCAGTCTTTTCTCCATTTATCATGATGTTGCTCATTGGTCCAGTTGTGAGGATTTTTGTTTCCTTTATGTTGAGGTGTAATCCATACTGAGGGCTGTGGTCTTTGATCTTCATTAATAAGTGCTTCAAGTCCTCTTCACTTTCAGCAAGCAAGGTTGTGTCATCTGGATAACACAGGTTATTAATGAGTCTTCCTCCAATCTTGATGCCCTGTTCTTCTTCATATAGTCCAGTTTCTCGTATTATTTGTTTAGCATACAGAGTAAATAGGTATGGTGAAAGAATACAACCCTGACGCACACCTTTCCTGACTTTAAACCAATCAGTATCCCCTTGTTCTGTGTGAACAACTGCCTCTTGATCTATGTAAAGGTTCCTCATGAGCACAATTAAGTCCTCTGGAATTCCCATTCTTCAGTGTTATCCATAGTTTGTTATGATGCACACAGTCAAATGCCTTTGCATAGTCAATAAAACACAGGTAAACATCCTTCTGGTATTCTATGCTTTCAGCCAGGATCCATCTGACATCAGCAATGATATCCCTGGTTCCACGTCCTCTTCTGAAACCGGCCTAAATTCTGGCAGTTCCTTGTTGATATACTGCTGCAGCCATTTTTGAATGATCTTCAGCAAAATTTTGCTTGTGCGTGATATTAATGATATTGTTCTATGATTTCCACATTCGGTTGGATCACCTTTCTTGGGAATAGGCATAAATATGGATCTCTTCCAATCAGTTGGCCAGGAAGCTGTCTTCCATATTTCTTGGCATAGACGAGTGAGCATCCCCAGTGCTGCACCTGTTTGTTGAAACATCTCAATTGATATTCCATCAATTCCTGGAGCTTTGTTTTTCGCCAATGCCTTCAGAGCACCTTGGACTTCTTCCTTCTGTACCATCAGTTCCTGATCATATGCCACCTCTTGAAATGGTTGAATATCGACTAATTCTTTTTGGTATAATGACTCTGTGTATTCCTTCCATCTTCTTTTGATGCTTCCTGAGTCATTTAATATTTTCCCCATGGAATCCTTCACTATTGCAACTTGAGGCTTGAATTTTTTCTTCAGTTCTTTCAGCTTGAGAAACGCCGAGCGTGTTCTTCCCTTTTGGTTCTCCATCTCCAGCTCTTTGCACATGTCATTATAATACTTATTTTGTCTTCTTGAGAGACCCTTTGAAATCTTCTATTCAGTTCTTTTACTTCTTGAATTCTTCCTTTTGCTTTAGCTGCTCGATGCTCAAGAGCAAGTTTCAGAGTCTCCTCTGACAACCACCTTGGTCTTTTCTTTCTTTCCTGTCTTTTTGGTGACCTCTTGTTTTCTTCATGGATGATGTCCTTGATGTCATTCCACAACTCGTCTGATTTTCGGTCACTAGTGTTCAATGCATCAAATTTATTCTTGAGATTGTCTCTAAATTCAGGTGGGATATACTCACGGTCCTATTTTGGCTCTTGTGGACTTGCTCTGATTTTCTTCAATTTCAGCTTGAACTTTCATATGAGCAATTGATGGTCTGTTCCACAGTCAGCCCCTGGCCTTGTTCTGACTGATGATATTCAGCTTTTCCATTGTCTCTTTCCACCAAAACCAAAACCAAACCCAAACCCACTGCCGTCAAGTTGATTCTGACTCACAGCGACGCTATAAGACAGAGTAGAACTGCCCCATATAGTTTCCAAGGAGCGCCTGGCAGACTTGAACTGCCAACCTCTTAGCTAAGAGCCGTAGCACTTAATCGCTATGCCACCAAGGTTTCCCCTCTTTCCACAGATGTAGTCAGTTTGATTTCTGTGTGTTCCATCTGGTGAGGTCCATGTGTATAGTCACTGTTTATGTTGGTGAAAGAAGGTATTTGGAATGAGGAAGTTGTTGGTCTTGCAGAATTCTATCATTCGATCTCCAGCATTGTTTCTATCACCAAGGCAATATTTTCCAACTACGGATCCTTCTTCTTTGTTTCCAACTTTGGCATTCCAATCGCTAGTAATTATCAGTGCATCTTGATTGCATGTTCGATCAATTTCAGACTGCAGCAGCTGATAAAATCTTCTATTTCTTCATCTTTGGCCCTAGTGGTTGGTGCGTAAATTTGAATAATATTCATGTTAACTGGTCTTCCTTGTAGGCGTATGGATATTATCCTATCACTGACAGCATTGTACTTCAGGATAGATCTTGAAACGTTCTTTTAGACGATGAATGCAACACCATTCCTCTTCGAGTTGTCATTCCCAGCAGAGTAGACTACATGATCGTCTGATTCAAAATGGCCAATACCAGTCCATTTCAGCTCACTAATGCCTAGGATATCGATGTTTATGTGTTCCATTTTCATTTCTGATGATTTCCAATTTTCCTAGATTCATACTTTGTACATTCCAGGTTCCAATTAAATGGATGTTTGGAGCTGTTTCTTCTAATTTTGAGTCGTACCACATCAGCAAATGAAGGCCCTGAAAGCTTTCCTCCATCCATGTCATTAAGGTCTACTCTACTTGGAGGAGGCAGCTCTTCCCCAGTCATCTTTTAAGTGCCTTCCAGCTGGGAGGCTCATCTTCCAGCACTATATCAGACAATGTTCTGCTGCTATTCATAAGGTTTTCGCTGGCTAATGCTTTTCGGAAGTAGACTGCTGGGTCCTTCTTCCTAGTCTGTCTTAGTCTGGAAGCTCAGCTGAAACCTGTCCTCCATGGGTGACCCTGCTGGTATGTGAATACCAGTGGCATAGCTTGAAATAACATCTGGATTTTCCAAGTGCTTACTGTGTGCTAGGTGTTTTACAAAAAGGACCTAAATTTTTTCACTTTCCTAAATGTAGTCTATGATTTGGAAACCCTGGTGGCGTAGCAGTTAAGTGCTATGGCTGCTAACCAAAGGGTCGGCAGTTCGAATCCGCCAGGCACTCCTTGGAAACTCTATGGGGCAGTTCTACTCCATCCTATAGGGTTGCTATGCGTCGGAATCGACTCGAGGGCACTGGGTTGGGTTAGTCTATGATTATCACCATTTTGCAGATGAGAAATCTGAAGATTCGAGGGATAAAGTGACTGTGTCCAAGAGGGAATTTCCTGGTCCCCCCTAAGCTTTCACATGCCGTCAGCAGAGCAAATGCCTGCCTTCAGGAGCCCTGACACTGACCACTACCCTTCCTTTTCTCTTTGTGATCCTTGGCTTCAGCAATTACAGTGAGAGCTCGCTCTCTTTAGTGCCCAGGCTGGTTACTCTGCAGCAACAAACAGAAAACACTGGGCTCCTGACAACCTGCATCTAGAATGTAAACATCTGCTTACCAGGAACCCCAAGCACCCTCCAGGGACTGCCTTCCTCTTAGCCTCCTTGGTCTTCAGAGCTGTGCAGTAGGTGCTCGTTCTCTGTGGGGTTGCCCTGGGCCCCTCTCCATTCCATCAGCACTGCCTTTTACAGAGCTGGCTCCCAGGCTGCTCTGAGGAGTAACATCCCAGCAATGGAGGAAAAGATGCCTCATTCCTTTTAAGGTTGCTGAGATGCCTCTTTAGGAACAAGTTCAACATATCCTAAGTTGTCTGCAGTATCTGTAGGATGTGGGTTGCAAACCAAGCCCCTCTTCCTCCTATGGGACTTTTTTTTTTTTACTTTTGTGCTTATTACTGCAAAACAGGGTGACAGAAGATTTTAAAAAGAGAGGGCTGGAGCATTCTCCGCACTTTGACAAGCACAGTGGGGTGTTGCAGAGGGCAGGGGCTATGGAGTCAGGCTACTTGGGGTTCAAATCTCAGCTTCCCTACTGGCCACAGACAGGTCCCCTCTCCGAGCCTCACGTCCTCACCTGTAAAAGGGCATTGAAAGGCTGCTTTCTTACAGCTCTGGTTTAAGTGTAAAGGCCATCATGGGGACTAGGTGGAGTCCCCCGACCCCCTGCCCCGTGTCTTATCCTGCCCATCGCTTGGGAAGACAGCGTGGCAGAGAGGGAGGGGCACTCACTAGGAGTTAGTGCTGAGTCAAGGTTGAGCCAGTTGCTAGTGTGAGTGCTTCCACGAGAGAGAGGAACTCACCATCTAGGAACTTCAGTGTCCCCACCTGTAATGTCTGTAAATCAGGATGAAGCTGCCTTCCCTAACTATGACCAGTGTTGTGGGAAAACTCAGTTGCTGTGTCTGGGAGAGAATCTGGCCCTATTCATGTAAACTAAACTACCCACTATCCACGTAAACTGAACTACCCACATTCTCTGACCCAGCAGCACCACCCCCAGTGGACACCCAGCTTGAGGAGGACAATGCAGGTGCAGGTCACCCATGGCAGCACCGTGTTAACAGCTCAAGCGAGACTGGGGACAGCCTACATATCCATCCTCAGGAGACTATAAAATAAAGACATGTCCATAAAATGGGGCATTGTGCAGTTGTTAAAAACAATGGAGAAGCTCTACATGTACTGAAACGGCTGACACAGAATGATCTGGGTTAAGATTGACAGAGGTTTTCCAGTCACCTATGGTCCTCAGGGTCTGAGTGCGAGGGGCATTCTTGACCTTTGGGAAATTGATGAAAAGGAGCAATGCTGGCTCCTGCTCAGTGGTTGGGTTTAATGAGATTTTATTCAGCACATACTGTGTGCCAGGCTCTTCTGTGGACAGAGTGTCTAATGCTGGAGTAGTAAGAAGCCTGGCCTGGAACCAGGTCTGGATTCTGGTTTCAGATCCCACCTCTAACTTACCCTGTGCCCACAGTCAGGGCTTTGTCTCCCAGCCTCAGGTGCTCCATCTGTGAGTGGGAGCTGGGCTAGATGGTGTCTAAGGGTCCTTCTGGGCTGATGTCCAGGATCCAGGAGTTGGGAAGAAGATCCTGGGCCTCCGGCAGAAAACCCAAAAGGAGCATCTTCTTTGCTGCCTCAGCTGGGTAACTCCTAAGTCACCCACATGGGGAGCCTCATCCCTGGGGTGAGGGACATTCTGAGATGACTGAGCCTGGCTCGGAGCCTCTCTGCTCAGTGGGGGTGTTGGTCCTGAATCATGGGGTTTTCCTCACAGAGCCCTCAGCCAAGCCAACCCTCTCAGCCTCTCCCCAACCAGGGCTCTCAGATCAAACAGTGAATCTCTGCCTCTTAGGACTTTCTGCTCAGTGTGATGTTTCTGAAGACTAAATAAAGAAACTCACATCCCCTCTCTGCCCTGGACTGACCCTCTCCTCCTTGGAGGGGAAGAGAACAGAAGCTTCCTAGGAGGAGAACTTTTGCCCGCCTTGTTCCTTGCTGTTTCCAGCGAGACCAGAGCCTGGCACACAGTAGGTCCTCAGCAAGTGTTTGTCAAATAAGAGAAGACACAACCACGATGCAGGGGAAGAATCTGGGGGCAGGAAGTAAGGTTCGTCCTTGTGACTGGGCGAGTTGCCCAAACTGTCAGTCCCCTCATCTATGGGGACCTGATTGGGAAAGGCAAGAGTTTGGAGCCAGGCTGACTAGGTTTCTAGACTTTTCTCCACGTTTTATCAGCTGTAGGCCCTTGCGCAAATAGCAAGTCCTGTAGGCCTCAGCTACCTGATCTGTAAAAGGGGGTGAAAGGTGACCGTGAGTATAAACACCCACCATCACACCTGATACTTAGTTGTTGCTCAAAGCGCCGAGGGTTTTATTACTGAGTTGTCATCACACACCAGGGGGAGGAGGCCCACACTACTTACCACTCACAGTCACCTGTGTCCCAGGACCAGACTTCAACTCAATGTCCTCAGGGCTCCCTTTCCTGAACTTGACACAGAAGTAGGTGCCGGCGTCTGCTGGGGTGATGTTCCTGATGCGGATGGAATAGTCCGTGTTGCCTCTTATTGTTGGGTCTGTAACATTTGTTACTCGGGGGAAGAGGCGTACGCGGTCTACGCCTCCTTTGAAACTGTAGACTAACTGCCGATCTGATCCATTCCCCTTGAACCACTGGGTGGGACCCACGGGTTGTGGAGAGGAGACTACACAGGACAGAGTGACCGCCTCTCCAGCCGCGACCGACACCGACGTCTCACGCTGAGTCACCTGCAGCTCCTGCTCACCTGTCACTCCTGTAGGAAACACAGGCTGTTATTCATCCTGCGGGATCCTGTCTGTTGTCACAGGTGTTTATAAGCAACAGCTCCTGCTGACTGAGTGCAAACCGTGAACTGGGCTTGTGCTCAGCACATCCCATGTACCATCTCATGTAATCCTCACCACAGGCCTAGCCCGGGAGACTGCATGACAAATGGGGAAACTGAGGCACACAGTGGTTAATGACCTGGCAGATGAGGTTGTGAACCCATCCTTAGTGGAGCCCTGATTCCTATTTGGAAAAGCCTGTCTGATCTGGGCTCTAGAGTTCAAATCTGGATTTACCAGGAAGAATGGGGCATGCTGTTCTCATCAGCAGGAACAGTCTGGGCCAAGGCTCAGAGGTTTTGGGCAGCATGTGTGTGTGTGGCTTGGAAAGGAGCTTAGTTTTTTTGTAGCCGGGCACAGGAAGCCCGCCCCGAGCAGGGAGCCATACACAGTGGTTTGGGCTTCATCCAGGTTGTGGAGCAGTGGAAAAGATACGAGATTTGAAGGAAGAGAATTTGCATTGGAGTCCTGGCCCAGTGGCTTCCAGCCATGAGACCCTGGGCAATTGCTCAGGTGACTGACAGGGTCAGAGGTGAATCTCAGGAGATTGAGCTCTACAAACTGCCTTAGTTTGGGTGGGTCTTTATACTGCTTCGGAGCCTTAATCTTCCCTTCTGTGAAATAGTTACTATGACCTCATCTCGAATCTCTTAGAGGATTAGATCCATTTAGGGCAGAGACAATGTCAAAATGAAAAGTTTGGCCTTTGGAGTCATCAGACCTGATTTGAAACCTGGCTGGACCTCTTATTCCTGTGTGAATAAGCTTGTCTATCAGTTTTAAGTGTCTGATTCCTTACCTACAAGATAGGTACAATACCCCACCTGTCTGCTTTGTTCTGTAAAGACAAAGAGATCACACATAGAAGTCACTTTAAAGACTAAGGTGTGCCTCACCCAAGCCATGAAGTTTTCAATGGCCTCATATGCATGGGAAAGTTGGGCAATGATTAAGCAAGACCAAAGAAGAATTAATGCCTTTGAATTATGGTGCTGGTGAAGAATATTGAATGTACCATGGACTGGCAAAAGAACAAACAAATCCATCTTTGAAGAAGTACAGCCGGAATGCTCCTTAGAAACAAGGATGGTGAGACATTGTCTCACATACTTTGGACATATTATTAGGAGGGATCAGTCCTTGGAGAAGTACATCATGCTTGGTAAAGTAGAGGGTCAGAGAAAAAAAGGAAGATCCTCAACAAGATGTACTGACACAGTGGCTGCAACAAGGGGCTCAAGCACAACAACGATTGCGCAAATGGCACGGAACCAGAAGTGTTTTGTTCTGTTGTACATAGGGTCTCTATGAGTCAGAGCCAACTGAACAGCACCTACCAACAACAACAACATAGCAGAACAACGGACAGAGATTTGTGGTGGTCACCAATCTGGCCACAGTGGCAGGGTGGTATATAGGTTAAGACACAGGCTCTGCTTTTGGACCAAGTTACTGTCTAGGTGACCTCATGATGCTGAGCCTAGTATGTGCCTTGTTCCTCCATTCAACCAATATGCATTAACCCACCTACCGTGTGCCAGGCACTGCACTAAGGTTCTGGGAGGCGCAGCACTGAATAATCCAGATACAGCACCTACCGTCACGGAGCTTATATCCTAGTGGGGAGACAGGGCTGAAATAATGAAACAAACATGCAAATGGCTACGAGAGCTGGGAAGCAAACAAATTTGACATGGTGATAGAAAATAACAAGGGGAACCTCCTTCAGAATGGGGTGGTCAGGGAAGGACATCGCTGAAACCTGAAGGAAGCAAACCAGGCCAGGGAAGGTGTTCCAGGATGAGATAACAGCAAGTGCAAAGGCCCTGAGGTAGAAAAGAAGCTACATATGAAGGCCACACAGAAGGCCATCGTGGCTGAAGCCCATGGAAGAAGGCGAACGTGGTATGAGAATAGGTTGGCAAGATAGATGGTGCCCAGATAACACCATACTCCACAGGCCATGGTAAGGAGTTTGGTTTTACTAAGTGTAGAGAAAGCCACTGGAAGGTTCTGAGCAGGACCTGAGATGATGTGATTCACTACAACTGCTATGGGGTGAAGAGACTGAAGGGGACAAGGTTGGAACAGGAGAGCCAGTGATGAGGATGATACAGGCTTCAGAGGTCTGGGTTCAAATCCTAGCTGTGCACTTATAAGTTATGAGACCTTGGATAAGTCACTTCACCTCTCTGAGCCTCAGTTTCATCATCTGGCTAATGGGTATAATAATCATTCCCATCTCACAGAGCTGTGATGGGAATTCACTGAAATAATGCACAGACTAATGATCCAGCTCATGGGCTGGCATGGTTAATGCTATAGTGCTCAGTGAAGGAGATCCTACTTGATCTGGGCCTGATACCTCTCCTAACCCACCCCATCCTCAGCGCCCTCCCTTCCAGCCACACTGGCCTCAATATTCCCAGAACATTTCAAGATCATTCTGGCTTCAGGGCCTTCTACCTAGAGTGCTCTTCCCCTTAAACCCCTGGGTGTGTTCCCTCAGTTTTATTCAGGCCTCTGCTCCTTAGAGAGGCCCTTGACTGCCCCATCCTCCCCACTCTCTATTCCCTCATCCTGATTGGGTGTCCTTCTTAGAACCTATCTCTCCACCTGACACGATTTGTTCACTTGGGTTCATTTTTTTCTTCTCTATTAAAATGTCACCTTCTTGAGGGCAGGTGCTTTTGTCTGTCTTGTTCATGGCTGTATCCCCAGCACTGAGACCCAGTATTTGCACATAGCAAATGCTCAGAAATATTTTTTGAACGAATGATTATAACTGAAGTGACCATGACAAGGACAGCACAGTGGTTAGGAGCAAACAGAGGCTGGGAGCCAGGCTTGAACCCTCACCAGCTGTGTGGCTTTAGGAGGAGCCCAACTTGGCTTTGAGGAGCCTCAGTTTCCTTATCTGTAAAATCAGGTGAAGGACTCCATGCTTCTTGGCTCACTGTGAGGATCAGATTACGATGCACACCCAGAGATGCACACTGGAGTATCAACCGGTGGAACGATCCATAATGTCTAGCATTCACTTTAGAATGTCCCAGCAAAGCGAGGGGCAGGTGGAACAAGGATGGCAGAGGGTGATAGCTGTGGTTGTCATGCCATTTCTTCTAACTTTGCACATGTTTGAAATTTTCCAAAATAAAAAGACAAGGAAGAGCTAATAGGTGCTCAAGGCTCAGCCCGGGCCTGGCACACAGTGGGTGCTCCACATGCACTAGTATTTCCTTCCATCTGGGCTTCCATTTCTGGACATGGTGGCTAGAAGATCAGGGGCAACAGAGCCGTCCTGACATCCCCGCCCACCCACTACCCCAGCCATCCTCCTGGCTGGAGTCCCGTCGCTCACTCTCTGATTCCAGTCTCCCTTCTGACCGCACACTGATTTCCTCTGGCTCCTGGCAACAATGGGCAGCATAGCACCCTGCCTCCCAAATGGATGTGCCAGGAAATCTCACAGACACAGAAAACCAATTCTGTAGCATTGCTAGCTCCCACCTCAGCTGTTTTGCATCTCCCTGAACCGAGAGCCTGGTGAGACACCTGGCAGGGAAAATCCATCTTACGGAGGGCTCAGTCAGAAGACCCACCCAGGATGGCCTGAAGTGAACAGGAAAGCAGCTTCAACTGTGAAAATTGGTGCTTCCTTCTCCAGTATGAGGACAGAAACACATGTTGGGAATGCCTGCCACCCCACGTCCCAGGAGGGTATACTCATTAACAGAAATATGAGAGACGCACCAAGAGGGCAGGATGTCAGCACCTCTGTTCCTCAGTTTCCTTATCTGTCAAACACAGTGAAGTGATATCTAAGGAATGGTCCAGTAGTTGACAACATGGGCTCTGTGGTCAGACTGATCTGGGTCACCATTCCAGATTAACCGTGTGGCCTTGATCCTCGGTTTCCACATAGGTCAAATGGGCCTGATGGTAATGGTGCACACCCCCAATAGTGTCTATAAGCACCAGTACGATCGTACGCGCCAAGTTCTGAGCCCATTAGGTGGCTGGAAATGATAACTCCTATTATAGAATTTGGGATCCTGTCTGGCTTGAACAGTGGGAGTCAGCACAGCCCAGTGTAAAAAGCCTTGGCCTGGACCACAGGCAGCTTGGCATCCCACCCAGGCCTGCCATGGCTCTGCTGGGTGAGCATGGCCTGTCCCTCCCTCTCTCTGGGCCTCGATATTCTTTCCTGGATGAGAGGATGGCTGTCTCTCTCAGGCCCTCTCCAGTTTCCCAGGCCTGGAAATTCACCTGTACAGAGACACCTAGAGGCAGGCGGTGTCCATGGTGCCAAGACTCAGTAACAGACAATTAAATCACATTAGCTTGGTTTTCACTCCACTTGTCCATCCCCCAACAGCATAAAAACTATGGGGAAAACCTCAAGCTGAAAGTCATTCATCTACCCACTTAACAGTTTTTGTTTTTGAGCACCTACTGTGTACAAAGAGCTTTGCTAGGCGCAATAAAACACCAAAAACAAACAAACAAAAAAACCTCATTGTCACCCAGTCATTTCTGACTCATGGCCACCCCTTGTGTTTCAGAACATAGCTGCTCCATAGGGTTTTCAGTGGCTGTAATCTTATGGAAATAGATCACAAGGTCTTTCTTCTGTTGCTCTGAGGGGCAGATTCAAACTGACGACCCTTTGGTTAGTAGCCAAGAATGGTTCGTTTGTGCCAGCCAGGGACCTAGGTGCCTTACAATGGGTAATCTCAATTTTATAAAAAAGAGAATTAAGATAGAATCAAATAATGAAGCTGATTACAATACAGGCTAACAGGTATTGAGTACTCACTACAGACCAGGGATGGCTTCAAGAATTATCTCCACATTAATTGACTAAATCCTTGCTTAAAATAGAGTTGTTCTGGAGGTGGAGCAATCATGGTGCTACAGGAAGAAGCACCATGCTGTCCCTCCACAACAAAGAGTTGAAAAACTAAGAAAAACAGAGACAAACATCTATCCTGGAACCCTAAGCATCAAATGAAGAGAGAAAGAACTCAACCAAGCACCAAATGGATTAAGAAACTGAAAGAACGGAAAGCCAGGAGAGAGATGGCGTGGAGGTCCCCTATCAGTTAACTCAGCATGAATTCGCCATCTTGGACTCCTCTGCCACTGAGATCAGCAGACAATGAGAAGACAGCTTCAAGGAGCTCTGAGCAGGAAACAGAGCACCCAATAACCAGCAATACACACTTTCCCATCCACACCCTTCTTCCACCTGCTTGACCTCCGCCCCTTCCTGGTGGGCCACCGTCAGTCAGCAGGGAAGGTGCTGGCTCCATGTGGCTTGGATTCACCCAGCCCACACTGGCCGGCTCCTTCAGAGCCATTTTTTTTTTTTTTTTTTTTTGCTGTCGTTTCTTTTTTTGGCTTCTTTTGGTTTCTGCTCTCTCTCTTGCCTCCTTCCCTTCCTTTCTCTCAAACACCTGGCTCTGTGTGCCATCTCAGCCTCTAGTTGACAGGCTGTGAAGCACCCCTCAGCTGGGGAACCACTTTGCCGGTCCGCGCCACCACACCGGTGGGATCCCTAGGTGCATTTCTTTTTATTTGTTTATTTTTATTATTATTTCTTTTTTCCTTTTTGTTTTTCTTTATTTCTCAGTTTTTAGTCTCTCTCTACTTGCCTTATTTTCCTGTCTCCTGAATACCTGGGACTGTGTGCCATCTCTGCTGTGCAGTGCCTAGTGGCTTGGGAGCCACTTTCCTGATGCAAGCCTCCAAGCCAGTAGACTCCCTTGGAGATTTTTTTTTTTCTTATCTCGATTTCTTGTCTCTCTCTACCATCCTTCCTTTCTTTTCTCCTGAATGCCTGGCACTGTGTGTCAACTCTGCTCATCCCGGACAGGCTGTGCAGTGCCATGAGGCTGGGGAGCCACTTCCCCAGCCTGTGCCAACACACCAGTGAGCTCCCTCAGAGCATCTTTTTTCTTTTTCTCTTCTTTTCTTTTCTCAATTTCTTGTCTCCTTCTACCTTTCTTCCTTACCCTTTTCCTGTACACCTGGCACCATATGCCATCTCTGCTCTTTCTTGATGGGCTGTGCAGCACCACTCAGCTGGGGACCCACTTCTGGTAGGCTCACTTGGGGCATTTTTTTCTTTACTTTCTTCTTTTTTTTCTTGGTTTCTTCTCTCTCTCTACCTTCCTTCCTTACTCTTCTTCTGAGCACCTGGTGCTGTGTGCCATCTCTGCTCCTTCTTGATGGACTGTACAGTGCCACTCAGCTGGGGACCAACTTCTGGTGTGCTCTCTTGGGGTTTTTTTTTTTTTTTCTGTCTTTTTTTTTCTCAGTTTCTTGTCTCTCTCTGCCTCCCTTCTTTACCCTTCTCCTGAACACCTGGTGACATGTGCCATCTCTGCTCCTTCTGGAGAGGCTGTGCAGTGCCACTCAACTGGGGACCTGCTTTAAGTGGGCTCCATTGGGGCATTTTTCTTTCTTATTCTTCTTTTTTTTTCTTATTGGTTTCTTGTCTCTCTACCTCCCCTCCTTTCCTTTCTCCAAACACCTGGCATCTTTTTTTGTTTGTTTGTTTTCTTTCAGTTTATTGTCTCTCTCTACATTCCTTCCATTCCTTTCCCCTGACCACCTAGCGACATATACCTTTCTCTCCCCCCCCCTTTTTTTTTTCTAGTTTCTTATCTCTCTTTCCCTTCCTTCATTTCCTTTCTCCTACTCATCTAGCAGCGTATGCCTTATCTGTCTCTTCTTGATGGGCTGTGCCTCACTGCCTGGCTAGGAAGCCACTGGTACACAGCTTCCCAGGGTATGCACCACTTCAATGGCAGGGTCCCTCAGCAGTTTTTTTTTTTTTTTTCCTTTTGGCTCCTCTTTCTCTACCTTGTTTGCCTTCTTTCCTATACCCACTTAGCTACACACATCACAATGGCCTCCTTCCTACCTATATACACCATGTGCTAAACATTGCACCTCTGAGCAGCACAATCATGGTCTACTGAAAACTGCACCACACTGACCCCTGGCCGTGCCCTGTCAGCCCCAGATTGTGCCACAAACAACTCATCCCAGCCCTTACCCTTCAGCTGGGCCTGCCCTGCTTCACCATAACTGAGCAACTGGGCCTGCCCATTGGACACAGTGGTGAGAAGCATCATGCCCAGAGATGAGCAAACAACAAAGAAAGCACAGCCCACCTGCTCAAACATAACCGAATAAAACAGAAAAGGATGAAGAAAACCAACCTACAATCAATAAATGAAGAAAATAACTACTGAATGTTCCAAAGACAGCAGACAATACCAATATCAATATCTATATATATCTGTATCTCTGTATGTATCTATATATATAGATACATATCTATATCTATCTATCTATCTATCTATCTATCTATCTATCTATCTATCTATCTATCTATCTATCTATCTATCTATCTATCTATCTATCTATCTATCTATATAAAGCAGGATAGCATGGCTCCAGTAGTGTTCCAAAATAAAACACCAGATGACTTTCCAGTAGAAGAAAAGGCACTGGACCTACTCGATAAGGAATTCAAATCTCTAATATTCAGAGCTATCCAAGAGCTGAAGGAAAAAGACAAAGATGAGGGAAAAAATAGACAAAATCATGGAGAGGGCAGACAAAAAAAAAAAAGGAAGAATTCAGGATAATAATATAGGAACAAAATGTCAAAATAAGTTCACAACTAAAAATCATACAAAACAGCAATTAGAAATCCAAAGGATAAATGACAAGATCTCAGAAATGGACAGTGTCATAGAAGGTCTGAAGAGCAGGTTTGAAACAATGGAAGACAGAATCAGCAAAATGGAAGCCAAATACTTGGATACCACTTTGTTTGAGGAAAACGCAGAAAAAAGAACAAAGAAAAATGAAGGAACCCTTAGAATGATGCGGGATACAATCAAAAGCAAAAATTTGGAACTGATCAGAGTTCCAGAACGGGGAGAGAAAATGGAGAACAGAGAGGATCATTGAAGAATTGCTGATAGAAAAATTCCTTACTATCATGAAAGATGAAAAGCTGACCATCCAAGAAGCTCACCAAACCCCAGGTAGGTTAGACCCCTAAAGAAAATCATCAAGGCACATCATAATCACAGTTGCTAAAACCAAAGACAAAAGAATTCTGAGAGCAGCTCGAGAAAAGGGGAAAGTCACATACAGAGGGGAAACAATAAGACTAAGCTGTAATCACTTGTCAGAAATCATGCAGACAAGAAGGCAATGGGATGACATATATAAAATCTTGAAAGAAAAAAATTGCCAACCAAGAAAAATAGATCCTGCAAAACTCTCTGTTCAAATATGATGGTGAAATTAGGACATTTCCAGATAAACGGAAATTAAGGGAACATGTAAAAACCAAACCAAACTTACAAGAATTATTAAAGGAAGTCCTTTGGTCTGAAAACAAACAACATCAGACAACAGCCTGAATCTAGGGCACGAGACCACACCAGCCGGATACCAGCCTAGGAAATGAACTCTCAAGGATTAATCAAAACTAAAAGATTTACAACAGGGAACCAGAGAGGGTTAATCTGTAAATGACAACAGCATCAGAACAATAAAACAGGGAATGAATGGAGTAGGTATAGAACTTTCTAATGGAGAGGAAGGCAAGGAGATACTAATAAAAGACGGATTCAAACTTAGGAAGGTAAGGGTAAATTTCAAGGTAACCACAAAGAAAGTTGACAAACCTATTCTTCAAAATAAAGAAGAAAAACATAAAGTCTCAGTAAATGAAAAATCTACAAAAGCAAAAGAAATGAGAAAAAAATCACAAACAAAAGGAATTCAGCACAGAAGAGTAAGAGGAATGAAGAAAATGTCAGTACCACGAAAAGCACACTACAAAATGACAGTAATAAACTCACATCAATAATTACACTGAACATAAATGGTCTAAATGCACCCATAAAGAGACAGAGAGTGGTGGAATGGATTAAAAAACAGGACCCAACAACATGCCATCTACAGGAGACAAATCTTAGAAACAAAGATGTGAAGTATTAAAAATCGAAGGATGGAAAAAAATATATCAAGCAAACAGCTACCAAAAAAGAACTGGAGTGGCAATAATAATCTCAGATAAAATAGACTTTAAAACAAAATCCACCATAAAAGACAAAGAAGGTCATTATATAATGATTAAAGGGATAATCCATCATGAAGGCATAACCATAATAAATATCTATGCACCCAATAACAAGGCTCCAAAGTACATAGAAGAAACTCTAATAGCACTGAAAAGAGAAATTGACAGTCCCACAATAATAGTAGGAGACTTCAACTCCACTGGCAGGAAAGGACAGAACATCTAAACAGAAACTCAACAAAGATACAGAAGGTCTAAAGGCCACAATCAGCCAACTTGACCTCATAGACATATGTAGATCACGCCACCCAACAGCTGCAAAGTACACATTCTTTTCCAATGCACAGGAAACATTCTCCAGAATAGACTACATCTTTGGCTACAAAGCAACCCTCAACAAAATCCAAAACATCGAGATAATACAAAGCATCTCCTCTGACCACAACGCCATCACATTAGAAATTAACAAGAAAAGCAAGGAAAAAAATATCAATTAAATGAAAACTGAATATCACCCTGCTTAAAAACCACTGGGTAATAAATGAAATCAAAGATGGAATAAAAAAATTCCTGGAATCAAATAAGAATGAAAACATCATATCGAAACCTTTGGGACACAGCAAAGGCAGTCCTCAGAGGTCTATTTATAGCAGTAGAGACACACATCAAGGAGAAAGAGACAAAATCAAAACAGTAGCTACACAACTTGAACAAATAGAGAACAGCCAAAGAAGCCCACAGCCACCAGAAGAAAAGAAATAATAAAGATCAGAACAGAAAGAAGTGACATAGAGAATAGAAAAACAACAGAAAAAATCAATGAAACCAAAAGCTGATTCTTTGAAAGGATTAACAGAATCGACAAACCACTGGTCACACTGACAAAAGAAAAACAGGAGAGGACACAAATAACCCAAATAAGAAGTGAAATGGGGGCATTACAAAGGACCCAACTGACATAAAAAGGATGATAACAGAGTGCTTTGAAAAACTATACTCCAACGAATTGAAAACCTAAAGGAAATGGACAAATTTCTAGAAACACACTACCTACCCAAACTATACAAAAGGATGTTGAAAATCTGAACAGACCCATAATAAAAGAAATCATTGAAAAAGTAATTTAAAAAACGCCCAACAACAACAAAAAAACCGTGGCCCAGTTGGCTTCACTGGAGAATTCTACCAAACATTCACAGAAGAGCTTACACCAGTACTACTCAAACTATTTCAGAACATCAGAAATGGAAAGGATGCTTCCAAATTCATTCTATGAAGCCAGCATAACCCTGATACCAAAAACAGGCAAAGGCACTACAAAAAAAGAAAATTACAGAACAATACCTCTCATGAATATAGAATAAAAAATTCTCAGCCCCGATGGGGGGCTCTTACAGAGCCATGTCACTTCCCAGGAGTTGTCATCTGTGAAGGCCAAGGGGCTGTCAGCAGTTCCATCTGAGAAATACTGTGAGTCAGTTAAAAGTTTCTGCTCCAGAGGAATGCTTCTACAAACCTGCATCTAAGCCCAGAGGAGGCTCCTGCCCTGGGTCTCCAAACCCTCCAGCTTGGACAGAGTAATCCTGATCGAGTCATTAAACTTCTCCTTCCCTCAGAGGCCACTCAAGGAGGCCTGGATTCAAAACCCAGGTTCCTTACCACATTCTCCTTGGACAAGTTTTAGACTGGGTATCAGTTTTGGGAATCTCTAGGTGGTGCAAAGGGTGAACTTGTTCAGCTGCCAACCGAAGATTAGAGGATTGAGTCTACACAGAGGCACTTTGGAAAAAAGGCCTGGTTATTTACTTCCAAAAAAATCAGCCATTGAAAACGTTATGGACCACACCTCCTAGGATTTAGTTCCCTGGTTTGGAGATTTAGGGTCATGGTTTCATGGGAAATCCCTGGTGAGTGGCCCAGTAATGTGTTTAGTGCTTCTGTTCCACCTCCTAGTCTGTTTCATAGTGCCTGGGGTCTTAAAAGCTTGCAAGCGGCCATTCAGAGTACAAGTCTCTATTTGCCTGGAGCAACAGAGGAAGAAGGAGAGTCAGGAATAGGAGGAGAATATGGAACGTGTGGCTAGTTGCCTCCATGAATAACCACTTCCTTTGCCATGAGACCACAACTGAACATTTTGATCAAAGATTCTATAGAAGAACTCTGATCAAAGAGAGGGAAAATGCAGGACAGAATTTCACATTTTCTGGACTTTATACTTTCTAGAGCCATGGACCCTGGATGAACCTCTGAAACTTTGCCCTGAGATAATCTTTAAACCTTAACCCAAAAAAATCCCCTGAAATTTTCTTAAAACCAAACAATAATCTAACTTAACTAGTTTAACTTATAAATAATGTCTGCCTTGAATGTCTGACAACAGCAAATAGAAAGATTAGATAGGAAATTTAGAGGGAAGTGAGTTTATGTTAATAAAGGAGGAACAACTTGGAGAAGGATAAGAATGGTTGCAAAACTCAGAGATTATCAATGTCACTGAATTGTGCATGTAGAGATTGTTGAATTGGTGTATATTCTCAACAATAAAATAAAATAAAATACATATTAAAAAAAAGAAAGAAAAGAAAACTCTATGGAGCACGGTCCTACTTTGACATGCATGAAATCTCCGTGAGTCAGAGTTGACTTAATGGCAACTGGTACTGGCAATCAGTTTTGAACTCAATTTTCCTCATCTGTACAATGGGGATAACAGCCACCTCCTCATGCTTTGATCTGCTGATTAATGAGCTTATGTAAATAAAGGGCTCTGTACACAGCCTGGCATGAGGTTGACATTCAATGAACATTGGCTCTCCTACCTTTTCTCAACATATGGTTCAAATCGGGATTTCATACATGCTGAATGACAGCAAGAAAAGGAATGAATCACACCATGGGTCTCCACGGGTCCAGTGGAGGAGGACCCTGTGCTGGGCATCAGGCTGACTGGGCTCAAGGCCTGGCTCCAGTATTGACCAGCCAAAGCCATGCCCTTCCTTCTTCATTCTGTTTTCTTTTTGTAAAGGTGATGGATCATTCCCATTTCCCATGTTGCTGTGAGTTTTAAATGAAGACTCAGGCTTGTCCAGGACACAGGGCAAGTGCTCCATAAGGGCCACAATCAGCAGGACCACGTTATGTGTTTGCACTTACTAAGCCCTGGAGGGATGTAACAGCCAAAGCTTACACAGACGGCTGCTGGGCACCACGCATCATTCTGAACACTTGGCTACATTAACGAACTTGTTTAATTTTCACCACAGCCCTATTAGAGAGGCATTGTTATTTATCCCCATTTTATAGCAAGTAACTTGCCCCAAGTCTAACAGCCTGTAAGTGACGGATCTTGGAATTGAACCCTGGCAAGTTGGTTTCAAGAAATATCTGTGCTTTTAATCACTTTACTAGATGGCCTCTCAACTGAGATGTTTGCCCTGCAAGGAGGAGGAGGGGTGCTCTCCTGTCTGCCTGGGGGTCTGTGCCCAGCTCTGGGGAGAAGGGAGTGGACACGTAGGAGAAACGACATCCAGGATGTAATCCTAGGATGCTGGATTCTGGGTGACTTCATAGTGTGCAAAGCACTATTTGCCAGTTTTTTCTACTGTTGTTAGGTGCTGTCCTGTCGATTCTGCCTCATAGTGACCCTACATACAAAAGAACAAAATTCTGCCTGGTCCTGTGCCATCCTCATAGTCATTATGCTTGAGCCAATTGTTGCAGTCACTGTGTCAATCCACCTCCTTGAGGGTCTTCCTCTTTTTCGATGACCCTCTATTTTACGATGCATGATGTCCCTCTCAGGGGTCTGGTCCCTCTTGATAACGTGTCCAAAGTATGTGAGATGAAGTCTTGCCATCCTCACTTTTAACAAGCATTCTGGCTGTACTTCTTCCAAGACACATCTGTTTGTCTTTCACCAGTTCGTGGTATATTCCATATTCTTCATCAACACCATAACTCAAATGGGTCAATTCTTCTTCGATCTTCCTTATTTATTGTCCAGCTTTTGCCTCCATATGAGGCATTTGAAAACACCATGACTTGTGTCATGCTCACCTTAGTCCTTAAAGTGACATCTTTCCTTTTTAACACTTTAAAGAGGTCTTTTGCAGCAGATTTCCCCGAGGCAATGTGTCGTTTGATTTCTTGGCTGTTGCTTCCATGGGCGTTGATTATAGATCTAAGTAAAATGAAATCCTTGACAAATTCAGTCTTTTCTGCATTTATCATGATGTTGCTTATTAGTTCAGCTATGAGGGTTTTTGTTGTCTTTATATTGAGGTTTAATCCATGCTGAAGGCTGTGGTCTTTGATCTTCATCAGTAAGTGCTTTAAGTCCTTTACACTTTCAGCAACCAAGGTTGTGTCATCTGCATATTGCACGTTGTTAATGAGTCTTCCACCAATCCTGATGCCTTGCTGTTCTTCATATAGTCAAGCTTCTTGGATTATATGCTCAGCATACAGAATGAATAAGTATGGTGAAAGGACATAACCCTGACATGCACCTTTCTTGACTTTAAACCATGCAGTATTCCCTTGTTTTATTTGAATGACTGCCTCTTGGTCTCAGTACACGTTCCTCATGAGCACAATTAAGCGCTCTGGAACTCCCATACTTTGCAATGTTACCCATAATTTGTTATGATCTGCACAGTTGAGTGCCTTTGCATAGCCAATAAAACACAGGTAAACATCTTTCCAGTATTCTCTACTTTCAGCCATCATCCATTTGACATCAGGAATGATATTCTTTGTTCCACGTCTTCTTCTGAATCTGCTGTTTTTTCTACTATATGTATATATAGTAGAAACTATTAGAAAATATATATATATTTTAAATATATATATTTATAATATAATATTTATTCATATTAAAAACCCAGTGCATAGTATATAATATAATACGTATATAATGCACATGCACACACACACACCCATCTCTGGGTGGTGCAAGCAGTGAACCCAGTCACTGCAAACCGAAAACTTAGAGGTTCAAGTCCACCCAGAGCGGCTTTGGAAGAAAGGCCTGATGGTCTGCTTCTGCAAAATCAGCCACTGAAAACCCTAAGGAGCACAGATCTACTCTGACACTCATGAAGCCACCATGAGACAGAGTCAAGTCCATGGCAACTGGGAAAAAAATATATGTTATAGACATAGGAGCCCTGGCGGTGTAGTGGTTAGGCTCTTGGCTGCCAACAGAAAGGTCTGCGGTCCAGCGGCTGTGCGGGACAAAGATCTGGTGATCTGCTTCCATAAGACTACAGCCAAGAAAATCCCACGGGGCAGTTCTGCTCTGTCACACAGGGTCACTGAGTAGAAAATCAACTGCACAGCACCCAACAACAACATATGTATACATATATGCATACATATAATATACATATGCATATCCACAAATACACACACATGCATACGCATACAAAATCTCTATGTGTTCATACATAGATATTATATATACACACATACATACATATGTGTGTACATATATACACATATATGCACATATATACACATAAACACGTACATATATACACACAGACATAAACACATTTGTATAGATATACACATACACATATGTTATATACACATACATACATATATACACACAAATACATATGTATACACACACACATATACACACACATACATGGGTATGTATGTATACAGGCAGCCAGCCCCAGCAGGAACAAAGAGTCTGACGCTGCACCCTCACTTCCTCATTCAAGATGGTGCCAGAGCCTGCAGGTTAAGCCACAGGGGGGCACGGAGGCTTCACAGGGTGTCAGGTGTGTGGGAGGTGAAGAAAAAAACAGCAAAAATCAATTGCTGTCACATGGATTCTGACTCACACTGACCCTGTGTGTGTCAGAGTAGAGCTGTGCTCTATATGGTTTTCAATGACTGTGATCTTTCAAAGGTAGATTGCCTGGCCTTTCTTCTGAGGTGCCTCTGGTAGATTCAAACAACTAACCTTTCCTTCAGTTAGTAGCCAAGCACCACCCAGTGACTGTGGGAGGTGAGGAAGGTCTGAATGAAGGACTGGAACTCCTGTCAGGTAAACCCTGCCTGGACCTGAGTGGGAGAGGAAAGGACCCCTCCAAGCAGTAAGACTTCCCTGCAGCAGAAGTAAGACTTCTGGGGGGATTTCTCTGGGAGTTCCTTGTTGTAAACAACTATTAGGCAAAATGGTTTAAAGAGGAAGAGACTGAGGAGAAAGAGGCCTGAGGACTGTGAGGTAATTTAAGAAGAAGGAGGGCAACAGGTGAGGCGATGTGGGACAGAGACTCATCTGCCCCACTGCCAAGCAGAGAAGGGTACCTCTGTCAGGCTTAGGTGAGCATCCCTGCAAGTTGGTGCCTGAGGGCAGCCACACTCACCTGTGAGTCCTAGCAGCAGAGGCAGCAGCAAGGAAGGCAGAGGCAGGCGGGGCTGGGTGGCAGAGACCAGCATTGTCATGGTCCCTGGAGGTTGCTCTGTGCCAGTGTTGCCCTGAGGAAGCCCTAGACTCTGTTCTGTGGGAAGAAATGCCGGCTTTTCTCCTGTGATGTCAGAGGAAGTGACTGTGATGGGAAGAAAGGGCTGGCAGTTTCTGCTTCTAGGTTGTGAAATAGGAACCAGACACAATCTAAGCGGTTCCTGAGATGAGGGTTCCAAGAAACGATGATATTTGGAGAAGTCCTGGCCAACCCCTTTAGTACCCGGGCTCTGTCCCTGGGCCCTACATGCCATCTCAGGGGCGCTGATGGCCCTTCCTCATCCAGGAGCCCTGAAGACATGGGCTGGGTGAAGGCTTCTGCCCCAGAACCTTGAGGCGGTGAAAGGCGTGTTCAGCCTCCTATACCTGCCCAGCATGAGCTCAGATGAACTGCACAGCTTGAGTCAGGGGTAGAGCTCCTTAGGGCCAGCACTGCGTTTTGGTGGAGGTCTCAGGGGATGGGGGCCCTGCTTTCCCCACTCCAGTGGTATCAGTGGTTACAGTGAGCCTCAGTCATGTCTGCTGAAGGCCCCTGGATTTGCAGCCACAGTGCAGGGAGCTCCTCCTTTCTTGTTCTTGCAGGGGAAGGAGCTGTGACTGAGCAAGCAGTTAGACCCTGGGAGGAGCTTGTGGTTTCTGTTTCAGAGAATAGAGGAAGCCTGCAGCGGGAGGAGGGGAGAAGGGTACTAGGGCTGATCATCCTGCAGGGAGAGCATCACACCCGGAAACACAGCTAGGACCAGGGGCGCCTTTCTTGTCTGCCCCCCAGCCTGGGGTCAGCTGTGGGGAGAGCAGATGGCAGGAGCCATGCCCACACCAAGAATGTGCCTCCACTTCCCACTTTGGAACAACCAGGTCCAGCTCACAGCATTGTGTCCAGAGCCTCTGAACCCTGAGCTCTTCACTTCTGTGGGCCCATCGCCAAGCACTGCTGTCTGTGACTTAGTTTCTCCTCTGTTCCAGGCCCCTGCCTCCTTCCTAGAGGCTGACTGTACATTTGTGATGAGAAGAGACGAAATCAGTGGGGAAATCTGAGACATGACAAGTTTTCTTCTTCCCTTGAGACCTTATTATTCTAGCTTTTTTTTTTTTTTTTTTTTTTTCTGAGAGCGGTACCATGCAGGAGTCTTGACAAGAAGTTGACAATAGTGTTCCCTTTTACATCCTTCCTTCCAACTCCAACCTCTCTTTTGAAGGATGACAGATTGCATTTTCCAGAGATGACCATGGCAATATCCCTGTCCCATGCCCTCTCGACATTCCTTCCATACAGAAGTGAGTGTCTGTTCCCTCCTCCCGAATCTGGGCAGGCTGTGACTACGGCTGAAGTCATGCTCTGTGACGTCTTAGATGAGACCATACTAATTCTCTGTACTTTTGCCTTGCTCTTTTGGGATGCTCATTTTTGGAATCTCAGCTAAGGTGCCAGCCCATAGCCAGATCCATAAGCATATAATTAGAGAAGCTTCCAGATGATTCTAGCCCACAGCAGTTAAGTCACCCCCAAGCTGAGTCTTCCTAGCTGAGGTCCCAGAGAATATATAGCAGAGACAAGCCGATCTTGTGCCCTGTCTGAATTCCTGAACTACCCTATCAGTGATCATAATAAAATGGTGGGTTTTGGCCCTTACACAGATTCAGAAATCAAATCTGAGCTGGAGGAGTTGGTACTTGAGAAGAGGAAGAGGAGCAGGACACAGGAGAACTCAGACATGAGGGTGGGACTTAGGCCCCCTTGTTCTCCCTCGCTAGGTGTGTGAGTGATGAGCCCCCAACTTTCCTACCGGGCAGCTCCAGGTCTTTTCCTGAGACCTCAGGCTGTGGTGTGGAGAGGAAGGTGGGAGGCAAGCAGTCAGCAAAGGGAGGCTTATAGAGCTCGCTACACCATATTTCTCCTTTCTCAGCTAAGGCCCTGGGAGGAAGGAAGCAGCAGAGCCTGAAGTTCCCACAGTGAGGAAAGGGAGTCGTTGTGAGAAGCATGTCCATCCATCCACTCACTCACTCAATGCCTGATCCCCGAGTGTCTGCACTTGTGTTTAGCATGGGAGGCAGAAGGAGTGGATACCCAGCTCTGTGGGGACAGACACAGCCTCCTTCTGGTTCTCAATCCCCTCTACTGACTCTTGGACATCTTTGAAAAATCCTTGATCAAACCCCTTTTCTCCATTACTATACCTGAGGTGGAGGCTCTTAGAGGATGTCAGGAGACTTGTGGGGAAGTAAGGTCCCTGGGTGTAATTGGTCTGTACTCAGCTATCAACCAAAAGGTTGGTGATTTGAATCTGCCCAGTGGTGCCATGCGAGAAAGGCCTGGTGATCTGCTTTCATAAAGGTTACATCCAAGAAAATCCTATGGAGCAGTTATGCTTTGTATCATATGGGGTCTTTTGAGTCATAGTCTAGTCAAGGACAATTTTATTTTTATTTTATTTTTTGGTAGGGAAGTAGGCATATGTGTCCCTCTCTGACCTCCAGATGAAACTTGGCACCATGTGACCTTGTAGGCCCTTCTCGAACTGACCCTTTCTCCTAACTTTCGCCTGCTCCAAGGTCAGGCTGTGTCCACCACCTTGAGGCTGAGCTGCCTTTCACCTTGAGCTGAAGCCTTCCACATCCGGCAGAATGGAGGGTTGAGACCTCTATCATTAGCAGCACCTTTTGGCCTGGGAGGAAGGCCACAAAGAGAAGGGTGGGTGAGAAAAGCCACTAGAGGGCACATGGGAGCCCATCCTAGAGGGCCTCCCCCTACCCGCCTGAGGCCACAAGGGCCCATCAGTGACAACTGTTCCCACTGCTCTGGGCCCTGCCCTGGCACAGTAACCTGAGGCAGAAGCCCAGGTAAACACTCACCTGCATCTCACACTGCTGGGTGAGGTCTCATGTAGGCAAAAGGAGGAGCAGCCTCAATCATTTAATCTTCTTGCATTACCTCCTTTACTCCTCAGCATAGTCCTATGAGATGGGTATTACTACCTTCATTTTGGTAAGAAAATGCAGGCTCAAAGATTTTAGGAAACTTTCCAGGGTCACAAGATAGTAAGAGTCTGTCAAATACTATGCTCATCCCTGCTGCCCCTCTAGATCAAGAACGGACAGGTACCCAGGATGCCAAGTCCCTACTAGGGACAAGGGGAGCAACACATCAGGGCAAAGGAGTGTATGTCTACACCTGTAGTATGTGGAGTATAGATACGCTCCCATGGGGAGTGTCAAGGCTGTCCTGCTCAGCACCAGGACCTGGGCTCAATCAGGAACCGAGCAAAGATTGAAAACCTTCCTGTTGTTAGGTGCCAACAAGTCGATTCAGACTCATAGTGACCCTATGTACAACAGAATGAAACACTGCCTGGTTTGCCCCATCCTCACAATTCTTGTTATGCTGGGGCCCATTGTTGCAGCCACTGTGTCAATCCATCTCGCTGAGCGTCTTCCTCTTTTTCGCTGACCCTCTACCTTACAAAGTATAACGTCCTTCTCCAGGAACTGGTCCCTCCTGATAACATGCTCAAAGTATGTGAGATGAAGTCTTACCGTCTTCATTTTTAAGAACCATTCTGGCTGTACTTCTTCCAAGACAGATTTGTTTGTTCTTTCAGCAGTCCACTGTATATTCAATATTCTTCACCCCACCACAATTCAAAGGCATCAATCCTTCTTTGGTTTTCCTTACTCGTCGTTTAGTTTTCAGATGCATATAAGATGGTGGAAAACACCATGGCTTTGGTCAGGTGCACCTTAGTCTTCAAGGTGACATCTTTGCTTTTCAACACTTTAAAGAGGTCTTTTGCAGCAAATTTGCCCAATACAATGTGTCTTTTGATTTCTTCACTGCTGCTTCTATGGGTGTTGATTACGGATTCAAGTAAAACAAAATCCTTGATAGCTTCAATCCATTCTCCACTTATCATGATGTTGTTTATTGGTCAGTTGTGAGGATTTTTGTTATACTTATGTTGAGGTGTAATCCATACTGAAGGCTGTGGTCTTTGATCTTCATCAGTAAGTGCTTCAAATCCTCTTCACTTTCAGCAAGCAAGGTTGTGTCGTCTTTGTAACATGGGCTGTTAGTGAGTCTTGCTCCAATCCTGATGCCCTGTTCTTCCTCATGTAGTCCAGCTTCTCAGTTTATTTGCTCAGCATACACATTGAATAGGTATGGTGAAAGGATACAACCTTGATATACACCTTTTCTAACTTTAAACCATGCAGTATCCCGTCATTCTGTTTATTTATTTTTATTGTGCTTTAAGTGAAAGTTTACAGTTCAAGTTAGTTTCTTGTACAAAAATTTCTACACACATTGTTATGTGGCCCGGTTGCTCTCCTTGTAATGTAACAGCACATGCTCCTTTCCACCCTGTATTTCCCATGTCCATTCAGCCAGCTCCTGTCCCTTTCTGCCTTCTCATCTCGCCTTTGGACAGGAGCTGCCCATTTAGTCTCATGTGTCTACTTGAGCTAAGAAGCACAAAAGTATCATTTTATGTCTTATAGTCCAGTCTAATCTTTGTCTGAAGAGTTGGCTTTGGGAATGGTTTTAGTTTTGGGCTAACAGAGAGTCTGGGGGCCATGTCTTCTGGGGTCCTTCCAGTCTCAGTCAGACCATTCAGTCTGGTCTTTTGACTAGAATTTGAGTTCTGCACCCCACTTTTCTCCTGCTCCATCAGGGACTGTCTGTTGTGTTCCCTGTCAGAGTGGTCATTGGTGGTTCTTCTGGTCCCATGCTTATAGAGTTTCTGGTTTATGTGGCCCTTTCTGTCTCTTGGGCTCATATTTTTCTTGTGTCTTTGTTGTTCCTCATTTGCCTTTGCTCCAAGTGGGTTGGGACCAATTGATGCATCTTAGATGGCTGTTCGCTAGCTTTTAAGACCCCAGACACTACTCACCAAAGTGGGATACAGAACATTTTCTTAATAAACTTTGTTATGCCAATTGACCTAGATGTCCCTGGAAACCATGGCCCCAGACCCCTGCCCCTGCTACTCTGTCACTCGAAGTGTTTGGTTGTCTTCAGAAAACTTCTTAGATTTTGGTTTTGTCCAGTTGTGCTGACTTCCCCTGTATTGTGTGTTGTCCTTTCCTTCACCTAAGATAATTCTTGTCCACTATCTGTTAGTGAATACCCCTCTCCCTCTCTCCCCACCCTCATAACCACCAAAGAATGTTTTCTTCTGTGTTTAAACCTTTTCTTGAGTTCTTATAATAGTGGAGCCGTACAATATTTGTCCTTTTGCAACTGACTAATTTCACTTGGCATAATGCTTTCCAGGTTACTCCATGTTATGAGATGTTTCTCGGACTCATCGTTGTTCTTTGTTATTGCATACTATTCCATTGTGTGAATATACCATAATTTGTTTATCCTTCAGTCCATTGATGGGCAGCTTTTTGCTTTTGTGAACAGTACTGCAGTGAACATGGGTATGCATGTATCTATTCATGTGACGGCTCTTATTTCTCTAGAATATATTCCAAGGAGTGGGATTGCTAGAGCATATGGTAATTCTATTCCTAGCTTTTTAAGGAAGCACCAAATTGATTTCCAACATGGTTATACCATTTTACATTCCCACCAGCAGTGTATAAGTGTTCCAGTCTCTTCACAGCCTCTGCAACATTTGTTATTTGGAGTTTTTTGGGTTCATGCTAGCCTCGTTGGGGTGAGATGGTGTCTCATTGTAATTTTTTTTTTTAATTGTACTTTAGGTGAAGGTTTACAGAACAAACTAGTTTCTCTTTAAACAGTTAGTACGCATATTGTTTTATGACATTGGTTAACAACTCCATGACATGTCAACACTCTCCCTTCTCAACCTTGGATTCCCTATTGCCAACTTTCCTGTCTCGTCCTGCCTTCTAGTCCCTACCCCAAGGCTCATGTGCTCTGTTAGACTCGTTTTGTTTTATGGGCCTGTCCAATCTTTGGCTGAAGGGTGAACCTCAGGATGGACTTCATTACTGAGTTGAAATGGTGTCCAGGGACCATACTCTCAGGGTTCCTCCAGTCTCTGTCAGACCAGCAAGTCTGATCTTTCTTTTTGAGTTAGAATTTTGTTCTACATTTTTCTCCAGCTCTGTCTGGGATGCTCTATTGTGATTCCTGTCAGAGCCATCAGTGGTGGTAGCTGGGTACCATCTAGTTGTACTGGACTCAGTCTGGTGGAGGCCGTGGTAGATGTGGTCCATTAGTCCTTTGGACTAATCTTTTCCTTTTATCTTTAGTTTTCTTCTTTCTTCCTTGCCTCCAAAGGGGTGAGCCCAGTGGAGTATCTTAGATGGCCACTTACAAGCTTTTATGTATGACCCCAGACGCTACTCACCAAAGTAGAATGTACAACATTTTCTTTATAAACTATGTTATGCCAATTGAACTAGATGTTCCCTGAGACCATGGTCACCACAGCCCTCAGCCCAGCAATTCTGTCCCTCAGGGAGTTTGGATGTGTCTATGGAGCGTCCATGATCTTGCCTTGTACAAGTTGTGCTGGCTTCTCCAGTGTTGTGTACTGTCTTACCCTTCACCAAAGTTACGACTTATCTACTGTCTATTTAGTGTTTTTCCTTCCACATCCCTCCCCTCCCTCGTAACCATCAAAGATCGTTTCTCCTTGTGCGTAAACATTTTCATGAGTTTTTATGGTAATGGTCTCATAGAATATTTGTCCTTTTGTTATTGACTTCTTTCACTCAGCATAACATCCTTCAGATTCATCCGTGTTATGAGATGTTTCACAGATTCATCATTGTTCTTTATCGTTGTGGAATACTCCAATGCACGTATGTATCGCAGTTTGATTATTCATTCATTTGTTGATGGGAATCTAGGTTGTTTCCATCTTTTTGCCCTTGTGAACAATGCTGCAGTGAACATGGTTGTGCGTATGTCTATTCGCATGGCTACTTTTATTTCTCTAGAATATATTCCTAGGACTGGGATTGCTGGGTCATATGGCATTTCTATTTCTAGCTTTCTAAGGAAGCACCATATTGTCTTCCAAAATGGTTGTATCATTTTGCATTCCCACCAGCAATGCATAAGAGCTCGGATCTCCCTGAAGCCTCTGCAACATTTGTTATTGTCTGTGTTTTTGATTCATGCCAGTAATGCCAGGGTGAGATGGTATCTCATTGTGGTTTTAATCTGCATTTCACTAATGGCTAGTGATCACGAACATGTGTCTGTTGGCAGCTTGAATGTCTTCTTTGGTGAAGTGTCTGTTCATTTCCTTTGCCTATTTTTTAATTGGATTATTTGTCTTTTTGATGTAGAGGTGTTGGATTTTCTTGTAGATTTTAGAGATTAGAACTTTGTCTGATTTGTAATAGCCAAATTTTCTTCCCAGCATGTAGGTTCTCTTTTTACTCTTTTGGTGAAGTCTTTTTTTTTTTTTTTTTTTAATTTTTATTGTGCTTTAAGTGAAAGTTTACAAATCAGGTCAGTCTCTCATACAAAAATTTACACACACCTTGCCATAGGCTCCTAATTGCTCTTGCTCCAATGAGACAGCACAGCTCTTCCCTCCACTCTCTCTCCCCTCGTGTCCATTTGGGTAGTTTCTGGCCCCCTCTGCCCTCTCATTGCCCGTGAAGACAGGAGATGCCAACATAGTCTCGTGTGTCCACTTGATCCAAGAATGTCGTTCTTTACCAGTATAATTTTCCATTCTCTCTTCCAGTCCAATCCTTGTCTGAAGAGTTAGCTTTGGGAATGTTTCCTGTCCTGAGCTAACAGAAGGTCTGGGGACCATGGCCTCCGGGGTCCCTCCAGTCCCAGTCTGACTGTTAAGTCTGGTCTTTTTTTATGAGAATTTGGGGTCTGCATCCCACTGCTTTCCTGCTCCCTAAGGGTTTCTCTGTTGAGTTCCCCGTCAGGGCAGTCATCGGTTGTGGCCGGGCACCATCTAGTGGTGAAGTCTATGATGAGCATAAGTGTTTAATTTTTAGACGATCCCAGTTATCTAGCTTATCTTCTGGACTATGTGTGTTGTTGGTTGTGGTTTGTATCCTGTTAATGCTGTGCATTAGGGCCTCTAGCATTGGTCCTATTTTTTCTCCTATGAACTTCATAGGTTTTGGCTTTATATTTAGGTCTTTGATCCATTTTGAGTTAGTTTTTGTGTATAGTGTGAGGTATGGGTCCTGTTTCTTTTTTTTGCAGATGGACGTCCAGTTTTGCCAGCACCATTTGAAAAAAGACTGTCCTTTCCCCGTTGGATGGGCTTTGGGCCCTTGTCGAAGATCAGGTGACCACAGGTGGATGATTTACATCTAGGTTCTCAATTCCATTCCTTTGGTCAATGTATCTGTTGTTGTACCAGTACCAGGCTGTTTTGACTGTCTTAGCTGTATAGTCCCCCACTTGTCTGTCAGTTTGTCATACTGTGGGGGCTTGCGTGTTGCTGTGATGCTGGAAACTATGCCACCGGTATTCAGATACCAGCAAGGTCACCCGTGGAGGACAGGTTTCAGCTGAGCTTCCAGACTAAGACAGACGAGGAAGAAGGACCCAGCAGTCTACTTCTGAAAAGCATTAGCTAGTGAAAACCTTACGAATAGCAGCAGAACATTATCTGATATAGTGCTGGAAGATGAGCTCCCCAGGTTGAAAGGCACTCAAAAGGTGACTGGGGAAGAGCTGCCTCCTCAAAGTAGAGTCAACCTTAAAGACATGGATGGAGTAAAGTTTTCAGGGCCTTCATTTGCTGATGTGGCAAGACTCAAAATGAGAAGAAACATCTGCAAACATCCATTAATAATCAGAACCTGGAATTTACGAAATATGAATCTAGGAAAATTGGAAATTGTCAAAAATGAAATGGAATGCATAAACTTCAATATCCTAGGCATTAGTGAGCTGAAATGGACTGGTATTGGCCATTTTGAATAGGACAATCGTAGTCTACTTCACTGGGAATAACACCTTGAGGAAGAATGCTGTTGCATTCATTGTCAAAAAGAACGTTTCAAGATCTATCCTGAAGTACAGTGCTGTCAGTGATAGGATAATTCCACACGCCTACAAAGAAGACCAGTTAATATGACTATTATTCAAATTTATGCACCAACCACTAGGGCCAAAGATGAAGAAATAGAAGATTTTTATCAGCTGCTGCAGTCTGAAATTGATCGAACATGCAATCAAGATGCATTAATAATTACTGGCGCTAGGAATGCAAAGAAGAAGAATCAGTAGCTGGAAAATATGGCCTTGTTGATAGAAACAATGCTGGAGATCGAATGATAGAATTTTGCAAGACCAACATCTTCATTGCACATACCTTCTTTCACCAATATAAATGGTAACTATACACATTGACCTCACCAGATGGAACATACAAAAATCAAATTGACTACATCTGTGGAAAGAGAGGAAGGAAAAGCTCAATATCATCACGCAGAACAAGGCCAGGGGCCAGCTGTGAAACAGACCATCAATTGCTCATACGCGATTCAAGTTGAAACCAAAGAAAATCAGAGCAAGTACACAAGAGCCAATATATGACCTTGAGTACATCCCACCTGAATTTAGAGACCATCTGAAGAATAGGTCTGACGCATTGAACACTAGTGACCGAACATCAGATGAGTTGTGGAATGACATCAAGGGCATCATACATGAAAAAAAGCAAGAGGTCATTGAAAAGACAGGAAAGAAAGAAAAGTCCAAGATGGATGTCAGAGGAGACTCTGAAACTTGCTCTCGAACGTCGAGCAGCTAAAGCAAAAGGAAGAATTGATGAAGTAAAAGAACTGAACAGAAGATTTCAAAGGGCATCTTGAAAAGACAAAGTAAAGTAGTATAAGGACATGTGCAAAGAGCTGGAGATAGAAAACTAAAAGGGAAGAACACGCTCAGCGTTTCTCAAGCTGAAAGAACTGAAGAAAAAATTCAAGCCTTGAGTTGCAATAGTGACGGATTCTATGGAGAAAATATTAACTGACGCATCAAAAGAGGATGGAAGTAATACACAGAGTCATTATACCAAAAAGAATTAGTCGATATTCAACCATTTCAAGAGGTAGCATATGAACAGGAACTGATGGTACTGAAGGAAGAAGTTTAAGCTTCTCTGAAGGCATTGGCGAGAAACAAGGCTCCAGGAATTGATGGAATATCAATTGAGATGTTCCAACAAATGGATGCAGCACTGGAGGTGCTCAGTCGTCTATGCCAAGAAATATGGAAGACAGCTTCCTGGCCAACTGATGGGAAGAGATCCATATTTATGCCTATTTCCAAGAAAGGTGATCCAACCGAATGTGGAAATCATAGAACAATATCATTAATATCACACGCAAGTAAAATTTTGCTGAAGATCATTCAAAGATGGCTGCAGCCTTGTATTGACAGGGAACTGCCAGAAATTCAGGCTGGTTTCAGAAGAGGACTTGGAACCAGGGATATCATTGCTGATGTCAGATGGGTCCTGGCTGAAAGCAGAGAATACCAGACGAATGTTTACCTGTGTTTTATTGACTCTGCAAAGGCATTCGACTTTGTGGATCATAACAAATTATGGATAACATTGGGAAGAACCGGAATTCCAGGACACTTAACTGTGCTCATGAGGAACCTTTACATAGATCAAGAGGCAGTTGTTCGGACAGAACAAGGGGATATTGATTGGCTTAAAGTCAAGAAAGGGGTGCGTCAGGGTTGTATTCTTTCACCATACCTATTCAATCTGTGTGCTGAGCAAATAATCCGAGAAGTTGGACTATATGAAGAAGAACAGGCATCAGGATTGGAGGAAGACTCATTAACAACCTGCATTATGCAGATGACACAACCTAGCTTGCTGCAAATGAAGAGGACTTGAAGCACTTACTGATGAAGATCAAAGACCACAGCCTTCAGTATGGATTATACCTCAATATAAAGAAAACAAAAATCCTCACAACTGGACCAATGAGCAACATCATGATAAATGGAGAAAAGACTGAAGTTGTCAAGGATTTCATTTTACTTGGATCCACAATCAACAGCCATGGAAGCAGCAGTCAAGAAATCAAAAGACACGTTGCATTGGGTAAATCTGCTGCAAAAGACCTCTTCAAAGTGTTGAAGAGCAAAGATGTCACCTTGGAGACTAAGGTGTGCCTAACCCAAGCCATGGTATTTTCAATTGCATCTTATGCATGTGAAAGCTGGTCAATGAATAAGGAAGACCGAAGAAGAATTGGTGCCTTTGAATTGTGGTATTGGTGATGAATATTGAATATACCATGGACTGCCAAAAGAACGAACTAATCTGTCTTAGAAGAAGTACAAACAGAATGCTCCTTAGAGGCAAGGATGGTGAGACTGCGTCTTACATACTTTGGACATGTTGTCAGGAGGGATCAGTCCCTGGAGAAGGATATCATGCCTGGCAGAGTACGGGGTCAACAGAAAAGAGGAAGACCCTCAATGAGGTGGATTGATACAGTGGCTGCAACAATGAGCTCAAGCATAACAACAATTGTAAGGATGGCTCAGGACCGGGCAGTATTTCATTCTGTTGTGCGTGGGGTCGCTGTGAGTCTGAACCAACTCCAGGGTACCGAACAACAACAGCTGTATGAGGTCCAGTAGTGTGAGTCCTCCTAATTTATTCTCTTTCAATAGTGCTTTACTTATCTGGGGCTTCTTCCCCTTCCATATTAAGTTAATGAGTTTTTCCACCTCTTTAAAGAATATTGTTGGTATTTGGATCAGGATTACATTGTATTTCTAATTTGCTTTGGGTAGAAATGTTATTTTCACAATTTTGAGTATACCGATTCATGAGCATGATATGTTTTTCCATTTATGTAGATCTGGTTTCTTGCAGTAGTGTTTTGTAGTTTTCTTTGTATAGGTCCTTTACATCCCTGGTTGAATTTATTCCTAAGTATTTTAGTTTTGGGGGGGCTATTATAAATGGTATTGTTTTCATGATTTCCTTTTCATCATTCTTTTTATTGGTGTATAAGAATCCAACTGATTTTTTGTGTGTTTACCTTGTATCCTGCTACTATGCTGAATCTTTCTATTAGTTCCAGAAGTTTTCTCATGGGGTCTTTTGGGTTTTCTATGTATACTATCATATCATCCACAAATAAGGACAGTTTAACTTCTTCATTACTAATTTGGATGCCCTTTTTTTCTTTTTCTTGCCTTATTGCTCTAGCTAGACCTTCCAACACAATGTTAAATAGGAGTGGTGATAAAGGGCATCCTTGTCTTGTTCCTGTTCTCAAGGGGAATGATTTCATCCTCTCTCCATTAAGAATGTTGTTGGCCATTGGTTTTGCATAGATGCCCTTTATTATGTTGACAAATTTCCCTTCTATATCTATTGTATCAAGAGTTTTCTTTATCAGAAATGGGTGTTGGACTTTGTCAAATGCCTTTTCTGGGTGGATTGAGATGATCGTGTGATTCTTTTCTTTCCCTTTATTTATGGGGTAGATTATGTCGATTGATCTAATGTTGAGCCACCCTCGCATAAAAGAAATTTTTTTTGAATGAATCCTACTTGGTCGTGGTGTGTTATTTTTAGATATGCTGCTGAATTCTGTTGGCTAGAATATTGTTGAGAATTTTTGCATCTATATTCATGAGAGATATTGGTCTGTAATTTTCTTTTTTTGTGGTGTCTTTGCCTGGTTTTGGTATCAGGGCTATGCTGTCTTCATAGAATGAATTTGCAAGTATCCCTTCCATTTCTATGTTCTGAAATAGTTCGAATAGTACTAGTGTGAGGTCTTCTCTGAATGTTTGGCAGAAGTCTCCTGTGAAGCCATCTGGGCCAGGGCTTTTTTTCTGTTGGGATATATATTTTTTTTAATTACCTTTTCAATCTCTTCTCTTGTTATGGGTCTGTTCAGATTTTCAACATTATTTTGTGTTAGTTTCAGTAGATAGTGCGTTTCTAGAAATTTGTCTATTTCCTCTAGGTTTTCAAATTTATTGGAGTTTAGTGTTTCATAATACTCCGTTATGACACTTTTTATTTCAGTTGGGTCTGTTGTAATGTCCCCCATTTTATTTCTTGTCTGGGTTGTGTCCTCTTCTGTTTTTCTTTTGTTAATTTGGCCAGTGGTTTGTCAAGTTTGTTGATCCTTTCAAAGAACCAGCTTTTAGTTTTGTTGATTCTTTTTATTGTTTTTCTAGTCTCTGTTTCATTTATTTCTGCTCTGATATTTATTATTTCCTTTCTTCTGGTGGCTGTGGGCTTCTTTTGCTGTTCTCTTTCTATTTGTTCAAGTTGTGTAACTAATGTTTTGATTTTATCACTTTTTTTTTTGATGTGTGCTTCTGTTGCTATAAATTGGCTTCTGAGCAGTGCCTTTGGTGTGTCCCAAAAGTTTTGGTGTGATGAGTTTTCATTCTCATTTGATTCTAGGAATTTTTTGATTCCATGTTTGATTAATTCTATTACCCAGTGGTTTTTAAGCAGGGTGTCATTCAGTTTCCATGTAATTGATTTTTTTCTCCTTGCTCTTCCTGTTGTAAATTTCTATTTTGATGGCTTTGTGGTCAGAGAAGATACTTTGTATTATCTCAATATTTTGGATTTTGTTGAGGGTTGCTCTGTGGCCTAAGATGTGGTCTCTTCTGAAGAACATTCCATGTGCATTGGAAAAGAACGTGCACCTTGGATCTGTTGGGTAGAGTGCTCTATGTATGTCTATGAGGTCAAGTTGGCTGATTGTGCCCTTTAGCTTTTCTGTATCTTTGTTGAGTTTCTTTCTAGATGTTCTGTCCTTTATAGAGGGTGATTTGTTGAAGTCTCCTACCGTTATTGTGGAACTGTAAATTGCTCGTTTCAGTTCTGTTAGAGTTCGTTTTATGTATTTTGGAGCCCTGTCATTGGGTGCATACATGTTTATTATGGTTAAGTGTTCATGATGGATCATCCCTTTAGTCATTATATAGCGCCCTTCTTTGCCTTTTATGATGGATTTTGTTTCAAAGTCTATTTTATCTGAGATTTGTATTGCCACTTCTGCTCTTTTTTGGTAGTTATTTGCTTGATATATATTTTCCCACCCTTTGATTTTTAATAAATTTGCATCTTTGTTTCCAAGGTGTGTTTCTTATGGAGAGCATATTGATGGATCCTGTTTTTTTATCCATTCTGTCACTCTCTGTCTCTTTATGGATGCGTTTAGGCCATTCACAGTCAGTGTAATTATTGATAGATGTGAGTTTATTGCTGTCATTTTGTAGTGCTTTTTTGGGGGTGGGGGCGGTTTCTTACATTTTCTTTGTTCCTCTTACTCTCCCATGCTGATTTCTTTTGTTTTTGTAGAGTGTGTTTTTATTGAGACTGTATGTGTTTCTTTATTTTGATGAGTATGTTTGTTAACTTTCTTTGTGGTTACCTTGAAATTTACCCTTATCTTCCTAGGTTTTAACCAGTCTATTATTATTTAGTATTTCCTTGTCTTCCTTTCCATTAGAGAGTTCTGTACCTACACTGTTCATCCCCTCTTTTGTTGTTCTGACATTGTTGTTATTTACAGATTAACCTCTCTGGTTCGCTGTTACAATTGTTTTGGTTTTGGATAGTCCTTAAGAGTTCATTTCCTACGTTGGTATCTCGCTGGTACAATCTTGTATCCTAGATTCAGGCTGTGGTCTGATGTTGTTTGTTCTCAGACTGAAGGACTCCCTTTAATAATTCTTGTAAGTTTGGTTTGGCTTTTACATATTCCCTCAATTTCTGTTTATCTGGAAATGTCCTAATTTCACCAACATATGTGAACAAGAGTTTTGTAAGATATATTATTCTTAGTTGGCAATTTTTTTTTCTTTCAAGGTTTTATATATGTCATTCCATTGCCTTCTTGCCTGCATGGTTTCTGCCAAATAATCAGAGCTTAGCCTTATTGTTTGTCCTCTGTATGCGACTTTTTGTTTTTCTCGTGCTGCTCTCAGGGCTTTGTCTTTGGTTTTAGTGACTGTGATTATGGTATGCCTTGGTAATTTTGTTTTGGGGTCTATCCTATACGGGGTTTGTTGAGCTTCTTAGATTGGCAGCTTTTCATCTTTCATGATATTAGGGAAGTTTTCTGTCAGCAATTCTTCAATAATCTCCATTTTCCATTTTTTCCCCTCTTCTGGAGCTCCGATCACTTGATTTTTGCTTTCGATTGTATCCCACGTGATTCTCAGGTTTTCTTCATTTTTCTTCATTTTTTCTGGATTTTTCCTCAAACAGAGTTGTATCCAAATGTTTGTCTTCAATTTTGTTGATTCTGTCTTCCATCATTTCACACCTGCTCAGGTTTATGACACTGTTTCTGAAATCTTGTTTATCTTTTGGATTTCTAGTTGTTGTTTTTGTATATTTTCTGTTTGTGAATTTATTCTGGCATTTTGTTCCTGCACTATTTTCCTGAATTCTTACATTTTTTTGTCTGTATTTTCCATGAATTTGTCTGCCTTTTCCATGAATTTGTCTGTGTTTCCTCACTTTTGTCTGCTTTTTGCTTCAGCTCTTGGATAGCTCTGAATATTAAAGATTTGAATTCCCCATCCGATAGTTCTATTGCCTTTTCTTCTACTGGAAAGTCATCTGATGTTTTATTTTGGACGCCTACTGGAACCATTCTGTCATCCTGTTTTTTGTATGCTTTGATATTGTCTGCTGTCAATATTAGTAGTTAATTTCTTTGTTTATTGATTGTAAATTTGTTTGTTTTTGTCCTTTTTTTTGTTTATTTGGTCATGTTTGAGCAGGTGGGCTGTGCATTCTTTGTTGTTTATTCGCCTGTGGTCTTGACACTTTTCATCTCTTTGTCAATGGGCAGGGCCAGTCACTCAGCTATGGTGCAGCAGGGCAGGTCCAGCTGAATGGGAGGGCCTGGGATGGGTCGTTTGTGGCATGTACTGGGGCCAACAGGGTGAGCCAGGAATCAGTGCTGGGCAGGTTCTGGTAGGCTGTGCCTATGCTGCTCCATGGTGTGATGTTCAGCGCATGCTGCAGTTAGGCAGGAAGGGGGGGGGGTTGTGATGTGTGGAGCTAATATGGATATGGGAAAGAGGAGAGAGAAATAGGACCTAAAAACAAACAAACACACCAAAAAAAAAGAGTGCTAAAGGAGCTTGCCATTGGAGTGGAGAGATGAGAAACTGAGAAATGGGGAGAAAAAAGGGAAAAAGAAAAAATAGCTAGATAAAAATTTGAAAGAAAGAAAAGAAAATCCCCCGGGGGTCTCACTAGTGCAGCTTCAAAAAATGGGGAAGTGGCTCCCAAGCTGCACAATATAGCCTGGCTAGAAGGGGTATAGGTATTCAGGAGACAGGAAAAGGAGGTAAGTACAGAGAGACGAGAATTGAGATATGAAGAAAAACAGAAAGGAAAAAAGAGAAAATAGAAATGCCCCAGGGATTCCACCTATGTGGCTCTGCAGTTTGGGGGAGTTGCTCCTAAGCCATGCAGTGCAGCCTGGCTAGAAAGGACTCCCAAGGTGCAAAAAGAAAAAGAAAACAAATTGACAAAAGAAAATAGAGCAAAACAAAGCAAAAAAAAAAAAAAAAGCCTTGGGGATCTCATAAGCTTGGTGCTGCAGGCCGTGAGAGTAGTTCCCCAGTTGAGCCGTGCATCACTTCCTTTCAAGAGGAGGCAAAGATCACACGCAGAGCCAGGTGTTCCAGAGAAAGGAGTGGGAGGTGGTGGGATGCCCAGAAGAAACCAAAAGAAATGGAAAAAAGCTATACCAGGAATAGACAGATGGCACTCAGGTAGCCAGCCAGTGTGGGTCCAGTGAATCCAAGTGGCCTGGGGCTGAAGCAGTTGCCTCAGGGCCAAGAGACTGCAGCCAGTGGGAAGATGAGGAGGCTGGGGGTGGGGGGAGGTTGTGGTGGGAAGAAGGGCGGGAGTTACGAAAACCTACATCGCTGGTTACTGGGTGCTCTGTCTCCTGCTGGGAACTTAATGAAGCTGCTTTCCTGTACTCCCTGTCAGCTGATCTCTGATGTGGGTGGGGCAAATCCAAGTGGCACACAGATGCTGCACTTCCCCGCTGGCAGAGCCACAGCTGCCAGCTAGGAAGCACGGAGGTAGAGCAGCTGGGAGAGGATAGGGGGTGGGAAAGCATGTATCGCTGGTTACCGGGTGATCTGTCTCCTGCTGGGAGCTCTGTGAAGCTGCGTTCCCGTGCTCCCTCTCTGCTGATCTCCGACAGGAGTCCAAGAAGGCGAATCCACGCTGCCTTAGCTGATAGGGGAACTCCATTGGCATCTCTCCTCACTCTCTGTTCTCTGTCAGTTTTTTATTCCATTCGGTACTTGGCTGAGTTCATTATTTCTTCATTTGACACTTTGGTTTCCAGGACTGACATTTGTCTCCGTTTTAGTTTTTCAGGTCTTTGCTGTGGAGAGATGAGGTGGTGCTTCTGTCTATGGTGCCATGTTGGCTGGAAGTCCTCTCATTGTAGTTTTGATTTGCATTTCTCTAATGGCTTATGATGGTGAGTATTTCCTCATGTATCTTTTAGCCACCTGAATGCCTTCTTTGTTGAAGTGCCTCTTCATATCCTTTGCCCATTTTTTAATGGGTATTTGTCTTTTTGTTGTTGAAGTTTTGCAGTATCTCATAGCTTTTAGAGATTAGATGCTGATCGGATTTGTTGTAGCTAATTTTTTTTCCGTAGTCTGTAGCTTGCCTTTTTTTTATGCTTTTGGTGAAGTCTTTAGATGAGCATAAGTGTTTGAATTTTAGGAGATCCCAGTTATCTAGTTTCTTTTCTGGGTCCTGTGCATTGTTAGTAATGTTTTGTATTCTGTTTATGGCATGTATGGGGGCTCCTAGCATTGTCCCTGTTTTTTCCTTCCAGGATCTTTATCATTTTGGATTTTACATTTAGGTCTTTGATCCATTTTGAGTTACTTTTTGTGCATGGTGTGAAGTATGGGTCTTGTTTCATTTTTTTGCAGATGGATATCCAGTTGTGCCAGCACCATTTGTTAAAGAGACTGTCTTTCCCCCCATTAATGGACTTTGGGCCTTTGTCAAGTATCAGCTGCTCATAGGTCAATAAATTTATGTCTGGATTCTCAGTTCTGTTCAACTGGTCTATATATCTGTTGTACCTGTACCAGGTTGTTTTGACTACAGTGGTGCTATAATAGGTTCCAAAATCAGGTAGAGTGAGGTCTCCCACTTTGATCTTGTTCTTCAGTAATGCTTTACATATCAGGGCCTCTTTTCTTTCCATATGACGTTGATGATTAGTTTCTGCATCTCATTAAAAAATTCCATTGGAATATGGATTGGGATTACATCGTATGTGTAGATCACTTTGTGTAGAATAGACATTTTTACAATGTTGAGTTTTCCTATCCATGAGCAAGGTATATTTTTCCACTTACGTAGGTCTCTTTTGGTTTCTTGCAGTAGTGTCTTATAGTTTTCTTTGTATAGGTCTTTTACGTCTCTGGTTAGGTTTATTCCTAAGTATTTTATCTTCTTGGGGATATTGTAAATTGTATTGATTTGGTGATTTCCTCTTCTACGTCCTCTTTGTTGCTGTAGAGAAATCCAACTGATTTTGCAGGTTTCTCTTGTATCCTGATACTTTGCTGAAACCTTCCATTAGTTCCAATAGTTTTCTTGTGGATTCTTTAGGGTTTTCTGTGTATATGATTATATCATCTGTAAATAGAGGTACTTTACTTCTTCCTTACCAATATGGATGCCCTTTTTTTCTTTTTCTAGCCTGATTGCTCTAGCTAGGACCTCCAGCACGATGTTCAGTAAGAGTGGTGATAAAGGGCATACTTTTCTGATTCCTGTTCTCAAGGAGAATGCTTTCAGACCCTCTTCATTTAGGAAGATGTTGGCTGTTGGCTTTGTATAAATGCCCTTTATTATGTTGAGGAATTTCCTTTCTATTCCTATTTTGCTGAGAGTTTGTATCATGAATGGGTGTTGGACTTTGTCAAATGCCTTTTCTGCACCAATTGATAAGATCATGTGGTTCTTGGCTAGAATTTTGTTGAGGATATTTGGGTCTATGTTCATGAAGGATTTTAGTCTGTAATTTTCTTTTTTTGTGGTGTCTTTACCAGATTTTGGTATCAGGATTATGTTGGCTTCATAGAATGAGTTTGGGAGTATTCCATCCTTTTCTATACTCTGAAATACCTTTAGTAGTAGTGGTGTTAACTCTTCTCTGAAAGTTTGGTAGAATTCTTCAGTGAAGCTGTCAGTGCCAGGGCTTTTTTTGTTGTTGTTGTTGTTGGGAGTTTTTTAATTACCTTTTCAATCTCTTATTTTGTTATAGGCTTATTTAGTTGTTCTATGTCTGTTTGTGTTAACATAGTTAAGTAGAATGTTTCTAGAAATTTGTCCATTTCCTCTAGGTTTTCAAATTTGCTACAGGACAATCTTTCATAGTATTCTGTTATGATTCTTTTATTTTCAGTTTGATCTGTTGTGATATCACCCTTCTCATTTCTTATTAGGGCTGTTTGCTTTCTCTTCTGTTTTTCTTTTGTCAATTTGGTCAGTGGTTTATCGATTTTGTTCTTTCAAAGAATGAGCTTTTGGTCTTATTAACTCTTTCAATTGTTTTTCTAGTCTCCATTTCTTTTAATTGTGCTCTAATTTTTATTATTTGCTTTCTTCTGGTGCTCAAGGCCTTCTTTTGCTGCTCTCTATTTGTCTGTGTCATAAGGTTAATGTTTTGATTTTGGCCCTTTTTTCTTTTTCCATGTGTGAATTTATTGCTATAAGTTGGCCTTTTGTGCACTGCTTTTGCTGTGTCCTGAAGGTTCTGGTAGGATGTATTTTCATTCTCATGTGATTCTGTGAATTTCCTTATTCAGTCCTTAATCTCTTCTATAGCCCAGTAGTTTTTGAGCAATGTACTGTTCAGTTTCCATGTGTTAGATTTTTTTTTTCTTGCTTTTTCTGTTATTGATTTCTACTTTTATGGCTTTATGGTCAGAAAAGATGCTTTGTAATATTTTAATATTTTGGATTCTGTTAAGTCTTGCTTTATACCCTGATATGTGGTCTATTCTGGAGAATGTTCCATGTGCATTGGATAAGAAAGTATGCTCAGCTGCTGTAGGGTGGAGTGTTGTGTATATGTCTCTGAGGCCAAGTTGGTTGATTGTGGCATTTAGTTCTTCCATGTCTTTATTGAGCTTCTTTCTGGATGTTCTGTCCTTCACTGAAAATGGTGTGTTGAAGTCTCCTACTATTATTGTGGAGCTGTCTATTTCACTTTTCAATGCTGGTAGAGTTTGTTTTATGTATTTTGGAGCCCTGTCATTCAGTGTGTAAATATTGAATATGGTTATGTCCTCCTGGTGTATGGACCCTTTAAGCGTATGGACCCTTTAATCATTATATAGTGTCCTTCCTTATCCTTTGTGGTGGATTTTACTTTAAAGTCTGTTTTGTGAGAAATTAATATTGCCACTACTGCTCTTTTATGATTGTTGTTTCCTTGATGTATTTTTTCCATTCTTTGAGTTTTAGTTTGCTTGTGTCTTTAAGTCTAAGGTGTGTTTCTTGTAGGTAACATTTAGACAGATTGTGTTTTTTAATCCATTATGCCACTCTCTTTCTCTTTATTGGTGCGTTTAGTCTATTTACATTCAGGGTAATTATTGATAGGTATGAGTTTAGTGCTGTCATTTTGATGTCTTTTGTGTATGTGTTGTTGTCTGTTTCCTTGTTCTGCTTAATTTTCTGTGCTGTCCTTTTTCTTTGTGTATTTTCTTTTGATCTTTTTCATTGTTGTTGATTCTGTATTTCCTGAATATATTTTTCTTGTTTTTTTATTTTGTGTGTTAGGATGGTTAGTTTCTTTTCTGGTTATGTTAATATTTACCCATTTTTCTAAGTTTAAACCAATCTTTTCTTTCTTTACATTACCTTGACTTCCTCTACATATGAAAGATATATGACTACATGTTTTTACTGTACTTTAGATGAAGGTTTTCAGAACAAACTAGTTTCTCAGTAAACAGTTAATACACATTACTGTTTTATGACATTTGTTAACTACCCCATGACAGGTCAACAATCTCCCTTCTCAGACTTTGGTTCCCTATTACCAGCTTTCTTGTCTCCTCCTGCTTTCTAGTCCTTGCCCCAGGGCTTGTGTGCCCCTTTAGTCTCGGTTTGTTTTATGGGCCTGACCAATCTTTGTCTGAAGGGTGAACCTCAGGGGTGACTTCATTACTGAGCTGAAAGGGTTTTTGGGGGCTGTACTCTCAGGGTTTCTCCAGTCTCTTCCAGGCCAGCAAATCTGGTCTTTCTTTTAGAGTTAGAATTTTGTTCTAAATTTTTCTCCAGCTCTCCCTGGGACCCCGTATTGTGATCGCTGTCAGAGATGTCAGTGGTGGTGGCTGGGTACAATCTAGTTGTACTGGACTCAGTCTGGTGGATGCCATGGTAGATGTGGTCCATTAGTCCTTTGGACCACCTCTTTCCCTTTTATCTTTAGTTTTCTTCATTCTTTCTTGCTCCCAAAGGAATGAGACCAGTGTAGTATTCCAGATGGCTGCTTACAGGCTTTTAAGACCCCAGATGCTACTCGCCAAAGTAGAATGTAGAACACTTTCTTTATAAACTAAGTTATGCCCACTGGTCTTGATGTTCCCTGAGACCATGGTCCCTGTCTTAGTCATCTAGTGTTGCCATAACAGAAGTACCACAAGTGGATGGCTTTAACAAAGAGAAATTTATTTCCTCACAGTCTAGTAGGGTAAAAGTCCAAATTTCAGGACATCAGCTCCAGGGAAAAACATTCTCTCTCTGTCCACCTTCTCATCAATGTTCCCTTGGACTAGGAGCTTCTTCACACAGGGACCCTGAGTCCAAAGGATGTGCTCTGCTCCCGGTGCTTCTTTCTTGGTGGTATGAGGTCCCCCTGTCTCTCTGCTTGCTTCTATCTTTTATATCTCAAGAGATTGCCTCAAGGCACAATCCAATCCTGTACGTTGAGTCCTGCCTCACTAACACAACTGCTGCCCACTCTCCCTCATTAACATCATAAAGGCAGGATTTACAACATATAGGAAGGTCACACAATACTGGGAATCATGGCCCAGCCAAATTGATACACGTATTTTTGGGGGGACATAATTCAATCCATGACAATCCCCACAGCTCTTAGCCCAGCAATTCGGTCCCTCAGGGAGTTTGGATGTATCTATGGAGCTTCCATGACTTTGCCTTGTATAAGTTGTGGTGGCTTCCCCAGTATTATGTACTCTCTTACGCTTCACCAAAGTTACCACTTATCTACTGTCTGTTTAGCGTTTTTCCATCCCCATCCCTTTCCTCCCTCATAACCATGAAAGATTGTTTCTTTTTGTGTGTAAAGCTTTTCATGAGTTTTTACAGTAGCGATCTCATGCAATATTTGTCCTTTTGTGATTGACTTATTTCACTCAGCATAACGCCCTCCAGATTCACCCACGTTATAAGATGCTTCACAGATTTATCCTAGTTCTTATTGTTGCGTAGTACTCCATTGTGTGTGTGTCGCACAGTTTGTTTATCCATTCATCTGTTGATGGGCATCTAGGTTGGTTCCGTCTTTTTGCTTTCATGAACAATGCTGCAGTGAATGTGGGTGTGCATATGTCTATTCGTGTGACAACTCTTATTTCCCTAGGATTTATATTACTAGAAATGGGATTGCTGGATCATATGGCATTTCTATTCCTAGCTTTCTAAGGAAGCACCATAAAAAAGCTCCATGAAGCTGCTTTCCCATGCTGCCTGTCTGCCGATCTCTGACGGGAGTGCAAAATGGTGAATCTGTGCTGCGTTAGCTGATGGGGAACATCCGCCTGTATCTCTCCTCTCTCTCTCTGTAGGTTTCTTATTCCATTCAGTGCTTGGCTGAGTCCTTTATCTCTTCATTTGACTCTTCAGGTTCCAGGATTGATGTTTGTCTCTGTTTTACTCAGTTTTTTGGTCTTTGCTGCGGTGGGATGGCGTGGTGCTTCTGTCTATGGCATCATGTTGACCAGACCTTATGACTACGTTTTTAAGTCCCTCTTTTTTTGTTTTAATGTTTTATGTATCAAAGTCTCTGTTTCTCTATTTTCAGTGTTTTAGCTTTGGTTTATTTTTGTGACTTCCTTATCTGGGTTGACATCTGGTTGCTCTGTCCTGTGTTCTAGTCTTGGGTTGTTATCTGATATTATTGATTTTCTAACCGGAGGAATCCCTTTAGCATTTCTTGTAATTTTCCTTTGGTTTTTAAATTCCCTGTACTGTTTAAGTGGAAATGCCCTAATTTCACCATCACATTTAAAAGTCAGTTTTGCCGGATATATAATTCTTGACTGGCATTTTTTTTCCTCCAAGGCTTTATATATGTCATCCCACTGCCTTCTTGCGTACATGGTTTCTGCTGAGTAGTCAGAGCTTAGTCTTATTGACTCTCCTTTATAGATGACTTTGTGTTTATCCCTAGCCACTTTTAAAATTCTCTCCTTATCTTTGGCTTTGGCAAGATTGATTATAATTTATCTTGGTGACTTTCCTTTAGGATCTACCTTGTGTGAGTTTCCATAAGCATCTTGGACATATATCTTATCTTTTATGATATCAGGTAAGTTTTCTTCCAACAAATCTTCAACAATTCTCTCTGTATTTTCTGTTATCCACCCCTGTTTTGGTACTCCATTCACTTGTGTTATTTTTCTTGATAGAGTCCTACATAATTCTTAGGTTTTCTTCAATTTTTAAAATTCTTTTATCTGATTTTTCCTCAAATAACTTGATGTCAAGTGCTTTATCTTCAGTCTCACTAATTCTGACTTCCATTGCTCCAATTCTGCTCCTATGACTTTCTATTGTGTTGTCTAATTCTAAAATTGTATTGTTAATCTTCTGGATTTCTGTTTGCTGTCTCTCTATGGATCCTTGCAGCCTGTTAAATTTGTCATTATGCTCTTCTACAATCTTAAGTTTCCCTATTGCTTTGTCTGTGTGTTCCTTGGCTTATTCTGTGTTTTGCCTGATCTCCTTCCTGATCTCTTGAATAGTTCTGTATATCAATTTTTTGTAGTCTACCTCCAGTAATTTCAGGAAATTCTCTTTCTCTGGAAAATTTCTTGATTCTTTGTTTTGGGAGATTGCTGAAGCCATCATGGTCTCCCTCTTATGTGATTTGATATTGACTGTTGTCTCCAAGCCATCAATAAGTTATTATATTTTCTTATTTTATGTTTGCTTATTGTGTCCTAGCTTCCTGTTTTGATATGCCCAAATAGGTGCTCCTGTGAGCTGGTTTGATTACTAGAACCTTTGAAGCTCTAACATCCTGTCACCAGGTGGTTAGATCTGTTACTAGGTATGTGTGCCCAGGAGTCTGTTTATTTTCTTGTATGGATTCAGCTCAGGTGTCCAGATAGTCAGTCAGCAAGTGTGTGGTGCAGGCTCTCGCCTACAGTCCTAGACAGCCAGAGGTGATTGGTGTAGGCACAGGTATCTGGCTGCAGTACAGGGTCACACGCTGAGCAAAGCAGGGCACTGACAGTTGCTGCTGAGTGGGAGGAAAGTGTGCCCCTGCTCCCTAGAGCACATAGGTGGGTGGGTTTTGCACCTGGACTATGGGCTCCCAATGTTGTTTGCCATAAGGACTGGGAGGCACCACTTATTCTTGGACCCTTGTTGCGGGTGGCTAAGTAGCATGGGTGGAGTCACCAGTCTCAGGCTCCTGATGTGGGTAGGTGAGGACCCTACTTAATAGGCAGAGCTGTGTCAAATATCATGAACTTGCCACTCCACCATATAGCTGATACAGTTGAAGTTAGGCTTCAGGTATATAGCCTGTTGTACTGTGCTAATGAGGGCCTATGTTGTTGAAATGGACCCACACAGGTCTATGCAGGGGCAAAAGGCATTCAAAATCCATGGACCCCTTATACCTGTGCCTAGGCAAAGGAGCTGTGCCTGCCCTGAGTTCCTGGCTTAGGGGAGCTGGCAGATTATTGTTTCCTGTTTGTTAATTTGTTTCTCTCCAAGTCTGGGAGAATAGCTCAGGATGTGTGATGGGTCCTACTTCTGGCCCAGGGGACACAGCAATGTCTGAAGCCAGCTTGGGACCGAGTGTAGAGCAGGGAGGGGGCAGGTAAATGGGAGAGATTTTCCCAAAGTTTGTTTTTTGATCTGCACGGTAGGTTAGATGCATGTACTTATCTTTTGCCAAATGAGTGCTGCTTTTCACAGATTCTGGAGTCTCGAGTAGACTCTCTGCTGCTCTGTCTCCCCCAATGTAGAAAAAGCTTCCTGAGTGCCACTGCTTACCTCACTGCTTGTGCCAGCCAATCCAGCCTGCAGGGTGCTGGTTCCCACTGGGTCAGGTCTGGCAACTCCTCACTGCTTCCATAAGTTGTTGTGACCCACACAGTTGAATGCCTTTGCATAGTCAATAGAACAGAGGGAAACATCTTTCTGGTATTCTCCGCCTCCAGCCAGGATCCATCTGACATCAGCAATGATAATCCTGGTTCCATGTACTCTTCTGAATCTGGCTTGAATTTCTGGCAATTCTCCGTCAATGTACTGCTGCAGCAGCTTTTGAATGATCTTCAGCAAAAGTTTACTCGTGTGTGATATTAATGATGTTGCTTGATAATTTCCACATTTGGTTGGATCACCTTGCTCACAGAATCCTTCAATATTGCAACTCAAGGCTTGAATTTTTTCTTTGGTTCTTTCAGCTTGAGAAATGCCAAGTGTGTTCTTCTCTTTTGGTTTTCTAACTCCAGGTCTTTGCACATTAGTTATAATATTTTACTTCATCTTCTTGAGCTGCCCTTCGAAATCTTCTGTTCAGCTTTTTTACTTCATCATTTCTTCCATTTGTTTTAGCTACTCTACTTTCAAGAGCAAGTTTCAGAGTCTTTTCTTACATCCATTTGATCTCATCTTCCTTTCCTGTGTTTTTAATGACCTCTTGTTTTCTTCATGTATGATGTTGTTGATGTCATTACACAACTCGTCTGGTCTCCAGTCATTAGTGTTCAACTCATCAAATCTATTCTTTAGGTCATCTATAAATTCAGGTGGATATACTCAAGGTTGTATTTTGGCACCCCTGGACTTGTTACAATTTTCTTCAGCTTCAAATTGAACTTGCATAGGAGCAATAATTGTCTGTTCCACAGTCATCTCCTAGCCTTGTTCCCACTGATGATGTTGAGTTTCCATTGTCTCTTTCCACATTGTAACAAATTATGGATAACATTGCAAAGAATGGGAATTCCAGAACACTTAATTGTGCACGTGAGGAACCTGTACACAGATCAAGAGGCAGTTGTTATAACAGAACAAGGGGATACTGCATGGTTTAAAGTCAGGAAAAGTGTGCATTAAGGCTGTATCCTTTCACCATACCAATTCAATCTATATACGGAGCAAGTAATCTGAGAAACTGGACTATATGAAGAAGAAAGGGGCATCAAGACTGGAGGAAGTCTCATTAACAACCTGCATTATGGTTGGATATTCCTGAGCTGCCCTTCGAAATTTTCTGTTCAGCTTTTTTACTTCATCATTTCTTCCATTCGTTTTACCTACTCTACTTTCAAAAGCAAGTTTCAGAGTCTTTTTTTACACCCATTTGATCTCATCTTTCTTTCCTGTGTTTTTAAAGACCTCTTGCTTTCTTCATGAAAGCAACCTTGCTTATTGAAAGTGAAGAGGACTTGAAGCACTTACTGATGAAGATCAAAGACCACAGCCTTCAGTATGGATTACATCTCAAAGTAAAGAAAACAAGAATCTTCACAACTGGACCAATAAGCAACATCATGATAAAAGGAGAAAAGATTGAATTTGTTATTTGGATCCACAATCAACACCCACGGAAGCAGCAGTGAAGAAATCAAATGATGAATTGCATTGGGCAAATCTGCTGCAAAAGACCTCTTTAAAGTGTTGAAAAGCAAAGATATCACCTCCAAGACTAAGGTGGGCCTGAACCAAGCCATGGTGTTTTCAATCATCTCATATGTGTGTAAAAGCTGGACAATGAATAAAGAAGACTGAAGAAGAATTGATGTCTTTGAATTATGGTGTTGGCAAACAATAATGAATATACCATGAACTGCAAAAAGAAAGAACAAACCTGTCTTGGAAGAAGTACAAACAGAGTGCTCCTTGGAAGCAAGGATAGCAAGACTACCTCTTACATATTTTGGACGTGTTATCAGGGGGGATCAGTCCCTGGAGAAGAACATTATGTTTGGTAAAGTAGAGGGTCAGCGAAAAAGAGAGAGACCCTCAATGAGACGGATTGACACAGTGGCAGCAACAATGGGCTCAAACATAACAAAGATTGTGAGGATGGCAGGGCCGGGCGGTGTTTAGTTCTGTAGAACATAGGATCTCTGAGTTGGAACCGACTGGAAGGCAGCTAACAATAACAACAACATTCTCTCTTTCCACAGATGTAGTCAATTTGATTCCTGTGTATTCCACCTGGCAAGGTCCACATGTATAGTCGCCATTGATGTTTTTGAAAAAGGTATTTGCAATTAATAAGTCATTGGTGTTGCAAAATTCTATCATGTGGTTTCTGATATTGTTTCTATCACCAAGGCCACATTTTTCAACTACTGTTTATTCTTCTTTGTTTCCAACTTTCCCATTCCAATTTCCAGTAATTATCAATGCATCTCAATTGCATGTTTGATCAGTTTCAGACTGCAGAAGTTGATAACAATCTTCAATTCCTTCATCTTTGGCATTAGTGGTTGGTGCGTAAATTTGAATAATAGTCTTATTAACTGGTCTTCATTGTAGGTTTATGGATATAACTGACAACAGTGTTGTACTTCAAGATAGCTCTTGAAATGTTCTTTTTGACAATGACTACAACACCATTCCTCTTCAATTTGTCATTCTTGGCATAGTAGACCATGTGATTATGTGATTCCAAATGGCCAGTACCAGTCCATTTCAGCTCAGTAATGTCTAGGATATTGATATTTATGCATTCCATTTAACTTTTGATGATTTCCGATTTTTCTAGATCCATACTTCATACATTCCACCTTCCTCTTAATGGACATTTGCAGTCATTTCTTCTCATTTTAAGTCGTGCTACATTAGCAAATGAAGGCACCAAAATCTTGACTCCATCCACGCAGGTCATTAAATTTGACTCCACTTTGAGGGGGCAGTTCTTCCTCATTCATATTTTGAATGCCTTCCAACCTTAAGTTCCCATCTTCCTGCACTATATCAGACTATATTCTGGTGCTATTCTTAAGGTTTTCATTGGCTAATTAGACTGCCTGGTCCTTCTTCCTAGTCTGTTTTAGTCAGGAAACTCAGCTGAAACCTGTCTGCCATGAGTGACTGTTGTTTTTTGAAATATCAGTGGCAAAACATCCAGTATTACAGTAACACACAAGCCACCACAGTGCAACAAACTGACCAAAGAGTGAGGATACTCAGCTGGCAACCTTTTCTTCTCCAAACATCCATAGCCAGGCACTGGTTGCTGTAACTGGTCCCTGTCACCTCCTTCTGAAGGACAGACTGGATGTCAAAACCAGGAGAGGTGTTAGAACAAGAGGAAAAGTAGAGAAGGGAATGAACACCCATGATGAGATGACAAGATTCCCCTCCCCTTGTGATATCAGCATCTTATTCCATTTTTCTAGAATGGTGAACCCCACACTGGGAGGCCCATCCACAGCTCCTGCCAAGAACTGAACAGAAACTTTCCTCCAGCTTCCATTATTCTACCATTCCTCCCACCCCCTCACTTTCACTTGGACTCCAAAAGCTTTGGAAGGCGGGATTATTATTGGCATAATGGTCAACAGCATTGGCTTTGAAACCGGATACAATCCAAGTTCAAATCTTGAATCTACCTTTTAGTAGTTAAGTAATCTTGACCCCATCATGTAGACCCATATATCCTACAACCTTCATGATATCTTCATTTCTATGCCTCATGTATCCAAAACTGAGTTCATGATATATACTCACATTCTCTTCTCTCAAGAGATAAAGTGTATTTTCATCACATCATATTTAGAGTACCTACTGTAAACATGATTAGGAATTGTTTATGTGGGCTTTAATCACCTGGATGTGGTAGTGTTTGTAAGGTTTTCCATTGTAAAGCTACAATCCCCGCCCTTTACATTCTGTACTCTTTGAAATGGCAAGCACAGTCCACAATTAAGGCATGGGGAGTTATGTTCCTTCTTTAGGGTGGAGTATCTACATAAATGTTTGTAGACATTTGGATAGAATATTTGTCTCTTTTCATAAATTTATTAACTTAATCGTTTACTTATATCAGTATGGACTCATGAATATTTATTATATATTTTGGGATGTAATTCAGCACTACTTTATTTATTTTGTTGCTCAAACCATTTCAACTTTGGCTATTGGGAACTCTTTCTGTTGGTTCTTGTGTCAGTGTGGGTTTTTTTTTTTTTTGTCTGAGCACTTCCTTAATTTCTGAAGGATGTTGAATTTTTGTTGGCATTTTTTAAACGCAAAAAAGAGAGAGCAATCTTTAAAGAAAGGGCTTTAGAATTTAAGAGCCAGGTGATTTAATGGAAAATCATTTTATTTTGAAATCCAACATCTAGTATAAACCAATGTCTTGAATAAAATATTATTCATTTATTTATTAAACAAAATATTTAAGAGCATATTATATGGCAGTCACTATTTTGCCACTGATGATACCTTTCCTTTTAGTATTTACATTCTATTTGAGGAAGACAGACAACAAACAAATAAATACAGAAAGTTCTTCCTCGACACGGTGCCGATATGCATGAAGTTTGAAGAGAAGCGGTTAGTTAAATAACACCAGTCTCCCAACAATATGGTTTCAAAATTTCAGTTTCAATTCAGTTACAAGATAAATTCACTGTGAGTCATTGCATAAAGTATAAACTTCATTACTGGCTCTTCAGGCCACAAATCACTACATAAATAACAGATGCTTATCATGATCAGTGAACAATCACATCTTCTTTCAAAGTCTGTTGGTAATTGATTTGCAAATCTTATTCATTTTATGCACAGGCAGCAAAGCATGGAGATCTCTTGTCCCTTGTGATGGTTAAGGTTGTGGGTCAACTTGGTTGGGCCATGATTCTCAATGATTTGGCAGCTATGATTAGGTTGGCAGGTATGTAGTGATGTAATCATCTCGGTAATGAGATCTGATATAATGTAATCACCTCTATGATGAGATCTGTTGTTGTTAGGTGCCATGGAGTTGATTCCAACTCATAGTGACCCTATGCACAACAGAACGAAACACTACCCAGTCCTGTGCCATCCTTACAATCATTGTTATGCTTGAGCCCATTGTGGCAGCCACTGTTTCAATCTACCTCATTGAGGGTCCTCCTCTTTTCTGCTGACCCTGTACCTTGCCAAGCCTGATGTCCTTCTCCAGGGACTGATCCCTCCTGACAACATGTCCAAAGTATGTAAGACGCAGTCTCGCCATCCTTGCTTCTAAGGAGCATTCTGGTTGTACTTCTTCCAAGAGATCTGTTAGGTGCTGTCAATTTGTTGAAAGCAATTTCTTTGTGGGTGTGACCTGCATTCACTATAGATGGACTTTCTGGTAAAGCTCGTGGGCTTTTGCTCACTCTGTATTCTGCAACTGCCTCCTGTTCATCTGACCTCCAGTTCTTGGGGCTTGAGCCAGCAGCTTGCCTGCCGATGTTGGGATTCATCAGCCTCTACAGCCTGTGAGCTACTGGCCTGACAGGTTTCTTGTAGATCTTGTGTTCTTTGGCCCCTGCAGCTACCTGAGTTGGGAGACTAGATTCTTCATTCAATGTTTCAGCTCAAGAGGTTAAGAAAGCACCTAATAGTTTATTTGGTTGGTTCTCTGAAGCATGGATTATGCAGTGGTCCACAGTAAATCAAGTTGAAGTGCTAGATCTGCCTTGGTGTACTATATCTTGGTATACTTGGGATCTCTTAGTGATGAACTCACATGATATTTTTCAAAAATGAATTATTAAAAGAAGGAATAGGCCAACAATGATTTAGGTGTAAGAAAAAAGGAAAAGTAATAGTGTTGGAAGTGAAATTCAATAAAAGATACAAGTAGTTATAGAAGAAATAATAGACCATGGAAATGTTGACACGCTGTCTGATAGACTGTAGATATGCAGCCATAGAAACTTAGTGAAGGCAAACTTAACAGATGAGGTGATACCAGCAAAAACCTTCACATTAAAGGAACTCTTGGAGAGATTTTACAAAATTGAAAGTGCAAAGGATAAAATGTTGGAAATGGATCCAAACTTTGAAAGGAGTATGATAACTCACCAAGGCAGGAGCAAGATGCTTGTTCTGTGTTTTAAGTTATACAGTGAGATGAAGGCAAGCACTATTTAAACTACCCTGGACAAATTTTTTACCAAGATACAAAACACTTTAATTCCCCATGTTTTTAAATTTTGGATTACAGTGTACTAAATAAATATTCTTTTTACTATTTTTTTAATTTTCTCTATATCTGGGTGGAGCATGTGGTTTGTGATCACCTGCTAACCTAAAGGTTGGCTGTTTAAACACACCCAGTGACTCCATGGAAGAAAGGCCTAGTGAACTACTTCTGTAAAGATTACAGCCAAGCCCTGTAGAGCAGTTCTACTCTGTAACACATCGGGTTTCCATGACTCAGAATCAGTTGGTTTTGTTTTGCTTTTTTATGCATTTATGGCTGGCAGTAAGAATGCTGTTAATGTTTTGACAAAAAAAAAAAAAAAAAATGAAAGCTCATTAAGCAATCACTATTTTTGCATTGACTATTAAGATCACTTTCCATAGTTTCAATTTGTATGCTCGTTTTTATGATCCCCCAGCTACCATCCAAAGTGAAGACTGCTCATATTTAGTATGTCAGATGGTAATAGTGCTATGGCAAAAAATTAGTCAGGTTAAGAGGAATTGAAATTCTAGGGTGGGGGGGTATTGATATTTTATATAGGATGGTTTACAGAAGGTGCCTTTAATAAGGTGACATTTAAACAGAGATTTGAAAAAGGGAGGGAGTGACCCAGGCAGATATGTCTGAGAAGAAGTAGAGGAATGATATAGTCTGACTCACATTTCAAAGAATCATTGTGGCTTCTTCAAGAGCAAAGCTGAAATAGGGAAGCCAGTTAGAGGGTAGCAATGATGGGAGAAGAGACGATGGTGGCTGGGATGAGGGAGTAGTGGTGGAGGTGAGGTATATAGATGATGGGTAGGAGAGGATGCAGGATGATAGAAGAACTAGTGTTCTCATCACAGAGAGGGGAGGGAAAACTTCCGGGTTTGAAAAGTAGGACACCTGGGCAAAGAGGGAGGAGAGAATAACTTTTCTTTTTCAAACAGAGATAGGGATCCATTTATGTTCAGGAGGCAAGGCTGGGTGTCAGGGTTTGGTAGGAATCCAGAAGGCAAGAAGAATTCTTGAGAGCACAGACTTGAGCATGTGGTCCACAGCCTAGTCACACAGCAGTGGATGAGACATATCTTGATATGTTCAGGAAACTTGATTTTTCTCATATTCTAAGGAAGTGGAGTTAATCAGTACCCAGAACCAGCTCTCAAGACCCATCCCTGGGGCACCAAGGACTGTAAGAAGCAACAGCAGTAGGGTTTGGGCAGGCAGGTGTCCAGAGCAGGGAGGCACGTGAAGCAGAGTTTGCAGAATCTTCCATCTGGCACCTTCTCTCAGGCTGGGCCGTCTGGGAAGGAAGGAAGTAGCTGCGGGGACACAATTGCACATTTAATTATCTGATCATTATCAAGAAATGTTTTCTGAGTGCCTACTGTGTCCCCAGGGCTTTTCTACTCCTGGGATGATAGTTGGGTTGTGAGGGGATAAGAAGCTGCTGGGATAGTTTCCAGCCATCTTCATCTTTCTCCCTGAGTCCATCTGCAGTCCTGTCCACTCGGGCTTGTGCAGCATTAGTTAGATACCCTTGCAGCAGCTGATCTAGGGGTTCTTAACATTACTTTAAAATGTAGATTCCTTTTGCCCTCATAGAACCCCAGTGTTCAAGTAATCTAGAGATATTCTCCAAGGGAGCCACCCACTGAATTGCCCCTCACTCACCCACACCCCTGCCATTTCCTCCATGGAACCTCTATGATTCTGAGGATACCCTTTGAAAACCCTTGACCTAACTCACCTCCTGCAGGTATCCACATGCTTCCTGGGAGCTGAGAACTAATTAGAGGGTTTCAGGAGACTCCTGAGGGGATTGTAGAGGGTGTCACCTCTCTTAACTCCAGGTGGGTCCTGACACTGTGACACATGGGACCTCCTAGGCTGGTCCTCCTTGCTGACCTTGCCCTTCTGGGGAAAGACCTTGCATGTGCCCCCCTCCCCTTCCTTAAGCCTGAGCTTTTCCCACAACTTACAGTCAGGCCCTCTGCTTCCTGTAGGCATAGATGGCAGAGACACCAACCACCAGCAGTGCTTTGAAGCCTAGAAGGAGTCCTTCAAGGAGGAGGAATGGAGTCGACAGCACTGGGACTAGAAGTTAACAGGCAGGAGAAGCCATTAGAGGAAGCACACAGGAGTCCAATCCCAGGGCTTCCACTTACTCCCTCTGAGACTCCCTGTGCCCATTGATGCTCTGAAGCCTTTGAACCTGCATCCTGTCTGTCCTCATTCTCAGCAGCCAGGACAGTCCTCCTTGAGGGAATGGGTGGGGAGAACGTGTACTCAGTGGCATATAAGTGTGACCCTTGGTTTACTTACTTGATCCTCACAATGCTGTGGGGCAAGTATCATCCCGACTCTGATGAGGAAACTGAAGCTTAGAGAGTTTAGAGAGGGTTATGAGGTGAATGGTATTCAATCTAGGGAAGTCCATACTGTGGCCCCTTAGGATGGCTCCAGAAACCCTGTTTTTGGAGCCAAGACAAGTCCATCATCTCAGGGTCATGGGAATTACGTAAACACTGCAGGCAAGGGAGTGAGGACAGGTTTCACTGGTAGAGATTTAAGGCTTTGCACCAAGGAGCTGAGGGAGCCCTCAGGGCAGCCTGACCTAATGAAACCTGCTGGCTGGGATCACCTGGTAAGTAAAGGAATCAGAGTCTCATGCCTGGGAGGGGCCTTACATATGATCTAGTCTGCCTGGCCCCAGAACAGATGCCACCTGAACTCTTTCTGTTGGACACTGAAAGATGGATCTGGGGAAGCACACCTTTGGATTCTTTGTATTTTTATGAGGAGCGGATTTTGCTTTTAATATTAAACAAATCCCCCCAAAAAAAACCAAACCCAGTGCCGCAGAGTGGATTCCAACTCATAGCGACCCTACAGGACAGAGTAGAACTGCCGCATAGAGCTTCCAAGGAGCGCCTGGCGGATTCAAACTGCCGACCCTTTGGTTAGCAACCGTAGCACTTAACCACTACGCCACCAGGGTTTCCATTAAACAAAGAGAGACATTAAAATATTTTTCTTAATAAATAAGATAATGGCGGTGCCTCCTTAAGAAAGGAGGGGAGACCTCATCATTTGTCGGTGCTGGTGTTTTAGAGGCCGCAAGCTCTCTGGAGCTTTATTTCAGTTGAAGACAGCTGCATTGCCTAAGGTCACATCTCCTTCTAGGGGACAACCCAGTCTAACCACTGGCTGAATTGTGGTATATAGGCTCCTTCCCATCCCTTTAATTGGAAACAGCTCTAAAAGACCATCCTAGCTCTACAGCCTTCTGTAGGAGTGACTCTTTTGTTGTTCAGCTGCAATTATACAGTTCAATGTTTTTCACCCCCAGTTCTGCTTCTTATACCCCTTCGTATGTATTGATCCTGATGGCACTCCACAAAGAGCTTCCTGCATTCTTATACTCATTTTGGAGTCTGTTTCCCAGAGAAACTGACCTATCTGAATTGGGCTGTTTTGAGAGTTTCTGGAAAACAGACTCTAAAATGCAAATCTGAAACTGGGTCACTCACGATGTGGATGAATTTTGTCCCTCTCAAAATATATGGTGAATTTCTAATTCCCAGTCCTTGTGAATGCGATCTTATTTAGAAAAAGTCTTTGCAGATGTAATCAAGTTAATATGAGGTCACAGTGGATTAGGGTGGGTCCTAAATCCAAAGACTGGTGTCCTTACAAGAAGAGACAGATTCAGAAATACAGACACACAGAAGGGAACCTTGTTTTAAGCGGCACAAATTTGCCGTATAGACTGGATTCAGGGATTCAGATTTACTCTGATTAGCTTAGGACAATCACCTGGTCTAATGGCAAGATGCCTTTGACAACATCCCATATCACTACCTGAGTCCTAGTTTCCCATCTGTAGAACTCCAAACCAACAGGGTGGTGATTGAAGCAAGAAAGGAGACCACAGATAAACTGAAATATGCATTTTTCTAAGTCCTAATAAGTTCCTTTAGCTTTTCTGCTAGAGCACATGTTAAACATTGTGTTTTAATTTTTTCAAAAAATGTTTATTTTGCCTTCATTATACAAGTAATTTTCATTGGATAAAGAATTCTACATTTATAGTTTTTTTCCCCTCCTTTATCACTTTTATGTTGCTTTTCCATTGACGTACACCCTCCTTTTTCCAACAAGAAGTCATGTGTCATTTGTATCGTCTTCTTCTATGTCATTTCTTTGTGTATGTGTGTGGCTATTTAAAGATGTTCTCTTAATCTCTCATTTTCAAAAGTTCGATTATGACATACCTAAATAGTGCTCGAGTTCAGTGAGCATCTTGCATTTATAGATTAACTTCATTTACAAAATTTGTGAAATTTTAGCCATTTCTTCAAATGACCTTTCTGCCCCACCTTGTCTCTCTTCCTTTTTCCCACAGGTGTGTTTGTTCCTTGTTTTTAATCTTTTCCCTCTCGGCTTCTCAGGTTGGGTAATTTCTGGTCATCTGTTTTATTAGTACCAGTTGCTGTTCAGTCAATCCTGACTCATTGTGATCGTGTCTGTGTCACAGTGGAACTGTGCTCCATAGGGTTTTCAATGGCTGGTTTTTTAGAAGTAGATTGCCAGACCTTTCTTCCAAGGCACCTCTGGGTGGACTCAAACCTCCAACCTTTTTGTTAGCAGCTGAGCATGTTAACTGTTTGCACCACCTGGAGAGTACATTAGCTCAACTAATTCTATCATTTCCAATCTGCACTTAAGGACAGCCAGTGCATTTTTTAATTTCGTACATTCTATGTTTTTGTTCTATGATTACTTTTTGGTATTTTGAAAATAATTTTTATTTCTTTGATAATGTTACCTATCTGCTAATCCATTTAAAAATATTATATATTAGTTATCGATCATAGTTTTAATAGCTGAATCAAAATCCTTGCCTGCTAACACATACATCTGTATCACCTCAGGAATGATCTCCACCTATCGCTTTTTATGTTGAGAATTATTTACATTTTCTGTTTCATCATATGAATAAATTTGGATTGTAACATGAATTTTGTAAATGAGATATTGTAGAGGCCTTGAATTATGCTGCTGTGAAGAGATTTGATTTTTTTGAGACAGTTAATTTTGTCTAAATAGTTTTTGGATTGTTCATTTGGCTGAGTTAATACACAGAATTGGGGCTATCCTTCTTGGATTTCTCTTTTCTGGGATTTTCCTGTCCTCCAATGGCTGTGGTCACCAAAACACTATCTTCTGACTCTTTACACAGTAAAACTGCAAGTTTCTACCCAAGTTACAGTCGACTGTTGAACATCGAGTAGGGCTGATGCTTAGCAAAAAACTGCAACAATGGGAAACACGGCCAGTACTGCTCCTTTCATTCAAAGTGGATCCATCTGCAGTTTCTGTCTGCTTTTGTTTGCCCTCCAAAGTATTCAGAAAGTTGGCCCTGTGCTTACAGATGTTATCTTCAGAAAAATTGGCCTATTGAGCTACTCTACCTTTTCTTAAAGTCTTACTTTTTACATGTTAAGACTTTAATCCAGCCTCCTGGAGAACATTGCCCCAACCCTGCAAGATATTGCCACCTAGCAGGCATTGTAATTGTGTCTTTGGAAGGCCATTTCATCATTCTGTAAAGCCAGCTGCTTCAGGATCATGGTGAACAGGGTAAGATCAGTGAATTACATGAGCATGGGCCCATTGCTGCACTTCGTTTACCGTGAAGTGAGTTCCTTCATTTGAGGCAATGATGTATGGGGTGCCTTGACAGTGGATGAGGCAGTCTGTGAGTCCATGAATGGTAGTTTTGGCAGAAGCACTGCATGCATGGAAGGCAAATCTGTATCCAGATTGAGTGTCTATTCCACTAAGAACAAAAGTTTGCCCTTTCCATGATGGAAGTGGTCCAATGTAAACAACTTGCCACCAGGTTGCTGGCTGATCACCAAGGAGTAGTGCCGTATTGAGGACTCAGTGTTGATCTCTGCTGTTGGCAGATTGGGCACTCAGCAGTGGCTGTAGCCAACATGACCTTGGTGAGTGGAAGTCCATGTTGCTGAGGTCATGCATAACCTCCTTCCCTGCCACCATGACCACTTAGGTTTTTAGCCCATTTGGGCGATGAAAGAGATGGTTGGGGAAGGAGGATGAATGATTTCCACTGAACATGTCATCCTCAGTACTCGAATGTTAAAATCCTCCTCCGCCAAGGTCACTCTTTGTTGAGCATTCACATGAGACCTAAATATCTTCACTTCTTTGGCCAGTTCAGAGAGATCTATCCATATACCTCTTCCCCATACCTCCTTGTCATCAACTTTCCAATCATGTTCCTTCCAAATCCCTGACCATTGAGCCAAACCATTGGCCACAGCCCATGACTCAGTATACAATAGCATATCTGGCCATTTTTCCTTCCAACCAAAGTGAACTACCAGGTGCCCTGCTTGAAGTTCTGCCCATTGGGAGGATTTCACTTCATCACTGTCCTTCAGGGAGTCCCAGAAAGGGGCTACAGTGCTGTCCAATTTCAAGTATTGCCTGCATGTCACATAGAACCATCTGTGCTGCTGTGCATGTCCTTCTTTATGACTCTGTAGGTCAAACAACATCCAGTTCATGATGGGTAGCTCAGGGCACATAGTGACTTTTTGGCCCATGGTTAAGCATTCAGTCTCTGTGAAGGTCCAGTAACAAGACAAAAGCTGTTTCTTGAAAGGAGAGTAGTTATCTGCTGAGGATGGCTGGGCTTTGCTCCAAAATTCTAAGGGTCTGCACTGTGATTCACCAATAGGGGCCTGCCAAAGACTCCAAAGAGCATCTCTGTCTGACACTGACACTTCAAGAACCATTGAATCAGCCAGAACACAAGGGCCAAGTGGCAGAGCAACTTGCATGGAAGCTGGAACCTGTTGCAGAGCCTTCTCTTGTTCTGGGCCTCACTCAAAATTAGCAGTTTTTTGAGTCACTTTACAAACAGGCTGGAGTAGCATACTCAAATGAGGGATATGTTACCTCCAAAATCCAAAGAGGCCCACCAGGTGTTGTCCCTCCATTTTAGTTGTAGGGGAAGGAAGATGCAACAACTTATCCTTCACTTTAGAAAGAATATCTCAACATACCCCACACCACTGGACCACCAGAAATTTCACTGATGTGGAAGACACCAGAATTTTTGTCAGGTTAATTTCCTGCCCTCTACGCTAATGTCTTACCAGTAAATCTAGAGTCATTGATGCTTCTTCCTTACTGGGTCCAACCTGCCTAATGTCATCAATGTAATGGACCAGTGTGATGTCTTGTGGAAGGGAAAGGTGATCAAATCCCTGCGGACTAAATTGTGACATAGGCCTGGGGAGTTGATATACACTGAGGTAAGAAAATGAATGTATATTGCTGGCCTTACCAGCTGAAGGCAAACTGTTTCTGGTGATCTCTCGAAACCAGAATCAGGAAAAAGGCATTAGTCAGATCAATAGCAGTATACCAGGTACTAGATAATCCACTGTAATCCTACAAAATCCATCTGTTTTTGCACAGGCCCAATAGACAAGATGAGTGGGGACGTTTGTAGGAATCTCCACCTCTGCATCCTTCAAGTCCTTGATAATGGCAGTAATCTCCATATTCCTTCCAGGAATGCGATGTTGCTTTTGCTTTACTATTTTCCTAGGTAGGAGCAGCTCTAATAGTTTCCAAGTGGCCTTTCCTTCCATAATAACTGTTACTCCACAAGTCAGGGATCCAGTGGAGGTGGGAATTCTGCCAGTTGCTGAGCATATCTATTTTTGTTATGCATTCTGGAACAGTGAAATGACTAAGGATGGATTTGGTGACCCACTGGACCCACAGTGAGACACACCTGAGCTAACTCTCCATTAATATCCTGACCTCCATCCACCCTGCCCCCAAATCTGACTGGTGGGCCACAATGACATTTTGGGTATCCTGGAATTAGTGTCAGTTCATATTCAGTGTCCAAAAATCCTTCAAAAATCTGATTATCCTTTTCCTCAATGAACTGTCACTTTCATAAAAGGCCATAGATCCCTTTGGGGAAGGCTGGAAGAAAAAGCAACTGTATACATTTTTGGCAGTGTAGTGGGGTCCTTCCTCAAGGAGATCCAGCCTCCCCTTCATTCAGGGCATTCTGGGTATGCAAACTGGCTCAAATCTGGGAATGATTGAGAAGTAGTGACTCTTTGGTCTAGTGATTCAACTTAGACTGCCATTCACTTGACCTAGAATTCTTTCACTTGTACAAATTTAGTAAATATTTAGATTTCCCATCTATTGTAGTCCTGGGGATACAGTGACTAAATAGCCAATGACATAAGTTCATATGAGTCAGCCTATTTTGATTATTGCTTTGAGTGTACTGTCCATTATGGTAATTACACCCACATTGTCTTTGTCGATTAAGTGCCTCCACTGGGTCTCTACCACCATGGGGTACAATCAGCCCCATTGTAGTTGTTGTTGTTAGGTGCCATCAAGTTGGTTCTGACTCATAGTTACCCTATGTAAAATAGAACCGAACACTGCCCATTCCTGCACAATCCTCACAATTGTTATGCTTGATCCTATTGTTGCAGCCACTGTCTCAATCCATCTCATTGAGGGTCTTCCTCTTTTTCACTGACCCTCTACTTTACCAAGCATGATGTTCTCCTCCAGGGACAGGTCCCTTCTGGTAACATGTCCAAAGTACGTGAGAAGAAATCTTGCCATCCTTGCATCTAAAGAGCATTCTGGTTGTACTTCTTCCAAAACAGATTTGTTCATTCTTCTGTCATTCCATGATATATTCAATATTCTTTGACAACACCATAATTCAAAGGCATTAATTATTCTTTGGTCTCCCTTATTCATTTTAGGTAGATGTCTTAATTCACTTAGGGCAATTCCTACTGTCAAGCCTGACTTACATAAAATAGGAATCACAGCAGTCTTCCAGGATGCTGAGGCTCCCTTCATAAATTTGTTCCTCACCATTGCGGTAAAAGGCGTGTCCTCTGGGCACTCCATGGGGGGTATGTGGGTCCAAACTGATCAGTCCACTCAAACATTCCGGTTTTCCTTAGCCTTTGGATACTTTCTTCTACAGTATATCAAGGGAGGTCTGGCATTTCAACTCGATTTAATGTAGGCCACCACTTAGTCCATGCTTCAGTGAACCAGCCAAATAAATTATTAGATCCTTTTCTAACCTTTTGAGCTGAAACATTGAATGAAGAACCTGTGCTCAATGGGCCCATATCAACAAACTCAGACTGATCCAACTTTATGTTCCTTACACCATTATCCCACACCACTAATAGCCATTCCCACACATATTCCACAGGATTCTGTTTGGATATATTAGAAAATCAAGCAGTTCTTTTGAAGCACACTTAGAAGTGTAGCTACTTTGAAGCGTAGCGTACCTCCTCCTGCATCACACTTTGTATTTCACATCTTGACACTTGCTGGGAGTTAAGTCTAGTTATAGGACTAGAGGAAAAATGGGTTGTGGGGGTGGATCCTGGGACATTCAGCAATGTCTTATAAGGCATCTGCCTCAGGTGATGCCCCAGGATGGCCCCAGGAGCTGCCCCAGGCAATATCTAAGACAAAGACTCTTTAGGAACAGCTTAGTTAATCTCATCAGATGGGGGTGGGATAGATACTGGTTTTACTGGGAAGGTAGTTTAGCAGACAGAGATGGAGCAATCTCTTGAGATTAGATTTAGAGGGCTGGTTCCATTGGCAGGAGTGATTCAACAGAATTTTTAGGAGCTCAGTGCCCCAACTTCCTGATTATCTGCCTATATGTCCCCATCTCAAGTTTCAGGATCCCATTTCTTCCCAATTGATGCCCTCATTTTAACTTCAGACACCGTTCAACATTGGGTATTCAGTTGTCATTGTAATTTAGCCACTTTTATGATAAGACCCTAGGTTTGGTTTTCAGCGGTATCAGCTTTGTGACTACAAGAAATAAGGCTTCCTTTCAGGGCACAAGTGGCAACATTCAGGTCATTTATGTGGCATTTGAGCTGTGACTCTGAAGACTTGAGCTCGTTCCTTTCTTTTACCACTTTGTCTAGCAAAAGAAGGAAAAATCAACAAGCTTCCTTATACTTCTCATTCTGATAAAATTATAGAAAAGTATCAAATATACAATCACCCAGAGCTTTGCCTCTCACAAATATTTAATCTATTGGGGGTGATATTTTGTGTATTCTATTGCCACTTCATGCCATGGGTTAGCAGTGCCCTCTTTACTACTGGAAGCAAAGACTTCAATGCCCTTAAAACTAGCCAGACTTGAGAACCAATTTAGAAGACTCATCCTTACGATTTTGTTCCTCTAGAACAACTCCTGGTACCAAATGTCTTAGAGGACCAAAACCACTGAAAGAGATATGTATGAATATATATACCCAATATATAGAGAGAGGTTTAATTCAAGGAAATGGCTAATGAAGTTGTGAAGGCTGAAAAGACCCAAATCCATGGGCCAGGCATCAGGCTTGAGGCTTCTTCTGACTCAAGTGATTGCAAGGGCTGAGGAAGTCAACTTCAGCATGTCAGACAGTAGGCTGCTGGCTCAAGGGGCTGTGGGAGCTGGAGAATCCCAAAATCTGCACATCAGATAACAGGCTATTGGCTCAAGTCCCAGAACCGAAAGTCAGATGATGACAAGACAAATATTGCATCCAGAGTGAGCCGGCTAGTGAGCTTTGCCAGAATGTCCATATATACTGGATGTAATCCACACCTCCGAGGAAACTCCTCTTACAGCTGATTGGCTGATCACATAGGATCATATCCTGGAGGTGATTATGTTATATTATCTTACGGAAAACCCATCAGTCCAATGTCTGCCAAACCACTGAGAATCATAACCCAATCAAGTTGACACATAACATTAGCCATCACAGTAAGCAATCCCTCCACACTGTTATTTTTCATTCTTTTCTTAGTAGTGCTCATGAATATATTCTTTTTATTTAAATATGAACATTCCACAGGGCACTGCAGCACCACTAGATACAGCCATTTTGAAGAAAGGAAATACACTGATAACAGATTGGATAGGGTGAGAAAAGGATACACTGAAGGCCTCTTACTCCCCCAAGGGATTGAATTCATACAACCCTTTTAAGGGACAGAATGGTAGTGTTATCATCATTTAAATAGGCGTGCCCTTTGACCAGAAATGCTCCTTTGGGAATTCATCCCTCGGAATAGTCACACATGAGAGATATATGTACAAGGACTTTCTTTGCAGCATTAACCTGTAAGCTGTAAACATCCCAGACGCACCTCCTGTCCAGTGCACTGTCTGAATGAGACCTGAGATAGGCTTGCAAAGCTGTGAGGGAGGCAAGGCAGAGGTTAGAAAGAACAAGGAGGAGGCCTGTGGGCTCACATGGACCTGGGAAAGTCGTGATTGTTAGGGGAGGAAAGCAAGGGGCAGGATGCTGTGAATGGGATGATCCTCTTCTTCCCTCCCTCCCTCCCTCCTTCTCTTTGTCTTCCCTTCTTTCTTTAATATGTATTTATGCAAAAATACCTATAAAAATACATACTCAACTCTTACAGTGGTGGGTGACCTTGGGCTGTGGGATTTCAGGGAAAGAAGCTCACTTTAAACTTCTGATTTATATTAACAAGCATCTAGGTTACAAGGAGCCATGGTGGTGCAGTGGTTAAGCACTCAGCAGTTAACTGAAAGGTCGGAGGTTCCAACCCACCAGCTGCTCCTTGGAGAAAGGTATGGCAACTTGCTTCTGTGGAGATTTACAGTCTTGGAAACACTACGGGCAGTTCTCTTTCCTGTAGGGTCCCTATGAGTCAGAATTGACTCCGTGGGTTTGGTTTTAGGTTAGATTGCCCTATAATAAGTGTAAATGAAAGAGCCCTGATGGGGCAAAGGTTAAGCTTTGACTGTTAACTGAAAGGTTGGTGGCATGAACCCACTGAGATGTTCTGTAGGAGAAAAACTTATTGATCTGCTCCTATGAAGATTACAGCCTAGAAAACACTGTGGGGCAGTCCTACTCTGTTACATGCAGTCGCTATGAGTCAGAATTGTCTCAATGGCATCTAACAACAACAAGCATGAGTGACTATCTTAACATTAAAATAATAAAGATAAAATTAAGGTACAATTTAAAGATAAGCCAGGTGGGGTGGATTGGAGGTCTCACCAGAGATTGACTTCCTGGTGTGGTCCTTCCAGAGGGTAGTGAACTTCAGGGTCTGGTGTTTGGTGACTGCTGGCTGCCCGTCATGCACCACCTGGCAGGTGAGCACCACATCCTCCCTGTGAGCAGATGAGTTCACCAGGATCCAGCTCTTCAGGTTATAGGTCCCATCCTTGTCCTTGGTGGGGATCCAGGCTGAGTCTGTTTGGGACACATTTCCGTCCTCCAACCAGGTCAGCTCTAGGCTCTTGGGGTAGAAACTCTTCACCTGGCAGGTGATGTTCACTTGGTTCCCTTGAATGGGGATTTGGGTAACCTCCAAGGTGGGTGGAACTGAAACAGCACAGAGTAGAAGCTCTGACCTTGTGGAAAAGACAGATCACAGAGGGGGAGCTCAATAATGGTTAGTTCTCACCATCATGGCAAGGGAATCACCGAGGAAAATGCTAGACATGCAGGAGGTACCCAAGCAATATACATTCTCTTTGCATAATGAATGAAATCACTAGGCACAATGCCTGAAACGCAGTATGTGCTCATGGACTGGTAGCTCCTATTAGGATAATAATGAGTGAAATCAGCCAGCACAATGCCTCGCATGCAGTCAGAATGTAATAACTATACCAAAATAAATAAAATCACCAAACACATAGGTGCTTACCATGTAGTCGGTGCTCAGTAATTGTCACTGCTGTTGGTAAAATAAATGGAACTAACACTGTGCTCGGAACATGAAAAGTATTCAGCTGGAAGCTGCCATTAAAATAGTAGGTGAAAGTGTTGAGCAGAGTGACTGACAGATTGTAGGTTTATGGTAATTGGGAGGGACTATTAGGAATTGGATTCCAGGAAGTTCAAGCCCTGGAGCAAACCTGGGAGAACAGACTGGGGGCTGGGTGGGGGTCTGGGCTGGGTGTGAGTGTCATCTACCTCGGATGATGTTAGACAAGTTGGCTGTCCCACGAAGAGAGCCCTGCAAGGTACTGTGGGCCACCTCACAGATGACCTGACTGTGGACATCCTCTTGGGTCAGCATCACCGGTGTCTTGCTTGAGACCTTGTAGGAGACACTGTCGCCCAGCGGGACTACCTTGGTTTGGAGGGCTGGGAGCTCCTTTCCATTTTTGAACCACTTCAGGGTGACATCTCTGGGGGAGAAGCCGTGGGATTCGCAGGTGAAGGTCACTGTCTGGCCAGGGGTGGTCCTCCTTGAGGGGCACAACACCACCAGGGGAGAGGGCTTGGCTACAAGAAGGAGCATTTGTAAACAATAACCATCACTGCATCATCACCATGAATGGTAAGTGTGTGACACTGCTCAGACTCTTCATGCTTACTGTTTTCTAATCCTGCTAATAGTGCTGGGAGGGAGGGGTCGCTGTCCTCATCTCATAGAGCAGGAAACAAACATTCTGAGAGGTAAAGGGACCTGACCGAAAGCAAGGCCAACATGGTATTCTATGCCTGCATCCAGCTCCACTTTCTTTTCCCTACACCAGGGGATCGCCCCACCAATCTCAACTCTGGAACACATTTACTTACAAGTCTCATTCTTTGAAATAAATGTTCCTAGCTGGCCTCATCCGGAAGCATTCCCATTTCAGAGAAATCGCTTATAGAAGTAAATGTAGGGGAAGAAGTGGCAGAGTGGGACCGCCTTGAAAGCAGAATCCAGGCTGACCAGCCACTGGCGGCGTGGCTGCTGCACATTCCAGGTTCCTCATCTGTAAAATGGGACCATAAACATTCTCCTCCCAGGGCTGGTGAGGTTCAAATGAGTCAATGCCAGCATTTCTGCACTGGACAAACCACAGAGGATGCTTAACAGAAATAAACAAGTGCAAGGTGAGTTTGGTTTTTTTTTGTAAACCTATCTTTAACACATGCTGTGTTTACATCCAGAGCTCCTTCTTCTTCAGGTATTTATTGTTGCATACTTTTCATTTCTTCCATCAATGTTCCAGCAGGGCCTAATCTGTATAAACCAGGAAATTGAAAGGAGGGGACAGGGGAATGTTTCTCTGAACCTGGGGCCTTCTTTTGGGTCAGCTGGGGGTGGAAAATGGAGACTACCGAGTGCTGAGAACTGTTAATTACAAGACACGCACGCACACACGAACGCACGTGCACACATACACACACACATACACACATGGGGATACTAAACCCAGAAGCACTTCAGGTACCCTGAAAGCTTCCAGAAATCAAAGAATCAGAAGAACCAGGGCAGTCCCTACCAGTGTGCAGGTCCTAAAGGAATGCCTCTTGGGTCTCCAGATTGTTAATTATTGCCCAAATTTCTGCGCCAGCAAATAGTGCAAATACTTGCATTTGTGAATATATGACTTGGCTCCTAACACCCATGGAACATTTTTGGGCACAGTAAGGAGGGCGTCACTTGAATAATCAAGTCATGAGAACACCAGATGTCTGGATATACCTAGAAGCACAATATGGGGTCGCCAGTGACCATTTATTGAGAGATCCCAGTCCTGATGCTGGGCTGATCCCTCCAGCCCCTCAGCTCTTTCTCCCTCCCTCCAGCCCTGTGCACTAGGTGGTAGTGACCCCCATTTATTGGATGAGGCTCAGAGAGGCACATGGTGGCCAAGGACGCACAGTGGGTAATGGCGGAGCTCGCCCCACGTAAGGGCTGACTAATGTTCGCATCTCTGTGCTTTATCTTTCTGAGCTTCAGTGTCTGTTTCTGCAAAAAGCGGATGATGACACCAACCTGGTAAGATTAGAGATGGTGTATGTACAAGGGAGAGCCTGGCATGTAGTAGGTGCTCGATAAATTATACGTATCATTGAGATCATAAGATCTGCTCATTACGAGTTCTTAAACTACATATTTACTCTTTAGGCAGTAAAAAGACAAAACAAAGCACAGGAGAAACACCAAAAACAGTCCCAAATCCTGCTCCCTGCAGCTGCAACAACAACAAAAACCGAAATGAAAAAAGCAGTAGAAACCACCAAATTATAATTCTCCTTTTTTAAAATAATCCCCTCAGGAGGCAAGTTTGGCAGATGAATTTGCAAAACAGAAACAAGATCACAGGCGTTTTCTTGCAGATTAGCTCTTTACAGAAGCTGGAAGCATTCTGAAAGGGCGAGGGAGCAGATTTTATCTGTGACATTGTGATGTGCTGGGGGAGGGAGAGTTCTGTGGCTGAACAGTGAGGATTTGTTGAAATTCCCTCACCTGTTCAGGCACAGACATTTTTAAAGGTAAAAATCTTCCCTGGCAATGAGCTGGATCTGAACCTGGCTTTGTCTGGGTTTTCCCTCTTGGTGAACAGAAGGGGTAGGAGCCCCTTCTCAGCCCCTGAGGCAGGTCCACGGGTAGGGTGTTGTCCTAGTCATCTAGTGCTGCTGTAACAGAAATACCACAAGTGTATGACAACAAAGAGAAGTTTATTCTCTCACTGTCCAGTAGGCTAGAAGACTGAATTCAGGGCGCCAGCTCCAAGGGAAGACTTTCTCTCTCTGTTGGCTCTGGAGGAAGGTCCTTGGCATCAGTCTTCCCTTGGTCTGGGAGCATCTCAGCGCAGAAACCTTGGATCCAAAGGACACGCTCTGCTCCCAGTTCTGCTTTCTTAGCGGTATAAAGTTCTCATATCTTTCTGCTCGCTTCTCTCTTTTATACCTCCTAAGAGATTGGCTTAAGACACTGCCTAGTCTTGTAGACCTCATCAATATAACTTCCGCTAATCCATCATAGTGATAGGATTTACAACATACAGGAAAATTACATACAATGGTGGACAATCACATAAAATGGTGAACAATCACACAATACTGAGAATGATGGCCCAGCTAAGTTGAAGATATTTTTGGGAGACACAATTCAATCCATGACAGGTGTCCACACCACACATCTAGGGCCTATTTTGTCAGGCCCACAAATACCTGTCACTGCCAGATGCTCTTCTGAAGTGCCCACACCCTGAAAGCTGTTCTAAAGCCCTAGTTCAGTGAGAAACCTCCCTTGACAAGAAAAAAATACAATTTTTCTCCTGCGACCCCAGAGAAAATGTAACTCAGGGGCTCTAAGCCCTGGCTGTGTAATAGAATCACCTACAATTATTTACACGTCTGTCAGTTTGTCTGACTATGGGGGCTTGAGTGTTGCTGTGATGCTGGAAGCTATGCCACTGGTGTTCAAATAACAGCAGGGTCACCCATAGTGGACAGGTTTCAGCAGAGCTTCCAGGCTATGATTATCACCATTTTGCAGATGAGAAAACTGAGGCTTCGAGGAATAAAGTGCCTGCATCCACGTGGGAATTTTATGTGGCCACCTAAGCTTTCGCATGCTATCAGCAGAGCAAACGCCCACCTTCAGGAGCCCTGACACTGACCGCCACCCTCCCTTTTCCCTTTGAGATCTCTGGCTTCAGCAATTATAGTGAGAACTTGCCCTCCTCAGTCAGTGCCCAGGCTGGTTACTCAGCAGCAATAAACAGAAGACACTGGGCTCCTGATATCCTGCATCGGGAATGTAAACATTTGCTCACCCACGACTCCAAGCACCTTCCAGGGACTGCCTTCCTCTCAGCCTCCTCAGTCTTCAGAGCTGTGTAGTGGGTGCTCGTTCTCTGTTGGGTTGCCCTGGGCCCCTCTTTGTTCCATGAGCACTGCCTTTTACAGAGCTGGCTCCCAGGCTGCTGGGGGAGAAGCAACATCACAGCAATGGAGGAAAAGGTGCCTTATTCCTTTTAAGGATGCTGAGATGCCTCTTTTAGGAACAGGTTCAACATATCCTGAGCTGCCTGCAGTATCTGTAGGATCTGGGTTGCAAAGTGAGCCCCTCCTCCCCCTGTAGGATTTTTTTTTTTTTTTTTTTTTTTTTAATGCTTATTGCTGCAAAACAGAGTAACACAAGATTTTAAAAGGCGAGGGCTGGCGCATTCTCCACACTTTGATAAGCACTGTGAGGATTGCAGAGAGCAGGGGCTGCGGAGTCTGTCTCCTTGGAGTTCAAGTCTCAGCTCCCCTACTGCCCACAGACAGTTCCGCTCTCTGAGCATCATGTAAAAGGGGCAGTGAAGGACCGCTTCTTCACAGCCCTGGTTGTAAGGGTAAATGCCATTATGCCCCCCCTTCTCATCCTGGCCATCACTTGGGAAGGCAATGTGGCAGAGAGGGATGGGGACTCACTAGGAGTTAGTGGCACTGAGTCAGGGTTGAGCCACTTACTACTGTGACCGCTTCCACAAGAGAAAGGGACTCACCATCTGGGAACCTCAGTGTCCCCACGTGTAATGTCTGTAAATCAAGATAGAGCTGCCTTCCCTGCCTATGTCCAGGGTTGTGGGAAACTGCTGTATCTGGGAGGGAATCTGGCCCTATCCACGTAAACTAAACTACCCACTATCCACTTAAATTAAACTACCCGCGCTCTATGACCCAGCAGCAACACCCCCAGTGGCCACCCCACGTGAGGAGGATGATGCAGGTGCAGGTCACCCCTGGCAGCACCATTTAATAGCTGGAGACTGGAGACAGCCTACTTATCCATCCACAGGAGATTGTAAAATAAGTGATGACATGTCCATACAACGGGGCATTCTGGAGTCCTTAAAAACAATGGAGAAGCTCTGTATGTACTGAAATGGCCTACACAAAGTGATCTGGCTTAAGTTAGACAAAGGCTTTGCAATCATATATGGGCCTCAGGGTCTGAGTGCAAGGGGCATTCTCGACCTTTGGGAAATTGATGAGAAGCAGCACTGCTGGCTCCTACTCAATGCTGGGTTCAACAAGCTTTTACTCAGCACCTACTGCGTCCAGGCTCTTCTGTGGACAGGGTATCTGATGGCGGGGCAGCAAGGAGCCTGGCCTGGAACCAGATCTTGGTTTGGGTACAGATCCCACCACTAACTCACCCTGTGACCACGGTCAGGGCCCTGTCGTCTCCTGGCCTCAAGTGCCCCATCTCTGAGTGGGGGCTGGGCTGGGCGGTGTCTAAAGATCCTTCCCGGCTGACGTCCAGGATCCAGGAGTTGGGAAGAGGATCCTGGGCCTCTGGCAGCAAACCCAAAGGAGCATCTTCTGTGCTGCCTCAGCTGGGTAACTCCTAAGTCACCCACATGGGGGGCCTCATCTCTGGGGTGAGGGACATTCTGAGATGACCAGCCTGGCTCGAACTCTCTGTACTTCGTGGGGGTGTCGGTCCTGAATCAGGATTTTCCCAAAAGAGCCCTCGGCCAAGCAAACCCTCTCAGCCTCTCCCCAACCAGGGCTCTCAGATCAAACAGTGAGTCTCTGCCTCTTAGGACTTTCTGCTTGGTGTGATGTTTCTGAAGACTACATAAAGAAACTCACATCTGCTCTCTGCCCTGGACCGACCCTCTCCTCCTTGGAGGGGAAGAGAACGGAAGCTTCACGGGAGGAGAGCTTTTGCCTGCCTTGTCCCTTGCTGTTTCTAATGAGAGCAGAGCCTGGCACACAGTAGGTCCTCAGCAAGTGTTTGTTGAATAAGAGAAGACACGACCACAATGCAGGGGAAGAATCTGGGGGCAGGAGGTGAGGTTTGGCCTGTGACTGGGCAAGTCGCCCAAACTGTCAGTCCCCTCATCTGCAGAGACCAGATTGGGAAAGGCAAGGGGAGCCAGGCTGACTAGGTTTCCAGACTTTCCTCCACCTTTTATCGGCTGGGGGTCCTTGAGCAAATAGCAAGCCCTCTAGGCCTCAGCTCCCTGATCTGTAAAAGGGGGTGAAAGGTGACCATGAGTATAAACACCCACCATCACACCTGATACATAGTTGTTCAAAGAACCGAGGGCATTATTACTGAGTTGTCGTCACACACTGGGGGGAGGAGGCCCATACTACTCACCACTCACAGTCACCTCTGTCCCAGGACCAGACTCAAACTCCACGTCCTCAGGGCTCCCTTTCCTGAACTTGACACAGAAGTAGGTGCCGGCGTCTTCTGGGGTGATGTTCCTGATGCGGATGGAATAGTCCATGTTGCCTCTTATTGTCTGGTCTGTAGCATTCGTTACTCGGGGGAAGAGGCGTACACGGTCTAGGCCTCCACCGAAACTGTAGACTAACTGCTGATCTGGTCCATTCCCCCTGAACCACTTGATGGGCCCCACACATTGCAGAGAGGAGACAAGGCAGGGCAGAGTGACCGCCTCCCCAGCCGCAACCGACACCGACGTCTCACGCTGAGTCACCTGGAGCTCCTGCTCACCTGTCACTCCTGCAGGGAACACAGGCCATTATTCATCCTGCAGGATCCTGTCTGTTGTCTCAGGTGTTTATCAGCAACGACTTCCGCTGACTGAGTGCAGACCATGAGCTGGGCTTGTGCTCATCACGTCCCATGTACCATCTCACGTAATCCTCACCACAAGCCTACCTGGTGAGACTGTATGACAAATGGGGAAACTGAGGCACACAGTGGTTAATGACCCAGCAGATGTGGGTGTGAACCCATCTGAGGGGGGTCTTGAGCTCTCTTTGGAAGAACCCTGTCCAAGCTGAGCTCTGGGGTTCAAACCTGGATTTACCAGGAAGAAAGGGGGCCTGGTATTCCCGACAAAGGGAACAGCCTGGGCCAAGGCTCAGAGGTGTGCGGCGGCATGTGTGTGTGGGGCTTAGAAAGGAGTTTAGTTCTGTTTCCAGTCTGGCCCAGGAAGCAGGCCCCAAGCAGGGAGCTGTACTCAGTGGTTTAGGCTTCATCCAGGCAGTGGAGACGTGGGAAAGATAAAACCAGAAAAAAACCAAACCCAGTGCCATCGAGTCAATTCCGACTCATAACGACCCTATAGGACAGAGTAGAACTGCTCTGTAGAGTTTCCAAGGAGCACCTGGTGGATTCAAACTGCTGACCCTTGGCTTAGCAGCTGTAGCACTTAGCCACTGTGCCACCAGGGTTTCCATGGGAAAGATACGGGATTTGAAATAGGAGAACTTGTTCTGGAGTCCTGGCCCAGTGGCTTCTAGTCGTATGACCCTGGCCAATCACTCAGATGACTGACAGGGTCGGAGGGGTGCTCACGAGAGTGAGCTCTGCAAGCTGCCTTGGTTTAGGTGGGTCCCTGTACTGCTCCTGAGCCTTCATCTCCTCCTCCGTGATATAATTACTATGACCCCATCTCCAGTCTCTGTGAAGATTAGATTCATGTAGGGCAGAGGCAGTGTCAAAAAGAAATCTGGCCTTTGGAGTCATCAGATCTGGTTTGAAACTGGGTGGAACCCCTTATTCATGTGTGAAGTTATCCATCAGTTTTGTTTGTTTGACTCCTTATCTAGGAGATGGGTACTGTACCCCGCCCCTCTGTTTTATTTCGGAAAGACAATGAGATGACACTTAGAAGTCAAGTAAGTAACCTGATCCTAAGAATGCTAGTAAATTTCCATTAGTCCTTAAAGTAGCCCAAGCCAGATTCCGCCCACCCTGCTTCTGCAGAAGGGCTAGCTGTGACCACTATTTGACCTCAGCAGAGGACGCAGCAACAGGAGGAATAAATCAGACAGCAAATCATCACCAGGACCCTACTGGGAAGTGAGAGGTCCAACAAGAACCACATCACCTCCTGTTTCCTGGTCCCCTTCTAGAATTTTCCCTCCCCACTATGCCTCTGTGGCCACCATCTTGCTGCCCAAATCATGTATAGGCCCTGCTTCCCCATGGCTTAGGGAGTTGAATCTGAGGAACTTCCTTCCAGTTCCTTGCTCTATGCATTCCAGTAAAGTTACTTTCTCTTTCTCAAAGACTGGTGTCCAGAAAATTGGCAAGTCTGAGCATGCCAGACAAGGATGCACCTTTCCGGACTCGGTAACAGTCATTTAGTACTGAGCTGGGTACAAGGGAGGCTATTCTTGTCATTATACAAAAGAAGAATAAATGGGGAGGGGCTGGTGCTCAAATGTCACCCCACCAACCCTCGCTGATGCCCCTGCAGGCCAGGCCCCTGCTGGATGCGGGACACACAGGAGCTGGACCCAGTCCACGCATCCAGGGCTCCCGGGCTCGGCAGCAGGAAGGAGCCTGAGTCCCAAATCAAAGACCACTTGATGCACATGAGACAGGGACCCGGATAAGGAGTCTGGGTGGACGAGAGGAGGACACAGCCAGGATGATGAACAGACAGGAGAAGGATGAAGGGACAAGAGGACATTGTTTTGAGACATGCAGGGACAGAGAGAGAATAGCCCAGGGCCTGATTCTGAACAAAGTGTGGGGTGAGGGAAGAGAAAATGGAAAGAGACAGATCACAGAGAGAAACACGGAGAAACAGAGAGACAGACAGATGGAAGGAAGCAGAAAGAAAGAGAGAGAGGGAAAGGCAGACAGAGACAGAATGAGAGAGTGAGGTGGAGTGGGGAAAAAGAAAGTGAGCCAGACAGAGACAGGGAGTGGTGACAGCCTGGTGTGCGGGAAGACAGGGATCCAGTCCCAGCCTGAGCTCTCCACTGCCCTGCAATGTGCCCTTGGGCAAGTCCTGCCCCAACCTAGGCCTCTTTGCCTCACAGTCAGCCAGGGCTGGAGCAGATGCCCTGAGCAGCCTGCTCTGGCTCTGGCCTGGGCAGGAGAGAGACATTGTGGATTTGTCCACCAGCCTATGCGCCTGGCACTGCCCTGCCTGTAGGCGCAGGCACCCAAGGGAAGGGAGGACCACAGATTCCAGTGTGCCCTCACTGGGCTAACCCAGGGCCTGGGAACAGGTCTCATCCACCTGTCCCTCATCTTCTTTCCCCCTTCCCAGTCTCACCCCACCCTGGCTCCTGGGCCGGGGATCGCCCTTGGGGCCCAGTTCTCATGGCATGTAAGCAGAGTCTCAGAGCTTCAACCTGCTCCTCATAGGACAGGGGGAGGAGCCAAGACCCACAGAGGCAGGGGAGCAGCAGGCATCACCCAGCCTAGAGTGGTGTGGCTGGTGCCAGATGTGTGAGAGACACAGAGGGGTACAGGTGCACCATGGCAGAGACAAGAAGCAACCCAGTGACATCAGAGGCAGCGCTGCAGCTGCCAACAGCAGTGAGCCAGGCACATTCCCAGTGGGTCAACATTTCAGCATCGGAGACAGGAAGGACTGAAGTGCTGCTTGGAAGAAGTGCAGGCTCTGGGACCAGCGGGCGGTATGAGGACGGGGTTCCCCTCTTAGCCAGCCCAGTACCCACCCTCTCTGGGCCTCATCATCCATAAGGTAGGGTACCGGCATCTACCCCCACGGTAGTCCTGAAGTCTGCATGGCCCAGTTGTTCACACTGCCTGTCACATAGGGGGTGGTGTCCACCTTCTGGTTCCTGTCCCATCGTTATCATCATATAAATGCAGTATTTATATTTGATTTTCTTGCGGTAATCATATCCCCCTACTAGCACATAAGATCCGTGATGGACTGTTTCCAAACCCTTGCCTGGAACAGTGTCTGACATGACATTAAAAAAAAAAACCAAAAACAACAACAACAAAAAAAACCGGGAGCCATAATTTATTATGAATCATGGCGACCCCATGTGTGTCAGAGTAGACCTGTGCTCCATAGGTTTTCAATGGCTGACTTTTTGGAATTAGATCGATCGTCAGGCTTTTCTTCCGAGGTGCTTCTGGGTGTACTCAAACCACCAACCGTTTGATTAGTAGCCGAGCATTTTAACTGTTTTACTACCCAGGTACACACTAAAGCAAAAAAGTCTGTTGCCATTGATCCGACTCAGGATGACTCCATGTGTGCAGAGTAGAACTGTGCTCCAAAGGATTTTCAAGGTTGCGACATCCTGGAAACAGATGGCAAGGCCTTTCTTCTGAGGCTCCTCTGGGCGGGTTCAAACTGCCAACTTTCAGTTAGTTGTAGAGTGCTTAACTGTTTGCACCACCCAGGGACTCCAGGCACACACACCAGATCCTCAATAAATATATGCTGAATGGATGAATGAATGAGTGACGGGTTGTGCTTGTTCCATTGCCCAGGGCCAATCCCTTCTCTGAGCCTCTCTCCTCATCTGTGAATTGGAGCTAAGGTTGGCATTTCCAGGAGACAGTGCAAGCCTGGAGCCTGGGCTGAGCAGCTCACAGATCAAGTGTAGTAACTGGCAGTTATTATTATCCTTATCAATAACACCACGCCGGGCTGTGAGTCAGCAGTCGGTGCAGTGGGAGGGGAGCCGCGGAGTCAGGCAAGCGGCAGGCTGGAGCAGGGCTATTCTTGTTGTGCCACCGAGGCCTGTAATCACAACCCGGCAGGTGACAATAAAATCTGGAGTTGTGGAGGGCTGGCTCCCCACCCCCCGCCCCCGCTTTTTTTTTTTTAAGCTCTTTCCACCAACTGCAGCCAGCTTTTGGCTGCTTAATTAATTAAAAAAAAAGTGTTTATAAGGCATTTGAAGAACTTTAAAAGTGTGATGTAAGTGCCAAATATTATATTAATATGTGTATGTGCGCACTTTTTTTCCAGCAGAGTTCTTTCTTTCCTCCTTTCTTTTCTTTTTCTCTGCAGGTTCTGTTCCAGGAAAAGAGCTTGTTAAAAATCACTGTGGCAGCTCTGGGCCTCGGGTCATCATGCTGGCATAGTTGACAACACCATTTCCTGCTACTCCTGCTGTCCTGGCAGAAAAGCGACTGTTGGGGGCCTGAAAGGTCTCCCGGAGATGAGGGTGGCTGGGCAGTCTTTCTCACACGCTGCTGGTGGAAGTGGAGATTGGAACCTCCTGAAATGTCCCTGGGCAGCACAAGTGGTTTGCACTCGACTACTAACCTATAGGTTGGCAGTTCAAACCCCACCCAGCAGAGCTACAGAAGAAAGGCCTGGTGATCTCCTTCCAAAAGGTCACAGCCATGGAAACCCTATGAAGTACAGTTCTACTCTGCAACACATGAAGTTGCCATGAGTTGCAGTTGACTCAATGGTAACAAGTCATTGGGAAAGCAGTTTGACAGGATGTACCAAAGGTGTGAAAACTGTTCACTAACCTTTTTGGCTGGGCTGATCTACTTCTGGGACTTCACCAGAGGTCATTACCCCAAATGTGGAGTGTATTTTCTATGTAACGATCTTCAAAAAGTTGGGAAAAAGTCCAAATGGCCAATAGTAGGGAATGGTTAAATGAATTACAGCCTGTCCCCTACTTGGAAACACAAGCAGCCATAAAAAGCCATCACCAAGAAAACCGTGGTAATATTGACACCTTTATGGTATAATTTTGAACAATATTGTGATAACCCAAATAAAATGTATTCATTGCAAAGCATTTAGAGAAAACAAAAAGCATAAAAACAGAATAATAATGTCATGGAATACCATCAAAGGTAACTACAATCAACATTTTGGTGTAGTTAAAACATAAAGTGGGAAAAAATATATATATGTATAAAATCATCCCATCAGGTAACTAAGGATATGTGCAAACATTTAGCTTCATTCATTCCAGAGTTCTTATAAAAAGGAAGAATTGAGAGTAACTTAACATCCAAAGAAAGGAAGCTGACCCCATTACAGTTAATCCATGTGATGACCAAGTCTACAGCCATGAAAATTGACAGTGTAGACTTATAATGATCAATGTGGAAATATGGTGCAAGAATGGTTGCCAAGTGATACATTCAATGTGATCTCAAACTTCTGTTTTTTTAAAAAGAATATATGACATTAAGGATAAGCTATGATTAATTTTGAGTGGTAGATTTATGAGGGATTTTGCTGTTGTTTATATTTTGCTTTTCTTTTTAAATTAAATACCCATAACTTGTGCAACAAGAAAAGATGAAAGAAGAATAGAGGCAGGGCCAAGATGGCAGAGTAGTCAGAAGCTTCCAGTGATCCCTCTTACAACAAAGACCCCCCCAAAACAAGTGAATTGATTATATGTATGACAAGCTAGGAGCCCTGAACATCAAGGCAAAGTTAGGAAATTGGACTCAATGGTACAGGGAGAGATGGTTCAGAAGCAGTGAGGAGTTGCTGGACCTGACTTGGTGGGAACCGGTGCCCCTCAGGCACGATCCATTGGCTTGACTGCAATGGGACTGGTGGTAGTGATTGGGACACGGTTTCCTGAGGGAGAGACAGACAGCCACACAGAATCAATGATGAACACTGCTCTCGGCAAAAGATAAGTACTTGCATCTAATTTACCGCACCCCCAACCTCCAAGCTGGCTTCAGTGGCTGTTGATTTTCCTGGGCCTGAGATAGGTCCTGCAGTGCACCCTGAGCCATACTCCCAGCCTTGGAGAAGGAATTAATTAACAATTGGGGGAAAAAAATCTGTTGGCTCCCCTAAGCTGAGAACTCAGAGCAGGAGTGGTTCCTGTCCAGGCACATACAGTCCATAGAATTTGAATGCCTTTCACCCCTGCATGGACCTGCGTGGGTGCATTTCAGGAGCTTAGGCCCTTATTAGGAGACTGCAATGTTGTATGTGCCTGAGATCTGACTACAACTATTTCAGCTGTGAGGTGGAGAGGTGGGTTTTGACATTTGACACTGCTCTGCATATTAAACAAGGTCCTCAAAAAAAAAAATTTTTTTTTTCACCTACCCACATCAGGGGCCTGAGGGATGGTGGCTCCACCCACACCACCTAGCCACCCGAGACAGGGGTCCAAGGATAGATGGTGCCTCACAGTCCTTACAACCAGAAACATTGGGTGCTCTTGGTCTGGCTGCAGAACCCACCCACCTGTGCACTCTAGGGAACAGGGATAAGCTTTCCTCACGTACACTCAAGGGACAGTTATCAGTCCCCTGCCTTGCTCAGAGTGTGACCCCCTGCTGCAGCCAGATACCTGTGCCTACATCAATCACTCCTGCCCTTTTACGGCTGTAGAACAGAGCCTGCAGCACACACTTGGTGACCAACTATCTGGACACCTGAGCTGAATCCAGGCAAGGAAAGTAAATGGACTCCTGGGCTCATATACCTGGTAAGAGCTCTAGCCATCTGGTGACAGGATGTTAGAGATTCAAAGGTGCAAATAATTAAGTTACCTTACTCAAGCAGCCTATTTGGGCATATCAAAATAAAACAAAGAAAGAAGCTAGGATACAGTAAGAAAACAAAATAAATTAATACAATAACTTATACATGGCTCAGAGAAAACAGTCAATACCAAATCACATAAAGAAGCAGACCATGATCACTTCAACAGGCTCCCAAAACAAAGAATCAAGGAATTTCCTGGACAAAGAGGTGCTCTGGAATTACCAGAGGTAGAATACAAAAGATTAATATATACAACTCTTCGAGAGATCAGGCAAAACACAGAACAAGCCAAGGAGCAAACAGATAAAGTAGTTGAGGAAATTAAGAAGGTTATTCAAGAGCATAATGAAAAATTTAATAGGCTGCAAGAACCCATAGAGAGACAGCAAACAGAAATTCAGAAGATTAACAATAAAAGTCCAGAATTAGACAACCAATAGAAAGTCAGAGGAGCAGAATTGAGGAACTGGAAGTCAGAATTAGTGAGATTGAAGATAAAACACTTGGCACCAATATATTTGAAGAAAAATCAGTTAAAAGAATTTTTTAAAAATGAAGAAATTCTAATAATCATGTGGGACTGTATTAAGAAAAATAACTTATGAGTGATTGAAGTACCAAAACAGGGAGGGAGAATGGAAAATACAGGGAGGGAGAACAGAAAATACAGAGAGTTATTGAAGATTTGTTGGCAGAAAACTTCCCCGATATCGTGAAAAATGAGAAGCTATTGATCCAAGATGCTCATCGAACCCCACATAAGGTAGATCCCAAAAGAAAATCACCAAGACATAATCAAACTTGCCAAAACCAAAGATAGAGAATTTTAAGAGCAGCTAGGGATAAACAAAAAGCCCCCTACAAAGAAGAGTCAATAAGAATGAGCTCAGACTATTCAAAAGAAACCAGGCAGGCAAGAAGGCAATGTGATGACATATATAAAGCATTGAAGGAAAAAAAAATCACCAGCCAAGAATCAAAATATCCAGCAAAACTGTCTTTCAAATATGAAGGCCAAATTAAGAAATTTCCAGAAAAACAGAAGCTTAGGGAATTTGCAAAAACCAAACCAAAACTACAAGAAATACTAAAGGGATTTCTCGATTAGAAAACCAATAACATCAGATACCAATCCAAGACTAGAACAGAGGACAGAGCAACCAGATATCAACCCAGATAGGGAAATCACAAAAATAAATCAAGATTAAAAAAACGCTCAAAACAGGGAAATAGTGATGTCATTATGTAAAAAGATGACAACATTAAGTCAATAAAGAGGATCTAAAAAATGTAGTCATAGATTGTTCATATGGACAGGAAGCCAAGGCAATATAAAGAAATAAAAGTTTGGTTTAAAATTAGAAAAATAGGGGTAAATATTAATGTAACCACAAAGGAGACTAACAATCCTACTCATGAAAATAAAATACAAGAAAAACATAAAGGCTTAGCAAGAACAAAATTGGCAACAATGAAAAAGAGACAATATATAAGGAAAACCTACTCAGCACAAAAAATTAAGTGGAAAAAAGAAACTGCCAGCAATGCACAAAAAAAAAAAAGACATCAAAATGACAGAACTAAACTCATACCTATCCATAATTATGCTGAATGTAAATGGCCTAAATGTACCAATAAAGAGGCAGAGAGTGGCAGAATGGATTAAAAAAAAAAACACGATCCATCTATATGCTGCCTACAAGAGACACACCTTAGACTTAGAGACACAAACAAACTAAAACTCAAAGAATGAAAAAAATATATATCAAACGACAATCAAAAAAGAGCAGGAGTGGCAATATTAATTTCTGACAAAATAGACTTTAAAGTAAAATCCACCACAAAGGATAAGGAAGGACACTATATAATGATTAAAGGGACAATGTACCAGGAGGACATAACCATATTAAATATTTATGCACCCAACTACAGGGCTTCAATATACATAAAACAAACTCTAACAGCATTGAAAAGAGAGACAGACAGCTCCACAGTAATAGTAGGAGGCTTCAACATACCACTATTGGTGAAGGACAGAACTCCAGAAAGAAGCTCAATAAAGACACAGAAGAGTTAATGCCACAATCAACCAACTTGACCTCATAGACATATACAGAAGACTCCACCCAACAGCAACCAAGTATACTTTCTTTTCCAATGCACATGGAACATCCTCTAGAATAGACCACATATTAGGCAATAAAGCAAGCCTGAACAGAATCCAAAACATGAAATATTACAAAGTATCATTAAAAAAAAAAAAAAGCCATTAAAGTAGAAATCAATAACAGAGAAAACTTGGAAACTGAACAACACCTTGCTCAAAAACTACTGGGTTATAGAAGAAATTAAGGATGGAATAAAAGAAATTCATAGAATCCAATGAGAACGAAAACACTTCCGATAAGAACTTTTGGGACACAGCAAAAGCAGTGCTCGGAGGCCAATTTATATCAATAAATGCACACATACAAAAAGAAGAAAGGGCCAAAATCAAATTATCCCTACAACTTGAACAAATAGAAAGGGAGCAACAAAAGAAACCCTCAGGCACCAGAAGAAGGCAAATAATAAAAATTAGAGCAGAATTAAATGAAATACAAAACAGAAAAACAAGTGAAAGTGTTAACAAGACCCAAATCTGGTTCTCTGAAAAAATTAACTGATAAACTACTGGCCATACTGACAAAAGAAAAACTCGAGAGGAAGCAAATAACCCGAATAAGAAATGAGATGGGCAATATCACAACAAACCCAACTGGAATTAAATGAATCATATCAGATTACTATGAAAAATTGTACAGTAACAAAAAAATTTTTTTCCCTTTATTATGGATTTATTTAGTTGTTTTATCTCTGTGTTAGGTAGATAGTGTGTTTCTAGAAATTCATCCATTTCTTCTAGGTTTTCAAACTTGTTACTGTACAATTTTTCATAGCAATCTGATATGATTCATTTAATTCCAGTTGGGTTTGTTGTGATATTGCCCATCTCATTTCTTATTGCTTCCTCTCGAGTTTTTATTTTGTCAAGAGATTGGAAAGTAATTTAAAAAACTCGCAACAAAAAAAAGCCCTGGCCCTGATGGCTTCACTGGAGAATTTTACCAAACTTTCAGAGAAGAGTTAACACCACTACTGCTAAAGGTATTTCAGAGCATAGAAAAGGATGGAATACTCCCAAACTCATTCTATGCAGGCAGCATATCCCTGATAAAAAAAAAAAAAAAAACAGGTAAAGATACAACAAAAAAAGAAAATTACAGACCTATATCCCTCACAAACTTAAATGCAAAAATCCTCCACAAAATTCTAGTCAACAGAATCCAATAATATATCAAAAAGAAAAAAAAAATTCACCATGACCAAGTGGGATTTGTACCAGTATGCGGGGATGGTTCAATACTAGAGAAACAGTCAATGTAATCCGATTCATGATTTGATATCACCAATTCATGGTAAAAACTCTCAGCAAAATAGGAATAGAAGGGAAATTCCTCAACATAAGAAAGGCCATTTATGCAAAGCCAACAGCCAACATCATCCTAAATGGAGAGAGTCTGAAAGTGTTCCTCTTCAGAGCGGGAACCAGACAAGGATGCCCTTTATCACCACTCTTATTCAACATTGTGCTGGAGGTCCTAGCCAGAGCAATTAGGCTATAAAAAAAAGAAATAAAGGGCATCCAAATTGGTAAGGAAGAAGTAAAAGTATCCCTATTTGCAGATGACATGATCTTATACACAGAAAACCCTAAAGAATCTTCAAGAAAGCTACTAAAACTAATAGAAGAGTTCAGCAGAGTATCAAGATACAAGACAAACATACAAAAATCAGCTAGATTCCTCTGTACCACCAAAGAGAACTTGGAAGAGGAAATCACCAAATCAATACCATTTACAGTAGTCCCCCAGAAGATAAAATACTTAGGAATAAATCTTACGAGAGACCCAAAAAAAACCCCACTGCCCTTGAGTCGATTCCAACTCATAGCAACCTGCCCCATAGAGTTTCCAAGGAGCACCTGGTGGATTTGAACTGCCGACCCTTTGGTTAGCAGCTATAGCACTTAACCACTATGCCACCAGGGTTTCCATAAAAGACCTATACAAAGAAAACTACAGGACGGTACAGCAAGAAACCAAAAGAGACCTACATAAGTAACATAAAACATACCTTGCTCAAGGATAGGAAGACTTAACATTGTAAAAGTATCTGTCCTGCCCAAAGCCATCCATAGATACAATGCAATCCCGATCCAAATTCCAATGACATTTTTTAATGAGATGGAGAAACAAATCGCCATCTTCATATGGAAGGAGAAGAGGCCCCAGATAAGTAAAGTATTACTGAAAAAGAAGAACAGAGTGGGAAGCCTCACACTACCTCATTTTAGAACCTATCATACCGCCACAGTAGTCAAAACAGCCTGGCACTGGTGCAACAACAGATACATAGACCAATGGAACAGCATAGAGACTCCAGACATAAATCCATCCACATATGAGCAGCTGATATTTGACAAAGGCCCAAAGTCTGTTAAATGGGAAAAAGACAGTGTCTTTAACAAATGGTGCTGGCATAATTAGATATCTATCTGCAAAAAAGTGAAACAAGACCCACACCTCACACCACGCACAAAAACCAACTCAAAATGGATCAAAGACCTTAATATAAAATCTAAAAAAATAAAGATCATGGAAGAAAAAATAGGGACAATGCTAGGAGCCCTAATACATGGCATAAATAGTATACAAAACATTACTAACAGTGCACAAACACCAGAAGAGAAACTAGATAACTGGGAGCTTCTAAAAAATCAAACACTTAAGCTCATCGAAAGACTTCACCAAAAGAGTAAAATGATTACCTACAGACTGGGAAAAAGTTTTTAGCTATGACATTTCCGATCAGTGTCTGATCTCTAAAATCTACATGATAATGCAACAACTTCAGCAACAAAAAACAAATAACCCAATTAAAAAATGGGCAAAGGATATGAAGAGGCCCTTCACCAAAGAAGTCATTCTCATGATCATTAGCCATCAGAAAAATGCAAATCAAAACTACAATGAGATACCATCTCACTTGAACAGACTGGCATTAATTAAAAAAACACAAATAATAAATGTTGGAGAGGTTGTGGAGAGGCTGGAACATTTATACACTGCTGGTGGGAATGTAAAATGGTACAACCACTTTGGAAATTGATTTGGCACTTCCTTAAAAAGCTAGAAATAGAACTACCATATAATTCAGCAACCCCGCTCCTTGAAATATATCCTAGAGAAATAAGAGTCCTTACGTGAACAGATATACGCACACCCATATTCACCACAGCACTGTTTACAATAGCAAAAAGAGGGAAGCAACCAAGGTGCCCACCAACGGATGAATGGTTAAATAAATTATGTTATACTTACACAATGGAATACTATGCAACAATAAGAACAACTATGAATCTGAGAAACATCTCGTAACATGGAGGAACCTGGAAGGCATTATGCTGAGTGAAATTAGTCAGTTGCAAAAGGACAAATATTGTATGAGACCACTATTGTAAGAACACTAGATAAAGTTTAAACACAGTAGAAAACATTCTTTGATGGTTACAAGTGTTGGGAGGGAGGGAAGGGGATATTCACTAATTAGATAGTAGACAAAAATTATTTTAGGTGAAGTGAAGGGCAACACACAACACAGGGGAAGTTGGTATAACTGGACTAAACCAAAAGTAGTTTCCTGAATACAACCAAATGCTTCAAAGGCCAGTGTCACAGGGACGGGGGTCTGGGGACCATGGTTTCAGAGACATCTAGGTCAATTGGCATAACAAAATGTATTAAGAAAACGTACTTCACCAGTTTGGTGAGAGGCATCTGGGGTCTTAAACACTGGCAAGCGGCCAAGTAAGATGCATCAATTGGTCTCAGCCTACCCGGATCAAATGAGAATGAAGAACACCAAAGACATATGGTAAAGATAAGCCCAAGAGACAGAAAGGGCCACATAAACCAGAGACTCCATCAGCCTGAGACCAGAAGAACTGGAAGGTGCCCGGCTACCACAGATCACTGTCCTGACAGGGAGCAAGACAGAGAATCCCTGATGGAGCAGGAGAACAGTGAAATGCAGACCTCAAATTCTCATAAAAAGACCAGACGTAACGGCCTGACTGAGACTAGAAGGACCCTGGAGGTCATGTTCCCCGGACCTTCTGTTAGCCCAAGACTGGAACCATTCCCAAAACCAACTCTTCAGACAGGGATCGGACTTGAATATAAGACAGAAAATGATACCGGTGAGGAGGGAGCTTCTTGTTTCAAGTAGACACATGAGACTATGTGGGCAGCTTCTGTCTGGAGGTGAGATGAGAAGGCAGAGGGGGACAGGAGCTGACTGAATGCACATGGCGAATACAGGGTAGAGAGGAAGAGTATGCTGTCTTATTAGGGGGAGAGCAGGTAGGAGTACACAGCAAGGTGTATATAAGTTTTTGTATGAGAGACTGACTTGATTTGTAAACTTTCACTTAAAGAACAATAAAAAAAAATGTAAAAAAAGAAGATGAAGGAAAAACTGTACTTTCAGGATGATCATGACTACGTAAACTAAAACTATTAACTATTTTATACTATATGTATAAATTAAATTTATAATACAATGATATAATATACATAAATAATTTTAGTTGTATCAAATACAAAAAAAACTGTATAATGTATATAGTTTCATTTTATTTTACAAAAGCATATATAATATATGCTCATATATGTATATAAACACCTGCAAGGTATTACACAAATTATAATGTATTGCCTGTTCTACACATGGAAGTTCTTTGGATCATGAATCTAAGTCTCATGGGAGTTTTTTCTTTTTTCCCTTTTATTTTGGGTATTTTTATGATTTTCTGAACTGCACGAACATTACATAATTGTATAGAATCTCTGTTTGTTTCTGTAGAAAGCTGTACGGATACGTGTGTTCCTTGTGTGTTTATTGTCTGAATGAGCTGTCCCGAGATTCTGTGTTTTGCTCACTGTATTTCCCTAGCTCCTGATAGGAGTTTTGGCACAGAGTAGGTGCTCCATGAATAACTGCTGAATGTACAGAGAAAAGGGTCTAGAATGGAAAAAGCCCAAATGTTTCAGTATGTTGCTTTTGGGAAGTGGGACAGGGAGGGAGGCTGGTTTTCTTTTTATATTATAGTAAACAATATATTCAAGTCTTTTTTGTTTTTCTTACCGTGAATGTTTATTGTTTTTAGGAAGAGATCAATGTGATGAAATAAAACATGTGACTAAATTTTCTAATGGGAGGAGTCAGCACAGTGGATGGTGACAGCCCCCTCTATTTGTTGTAGAGGAACCATTGTCAACAGGAGGCTGGATGCCCACAGCAGAGGGCCAGTCAGGACTTCATTTCTGGATTCCACTGTGAGCCAGGTGCTGAGCTAAGGGCTGTGAAGTGACTGTGGTCCCTGTCCTCACGGAGCTGGCATGCTAGCCCTGAAGACAGAGGTTAAGGAAATAACTCGAATGACTACATTTGGAATGAGTCCCCTGCCCCCTTAGCCATGTGGCTCCTGCTGACCTCTTGGCCCCCATCTCCTACCCCCTCCCTATGACCCACTGTGCTCCCTGCATCCCACTCTCCTTCCTCATCCTCAAATAGGCCAAGGAGGGCAGGGCCACCTGTAAATGCTGCTGAGAGGTACAGCAAGATGGGGGCTGAGAAGTGACCATTTGGCTTGGGAAAATGTACTTGATACAGTCATCCTGTGAGAGCGGGAATTCGATGGCACTGTATTGTTTGCCTGGGTCTTGCAAGTTTTCCACCTTTGACAGGGTGCAGTTATTACCACTAGGCTTGTTGACTTGACAACTTGAGGACCTTCTGTCCTACCTTCCCATTTTGCAGAGGGAAAAACTGAGGCCTGGAGGCAAATCTAGGAGAGGCCGGGGACTCAGATGGGTGGACTTCCAATTTCAAGACCCCATGTGTTCCTATAGAAAGGCCTATTCTGCACGGCAAGTTTTCCTCAGTACAGTGTGTGGACTGGGCAGACACAGAAGCCCCTGTGTTTCCTCACAGCAGCCCATGAGGTGAGTGCCGTTATTACCATCCCTTCTTACGGGTGGCAATAGGTCTTGGTTTGGTCTTACAGACAAGGGAATTGAGACCCAGAGAGGCAGGCAAGTGGCAGAGCTGGATTCAAACCAGAAGGCTTGCCGCAGAGCCTGTGTCCACCACGTGCGTTAGCTTTTCAAGAGTATAAAGGGGTCCCTCCGGCTTTGGCTGCTGACTCTCAGACTGCCAACAATGAACACACATGTTTCCCCAGCTGAGATAAACCAACACCCAAAACCAAACTGGTTGCCGTCGAGTAGATTCTGACTCATAGTGACCCAATAGGACAGAGTGGAACTGCCCCACAGGTTCCCAAGAAGCCGTTGGTGCATTTGAACTGCTGACCTTTTTGGTTAGCAGCCTGAGCTAAGTGACATGCATTTACTCAATGACATTTGCCAAGCTTTCAGCATACTCTACTGCCAACATCTGATAGTCTCCAGATGGGGTTTCCCCTAAGCTGACACTATTCACAGATTCCTTCTATAGAGCTTTTTACAGCTCGCAAGAAGCACTTTCCACAGCTCTTAGCTCTCTCAATTCAGCCGTTCTTGTGTGGGAGAAAACAGCATCAGTTTTTCCATTTTGCTGATGGGGAAACTGAGGTTCAGAGGGGAAGATGCTTGCTTGAGAGCACACAGCTCAGCAAGTGCGACATGCTGGATTAGAACTTAGGAATGGCAAACTCAGAAGCGTAAACAGGTCGAGAGGGGCAGAGTAGTGCGTTTCAGGTCTACTAGCTGGTAAATGATGGAACAGGGATTCTACCTTCTCTTTTGAGCCCCAAAGCATAAAATTGTGATAACACAATAATGGTTAATGTGCTTGGATGCTAACTGAAAGGTTGGAGGTTTGAGTCCCCCCAGAGGTGCCTTGGAAGAAAGTCCTGGTGATCTAATTTCAAAAGATCAGCCATTGTAAACCCTGTGGAGCAGAGTTCTACTCTGACACACATGGGGTCTCTGCGAGTTGGAATAGACTCTACAGCAACTGGGTTAGTAATGGCGGCTAATGAGCCCCAACCCCTGCCCCTGCTGAGAGCACGACAGATCTCACCTGACCTCCACAGTGACCGAGCAAGACAATGCTGTCACCACCCCCACTTTAGAGAGGACAAGACTGAGGCTTAGGGTGGTACAGCCCCTTGGCCAAGGTCACAGGTCTGGCAAGTGGTCTGACTCCACCTGCCCCCCCACATTATACTACCTTGTGCAATGACTTTTTGGGAGGAGGGTGACCACAAATCAGGCCCTCCAAACCAAATTCCAGGGGAAAGAATGCAACGTCAATTGTGTGATATTTCATGGTTTGCACAGCACCTACACATTTGTCATGCTTTCTAACCTGGGCAGGAAATTATGGGAAGCTGCAGTTTTTAGTACAAAATCTTGTGTTTATTGGTTCCTCCCCCAACTCCACCTTGCACTGATATTTTGTGTTCTTTGATATTCTACGGCCTCTATGGCATGACTCGAAATGAGAAGAAACAGCTGCAAACATCCATTAATAGCTGGAATGTAAAATACATGAAGTATGAAATCTAGGGAAATTGGAAATTGTCAAAAATTAAATGGAATTCATATACAGCTTTAGTGAGCTGAAATGTACTGGTACCAGCCATTTTGAATTGGACAATCAGAGGTGGGGCCAAGATGGCGGAGTAGTAAGATGCTTCTGGTGAACCCTCTTACAACAAAGACCTGAAAAAACAAGTGAAAAGATTACATTTATGACAAGCTAGAAGTCCTGAACATCAAAGGCAAAGTTAGAAAATGGACTGAGTGGAAGTGGGAGGGCGAGATTGTTCAGAAGCGGAAAGGAGTTGCCAGACCTGAATTGCAGGAAACCCTCAGGCTGCAGTGTGTTGGTGGTAGCGTTAGGCTGTAGTTTTCTCAAAGAGAAACAGCCAGCTGCACAGCCTACTCAAACCTCCAGAACCAGAGAAAAATGGCGCTCTTGGCAAAAGCTAAGTACTTGAGTATACTTGGCTTCAGTGGCTGTCAATTTCCTTGGGCCTGAGATAGGTTCTGTTGCTCATCCTGGGCCATTCTCCCAGCTGTGGAGAAGGAATAAATTCACAATTGGGGAAAAGATAATCTGCCAGTTCCACTAACCTGGGGAGCTCAGGACAGAAACGGCTCCTGTCCAGGCATAAACAGTCTGCAGACTTTGAATACCTTTCTGCCCTGCATGGACCTGTGTGGGTCTATTGCAGGAGAATAGGCCATGTTGGCAGACTGCAACTGTTTCAGCTGTGCTGTGGAGAGGTGGGTGTTTGATGTTTTACACTGTTTTGCCTATTAAACAGGGTCCTCGCATACCCACATCAGGGGCCTAAGGACCAGTGACTCCACCCAGGCCACCCAGCCACCCGCGAAAGGGGTCTAAGGATAACTGGTACCTTCCTGTTCTTACAACCAAAAGCATTGGGTGCCCAAGGTCCATCTGCAGAACCCACCCACCTGTGTGCTCTAGGGGACAGGGATGTTCTTTCCTCACAGACACTAGGGGGATGGTTGTCAGCCCCCTGCCTTGTTCAGAGCATGATCCCCTGCTCCAACCAGATACCTTTACTTACACCAATCAACCCTACCCCTCTAAGACTGTAGGACAGAACCTGTGCCACACACTTGATGACCAACTACCTGGACACCTGAGCTGAATTCATACAAGAAAAGTGAATGGACTCCTAGGCTCATATCTGGTAACAGCTCTAGCCATCTGGTGACAGGACGTTAGAGCTTCAAAGGCAAAAATAATCAAGCTAGCTCACTCAAGCAACCTATTTGGATGTATCAAAATAAAACAAAGCAAGAAGCTAGGATGTAGTAAGCAAACATAAACTAATACAATAACTTATAATGGCTCAGAGACAACGGTCAATATCAAATCAAAACAAAGAATCAAGGGATTTTCTGGATGAAGGTGCACTCCTGGAATTACCGGATGCAGAATACAAAAGATTAATACACAGAACTCTTCAAGACATCAGGAAGGAGATCAGGAAGGAGATCAGGCAGTACTCAGAACAAGCCAAGGGACATACAGATAAAGCAACTGAAGAAATTAAAAAGGTAATTCAAGAACATAATAAAAAATTTAATAAACTGCAAGAATCCATAGAGAGACAGCAATCAGAAAATCAGAAGATTAACAATAAAATTATGGAATTAGACAACTCAACAGGAAGTCAGAGGAGCAGAATTGAGCAAGTGGAAGGCAGAAGTGGTGAGACTGAAGATAAAACACTTGGCACCAATATATTTGAAGAAAAATCAGAAAAAAGAATTAAAAAAATGAAGAAACCTTAAGAATCATGTGGGGCTCTGTCAAGAGAAATAACCTACAAGTGATTGGAGTACCAGAACAGGGAGGGATAACATAAAATACAGAAAGAATTGTTGAAAATTTGTTGGCAGGATACTTCCCTGATATCGTGAAAGATGAGACGATATCTATCCAAGACGCTCATCGAACTTCACATAAGGTAGATCTTAAAAGAAAGTCACCAAGACATATTATAATCAAACTTGCTAAAACCAAAGATAAAGAGAATTTTAAGAGCTGCTAGGGATAAGCAAAAAGTCACCTACAAAGGAGAGTCAATAAGAACAAACTCAGACTCCTCAGCAGAAACCATGTAGGCAAGAAGACAGTGGGATGACTTATATAAAGCATTGAAGGAAAAAAAATTCCAGCCAAGAATCATATATCCAGCAAAACTGTCTCTCAAATATGAAGGCAAAATTAGGACATTTTTCAGACAAACAGAAGTTGAGTTGGGCAATCATATGGTCTACTATGCTGGGAAAGATAAGTTAAAGAGGAACAGCATCGCATTCACTGTCAAAAAATTTCAAGATCTATCCTGAAGTACAACTCTGTCAGTAATAGGGTAATATCCATATGCCTACAAGAAAGACCACTTAATACGACATTATTCAAATTTATGCACCAACCACTAAGGCCAAACAGGAAGAAATTGAAGATTTTTTACCAACTTCTGCAGTCTGAAATTGATTGAACATGCAATTAGGATGCATTGATAATTACTGGAGACTGGAATGCGAAAGTTGGAAACAAAGAAGAAGCGTCAGCAGTTGGAAAATATGGCCTTAGTGGGTAGAAACAATGCTGGAGATTGCATGATATAATTTTGCAAGACCAATGACTTCTTCATTGCAAATACCTTTTTTCAAAAACATAAACGGCAGCTATACATGTGGACCTCACCTGATGTAATGCACAGAAATCAAATTGACTACATCTGTGGAAAGAGATGATGGAGAAGCTCAATATAATCAGTCAGAAATAGGCCAGGGGACGATTGTGGAACAGACCATCAATTGCTAATATGCAAGTTCAAGTTGAAGCTGAAGAAAATTAGAACGAGTCCATGAGAGCCAAAGTATGACCTTGAGTATACCCCATCTGAATTTAGAGACCATCTAAAGAATAGATTTGACCCACTGAACACTAACATTATCATTAACATCACAGGCAAGTAAAATTTTGCTGGAGATCATTCAAAAGTGGTTGGATTAGTACATCAACAGGGAACTCCCAGAAGTTCAAGCTGAATTCAGAAGAGGACGTGGAACGACATATAACATCACTGATGTCAGATGGATCCTGGCTGAAAGCAGAGAGTATCAGAAAGATGTTGTCATGGATTGAATTGTGTCTCCCCCATATATCTGTCAACTTGGCTGGGCCATGATTCCCAGTGTTATCATCCACCGTTTTGTCATCAGATGGGATTTTCCTCTGTGTTGTAAATCCTATCTGATGTTGATGAGATGTGATTATCAGCAGTTACATTAATAAGGTGGAACTCAAGCTTTGAGATTAGATTTTGCCTTGAACCAATCTCTTCTGAGATATAAAGGAGAGTAGCGAGCAGAGAGACATGGGGACCTCATTTCACTAAGTAAGTAGAGGTAGGAACAAGTGTTGTTTGGAGCCAGAGTTCCTGCGCTGAGAAGCTCCTAGACCAGGGGAAGATTGATGACAAGAGCTTTCCCCTAGAGCCAACAGAGAGAGAAAGCCTTCCCCTGGAGTTGGTACCCTGAATTCAGACTTCTAGCCTCCTAGACTGTGAGAGAATAAATTTCTCTTTGTTGAAGCCATCTACTTGTGGTATTTCTGTTATAGCAGCATTAGATGACTAAGACTGATGTTTACCCGTGTTTTATTGGCTGTGCAAAGCCATTTGACTGCGCGGATCATGACAAATTATGGATAACATTGGGAAGAACGGGAATTCCAGACACTTAATTGCGCTTATGAGGAACCTGTACATAGATCAAGAGGCAGTCATTTGAACAAAACAAGGGGATACTGTGTGGTTTAAAGTCAGGAAAGGTGTGCGTCAGGGTTGTATCCTTTCACCATACTTATTCAATCTGTACTCTGAGCAAATAATCAGACACTGCTTGCTACCAGTGGTCCTTCTTACAACAAAGACCCTAAAAAACAAGTGAATCGATTATATATGACAATCTAGGCGCCCTGAACATCAAAGGAAAAGTTGAGGAATTGGGCTGAGCAGCAGGGGGAGGGAGAGACAGTTCAGAAGTAGTGAGGAATTGCCAGACTTAACCAGCAAGAACTGGCACCCTGCAGGTCGGATTGGCTGGTGTGAGTGGCGAGGCAAGCAGTGGTGCCCGGGATGCATTTTCCACACCGGAAGAGACCAAGCAACAGAGTCTATTCAAGCCTCCAGAACAAGTGAAAAGTGGTGCTCAATTGGCAAAAAAAAAAAAAAAAGTACATGAGCCTAACCTACTGCACAGACCAAAAAACACCCCTTTGGGAAAAAACATCTCTCCTGTTTACATGACCCATCCCCACTCTGCATTGGGTCATCGGCCTGCTTCAGAGATTGCTGTGTCCCCTGGGCCAGAAGTAGGACCCGTCACTCTCTCTGAGCCATTCTCCCAGGATTGGAGAAACAACAATTTAACAAACAGGAAAAAAAAAATCTGCCAGCCCCCTAAGCCGGGAACTCAGGGCACGCACAGCTCCTTTGCTTAGGCACAAGCATAAGGGACCCAAGGACTTTGAATGGCTTTCACCCCTGCATAGACCTGTGGGAGCCCATTTCAACAGCTGTGGCAGATTCATATTTGACACCCCTCTGCCTATAAAGCAGGGTCCTCACCTACCCACATCAGGGCCCGGAGGACTGGTGGCTCCACCCGTGCCACCTAGCCAACCACAACAGAGGTCCAAGAATAAGTAGTGCTTCCCAGTCCTTACAGCCAACAGCATAGTCTGGATGCAAAACCCATTCAGCTACGCACTCTAGGGAAGAGGGACATGCATTCCTCCCAGACACTCAGGGACAGCTGTCAGCCCCCTGACTTGCTCAGTGGATGACCCCCTACTGCAGCCAGACACCTGTGCCTACAGGAATCACCCCTTCTGGTCTGGGACTGTAGGTGAGAGACTGCACCACACACTTGGTGACTGACTACCTGAACACCTGAGCTGAATCCATACAAGAAAAGTAAATGGTCTCCTGGGCTCACATACATAGTAACAGACCTAACCACCTGGTGACAGAATGTTAGAGCTTCAAAGCTGCCAGTGATCAAGCTAGATCACAAAAGCAGCCTATTTGGGAGTATCAAAACAAAACAAGAAGCTAGGACAATGTAAGCAAACATAAAATAAATAAAAATAATAACTTATTGATGGCTTGGAGACAACAGTCAGTATCAAATTACATAAAAAGGGAGACCATGATGGCTTCAGCAAGCTCCAAAAACAAAGAATCAAGAAATTTTCCAGAGGAAAAGAATTTCCTGGAATTACCAGAGGTAGAAAACAAAAGATTAATATACAGAACTCCTCAAAAGATCTGGAAGGAGATCAGGCAAAATGCAGAACAAGCCAAGGAACATGCAGACAAAACAATAGAGGAACTTAGGAAGATTATAGAAGAGCATAACGACAAATTTAACAGGCTCCAAGAATCCATAGAGAGACAGCAAACAGAAATCCAGAAGATTAACAATAAAATTTCAGAATTAGACAACTCAATAGAAAGTCACAGGAGCATAATTAAGGCAATGGAAATGAGAATTAGTGAAACTGAAGATAAAGCACTTGACACCAACTTATTTGAGGAAAAATCAGATAAAAGAATTTTTAAAAAATGAAGAAACTCTTAGAGCTATTTGGGACTCTATCAAGAAAAATAACCTACAAGTGAATGGAGTTCCAAAACAGGGGTGGATAACAGAAAATACAGAGAGAATTGTTGAAGATTTGTTGGCAGAAAACTTCCCTGGTATTGTGAAAGATGAGATGATACCTATCCAATATGCTTATCAAAGCCCACATAAGGTAGATCCCAAAAGAAAGTCACCAAGACATATTATAATCAAACTTGCCAAAACTAAATATAAAGAGAGAATTTTATAAGTGGGTAGGGAAAAATAAAAAGTCATCTACAAAGGAGAGTCAATAAGACTAAGTTTGGACTACTCAGCAGAAACCATGCTGGCAAGAAGGCAATGTAATGACATATATAAAGCCTTGAAGGAAAAAAATTGCCAGCCAAGAATTATATATCCAGCAAAACTGTCTCTCAAAAATGATGGCAATATTAGGGCATTTCTGGACAAACAGAAGTTAAGGCAATTTGTAAAAACTAAACCAAAATTACAAAATATACCAAAAGGTGTCCTAAGGTTAGAAAATCAGTAACATCAGATAACAACCCAAGACTACAACACAGGACAGCGCTGCCATATGTCAACCCAGATAGGGAAGTCACAAAAATAAATCAAAGCTAAAAAACTGAAAATAGGGAAACAGAGGCATCAATATGTAAAAGATGACAACATTAGAACAAAAAAGAGGGACTAAAAAATGTAGTCATAGGTCCTTCATATGGAGAGGACATCAAGGCAATATAAAGAAATAAAAATTTGTTTAAACTTAGAAAAATAGGGGTAAATATTAAGGTAACCACAAAGGAAACTAACAATCCTACACATCAAAACAAAAAACAAGAAAAACATAAAGTCTCATCAAATACTAAATCAACAACAACAAAAAGGGGGAAAATAAAATACATAAAAGAAAAGAACTCAGCACAGAAAATGAAGCAGAACAAAGAAACTGTCAACAACACACAGCAAAAAGGCATCAAAATGTCAGCACTAAACTCACACCTATCAATAATTACACTGAATGTAAATCGACTAAATGCACCAATAAAGAGACAGAGTAGCAGAATGGATTAAAAAAACAATCTATATGCTGCCTACAAGAGACACATCTTAGACTTAAAGACACAGACAAACTAAAACTCAAAGGATGGAAAAAAAATATACCAAGCAAACAGCAATCAAGAAAGAAAAGGAATGGCAATATTAATCTCTGACAAAGTAGACTTTAAAGTAAAATCCACCAGAAAGGATAAGGAAGGACACTATATAATGACTAAAGTGTCAATACACCAGGAGGACATGACCATAATAAATATTTACACACCCAACAGCAGGGCTCCAAAATACATAAAACAAACTCTAACAGCATTGAAGAGATAGACAGCTCCACAATAATAGTAGGAGACTTCAAGGCACTACTTTTGGTGAAGGATAGACCGTCCAGAAAGAAACTCAATAAAGACATGAAAGATCTAAATGCCACAATCAACTTGACCTCATAGACATATACAGAACACCACCAAACAGCAGCCATGTATACTTTCTTTTCCAATGCACATGGAACATTCTCCAGAATAGACCACATATTAGGCCATAAAGCAAGCCTTAACAGAATCCAAAGCATTGAAGTATTACAAAGCATCTTTTCTGACTATAAAGCCCTAAAAGTAGAAATCGGTAACAGAAAAAGCAAGGGAAAAAAATCAAACACATGGAAACTGAACAACACCTTGCTCAAAAATACTCTGTTATAGAAGAAATTAAGGATGGAATAAAGAAATTCATAGAATGAAATGAGAATGAAAACACTGCCTATCAGAACCTTTGGGACACAGCAAAGGCAGTGCTCAGAGGTCAATTTATAGCAATAAATCACACATCTAAAAAGAAGAAAGGGCCAAAATCAAAACATTAACCCTACAACTTGAACAAATAGAGAACAGCAAAAGAAGACCTCAGGTACCAGAAGAAAGCAAATAATAAAAATTAGAGCAGAATTAAATGAAATAGTGAATAGAAAAACAATTGAAAGTGTTAACTAGACCAAAAGCTGGTTCCTTGACAGGATCAACAAAATCAATAAACCATTGGCCAAAATGACAAAAGAAAAACAGAAAAGAAAGCAAATAACCTGAATAAGAAATTAGATAAGTGATATCACAACAGACCAGCCGGAATTAAAAAAATCGTAACAGAATACTATGAAAAATTGTACGCTAACAAATTTGAAAACTTAGAGGAAATGGACAAATTTCTAGAAACATACTACTTACCTAAACTAATACAGAGGTAGAACAACTAAATAAACCTATAACAAAAGAAGAGATTGAAAAGGTAATTAGAAAACTCTGAACAACAATGACAAAAACAACCCTGGCCCCGATGGCTTCGCTGGAGAATTCTACCAAACATTCACTGAAGAGCTTACACTAGTACTACCCAAACTATTTCAGAACATAGAAATGGAAGGGACACTTCCAAATTCATTCTAGGAAACCAGCATAACCCTGATAACAAAATCAGGCAAAGACACCACAAAAAAAGAAAATTATAGACCAATATCTCTCAGGAATATAATTTGAAAATTCTTAGCCCAGATGCGGGGCTGTTACAGAGCCACGCCACTCCCCAGGCATTGTCATTTGTGAGGGCCACGGGGCTGTGTTTCCATATGAGAAATCCTGTGACTCAGTTAAAAGCTTCTGCCCCAGAAGAAATCTTTCTTCAAACCTCCATCTAAGCCCAGAGGGGGCTCCTGCCCTGGGTCTCCAAACCCTACAACTTGGACAAAGTTTAATCCTGATTGAGTCCTTAAACTCCTCCTTCCCTCAGAGGCCACCCAAGGAGGCCTAAATTCAAAATCTAGGTTCCCTACCTCATACTCCTTGGACAAGTTTTGGACCGGGTAATCAGTTCTGGGAGTCTCTGTGTGGTACAAAGGGTTAACTTGTTCAGCTGCAAACCGAAGGTTGGAGAATGGAGTCTACACAGAGGCTCCTTAGAAAAAATGCCTGGTGATCTATTTCTGGAAAAATCAGCCATTGAAAACATTATGGACCAACACCTTATAGGATTTGGTTCCTTGATTTGGAGATTTAGGGTCATGGTCTCATGGGCAGTCCCAGGTAAATGACCCAATAACGTGTGTAATGCTTCTGTTCTACCTCCTAGTTTGTTTCATAGTGCTTGGCATCTTAAAAGCTTGCAAGCGGCCATCCAAGGTACAACAATTGATCTCTATTTGCCTGGAGCAACAGAGGAAGGAGAGGCAGGAATAGGAGGAGGATATGGAGCATGTGGCTAACTGCCTCCATTAACAATCGCCTCCTTTGCCATGAGACCAGAAGAACTCAGTGGTGTTTGGCTACCATTACTGAACATTTTGATCAAAGATTCTATAGAATGTTCCTGATCAAAAGGAGGAAAATGCAGAACAGAATTTCAAATTCTTATGGACTCCAGACTTTCTGGAGCCACGGAGGCTGGATGAACCTCTGAAACTTTGCCCTGAGATAGTCTTTAAACCTTAAACCAAAAAAAAAAAAAAAGTCCCCTGAAGTCTTCTTAAAACCAAACAATAGTTTAGCTTAACTAGTAAAGAATGCCTGCCTTGAGCGTTGTGCTGTTTTAAGATATATCTCTATGGGATCAAACTGACAACAGCAAATGGAAAGATTAGATGGGAAATTTAGGGGGCAGTGAGTTTATGTTAATGAAGGAGTGACAACTCGGAAAAGGAGGGTAAGAATGGTTGAATAACTCAAAGAATATAATCAGTGTCACTGAATTGTACATGTAGAAATTGCTGAATTGGTGTATGTTCTGCTGTGTATATTCTCAACAACAACAACAAAACAAAATAAATTATTAAAAAAAAAAAAAAGCAAAACCCTATGGGGCATAGTCCTACTTTGATACACATGAAATCGACATGAGTTGGAGTCAACTTAATGGCAACTGGTACTGGTAATCAGTTTTGGACTCAATTTTCCTCATCTGTACAATGGGGATAAGAGCCACCTCCTCATGCTTTGATTTGCTGATTAATGAGCTTATGTCAATAAAGGGCTCAGCACACAGTCTGGCATGAGGTTGACAATCAATGAACATTGGTTCTCCTACCTTTTCTCAACATATGGTTCAAATCAGGATTTCACACATGAATCACACCATGGGTCTCCAGGGGTCCAGTGGAAGAGGCCCCTGAACTGGGTATCAGGCTGACTGGGCTCAAGGCTTGGCTCCAGCATTGACCAGCCAAAGCCACACTGTTTCTTCTCCATTCTGTTTCTTTTGCAAACATGATGGATCATTCCCATTTCCCATGTTGCTGTGAGATTTAAGTGAAGACTTGGGCTTGTCCAGGACACAGAGGAAGTGCTCCGTAAGGGCCACAATCAGCAGGACCACTTTATGTATTTGCACTTACTGAGCCCTGGAGGGATGTAACACAGACGGCTGCTGGGCACCACACATTATTCTGAACATTTGGCTACATTAACTAACTTGTTTAATTTTTACCACAACCCTATTAGGGAAGCATTGTTATTTATTCCCATTTTATAGACAAGTAACTTGCCCAAAGTCTAACAGCCTGTAAGTGATGGAACTCAGAACTGAACTCTGGCAGGTTGGTTTCAAGAAATATCTGTGCTTTTAATCACTTTGCTAGATGGCCTCTCAGCTGAGATGTTAGCACTTGTGGGAGGAGGAGGGGTGCTCTCCGGTCTGCTTCAGAGTCTGTGCCGAGCTCTGGGTAGAAAGAGTGGACCAGCGGGAGAAACGCCCACATCCAGAATGTAACCCAAGGATGCTGGATTCTGGGTGACTTCATAATGTGCAAATCACTATTTACCAGTTTTTTTCTACTGTTGTTGTTAGGTGCCGTCCAGTCAATTCTGACTCATTGCGACCCTGTATACAACAGAACGAAACTCTGCCTTGTCTTGCACTGCCCTCATAATCGTTGTTATGCTTGAGCCCATTGTTGCAGTCACTGTATCAGTACATCTCGTTGAGGGTTTTCCTCTTTTTCGCTGACACTCTACCATGCATGTTGTCCTTCTCAAGGGATTGATCCTCCTGATAATGTGTCCAAACTATGCGAGACAAAGTTTCGCCATCCTCACTTTTAAGGAGCGTTCTGGCTGTACTTCTTCCAAGATAGATTCGTTTGTTCTTTGGCAGTCCATGGTACATTCAATATTCTTCGCCAGCACCATAATTCAAAAGGGTCGATTCTTCTTCAGTCTTCCTTATTCATTGTCCAGCTTTCTCACGCATATGAGGCTTTTGAAAACTCTATGGCTTGGATCAGGCTCACCTTAGTCCTTAAAGTGACATCTTTGCTTTTTTTAAAAAATTTATTTATTGTGCTTATTGGAAAGTTTACAAATCAAGTCAGTCTCTCATACAAAAAGTCATACACACCCCGCTGTGGACTCCCAGCTGCTCTCCCCTTAAGGAGACAGCATCTTCCTCCTTTCCATCCTGTATTCCCCTTGTCCATTCAACCTGCTCCTGTCCTCCTCTTCCTTCTCATCTCACCACCAGACAGGAGTGGCCCACATAGTCTCATGTGTCTACTTGAGCCATAAAGTTCACTCCTCACCAGCATCGTTGTCTATCTTATAGTCCAGGCCAATCTCTGTCTATAGAGTTGGTTTCAGGAATGGTTCCAATCTTGGGCTATCAAAGGGTGCAGGGACCATGACTGTCAGGGTCCCTCCAGTCTCAGTCAGACCATTAAGCCTGGTCTTTTTTATCAGAATTTAAGAGCTGCATCCCACTGTTCTCTTGCTCCATCAGGGATTCTCTGTTGTGTTCCCTGTCAGGGCAGTCATTGGTGGTAGCCGGGCACCATCTAGTTCTTCCGGTCTCAGGCTGATGGAGGCTCTGGTTTATGTGGCAGATCTTTGCTGTTTAACACTTTAGAGGTATTTTGCAGCAGATTTGCCCATTGCAATGCATCATTTGATTTCTTGGCTGCTGCTTCCATGGGAGCTGATTGTCAATCCAAGTAAAATGATATCCTTGACAAACTTCTCTCTGTTTATCATGATGTTGCTTATTGGTCCAGTTGTGAGGGTTTTTGTTTTCTTTATGTTGAGGTGTAATGCATACTGAAGGCTGTAGTCTTTGATTTTCATCAGTAAGTGCTTCAAGTCCTCTTCACTTTCAGCAAGCAAGGTTGTGTCATCTGCGTATCGCAGGTTGTTAATAAGACTTCCACTAATCCTGATGCCACATTTTTCTTCATATAGTCAAGCTTCTTGGATTATTTGCTCAGCATAGAGATTGAATAAGTACGGTGAAAGGATACTACTGTGTCGCACACTTTTCTTGACTTTAAACCATGCAGTATCCCCTTGTTCTGTCTGAACAACTGCCTCTTGTTCCAAGTACGGGTTCCTCCTGAGCAAAATTAAGTGTTCTGGAGCCCCCATTCTTTGCAATGTTATGCATAATTTGTTATGATCCACAGAGTCAAATGCCTTTTTATAGTCAATAAAACACAGGTAAACATCTTCTTCATATTCTCTACCTTCAGCCATCATCCATTTGACATCGGTAATGATATTCTTTGTTCCATGTCCTCTTCTGAATCTGGAGTTCTCCATACTAGTTGTGTTATATGTATATATATATTAGAAACTATTAGAAATATATATGTTTTTTAAATATATATATTTAATATATATATCATATTATGTAGGATATAATATGATATATATATATAGCACATGTACACACACACACACATCCCTGGGTGGTACAAGTAGTTAACCCAGTCACTGTCAACTGGAAAATTAGAGGTTCAAGTCCACCCAGAGGTGCCTTAGAAGAAAGGTCTGATTGTCTGCTTCTGAAAAATCAGCCACTGAAAATCCTGAGGAGCACAGATCTACTCTGACACACATGAAGTCACTGTGATTCAGAGTCAAGTCCACAGCAACTGGAAAAAATATATATATACATATACATACGAGCCGTGGTGGTGCAATGGTTAGGCTCTCAGCTGCTAATCACAAGGTTGGTGGTTTGAACACACCCCACGGTTCTGTAGGACAAAGGCCTGATCATCTACTTCCATAAGATTACAGCCAAGATAATCCTATGGGGCAGTTCTGCTCTGTCACACAGGGTCTCTATGAGTAGAAAATCAACTCCACAGCAGCCAGCAACAACATACGTATACATATAATCTACATCTGCATATATATACATATACACGCACACATGTATTCATACATATATATGCACATACGTATACACACATATATGCAAGTACATACATGTGTATATGTATAAACACACATACACACATATATATACACAGAAACACATAGGTATATATACACACACATAAACACATACTATATATAATACACACGCTCATACACATATGTATATACACATACATACATGTACACAAATATATACATATGTATAGGGTCACTATGAGTCGGAATCGACTCGACGGCACTGGGTTTGGTTTTGGTTTTTTATATATACACACACACACACACATACATGAGAATGTATGTATATAGGCAGTCAGCTTCCCAGGATCTATGGTCTTCAGCAGGAACAAAGAGTCCGACGCTGCACCCTCACTTCCTCCTTCAAGAGGTTAAGCCCCAGGAGGGCATGGAGCCTTGACAGGGTGTCAGGTGTGTGGGAGGTGAAGAAAAAAACAGCAAAAACTTATTGCTGTAGCACGGATTCTGACTCAGAGTGACCCCATGTGTGTCAGAGTAGAACTGTGCTCCATATGGTTTTCATTAACTGTGATCTTTCAGAAGTAGATTGCCAGGACTTTCTTCTGAGGTGCCTCTAGTGGATTCGAACAACTAACCTTTCAGCTAGCAGCCAAGCACTACCCAGTGACTCTGTGGGAAGTGAGGAAGGACTGGACAAAGCACTGGAAGTCCTGTTGGGTAAACCCTGCCTGGACCTGGCTGGGAGAGGAAAGGACCCCTCCAAGGAGGGAGATATCCCTGGGGCAGAAGTAAGACTTCTGGGGGGATTTCTCTGGAAGTTCCTTGTTATAAAATCAGCTATTTAGGGCAATGGCTTAAGAGGAAGAGGCAGAGGAGAAAGAGGTCCGAGGACTGTGAAGTAATTAAAGAAGGGGGGGACAGAAGGTGAGGTGGTGTGGGACAGAGACTCATCTGCCCCACTGCCAAGCAGAGAAGGGTACCTCTGTCAGGCTTAGGTGAGCATCCCTGCAAGTTGGTGCCTGAGGGTAGCCACACTCACCTGTGAGTCCCAGCAGCAGAGGCAGCAGCAAGGAAGGCAGAGGCAGGCGGGGCTGGGTGGCAGAGACCAGCATTGTCGTGGTCCCTGGAGCTTGCTCTGTGCCAGTGTTGCCCTGAGGAAGCCCTAGACTCTGCTCTGCAGGAAGAAATGCAGGCTTTTCTCCCGTGGTGTCAGAGGAAGTGACTGTGATGGGAGGAAAGGGCTGTGAGACTCTGGCAGTTTCTGCTTCTAGATTGTGAAATAGAAACCAGACACCATCTAAGAGGTTACCGAGCTGAAAGTTCCAAGAAACAATGATTTTTGGAGAGTTGCTGCCAACCCCTTTAGTGCCCAGGCTCTGTGCCCTGGGCCCTACGTGCCATCTCAGGAACGCTGGTGCCTGTCCTGATCCAGGAGCCCCGGGACATGGACTGGGTGAAGGCTTCTGCCCCAGCACCTTGCAACGGTGGAAGGTGCGTTCAGCCTCTTGTACCTGCCCAGCATCTGGGCTCAGAAAAGCTACACAGCTGGAGTCAGGAGGAGAGCTCCACAGGGCCAGTGCGGCGTTTTGGTGGAGGTCTCAGGGGATGGGAGTCCTGTTTTCCCCACTCCAGTGGCATCAGTGGTTACAGTGAGCCTGAGTCAGTGTGTACTGAGGGCCCCTGGATTTGCAGCCAGTCCCTGCCCAGAGTGCAGGGAGCGCCTCCTTTCTCCTTCTTGCAGAGGAAGGAGCTTTGGCTGAGCAAGGAGTTAGACCCTGGGAGGGACTTGTGTTTTCTGTTTCAGAGGATGGGGGAAGCCTGGGGGAAGGAGGAGGGGAGGCGAGCAGGGGACTAGGGGTGATCATCCTGCAGGGAGAGCAACACACCCAGAAACACAGCTAGGAGCAGGGGTGCCTCTCACGTCTGTCCACCAGTCTGGGGCCAGCTGTGGGGAGAGTGGATGGCCGGAGAAGTGGCCACACCAGGAATGTGCCTCCTCTTCCCACTTCTGAACGATCATGTCCAGCTCACACCGTGGTGTCCAGAGCCTCTCAACCGTGCGCTCTTCACTTCTGTGGGCCCATCGCCAGGCGCTGCTGTCTGTGACTTAGTTTCTCCTCTGCTCCAGGCCCCTGCCTCCTTCCTAGAGGCTGACTGTATGTTTGTGATGAGAAGGGACCAAACCAGTGGGGAAATCCGAGACATGACAGGTTTTCCTCTTCCCCTGAGACCTTATTATTCTGGCTTAAGTGTTCTGGAATTCCCACTTTTTGAAATGTTATCCATAATTTGTTATGATCCACACAGTTGAATGCCTTTGCATAGTCAGTAAAACACAGGTAAACATCTTTCTCTGCTTTCACCCAGGATCCATTTGTCATCACCACGGCCTCTTCTGAATCCGGTTTGAATTTCTGGCAGTTCTCTGTCAGTGCACTGCTGCAGCAGCTTTTGAATGATCTTCAGCAAAATTTTACTTGCAGGTGATATTAGTGATATTGTTTGGTAATACCCACATTCAGTTAGATCACCTTGCCCATAGAATCCTTCATTATTGCAACTCAGGGCTTGAATTTTCTCTTCAGTTCTTGCAGCTTGAGAAATGCTGAGCGTGTTCTTCCCTTTTGGTTTTCTAACTCCAGGCCTTTGCACATTCATTATTATGCTTTGTCTTCTCGAGCCGCCCTTTGAAATCTTCTGTTCAGCTCTTTTACTTTATCGTTTCTCCATTCGTTTTAGCTACTGTACATTGAACAGCAAATTTCAGAGTCTCTTCTTACATCTGTTTTGGTCTTTCCTTCCTGTTTGTTTATTTATTTATGTGCTTTAGGTGAAAGTTTATAAATCAAGTCAGTCTCTCATACAAAAAGTTATACACACCTTGCTATGTACTCCTAGTTGCTCTCCTCCTAATGAGACAGCACACTTCTCCTCTGCACCCTGTATTCTGCGTCCATTCAGCCAGCTCCTGTTCCCCATTTCCTTCTCATCTCTCCACCAGACAGGAGTTGCTCACATAATCTCAAGTGTCTTCTTGGGCCGAGAAGCTCACATCTCACCAGTATCATTGCCTATCTTATAGTCCAGTCTGTTTTGTCAGAAATTAATATTGCCACTCCTGCTCTTTTTTCATTGCTTGCTTGATATATTTTTTCCATCCTTTGAGTTTTAGTTTGTCTGTGTCTTTAAGTCTAAGGTGTGTCTCTTGTAGGCAGCATATAGATGGATCATGTTTTTTTTTTTATCCTTTCTGCCACTCTCTGTTTCATTATCGGTGCATTTAGTCCATCTACATTCGGCGTGACTATGGGTAGGTATGAGTTTAGTGCTGTCATTGTGATGTATTTTTTTTGCGTTGTTGACAGTTTCTTTTTTCCCTTTACTTTTTTTGTGCTGAGCAGTTTTTCTTTGCAAATTGTGCGTTCCTCTTTTTCATTGTTGTTGATTTTGTTTTTGCTGAGTCTTTATGTTTTTCTTGTATTTCATTTTGATGTGTAAGATTGTTAGTGTCTTTTTGTTACCTTATTATTTATCCCTATTTTTCTAAGTTTAAACCTAACTTTTAACTCCCTATAATTGCCTTGATTTCCTCTCCATATGAAAGATCTATGACTACTTTATGTAGTCCTTTTTTCTTTATCGATTTAATGTTGTAATCTTTTACATAAGGACATCGCTGTTTCCCTGTTTTGAGCATTTATTTATCTTGATTTATTGTTGTGATTTGTCTATCCGGGTTGATATCTGGTTGCTCTGTCCTGTGTTCTAGTCTTGGGTTGATAGCTGATATTATTGGTTTTCTAGCCAGAGAATTCCATTTAGTTTTTCTTGCAGTTTGGTTTGGTTTTTGCAAATTCCCTAAACTTCTGTTTATCTGGAAATGTCCTAATTTCACCTTCATATTTGAGAGACAGTTTTGCTGGATGTAAGGTTCTTGGATGGCAATTTTTTTCCTTCAGTGCTTTATATATGTCATCCCATTGTCTTCTTGGTTTCTGCTGAGTAGTCCGAGCTTGTTCTTATTGACTCTCCTTTGTAGGTGACTTTTCGTTTATCTCTGGCTGCTCTTAAAATTTTCTCTTTATCTTTGGTTTTGGCAATTTTGATTATAATACGTCCTGGTGACTTTCTTTTGGGATCTACCTTGTATGGGGTTTGATGAGCATCTTGGATAGATATCTTCTCATCTTTCATGATATCAGGGAAGTTTTTGCTGACAAATCTTTAAAAATTCTCTCTGTATTTTCTGTTATCATTCCCTATTTTGGTACCCCAATCACTCATAGGTTATTTCTCTTGATAGAGTCCACATGATTCTAAGGGTTTCTTCATTTTTTTTAATTCTTTTCTCTGATTTTTCTTTGAATACATTGTTGCCAAGTGTTTTATCTTCAGTCTTGCTTATTCTGATTTCCATTTCCTCAATTCTGCTCCGCTGACTTTCTACTGAGTTGGGTAATTCTGAAATTTTATTGTTAACCTTCTGAATTTCTGATTGCTGCCTCTCTATGGATTCTTGCAGCCTATTAAATTTTCCATTATGTTCTTGAATATCCTTCTTAATTTCCTCAACTGCTTTATCTGTGTGCTTCTTGGTTTGTTTTGCATTTTGCCCGATCTCCTTGCTGATGTCTTGAACACTTCTCTGTATTAACCTTTTGCATTCTTTGTCTAGTAATTCCGGGAAAACATCTTCATTCAGAAGATTCCTGGATTCTTTGTTATGGGATTTTGTTGAAGTGATCATGGTCTGCTTCTTTGTGTGATTTGATATCTACTGTTGTCTCTGAGGCATCTATAAGTTATAGTATTAATTTATTTTATGTTTGCTCACTGTGTCCTAGGTTCTTGCTTTGTTTTGTTTTAATATACCCAAATAGGCTACTAGAGTGAGCTAACTTGATTATTGGAGCCTTTGGAGCACTAATGTCCTATCACCAGATGGCTAGAATTGTTACCAGGTGTATGAGCCTAGGTGCCCATTCACTGTTCTTGTATAGATTCAGCTCAGGTGTCCAGGTGGTCAGTCACCTAGTGTGTGGTACAGGCTCTCATCTACGATCTTAGAGGAGTAGTGGTGATTGGTGCATGTGCAGGTTTCTGGTTGCAGCAGAGGGTCACACTCTGAGGAAGGCAGGGAGCTGACAACCTTCCCCTGAGTGTCTGTGAGGAAGGTGCATCCCTGTTCTCTACAGCACACTGGTGGGTGGGCTGTCCAGCCATACCATAGGGACCCAGTACTTTTAATTGTAAGGACTGGGAGGCATCACTTATCCTTGGACCCCTGTCATGGGTGGCTGGGTAGGGTGGGCGGAGCCACCAGTCCTCAGACCCCTGCTGTGGGTATGTGAGCACACCATTTACTAGGCAGAGCAGTATGAAATGTCAAAACCCCTCCTCTCTGCTGCACAGCTGAAACAGTTACAGCCAGACCTCCAGCACACTCGCCCTTGCAATATAACAGCCAGATCCTATCTGCTGTAAAGGGGCCACCTGTGTCCATTCAAAGGCTGTGGACTGCTTGTGCCTGGACAGGAGCTGCTTTTGCTCTAAGTCTCCAGATTAGGGGAGCTGGCAGATTATTTTTCCCCCGTTCGTTAATTTGTTTCTTCTCCAAGGCTGGGAGACTGGCTCAGGGAATACAGCAGAACCTATCTCAGACCCAGGGAAATCAAGTGTCACCGAAGCCAGCTGGTGCAGAGGGAGGAGGGATCAAATAGATGGGAGAGAGTTCTTTCAAAAGGAGGAACTACTAGATCCAAGCAGTAAATTAGACAAAATCACTTACTTTGTGCTGCAAGAACTGTTTCATCTCAGATTCTGGAGACGTGTAGATTATGTGTGCTGGCTCAGCCCCTCACCTTCTTTTGATGAAGCAGCCATGTCCCAAACGCTACTGCCAGCCCCGCCATGGTCATGCCTGGGGATCGGGGCTGAGGCACTCCCGTGAAGTCAGGTCTGGCAACTCCTTGCTGCTTCTGCACCATCTCTCCTTTCCCCTGTCACTCAGTCTGATTTCTTAACTTTTCCTTTGATGTTCAGGGTTCCTAGCTTGTCATATATATAATTGATTCACTTGTTGTTTTGGGTCTTTGTTGTAAGAGAGACCACCGGAAGCATCTGACTGCTCTGCCATCTTGGCTCCACCTCCCTTTCCTGTCTTTTTTTTTTTTTTGCTTTAGCAAGGGGAAATTTATTTTCTCACAGTCTAGTAGGTTACAAGTCCAAATTCAGGAGCACTGGCTCCAGGGGAAGGCTTTCTTTCTCTGTCAGCACTGGAGGAAGGTCCTTGTCCTCAATCTTCCCCTGGTCAAGGAGCTTCTCAGGCACAGGGACCCCATGTCCAAAGGACACTCTCTGCTCCTGGTGCTGCTTTCTTGGTGGTATGAGATCCCCAACTCTCTGCTTGCTTCTCTTTCCTTTTTATCTCTTGAGAGAGAAAAGGTGGCACAAGCTACACCCCAGGGAAACTCCCTTTACATCAGGATCAGGGATGTGACCTGGCTAAGGGCGGTATTACAATCCTACCCAAATCCTTTTTAACATAAAATTACAATCACAAAATGGAGGACAAACAGAATACTGGGAATCATAGCCTAAACAAGATGATACACACATTTTGGGGGGGACATAATTCAATCCATGACAGTGATCAACACATTTGACCCCAAAATCTTTTACGATGTTCAGCACTCTCTTTTTAGTATGTGGGATGTGGCTGCGGGGGAAGAGGTCTCCACAGAGATGCAGCTCAGTTGCTGCAGGAGTTTGGGGCACATTATTTTTTCTTACATTTTTGATTGTGTTTTCTTTCTCTGTATCATCGTATCTTCCTCTCCATATGGAAGGTGTATGATTACATTTCTTAGTCCCTCTTTATTATTTTAATGTTGTCTTCTTTTATATAATAACATTGCCATTACCGTGTGTTGGGCTTTTTTTTTTTTTTTTTTTTTTTAATCTTGCTTTGTTTTTTGGATTTCCCTGTTTGGGTTGACTTCTGGTTGCTCTGCCCAGTGTTCTAGTCTTGGGTCGATACCTGATATTATTGATTTTCCAACCAAAGAACTCCCTTTAGTATTTCTTGTAGTTTGGGTTTGGTTTTTACAAATTCCCTCAACTTGTGTTTATCTGGAAATGTCTTAATTTCACCTTCATATTTAAGAGACAGTTTTGATGGATATGATTGACTCTTGGCAGGCAATTATTTTCCTTCAATTTTTTAAATATATCATCCCATTGCCTTCTTGCCTGCATGGTTTCTGCCGAGTAGTCCGAGCTTATTCTTATTGACTCTCCTTTATAGGTAACTTCTCATTTATCCCTCGCTGCTCTTATAATTCTCTCTTTATCTTTGGTTTTGGCAAGCTTGATTATAATATGTCTTGGTGACTTTCTTTTAACATCTACATATGTGGAGTTCGATGAGCATCTTGGGTAGATATCTTCTCATCTTTCACAGTATCAGGGAAATTTTCTGCCAACAAGTCTTCAACAATTTTCTCTGTATTTTCCGCTATCCCTCCCTGTTCTGGTACTCCAATCACTTGGTTATTTCTCTTGAGAGAGTCCCACATGATTCTTAAGGTTTCTTCATTTTTTTTTAATTCTTTTATCTGATTTTTCCTCAAATATATTAGTGCCAAGTGATTTATCTTCAGGTTCAGAAATTCTAGCTTCTACTTGCTCAATTCTGCCCCTCTTTCTATTGAGTTATCTAATTCTGTAATTTTATTGTTCATCTTCTGAATTTCTGATTGCTGTCTGTCTGTGGATTTTTCCAGCTTATTAAAGTTTTCATTATGTTCCTGAATAATCTTTCTAATTTCTTCAGTTGCTTTATCTGTGTGTTTCTTGGCTCGTTCTGTGTATTGCCTCATTTCCTTCCTGATTTCTTGAAGGGTTCAGTATATTAAACTTTTGTATTCTGCATCTGGTAATTACAGGAATGCACTTTCATCTGGATGATCCCTGGATTCTTTGTTTCGAGAGACTATTGAGGTGATCATGGTCTGTTTCTTTATGTGACTTGATATTGACTGTTGTCTCTGAGCCATCTATAAGTTACTGTATTAGTTTATGCTTGCTTACTGTGTCTTAGCTGCTTGCTTTGTTTTGTTTTGGTATACCCCTATGGGTCGCTTGAGTGAGCTAGCTTGATTATTTTCACCTTTGGAGCTCTGGGGTCCTGTCCCCAGATGGCTAGTATCAGTCTAGGAGTCCATTCAGTTTTCTTGTATGAATTCAGCTCAGGTTTCAGGTAACTGATCATCAAGTGTGTGGTACAGGCTCTGTCCTACAGTCTTAGAGGAGCAGGGGTGATTGGCGTATAGACCCGTATCTGATTGCAGCAGGGGGTCACGCTCTGAACAAGGCAGGGGGCTGAGAACCGACCCCCAAGTGTCTCTGAGGAAAAAGTGTCTCTGTTCCCTAGAGCTTGCTGGTGGGTGGGTTCTGCAGAGGGACTATGGGCACCCAAATTTTTCATTGTAAGGACTGGGAGGTACCAGTTATCTTTGGACCTCTGTTGCGGGTGGCTGGGTGACCTGAGTGGAGCTACCAGTCCTTTGGTCCCTGATGTGGGTAGGTGAGGACCTTGTTTAATAGGCAAAGCAATGTCAAACATCAAATACCCACCTCTCCACTGCTCTGCTGAAATGGTTGGAGTTTGTTAACAAGGGCCTATTCTCCCGAAATAGGCCCACACAGGTCCATGCAGAAGGGAAAGGTGCTCAAGGTCCACAGATGGTTTATGCCTGGACAGGAGCCGCTTCCGTCCTGAGCTCCCCCAGTTAATGGAGCTAGCAAATTATCTTTTCCCCCCATTTGCAAATTTTTTCCTTCCCCAAGGCTGGGAGGACGGCTCCAGGTGCTCACCAGGGTCTATCTCAGGAGTAGAGATTCAGCCGCTGAAGCTGGTTTGCGGGTGGGGGGGCGTGGTAAAATATACACAAGTACTTAGCTTTTGCCGAGAGCGCCATTCTCCTTAGGTTCCTGAGGTGTGAGTGGGCCGTGTGGCTGGCTACTTCTCCCTGAGGAAACTGAGGCCGAATGCTAGGACCAGCCTGCCACTGCCACCGCCACTGCTCTGGAAATGGTGCCTGAGGGCTCCCCGCAATTCAGGTCCGGTAACTCCTCTCCACTTCTGAACAGCCTCTTCCTCCCCCTGCCCCTCAGCTCATTGTCCAAGCTTGCCTTTGATGCTCAGGGCTCCCAGCTTGTCACAAATATACTCATTTCACTTGTTTTTTCAGGTCTTTATTGTAAAGAGGGCTCAAAGGAAGCATCTGTCTATTCCGCCATCTTGGCTCCACCTCCCTGTTTCCTTTTTAATGACCTCTTGCTTTCTTCATGTATGATGTCCTTGATGTCATTCCACAACTCGTCTGGTCTTTGGTCATTAGTGTTCAATGTGTCAAATCTATTCTTGAGAGGGTCTCTAAATTCAGGTGGGACATACTCAAGGTCATATTTTGGCACTTCTGGACTTGTTCTTTCTTCAGCTTCAACTTGAACTTGCATAAGAGCAATGATGGTCTGCTTCAGTCATCTCCTGGCCTTGTTCTGTTGATATTGAGTTTTCCATTGTCTCTTTCCGCAGATGTAGTTGATCTAATTCCTGTTTATTCTATCTGGTAAGGTCCACGTGTATAGCCGCCATTCCTGTTGTTGAAAAAAGGTATTTGCAATTAACAAGTCATTGGTCTTGCAAAATTCTATTATGCAACTTCTGGCGCCATTTCTATCACCAAAGCCATATTTTTCAACTACTCTTTCTTCATCTTTGCTTCCAACTTTTGCATTCCAATTTCTGGTAATTATTAATGCATCTTGATTGCATGTTTCATCAAATTCAAACTGCTGAAGTTGGTAAAAGTCTTCATTTCTTCATCTTTGGCCTTTGTGGTTGGTGCCTAAATTTGAGTAATAGTTGTATTAACTAGTCTTCCTTGTAGGCATATGGACATTATCCTATTACTGACAGCGTTGTACTTCAGGGCAGATCTTGAAATGTTCTTTTTGATAGTGAATGCAATGCCATTCCTCTTCAATTTGTCATTCTCGGCATAGTAGACCATATGATTGTCAGATTCAAAATAGCCAATACCCACCCATTTCAGCTCACTAATGCCTAGGATATTGATATTTATGCATTCCATTTCATTTTTGATGATTTCCAATTTTCCTAGATTCATACTTCATACATTCCTGTTATTAATGGATATTTGCAGTTGTTTCTTCTCATTTTGAGTCATGCCACGTTAGCAGATGAAGGTCCCAAAAGCTTGGCTCCATCCACACACATCGTTAAAGTTGACTCTACTTTGAGGAGGCAGTTCTTCCCCAGTCATATTTTGAATGCCTCCCAACCTCAGGTTCTCATCTTCCTGCACTGTATGAGACAATGTTCTGCTGGTATTCTTAAGGTTTCATTGGCTACTTTTTTCAGAAGTAGACTGCCTGGTCCTTCTTAGTCTGTTTTAGTCTGGAAGCTCAGCTGAAACCTGTCACCATGGATAACTGCTGGTATTTAAAATACCGGTGGCAAAAGTTTCAGTATCACAGAAAGCCACCACAGTGCAACCAAATTAACCAACACATGAAGATACTCAGTTGGTGACCCTTTTATGTCCAACCATCCATAGCCAGGCACTGGTTGCTGTAACTGGTCCCTACCACCTCCATCTAAGGGATAGACTGTATGTCAAAGCTAGGTGTTAGAACAAGAGGAAAAGCCAGAGCAGGGAGTGAGCACCCTTGATGAGATGACAAGATTCCCCTCCCCTTGTGATATCAGCATCTTTTTCCATTTTTCTAGGGTGGTGAAACCCACACTGGGAGGTCCATCCAAGGCTCCTGCCAAGAACTGGGCAGAAATTTTCCTCCAACTTCCATCATTCTACCCTTCCTCGCACGTCCTCACTTTCGCTTAGACTCTAAGGACTTTGGAGGGTGGTATTCTTAGTGGCATAATGGCCAAGAACATTGTCTTTGGAACCAGATACAATTTAGGTTCAAATCTTGAACCTACCTCTTAGTAGTTATGTAATCTTGAGCCCGTCATGTAGACCCATATATCCTACAACCTTCTTGATATCTTCATTTCTGTGCTTCAGGTATCCAAAACTGAGTTCATGATCTACATTCACATCTTCTTCTCCCAAGAGGTAAAGTGCTATTTTCATCACATCATATTTAGATTACCTACTATAACCGCGATTTAGAACTGTTGATGTGGACTTTGATCACCTGAATGTGGCAGTGTTTATCAGGTTTTTCCATTGTAAAGTCACACCCCTCCCCCCATTTTGTACTCTTTGGAAGGGCAAGCACAGTCCACACTTAAGGCATGGGGATTTATGGTTCTCCTTTAGGGTGGAGTATCTACATAAATGATTCTAGATATTTGGATGAGATATTTGTCTCTTTTCACAAATTTATCAATTTATTCAATCACTTACATCAGTATGAACTCATGAATATTTATTACGTATTTGGGATGTAATTCAATAGTACTGTATTTATTTTGTTACTCAAATTATTCCAGTTTTAGTGATTGGGAACTCTTTATTTGGTTGTTGTGTCAATGTGGGGTTTTTTTTTTTGTTATTGTTATGTTGTTGTTTGAGCACTTCCTTACTTTCTGAAGAATGTTGAATTTTTGATGGAATTTTTTTAAACTTAAAGTAGAGAGAACAATCTTTAAAGAAAGAGCTTTAGAAGTTAAGAACCAGGTGATTGAATTGAAAATAATTTTATTTTGATATCCAACATCTAATATCAACCAATTTCTTGCACAAAATTTCATTTATTTATTTATTAAACAAAATATTGAAGAGCTTTTTATACGACAGTCACTATTTTGCCACTGAGGATACCTTCCCTGTAAGAATTTACATCCTGTTTGAGGAAGACAGACAACAAACAATTAAATACAGGAAGTTCTTCCTTGACATGGTGCTGATATGCATGAAGTTTGAAGAGAAGAGTTTAGTTAAATAATACCAGTCTCCCAACAACATGGTTTCAATTCACTACATGATGAGTTCAATGTAATTGCATAAAGTATAAACTTCACTGCTGGCTCTTCAGTTCACAAATCACTACACAAATAACAAATGCTCATCGTGGTCAGTGAACATTCAGGTCACTTCTTTTAAAGTCTGTTGGTGAAGGATTTGTGAATCTTACCCATTTTATGCTCAGGCAGCAAAGCATGGAGTTCTGTTGCCTCCTCTGATGGTTACGGTTCTGGGTCAACTTGGCTGGGCCATGATTCCCGATGGTTTGTTAGTTATGATTAGGTTGGCAGCTATGTAGTGATGTAATCACCTCTGTAACAAGATCTGATATAATGTAGTCACCTAAATTTTAGATTATGATGTACTAAATAAATATTCTTTTTACTATTTTTTTCATTTCTCTATATCTGGTTTAGGTAGGCATATCTGATGGAGCAAGTGGTTTGTGATTGTCTGCTAACCTAAAGGTTGGCTGCTTAAACACACCCAGTGACTCTGTGGAAGAAAGGCCCAGAGAGCTGCTTCTATAAAGATTACAGCCAAGTTTTATGAAGCAGCTCTACTGTGTAACACATGGGGTTTCCATAAATCAGAATCGACTTGATACCAATGGGTTTTATTTTGCTTTTTTAGGCATTTATAGCTGACAGTAAGAATGTTTTTAATGTTTTGACAAAAAAAATTGAAAGCTCATTAAGCAAGCACTATTTTCCCAGTGACTATAAACATCAGTTTCCATAGTCTCAATTTGCATGCTCATTTTTATGATCCCACAGCTACCATGCAAAGTGAAGACTGCTCATATTTAGTATGTCAGAGGGTAAGAGTACTATGACAAAAAAATTAACCAGGTTAAGAGGAATTGAAATTCCGGGTGAGGGGGGGTATTGATATTTTACATAGAGTGGTTTACAGAAAAAAAACAAAAAACAAACCCAGTGCCGTTGAGTCGATTCTGACTCTTAGCGACTCATAGGACATAGCGATTCTGACTTATAGCGACCCTATAGGACAGAGTAGAACTGCACCATAGAGTTTCAAAGGAGCACCTGGTGGATTTGAACTGCCAACCTCTTGGTTAGCAGCCGTGGCCCTCCCCCGCTCCCCGAAGCCTGAGCTTCTCCCACAACTTACAGTCAGGCCCTCTGCTTCCTGTAGACATAGATGGCAGAGACACAAACCACCAGCAGGGCCTTGAAGCCTATAACCACTATGCCAGCAGGGTTTCCAGGGTTTATATAAGGTACCTTTAATAAGGTGACATTTAAGCAGAGACTTAGAAAAGGGAGGGAGTGACCCAGGTAGATATGTCTGAGAAGAAACAGGGGAATGATATAACCTGACTCGTGTTTCAAGGAATCATTGTGGTTTCCTGAAGCAGTAAAACTGAAATAGAGAAGCCAGTTAGGGGTAGCATGATCCAAGAAGAGATGATGGTGGCGGGGGTGAGGGAGTAGTGATGGAGGTGAGGTATACAGAGGATGGATATAACTCAGGGGTGTGCTGGACTGGGCTTGTACTGGCTCATGAAAGCTGATTGCTAAATTTTCGGGAATTTTTCAATCTGGTTGCTAAACTGTTAGTGGCTTGAAATTGGCCTTGGTGGGAATATTTACACCACAGAAATTGGAAAACGCCACAAATTAGGCTTTTTTTCTTTTCCTTTTGGAGAGCCAATTGTTAACCGTTTGTAAGTCTATCTCTGGATACAAGCAGTTTGAAGGCCGAATAAAGTATGGGTATAAAAACTTTTGGAACACTCATAACATGTGCACCTTGGGCAACAGGGTAGGGGAGGGTACAGGATGATATAAGAACTAGTACTCCCGTCACAGAGAGGGGAGGGGAGATTTCTTTTGGGTTTGAGGAGTAGGACACTTGGGCAAAGAGGGAGAAGAGAATAATTTTTCTTTTTTAAACAGGATTAGGGATCTATTTATGTTCAGAAGGCAAGGCTGGGAAGTCAAGGGTGGGCAGAAATCCAGAAGCTGAGAAGAATTCTTGAGAGCAGACTTCAGTATGTGGTTTATGGCCTCATCGCACAGCAGCAAATGACACATAACTTGATATGTTTAGGAAACTTGACTTTTTCTCATATTCTAGGGAACCGGAGTGAGTCAGTCCTCAGAACCAGTTCCTAAGACCTGTCATTGGGGCACCAAGGACTGTAGGAAGGAACAGCAGGAGAGTATGGGCAGGCAGGTGTCCAGAGCTCAGAGGCACATGGAACAGAGTCTGTGGAAGCTTCCGTGTAGCACCTTGTCTCAGGCTGGGCAGTCTGCGGAGCAAGTAGCTGTGGGGACACAGTTGTACTTTTAATTATCTGCTCATTATTGAGACATGTTTCCTGAGTGCCTACTGTGTCCCGGAGGCTGCTCTCCTCCTGGGATGATAGTTGTGTTGTGAGGGAATAGGAAGCTCCCAGGATAGTTTCCAGCCATCTTCATCTTTCTCCCTGAGTCCTCACTCCCATCCCCAGTCCTGTCCACTCAGCCATGTGGTATATCAGTTGGACCCCTCATAGCAGGTGATCTAGAGGTTCTCAACATTACTCTAAAATGTGGATTTCTTTTGCCAGCATGGAGCCCCAGTATTCAAGTAACCTGGAGATGGTCTCCAAGGGAACCACTCGCTCAGTTGCCCCTCACTCAGCACCCCTTGCCATTTCATTCATGGAACCTCTAGGACCCTGAGGATACCCTTTGAAAACGCTTGGCCTAACCCACCTCCTGCAGGTCTCCACATGCTTCCTGGCAGCTGAGAACTTCTTAGAGAGTTCCAGGAGACTCCTGAGGGGAGTAGAGAGGGTTTCACTTCTCTTAACTCCAGGTGGAGCCTAACACTGTTACAACTGGGACCTTCTGGGCTGGTCCTCCTTGCAGACCTTGCCCTTCTGGGGACAGACATTGGCCTGTGCCGCCCCCCCCCCCCCCCCGAAGCCTGAGCTTCTCCCACAACTTACAGTCAGGCCCTCTGCTTCCTGTAGACATAGATGGCGGAGACACAAACCACCAGCAGGGCCTTGAAGCCTAGAAGGAGACCTCCAAGGAGGAGGAATGGAGTCAACAGCACTGGGACTAGAAGTTAACAGGCAGGAGAAGCCATTAGAGGAGGTACACAAGAGTCCAATCCCAGGGCTCCCACTTACTCTCTCTGAGGCTCCCTATGCCCACTGATGCTCTGAAGCCTTTGAACTTGCGTCCTGTCTGTCCTCATTCTCACTTATCTTCTCAGCAGCCAGGATAGTCCTCCTTGAGGGAATAGGTGGGGAGAATGTGTACTCAGTGGCATACAAGTGTAACCCTTCACCTACTTTCTTGATCCTCACAACGCTGTGGGGGCAGTATTACCCCTAGTCTGGTGAGGAAACTAAGGCTTAGAGAGTTTAGAGAGGGTCACGAGATGAATGGGATTCAATCTAGGGCAGTCCATACTGTGGTCTGGAGATCCTGTTTTTGGAGCCAAGACAAATCCACCATCTCAGGGTCATGGGAATTATGTCAACATTGTAGGCAAGGGAGTGAGGACAGGTTTCCTTCAGAGAGAGTTTCAAGGCTTTGCACCAAGGAGCGGAGGGGCTCTCAGGGCAGCCTGACCTAATGAAACCTGCTGCCTGGAATCACCCTGGTAAGTCAAACAATGGGACTTTCATGCCTGGGAGGGGCCTCACATATGATCTAGTCCACCTGCCCCCAGGGCAGATACCACTTCAACTCTGTTGGACACAGAAAGATGGATATGGGAAAGCATGCCTTTGCTTTCTTTGTGTTTTTATGAGAAGCAGTTTTTGTTTTTAATATTAAATGAATAGAAATATTAAAATATTTTTCTGAATAAATAAGATAGTGGTGGTACCTCCTTAAGAAAGGAGTGGGGACACCTCCCTATTTGTTACTGCTCGGGTGTTGGAGGCCACAATCCTCAGCTGAGTCACTCTCTGGAACTTTATCTCAACTGAGGACAGCTACATTGCCTAAGGTCACGTCTCCTTCTAGGGGGCAACTGAATCCAATGACTGGCTGAACTGTGGTGTATTCCCTCAATTCGAAACGACTCTAAAAGTCCATCCTAGCTCTACAGCCCTCTGTTGGAGTGAATGAGTCTTTTGTTGTTCACCTGCAATTGTGCTTCAGTTATATACTTCAATATTTTTCACCCCCAGTTCTGCTTCCTATACCCCTTCGTGTATATTGATCTTGATGGCACTCCCCAGTGAGCTTCCTGCATTCTTACACTCATTTTGGAGTCTGTTTCCCAGAGAAACTGACCTATTGGAATTGGGCTGAAAGTGATCTGGAAAGCAGATTCTGAAATGCAAATCTGAAACTGGATCACTCATGTTGTGGATAAATTTTGTCCCTCTCAAAATATATGGTGAATTCCTAACTCCCAGTACTTGTGAATGTGATCTCATTTAGAAAAAGTCTTTCTGGATGTAATCAAGTTAATATTAGGTCCTACTGGTTTTGGGTGGGTCCTAAATCCAATGACTGGTATCCTTATAAGAGATGGTTTCAGAGATACAGACACACAGAAGGGAATCTTGTTCTAAGTGGCACAGATTTGCTGTATTGGCTGGATTCAAGGATTCAGATTTACTCTGATTAGCTTAGGACAATCACCTGGTCTAATGGCAAGACACCTTCAGCAACATCCCGTATTACTCCCTGAGTGCTAGTTTCCCATCTGTAGAACTCCAGACCAACCGGGTGGTGGCTGAAGCAAGAAAGGAGACCACAGGTAAACTGAAATATGCATTTTTCTCAGTCCTAATAAGTTCCTTTAGCTTTTCTCCTAGTGTACATGATAAGCTTTCTGTTTTAATTACCCCCCGTTTTTTTGTTTTTTTGCCTTCATTATACAAATAATTTTAATTGGATATAGAATTCAACATTTATAGTTTTTTTTCCTCCTTTAGCAATTTTATGCTCTTTTTTATTGTCTTCCCATTGACCCCATTGCTGTCGAGTCGATTCCAACTCATAGTGACCCTACAGGACAGAGTAGAACTGCCCCATAGGGTTAACAAAGGAGCACCTGGTGGATTTGAACTGCTGACCTTTCGGTTAGCAGCCATCGCTCTTAACCACTATACCACCAGGGCTTCCATTGTCTTATGCCCTCTTTTTTCCAATGGGAAGTCATGTGTTATTTCTATTGTTTTCTTCTATGTCATTTCTTTGTGTATCTGTGTGGCTGCTTAAAGATATTCTCTTAATCTCTCATTTTCAAGAGTTTATGACATACATAAGTTGTGCTGGAGTTCAATGAGCTTCTTGCATTTATAGATCAATTTCATTTGCAAAATTTGTGGAATTTTAGCCATTTCTTCAAATAGCTTTTATACCTCAACTTGTCTCTCCTCCTTCCCACAAGCACCTATATTCTTGCTTTTAATCTTTTTCCTCTCTGCTTTTCAGATCAGGTAATTTCTATTAATCTATTTTAGTACCAGTTGCTGTCGAGACATTCTGACTCACAGTGATCATATCTGTGTCATAATAGAACTGTGCTCCATAGAGTTTTCAGTTGCTGGTTTTTCAGAAGTAGATAGCCAGACCTTTCTTCTGAAGTACCTCTGGGTGGACTCACCTCCAACCTTTCAGTTAGCAGCTGCACATATTAACTGTTTGCACCATCTGGGGAGTACATTACCCCTAGTAATTCTTCCATCATTTCCAATCTGCTCTTAAGGACAGCCAATAAATTTTTTATTTCATATATCCTTCGATTCGATGGCACTGGGATCTGGGACGTTATTTTATGATTTCCTTTTGGTCTTTTTAAAGTAATTTTTATTTATTTGATGACATTACCTACCTGTTAATTCACTTAAAAATATTTTAAATTAGTTATCGATCATAGATTTAATAGCTGAATCAAAATCCTTGTCTGCTGATACATACATTTGGATCATCTCAGGTTAATTTCCACTGATTGCTTTTTATGTTGAGAATTGCTTACATTTTCCCTTTCATCATATGCATAAATTTGGATTGTATCCTGGACTTTGTAAATGAGATATTGTAGAGACCTTGAGTTATACTGCTATGAAGAGATTTGATTTTTTTGAGACAGTTAGTTTTGGCTAAATAGTTTTTTAGATAGTTCATTTGGCTGAATTAATACACAGAATTGGGGCTGCTCTTCTCTGATTTCTCCTTTCTGGAATTCCCCTGTCCTCCAGGGGCCGTGGTCACCAAAATGCTATCCTCTAACTCTTCACTCCACAAGACTGCAAGCTTCTATCCACGTTACAGTTGACTGGTGGACATTGATTTGGGCTGATGCTTAGCAAAAAGCTGTACCAACGGGAAACACAGTCGCTACTGCTCCTTTCATTCAAAGTTGATTCCTCTGCAGTTCCTGCCTGCTTGTTTTCACCCTCCAAAGTCTTCAGAAAGTTGTTCCAGTACTCGCACTTGCTATCTTCAGAAAATTGGCCCAATGAGCTATTCCACCTTTTCTTAAAGTCTTACTTTTTATGTATTAAGACTTTAATCTAGTCTCCTGGAGAACATTGCCCCAACTCTGCAAGGTATTGCCACCTAGCAGGCACTGTAATTGTGTCTTTAGAAGGTCATTTCATCATTCTATAAAGCCAGCTGCTTCAGCATGATGGTGAACATAATAAGATCAGTGAATTACATGAGCATGGGCCCATTGTTGCACTTCATTTACTGTGAAGTGAGTCCCTTCATCCGAGGCAATGGTGTGTGGGATACCATGACAACGGGTGAGGAATTCTATAAGTCCATGAATGGTAGTTTTGGCAGAAGCATAGTGTGCAGGAAAGGCAAATCCATATTCAGATTGAGTGTCTATTTCAGTAAGAACAAAACTCTGCCTTTTCCATGATGGAAGCAGTCCAATGCAATCAGCTGGCCACCAGGTTGCTAGCTGATCACCTTGAGGAATAGTGCCATGTCGAGATTGGCAGATTGGATACTGAGCAATGGCTGTAGCCAAGTCAGCCTTGGTGAGTAGAAGTCCATGTGGCTGAAGCCATGCATTATCTCCATCCCCGACACCATGGCCACTTACCTTTTGAGCACATTCGGGCAATGACAGAAGTGGTTAGGGAAAGAGAATGACTGGTTTCCACCAAACTTGTCTTGCTCAGTACTTGAATGTTAAAATCCTCCTCTGCCAAGGTCTCTCTTTGGTGAGCATTCACATGAGATCTAAGTATCTTCACTCCTTTGACCAATTCAGAGAGGCCTATCCACATACCTCTTCCCCATACCTCCTCATCACCAATTTTCCAATCATGTTCCTTCCCAGTCCCTGGCCATCTAGCCAAACCATTGGCCACAGCCCATGACTCAGTATAGAATTGCACATCCGGCCATTTCTCCTTCCAAGCAAAGTGAACAACCCGGTGTACTGCTCATAGTTCTGCCCATTGGGAGGATTTCCCTTCATCACTATCCTTCAGGGAGTCCCAGAAAGGGGCTACAGTGCTGAGGCTGTCCAATTTCAAGTGGTGCTGGCATGTCACATAGAACCATCTGTAACCAAGGCACAAGTTTTCTCTTCCTCAGGCAGCTGATCATAAGGAACTCCCCATTAGGCCATAGGTGCAGACTGGGAGAGGGAAGTTAATGTGTCAGGGGTGGAGACCATGAGCATTTGGGCCACTTCCTCATGTAATTTACTTGTGCCTTCAGGTCCTGCTCAAGCCCAATCTCGTATAAACCACTTCCATTTAATGATGGAGTGCTGCTGTGCATGTCTGACTTTATGACTCTGTGGGTCAAACAACACCCAGTTCATGATGGGTAGCTCAGGCCACATAGTGACTTATTGGCCCGTGGTAACCATGCAGTCTCTACTAAGGCCAAGTAACAAGACAAAAGCTGTTTCTTGAAAGGAGAGTAGTTATCTGCTGAGGATAGCAGAGCTTTGCTCCAAAATCCTAAGGGTCTGTGCTGTGATTCACCAACAGGGGCCTGCCGAAGACTCCAAATAGCACCTCTATCTGTCACCGACACTTCAAGAATCATTGAATCAGCCAGATCACAAGGGCCAAGTGGCACAGCAGCTTGCATGGCAGTTTGAACCTATTGCAGAGCCTTCTCTTGTTCTGGGCTCCACTCAAAACTAGCAGCTCTTTGAGTCGCTTGACAAATAGGCCAGAGTAGTATATCCAAATGAGGGATATGTTACTTCCAAAACTCAAAGAGGCCCATCAAGTGTCGTCCCTCCTGTTTAGTTGTAGGATAGGCAAGATGAAACAACTTATCCTTCATTTTAGAAGGAATATCTTGACATGCCTCACACCACTGGACCTCTAGAAATTTCACTGATGTGGAAGGGACTTGAATTTTTGTCAGGTTAACTTCCCACCCTTTAGCACACTAATGTCTTGCCAATAAGTCTAGACTCATTGATGCTTCTTTCTTACTGGGTCCAATCTGCCTAATGTCATCAATGTAAGGGACCAGTGTGATGTCTGCCGGAAGGGAAAGTCAATCAAGTTCCCTGCAGACTAAATTATGACATACGGTTGGCAAGTTGATATACTTTAAGGTAAGACAATGAAGGTGTATTGCCAGCTAAAGGCAAACTGTTTCTGGTGATCTTTCAAAACCAGAATCAAGAAAAAGGCATTATCCAGATCAATAGCTGTACACCAGGTACCAGAAAGTATATTAATTTGCTCAAGCAGTGAAACCAAATCTGTAACAGCAGCTGCAATTGGAGTCACCACCTAGTTAAGTTGTTGATAATCCACTGTCATTCTCCAAAATTCATCTGTTTTTTGCACAGGCCAAATAGACAAGATGAATGGGGATACTGTAGGAATCTCCACCCTTGAATCCTTCAAGTCCTTAACGGTGGCAGTAACCTCTGTAGTCCTTCCAAGAATGCAGTATTGCTTTTGGTCTACTACTTCCCTGAGTAGGGGGCAGTTCTAACAGTTTCCAAGTGGCCTTTCCTTCCATAATAATCCTTATTCCACATGTCAGGGATTCAGTGAGGGTGGGAATTCTGGCATTTGTTGAGTATATCTATTCCAGTTATACATTCTGGAACTGGAGAAATGACTATAGGATGGATTTGGTGACCCACTGGGCCCACAGTGAGACACACCTGAGCTAACTCTCCATAAATAACCTGACCTCCATACACTGCCCCCCAGTCTGACTGCGGGGCCACAGTGACATTTTGGGTATCCCAGAATTAGTGCCAGTTCATATCCAGTGTTCAAAAATCCCTGAAAATTCTGATTATTTCCTTTTCCTCAATGAACTGTCACTCTCATAAAAGGCTGTAGATCCCTTTGGGGAAGGCTGGGAGAAAGAGCAACAGTATACATTTTTGGCAGTGTAATGGGGTCCTTCCTCAAGGAGACCCAGCCTCCACTTCATTCAAGGTGTTCTGGGTCTGCAAACTGGCTGAAGTCTGGGAACTGGTTGAGAGACAGTGACTCTAGTCTGGTGACTCAACTTAGGCTGCCATTTGCTTGACCTAAAATTCTTCTGCTTGTACATGTCCAGTAAATATTTAGTAGATTTCCCATCTCTTGCACTCTTAGGGATACAATGACTAAGTAGCCAATGGCATAAGTTCATATGAGTCAGCCTATTCTGATTACTGCTTTGAGCCTACTGTCCATTATGGTAACTACACCCACCTTTTCTTTGTTGATTAAGTGCCTCCACTGGGCCTCTACAACCATGGGGTCCAATCAGCCCCATTGTAGTTGTTGTTGTTATTAGATGCCATTGAGTTGGTTCTGACTCATAGCGACCCTATGTGAAACAGAATAAAGCACTACCCAGTCCTGCACCATCCTCACAATCGTTGTTATTCTTGAGCCCATTGTTGTGGCCACTGTGTCAATCCATCTCATTGAGGGTCTTCCTCTTTTTTGCTGATGCTCTACTTTAGCAAGCATGATGTCCTTCTCCAGGGACAGAGCCCTCCTGGTAACCTGTCCAAAGTACATGAGAAGAAGTCTTGCCATCCTCACATCTAAGGAGCATTCTGGCTGTACATCTTCCAAGACAGATTCGTTCATTCTTCTGGCATTCCATGGTATATTCGATATTGTTTGACAACACTGTAATTCAAAGGCATTAATTATTCTTTGGTCTCCCTTATTCATTTTAGGTAGGTGTCTTAATTAATTCAAGGAAATGGCTCGTGCAGTTGGAGGCTGAAAAATCCCAAATTCATGGGTCAGGCATCAGGCTAGAGGTTTCTCCTGACTCATGTGATTGCAGGGGCTGAGGAAGTCAACATCAGCATGTCAGACAGCAGGCTGCTGGCTCATGGGGCTGCGAGAGCTAGAGAATCCCCAAATCTGTAGGCTAGATGGCAGTCTGTTGGCTCAAGTCCCAAGAACCAAAAGTCAGATGATGACAAGACGGATGTTGGAGTCAAAGAGAGCAAGCTAGTGAGCTTTGCCAGAATGTCTGTATGTATTAGATGCAATCCACACCTCCAAGGAAACTCCTCTTACCACTGATCAGCTGATCACATCAGATCACATCATGGAGGTGATTACATTATATTACGTTATGGAAAAGCCATCAGTCCACAATGTCTGCCAAACCACTGAGAATCATAACCTAATCAAGTTGACACATAACATTAAACGTCACAGTAAGCAATCCCTCCACACTGTTATTTTTCATTCTTTTCTGGGTGCTCATGAATATATTCTTCTATTTAAATATGAACATTCCGCAGGGCACTGAAACACCACTGGGTGCAGCCATTTTGAAGAAAGGAAATACACTGATAACAGGTTGGACGGGGAGAGAAAAGGATACACTGACAGCTTCTTAGTCTTCCAAGGGATTGAATCAATAGAACCCTTTTAGGAGACAAAATGCAGTGTTGTCATTGTCTTAAATAGGCACGCCCTTTGACCAGAAATGCTTCTTTGGGAATTCATTCCACAGGAATAGTCACACATGAGAGATATATGTACAAGAACACTCTCTGCAGCATTAACTGTATAAGCTGTAAACTTCCTAAATGCAGCTCCTATCCAGTGCACTGTCTGAATGAGCCCTGAGATAGGCTTGCAAAGCTCTGAGGGAGACGAGGCAGAGGTTAGAAAAAACGACGAGGAGGGCTGTGGGCTCATATGCACCTGGGAAAGTCGCGATTGTTAGGTGAGGAAAGCAAGGTCAGGACACTTTGAACAGGTTAATCCCCCTGCTTCCTTCCCTGCCTCCTTCTCTTTGTCTTTCCTTCTTTCTTTAATACGTATTCATGTAAAAATCTCTATAAAGATACATACCAAACTCTAACAGTGGTGGGTGATCTTGGGGTGTAAAATTTCTGGGAAGAAGCTAACTTTATACATCTGATTTATATTTACAAGCATCTAGATTACTCTAGAAGGAGCTCTGATGGTGCAGTGGTTAAGCACTGAGCTGCTAACTGAAAGCTCAGAGGTTCCAACCCACCAGCTGCTCCATGGGAGAAAGGTGTAGCAATTTGCTTCTGTAAAGATTTACAGTCTTGGAAACACTGTGGAGAAGCTCTACACTTTCCTATAGGGTCCCTGTGAGTCAGAATTTACTCAATGGGTTGGGTTTTGGGTTCAATTACTCTATAACAAGCATAAATGAAAGAGCCCTGGTGGGATAAAGGTTAAGCTTTGGTTGTTAACTGAAAGGTGGGTGGTGTGACTGAGAGGTTCTGCAGGAGAAAAACCTATTGATCTTTTCTTATGAAGATTACAGCCTAGAAAACACTGTGGGGCAGTTCTACTCTGTCGCACGTGGTTGCTATGAGTCAAAATCAACTTAATGGCATCTAACAGCAACAACCATGAGTGACTATCTTAACATTAAAACAATAAAGATAAAATTAAGATACAATTTAAAGACAAGCCAGGTAGGGTGTAGTGGAGGTCTCACCAAAGGTTGATTCTGTGCTCTGGTCCTTCTGGGGGGCAGTGAACTTCAGAGTCTGGTTTTTTGTGACTGCTGGCTGCCCGTCATGCACCACCTGGCAGGTGAGCACCACATCCTCCCTGTGGGCAGATGAGTTCACCAGGATCCAGCTGTTCAGGTTATAGGTCCCATCCTTGTCCTCGGTGGGGATCGAGGATGAATCTGTCCGGAACACATTTCCGTTCTCCAACCAGGTCAGCTTTAGGGCCTTGGGGTAGAACTTCTTCACCTGGCAGGTGACATTCACCTGGTTCCTTCGAATGGGGAGTTGGGTAACCTCCAAGGTGGGCGGAACTGAAACAGCACAGAGCAGAAGCTCTGACTTGTGGAACAGACAGATCACAGTGGGGGCGTCTCAATAATGGTTAGCTCCCACAATCATGGCAAGGGAATCACTGAATAAAATGCAAGACATGCAGGAGGTACCCAAGCAATATACAACCTCTTTGCATAATGAATGAAATCACTAGGTACAGTGCCTGGCACACAGTAGGCGCTCAAGGACTGATAGCTCCTATTAGGATAATAATGAGTGAAATCAGCCAGCACAATGCCTTGCATGCAGTCAGAATGTAATAACTGTACCAAAATAAATAAAATCACCAAGCACATAGGTGCTTACTATGTAGTTGGTGCTTAGTAATTGCCACTGCTGTTGGTAAAATAAATGGAACTAACACTGTGCTTGGCACATGGAAGGTGTTCAGCTGGAAGCTGTCATGAAAATAGTAGGTGAAAATGTTGAGGAGTGTGACTGAACATTGTAGGTTTATGGTAATTGAGAAGGACTATTAGGAATTGGATTCCAGGAAGTTCAAGCCCTGGAGCAAACCTGGGGGAGCAGACTGGGCTCTGGGTGAGGGTCTGGGCTGGATGTGAGTGGCATCTACCTTGAATGATGTTAGATAAGTTGGCTGTCCCACGAAGAGAGCCCTGCAAGGTACTGTGGGCCACCTCACAGATGACCTGACTGTGGACGTCCTCTCTGGTCAGCATCACCTGGGTCTTGCTGGAGATGTTGTAGGAGACACTGCTGCCCGGAGGCACCACCTTGGTCTGGAAGGCTGGAAGCTCATCCCCGTTTTTGAACCACTTCAGAGTGACATCTCTGGGAAAGAAGCCATGGGACTCGCAGGTGAATCTCACTGTCTGCCCAGGTGTGATCCTCACCAAGGGGCCAGATACCACAAGAGGAGAGGGCTTGGCTACAAGAAGGAGCATTTGTAAACAATAAGCATCATTTCATCATCATCATGAATGATAAGTATGTGATACTGTCTAGACTCTTCGTGCTTATTATTTTTTAATCCTGCTAATAATGCTGGGAGGCAGGGGTCACTGTCCTCCTCTCATAGAGCCGGAAACAAAGGTTCAGAGAGGTGAAGGGACCTGACCGAGGACAGACATTGAGTGGCGGGGCCAACATGGGATTCTAGGCCTGAGTCCAAAGTCCACTTTCTTTTCCCTGCACCAGGTGCTTTTCCCACCAATCTTGGCACTCGAGCAAATTTACTCGCAAGTGTCATTCTTTGTATTAACTCTTCCTAGCTGGCCTCATCCAGAAACCTTCCCATGTCAGAGAAAGCATTTATAGAAGTAAATGAAGGGGAAGAAGTGGCAGAGTGGGACTGGCATGAAAGCAGCATCCAAGCCGACCAGACCACTGGTGGTGTGACTGCCACAAGTCCTAGCTTCCCCATCTGTAAAATGGGACCATAAGCATTCTCCCAGGGCTGATGAAGATCAAATGAGGCAATGCCAGCATTTCTGCTCTGGACAAAACTCAGAAGATGCTTAACAGGAATAAACAAAGGCATACCTATCTTTAACCCAGACATTATTTACATCCAGAGATCCTTCTCCTTCAGGTATTATTTCATAGTTTCCGTTCTTTCCATCAACAGTCCTGCAGCACCTAATGTGTGCCAAACCCAGAAACTGAAAGAAGGGGGCAGGAGAATGTTTCTCTGAACGTGGGGTCATCTTTTGGGTCAGTTTTGGGTGGAAAACGGAGATTTATTGAGTAAACCCACAGAGGGTAATCTGTTAAGTGATAATTACAAGAGACCCACGGGGATACTAAGCCCAGAAGCACTTCCAGTGCCGGGAAAGCCTCCAAGAATTGAAGAACCAGAATAGTCTATCCCTGTGGGCAGGTCCTAACAGAGAGTCTCTAAATTGTTAATTATTATCCAAATTTCTGTGCCAGCAAACAGAACAAACATTTGCATTTGTGAATATATGACTTGCCTTCTAACTCCCATGAAACATTTTAGGACATAGAAAGCAGGGCACCACTTGAATAAGTTAAGTCATGAGAACACCAAACCAAACAAAAACCAAACTCTTTGCTGTCAAGTCGATTCTGACTTATAGCAACCCTACAGGGCAGAGGAGAACTGCTCCATAGGGTTTCCAAGGAGCAGATGATGGATTCAAACTGCCAACCTTTTGTTTAGCAGCTGTAGCTCGTAACCACTACACCACCAGGGTTTCTATGAGAACACCAGCTGTCTGGATGTCCCTAAAAGCATGACATGGGGTGGCCAGTGACCGCTTATTGAAAGCTCCCAGGTCCTGACCCTGGGCTCATCTCTCCAGCCCCTCAGCTTTTTCACCCTCCCAGCAGCCCTGTGCACTAGGAGACAGTGACCGGCATTTATTGGATGAGGCTCAGAGAGGCATGTGCTGGCCACATAAGGGCTGACGAATGTTAGCATCTCTGTGCTTTATCTTTCCGAGCCTCGTCTGTTTCCGTAAAAAGAGGAAGAAAACGCCAACCTGGTAAGATTGGAGACGGTGTATGTATATACAGTGCTGAGCCTGGTGTGTAGTCCAATGCACCACCCAGTGGTAAAAAAAAAAAAAATAGGTGCTCAATAAATAATACCTATTAATATATTTTTTAATTTTTATTAATATAGGGTCGCTATGAGTCAGAATCAGCTCGATGGCAGTGGGTTTGGTTTTTGTTTTGGTATTAATAAGATTGTAAGATCTGTTCATTATAAGTTCTTAAACTACGTATTTACTCTTTCGGCAGTAAGAAGACAAAACAAAAGCAGAGAAAGAAGACAAAACAAAAGCACACCAAACGAGTTCCAAATCCTGCTCCCGACAGCTGTCACCAAAACAAACAACAAAAACATAAATAAAAAAGTCGGAAGAAACCACCCAATTACAATTGTTCTTTTTTTAAAAAATAATTTCCTCAAGAAGCAAGTTTGGTGGATGGGTTTTCAAAACACAAACAAGATCACAGGCCTTTTCCCCCAGATTAGCTCCTTATGGAAGCTGGAAGCATTCTGAGAAGGGGAGGGAGCAGATTTCCTCAGCGACCTTGTGGTGTGCCAGAGGAGGGAGGGTTCTGTGGCTGAACAGCGAGGATTTGTGGAAATTCCCTCACCTGTTCAGACACAGACCTATTTAAAGATGGGAAGGGTCCCCAACAACGAGCTGGATCTGAACTCGGCTTTGTCTGGTTTTCCCCTCCTGGTGGACAGAGAGGGTGGGAGCCCCTTCTCAGCCCCAGAGGCGTGTCCGTGGGTAGGGTGTTCGCACCACATGCCTGGGCCATATTTTCTTGGGCCCCTAAAGAGTTGTCACTGACATGTGCTAACATACTGCACCAACACCCTGAAAGCTGTTCTGAAGCCCCAGATCCATGAGGAAATTCCCTTGTGAGGAAAAAAATACAATCTTTCTTCTTTGAGCCAAGAGTACAAGTAGCTCAGGGGCTTCTAGCCCTGGCTGTGTATTAGAATCTTCTGAATTCTGGTACCCAGGCCCATGCCAGACCAATTAAATCAGAATTTCTAGAGAGGGGCCTGGGTCTTGGGATTTTTTCAAAGCTCCCTGGGTGAATTTAATGAGCAGCCAAGATTGAAACCACTAAGCTAGTGAACACTCATCCCCAAGCCCCATTTATCCTTGAGCCCTAGAAAGGAAATGTGACCTGTCCAGGGGCATAGGCTTTGGCATAACATTTATAGCTGGCATTTATTGAAGGTTTAGTACATGCCGGGCCCTATTCTAAGCACTTTAACACCTGTATTAACTCCTCTCATCCTTGCAGCCTCTTTAGTGGGTGAAATTAGCACTGGCAGATGAGGACACCAAGGCCCAGTGTGGTAACTTGTCTGAGGTCACAGCCAGGAGCTAGCAGAGCTGGGATTTGAACCCAGGCAGTTGGGCTCCAGGCTGTGCTTCCCTAACCACTGCGCTACTTACACTCAGTAATAACCCCAATCTTTTTAGGGGTTTATACACGTCCTCTCGAATTCTCATAGAACCGCTGAGTGGTGGCCAGGATTATCCCTGTTTCACAGTTGGGAAACTGAGGATTCCAGGGAAAACAAGGCTTGCTCAAGAACACAAGCTTTAAGATATCACAAACCATCATTTTATTGAGGGTCTTTCATGGTGCAGGAATTAAGTGGTTGGCTGCTAATGGAAAGGTCCGTGGTTCAAACCCACCACCCACTCAGGAAGAATGATGTGACAGTCCACTTCTGTAAAGATTATTGTTGTTATGTGCCGACGAGTCTATTCCAACTCATAGCGACTGTATGTACAACAGGAAGAAACACTGCCCAGTCCTGTGCCATCCTCACAATCCTTGTTATGCTTGAGCCCATTGTTGCAGCCACTGTGTCAATCTATCTTGCTGAGTGTCTTCCTTTTATCACTGACCCTCTACTTTACCAAGCATGAAGTTCTTCTCCAGGGACTGGTCCTTCCTGATAACATGTCCAAAGTTATATAGGACGAAGTCTCGCCATCCTTGGTTCTAATGAGCATTCTGGCTGTACTTCTTCCAAGGCAGATTTGTTCATTCTTATGGCAGTTCCTTCATGTATTCAATATTCTTGGACAACACCATAATTCAAAGGCATCAGTTCTTCTTCAGTCTTCCTTATTAATTGTCCAGCTTTCACATGCATGTGAGGCGATTGAGAACACTATGGCTTGAGTCAGGAGCACCTTAGACCAGATTTGTCCAATGCAATAACTCGTTTGATTCTTTTTTTGTTTTGTCTTGTTTTAGGTTGTGTCTTAAGTCAATCTCTCTCTTTTTTTTATTATACTTTAGGTGAAAGTTTACAGCTCAAATTAATCTCTCAGACAAAATTTATACACATATTATCATGTGACACTAGTTGCAATTCCTACAATGAGACAGCACACTCCCCCTTTTCACCCTGGGTTTCCCGCATCCATCCAGCCAGCTCCTGCCCCTTCTTGCTTTCTTATCCTGCCTCCCTACAGGAGCTACTCATTTGGTGTCCTGTATCTGCTTGAACTAAAGAGCACACTCTTCACAAGTATTATTTTACATTTTATAGTCCAGTCTAGTCTTCGTTTGAAGAGTGGTCTTTGGGAATGGTTTTAGTCCTGGGTTAACATAGCATCTGGGGGCCATGGCTTCAGGGGTTCCTCCAGTCTCAGTCAGACCACTAAGTCTAGTTTTTTTTATGTGAGTCTGAGTTTTCTCATACTCTGTCAGGGACTCTCTGTTGGGTTCCCTGATGGGGAAGTCATTGGTGGTAGCTGGGCACCATCTAGTTCTTCCGGTCTCAGGCTAATAGAGTCTCTGGTTTATGTGACCCTATTGTCTCTTGGGCTTGTTTCTTTGGTGTTCTTCATTCTCTTTGCTCCAAGTGGGTCGGGACCAGTTGATGCATCTTAGATGGCTGCTCACAAGCTTTTAAGACCCCAGATGCCACTCACCAAAGTGGAATGCAGAACATTTTCTTAATAAACTTTGTTATGCCAATTGACCTAGATGTCCCCCAAAACCATGGTCCCCAGACCCCAGCCCCAGCTACTCTGTCCTTTGAAGTGTTTGGTTGTGTTCAGGAAACTTCTTAGCTTTTGATTTAGTCCAGTTGTGCTGACTTTCCCTGTATCATGTGCTGTCCTTCCCTTCACCCAAGGTGAGTCTTGTCTACTATCTAGTTAGTGAATTTCCCTCTCTTTTTTTTTTTCTCCCTCCCTACCCTCGTAACCATCAAAGAATGTTTTCTTCTGTGTTTAAACCTTTTCTTGAGTTCTTATAGTATTGGTGTCATACAATATTTGTCCTTTTGCAACTGACTAATTTCACTCAGCATAATGCCCTCCAGATTCATTCATGTTGTGAGATGTTTGGCGGGTTCTTCATTGTTCTTTAACATTGCGTAGTGTTCCGTTGTGTGTATTCCATTTGTCTGTTGATGGGCACCTGGCTTGTTCCCATCTTCTTGCTATTGTGAACAGTGCTGCAATGAACATGAGTGTGGATATATCTATTTGTATGACGACTGTTATTCCTCTAGGATATATCCCAGGGAGTTGGATTACTGGATCATACGGTACTTCTATTTCTAGCTTTTTAAGGAAGCATCAAATTGATTTCCCAAGTAGTTGTACCATTTTATATTCCCACCAGTGGTAAGTGTCCTGTCTCTCCACGACCTCTTCAACATTTATTATTTTGTGTTTTTTGAATTAGTGCCAGCTTTGTTGGGGTGAGATGGTATCTCACTGTAATTTTGATTTGCATTTTATTTTTTTTAATGGCTAATGTAGTGGTTAAGTGCTATGGCTGCTAACCAAGAGGTCAGGAGTTAAAATCCGCCAGGCGCTCCTTGGAAACTCTATGGGGCAGTTCTACTCTGTCCTATAGGGTCGCTATGAGTTGGAATCGACTCGACAGCAGTGTTTTTTTCTTTTTTTTTAATGGCTAATGATCATGAGCATTTCCTCATGTATCTGTTAGCTGCCCCAATGCCTTCTTTGGTGAATTGTCTGTTCATATCTTTGCCCATTTTTTAACTGGGTTGTCTTTTTGTTGTTGAAGTGTTAAATTATCTTGTAGATTATAGAGATTTGATCCTTTTCAGATATGTCATAGCCAAATTTTTTTTCCTAGCCCATAGATAGTCTTTTCAGTCTTTTGATGAAGTCTTTTGGTGAAGTCTTTTGATGAGCATAAGTGTTTGATTTTTAGGAGCTCCCAGTTATCTAGTTTTTCGTCTGGTGTTTGTGCATTGTTAGTTATGGTTTGTATTCTGCTTATGCCATGTATTAGGGCTCCTAGCATTGTCCCTATTTTTTTTCCATGATCTTTATCGTTTTAGATTTTATATTTAGGTCTTTGATCCATTTTGAGCTAGTTTTTGTACACGGTGAGAGGGGTCTTGCTTCATTTTTTTACAGACGGATATCCAGTTATGCCAACACCATGTGTTAAAGAGACCTTTTCCCATTTAATGGACTTTGGACCTTTGTCAATATCAGCTGCTCATAGGTGGATGAATTTATGCCTGGATTCTCAATTCTGTTCCATTGGTCTACATATCTCTTGTTGTACACATGCTAGGCTGTTTTGACTACCATGGCAGTATAATCGTTTCTAAAATCAGGTAGTCTGAGGCCTTCCACTTTGTTCTTCTTCAGTGGTAATGCCTTACTTATGCACGTCCTCTTACCTCTCCGTATGAAGTTGATGACTTGTTTCTCCATCTGGTTAAAAATTGTCATTGGAATTTGGATCATGATTGCATTGTATCTATAAATCGCTTTGGGTAGAACTGACATTTTCAGAATGGTGAGTCTTCCTGTACATAAGCAAGGTATGTTTTTCCACTTATGTAAGTCTCTTTTGCTTTCTTGCAGTAGTGTCTTGTAGTTTTCTTTGTATAGGTCTTTTACGTCTCTGGTTAGATTTATTCCTAAGTATTTTATCTTCTTAGGAGCTATTATAAATGGCATTGATTTGGTAATTTCCTCTTGGAAGTCTTCTTTGTTGGTGTAGAGGAATCCATCCTGATACTTTGCTGAACTCTTCTGTTAGGATTGTTAGTTTCCTTTGTGATTACCTTAATATTTACCCCTATTTTTCTAAGTTTAAACCAATCTTTTATTTCATTATATTGCTTTGATTTCCTCTGCCTGTGAAAGATTTATGACTAGATATTTTAGTCCCTCTTTTTTGATTTAGTGTTGTCATCTTTTACATAATGATGTCTCTGTTTTCCTATTTTCAGTTTTTAACTTTGATTTATTTTTGTGACTTTCCTATATGGGTTGATATCTGGTTGCTCTGTCCTGTGTTCTAGTCTTGGGTTGTTATCTGATGTTACTGATTTTCTAACTGGAAGACTCTTTTAGTATTTCTTATAATTTTGGTTTGGCTTTTACAAATTCCCTTAATTCTGTTTATCTGGAAATGCCCTAGTTTCCCTTTCATATCTGAGAGACAGTTTTGCTGAATATATAATTCTTGGCTGGCAATTCTTTTCCTTCAAAACTTTATATATGTCATCCCATTGCCTTCTTGCCTGCGTGGTTTCTGCTGAGTAGTCAAAATTTAGTCTTATTGGCTCCTCTTTGTAAGTGACTTTTCCTTTATCCCTAGCCACTCTTAAAATTCTCTCTTTATCTTTGGTTTTGGCAAGTTTGATTATAATATGTCTTGGTGACTTGCTTTTGGGATCTACCCTGTGTGGTGTTCAAGGAGCTTCTTGGATAGATATCTTCTCATCTTTTGTGATATCAGGCAAGTTTTCTGCCAGCAAATCTTCAACAATTCTCTCTGTCTTTTCTGTTATTCCCCCGCCCCCCATTCTGGTACTTCAGTCGCTCATAGATTATTTCTCTTGATAAAGTCCCACGTAAATCTTAGGGTTTCTTCATTTTTAAAAATACTTTTGATTTTTCCTCAAATAAGTTGGTGTCAAGTGCTTTATCTTCAATCTCACTAATTCTGACTTCCATCGTCTCAATTCTGCTTCTATGACTTTCTATTGAGTTGTCTAATTCAATTCTGAAATTTCATTTGATTTCTTGGCTGCTGCTTCCATGGGCATTGATTGTGGATCCAAGTAAAATGAAATCTTTGACAACTTCAAAATTTTCTCCATTTACCATGATATTGCTTATTGGTCCAGTTGTGAGGATTTTTGTTTTCTTTACACTGAAGTGCAATCTATACTGAAGGCTGTGGTCTTTGATCTTCATCAGCAAGTGCTTCAGGTCTGTAAATATTACAGCTTTGGAAACCCTATGGGAGCAGTTCTATTCTGTCTTATAGGGTCACCATGAGTTGGAATTGAAACAACAGTAAAGACTGTTTTTTGTTGTTGTTGTTTAATTTTTGTGTTCTGCTTATTATATTCCACATAACATCCAGAAAGATGGGTGTGATTATCCACAGCCTACAGGTAAGGTAAGTGAGGCTCAGTGAAGGAAGCCAGGGTGCTAAGGTCTCACAACCTTGAAATAACACTAGGATTTTCTGAGTGCTTACTCTGTGCTAGGTGCTTTACACAAAGGACCTCAAATCTTTTCAACTCTCCTAAATAGAGCCCATGATTATCACCATTTTATAGATGAGAAAACTGAGGCTTCAAGGGATAAACTGACTGTGCCTAAGTGGGAATTTCCTGTGGCTCCCCCAAGCTTTCATATGCCCTCAGCAGAGCAAATGCCCCCTTCAGGAGCCCTGACACTGACCACCGTCATCCTTTTTCCCTCTGCGACCCTTGGCGTCTGCAATTACTACAAGTTCCCTCATCAGTCAGTGCCTGGGCCAGTTACTCTGCAGCAATAAACAGAAGATGCTGGGCTCCTGACAACCTGCATATGGAATATAAACATTTGCTCACCTGTGATTCCAAGCACCCTCCAGGGACTTCTTTCCTCTCAGTATGCTAGGTCTTCAGAGCTGTGCAGTGGGTGCTAGTTCTCTGTGGGGTTGCCCTGGGCTCCTCTTTGTTCCAACAGCACTGCCTTTTACAGAGCTGGATCCTAGGCTGTGCAGGGAAGGGGCAACATCACAGCAATTTGGAAAAAGATGCCTCAATACTTCTAAGGATGCTGGTTCAACATATCCAGAGCTGTTTGCTGTATCTGTATCATCTGGGTTGCAAAGCGAATTCCTCCTCCCTCTGCTGGACTTTTTTTTTTTTTTTTAAATGCTTACCCTCTTATCTATTGCCATTGAATTGATTTCAAATCATAGCAACCCTATAGGACAGACTAGAACTTCCTCATAGGGTTTCCAAGGAGCAGCTGGTAGATTTGAACTGCAGACCTTTTGGTTAGCACCTGAGCTCTTAACCACTGCACCACCAGGGCTCCTTTTTATACTTATTGCATCGAAACAGAATAATACAAGATTTTAAAAGTAGAGGGCTGGAGCATTCTCCATACTTTGACAAGTACAGTAGGATGTTGCAAAGAGCAGGGGCTGTGGAGTCAGGCTGCTTGGGGTTCAAATTTCAGCTCCCCTACTGCCCCCAGACAGTTCCCCTCTCTGAGCCTCATGTCCTCGCCTGTAAAAGGGCAGTGAAGGGCCCTTCCCTCACAGCTCTGGTTATAAGAGTAAATGCCATTATGGGGACATGATCGAGCCCCCTGGCCTACTCCACCCTTTCTCATCCTGACCATCGCTTGAGAAGACAGCATGGCAGAGAGGGATGGGCACTCACTAGGAGTTAGCAGTTCTGAGTCAGGGTTGAGCCACTTGCTATTGTGACTGCTTCCACGACAGAAAGGAACACACCATCTGGGAACCTCAGTGTCTCCACCTGTGATGTCTGTAAATCATGATAAAGCCACCTTCCCTGCTTGAGAAAACTCAGTTGCTGTATCTGGGAAGGAATCTGGCCCTATCCATGTAAACTAAACTACCCACTATCCCCGTAAACTAAGCTAACCCTATTCTCTGGACCAGCAACACCACCCCCAGGGGTTGCCTTCACTTGAATAGGACAATGTAGGTGCAGATCATCCCTGGCAGCACTGTGTCAACAGCTCGAGACTGTGAACAGCCTAAGTACCCATCAACCAAACCAAAAACCAAACACGTTCCTATCAAGTCGATTCTTACTCATAGAGACCTATAGGACAGAGTAGAACTGCCCCATAGGGCTTCCAAGGAGCAGCTGGTGGGTTAGAACTGTTGACTTTTTGGTTAGCAGCTGAGCTCTTGACCACTGCACCACCAGGGTTCCTTTCCATCAACAGGAGACTGTAAAATAAATGATGACATTTCCATTTGATGGAGTATTCTGCAGTCATTAAAAATGACAGAGGAGCTCTATATATACTAATATGGCTTAAGTTAGAGGTTTTGCAATCATCTATGGGCCTCGCGGTCTGAGTGCAAGAGGCATTCTCAGCCCTTGGAAAACTGATAAAAAGGAGCAATGCTGGCTTCAGCTCATTGGTTTGGTTCAATGAGCTTTTATTCAGTGCCTACTGTGTGCCAGCCTCTTCCATGGAGCACTGAGGAGCCTGGCCAGGAACCAGATCTGGGTTCTGGTCCAGATTCCACCACTAACTAGCCCTGTGACCATGGTCAGGGGCCTGTCATCTCCTGGCCTCAGGTGCCCCATCTGTGAGTGGGGGCTCGGCTGGACAGAGTCTAAAGGTCCTTCTGGGCTGACATTCCAGGATCCAGGAGTTGGGAAGAGGATCCTGGGCCTCTGGCAGAAAACCCGAAAGGAACATGTATTTTGCTGCCTCAACTGGGTAACTCCTAAATCACCCACCTGGGGAGTCTCATCTCCGAGGAGAGGGACATTCTGCAATGACCAGGCCTGGCTTGAGTCTTCCGTGCTCAGTGGAGGTGTCAGTCCTGAATCGCATGTGGTTCTCCTAACAGAGCCTAGGGCCAAGCCAGCCCCCGTGGCATCTCTCCCATCCCAGGATCTCACATCAAAAAGTGAGTCTTTGCCTCTTATGACTTTCTCCTCAGTGTGGTGTTTCGTGTAAAAAATTCATATCCCCTCCCTGCCCTGGACCAACCCTCTCCTCATTAGAGGGGAAGAGAATGGAAGTTTCATAGAAGAGCTTTTGCCCTCTTTCTTCATTTGCTGTTTCCAAACACTGAGACCAAAACCTGGCACACAGTAGGTCCTTAACAAATATTTGTTGAATACGAGAAGACATGACCATGATGCAGAGGAAAAATCTAGGGGCAAGAGACAATGTTTGGCTTGTGACTGGGTATCATGGATTGAATTATGTCTCCCCAAAATATGCGTCCATTTAGCGAGGCCATGATTCCCAGTATTGTGTCATTGTCCTCCATTTTGTGATCTAATGTAATTATCCTTCATTTTGTTATATGTATTGTAAATCGTAACCTGTATATGTTAATGAAGCAGGATTAGGACAGGTTGTGTCTTGAGGCATAGCCTTACAAGAAGGCGTAACTCAAAGTCACCACCCTTGCTTAAGTCAAACCCTTGCTTGAGTCATACCTTTTATCTTACAAGAGATAAAAGGAGAGAGAAGCAAGCAGAGAAGAGGAACCTTACTACGACAACACAAGAAGAGCCAAGAGGGGGGTGCATTCTTTAGATCTTGGGTCCCTGTGCTCAGAACCTCCTAGATCCAGGGAAGACTGATGCCAAGACACATGGAGGTCTTCAAGGATCACCAACCCCACAGATGTTGAAAGGAGACAAGTATCTACCCTTAGAGCCAGCACCCTGAATTCAGACTTCTAGTCTCCTAAACAGTGAGAAAATAAATTTCTGTTTGTTAAAGCCACCCATTTGTGGCATTTCTGTTATAACAGCACCAGATAACTAAGGGGGCCCTGGTGGCACGGTTATTAAGAGCTCGGTTGCTAACCAAATGGTCAGCAGTTGGAATCCACCAGCCACTCCTTGCAAGCCCTATGGAGCAGTTCTACTCTGTCATATAGGGTTGCTGTGAGTGGGAAACGACTTGATGGCAATGGGTTAACAGAGTTTTAGATAACTAAGGCACTGGGAAAATTGCTCAAACTTTCAGCTCCTTCCCCTAAGGGGATCAGATTGGAAAAAGCAAGGGTTTGGAGCCAGGCCAACTAGGTTTCCAGACTTTTCTCCACCTTTTATCAGCTGTGGGCCCTTGAGCAAATAGTATACCCTCTAGGCCTCAGCTCCCTGATCTATAAAAGGGGCTGAGAGGTGACCATGAATATAAAATAAACACCCACCACCACACCTGATACTTGGCTGTTACTTAAAGAACAGAGGGCATTATTACTGACTTGTCACACACCAGGGGGGTGGAGGCCCACACTACTCACCACTCACAGTTACTCGCGTCCCAGGACCAGACTTAAACTCCACATCATCAGGGTTCCCTTTCCTGAACTTCACACAGAAGTAGGTGCCGGCGTCTGCTGGGGTGATGTCACTCATGCGGATGGAAAAGTTCTTGTTGTTGCTTTTTGTGTGGTCTGTAAGATTTCTTACTCGGGGGAAGAGACGTACACAGGCTAGGCCTACTTGGAAACAGTAGGCTAACTTCCGATCTGGCCCAGTCCCCTTGAACCACTTAATAGGCCCCATGGGTTGCACAGAGGAGACAAAGCAGGGCAGAGTGATTGCCTCTCCAGCTGCAACCAACACCGACTTCTTAGGTTGAGTCACCTGCAGGTTCTCCTCACCTGTCACTCCTGCAGGAAACACAGGGCTGTTATTCACCCTATGGGATCCTATCTGTTGTCACAGGTGTTTATCAGCACCAACTTCCGCTGACTGAGTGCAAACCATGAGCTGGGCTTGTGCTCGGTACATCGCGTGTACCATCCCATGTAATCCTCATCACAAGCCTACCTGGTGAGACTGCATGACAAATGGGGAAACTGAGACACACAGTAGTTAAAGACTTGGCAGATGCAGGTGTTGACCTGCCTGAGAGGAGCCATGAACTCTTTCTGGAAAAGCCCTGTTAGAGCTGGACTCTCAGGTTCAAATCTGGATTTACCAGGAAAAAGGGGGTACAGTTAAAGAATAACTGCCAGCCTGACTCAGTCCCCCTGAACCTGCAATGGGCCCCAAGGGCTGCTGAAAGGACACGATGGAGCACAGAGTGACCTATGTCTGGATGTGACTGATAAGGATTTCTCAGGTTGGGTCACCTGCAGCTCCCCATCCCCTACCACTCCTAGAGGGAAACACAAAGCTAGTCTCATGTTCCTCTCTGTCCAGGCAAGGCTGAAGAGTATGGATGCCCTACCCAGCTGGGGGCTTACTCATTTATTCAGTCGTCTAACCACAGGTAGTATCACCTGCTGTATGCAAATCACAATGCTGTGTTCTCTGGAGAGAGGGAAGAGAGCAGAGGGTAGTACAGAGATGATAAAGACCCAGTCCTGAAAAAGATGTTGTAATTGCTGTTGTTAGTTGCTTTCAAGCTGATTCCGACTCATGGAGACCCCATGTGTACAGAGTAGAACTGCTCCAGAGGGTTTTCAAGGCTATAACCATTTGGAAGCAAATCACCAAGCCTATCTTCCTAGGTGGCTTTGGGTGGGTTTGAACTCCCAATATTTGGGCTAGTAAGTGAGCAATTAACTGTTTGTGCTACCCAGGGACTCCTTGTTGAAAAGCTAAAGAGAGACAAATGAGAGAAAAATAAACAGGATAAAACTTTTTTCATCATTTCTAGTAAATATGACCACCATGTGTATGTCAGTTTGTTGTACTGTGGAGGCTTGCTTTGCCACTGGTATTTCAAATACCAGCAGGGTCACCCTTGGTGGATAGGTTTCAACAGAGCTTCCAGACTAAGACAAAGAAGAAGGACCTGGTAGTCTACTTCTGAAAAACACTAGCCAGCATAAACCCAATGAATAGGAGCTGAATGTTATCTGATATACTGTCAGAAGATGAGCCCCTCAGATTAGAAGGCACTCAAAATACAACTGGGGGAATGCTGCCTCAAAAAAGTAAAGTCAACCTTAATGACTTGGATGGAGGCAAGCTTTTGAGAGCTTCATTTGTGGATGTGACACAACTCAAAATAAGAAGAAACAGTTGCAAATATCCATTAATAATCAGAATGTGGAATATAGGAACTATGAATCTAGGAAAATTGGAAGTCATCAAAAATTAAATGGAATGCACAAACATGGATATCTGAGGCACTAGTGAGCAGAAATGGACTGCTATTGGCCACTTTGAATCAGACAATCATATGGTCAGCTATGTCTGCAGTGACAAATTGAAGAGGAATAGCATCACTTTAACTGTCAAAAAGAACATTTCAAGATCCATCCTGAAGTACAACGCTGTCAGTGATAGGATAATATCCATATCCCTCCAAAGACCAGTTAATATGAGTATTATTCAAATTTACGTGCCAACCACTAAGGCCAAAGATGAAAAATTTGAAGGTTTTTACAAATTTCTACAGTCTAAAATTGAGCTAACATGCAATCAAGATGCATTGATAATTACTGGTGCCTGGAATGCAAAAGTTGGAAACAAAGAAGAAAGATTAGTGGTCGAAAGTATGGACATGGTGATAGAAACAATGCCTGAGATCACATGCTAGAATTTTGCAAGACCAACAACTTGTTCATTGCAAATACCTTTTTTCAAGAACATAAATGGTGACTATACATTTTTTTTTTTTTATACATGTGGACTTTGCCAGATGGAATACACAGGAATCAAATCAGCTACATCTGTGGAAGGAGATAATGGAAAAGCTCTATAGCATCAGTCAGGACAAGGTCAGGGGCCAATTGCAGAACAGATCATCAGTTGCTCATATGCAAGTTCAAGTTGAAGCTGAGGAAAATTAGAAGAAGTCCAAGAGAGCCAAAGTACAACCTTGAGTATATCCCATCTGAATTTAGAGACCATCTCAAGAATAGATTTGACACATGGAACACTAATGATGGAAGATCAGATGAGTTGTCAAATGACATCAAGGACATGATACACGAAGAAAGCAAGAGGTCATTAAAAAGACAGGAAAGAAAGAAAAGACCAAAATGGATGTCAGATGAGACTCTGAAAGTTGCTCTTGAATGTAAAGTAGCTAAAGCAAAAGGAAGAAATGATGAAATAAAACAGCTGAACTGAAGATTTCAAAGGGTGACTTGAGAAGATAAAGTAAAGTATATGAAATGTGCAAAGACCTGGAGATAGAAAACCTAAAGAGAAGAATACTCTCGGCATTTCTCAAGCTGAAAGCACTGAAGAAAAAATTCAAGCCGCCAGTTACTATATTGAAGGATTCTATGTGTAAAATATTAAATGACAAAGGAAGCATCAAAAGAAGATGGAAGAGAGAGGTGGGGCCAAGATGGCGGAATAGTCAGATGTTTCCAGTGGTCCCTCTTACAACAAAGACCAAAAAAAAAAAAAAAAAAAGTGAATCAATTATATATATGACGAGCTAGGAACCCTGAGTATCAACGGCAAAGTTAAGAAATCGGACTGAATGCAGGGGAAGGGAGAGACGAAGCATAAGCAGCAAGGAGCTGCTGAGCTGGCAGCAGTGCCTCAGCCCCGAATCCCTGATGTGACTGTGGCAGGCCTGGCAGTAGCATTCATGGATGCAGCTTCTTCAGCGAAAGAAGGCAAGCGAAGTGGTACAGCCCTGACCCACTGGTACGAACATAGTGGGCACTGAGCCAGGGCATAAGATCTGCACATGTCTCCGGAATCTGACATAAAACAGTGCTCTCAGCACAAGATAAGTGATTTTGTATTATTTACTGCACAAATCTAAAAAAAAAAAACCAGTGCCATAGAGTCGACTCCAACCCATAGCGACCCTATAGGACAGATTAGAACTGCCCCATAGAGTTTCCAAGGAGCCCCTGGCAGATTCAGCTCCTCCTTTTGAAAGGACTCCCTCCTATCTATCTGATCCCTCCTCCCTCTGCCCTAGCCAGCTTCATTAACAGGTGATTTCCCTGGGCCTGAGATAGGTCCTGCTGCACTCCCTGAGCCATTCTCCTGGCCTTGGAGATGGAACAAATTAACAATCAGTGGAAAAATTCTCTGCCGACTCCACTAATCTGGAAACTCAGAGCAGAAGCGGCTCCAGTCCAGGCACAAGCAGTCCACAGACTTTGTCTTTCACCCCTGCATGGGTCCAGGTGGCCCCATTACAGCAGCGAGGATTTAGCTGTTATATTGCAAGGGTGAATCTGTTTAAGGTGGGACTGGAACGATTTCAGCTGTGAGGCCTAGAGGCAGATGTTTGATGTTTGATACCGCTCTGACTATTAAACAGGACCCTCACCTACCCACTGCAGGGCCTGAGGACTAGAGGCTCCACCCATACCACCTAGCCACCTGCAAAAGGTCTCCAAGGATAAGTGGTGCCTACCAGTCCTTACAGTTAAAAGCACTTGGTGCCTATGGTACGGCTGCAGAGCCCACCCACCAGAGTGCTTTAGGGAACAGAGATGTGCCTTCCTCACAGACATTCAGGGGAAGGTTTTCAGCCCCCTGCCTTCTGCAGAGTGTGACCCCCTGCTGCAACCAGAAACCTGTGCATACACCAATCACCAGTGCTCCTCTAAGATTGTAGGTGAGAGCCTGCACTGCACACTGGGTGACAAGCTACCAGGACACCTGAGCTGAATCTATACAAGAATAGTGAATGGACTCCTAGGTTCATATACCTAGAAATAGCTCTAGTCATCTGGAGGTAACAGGCCATTAGTGCTTCAAAGGCTTTAACAGGCTACTCTAGTAGCCTATTTGGGTATATCAAAACAAAACAAAGCAAGAACCTAGGACACAGTGAGCAAACATAAAATAAATTAGTACAATAACTTATAGATGACTCAGAGAAAACAGCTGATATCAAATCACATATAGAAGGAGACCACGATTGCTTCGACAAACTCCCAAAACAAATAATCAAGGACTCTTCCAGATGAAGATGCCTTCCTGAAATTACCAGATGGAGAATATAGAATATTAATATACAGAACTCTCCAAGACATCAGGAAAGAGATCAGGCAAAATGCAGAATGAGCCAAGGGGTACACAGATAAAGGAGTTGAGGAAATTAAGAAGATTATTCAGGAACATAATGACAAATTTAAAAGGCTGCAAGAATCCATACAGAGGCAGCAATCAGAAATTCAGAAGATTAACAATAAAATTTCAGAATTAGACAACTCAGTAGAAAGTCAGCAGAGCAGAATTGAGGAAAAGGAAGTCAGAATTAGCAAGATGGAAGATAAAACACTTGGCAACAACATATTCCAAGAAAAAAAAGAAAATAGAAATTAAAAAAGTGAAGAAACCCTAAAAATCATGTTGGACTTCATCAAGAAAAATAACTGATGAGTGATTGGAGTACCAGAACAGGGAGAAAGAACACAAAATACAGAGAGAATTGTTGAAGATTTGCTGGCAGAAAACTTCCCTGACATCGTGAAAGATGAAAGAATATCTATCCAAGATGCTCATCAAACCCTATACAAGGTAGATTCCAAAAGAAAGTCACAAAGACATATTATAATCGAACTTGTCAAAACGAAAGATAAAGAGAAAATTTTAAGAGTGGCAAGGGATAAATGAAAAGTCACCTACAAAGGAGAGTCAGTAAGAACAAACTTGGACTACTTGGCAGAAATCATGCAGGCAAGAGGGCAATGGGATGATGTATATAAACCATTGAAGGAGAAAAATTGCCAGCCAAGAATCATATATCCAGCGAACTGTCTCTCAAATATGGAGGTGAAATTAGGACATTTCCAGATAAACAGAAGTTTAGGGAATTTGTAAAAACAAACCAAAACTACAAGAAATACCAAAGGAAGTTCTCTGGTTAGAAAATCAATAATATCAGCTATTAACCCAAGACTAGAACACAGGACAGAGCAACCAAATGTAAACACAGATAGGGAAATCACAAAAATAAACCATGATAAAAAAAAAAAACACTCAAAACAGGGAATCAGCGATGTCATTATGTAAAAGATGACAACATAAAATCAATAAAGAGGGACTAAATAAAGTAGTCATAGATCTTTCATATGGAGAAGAAATCAAGGTGATACAAGGAGATACAGGTTAGGTTTAAAATTAGAAAAATAGGGGTAAATATTAAGGTAACCACAAAGGAGACTAACAATCCTACATATCAAAATAAAATACAGTAAAAACATAAACACTGAGTAAAAACAAAATCAACAATGAAAAAGAAGAACACACAATTTACAAAGAAAAACTAATCAGCATAAAAAAATGGAAAAATGAAGCTGTCAACAACACATGAAAAAGACATCAAAAATGACAGCACTAAACTCATACCTGTCTATAATCACACTGAATGCAAATGGACTAAATGCACCAGTAAAGAGACAGTAAAAAAAAAAAATGGATAAAAAAGATGATCTGTCTATATGCTGCCTACAAGAGACACACCTTAGACTTAGAGACGAAAACAAACTAAAACTCAAAGGATAGAAAAAACTATATCAAGCAAACAACAATCAAAAAAGAGCAGGAGTGCCTATACTAATTTCTGACAAAACAGACTTCAAACTTAAATCTACCACAAAGAATAAGGAAAGACACTATATAATGATTAAAGGGACAATATACCAGGAGGATATTACCACATTAAATATTTATACCCAACAACAGTGCTTCAAGATACATAAAACAAACTCCAACAGTGTTGAAAAGTGAGATAGACAGCTCCACGATAATAGTAGGAGACTTCAACACATCGCTTTCAGCCAAGGACAGGAACATTCAGAAAGAAGTTCAATAAAGACACAGAAGATCTAAATGCCACAATCAACCAACTTCACCTCAGAGACATATACAGAACACTCCACCCAACAGCAGACAAGTATACTTTCTTTTCCAATGCACATGGAACTTTCTCTAGAATAGACCACACATTAGGTCATAAAGCAAGCCTTAACAGAATCCAAACATTGAAATATTACAAAGCATCTTCTCTGACCATAAAGCCATAAAACTAGAAGTCAATAACAGAAAAATCAGGAAAAAGAAATCAAACAAGTGGAAACTGAACACTTTGCTAAAAAATCATTGGATTACAGAAGAAAATAAGGACAGAATAAAGAAATTCATAGTAGATTGAATGAGAATGAGAATGAAAACGCTTCCTATCAGAACTTTTGGGACTCAGCTAAAGCATTGCTCAGAGGTCAATTTATATCAATAAGTGCACACATACAAAAAGAAGAAAGGGCCAAAATCAAAGTATTATCCTTACAACCTGAACAAATAAAAAGAGAGCAACAAAAGAAACCCTCAGGCACTAGAAAAAAGCAAATAATAAAAATTAGAGCAGAATTAAATGAAATAGAGAACAGAAAAAACAATTGAAAGAGGTTACAAGACCAAAAGCTGGTTCTTTGAAAGGATTAACAAAATCAATAAACCATTGGCCAGACTGACAAAGAAAAACAGGAGACGAAGGAAACAACCCGAATAAGAAACAAGGCGGGCGATATCACAATAGACCCAACTGAAATTAAAAGAATCATAACAGAATACTATGAAAAATTGTACTCTAACAAATTTGAAAACCCAGAGGAAATAGACAAATTTCTAGAAACGCACTACCTACCTAAAAACAGAGGCAGAACAACAAAAGAAACCCATAACAAAAGAAGAGATTGAAAAAGTAATTAAAAACTCTCAACAAAGAAAAGCCCTGTCCCTGAAGGCTTCACTGGAGAATTCTACCAACCTTTCACAGAAGAGTTAACACCACTACTACTAAAGGTATTTCAGAGCATAGAAAAGGATGGAATACTCCCAAACTCATTCTATGAAGCCAGCATAACCCTTATACCAAAACCAGGTAAAGATACCACAAAAAAAGAAAATTATAGACCTATATCCCTCATGAACTCAGACGTAAAAATCCTCAACAAAATTATAGCCAATAGAATTCAGTAGCATATCAAAAAAATAATTTATCATGACCAAGTGGGATTCATACCAGTTATGCAGGGATGGCTCAACATTAGAAAAACAACCAGTGTAACCCATCTCATAAATAAAACAAAAGACAAGAACCACATGATCTTAACAATTGATGCAGAAAAGGCATTTGAAAAAAGTCCAACACCCATTCATGATAAAAACTCTCAGCAAAATAGGAATAGAAGGAAAATTCCTAAATATTATAAAGAGTATTTATACAAAGCCAACAGCTAACATCATCCCAAATGGAGAGAGACTGAAAGCATTCACCTTGAGAATGGGAACCAGACAATGATGCCCTTTATCACCACTCTTATTCAACATTGTGCTGGAGGAACTAGCCAGAGGTATTAGGCTAGATATAGAAATTAAAAAAAAAAGCAAAACTACAGTACACTTCTGCAAGAAACCAAAAGAGACTTACATAAGTGGAAAAATGTACCTTGCTCCTGGATAAGAAGACCCAACATTGCAAAAAGGTCTGTTCTACCCAAATCGATCTATAGATACAATGCAATCCCGATCCAGTGACATTTTTTAATGAGATGGAGAAACAAATCACCAACTTCATATGGAAGGGAAGGGGCCCTGGATAAGTAAAGCATTATTGGAAAGTAAGAACAAAGTGGGCGGCCTCACACTACCTAATTTAGAACCTCTTATACTGCCACAGTAGTCAAAACAGCCTGGTACTGGTACAACATCAGATACATAGACCAACGGAACAGAATAGAGAATCCAGACATAAATCCATCCACATGTGAGCAGCTGATATTTGACAAAGGCCCAAAGTCAGTTATATGAGGAAAAGACAGTCTCTTTAACAAATGGTGCTGGCATAACTGGATATCCACCTGCAAAAAAAATGAAACAAGACCCATACCTCATACCATGCACAGAAATGAACTCACAATGGATTGAAGACCTAAATATAAAATGATAAAGATCATGGAAGAAAAAATAGGGACAACACTAGGAGCCCTAATACATGGCATAAACAGTACATAAAACATTACCAACAATGTACAAACACCAGAGAGAAATTAGATAACTGGGAGCTCCTAAAAGTCAAACACCTATGCTCATCCAAAGACTTCACCAAAAGAGTAAAAAGATTACCTGCAGATTGGGAAAAAGTTTTTAGCTATGACATTTCCGGTCAGTGTCTGATCTCTAAAATCAACAAGAAAAAGACAAATAACTCAATTAAAAAATGGGCAAAGTATATGAACAGACACTTTACCAAAGAATACATTCAGACTGCTAACAGATACATGAGGAAATGCTCATGATCATTAGCTATTAGAAAAATGCAACTCAAAGTACAAGGAGATTCCATCTCCCCCCAGCAAGGCTGGCATTAATCCAAAAAACACAAAATAATAAATGTTGGAGAGGTTGTGGAGAGAATGGAACACTTATACACTGCTGGTGGGAATGTAAAATGGTACAACCACCTTGGAAATCGATTTGGCGCTTCCTTAAAAAGCTAGAAATAGAACTACCATAGCAAAATCAAAAACCAAACCCACTGCCATTGAGTCGATTCCGACTCATAGCGACCCTATGACCCAATGATTCCACTCCTTGGAATATACCCTAAAGAAATAAGAGCCTTAACGTGAATAGGTATAAGCACACCCATGTTCATTGCAGCACTGTTTACAATAGCAAAGAGATGGAAACAACCAAGGTGCCCATCAACAGATGAATGGATAAATAAATTATGGTATATTCACACAATGGAATACCTAGCAATAATTAAGAACAGTGATGAATCTGTGAAACATTTCATAACATGGAGAAACCTGGAAGGCATTATGCTGAGTGAAATCAGTCAATTGCAAAAGGACAAACATTGTATGAGAGTACTATTGTAAGAAGTCTAGATAAAGTTTAAACAAAGAAGAAAATATTCTTTGATGGTTACAAGGGTGGGAAGAGTGAGAGAGGGATATTTACTAACTAGATAGTAGACAAAAAATTTTTTAGGTGAAGGAAAGGGCAACACATAACACAGGGATAGTCAGTACAACTGGACTAAGCCAAAAGCAAAGAAGAATACAACCAAACATTTTGACCGCCATTTCAAGAGGTGGCATATGATCAGGAACTGACGGTGCTGAAGGAAGAAGTCCAAGCTGCTCTGAAGGCATTAGCGAAAAACAAGGCTCCAGGAATTGATGGAATATCAACTGAGATGTTTCAACAAACAGATGCAGCATTGGAGGTGCTCACTCGTGTATGCCAAGAAATATGGAAGACAGCTTCCTGGCCAACTGACTGGAAGAGATCCATATCTATGCCTATTCCCAAGAAAGGTGATCCAACCAAATGTGGAAATTATAGAACAATATCATTAATATCACATGCAAGTACAATTTTGCTGAAGATCATTCAAAAACGGCTGCAGCAGTATATCAACAGGGAACTGCCAGAAATTCAGGCCGGTTTTAGAAGAGGACATGGACCCAGGGATATCATTGCTGATGTGAGATGGATCCTGGCTGAAAGCAGAGAATACCAGAAGGATGTTTGCCTGTGTTTTATGGACTGTGTAAAAGCATTGACTGTGTGGACCATAACAAATTATGGACAACATTGCAAGGAATGGGAATTCCAGAACACTTAATTGTGCTCATGAGGAACCTGTACTTAGACCAAGAGGCGGTGTTTTGAACAGAAGAAGGTAATACTTCATGGTTTAAAGTTAAGAAAAGTGTGTGTCAGAATTGGATCCTTTCACCATACTTATCAATCTGTATGCTGAGCAAATGACCTGAGAAACTGAACTATAGGAACAAGAATGTGGCAATAGGATTGGAAGAAGACTCATTAACAACCTACGATATGCAGGTGACACAACCTTGCCTGCTGAAAGTGAAGAGGACTTGAAGTACTTACTGATGAAGATCAAAGATCATAGTCTTCAGTATGGATTATACCTCAACATAAAACAAAAATCCTCACAAGTGGACCAATAAACAACATCATGATAAATGGAGAAAAGATTGAAGTTGTCAAGGATTTCATTTTATTTGGATCCACAATCAACAGCCATGGAAGCAGCAGTCAAGAAATCAAAGGATGCATTGCATTGGGCAAATCTGCTGCAAAAGACCTCTTTAAAGTGTTAAAAAGCAAAGATGTCACTTTAAGGACAAAGGTTTACCTGACCCAAGCCACAGTGTTTTCAATCACCTCATATGCATGGGAAAGCTGGGCAATGAATAAGGAAGATCAAAGAAGAACTGATGCCTTTGAATTATGGTGTTGGCAAAGATTATTGAATATACCGTGGACTGCCAGAAGAATGACCAAATCTGTCTTGGAAGAAGTACATTCACCTAAAGCACAGTAAAATGTTCAAAATAAACAAAACAACAACAAAAAAGAAAAAAAAAAGTACAGCCAGAATGGTCATTAGAAGCAAGGATGGTAACACTTTGTCTCACACGCTTTGGACATGTTATTAGAAGGGACCAGTCCCTGGAGAAGGACATCATACTTGGTAAAGTACACAGCAAAAAAGAGGAATACCTTCAACGAGGTAGATAGGCCCAGTGGCTGCAACAATGTGCTCGAGCATAACAGTGATTGTGAGGATGGCGCAGGACCAAGCAGTGTTTCATTTGGAACCGACTCAACAGCACCTAACAACAGAAGAGTAAAAATGAAATAGAAAGTCAAAGAAAAAAGTGGATTTTCATTTTTTTTTTAACCAAACTGGCAAAGAAGACCAAGATTGACAAGACCTGTTGTTCACAAATGAAGTATATAATTGTAATTCATTTTTTCTTCTTGCTATCTGAACTCCCTTATACAATGGAAAGATTGGAGGTCCAGTCCACACAGAGGCACCTCAGAAAAAAGTCGGACAGTCTACTTCTAAAAAATCAGCCACTGAAAACCCCATGGAGCACAATTCTACTCGGATACACAATTGGTCATTGTGATTTGGAATCAGCTCGAAGGCTACTGGAAACATCTGCAAATCTCCCTTTTCAAACACAGCAGGCCGTGGCATCTTTTTGTTTATTCACCCTCTGTATTTCACAATTGCTTTCTATTTATTCTGGTTTTGTGTTTATACTATTAATTTTTAAAACTTAATATTTGAAAATAATTTCAAACTTGCAAAGAGTTGCCAAATGAAAATAATATAAAGAACAACAGCAACAAAAACTTCTGTTTTTGGGATCCTTTTTTTTTTTTTTTTTTAATCTTAGCGTACTGACTTGGGGAAAAGGACTAGCGTGCATAACCGGAAAAGAAAATACCCAGTACTAGCTCTCCCAGCCTCTTTGGCAGCTAAGGTACAGGCCTGTGATTGGGGATCTGCCAGTGAGTGACCCCTCCTGACCCTGACTTTAGAGCCTGTGAATGAAGAAAGCAGTGGACCAGTAGCAATCTGTCCATCTCTCTCTCTTCTTTCTCTCCAGGCTCTGCCACGGCACAAGAGATATCACCTGAACGTGCTTTGGGGCTTATTCCCTATCTTTTTAGCCAGAAGCCTGGTGCTCCAGTCTCTCAATGAATCTGAGAGTTAGCTAGTCAATGTCCTGTTAACAAACTTTTTCTGCTTAGTTCAACCAAAGTCAGCTTGTATTTCCTGCAGCCCACAGCCTCTCATACTCTGCACTGGGTGATGTAAAAAGGCGCTAATTTCTGAATGAGCTTTGTGCATACCCTTGGCATCAACAACATAATTTTAGGGGTTTATGCTCAGAAAATTATGAGATGATTGTGCAAAGCCCTAAATTCAAGAGTATTCGCAACAGTGTTTGTTATGGAAGAAAAAAATATAAACAAGTATTCATTCATAGTCTTTTTTACCAAGTATTTCCAGCTCTCCAGCTTCTAGCCACATGGAGGGTTGCACTGTCTGAAACATTGCAGTAGGTGGGGCCATGTGACTACTTTAGAGCCATGAGCAGTGAGCGGAAGTGAAAGCGGTACCTTCTGGGCTATGCATTTCACTGCAGATGCAAGAAAACCTCTATGGATCAACTTCCTGCTTCCACAGAGACCCACAGGGTTCATGATAGAGTCTGCTCTATCAGCCTGGGTTCTTAAGGGACAGCGACTTAGGGAGTTTCCAACACACAATGAACATGAAGTTTGAATAAGAAATGAAACATTCTTTTGAGTCCTGAGATTTTTTTCCCCATAGCCTGAGCATGTTGTATTAGTTTCCTAACGCTGCTAAAACAAATTGTCACATGCTTAGTGGCTTAAAACAACACAGCTTTATTATTTTAGTTTTGGAGGTCAGAAGTCTAAAACGGCCGCGAAGGGCTATTATGGATTTTATATGACCCCATGAAATATGTGTTGAAACCTAATGGCTGCACCTGTAAATATGACCATATTTGGAAATAGGGGTTTTCTTTTGGTATGTTAAGGTGGTCATACCAAAATAGGGTAGGCCCTAAACCTAATCACTTCTGAGTTATAAAAGTAGGGGAATGGTCACAGAGAGACACAGAGGGGCAAGATGAAAACAGAAGACTGAGACACATGCATCTACGAGCCGAGAAATGCCTAGGATTGCTGGTCGCTACCAGAAGCTGAAATAGCCAAGGAAGGACCTCTCCCTAGAGTCATACTCTGAATTTGTATTCGCAGCCTCCTGAGCTGTGAGAAAATAAATATCTGTTCTTTAAAGTCTTCAGTTTGTGGTATTTGTGTAACAGCAGCACTAGGTAACAAAGACAAGGGCTAAATGGGTATTTCTGGGCTAAGATCAAGGTGTCCACAGAGCTGCTTTCCTATTGGAGGCCCTAAGGAGAATCCATTGTTTGCTTTCTCCAGCTTCCAGGTGATGTACACATTCACCTGCCTTGTGGCCCCTTCCTCACATCACTACAGCCTTTCTTCCATGAACACATCTTCTCCTCCTGTGACCCTCCAGCCTTCCTCTTATAAGGATTCCTGTGATTATATTGCTCCAACCAAAAGAATTCGGGATAACCTATCTTAACTTAATCACATCTGAAAAGTCCGTTTTGCCATGTAAGGTAACAAGTCCAGGGGATCAGGACGTGGATGTATTCTGGCAGGAGGGCTGTTATTCTCTGTACCACACATATTTCTCCTGACTCATACAGAAATTAGTACCTAGAAGTGTGGTGTTGCCATCACCAAACCTGAAGTATGTAGCATTGTCTTACAGGCTGAGAGGCAAAGACACTTGATGGAATCTGAAGGGAAGGCAATTCAGGTCGTGCATTGGTGAAACAGTTGGTAAAAACATCACCTTTAGTACCGTTAAGGCAGAAAATAAACCTACGCTACTTGTAACACTAGGGAAAGTTGTTGAAAAACCCAATTTTGGTAGTATGCGTTGGTTATTGTACACTGCATTTAATGAGTTAGCAGAAGAAAGACCTAGAAGCATTGCCTGGTTTGCAAGCAGGAATAAAATGGAACAGAGAGATCTGGAATTTACGGGACTTTCAATTTAGAAAGGAATCTCTCAGTGGTGCAAATGGTTCAGGTGCTCAGCAGCTAACCAAAAGGTTGGGAGTTCGCATCCACCCAAATGGGTCTCAGAAGAAAGTCCTGTCAATCTACTTCAGAAAACTCAGCCATTGAAAACCCCCTGGAGCACAGTGCTACACTGACACACATGGGGTCACCATGAGTTGGAATCAACTGACAGCAACTGGTTTTCAGGTTAGAAAGGTAACTGCTACTCATCCCCTAGCTGGTATAATACTGAAATGACCATTAGACATTGTCTTGTGGCCCCTAAAAGACCAATTAGAACTCAGTCCCGAGGCAAAGATCAAATCAATATAGGACTTTTACACCCATTGTTAGACCCTGGAGTGGATAAAATCACCATGGGCTGACCCTTCAAAATGCCTTATGACTGTTATCTCATTTGATCATTATGTCTAAGGTATATACTTCTCAGAGCAAAGACCCAGTTAAGGTTGTAGTCCCAGGAGAGCCTTTTCATTGGAAAAAATAGCTCCAGGAAAGAGATGAAATGTATGGCCCATAGATTCTCCAAACTCCCGTATGCAACTAGAATTTAACTTTTTCCTTACCACTGACTGCTTTCTAATGTACTATGTTATTTACTTATCTAATATGTGTGACATTGAGCAAGTACTTTGTCCCTTTTATTCACCAATATACCCCAAGTTCCTATAACAGTGCCTGACACACAGTATGTATCCAATACATATTAGTGTAATGTGTGAATTGCTCAATGTGACATCTCCCTGCCACCCTGAAGTTATTTTAAGAGGAAATTGTGTCAGAAACTGAGTTTCCCATCTAGATGACTAGGTGAAAAATAAAAACAAATTGCACGTATGTGGAAAGCAGGAAGCAGAAGGGCCCAAGAGAAGAAAACCACAAACTCTCTTCCCCACGCCCTCCCGCACACCAACTGGAAGAAGCTGCAGATGTCTCATGGGGTGGAATTGGGGCCACATGTATTTGAGAAGAATAATGGTTAACATTGTGAGCTCCAGAGTCAGACTGCTTGAGTTCAAAGCATAGCTCTGCATGTCACCTGCCATTGAGTGAGTCTTTCTGGTCTTCAGTTTTCTCATCTGTAAGGCAGGGATGACAAAAGTATCTGCCTTAGATACAATGATCAAATGAGATAACAGTAATAAGGCATTTCCAACAGGGTCTGGCCCATGGTGACTGCTCAAGGAATTTAAAGTTATTACTCATTAGATTTCCTGAGGCATGAAGGCCTCAATGACCTTAGACCTGGATCCGATCTGGACCTAGATTGAGATCTCGGTGTGGGTATAGGTAGTGAGAGAGGAGGAGGAAGAGGAGGGAACAGAGATGGAAATACACATAGAGATAGAGATGGAGACAGATGATACAGGCTCAAGGCTCTCTACCTTTGATCCCCTTTGTTCCTTCCCACCCCTAACCTGCTTGGAAAAGGGAACTCTAGAAATTCTACTCTGAGAAAAAGCTCAGTTTTCCAAAAGAGAAGTTTGCCTATCTTAAGAGCTGGTGGTGGTGGTGGGGGTGGTGGGGAGGGGTGGAGGTGGTGTAAGGATAAGGGTAGAGACATAGGGAGGCTGGGAGACAGGGAAAGCAAAACATCTCTTCAATGTGCACTTTGTGTAACTTAGAAATGACTGGAAGAGAACAGTAAGGAAGACCCTTTTCAAAATCCCCTGTGTGTGTACACTGACTCAGACCCACTCGTAAACACGCATACACACACACACATACCTATAAATGTATTCATAAATAAATACAAAAGTGTGGCCTAGATTATTCTGAGGAATCAATGAGATTATAATACATGTGAAAAGTTTAGTTAAGAGTTTGGCGCACAGACAAAAAAGCAACCAACGCACCATTAACAAAAGTTTGAGAGTGCTCACACCAGACTTTTAAGTCTGGCTATCTCGGGGTGGTTGGTGGGTGATGATCTTTCATCTTCTTCCCTTTCTACATCTTCTAATCTTTCTGCGATTGGCCTCCACTGTGAAGCCGAGGAGCGTAACAGCAGTGTGGAATGAACTTGGGAGAGGTCAGCCTGACTTCAGTCCTGGCTGCTCCACTGACTTAGCTAGGTACCATTGGGTGAGTTACACTCTCTGCCTCAATTTCCCCATCTGTAGACAGGCAATCACAGCAGTAGCTGTCACACAGTGATGTTGTGAGAATTAGAGGAGCTCAGACATACAAAGTGCTAAGAACCTGCCTTATGGGAAAGGCTCCGTTAGTGAACTATTAGTGTTGTACTTGGGGACAGGGTAATAATTTAAAAGTCAGACCCCTGCCCTCAATGACCTGTGAGGCTGCATGACAGCAGGGCCAGGGTGGGGAGCTGAGAGGGGTGCTGCACCCACCCCTGTGTCTATGGGTTTGGCTGGGAGAAAAATCCAAAACCAAACCCATTGCCATCGAGTTGATTCTGATTCATGGCGACCTTACAGGACAGAATAGAATTGCCCCATACGGTTTCCAAGCAGTGGCTGGTGGATTCAAACTGCCGATCTTTTGGTTAGCAGCCTGAGCTCTTAAACACTGCGCGACCAAGCAGAGAAGGGACTGTGGAACAAACACAGCCTGAGGGGGCACTGTGAGCTGGGAGGCTTCCAGGCTGCCTCCAAACCCAGCCTGTGCTGGGTAAAGCCAAGAGGACCTGGGAGGTTGTGGGGACCTATAACACAGAAAAATGTGGAGCTTCTTAAAGAGGAAGAAGATGCAGAGAAATGGGTAGCAATACCCCGAGGTCATAGGTGGAAGAGGGAGGAGCAGGGGAGAACAGAGGGCAAAGCAAGGTGCAGCTCTTGGGAGGGATGGTGGCGACCGTTTCCCAGAGGAACACTGTGTCCTTGCCCAACTCAAGCAGGCACCACTTCAGACTTCACGACCTTGGGATAGTGAACAGAGAGCAGTGGGCTTGGAGCCAGACAGCCCCAGGGCTCTCTCTGGACTTGCTCAGGGGCCTTGAGCAGGTTACTTCACCTCTTGCAACCACAAGAGTTACAAGGGTTTACATAATGATCCTTCTGAAAAAGTGTTCTGTTAAAGGAAATTTTTATTAAAATGTAAGATATTATTGTTGTTTCTTGAAGCATCATCTGATTTGAGGCCTCTGGTAGCTGGTTGCAAGTACTGGGTCCCTGATTTTATCCTCTCAAATAATGCCCAGTCCTTGACCTTCTGTGACAGCCTTGGAAGGTGTATCTGTTTACCTGGAGTCCCTAGGAGTGTGGGTGCCGGGGGGGGGGGGCAGGGAAGGTAAGGGGATAGGAAGAGGGGATTCCACCTCAAGGCAATGCTCACCTGTGAGTCCCAGCAGCAGAGTTAGCAGCAAGGAGGACAGAGACTGGTGGGGCCAAGAGGAAGGAATGGGCATCCTGGAGGCCACGGGGTCTGCTTTGTGCCAATGTCTGTGCTGGGGAGGTCTGGGCTCTGCTCTGCAGGGAGAAGAGAAGCCCTGCCTCCTGCAATCTAAGAGGAAGTGGCTTTGACCTAAGAGGAAAATGTCCATGAGGAAACACCTCTTCTACACTGCGAAATAAAAATCAGGAAGGTAAGGTTGTTTGAAGCTAAGAGTGATTCATGCTAAGTTTTCACAGAAGCTTGGACAAGTCTAGCAGAAATATTCTTTCTCCCATCCTTGAGGCCTGTGCTCTCTCTGCTTGGCCCCTGGCCCTATTCTGAGGTCTCCATTTGGAAGCCTCAGGCAAGAAGAATGTGTGGTTGTGGGCTGTGCCCCAAACTCCCAGGCCCAGGACCATAGGATGTGGCTGACTGTGATCTCATTTTGTACCATTTTCAACCAAGAACTACCCAGCTGGAGGGAGGAGGAGGGCTCTCTAGGACCTGGTCAATGTTGGAGTGGACCCAGGTCTGCCTGGTTCCTACCCTTTACTGATGTCACTGGTGCAGCTTAGTCCAAAGGTACAGTCTAACGTGGACCTCAGAAACTGCATGCCCCTGGCCGTACAGAGGTCCTTTCCTAACTCCTTTTAGGAGAGGAGGTGGGTTAAGGTCAACAGGTATCTGCTTTATGGGATGAGGTGGGGATTATGGGCTATGAAGAGGGACAGGGTTGGAATAGGAGGAGCAAATGGTGGGTAGGTTCCTGGAGGGAGGGGACAGTCACTACCCTTTGTGCTGTACCTATTTCAGGTACCATACTATGTGGATGGAACTGGAGAGAGAAGGAGGATGAATGACCAGACCAAGAGGGCACTCTAAGGAGTTGGGCAAGTCACTGGACATTCCCAGGATCAGTTTTGTCATCTTTAAGCTGTCATTTCATAAGAAGTCTTGCCTTGTAGTGTTTTAGCAGAGATTAAATGAGATCATGACTGTAGGATGCCTGAGACCCAATAAGTTATTAATGATAGTTCTGGTACCAAGTGAATTAACCAGCTGACCAGTTGTGGTCAAGCCCATTTCAACTCCTGGTGACCCCCATGTGTGTCACCATAGTAAGATAAACTGACCAACAAGTGATGGTGAGATAAGTTTACACAGCTATAAATGTTGGAACCTAAGCATAATTTTGTCTGAATTCAAATAATAACTGTAGCTGCCATTTATTGTAGATAAATATGTGAACTGCATGTATAGTTTAAGGAGTCCTGGTGGTACAGTGGTTAAAGCACTCAGCTGTTAACTGAAAGGTCAGTGGCTCAAACCCACCAGCTGAGCTTTGGTGGAAAGATGTGGCAGTGAACTTCCATAAAGATTACAGCTTTGGAAACTCCATGGGGCACTTCTATCTGACCTTTAGGGTCCCTCTGAGTTAGAACTGACTCAAGGGCCATGAATTTTATATGTATAGTTTACATATGTTAAATCTCTTAACCCTCATAAGAACTCTATGAATTAGGAATCTTCATCAGGCCCTATCTACAGACGAGCAAACTGAAGCACAGAGGTTTTGAATGGAAGAGTCTGCTCTCTATCTTTGGAGCAGCCATCATACCGTCTCCAGGTAAGGTTGTCCAAGCAAGTCTTATAATGCAAGCTCACCTCCACACAACCCAAACTGACTATCATAAACCACAGAGCCTTACTGGTGACCAAGGAAAAAATCTACATTTCAGAATTACCAGTAAGTGAGCTTATTGAACTGATCTCTGCCTTGGGCATTTTTAAGGAGACTGAGCTGGGAGATCACTATCTCCAGAGAAGCTACAGAACCTTTTAGGATGGTCACATCTAAAGGAAGCTACTGGTTAGAAATCATTCTGGTTATTCACAGAATCACAAGCTCTTAATTTGCGCAAGACCTCTATGAATATCAAGCTCCCCCTCCTCCGGATGTCTTTTGGTATCCAATCAGGAGACAGGGGTTGCCCCAGCTGCCCATGGTGAACTTACCTGAGCTTCCAATGGGTTTGTAGGTGGTGTGAGCTGCTGCAGACAGTGTGAGGCTGGCCCAGATAGGAGGCTGTGCCTCAAGCTGAACACCTGTGCCGATGTAGCCACCAACTGCATGTTTTTAGGGTGAAGATCGCATCGCTATTCTTCCTGGGTATGTATTGCTCAGTTTCCCTGAACACCTGTCAGTTATCCAGCAGGGTGAGGTGCACAGTCTGTGGATAGAATGTCTGCACATGGCAGGTAATAGCCACCAAATTTGAGGAGATTGAAGACTGGGACACTGTCACTGTAGGGGCAACTGACACAGCCCAGAGAAAGCAGACAGTTACTGTAGGAAGTTCATTATGGGATGCTGAGAGCTCCTTGAGGATGCGATCGTCCACCCAAAGCCTAGCCCAGGGCCTGTCACAGAGGAGGATTTAGGTATTGGCTAACAGTAGCATGCATGAGTAAATGCATGATTGAATTATGGTATGAATGCATGCTTGCTTGGATGGGTGGATGGATGGAAGGAAGGATGGATAGATGGTTGGGTGGACGGGTGGACAGGTGGACGGATGGACGGACAGACGGACGGACAGGTGGATGGGTGGGTGGGTGGGTAGATGAAAGCCATCTTAATTTTTTTCTTTTTTTTTCCACTTTGACAACTAAAGATGAAAAGATGAGATTTGAATTCCATTTAAGAATCTACAAACCAGCTGACTCACTCTACAACTTGATAATTCTAAGAACTGAAGGTTCATAAACTCTAAGTCTTCATGATTCCAAGATACTAAGATTTTACAAAGGAAGGAACTTGGGTTTAGAAAGGTTCAGTAACTTGTCCAAGGTCAAGTGGCAAAGCTGGGATTACTCCAGAGGCAGCATGTTTTACTGCTATGCTTTTCTGATACCCAAACTGTAAGAGGATGAGCATTTACGATTTCAGGCTTCTGAAATTATGATCTAATGACTTCTAGAGTTTTTTCAACCAGATTTTCAGCTGTGCAATAGAATGTATTCATATTGAGAAATATTGGGATAGTGTTAAATACTATAAAACGTTAAATCTTTTATGAAAATAGTACGTTGTAGTCCTAACATTAATGAGGTCATACCAGAATAGGGTAGGTCCTCAACCTAACCATTTCTGAATTATGAAAAGAGCAGAGTAGACACAGAGACACACAGGGGGAAAACAGACCCCAAGGATCACCAGCAGACACCATAAACCAGGAGAGAGGCTCACAGATGAAATCTACATGGCTGAGATCCTGGTTTGGAATTTCAGCCTCCAGAACTGTGAGAAAACAAATTTCTCTTCTTTAAAGCAAATACTTGCAATATTTGTGTTACAGCAGCACAAGTTTACTAAAATGCCAACCCACCCAGATCTATAATTTTCTCTCAGTGATGCTGTTAATGGGTTGGAGAAAAAAAGGCAAAACACCATCCCTAGAAGCTCACTACTTGTACTCAGTCTTTCCCCATCAGCACAACAGACAGGGATTCTCAGTAATCAAAGAGCAGAACCCTGAGCAGAGAGGACCCAGGATTGTGAAGGCCTGGTAACTGGGTGGTGCCCAGGGAGAGTACAACAAGATAAGATACCACCAAGCAAGGGTGATAGGGGGCAGCAAGTCCAAAAAAAGGATAGGGAAACAGATGGCCCATTGGAGCCACCAGTGAGTTCTACTGGCTATACAGTATCTAGGAGCAGCGTCAGGGACACAGCTGATAGTAACTATTTCCATGCACTGAGTGGCAGTACTTGAGGCATTGTACATGTATTATCTCATTTAATCCTCACAAAACCAAATGAGGTGAATTACAGAAAGCTGCTGGGTATTGGTTAGCCCCTGATGGAGCGGTGGTTAAGCACTCGGTTGCTAACCAAAAGTTTATTGGTAGGAACCTACCAGCCACTTTGTAGGAGAAAAATGTGGCAGTCTGCTTTTGTAAAGATTTACAGCCTTGGAAATCCTATACCTTGAAGTCCTGTGGGGCAGTTCTGCTCTGTCCTAGAGGCTCGCTATGAGTCAGAATCAACTTGGTAAATTGGGACAGTGAGGAAGTTGGTATAATTTTTTTTTCCACAGAAACTCACACTCTGATACCAACGAATCCATCATTTTAAGTCCCATGTTCTCAGCGCAATCGTTGAAAGGTTATTTTTGAAGAAATATTTGAAATCATTTAGTGTTTTAGCAAATTTCACAGGGAAACTTTTTTTTTACTGTACTTTAGATGAAGATTTACTGAACTAGTTTCTCATTAAACAGTACACATATTGTTTTATGACATTGGTTAATAACCCAACAACCTGTCACCACTCTCCCTTCTTGACCTTGGGGTCCCTATTACCAGCTTTCCTGTCCCCTCCTGCCTTCTAGTCCTTGCCCCTGGGCTGTTGTGCCCATTTGGGGTCATTTTGTTTTATGGCCTGTCCAATCTTTGGCTGAAGGGTGAACCTCAGAAGTGACTTCATTACTGAGCTGAAAGGGTGTCCAGGGGCCATACTCTCAGAGTTTCTCCAGTCTCTGTCAGGCCAGTAAGTCTGGTTTTTTTTGTGTGCGTGTGAGTTAGAATTTTGTTCTACATTTTTCTCCAGGCCTGTTTGGGACCCTCTATTGTGATCCCTGTCAGAGCAGTCAGTGGTGGTAGCCGGGCACCATGTAGTTGTTCTGGACTCAGTCTGCTGAAGGCCATGGTAGTTGTGGTCCGTTAGTCCTTTGGATTAATCTTTCCCTTGTATCTTCAGTTTTCCTCATTCTCCTTTGTTCCCAAAGCGGTTTGACCAGTGGGGTATCTTAGATGGCCACTCACAGGCTTTTAAGACCCCAGACACTACCCACCAAAGTAGAATGTAGAACATTTTTCTAATAAACGATGTTATGCCAATTGAGCTAGATGTTTCCTGAGACCATAATCCCTACAGGCCTCAGCCCAGCAATTCAGTCCCTCAGGGAGTTTGAATGTGTCTATGGCTCTTCCATGACCTTGCCTTGTACAAGCTCTGCTGGCTTCCCCAGTATTGTGTGCTGTCTCACACTTCACCAAAGTTACCACTTACCTATTGTCTATTTAGTGTTTTTCCATCCCCACTCATCCCCTCCATCATAACCATCAAAGATTGTTTCTTTTTGTGTGTAAACATTTTCATGAGTTATTACAGTAGCGGTCTCATACAATATTTGTCTTTGTGTGATTGACTTATTTCACTCATCATAATGCCCTCCAGATTCATCCATGTTATGAGATCCTTCTCAGATTCATCATTGTTCTTTATCATTGCATAGTGCTCTATTGTGTGCACTTACCATAGTTTGTTTATCCATTCACCTGTTGATGGGCATCTAGGTTGTTTCCATTTTTTTGCTATTGCAAACAGTGCTACAGTGAACATGGGTGTCCCTATGTCTATTTGTGTGAGGACTCTTATTTCTCTAGGATATATTCCTAAGAGTGGGATTGCTGGATCATATGGCATTTCTATTTCTAGCTTTCTTTTTTTTAAGGAAGCACCATACCATTTTCCAAAATCGTTGTACAATTTTGCATTCCCACCAGCAGTGCATAAGAATTCTGATCTCCATGCAGCTTCTCCAACATTTGTTATTTCCTGTTTTTTTGATTCGTGCCAGTAATGCCTGGGTGAGATGGTATCTCACTGTGGTTTAGTTTTTCGTTTCTCTAATGGCTAGTGATTTCATTTCCTCATGTGTCTGTTGGCCACTTGAATGTCTTCTTTGGTGAAGTGTCTGTTCATTTTCTTTGCCCATTTTTTAACTGGATTATTTGTCTTTTTGTTGTAGAGGTGTTGGGTTTTCCTCACAGGAACCTCTTTTAATCAAAGCATTCTCTTTTCAAGTGCCTACAGTATCATTATCATCGTAGATTTTGTTCTTCCGTTTTTTTTTTAGTCTGCTCAAAGATTTCGCCTGAGATCCCAGCACTTCCCCAACACTATTTGCATCAACTTTTTGAAGCCCTACAACTTTTGCAAGATTTGTGATTTCACTTTACATCAGGTTTGGATTCTATTTCATGGTATCGTCTGGTGTTTACCACACTTCAATCAAGTGAGCCCCATGTCCTACAGCAGAGATTTCTGCGTCCCCACCACCTCCCCAGGCCAGCGATCTCGGGCCGCTGTGCTGGGCCATGCTGTATACACAGAGGCTCACCTTAAGCCCCTGCAATATCTCCCATCTTCTTCTCCATCTGAGGATTTCTCCAAAACCATGACCTGCCACCCCGCCCATGCAGACACAATCCCTATACCTGTGGTTATAATCCCGTTTGGGAATGCATTTTCTCTGTTATGCTAATAAGGCAGTGTTAATGTGGGATGTGTCTTAAGCCAATCACTTTTCGAGATATAAAAACAGCAGATTGGGCACAGAGGGAGCAGAGCAGAGATGGGGGGGACGAGGGCAGGAGGGGATTAGAGACAGAAGCCAAGCCACATGAAGATAGCTGAGGAAGTAGAAAAGAGACAAGGGCCTTTCTCCAGAGCCAACAGAGGGAGAGAGCCTTCCCCTAGAGCCAGCACCCTGAATTCTGACTTACAGGCTCTTAACTATGAGAAAATAAATTTGTTTGTTAAAGCCATCCACTTGTGGCCTTTCTGTTATAGCGGCACTAGGAAACTAAGACAGTGACAGAAGGCAGTTGAGGAGGCCGCAAGAACCTGTTCTCTTACCACCAAGCTCTGGTGCCTTCTGTGTGGTGCTTTCCTCTGAGCAGACGCTAATGGTACTCTCATCCCACCATGCACATTATCAAACACTTCCAGGTATGTGTGCTCATTTTCATCAGCGTCCCAACTGTGGGGTTGGTGTTATTGTCCCCACTCTCCAGAAGAGCAGAGGCTCAGAAAGGTTTAATGACTTGTTTAATGTCACACAGCCTGTCAGTGAAAGGAGGGATTTTAAGCAGGTTTGTCTGACTTTGGGTCCGAGACTCTTCCCTTAATGCCACAGGCTCCATCACTCAAAGGATTTCTCTCTCTCTCACTCTCTCTCTCTGACTTTCACACCCTCACAGCCTCTCTGACCCAGACCTGTTAGTTACCCAGACCAGAGCTAACATCAGAGAAGCTGGGTGGTAAGTAGGGCTCATCTTTCACCCCGGTCTTACCCCCCACCAAGCCCCTCACCTTAGTGTCACCTTTTCTACCTCCTGACCCCCAAGCTCTCATCATCTGTCTTTCCCCAAAAGATCCTCACTGAGAAGATGCAAACACCCTGGCATATGGGGAAATGGCACTGTGCCAGCCCCTGAGCCTCAGTAACACAAAGTGGCTGGGCACGATAATTGCTGAGGGCTTCCCTGCTTGCTCTGAGGGTCTCTGTGGGCAGGACTTACCTACAAAAACCAGGAGTAGTGTGGTCAGGTTGGCCCCCTGAGCCCACCCAGTTATGGCAGGCATGACAGGAGGCTCACGGTGTCACCAGCTCCTGGATGAGGCTCTGCTGAGCATGAATTCCGGCCTGGCTTACTGACAGCATGGGGTGGGCCTTCCCTATTGCAGCTGCCCACCTACCCCAGGCCTGGGGCAGAGATTTGAGCCACAATGAGAGAAGTGAGCATTGTAGCCATGGCCTCCTTCCAATGCCCAAACCTTCAGGCTTGAGGTCTCCCTGGACCCCACACAGGGACCCTGGAAGGAACATGTTTGCTGCACTTCTGTACTGTCAATCCGGATACCCCATGAGCCAGAGTCCAAAGGGGCTGGGCTCTGCCTCTACTTTGCGCCATGGAGCTTGCCTCAGGTGCTGTGAACCTCCGGGTCCCCTCTCCTGGGGCCTCCTCCACACTGAGCAGATGTCACTAGGAGCATGCTCTGTCCCAGGCCCAGGAATGGCTTCCAGGAATACAGAAATGGGTATGGAGGGTTGGTGAAGTGATGAGCCTGGACATATATGACTAAAAGCTGAGAAAACAGCGCAGACTCAGGAACTCAACCCCCACACTATAGGTAAGTAGGCTCCCACAGTGTCGGACCTGGCTTTTCCAGTTTCCCCAGAGATTGTCCACTGGAATCTGAGTTGGGGGAAAGTCAATTTTAAACAGAACTTCATTTCCCCTGACTTCCCTGTTAAAACAGCCTCTCCCTTTGGCCACTCCCCTCCACTTGCTCTACCTACTTAGCTTCCTAATGCTTAGCCCTGACACGCGTACTTATTGTTTCTATCTTTTCCCCCATGAAAAACAATTTGCCATGAGGGCCGTTGCCTTTTGTTCAGTGCTCTAACCAGCACCCAGAATAGTACTGGACACACAGTAGGTCTTCGATAATAATGAATGAAATTTTGGGGCCGGATACGTTCTTAGGACTGAGCAAGAACTAACTAAACCCGACCTACAATCAGGAGCCCTGGGTCATGAAAACAGTTAATGTGATCAGCAGCTAACAGAAAGGCTGGAAGTTTGAGCCCAGCCAGAGGCATCTTGGAAGAAAGGCCTGATGATGTACTTCTAAAAAATTAGCTGTTGAAAACCTTATGGAGCATAGTTGCACTCTGATACACATGGGGTCTGCATGAGTGAAAGTTGACTTGACAAGTAATTTTTCAACCCATCCAGCTCCCTAGCCATCCTGCCTTCCCCTTGATCGATGTTCTTAGCTATCTGTGGAGGAAGAGGATTGAAAAATGTGGTTGGTGTAGGGAGTTGTCAGCCATACAATAGAAATATAGTGTTATAAGTAGTTTTAAGTACTTTGGACGTGTTATCAGGAGGGACCAATCCCTGGAGAAGGACATCATGATAGGTAAAGTAGAGGCTGAGCAAAAAAAAAAAAAAAAGGAAGACCCTCAACGAGATGGAATGACACGCTGGCTTCAACAATGGGCTCAAATATAGGAAGGATTGTGAGGATGATGCAGGATCAGGCAGTGTTTCGTTCTGTTGTACTTAGGGTTGCTATAAGTCAGAGCTAATTAAAAAGCACCTAACACCAACATATAGTTTTAAATTTTTTTCCAGTACCCACTTTAAAAACAAAAAAAAAGTTAAATATGAATTAACATATTTTATTCAATGCAATAACAAAAATACTCTCATTTTAACATGTAAACAAGATAGAAACATTGAGATATTTTACATTCTTTTTTTCTTACTAAGTCTTTGAAATTTTCAACAGCTAAAGTGAAAATGTATTCCTACCACAACAAAAAGTTTTGTTTAACAAAAAAATCTTTTACACTGCTTCGGTTTTTCAATTTCAGTTGAATAAAATTGGAATTTCAGTTCCTCGGAGGCACTAACTATATTTCAAGTGCTCCATAGCCACATGTGGCTTGTGGCTACCATGTTGGACAGCACAGTCTGGGATCAAACTTTTCTTCCAGGAAAGCCTTCCCTACTCTGGCCACTGCTCTAAGTATAGATATTTTCCTTCCATAGCATTTATCACAGCTGTAATTAGATCTCTAATATGTAATTAGTTGCATAATGACTCTTGTTAGACTATAAGCTCCTCAGGGACCATGTCCTTGTTATTCGCTACTGTGGATAAACGCTTAGCGCATAGTAAACCAGTTGCTATTGAGTGGACTCCACTCATGGTAACCCCATGCATGACAGAGTAGAACTGTACTCTACAGGCTGACTTTTTTGGAAGTAGATTGACAGACCTTACTTCTGAGGTGCCTCTGGGTAGACTCAAATCTCCAACTTCTAGTAGCAGCCAAGTACATTAACCATCTGTGTTACCCAGGCCCTCCTGGAACATAGTAGGTGCTCAGTCAATGTTTGTTGAATGGATGGATGGATGGAGGGACAGACGGACAGATAGATAAATGAATGAATAACCTGAAAGGCATAGAGAGGTGCCTTGGCGTTAAGGGAAAAGAGGAAGCACTACCAATGAGAAAGCAGAGAAGGCTTCCTAGAGAAAATGAGTTTGCCTTCAAGGGTTCCTGCACTTGGCCTTCAGCTTCTGTCCCATCATCTGCATGAAAGGAGACTGGGGTCACCAGGACTGGGCTTCAGGCAGTGGAGAGCTATGGGTAGCCTGTCTTGTAAGGCTCAAGGAGAAGTGGGGAGACTAGAGCCCTTGTGGGGGTAGACTGAGGACTGCCAAGGAAACCACAGGCTCACGAGGCTGGGCCACGTGTCCACTGGGTGAGGCTCGGTTGCCATTGAGTGAAGCCAAGCCAACTTCTTCCTGATTCCAGCACCAACAGGAACTGAATCTCACAGCCTGTGAGCACAACCTCTTATGGGGCCCCTACTTGTAGTAAGTATGGGCCCAAATCCTGCCCTAATGATCTGAGGGTCAAGAGAGGGACAGAAAGTCCCTAGCTTCTCAGAATCTGTGTTATATGGGACATCAACAACCTCTAACATCCAACCCCTGGTTGAAAGGACCCCTGGGTCTTTCACCTTCGTCCCTCTTCTTAAGCTGGAGCTTAGACTCAGCTTAGCCCAGCCACTCATGCTATTCTGCCACTCTTCCAAACAGAGCTTGTCTTTCCCAAGGCGCTGCTCCACCTCCTTGAAGAAAGAGCCATCTCTTGTTCACTCGCTCCCAGTCCTCAGCACCTGGCACAGGACCTGATGCAAAACAGTCTCTTAACACATGTTCATTAAACAAATTTATTCCGTTGTCAGTTTATTCATTCATACAAATTTTCATAGAGTGCCAAGTATGTGCCGGACACCATTGGAGGCCCTGGGGTTACAGCAGTGAGCAAGACAGTCTCTACCCTCAGGGAGGGTACATTCTACAGGCGAGGCAGAAAATAAATGAATAACTATGAGATATAATTTCAGGTAGGGTTAACCTGTATGAAGAAAAATCAAGAAGGCAAGGGGTAGAGACTGACGCATTGTATTTTGGGAAGGTCTCTTTGGGGAGAGGATATGTGAGCTGAGACTTGAGTGAAAGAGAGAGGGAGCCATGGGGAGAACTGGAGGAAGTGTGTTCGAGAGAGAGGAGTATAACATGAAAGGCCAGTGTGAACTGGGTACATCTGTTCAACAGCAGGGCCACTGGGATGGGATCAGAGTGGTGGCAGGGAGGGCAGAGGTTCATGGGAGAAATGAGGGTCAAAGTCCGAGGTAGAGGTTAGAGTTTAGTCTGTATGCAATGCACTGGTGGGCTGAGATCAGGGCTATGGCACAATTAGATTGGCAACTGAAAGTGTACACTCTGGGGGCTGTATGGAGGTGCTGGAAGTGAGTTTGTAAGGAAATTTCAAAATTTGAGGTGTCTGAGAAGATCTGAAGTGGCCAACTCGTGGTTTGAGTGCAACTCCTTTGTGGCTAGCAACAGCCATTTTCTGTGCAGACATAATCATGAAACTAAGAAATGTCCAGCCATGATGATGTAACAACACTGCATCCCTCTCCACCCCATTCCTCTCTGCCCTGCCCCCCACCAGTCACATGCCTTATTCATTGTCCACGTTTTGCATGCATGTAAGACAGTTGAAAATATCATGATTTGGATCAGGCAGACCTTAGTCCTCATGGTGACATCTTTGCTTTTAACACTTTAAAGAGGTCTTTGCAGCTGATTTGCTCGATGCAATAATTTGTTTGATTTCGTGACTGCTGCTCCCATGGGTATTGATGGTGGATCCAAGTAAAATGAAATCCTTGACAATTTCAATATTTTCTCTGTTCAACATGATGTTGCTTATTTGTCCAAATGTGAGGATTTTTGTTTTCTTTATGTTGAGGTGTAATTCATACTGAAGGCTGTGGTCTTTTATATTCATCAGTAAGTGCTTCAAGTCCTCTTCACTTTCAGCAAGCAAGGTTGTGTTGTATGGCAGGTTGTTAATGAGTCTTCCTCCAATCCTGATGCCCATGTTCTTCATATAGTCCAACTTCTCTGATTATTTGCTCAGCATACGGATTGAAAAAGTACTGTGAAAGGATGTAACCCCAATGCACACCTTTCCTGATTTTAAACCAGGCAGTATCTCCTTGTTATGTCTGAAAGACTGCTTCTTGGTCTGTATACAGGTTCTGCATGATCACAATTAAACGTTCTGGAATTCCTGTTCTTCACAATGTTATTCATAATTTCTTATGATCCACACAGTCGAATACTCTTGCGTAGCCAATAAAACACAGGTAAGTATCTTTCTGGTACTCTCTGCTTTCAACTGAGATCCATCTGACACCGGCAGTGATATCCTTCCTTCCAAGTCCTCTTCTGAATCCTGCTTGAATATCTGACAGTTCACTGTCGATATACTGCTGTAACCATTTTAGAATTATCTTTAGCAAAAATTGCATGTATTATTTATTGTTCAATAATCCCCTCATTTTGTTGGATCACCTTTCTTTTGAATAAGTACAAATATGGATCTCTTCCAGCCTGTTAGCCAGGTAGCTGTCTTCCAAATTCCTTGGCATAGAAAAGTGAGTGCTTCTAGCATTGCACCCCTTTTGGAAATATCTTAAATTGTATTCTGTCATTTCCTAAAAAAAAAAAAACCAAACCCGTTGCAACCCTATAGGAGAGAGGAGAGCTGCCCCATAGTGTTTCCAAGGAGTGTTTAGTGGATTCAAACTGCCAATATTTTGTTTAGCAGTGTAACACCTAACCACTGCACCACAGCCTTGTTTTCTGCGATGTCTTCACTGCAGCTTATTCTTCCTTCAGTACCATTGGTTCCTGATCATATGCTACCATCTGAAATGGTTGAACATCAACCGATTATTCTTGGTACATTGACTCTGTATATTCCTTCCATCTTCTTTGGATGCTTTCTGCATCATTCAATATTTTGCCCATAGAATCCTTCAATATTGCAACTCAATACTTGAATTTTTTCTTCAGTTCTTTCTGCTTGAGAAATGCCAAGCATATTCTTCCCTTTTGGTTTCCACTCTCCAATTCTTTACACATTTCATTACAATACTTTACTGTTTCTTCTACAGCTGCCCTTTGAAATCTTCTCTTCAGCCCTTTCAGTTCATCATTTCTTTCATTCCCTTTAGCTACTCTACATTCACGAGCAAGTTTAGAATCTCTTCATTGTTTTTTTTATTGTACTTTAGATGAAGTTTTATAGAACAAACTAGCATCTCATTAAACAGTTAGTACAAATATTGTTCTGTGACATTGGCCACTAACCACACGACATGTCAACACTCTCCTCTCTTGACCCTGGGTTCCCCGTCACCAGCTTTCCTGTTCCCTCCTGCCTTGCAGTCTTTGCCCCTGGGCTGGTGTGCCCCTTTAGTCTTGCCTTGTTCCATGGGCCCATCCGATCTTTGGCTGAAGGGTGAACCCCAGGAGTGACCTCATTGCTGAGCTAAAAGGTTATCTGGAGGGCCATACTCTCAGGGTTTCTGCAGTCTCTGTCAGACCAGTACTAGTCTGGTCTTTTTTGTGTGTGTAAGAATTTTGTTCTACGTTTTTCTCCAGCTCTGTTTTGGACTCTCTATTGTGATCCCTATTAGAGCAGTTGGTGGTGATAGCTGGGCACCATCTAGCTGTACTGGACTCAGTCTGGTGGAGGCTGTGGTAGTTGTGGTCCATCAGTCCTTTGAACTAATCTTTTCCTTGTGTCTTTGGTTTTCTTCGTTCTCCCTTGCTCCCGGTGGGGTGAGACCAATGGAGTATCATCCTAGATGGTTGCTCATAAGCTCCCAAGACTCCAGACAGATTCACCAAAGTCAAATGTAGAACACCTTTTCCACAAACTATGTTATGCCAGTTGAGCTAGGTGTTCCCTGAGACCGTGGTCCCCATAGTCTTCAACCCAGTAATTTGGTCCTTCACGGAGTCTGGGTGTATCTATGGAACTTGTACAAGACAAAGTCATAGAAGCTTCAGAATCTCTTCTGACATCATTTTATTTCTTTCTTTCCTGCCTTTTAAATGATCTTTTGCTTTCTTCATGTATGATGTCCTTGATGTCATCCCACAGCTTGTCTCGTTTTCTCTCATTAATGTCCAGTGCATCAAATCTATTCCTTAGATGGTCTCTAAATTCAGTGGAATATACTCAAGTCATACTTTGGCTCTTGAGGAATTGTTTTAATTTTCTTCAGCTTCAACCTGAACTTGCATATGAGCAATTGATGGTCTGTCCCACAGCTGGCCCCTGGCCTTGTTCTGTCTGATGATATTCAGCTTCTCTGTCATCTTTTTCCACAGGTATAGTTGATTTGATTCCCATGTATTCCATTTGCCAAGGTTCATATGTGTAGTCACCATTTATGTTGTTGAAAAAAGGTATCTCAGTGCATAGGTCATTGGTCTTGCAAAATTTCATCATGCGATATCCAGCATCATTTCTACCACCAAGGCCATATTTTCCAACTACTGACACTTCTTTGTTTCCTACTTTTGCATTCCAATCACCAGTAACTATTAATGCGTCTTGATTGCGTGTTTCCTCAATTTCGGACTGTAGAAGCTGGAAAAATCTTCAGTTTCTTAATCTTTGGCCTTAGTGGTTGGTGGTAAATTTGAAATGGTATTAAGTGGTCTTCCTTGTAGGCATGTGGATATTATCCTATCACTGAGAGCTTTGTACTTCAGGACAGATCTTGAAATGTTCTTTTTGACAATGAATGTGATGCTTTTCCTCTCATTTGTCATTCCCGGCATAGAAGACCATGATTGTCTAACTCAAAATGGCCAATACCAGTCCATTTCAGCTCACTAATGCCTAGAATGTTGATCTTTATTTATTCCATTTCATTGTAGAAGTCTTCCAATTTTCCTAGAATCATACTTTGTACATTCTATGTTACAATTATTAATGGTTGTTTGCAGCTGTTTCTTCTCATTTTGAGTTGTGCCACATCAGCAAATGAAGGTGTCTTAGGTTGGGTTGTCTAGAGAAGTGAAACCAGTAAAGCATATAAATATGTAGAGAGAGATTTATGTCAAGAAAACAGCTCATGCGATTGTAGTAGTTGGAACATGCCAAGTCCTTGGATCAGGATAGAGGACTTTCCCAATTCACAGACCTGCAGAAGCTAGTGAACCCAAGATAAGCACATTGGAGAGGAGGCTCCCGCTCAAAGGCTGTGAAGGTTGAGAAATCCCCAAGGTCGGCAGGCAAGACTGCAAGGTTTCTCCTGTGTCATGTAGCTGCAGGGTTTGGAGAACCCAAGATAGGCAGGCTGGGGAACAGGACTCTTGCTTGCAGGCTGTGAATATCGGCAAATCCCAAGATGGACAGGTAAGCTGCTCGCTCAAGTCCCAAGAACCAGAGGTCAGACAAGAGACAGCTGCTGGATCCAGAACAATCCAACAACTTTTGCAAGGTGAGCAGGAAGGAAGGAAAAGGCAGAAGGTGGAGACATGAAGACTGAGGGGGCAGTGAGCCACCACAGGCCCCACCCTCACCGGTACCACTCAGAAGATTCCATCATGGAGGTGATCACATATCAAATTTCGACAGGGAAGTCATCACAATATTATACAACTGCCAAAACACTGAGAATCACGGCCCAACTAAGTTGACACACAATCTTAACCACCATAGGAGGTCCCAAAAGCTTGACTCCATCCATCGCCATTAAGGTCGACTCTACTTTGGGAAGGCAACTCTTCTCTAGTCTTATTTTGAGTGCCTTCCAACCTGAGTGGCTCATCTTCTTACACTATGTCAGACAATGTTCAGCTGCTTTAGTAGGTTTTCACTGGCCAATTTTTTCTGAAGTAGATCACCAAGTCCTTCTGCCCAGTCTGACTTAGTCTGGAAACTCCACTGAAACCTGTCCACCATGAGTGATTGTTATAGATTGAATCGTGTCCCCCCAAAATATGTGTAACCTGGATAGGCCATGATTTCCAGTGTCGTGTGGTTGTCCATCATTTTGTGATCTGATGTGATTATTCTTTGTGTTGTAAATCCTAACCTCTATGATGTTAATGAGGCAGGATTAGAGACAGTTGTGTTAATGAGGGAAGACTCAATCTACAGGATTAGGTAGTGTCTTGAGTCACTCTCTTTGGAGATACAAAAGGGAGAAGCGAGCAGAGAGGAGAGGGACCTCACACCACCAAGAAAGAAGCACCAGGTGCGGAAGGCTTCCTTTCAACATAGGGTCCCTGATGAGAAGCTCCTAGACCTGAGGAAGATTGATGACGAGGATATTCCTCCATAACTGACAGAGAGAAAGACTTCTCCGGGAGCTGGTGCCCTGAATTTGGACTTCTAGACTCCTAAACTGTGAGAGAATAAACTTCTGTTTGTTAAAGTCATCCACTGTGGCATTTCTGTTATAGTGGCACTAAATAACTAATACAGTGACCCTTCTGGCACTTAAAATACTGGTAGGTAACTTCCAACATCATAAAAAATTTTTTAACTTCCAACATCATAGCCACGTAAAAGCAACCACAGTACAACAAGCTGACAGACGAGTAGTGGTCTTTTGATTATGGTGCATATAAAAACATTTGCATATCCTTCAAAGATGACTTTTCTTTTATGTAAATTTAAATTAATCGGAAAGTAAGTAGGCAATCGCCAAGGCCTTTGTTAACTATGGTTAGCAGAAGTAGCTCTTAACCACTATACCACCAGGGTTTCCTTGCATCTCATAAATAGTATAAAACTTAAATAAAGGGTAGATCTTTCTGTTCCTTCACTGATTTGATAGGCCAGCCCTGAAGGTCTTCAGGGGCTGTGTAAGAGACACTCATAAACTCAGAAGTTCATCTGCCCTTCGTCAGGCTCAGATCACTGTTAAAGTTATTAATGTTTATAAAAACGTCCTTTAGAATGTTTCATCTTCAAGTTGAAAAATTCGTTCTTTGCAATCATATTGCTCATCAGTATCAGTGGGCTTCTTCGTTCCTGCAGCTGTTTTTGTTATCTGGCCAACATGTGCATATATTTATTCTGCTTCCTTTCCTGTCCGTGTTAAGTTGTGTCAAGGGTGATTTGAGGTGCATCAGGGAAGAACTCTACAGGGTTTTTCACAATGTACCATGTCAACCTTGGGGTGGTGCTTTCTTAACTTCATTATTATATCAAAATCATTTTGGTAGCCATTAACAACTTAAACATTTGTTTCCAGTATTTGCTCATTATAAATTCCTGTGCAGATTGATGTTTTTCCAGGAAGGCCCATCATTTTCTATTAATTTGATACATGTCTTTGATTTTTCTGTTTTCTTGACAGATTCCTGTAACTGTTGTGAACCGTGGTCAATGTCTTACAACTTTATTTTATTTCCGAATTTCTTCCTGAACCTGCTTCATCACTTCTACTCACTTGATGAGAGCTGTAGTTTTGGTAGTAGGAGATGGTGTTGCATTGTGGAATTTCTCAGTCTTTCCACAAGAGCTATGGCATCAGCAAATCCCTTCTCAATTGTGCAGTTCATTTCTAAGGAAATACCTGCGATCCTAGCCTACCATGATTAATACAAGTAAGAGCAAGAAGTTACTCAGTGGCCATGGTAGACATATTGGTTTTGCCCCTTGTAGCCCAACAGTGACCTGCTACAAAGAGGTTAAGGCACTGGACTTTTAGTTTCTGTCCTGCCTGGAGGTTTCATTCATCCACTGTCAAGTTATACAATACACTGATGGACTTGCTCACAAGCAATAAGCAGGATTTCACTTTCCCATCCACCTTTTTGGTTCGTCCTTCATTTTCCATAAAAAGCTGTTAGCAAAGAGGCTACTGCATGAAGCTATCTCTTCGGAGACTCGAATTATAAAAGGATATGGCTTTCTATTTTCGGCAGGACTTTGCCCTTTTCTGTCCTGTTTGTGGTCCCTAAAGCATAGGGCTCTGGAATCGAATGCCTGATTATTTTTCTTTTGTTTTCTTTCTTCCCAGGTGACTTGACTGAACTTTAATTGAGTCACTTTATTTTCAGCAGAATTATAGCCTTGCATATTTGATTTATAAAGAACTTCTTTGAGTGTCTATACTAATTACAATTTTTTTAACTTTTTCTTTAGAGATAAATTGTAGATTCAAATGGAGTTGTAAGAAATTATGGACAGATATCCTGAACTCGTTATTCAGGTTTCTTCAAAAATAATACCTTGCCAAACTACAGTACAACATCACAATCAGAATATAATCCAGTAGCTGTGTTCAGGCTTCCTCAGTTATACTTGCACTCGTTTGTGATTGTGCCTGGGTGTATGTATTTTGTTCTATGAAATTTCATCACAAGTGTAGTGTCATGTATCCACCACCGCAATCAAGATATAGAACAGCCTATCAACACGAGAATCCTTCAGATTGCCCTTTTATAACCACACCCAATTCCCCCCTCCTCTGTCATTTTGTTGTTAGTGGCTGTCCACCGGATTCCAAATCATGGCGACCCGATGTGTGCAGATTAGAACTGCTCCATGGAAACCCCGGTGGCATAGTGGCTAAGTGCTGTGGCTGCGGAAGGAAGGGTCAGTGGTTCAAATCTACCACTTGCTCCTTGGAAACTCTATGGGGCAGTTCTGCTCTGTCCTATAGGGTCGCTATGAGTCAGAATTGACTCAATGGCAATGGGTTTGGTTTTTTTTTTGGCATGGGGTTTTCAAGGCTGTGACCTTTTGTAAGCAGATCTCCAGGGCTCTCTTCCGAGTTGCCTCTGGGTGTGTCCAAAGCACTAACCTTTCAGGTAATAATCAAGTGCTTAACCATTTGCACCACCCAGGGACTCCTTCATACACCTGTTACCCATTAATCTATCCTCCATTTCTATAATTTTGTCATTTCATGAATGTTGTCAAAAGGAAATCATAAGCATGTAACCTTTAGGGATTAGGTAATTCTTCACTCCTCATAATTCCTCAAAGATCCATGCAAGTTGGCATATGAATCAATAGTTTGTTCTTTTTTATTGCTGAGCAGTATTGCTTGGTATGGAGGTAGCATAGTTTAACCATTCACCCTTTGAAAGACATCTGGGTTGTTTCCAGTTTGGTGCTGTTATAAATAAAGACACTATAAACATTCATGTACAGGTTTTTGTGTGAACATAAGTGGCTGTGTCATATAGTAGTTGCATGTTTAGTTTTTAAGAAACTGCTAATTTGTTTTCCAGAGTGGTTGTGCCATTTTACATTCTCATCAGCAATAAGTGGGTGATCCTGTTTCTCAAAATTCTTGTATTTGGTGTTATCATGTTTATTTTAGCCTTTTTGAAGGAAGTATAATGATATCTCACTGTGGTTAGTGTGCTGTGCTTTTCCCTAAGGGCTTGTGAGGTTGAACATCTGTTCGTGTGCTTATTTCTCATATGCATTTCTTCTACAATGAAATGTCTATTCAAGCCTTTTGTCCATTTTCTCATTGTATTTCCTTTTTTCCTTTTTTTTTTACTGTTGAATTTCGAGAGTTCTTTATATATTCTAGATAAAAATCTTTGTTGGATATACAGTTTGCAAATATTTTCTCCCAGTGCATAGCTTGTATTTTTGTCTTTGTTTCAGAAGCATTTTGTAATTTTCACAACTCAAATCTTGTTCATTTTTTAGGATTAAGTTAGATTAATTCCTAAGTATCTCTTTATCATTTGGGCGGTTGTAAACGACACTGTTTTTTACTTGTTTGTTTTTAGTGTGTAGTAATGTAGTTGGTTTTTATGTGTTCATCTTGTATCCTACCATCTTGCTGATCTCACTTATTAGCTTTAGAGACTTTTTAGTAGATTTCTTGGGATTTTCAACGTAGACAATTATGTTATCTGCAAAGAGAGGAAATTTTATTTCTTCCATTCCAATCTATACGAATTTTCTTTTTTTTTTTTTTTGTCTCATTGCAATGGCTAGAACATCCATCACAGTGTTGCCTTATTCTCAGTCTTAGGGAGAAAGTACACAGTCTTTCATCATTAAGTGTGATGTTAGGTGTGGCATTTTCATAGATGCTCCTTACCAAGTTGAGGGAGTTTTCCTCTACTCCTAGTTTGCTGAGAGTTTTTATCATGAATGGGTGTTGGATTTTGTAAAACCCTTTATCTACTATAATTGCTATGATCATATAATTTTTCTTTTTAGCCTATTAATATGAAGGATTGTGATGACTGATTTTCAAATGTTGAAACAGCCTTGCATGCCTGGGTTAAATCCCACTTGGTCATGGTGTGGAATTCTTTTCAACACTTCTTAATTTGATTTGCTAGTATTTTATTAAGGATTTTTGCATCTAAGTTCATGAGATATATTGATTTGTAGCTTTCTCTTTTTTTTTGGATCGTCTTTGGTTTTGGTCTCAAGGTAATATTGGCCTCATAAAATGAGTTGGAAACTATTCTTCTATTTTCAGGAAGAGATGTGTCAAATTGGTATTCTTTAAATGCTTTGTAAAATTCTCCAATGGGACTGGGTGTCTAAGATCTTTTACTGTTCCTCAAATACCCACCTTCCTCATACTCAGAAAATGGTCTTGCTTCCTGTTTCATCTGGTCTGAATCCCTCAAGATATGCACTGTGGCAATTGGTACTCAAAGCCTCTGCCAAAAACTAATGGCTCTGGGGGCGAGACAATACAGGCTTATTCAGCTTTTCTAGCAAGTACAGGCAGAACTGGGCAGACCCAGTAAGTAGCCTGTTGGGGCGCTAGTGGTGCTTAGCCCAGTCACTGACCTGGTGAAACTTCTATAGTGACCACTTCTGGCAAAGTGGTCTGTGAGCACATAAGCCTCTGCAACATATTAACAGTGAATATTTGTGGGTGGAGGCATTGTGGATTATTTTCTTGGTCTATAATTTCACATTTTCAAACATTTTTCTACATTGAGGAGGTAGCATTTGGGAGGTACAAACACTTAAGCAGTCAACTACTAGCCAAAGGTTTAGTGGATCAAACCCACCCAGTGGCACCTGGTGATCTGCATTTGAAAGGCCACAGCCTTGAAAACTCTATAGACCAGCTCTACTCTGCATACATGTGGTCTGATGACTAGATGACAACTAACAACAACAATTAACTTAAAAGACAGATCCTCTGTTCCCAGGAACCTTTGAAATAGTGTGATAGCTGGGGTCAGGGTCTGTAGGACAGGAGTTGTAATGCGTGCTTTGCCCAGCCTTGTATCCATGGAAATGAGTCCATACTTGAGCAAGGGGATGTGGAACAGGGGTGGCCATGGAAGATTTTGCAAGCTGGAAGTCATCAAAGTCTGAGTCCCCTAAATTCTGCCTTTTCTGGAATGACCTAGACTTCCAAAGGAAGTCTATGGCAATGGGTGAGGATAACACAGTAAATAGGCAGAGGGCTCCCACCACACGCACAGCCTGAGGCCCCCACTTAACTGTGAGTCCCAGGAACAGAGACTGGAGGAGAGAAGGCAGAGGAAGGTGGGGCAGGGGGTCAGGGATGGGGCATTGTGGTGGCCTGAGGGGATTTCTGTGTCTGAATGCCTTGGAAAGGCCTGGGACTCTGTGCTCTAAGGAGAGAGTACAGTTCCTGCCTCTGTGAAGTCAGAGAATGGGGATTGTGATGAGAGAAAAAGCCATGGGACTGTGGCACTTTCCCTTTGTGACTATAAATTAGACAGACAAGGTTGCTACAAGCTGAGAAGTTGCTGATGAAAGTGTCCTGGGGGCCAGAGCAGAGGTCTCGACACCCGCAGGCTTGTGCTCCTCCCAGAGCGTCTTCCCATCTCATGGCTTCTCTTCAATCTCACAGCCCTTGCTTATCCAGGAGCTCCAGAGACATAAGCTGGACCAAGGGCTTCTGGAACATTCTAATAGACAAGTGCTGGTCCAGCTTCTGCATGAGCCCAATACCTGGGCCACAGTGACCTGCACATCTGGAGGGAGAGGGCAGGATCTCTACACCTCACCTTCCTGGGGATAGAGTTGGACTCTGTAAGGACCCTTCCCTCTACCCTTTCTACCCCACCATTCTACTCTTTCTCCCACCCCACCGTGTCTTCTTACTTTCCATTGGACTCTAACAGTTGGAGGTGAAAAATGAGCCCGGTGCAATGCCTGCAGTGGGCCCCCAAGTTTACAGTGAATCCCTGCATACAATATGGAGAGCCACCTCCTTTCCCTCTCCTGCATAGGAATTAAGTTTGGTTGTGAAAGTGTTAGATTTTTGGAGATGGTGATGATTTGTGCTGTAGAAGATGGGGGGAGCTTGTGGGGGAAGGTGGGACTGTGGGTAACACTCTCCAGGAAGGAAAGCAACATACTTAGAGACATGCCTGGGAAAGTAAGAGGTGACTGGGTCTGGGGCTAGCTATGGGAAGAAGGGAGTGGAGGGGCCAAAGTAACATTCCCAGAAAGTGGGAGGAGCCAGCAAGTTGGCCTCCTTCTCTCTCACCTTTGGAATGGCTTTACCCAAGCACAAAGGTGGTGTCCAGGGATTCTCAGACCATACTCAGTTGGTGACCTTTTAATGTCCAAGAGTCCATAGCCAGGTGCTGGTTGCCGTGGCTGGTTCCCTGCTCTCTCCTTCTCAGGGACAGACTGGATGTCAAAGCCAGAAGAGAAGAGGAAAAGGCAGAGTAGGACCTGAACGCCCTCCATGAGATGACAAGATTCCCCTCCCATTGTTATGTCAGCATCTCATTCCATTGTTCTGGAATGATGAAATCCACACTGGGAGACCCATCCATGGCTCCTGCTGAGAATTGGACAGAAACTTTCCTCCAGCTTCTATCATTCTACCCTCCCTTCCACCCCAAGGAGTCTTCTCAATTTCTATTAGACTCTAAGCTCTTTGGAGGGTGGTATTCTTAGTGGCACAATTGTCAAAACACTGGCTTTGGAATCAGACACAATCCAGGTTCAAATTTTGCATCTACCTCTTAATAGTTAAGTAATCGCAAGACTATCACGTAGACCCATATATCCTACAATCTTTTTGATATCTTCATTTCTATGCCTCAGATATCCCAAACTGTGTTCATGATCTAGACTCACATTCTCTTCTCCCAAGAGGTAAAGTGCTAGTTTCATCACATCATATTTAGAGTACCTACTATAACCATGATTTAGGGCTGTTGATGTGGATTTTGATCACTTGGATGTGGTAGCGTTTGTCAGGTTTCTCCACTGTAAATTTATACCCCCAGCCCCTTGCATTTTGTACTCTTTGGAAGGCATTCACAGCCCACATTTAAGGAGTAGTAGCTATGTCCTTCTCCTTTAGAGTGGAACATCTACATAAACGTTTATAAATAATTGGGTGGAATATTTGTCTCTTCTCACCAATTTACAAATTTATTCAATCATTTACTTATATCAGTATGGACTGGTGGATATTGACTATATACTTTGGGATACAATCCAATACTACTTCACTTATCTGTTGCTCAAATTATCCCAGCTTTGGCCTGGGAACTCTTTCAGTTGGTTATTGTGTCCCATTTGACATACCTCCATCAATGTAGGATTTGCTATTGTTGTTGTTGTTGTTTTACATCTCCTTACTTTTGAAAGGATGTTGAATTTTTGATGGAATTTTTTTAAACACAAAGAAGAGAGCAGTCTTTATAGACAGGGCTTTAGAATTTAAGACCTAGGTGATTGAATGGGAAAAAAAGTTTTGTTTTGAAATCCAGCACCTAATATAAACCAATGTCTTGAATAAAATATTATTAATTTACTTATTTAAAAAAATCATAATCAGTGACCAGTCACTTCACTTCTTTCAAACTCTGTTGGTGATTGATTTGTGAATCATCTTCACTTTACACACAGGCAGCAAAGCATGGAGATCTGTTGCCTCGTTATCTCCCAGTCATGAACCCACATGATATTTTACAAAAATGAATTATCTGAACTGGGAATTGGCCAATACAGATTAGAGTATAAGAAGAAAGGAAAAGCAATAGCACTGGAAGTGAAATTCAAATCAAACATATAAGGAATTATAGAAGAAATAGTTGACCATGGAAATGCTGACATGGCTGCTGTTTGATACACTCTAGACATGCAGCCACAGGAACTTAGTGAAGGCAAACATATCAACATAAATGAGTAAAGTGGTAGTGATGAAAAGGGTGAAGATGTCCCACATGGGGTGATACCAGCAAAAAACTTCACATTAGAGGTACTCTTAGATTTTAGAACATTGGAAGTGCAAAGGATAAAATATTGGAAGTGTATTCAATCTTCCAACGGAGTATGATAGCTCAACAAGGCAGGAGCAAGATGCTTCCTCTGTATTGTAAGTTATACAATGAGAAGAAGGCAAACTACTCTTAGGAAATTTTTTTTTTTTTTTTTTACCAAGAAGCAAAACACTGTAATTCCCAATGTTCCTAAGTTTTAAATTACAGTGTACTAAATAAATATGCTTTTTACTATTTTTTTTTCTCATTTCCCTGCATATGGATGGCCCAAGATGTTTGTGATAGGCTGCTAACCTAAAGGTTGGTTGTTCAAACCCACCCAGTGACTCCATGTAAGAAAGGTTAGTGAACTGCTTCTGTAAATATTGCAGCCTAGAAAGCCCTATGGAGCCGTTCTACTCTCTAACACCTGTAGTCACCATGAGGTAGAATCAACTCAATAGCAATGGGTTTAATTTTTTTATGGATTTATAACTGACAGTAGGAAGGTTTTTAATGTTTTGACAAAAAATATATAAAGGTCGTTGAGCAACCGTTATTTTTCCCATTGACTATTAAGCTCACTTTCCATGGTTTTAATTCGCATGGTCGTTTTTATGATACAACACCTACCACACAAAGTGAAGACTGCTCACATTTACTGCGTCAGATGGCAATAGTGCTATGACAAAAGACTAATCAGGTTCAGACAAATTGTAATGCCAGGTGGGGGGGGGATTAATATTTTATATACTGCTGTTTACAGAAGGTGCTTTAATAAAGTAACATTTAAGCAGACACTTGAAAGAAGGGAGGGAGTGAGCCAGGCAGATATGTTGGAGAAGAAGCAGAGGAATGATAAGATCTGATTCACATTTCCAAAGAATCATTTTGGCATCTTCAGGAGCAAAGCTGAAACAGGGAAGCCAGTTAAAGAGTACCAATGACCCAGGAAGAGATGATGGTAGCTGGGCCCAGGGAGCATTGGTGGACGTGAGGTGTACAGATGATAGATATAACTCAGTGGTGTGCTGGACTCAGCTTGTACTGGCTCATGAAAGCCGGTTGTTAAATTTTCAGGAATTTTTCCATCTATTTGCTAAACTGTTAGTAGTTCGAAGTTGGCCATGATGGGAGTATTTGCACCTCAGAATTTGGCAAATGCCACAAATCGGGATTTTTTTCTTCTTCTTTTGAACAGTCAACTGTTAAACATTTATAAGTCTATCTCTGCATATAAGCATTTTAAAGGTAGAATTGAATATGGAGTATAAAAAGCTCTTGGACAGTGACAACATGTTCACCATGAGCAACAGGGTAAGGAAGGATGCAGGATGTCTTAGTCATTTAGTGCCGCTATAACAGAAATACCACAAGTGGGTGGCTTTAAAAAAGAGAAATTCATATCCTCACAGTAAAGTAGGCTAAAAGCCCAAATTCAGGGAGTCAGCTCCAGGGCAAGTCTTCCTCTCTCTGTTGGCTCTGGAGGAAGGTCCTTGTCTTCAATCTTCCCCTGGTGGTGCAGCTTCTCAGGCGCAAGGACCCTAAGTTCAAAGGATGTACTCTGCTCCTGGTGCTGCTTTCTTGGTGGTGCGAGGTCCCTGACTCTCTACTTCCTTCCCTTTCCTTTTATTTCTCAAGAGATAAAAGGTGGTGCAAGTCACACCCCAGGGAAACTCCTTTTACATTGGATCTGGAAGGTAAGCTGAGCAAGAGTGTTACCTTCCACTCTAATCCTTTTAACCACAGGCAGAGATTATGATTTAAAACACATAGGAAAACCACAAAATGGAGGACTACCACACATGGCCTAACCAAGTTGACACATATTTTGGGGGGACACAATTCAATCCATTACACAGGATGATAGATGAACTAGTGCTCCCATCACAGAGAGGGGAGGAAAAACTTCTTCTGGGTGTGAGTAGTAGGACACTTAGGCAAAAAGGGAGAAGAGAATAATTTTTCTTCTTCAAACAGATATAGGGATCCATTTATGCTCAGAAGGCAAGGGTGGGGAGTCAAGGGTTGGCAGGAATCTGGAAGACGAGAAGAATTTTGGCTTCACAAACTTCAGTATGTGGCATATGGTCGAACCGCACAGCAGTGGATGAGACTTAACTCAATATGTTTAGGAAACCTCACTTTTTCTCATATCCTAGGGAAGTGGAGTGAGTCAGTCTTCAGAACCAGTTATCAATACCTGGACCTGGAGGCACTAAGGGCTGTGAGAAGGAATAGCAAGAGGGTGTGGGCAGGCAGGTATCCAGAGCATTGAGGCACATGGAGAAGAGTCTGCAGAAGCTTCCATCAGGCATCTTCTCTCAGAGTGGGCCATCAGATGAGGAAGGAAGGAGCTGTGGGGAAACAGGCCACATTATCAAGAAATGAGTGCATACTGTGTCCCCAGGGCTTTTCTCCTTCTGAGATGATAGTTGTGAGGGGAATAGGAAGCCTCTGGAATAAGACTGCTCTTATCTTCATCTTTCTCCCTGAGTCCTGACCCCCTTCCCCAGTCCTGTCCACTCAGTCATGTGGAGTGTCAGTAGGACAACCCTCACAGCAGCCGATCCAGGGGTTCTCAACATTACTGTAATATGTGGATTCCTTTTGCTTCCATGGAGCCCCAGTGTTGAAATTATCTGGAGATGGTCTCCAAGGGAACCACCCACTCAGTTGCCAATTACTCAGAACTCTCTGCCATTTCCTCCACGGAACCTCTAGGACACTGAAGATGCCCTTTAAAAACGCTTGATCTTAACCACCTCCTGCAGGACTCCATGTGCTTCCTGGGAGCTGGGAACCTCTTAGAGGGTTCCATGAGGCTCCTGAGAGGAGGGGTGGGAGTGTCATCTCTCTTAACTCCAGGTGGTCCTGACGGAGACTTAGGACTTCCTGGGCTGGTCCTCCTTGATGACTTTGCCCCTTTGGGATATACATCGGACTGCCCTCCTCCCTGAAGCCTGAGTTTCTCCCAAAACTTACAGTCAGACCCTCTGCTTCCTGTAGACATAGACGGCAGAGACACCAACGACAAGCAGCGCCTTGAGGCCTAGAAGGAGACCTCCAAGGAGGAGGAATGGAGTTGACATCTCTGGAAGTCAACAGGCAAGAGGCACCATTAAAGAAGGCACACAGGAGTCCCCTTATTCCCTCTGAGGCTCCCTGTGCCCACAGATGCTCTGAAGACTTTGAATCTATGTCCTGCCCGTCCTCATTCTCACTTACTTTCTCAGTGGCCAGGAGAGAAGGGGTGAGGAGAACATATACTCAATGGCATCTATAAAAGTGTTATCTGCTTTACTTACTTGATCCTCATGAGCCTGTGAGACAGATATTATTATCCCCAGTCTGATGAGGAAACTGAGGCTCTAAGAGTTTAGGGAGGGTCACAAGATGAATGGGATTCAATCTTTGGGATGTCCATCACTGTACCCGCTTAGGATGGCCCCATAAACCCTGTTTTTGGAGTCAAGTCCAACCTCACAGTCATGGAAATGAATGTCAATGCTGCAGGCAAGGCGTTGAGGAGAGGTTTCAGTGCAAGAGCTTCAGCACCAAGGAGCTGAAGAGCCCTCAGGGTGGCCAGACCTAATGAAACCTGCTGGCTTGAAGCACCCTCCTAAATCAAGGAAACACAGTCTCAGGCTTGGGAGGTGCCTCACACATGATCTAGTTCACCTGGCCCCAGAGCAGATGTCGCCTGAACTCTTTCCGTTGGACACAGAAAGTTGGATCTGTGGAAGCATACTTTTAGATTGTTCATATTTTTCTAATGAGTAGTTTTTGCTTTTAAAATTAAACAAATAGAGATAGTAAATAATTCTTTTTTTTAATAAATAAGGTAATGCTGGTGCCTCCTTAAAGAAGTAGTAGAGACCTCTCCATTTGTTACTGCTGGGGTATTGGAGGCCACAAGTCTTAGCTGAGTCACTCTCCAGAACTTTATCTCAGTTGAAGAGAGCTGCGTTGCTCAAGGTCACGTCTCCTTCTAGGGGGCAACTGAATCCAACAAACCGGCTGAATTGAAATATACAGGCTCAGTCTCAGCTCCTCAATTTGAAACAACTCTAAAAGTCCATCCTAGCTCTACAGCCCTGTGTAGCAGTGGCCAAGTCTTTGGTTTTTCAACTGCAATTGTGGTTCCATTACAGTTCAATGTCCTTCCCCTAGTTCTGCTTTCTATACCCTCTCATGTGTATTGATCCTCACGGCACTCCCCAATGACCTTCCTGCATTCTTAGATCCATTTTGGAGTCTGTTGACCAGGGAAACTGACCTATTTGTATTGGTCTGGGAGTGGTCTGAAAAGTAGACTCTAAAATGCAAATCTAGAATTGGATCACTCATGTTGAAAGGGACTTATGTCCCTCTGAAAATAGACCATATGTTGAAGTCCTAGCCCCCACTGCATGTAAATGTGGTTTCATTTGGAAAGAGTCTTTGCAGATGTAATCAAGTTAAGATGAGTTCATGCTGGATTAGGATGGGCCCTAAATCCAATGACTTAGTGTCCTCATAAGGAGAGAGAGATTCAGAGACACAGAGACACAGAGGCACAGAGGGCCATGTGATCATGGAGGCAGAGGTTGCAGTGATGCCACTACAATCCAAGGAATGGCAAGGATTGCTGGCAACCACCAAAAGCTAAAACTAGGCAAAGAATTCCTCTCTAGAGCCTTAAGGTGGAACATGGCCCTGCCAACAACTTGATTACAGATTTCTAGCTTCCAGAACTCTGAGAGAACAAATTTCTCTTGTTTTAAGCCACGTAGTTGGTGACAATTTGTTACTGTAGCCCTAGGAATTGAATACGACCCATTAGCTGGCTGGCAACAAAGACTCTATCATTAATGGTAAGAGGAGCCTGGGTTGATGCTGTTATTAAAATTTTCACCAGTAGTGAACTGGAATGGTATATGCCAGAAGAAGGAAATGCCCCAACATCAGGCATTTGAAGAATTGTTGGGAAATGGTAATTATAAATTATAAGGACTATGAAATTGGATGGGTGTAGCTGGGGGATCATTCCTTTGGAGAAAGACAATGAAAAGGTGAGAGTAATTAATCACCACTTAAAAGCAAACCATGAAAGCTAGAGGACTTCTTAGCAGCACAGTAGATTCTTACCTGCAGGAACCAGAGAGCAGAAAATCCCAAGGACTGGGCCAAGGACAGAATTATAAGAGGAGCAGAGCTACAGAGGAGGTTGAATGCATTCTCAACCTCTAAGGGTCTGCTATGCTAAGGGTGAGCCTGCTATGCAAACTGAAGGGTCAGAGGTTCCAACCTACCAGCTGTTCTGCAAAAGAAAGACGTGGCAGTCTGCTTCCATAAAGATTTACAGTCTTGCGATCCCTATGGGCAGCTCTACTCTGTTCTACAGGGTTACTATGAGTCAGAGTCAACTCAACGGCAATGGGTTTGGTTTTGGATTAGGTTACTCTATAATGAGGATAAGTGAAGGAGCCCTTGTGGGGCAAAGGTTAAGCCTTGGCTGTTAACCAAAAGATCACTGGTGTGAATGCACCCAGAGGCTCCACAGGAGAAAAATCTGGTGATCCGCTCCTGTAAAGATTACAGCCTAGAAAACCCTATGGTGCAGTTCTAGTCTGTCACATGGGATCACTATGAGTTGAAATCGAGTCAATGGCACGTAACAACAGAAACCAACCCAGTGCCGTTGAGTCTACTCATAGCGACCCTGTAGGACAGAGTAGAACTGCACCACAGGGTTTCCAAGGAGCGCCTGGTGGATTTGAACTGCCGACCCTTTGGTTAGCAGCCGTAACACTTAACTATGCCACCAGAGTTTCCAACAACAGAAAGCATGATGACTATTTCAACATTAAAACAATAAAGATAAAATTAAGATACACTTTAAAAATAAGCCAGGTCGGGTGGAGTGGAGGCCTCACCAGGGGATGGCTCTGTGGTCTGGTCCTTCGAGGGGGCGGTGAACTTCAGGGTCAGGCTTTTTGTGACTGCTGGCTGCCCGTCATGCACCACCTGGCAGGTGAGCACCACATCCTCCCTGTGGGCAGATGAGCTCACCAGGATCCAGTTGTTCAGGTTATAGGTCCCATCCTTGTCCTCGGTGGAGATCGAGACTGAATCTGTTCGGGACAGATTTCCATTCTCCAACCAGGTCAGCTCTAGGCTCTTGGGGTAGAACTTCTTCACCTGGCAGGTGACGTTCACCTGGTTCCCTTGAATGGGGAGTTGGGTAACCTCCAAGGTGGGCGGAACTGAAACAGCAGGGCAAAAAATCTGATCTTATGGAACACACAGATTAAGGGGTGGGGGTGTCAATAGTGGCCCCACTGTCATGGCAAGGGATAACCGGGGGCAGTGCTATGCATGCAGTAGGTGCTCAAACAATATACATCCTCTTTGCATAATGGATAAAATCACTACGCACAGTGCCTGGAACACGGTAGATGCTCAAGAAATGATAGCTCATATAAGGGTAATAATGAGTGAAAGCAACAAGCACAATGCCTTGCATGAAGTTGGAACATAATAATGTTGGCAAAATAAATAAAATCACCAAGCACATAGGGGCTTAGCATGTAGTTGGTGCTCAGTAATTGCCATTGCTATTGGTAAAACAAATGAAACTAACACTGTGCTTGGCACATGGAAGGCGTTGAACCGGAAGCTGCCATTAAAATAATAAGTGAAAGTGTTGAGCAGTGTGACTGACACATTGTAGGTTTGTTTCTGGTAATTGGGAGGGACTATTTTAGGAATTGGATTCCAGGCAGTTCAAGCCCTGTAGCAAACCCAGAGGGAGCAGCAGGCTTGGGGCTGGGTGGGGGTCTGGGCTGGTTGTGAGTGTCATCTACCTCGGATGGTCTCAGACAAGTTGGCCATCCCACGAAGAGAGCCCTGCAAGGTACTGTGGGCCACCTCACAGAAGACCTGACTGCGGACGTCCTCTCGGGTCAGCGTCACCTGGGTCCTGCTGGAGACATTGTAGGAGACGCTGTCGCCCGGCGGGACCACGTTGGTCTGGAGGACTGGGAGCTCATTCCCATTTTTGTACCACTTCAGGGTGACATCTCTGGGGGAGAAGCCATGGGACTCGCAGGTGAAGCTCACTGTCTGCTCAGGTGTGGTCCTCACCGAAGGGCCCAATACCATGGGGGGAGAGGGCTTGGCTACAAGGGGGAGCATTTGTAAACAACAACCGTCACTGCATCATCACCGTGAACAATAAGCATGTGACACTGTCAAACTATTCATGCTTATTATTTTCTAATCCTACTAATAATGCTGGGAAGGATGGGTCACTGTCCTCACCTCACAGAGCCGGAAACAAAGGTTCAGAGAGGTGAAGGGACCTGACCGAGGACAGACAGTGAGTGGTGGGGCTGCCATGGGTTTCTAGGCCTGAGTCCAAAGTCCTCTTTCTTTTCCCTGCACTGGGTGATTTCCCCAACAGTCTCAGCCCTGGAGCAAGTCTCACTCTTTGTATTAACCATTCCTAGCTGGCCTCACCCAGAAAATTTCCCACGTCAGAGAAAGCATTTATAGAAGTAAATGAAGGGGAAGAAGTGCAGAGTTGGATCAGAAGAAAGGGGGATTGAGACTGATCAACCACTGGCTGTGTGACCGCCACACGTCCCAGCTTCCCCGTTTGTAAAATGGTACCATAAGCATTCTCCCAGGGCTGGTCAGGATCAAATGAGCCAGCATTTCTGCTCTGGGCAAAGCACAGGAGGTGCTTAACAGAAATAAAACACAAACAAACAAACAAAAAACACAGACCAGACTTCATTTACATCCAGAGATCCCTTTCTTTTAGGTGTTTATTATTTCATACTTTTCATTCTTTCCACCCACATTCCTGCAGGGCTGAATCTGTGCCAAGCCTCGAAATTGAAAGGAGGGGAGAGAGGAATGTTTTTCTGAACCTGGGGTCTTCCATAGGGACAGTTTTAGGTGGGAAATGGATATCACTGAGTGCTGAGAAAGCCCAAAGAGGGCTTAACTATTAATTACAAGAGAAACACAGACAGGGATACAAAATCCAACAGCACATTTGGTGCCCTGAAAGCTTCCAGCAGTGGAAGAATCAGAAGAACCAGGGCAGTCTATCCCTGTGGTCAGGTCTCCATGGAGTGCCTTTGGGGTCTTCAAATCTTAATTATTACCCAAATTTATGTACCCGGAAATAATACAAATATTTGGATTTTGAATATATGACTTGCCTCCTAACACCCATGGAACATTTTAGGGCACAGTAAGGAGGGTGGCAGTTGAATAAGTCAAGTCATGAGAACACCAGCTTTCTGGATATCCATAAAAGCATGACATGGTTAGAAGCTGGGGAAAAGGACATGAAAAGAGAGAGTGGAGGGAGAGGGCAGGCTGTCTCATTAGGGGGAGAGTAATTGGGTAGCAAGGTGTATATGGGTTTTTGTGTGAGAGACTGACTTAATTTGTAAACTTTCACTGAAAGTACAATAAAAATTATTAAAAAAAAAATTCAAATTCATGAAAAAAGACCAGACATACTGGTCCCACAGAGAACCCCTGAGACTATGGCCTCAGATACTGTGCTAACTCAGAACTGAAACTACTCCCAAAGCCCACTTTTCAGACAAAGACTAGATAGGCCTATAAACAATAACACACGTGAGGTATGTGCTTCTTAGCTCAATCAAATATATGAGACCAAATGGGCAACTCCTGCCCAAAAGCCAGACAAGAAGGCAGGCAGACACAGGAAATGGACAAATGGACACAGGGAACCCAAGGTAGAAAGGGGGAGAGTGCTGTCACACTGTGGGGATTGCAACCAATGTCACAAAACAATACATGTATAAATTTTTGAACGAGAAACTAACTTGAGCTGCAAACTTTCACCTAAAGCACGATAAAATTGAAAAAAGAGAAAACAAAATACTAGAAATGAAAAAAAAAAAAGCATGACATGGGATGGCCCTTGGCCATTTACTGGGAGTGTCCGGGTCCTGATGCCGGGCTGATCCCTCCAGCCCCTCAGCTCTTTCATCCTCCCCCCAGCCCTGTGCACTAGACAACATGATGAGATGCCTCTTTTAGGAACAGGTTCAACATATCCTGAGCTGTCTGCAGTATCTGTAGGATCTGGGTTGCAAAGTGAGCCCCTCCTCACCCTGCGGTACTTTTTTTTTTTTTTTTTAACGCATATTGCAGCAAAACAGAATAATACAAGATTTTAAAAGGAGAGGGCTAGAGCTTTCTCCACATTTTGACAAGCACCGCGGGGTGTGGCAGAGAGCAGGGGCTGTGGAGTCTGGTGGCTTGGGGTCCCCTCTCCAAGCCTCAGGTCCTCACCTGTAAAAGGGGAGTGTAGTGCCCCTCACTCACAGCCCTGGCTGTAAGTGTAAATGCCATCATGGGGACACGATGGAGCCCCCAGCACCCCTTCTCATCCTGGCCATCACTTGGGAAGACAGCGTGGCAGAGAGGGACGGGCACTCACTAGGAGTTAGCAGTGCTGCATCAGGGTTGAGTCACTTGCCACTGCGACTACTTCCACAAGAGAAAGGGACACACCATCTGGAAACCTTGGTGTCTGCACCCGTAATGTCTGTAAATCAAGAGAAATCCACCTTCCCTGCCTGTGACCACGGTTGTGGGGAAACTCAGCTGCTGTGTCTGGGAGGGAATCTGGCCCTATCCACGTAAACTAAACTACCCACTACCCACGTAAACTAAACTACCCACTATCCACCTAAACTAAACTACCCACTACCCACCTAAACTAAACTACCCACTATCCACCTAAACTAAACTACCCACACTCTCTGACCCAGCAGTGCCACCCCCAGTGGATGCCCCGCTTGAGGAGGACGATGCAGGTGCAGGTCACCCCTGGCAGCACCGTGTAAACAGCTGGACACTGGGGACAGCCGATGCATCCATCCACAGGAGACTGTAAAATAAGTGCTGACACGTCCCTACGATGGGGCGTTCTGCAGTCCTTAAAAACAATGGAGAAGCTCTGTATGTACTGCAACGGCCTACACAGAGCGATCTGGCTTAAGTTAGAGAGAGGCTTTGCAATCGCCTGTGGGCCTCAGGGTCTGAGTGCGAGGGGCATTCTCGACCTTTGGGAAATTGATGAGAAATGGCACTGCTGGCTCCTGCTTAATGTTGGGTTCAATGGGCTTTTATTTAGCACCTACTGTGTGCCAGGCTCTTCTGCAGACAGCATCTAACGGCGGAGCAGCAAGGAGCCTGGCCTGGAACCGGATCTCAGTCTGGGTCCAGAGCTCACCACTAACACACCCTGTGAGCATGATCAGGGCCCTGTTGTCTCCCAGCCTCAGGCGCCTCATCAGTGGGTGGGGGCTGGGCTAGATGGTGTCTAAAGGTCCCTCGGGGCTGACATCCAGGATCCAGGAGTTGGGAAGTGGATACTGGGCCTCTGGCAGAAAACCCCAAAGAAGCATGTTCTTTGCTGCCTCAGCTGGGTAACTCCTAAGTCACCCACATAGTGACCCTCGTACCCAGGGTGAGGGGCATTCTGAGATGACCAGCCTGGCTCCGAGCCTCTGTGCCCAGTGGGTGTGTCAGTTCTGAATAACCTGGTTTTCCCAACAGAGCCCTCGGCCAACACAGCCCTCTGAGCATCTCCCCCAACCAGGGCTCTCAGATCAAACAGTGAGTCTCTGCCTCTTAGGACTTTCTGCTCAGTATGACATTTCTGAAGACTAAATAGAGAAACTCACACCCACTCTCTGCCCTGGACCGACCCTCTCCTCCTTGGAGGGGAAGAGAGCGGAAGCTTCGTTTGAGGAGAGCTTTTTTTTTTTTTTTTTCTGACTTGTTTACTTATTATTTTTATTTTTATTATTTTTTTTAATTTTTATTAAGCTTCAAGTGAACATTTACCATTCCAATCAGTCTGTCACATGTAGGTTTACATACATCTTACTCTCTTCTCCCACTTGCTCTCCCCCTATTGAGTCAGCCCTTACAGTCTCTCATTTCGTGCCAATTTTGCCATCTTCCCTCTCTCTCTATCTTCCCATCCCCCCTCCAGTCAAGAGTGCCTACACACTCTCCCGTGTCCACCTGATTTAATTAGCTCACTCTTCATCAGCATCTCTCTCCCCCCCACTGACCAGTCCTTTTCATGCCTGATGAGTTGTCTTCGGGGATGGTTCCTGTCCTGTGCCACCAGAAGGTCTGGGGAGCATTGCCTCTGGGATTTGAGGAGAGCTTTTGCCTGCCTTGTTCCTTACTGTTTCCAATGACAGCAGAGCCTGGCACACAGTAGGTCCTCAGCAAGTGTTCGTCGAGTAAGAGAAGACCCAACCACGATACAGGGTAAGAATCTGGTGGCAGGAGGTGAGGTTTCTCCCTGTGACTGGGCAAGTCGGCGGAACTATCAGTTTCCTCATTTGCAGGGACCAGTTTGGTAAAGGCAAGTGAAGCCAGGCTGACTAGGTTTCTAGACTTTTCTCCACCTTTTATCAGCTATGAGGCCTTGAGCAAATAGCAAGCCCTCTAGGCCCCAGCTCCGTGATCTGTAAAAGGGGGTGAAAGGTGACCAGGAGTATAAACAGCCACCATCACACCTGATAGTTGTTGCTCAAAGAACAGAGGGTGTTATTACTGAGTTGTGGTCACACACCAGGGGGAGGAGGCCCACAGTACTCACCACTCACAGTCACCTGTGTCCCAGGACCAGACTTAAACTCCACGTCCTCAGGGCTCCCCTTCCTGAACTTGACACAGAAGTAGGTGCCGGCGTCTGCTGGGGTGATGTTCCTGATGCGGATGGAATAGTCCGTGTTGCCTCTTATTGTTGGGTCTGTAACATGTGTTACTCGGGGGAAGAGGCGTACTCGGTCTAGGCCTCCTTTGAAACTGTAGACTAATTGCCGATCTGGCCCATTCCCCTTGAACCACTGCACAGGCCCCACGGGTTGCGGAGAGGAGACGTCGCAGGGCAGAGTGACCACCTCCCCAGCCGCGACCGACACCGACGTCACACGCTGAGTCACCTGCAGCTCCTGCTCACCTGTCACTCCTGCAGGAAAACAGGCCTGTGGGATCTTGTCTGTTGTCTCAGGTGTTTATCAGAAACAACTTCCGCTGACTGAGCTCAAACCATGAGCTGGGCTTCTGCTCAGCACGTCCCATGTACCATTTCATGGAATCCTCACCACAAGCCTCACCAGGAGACTGCATGACAAATGGGGAAACTGAGGCACACAGTGTTTAATGACCCAGCAGATGTGGGTGTGGACCCGGTCTGAGTGGAGCCCTGAGCCCTCTCTGGAAGACTCCTGTCTGAGCTGGGCTGTCTGGTTCAAATCTGGATTTACCAGGAAGAAAGGGACCCCAGTAAGGAGACTGGGGCACGAGGGAAGGACATAGCCAGGACAATGAATGGGCAGGAGAATGATGAAGGGGCAGAAGAACGTTGTTGTGAGATGTGTAGAGACCCAGGGAGAACAGCCCAGGGCCTGATTCCGAATATAGTGGTGGTGAGGGGAGACAGACCACAATGACCAGGAAGAAACGGAGAGACAAAGAGAGCCTGCTAGACAGACAGAGACAGAGAAGCAGAAAGACACACAGAGAGAGGGAAAGGCAGACAGAGACAGAATGAGAGAGTGAGGTGGAGTGGAGGAAAAGGAGAGAACGAACCAGACAGAGACGGGGAGTGGTGACAGCCTGGTGTGCGGGGTGACAGGGATCCAGTCCCAGCCTGAGCTCTCCACTGCCCTGTGATGTGCCACTGGGCAAGTCCTGCCCCGATCTAGGCCCCTTTGCCTCCCATGTCAGCCAGGGTTGCAACAAATGCCCTGAGCAGCCCACTCTGGCTCTGTCCAGGGCAGAAGAGAGACCTCGTGAATTTCCCCCAACCTGTGGGCCTGGCACTGCCCAGCTGGCAGGGGCAGGCACCCAAGGGAAGGGAGGGCTAGAGATCCCAGTGTGCCCTCACTGGGCTAGCGCAGGGCGTGAGAACAGGTCTCATCCACCTGTCCCTCTTCCTGTCTCTTTCCCCCTTCCCAGCCTCTCCCCAGCCTGGCTCCTGGGCCAGGGATCGCCTTTGGGACCAGGTTCTCATAGCAGGTGAGCAGAGTCCCAGAGAGGCAACCTGTTCTTCATAGGATGGGCACAGAAGCTAGGACCCACAGAGGCAGGGGCACTGCCAGCATCACCCAGCCTAGAGTGGTGTGGCTGGTGCCAGATGTGTGAGAGACACAGGGAGGTACAGGCGCACCGTGGCAGAGACAAGAAGCAAACCAGCGACATCAGAGGCAGCACTGCAGCTGCCAACAACAGTGAGCCAGGCACATTCCCGGTGGGTCAGTATTTCAGCACCAGAGACAGGACAAACTAGAAATACTGTTTGGAAGAAGGACAGACTCTGGGGTAAGTGGGCGGGGTGAGGACCTGGGCTCCCCTTTCACCGAGCCTAGCACCCACCCTCTGTGGGCGTCATCATCCATAAAGTGGGGGACCTGCATCTACCTCCTGGTTACTCCTGAGGACTGCATGACTGCATGGCCCAGTCGTCCACACTGCCTGCCACTTTGGTGGTGGTGGCCACCTTCTGGCTCCTGTCCCACTATTATCATCACATAGATGCATTATTTAGGTTTGATTTTCTCTCCATCATCATATCCCCCCACTAGCTTGTAAGATCCATGAGGCACTGTTTCCACCCTCTTGCCTGGAACAGTGTCTGACAAAATACTGAAAAAAAGCAGGAGCTGTTGAACTGATTCAGACTCATAGCAACCCCACATGTGTCAGAGTAGACCTGTATTCCACAGGGTTTTCATGGCTAATTTTTTGAAAGTAGATCAATCATTATGTTTTTCTTCTAAGGTGCCTCTGGGTAGATTCAAACCATTAACCTTTCAGTCAGCAGTTGAGTGTATTAACTGTTTTACCATCTAGGCACACACTAAAACAAAGAAAACCTGTTGCCATTGGTCCGATTCATAGTGACTCCATGTGTGCAGAGTAGATCTGTTCTCCAAAGGCTCTTCAAGGCTGTAAATTTTTGGAAACAGATTGCCAAGCCTTTCTTCTTAGGTACCTCTGGGTGGGTTCAAACTGCCAGCCTTTCAGATAGTTGTAGAGTGCTTAACTGTGTACCGCCCAGGGACTCCAGGCACATACACTAGGCCCTCAGTACATATATGCTGAAGGAATGCATGAATGAATGGATGAGAGAGGGGTTGTGCTTCCTCCGTTGTCCTGGGCAAATCCCCCCTCTGAGCCTCTCCGCTTATCTGTGAAATGGAGCTAAGGTTGGCATTTCCAGGAGATAGTGCAAGCCTGGAGCCTGAGCTGAGCAGCTCACAGATTGAGTGTAGTAACTGGCAGTTATTATTATCCTTATCGATAACACCACTCTGGCTGTGAGTCAGCAGTCGGTGCAGCGAGAGGGGAGCCGCAGAGTCCACAATCTTCAAAAAGTTGGAAGAAAGTTCAAATGGCCAATGATAGGGAACAGCTAAGTGAATTATGGCCTAACCCCTACGTGGAATTACAAGCAGCCATAAAAAGTCATCACCATGAAAACCGCGGTAAATGTAGACATTTTTATTGTATAATTTTAAATAATATTGTGATTACACAACTAAAAGATGTTCATTGCAGAGCATCTAGAGAAAACAAAAAAGCACAAAAAGAAAACGACAATCCCATACAATATCATCAAAGGCAACTGTAGTTAAAACATGAGTGAAAATGTATAGTATAGGCGATACATTATAATTTCTATAATACCTTGCAGTTGTTATATACATATCGTCCCATCAGGTGACTAAGGATATGTGCAAACGTCTAACTTCATTCATTCAGGTGTTCTTATAAAAAGGAAGAATTGAGAGTAACTTAACATCCAAAGAAAGGCTAAATGATCCCATGGCAGTGAGTCCACAGGATGGCCAAGTCTACAGCCATGAAAATTGACAGTGTAGACTTGTAATGATCATCGTGGAAATACCGTTGGTTGCCAAGTGATATAAAAACAAACAAACCCGTTGCCCTCGAGTCGATTCTGACTCATACTGACGCTATAGGGCAGAGTAGAACTGCCCCATAGGGTTTCCAAGGAGTGAGGGGTGGATTCAAACTGCCAACGTTTTAATTAGAAGCCTGAGGTCTCAACCGCTGTGCAACCAGGGCTCCCCAAGTGCTATGTTCCGTGTGATCCCAAACTTCTATTTTTTTTAATGAATATTAGTCAGCAGCCTGAGCTCTCAGTCATTGCCCCACCGGGGCTCCATATGACATTAAGAATTAAAAAAAAAAAAAGGATGATTAATTCTGAGTAGTAGATTCATAAGGGATTTTGCTCTTGTTTATTTTTTCTGTTTTTCTGTTTAGATAAAGTGTGCACAACTCACACAATAAGAAAAGAGGAAGGAAAAACTGCTTTCAGCGTGAGCATGACTGTAAAATAAAACTCTTAACTATTTTATCCTGTATGTATAAATTACTTACACAATACAATGCTATAATTACACACACATAATTTTATATGTATAAAGTACAAATAAAACTATATGAATAAGATGAGTATAGTTTTATTTTACAAATATGTATATAATATACGCACCCACAAGTATATAAACAACTAGAAGGTATTATACAAATTATAACGTATTACCTGTACTGTGCATGGAAATTCTTTGGATCATGAATCTAAAACTCATGGAAGTTTTTCTTTTTTCCCTTCTACTTTGGGTATTTTTCTGATTTTCTAAACTGGATGACCATTAAACAATGTTCTAGAATCTCATTTTGTTTCTGTAGAAAGCTGTGCAGACACGTGTGTTCCTTGTGTGTTTACTGTCTGAATGAGCTGTCCCGAGTTTCTGTGTCTTGCTCACTGCATTTCCCTAGCTCCTGATAGGGGGTTTGGCACAGAGTAGGTGCTCCATGAGTATCTGCTGACTGACTAACCACTGAATGTACAGAGAAAAGGGTCTAGAATGGAAAAACGCCCAAATGTTTCAGTGTGTTGCCTTTGGGAAGTGGGACAGGGAGGACGGCAGGTTTTCTTTTTATGTCTTTTATTTTGTAGATAAAAATATATTAAAGTCTTTTTTTTTTTTTTCCTCATCGTGAGCATTTATTGCTTTTCGGAAAAAATCAAAGTAATGAAATAAAACACTTGACAAATGGGGGGAGTCAGCAGAGTGGATGGTGACAGCCCCTCTATTTGTTGTAGAGAAACCAGTGTCAACAGGATGCTGGGCGCCCACAGCAGAGGACCAGTCAGGACTTCATTCCTGGAGCCCACTGTGCGCCAGGCACTGAGCTAAGGGCTGTGAAGTGGCTATGGTCCCTGCCCTCACGGACCTGACGTGCTAGCCGGGGAGACAGAGGTTGAGGAAACAATATGAATGATTACATTTGGAAGGAGACCCTAGGCCCCATAGCCATGTGGCTCTTGCTGAGGCCTTGGCCCCCATCTCCTGCCCCCTTCCTGTAAGACACTGTGCTCCCCCCACCCCATTTTCCTTCCTCTTCCTCAAATAGGCCAAGGGGGGAGGACCACCTGTAAATGCTGCTGAGAGATGCAGTAAGATGGGACCTGACAGTACACAATATTGGGGAAGTCAGCACAACTTGACGAAGGCAAGGTCATGGAAGCTTCAAAGACATATCCAACTCCCTGAGGGACTAAATTATTGGGCTGAGGGCTGGTGACCATGGTCTCAGGGGACATCAAGCTCAATTGGCATAACATAGTTTATAAAGAAAACGTTCTACATCCTTCTTTGGTGAGTAGCGTCTGGGGTCATAAAAGCTTGTGAGCGGCCAACTACTGGTCCCACCCCATCTGGAGCAAGGGAGAATGAAAAAACCAAAGACACAAGGGAAAAATTACTCCAAAGTACTAATGGACCACAACTACCACAGCCCCTACTAGACTGAGTCCAGCACAACAAGATGGTGCCCGGCTACCACCACTGACTGCTCTGACAGGGATCACAATAGAGTGTCCCAGACAGAGCTGGAAAAAATGTGGAACAAAATTCTAACTCACAAAAAGAGACCAGGCCTTAAGAGGAACCCAAGGTTGAGAAGGGAGAGTGTTGACATGTCGTGGGGTTATTAACCAATGTCATAAAACAACATATGTACTAACTGTTTAATAAGAAACTAGTTTGTTCCGTAAACTTTCATCTAAAGTACAATAAAAAACAAACAAACAAACCAGACTTACTGGTCTGACAGAGACTGGAGAGACCTCAAAAGTATGGCCCCTGGACACCCTTTTTTAACACAGTACTGACATCACTCCAGAGGTTCACCCTTCAGCCAAAGATTAGACAGGCCCATAAAACAAAATGAGACTAAATGGGCACACCAGTCCAGGAACAAGGACGAGAAAGCAGGAGGGGACAGGAAAGCTGGTAGGGGGGAACCTAGGGTGGAGAAGGGGAGAGTGATGACATGCCATGGGGTGGGCAACCAATGTCACAAAACAATATGTGTATTAATTGTTTAATGAGAAACTAATTTGCTCTGTAAAACTTCATCTAAAGCCCAATTAAAAAAAAAAAAAAAGCTGGGGGCTGAGAAGTGACCATCAGGCTTGGGAAAATGTGTTTGATGCAGTGATCCTGTGAGAGCCGGACCTCGACGGGACTGTCTTATTTGTCTGGGTCTTGGAAGTTTTCCAGCTTCAACAGGGTGCAGCCTTACCACTTTTCTATTGCTCAATTTAGTGGAAAATATTTTAGTTTTCCTTCTCTGACAGGTTTCTGCCTTATACAGGTTCTAGCTTTCTCAGGTTTTACTGTATATATGTGTTCTGCAATGGGCATTTTTGGCTTTTGAGATTTAAAAAGATTACAACAATTTTGATAAGTGAAAAAATAAGCATGGATACTTTTTCCAATGCGAAAGAAAAAACCAACTTAGAGCCAAAACAAAATTCTTCAGAGTCTGTCTTATCTGGGGCACAGAGAACAAGCTGAAATTGTCCTTCCCAAGAATCAGCCTTGTCCCGGATGAAGCTCCCTGTCGCTTGTATGAACGGGAAAGCAATGGGTAGCAAGGTGACCACTCTCAGCCGGCCCACGAGCCAGCCGGGCCAGGGCCCAAGGAAGGGAAGGCCACCGTCCCAGGGGCCAAAGAAACAGGCTGGAGGCCACCCCTCAGGTTTCTACAAACTCAAGGAGCCCAGGTGCATGGAAGTCTGCAGTAGAGCTTGGCAGTGCCCAGCACTCAGCATCCTAAGATGGCCAGAATGACACCTCACCCAGCACCCACAGCAGGGGTAGCTTGGCACCCACCCTTCCCCGACCACAGTTATTATCCACATGCCTAGGGGCTTATCATCATGAGCATGGCAGCACCGCATCACGTGTTACCCTTCATACCTTTTGGATTGTGATTATTGGCTGTGTGTGAGTGTGTAAAGCAGAGTGTGCAAAGTACACATGCACATAAGTGTGCTGAGTGTGTGTAAAAGAGTATACAGGCAGAACAAAATATAGTACAGGAGTGTGCAAAAGGACAAGTGAACACAAGAATGTGTGAAAGAAAATGCAACAGGATGCAATGTAGGAGTGTGCAAAAACATACACGCGAGCGTGCTGAGTATGCACGAAAGAGTGCGCACACAGGAGAGACATTGGATGCCAGTGTGCACACATGTGCATGAGTGTGTGGAGCAGCGTGAGCACACGTACACACGGTAGTGTGTAGGCATGTGAGCATGTGTGTACAGCAGTGTGCAACAGTGCAGCACAGAAGCGTGTCCAAATGGGGGCCAGTGAACAGGGCATGCAGGGGTGCGAGTCATGTAAAGACAGTCTCTGAAGCTGGCTGGCCTGGGTGTGCCTGAGTGTGTCAGTGGGAGTGAGAGGGTGTGTGAGAGTGTGTCTGTGCCCGAGGTGGTGAACACCTGTTGGGCGCGTGAGCATGTGGGTGTGTGTGAATGTGTGGGTGAAAGAGTGACCACAGGAGTAGTATGCGAGTGAGTCATGTGTGCACAAGTGTGCGTGTGTGTGAGGGGTGGAGAGTGATGTGTGCACAAGTGTGGATGTGTGTGAGGGGTGGAGAGTGATGTGTGCACAAGTGTGGATGTGTGTGAGGGGGTGGAGAGTGATGTGTGCACAAGTGTGGATGTGTGTAAGGGGTGGAGAGTGATGTGTGCACAAGTGTGGATGTGTGTGAGGGGTGGAGAGTGATGTGTGCACAAGTGCACGTGTGTGTGAGGGGGTGAAGGGAGTGTGTTGAGGGTGTAGGTGAGATGGGAGTGGGTGCATATGTGTGTACAGATGTGAGGTGCATGTACCCAGATAAGTACTGGGGGTAGGGGTGGGCCCATTGTTTGTGTACACCCTCGTGTGCCAAGGCATTCATGCCCATCTGTGAACTGCCTGGCGTGGTTGAGTTTGCCATAGGAGTGTCCACATGCAATGAGTGTGTGAGGAGAAAGAGGAGGAAGGGACATCCCCTCAAGTCCCAGCAGCTGCTGGTGGGCAAAACCCTGTGCAACACCTGGTACAGGGTCCTGCCCTTGAGAGGAGGCTCAGACCTTTACTGAGCACCTACTGTGTGCTTACCCAGAACACAGCAGCGGTGAGCAGGTTTTGCTGAAAATGCCCTGCTAAAGTCACAACCCCAAGGAAGTATGCAGAGGGTGCTTGGGGCTGGATAGAAAGGGAGCTGCAAGGGGTGGGTGGCCATGTGGACTCCACAATTCCTAAGCGGGGAGCTCTGGGCCCCGCTAGCCATGCAAGCCACTGACTTCCCTCTGAACTTAGACTGATTTATTCATGTCCTCCCAAACCTCAGTAAGACCTCACTCTGCAGCTTGACCCTGTCCTCGGTGCTGAGAGCACAGAGCTGAGTAAGACACATCCCTGCCTCTGAGCTTTTCTTAGTCTGCTGGGGCAACAGGCAGTGACCATGCACAGAGTGATCAGTGAGGCAAGGTGAAGCTTGGGGGGGTGGGTCTTGGTATAGGAGTGGTATCAGGGAAGGCTTCCTGGAGGTGGTGACACTTGAGTTGTGCAGTTGAGCAGCAGAGTCTGGGAGAAGGGAAGGCATTCCAGAATGAAGGAGCCACATGGTCAAAGTAGCAGAGGGGAGACAAGAGCTCAGGTAGGTTCGTTTGCTGTGAGCAGGCAGGGATGGGGCTAGCCTGGTCTGGGTTAACCTAGAGGGATGGCTTGGTTGACCATCTGAAGAGCAGGCTGTCAGTGGGGGAAGAATAAACCCAATAGGTAGAGAGGACCCAGGTACTGTGGCAGAAGCTACCACCTGCAATGGTGCCAGCACAGATGGGGTGCACTTGGCCTGGCAAATAATGTGGGGCTGGGTCCAGGTGCTTGCACCTCCAACTACTCCAGGCAGCTCTGAGAACTGGGTAGTGTGCGGCAGCCTTGCAGGGAAAGGGTCCACCCATCCCTGTAGCAGGTAAACTCTTAGGGTACCAAGATGGGCCAAAGTTGGATTTACATGCCTGTTCAGCTCGTCCCTACCAATGTGACCAGGCCAAGTAGCTTTTTCATAAGGCTCCGCTGCCTCACCTGGAATAGGGGGTACAGCCCCAACCGCCTGAGGTGGAGGCTTGGGGGTTAAGAGGGCCAAACTGGGAACTATACGTCTCTTAGACTCCTCGCTCTCCCATGTCGCACACACCATCTATTAGCAGGTCTTGCCACTTCAACTTTGAAGACATGACCAAACTCTGCCCTCTTTTCACCATGTCCACTGCACCACCATCCCTCACCTACATCATATCGCAGCTTCCAAACTGGCCTCCCTGCACCCACCTCGCCCCTCTACGCTGCACACTCTCCTTGCAGCCAGAGGAGCCTCTAAAACCTGAGTCAGGTAGCATCCCTCCTTTGCTGAAAACCCTCCTGCAGACCCCGCAAACTCAAAGTGAGATCCAGAATGCTTATGGTGGCCCAGAGGACCCCACTGCCCTGCTCTTCCACAACCATGCCAGATCTGCACTCACCTCAGGGCCTTTGCACGTGCCATTCCCTCTGCCTGCAACTCTCATCCCCTAGATATTGACAGGGCTGGCCTCCTCGCCTCCTTCAGGCCTAGCTGAGATGCCTTCCCTTAACACCCTGTATAAAATACTTCCCACTATGTGCCCCTTGATCTGCTTTATTTTTCTACGTATCACCCACCACCAGTCATATAACGTATACAGTTGCTAACTTCCCTTAGTGTCCACCTCCTCTCCCTACACTTACTCATACCCAGCATGAGAGCAGGGCCTCAGTGTGGTCCCTGCAGTGTCTCCCAGGCTTGGACCAGTGCCTGGCATTTGCTGAATGAATATTTTGATTAGAATTTCAGCCACGAGACCTGAGGACATTTCTTAACCTCTGGGCTTCTGCTTCTTCATCTTTAGAGTAGGGATGATGATGATGATGATGATGATGATAAAAGGGCTGTTCTGAGAATGAAATGGGCTAATAAACGTCAAGAATTTAGTGCCACAAGCATTCAACACAGGGCAGCCGTTGCCATGCAGCTGGATATTTAAGGCTGAAGGGATGACAGATGATCACAGCCTTAAGCCCAGGAGGCTAAGGATTCTCACAAGGCAGACCCAGCCCTCCCCAGAATATGCTCGAGACTGCTGGGGAGCAGAACCTGTGAGCAGGCTGAGAAAGCTGGTGGCAGGAAGCCAGGGAGGCAGGGATGCCAGAGACCCCAGTGAGCACCTACTGTGTTGGGACAGAGCTGGGAGATGATGAAGCAATGTTTGCAGTGTGGCCCCGTTTGCAAGGTGCCAGGGGAAAAAAGTATAAAGACATCTGCACTGGAGACACCCTTCTACTCAACAGGCCTAGGAGGACCGGGAGAGGCTGGGAGAGTGTCCAGGGGATACCAGCACCCACTAGTCACTGGGCTTGTTGCCTTGACAACCTGAGGACCTTCTGTCCCACCTCGCCATTTTGGTTTAGTGAAGGTAGCTAACGAACTTTGACCCCTGCCACTGCTGAGAGCACAAAAAGCCTCACCTAACCACCGCAGTGACCCAGCAAGACAGTGCTGTCACCACCCCACTTCAGAGGACAAGACTGGGGCTCAGGGCAGGTACAGCCCCTTGGCCAAGGTCACAGGGCTGGCGAGTGGTCTGACTCCACCTTCGTCTGAACCCCCACACACCACAGCTTTGTTCAATGAATTTTTGTGAGGAGGGTGACCCCGAGTTGGGCCCTCCAAACCAAATCTCGAGAAGAGAGTTCAGTGCCAGTTGCTTCCTGTTTGATGGTCTGCACAGCACCTGCTCATTCATCACACTTTCTAACCTGGGGAGGAAGTTGTGGGAAGCTGCAGTTTTCAGGACAAAATTTGGAGTTTCTTGGTTTCTCCCCTAACTCCATCTTTCACTGATGTTTTGTGTTCTCTGATGTTTTGTGGTTCCGTATTGCATAACAACGGGCAGGGATTTGTGGTGGTCACCAATCTGGTCACACAGGCAGGGTGGTGTATTGGTTAGAGCACAGGTTCTGCTTTCAGACCAGGTTCATGTCTACATGACCTCATGATGCAGAGCTTAGTACCCACCTTTTTCTTTCATTCAACCAATATGCATTAACCCACCTACTATGTGCCTGCCACTGCACTAAGGCTCTGGGAGGCCCCACCAAAAAACCCGATGCTGTTGGGTCAATTTGAACTCAGAGCAACCCTATAGGACAGAGTAGAGCTGCCCAAGAGAGTTTCTAAGGAGCACCTGGTGGATTCGAACTGCCGAACTTTTGATTAGCAGCTGTAGCTCTTAACCACTACACTACCAGGGTTTCCTCTGGGAGGCCCAGCACTGAATAAGCCAGATACAACACCTACCGTCACAGAGCTTATATCCTAGTAGGGGGACAGGGCTGAAATAATGAAACAAACATGCAATTGACTAGAAGAGCTAGAAAGAAAACAAATTTGGCATGGTGATAGAAAATAACAAGTGGGAACCTCATTTAGAAGGCAGTGGTCAGGGATGGACATCGTTGAGGCCTGAAAAACGTAGAAAAGGCCAGGAAGGGTGTTCCAGGAGGCAATAACAGGAATTGCAAAGACCCTGAGGTAGAAAAGAAGCTACATACAAAGGCCACAAAGAAGGCCATCATGCTGAAGCCCATGAAGCAAGAGGAATGTGGATGAGAATAGGCTGGCAAGATAGATGGGGCCCAGATAACACCACACTCCATAGGCCATGGAAACGAGTTTGGTTTTACTAAGCATAGAGGAAACCACTGGAAGGTTTTGAGCACTGCAACTGCTATGGAGTGAAGAGCCTGAAGGGGGCAAATGTGGAGCAGGAAAGCCAGTGATGAGAAAGATACAGGCTTCAGAGGCCTGGGTTCAAATCCTACCTCTACACTTACATGTTGTGTAAGCTTGGATGAGTTAGTTCACCTCTCTGAGCCTCATTTACTTCATCTGGCTAATGGGTATAATAATCATTTCCATCTCACAGAACTGTGATGAGAATTCACTGAGATAATGCAAAGAGAAACCAGCCAGCACATGGGCTGTCATGGTCAATGCCAAGTGCTCAGCAAAGAAGATCCAACCTGGACCGGGCCTGATACCTCTCCTAACCCTCCCCACCCTCACCTCCCTCCCCTCCAGCCACACTGGCCTCATTGCTATTAATGGAACATTCCAAGATCATTCTGGCTTCAGGGCCTTTGCACATGCTATTCCTTCTGCCTGCAGTGCTCTTTCCCTGATACCCCATGGGTGCTCCCTCAGTTTTATTCAGTCCTCTGCTCCTCAGAGAGGCCCTTGACTGTCCCCATCCTCCCCATTCTCTATTCCCTCATCCTGCTTGGGTGTCTTTCCTGGAACCTGTCTTTCCACCTGACATGATTTGTTCACTTGGGTTTGTATTTTTCTTCCCTATTAAATGCCACCTCCTTGAGGGCAGGTGTTTTTGCATCTTCTTCATGGTTGTATCCACGGCACTGAAAACCATGTAGCAAATGCTCAAAAATGTTTGTTGAACGAATGATTGTAACTGAAGTGACCACCACAAGGACAGCACAGTGGTTAGGGGCAAATGGAGGCTGGGAGCCAGGCTTTCACTCTCACCAGCTGTGTAGCTTTAAAAGCGGCCTAACTTGGCTTTGAGGAGCCTCAGTTTCCTAATCTGTAAAATGGGGTGAAGGACTCCATGCTTCTTGGCTCACTGTGAGGATCAGAGTACGATGCACACCCAGAGATGCACACTGGAGTATTTATGGGTGGAATGACCCATAGTATCTAGCACCACTTTAGAATGTCCCAGCGAAGTGAGGGGCAGGTAGAACAAGGATGGCGGAGTGTGATAACTGTGGTCGTCACACCATTTTTCTAACTTTGCACATGTTTGAAAGTTTCCAAAATAAAAAGATAAGGAAGAGCTAATAGGTGCTCAAGCCTCAGCCCGGTCCTGGCACACAGTGGGTGCTTCACATGCACTAGTATTTCCCTCCACTTTGGGCTTCCATTTCTGGACACGGCGGCTTGAAGCTCAGAGGCAACAGAGCCATCCTGACAACCGTGCCCACCCACTATCCCAGCCATCCTCCTGGCTGGAGCCCCGTCGCTCACTCCGTGATTCCAGCCTCTCTCTCCTGAGGGTACACTGATCTCCTCTGGCTCCTGGGGACGATGGGCAGCATAGCAGCCTGCCCCCTAAGTGGATGTGCCAGGAAATCTCACAGACACAGAAAACCAATTCTGTAGCAGCGCCAGCTCCCACCTGAGGTGTTTTGCATCTCCCTGGACGAGAGGCTGGTGAGACACGTGGCAGAGAAAATCCATCTCACAGAGGGCCCAGTCAGAAGACCTGCCCAGGATGGCCTAAAGTGAACAGGAAACCAGTCTCAGGTGTAAAAATAGGTCCTTCCTTCTCTGGTACAAGGCCCCAAACACATCTTGGGAATGAGCACCTACTGTGTGCAAGCAGTTTTGCTAGGCACATTAAAATACCAAAAAACAAAATAAAACAGAAACAACGAAATCCCATCGCATCCAGTCCATTGTAACTCGTCGCGACCCAATGTGTTTCAGAGTGTAACTGCACCATAGGGTTTTCAGTGGCTGTAATCTTATGGACATAGATCACCAGGAGTTTCTTTTGCTGCACTAATGGGTCGATTCAAACTGACAACACTTCGGTAAGTAGACAAGAACAGTTCATTTGTGCCACCCAGGGACCTACGTGCCTTACAAAGGGTAGTCTCAGTTTTATAAAAAAAAAAAATAATAAGGGAATTAAGATGGAATCAAATAATGGAGATGATTACAACACTGTCTAACTGGCTTTTTTTTTTTCTTTCATTCTTTCCACTTCTTTTTTTCCCCTGGTTTCTAGTTTTTCTCTACCACCCTTCCTTTCCTTCCTCCCAAATATCTAGCATCTTTTTTTCTCTCTCTCTCTCAGTTTCTTGTCTCTCTCTACATTACTTCTCTCCCTTTCCTCCAACCACCTAGCCACATGTGCCTTTCTCTCTCCTTTTTTTAAAAAATGTAGTTTCTTATGTCTTTCTCCCTTCCATTCCTTTCTCCCACCCATCTAGCTGCATGTGCCATATCTGTCCCTTCTTGATGGTCCGTGCCTCACAGCCTGGCTACAAAGCCACTGGCACACAGATTCCCCAGTCTGTGCCACTCCAATGGCAAGCTCACTCAGCATATTTTTTTTCCTGTTTCTCTCTCCTCTTTCTCTTCTTTCCCATACTCATTTAATTCCATACATCACGACTTCCCCGCTCCCTTCTGACTACCTGCACCATGAGCTGAACATTACACCCCCAAGCAGCACAGTCATGGTCCACTGGAAACTACCCTACACTGACCCAAGGCCCTGTCCTCTCAGCCCCAGTACGTGACTCAAACAACCCATCCCAGCACTTCCCTTTCAGCTGGACCTGCTCTGCAGCACCATAGCTGAGCGACTGATCCTGACCATTGGACAAGGTGGTGAGAAGTATCATGCCCAGACATGAGCAAGCAATAAAGAAAGCATAGCCTCCCTGCTGAGACATAACCAAATGAAACAAAAAAACAGGATGGAACATCTACAAAAATAAATGAAGAAAATAACTACTGAATGTCCAAATACAGCAGACAATATCAAAACAAAAACACAGGACAGGATGGTTTCAGTGGGTGTCCAAAATAAAACACCAGATGAATTTCCAGTAGAAGAAAAGGCACTGGACCTACTCAATAGGGAATTCTACTCTCTAATATGCAGAGTTATCCAAGGGTTGAAGAAAACAGCAGACAAAATGAGGAAGAAATAGACAAAATTATGGAAAAGACACCAAAAAATGGAAGAATTCAGGAAAATAATACAGGAACAAAATGTCCAGATAAATTCACAGCTACAAACCATACAAGAACAGCAGTTAGAAATCCAAAAGATAAACAACAAGATTTCAGAAATGGACAGCGTCATAGAAGGTCTGAGGAAGACAGGATTGACAAAATTGAAAACAAATACTTGGGTACCACTTTGAGGAAAAATCAGAAAAAAAGAATGAAGAAAAATGCAGAAACCCTGAGAATGATGTGGGATACAATCAAAAGCAAAAATTTGTTAGCCATCAGAGTTCCAGAACGGGGATGAGAATGGAAAACACAGGGAGGATCATAGAAGAATTGCTGGCAGAAATCTTCCCTAATATCATGGGAGATGAAAAGCTGACCATTTAAGAAGCTCAACAACCCCATATAGGATAAAACCCAAAAGAAAATCACCAAGGAATGTCATAATCACACTCACTGAAACCAAAGACAAAGAAAGAATCCTGACAGAAGCTCAAGGAAAAAAGCCACATATAGAGGGGAAAGAATAAGACAAAGCTCTGATTACTTGGCAAGAAAATATGCAGGCAAAAAGGCAATGTGATAACATATATAAAACCTTGAATAAAAAAAATTGCCAAGCAAGAATAATTTATCCTGCAAAACTTTCATTCAAATATGATGGTGAAATTAAGCCATTTCCAGATAAACATAAACTAAGTGAATATGTAGAAACCAAAGCAAACTTACAAGGTTTATTGAAGGGAGTTCTTCGGTTTGAGAACAAACAACATCAGATGACAGCCTGAATCTGGGATGCAAGATCATACAAGCCAGATACAAACCTAGGAAATGAACTCTCAAGGATTAATCAAAACTAAAAGATTTACAACAGGGAACCAGAGAGATTAATCTGTAAAAGACAACAACATCAGAACAATAAAAGAGGGAATAAACATTGTAGGAACAGGACCTTCCATTGGAGAGGAAGGCAAGCAGACACTAAGTAATAAAAGACGGGCTCAAACTTAGGAAGATAAGGGTAAATTTTAAGGTAACCACAAAGAAAGTTAAGAAACCTACTCATCAAACTAAAGAAGAAAAACATAAAGTCTCAGTAAACACAAAAACTACAAAAACAAAGGAAAGGGAAAAAAAATCCACAAACAAAAGGAATTCAGCACAGGAGACTAAGAGGAGCAAAGAAAACATCAGCACCAAAAAAAAAAAAAAAAACCCTACAAAATGACAACAATAAACTCACACCTATCAATTACACTGAATGTAAATGGCCTAAATGCATCCATAAAGAGAAAAAGAGTGACAGACAGATTAAAAAAAAAAGACCCATCAATATGCTGTCTACAAGAGACACACCTTAGAAACAAAGATGTAAATTTATTAAAAATCAAAGGATGGAAAAAATATATCAAGAAAACAGCTACCGAAAAAGAGCAGGAGTGGCAATACTAATCTCAGATAAACTAGACTTTAAAACAAAATCCTCCATAAAAGACAAAGAATGGGAGGTGGGGCCAAGGTGGCTGACTAGGTAGAAGATACCTCTGATCCCTCTTGCAACAAAGACTCGGAAAAACAAGTGAATCGATCACATACATGACAGTCTACGAACCCTGACCATCAAACACAGGTCTAAAGGGTTGACCTGAGTGACAGGTGAGTGAAAAGCTGCATCCTGAAGCAGCAACTGCCTTTATAGCCTGCATCTGGCGCCACAGCCTTGAGCCCTCGAGGTTCCCTGGTGCCGAGTGGCAGGGCTGATTGCGGCTTGCTGAGGTGCAGCAGGCACCTAACCCCTAGCCCCCTGGGATAACCTCCGTAGAGACTCAGCAAGCACAAGCAGGCTGCATGCTGACGCTGCTAACGAGAGAACAAGCAACCACGGGGAAGCAGTGACTGTTTTCGGAGCCTGGAGCCAGCGTCCCAGCCAGAAAACCTTGGCGCTGGGCTTTGGACTGGGCGCAGGGCAGCTGAGCACTGAGCATGGCATCCTGAGATGGCGCAAACACGGGACGCAGCCCTAGCTTTCTGAAGTGACCTCGGGGGAAGCCCAGCCAGTGCATGCAGACAGCGCAGCGACGCGGCTGACAAGAGGAGAAGTCACTGAGAGGCAGCGACTGGTTTTGGAGCCTGGAGTTCGGCATCCCAGCCGGGGAACCTTGGCGCTGGGCTTTGGACTGGAAGCGGAGGAACTGACCACAGCTTCTGAGACAGCACAAGCACAGGATGCAGGCCTGACCCTCAGGGGCAATCTCAACCCAGCCAGCGCACACAGGCTACAGGCCCCTCGGGAAACTCAGATAAAACAGTCATCACCAAGCAAGATAAGTAACTTCCTCTGTATTCCTGGGTGCTACTTTCGCCTATCTATCTGACCCCTCCCCTCCCTTCCCAGGCAGCTTCATTAACATTGGAATTTCTTGTGCCATGGAGTGAAGTGCTCTGCGGTTTTGTTTTGTTTTGTTTTTGTCTTTTCCTAACCCATTCTCCTGGCCTAAGAGAAGCAGCTACAAAAATCCAGGGATCAAGAATCCTTCCCTGACTTCCAGAAATTGGAATAAAAATACAGAACCAGCTCCAACCAAGCATATGAGATCCACAGTCTTGGGCTTTCATCCCTACAGGGAACAAGGTGGCTATTATAATGCAAAGGCAATTCTGATAGTGATCTGACTGTAATTGTTTTCCCAGATTACTGGAAAGACAAGTTTTCCAGGTCTGATATCTCTACCTATTAAACAGAGCCCTCACTGACCCACAACGGGGAACTGGGGACTGAAGCTCCACCCAACCCACCTAGCCTCCTACCAAAGGGGTCTGAGGATAGTGACACCTACCGATCTGTAGAGGTACATGCATTGGGTGCCTAAGGTACAGCTGCAGAGCCCACCCACAAAAGTGCTTTAGAAATAGAGACACACCTACCTCACTGGCACATGGGGGATGGCTGTCAGCATCCTGCCCCCACAGGAGTGTGACCCCCTGCTGCTACTAGAATCTGGTGCACTCAACTATCACCACTACTCCTCTAAGTTGATAGGTGACAGTCTATTCCACACACTTGGTAACCCAAAATCAGATTCTAATGAAGAATAGTGAATGGACTCTTAGGCTTATATTCCTGGTAACAGCCCAAACCAGCTGGTAATAGGACATAAGTGATTTAAAGGCTGCAACAATCAAGACAGCACAATCTAGTAGCCCATCTATGTATACTGAAAGAAAACAAAACAAGATAAGATTCAGTGAGCAAATATAAAATAAATCATCACAATATCTTATAGATGGCTCAGAGACAGCAGTCGATATCAAACCACATAAAGAAGGAGACCATGATTGCTTCTATGACTCCCCAAATTAAAGAATCAAAATCTTTCCCAAATGAAGATACAATCCTGGAATTCCCAGATGCAGAATATAAAAAACTAATTTACAGAATGCTTCAAGACATCAGGGATGACCTCAAAAATGAAATAAGGCAATCTACAGAAAAAGCCAAGGAACACACTGATAAAGCAGTTGAAGAAATCAAAAAGATTATTCAAGAACATAGTGGAAAAATTAATAAGCTGCAAGAATCCATAGAGAGACAGCATTCAGAAATCCAAAAGATTAACAGTAAAATTACAGAATTAGACAACTCAATAGGAAGTCATAGGAGCAGAATTGAGCAATTGGAATGCAGAGCGGAGGAGTTGGAGGATAAGACAATTGACACCAATATAGTTGAAGAAAAATCAGATAAAAGAATTAAAAAAAAATGAAGAAACCCTAAGAATCATGTGGGACTCCATCAAGAAGAATAAATTGCATGTGATTGGAGTTCCAGAACAGGGAGTGATAACAGAAAATACAGAAAGAATAGATGAAAATCTGTTGGCAGAAAACTTCCCTGACATCATGAAAGATGAAAGGATATCTATCCAAGATGCTCATCGAACCCCATATAAGATTGATCCAAAAAGAAAAACACCAAGACATATTGTCACCTAACATGCCAAAGCCAAAGATAAAGAGAAAATTTTAAAAGCAGCCAGGGAGAAAAGAAAGGTCTCCTACAAAGGAGAATCAATAAGAATAAGTTCAGACTACTCAGCAGAAACCATGTAGTCAAGGAGGCAATGGGATGACATATATAGAGCACTGAAGGAGAAAAACTGCCAGCCAAGGATCATATATCCAGCAAAACTCTCTCTCAAATATGAAGGTGAAATTAAAACATTTACAGATAAACACAAGCTTAGAGAATTTGCAAGAACCAAACCAAAGCTACAAGAAATACTAAAGGATATTGTTTGGTCAGAAAACCAATAATATCAGATACCAGCACAACACAAGGTCACAAAACAGAACGTCCTGATATCAACTCAAATAGGGAAATCACAAAAACAAACAAATTAAGATTAATTAAAAAAAAATACACATAACAGGGAATCATGGAAGTCAATAGGTAAAAGATCACAATAATCAAAAAGAGGGACTAAATACAGGAGGCATTGAACTGCCATATGGAGAGTGATACAAGGCGATATAGAACAATACAAGTTAGGTTTTTACTTAGAAAAATAGGGGTAAATAATAAGGTAACCACAAAAAGGTATAACAACTCCATAACTCAAGATAAAAGCCAAGAAAAACGTAACGACTCAACTAACATAAAGTCAAACACTATGAAAATGAGGATCGCACAATTTACTAAGAAAAACGTCTCAGCACAAAAAAGTAAGTGGAAAAATGAAATTGTCAACAACACACATAAAAAGGCATCAAAATGACAGCACTAAAAACTTATTTATCTATAATTACGCTGAATGTAAATGGACTACATGCACCAATAAAGAGACAGAGAGTCACGGACTGGATAAAGAAACACGATCCATCTATATGCTGCCTACAAGAGACACACCTTAGACTTAGAGACACAAACAAACTAAAACTCAAAGGATGGAAAAAAATATATCAAGCAAACAATAAGCAAAAAAGAAGAGGAGTAGCAATATTGATTTCTGACAAAATAGACTTTAGACTTAAATCCACCACAAAGGATAAAGAAGGATGCTATATAATGATAAAAGGGACAATTGATCAGGAAGACATAATCATATTAAATATTTACGCACCCAATGACAGGGCTGCAAGATACATGAATCAAATTTTAACAGAATTGAAAAGTGAGATAGATACCTCCACAATTATAGTAGGAGACTTCAACACACCACTTTCGGAGAAGGACAGGACATCCAGTAAGAAGCTCAATAGAGACACGGAACACCTACTTACAACAATCAACCAACTTGACCTCATTGACTTATACAGAATTCTCCACCCAACTGCTGCAAAATATACTTTTTTTTCTAGTGCACATGGAACATTCTCTAGAATAGACCACATATTAGGTCATAAAACAAACCTTTGCAGAGTTCAAAACATCGAAATATTACAAAGCATCTTCTCAGACCACAAGGCAATAAAACTAGAAATCAATAACAGAAAAACTAGGGAAAAGAAATCAAATACTTGGAAAATGAACAATACCCTCCTGAAAAAAGACTGGGTTATAGAAGACATCAAGGAGGGAATAAGGAAATTCATAGAATGCAACGAGAATGAAAATAGTTCCTATCAAAACCTCTGGGACACAGCAAAAGCAGTGCTCAGAGGCCAATTTATATCGATAAATGCACACATACAAAAAGAAGAAAGAGCCAAAAGCAGAGAACTGTCCCTACAACTTGAACAAATAGAAAGTGAGCAATGAAAGAATCCATCAGGCACCAGAAGAAAACAAATAATAAAAATTAGAGCTGAACTAAATGAATTAGAGAACAGAAAAACAATTGAAAGAATTAACAAAGCCAAAAGCTGGTTCTTTGAAAAAATTAACAAAATTGATAAACCATTGATTGGCTAGACTGACTAAAGAAATACAGGAAAGGAAACAAATAACCCGAATAAGAAACGAGAAGGACCACATCACAACGGAACCAAATGAAATTAAAAGAATCATTTCAGATTACTACGAAAAATTGTACTCTAACAAATTTGAAAACCTAGAAGAAATGGATGAATTCCTAGAAAAACACTTCCTACCTAAACTAACACATTCAGAAGTAGAACAACTAAATAGACCCATAACAAAAACGGAGATTGAAACGGTAATCAAAAAACTCCCAACAAAAAAAAGCCCTGGCCCGGACGGCTTCACTGCAGAGTTCTACCAAACTTTCAGAGAAGAGTTAACACCACTACTACTGAAGGTATTTCAAAGCATAGAAAATGACGGAATACTACCCAACTCATTCTATGAAGCCACCATTTCCCTGATACCAAAACCAGGTAAAGACATTACAAAAAAAGAAAATTATAGACCTATATCCCTCATGAACATAGATGCAAAAATCCTCAAGAAAATTCTAGCCAATAGAATCCAACAACACATCAAAAAAATAATTCACCATGATCAACTGGGATTTATACCAGGTATGCAAGGCTGGTTTAATATCAGAAAAACCATTATGTAATCCATCACATAAATAAAACAAAAGACGAAAACCACATGATCTTATCAATTGATGCAGAAAAGGCATTTGACAAAGTCCAACACCCATTTATGATAAAAACTCTTACCAAAATAGGAATTGAAGGAAAATTCCTCAACATAATAAAGGGCAGCCCAACAGCCAATATCACTCTAAATGGAGAGAACCTGAAAGCATTTCCCTTGAGAACGGGAACCAGACAAGGATGCCCTTTATCACCGCTCTTATTCAACATCGTGCTTGAAGTCCTAGCCAGGGCAATTAGGCTAGACAAAGAAATAAAAGGTATCTGGATTGGCAAGGAGGAAGTAAAGTTATCACTATTTGCAGATGACATGATCTTATACACAGAAAACCCTAAGGAATCCTCCAGAAAACTATTGAAACTAATAGAAGAGTTTGGCAGAGTCTCAGGTTATAAAATAAACATACAAAAATCACTTGGATTCCTCTACATCAACAAAAAGAACATCGAAGAGGAAATCACCAAATCAATACCATTCACAGTAGCCCCCAAGAAGATAAAATACTTAGGAATAAATCTTACCAAGGATGTAAAAGACCTATACAAAGAAAACTACAAAGCTCTACTACAAGAAATTCAAAAGGACATACTTAAGTGGAAAAACATACCTTGCTCATGGATAGGAAGACTTAACATAGTAAAAATGTCTATTCTACCAAAAGCCATCTATACATATAACGCACTTCCGATCCAAATTCCAATGTCATATTTTAAGGGGATAGAGAAACAAATCACCAATTTCATATGGAAGGGAAAGAAGCCCCGGATAAGCAAAGCATTACTGAAAAAGAAGAAGAAAGTGGGAGGCCTCACTCTACCTGATTTTAGAACATATTATACAGCCACAGTAGTCAAAACAGCCTGGTACTGGTACAACAACAGGCACATAGACCAATGGAACAGAATTGAGAACCCAGATATAAATCCATCCACGTATGAGCAGCTGATATTTGACAAAGGACCAGTGTCAGTTAATTGGGGAAAAGATAGTCTTTTTAACAAATGGTGCTGGCATAACTGGATATCCATTTGCAAAAAAATGAAACAGGACCCATACCTCACGCCATGCACAAAAACTAACTCCAAGTGGATCAAAGACCTAAACATAAAGACTAAAATGATAAAGATCATGGAAGAAAAAATAGGGACAACGCTAGGAGCCCTAATACAAGGCATAAACAGAATACAAAACATTACCAAAAATGATGAAGAGAAACCCGATAACTGGGAGCTCCTAAAAATCAAACACCTATGCTCATCTAAAGACTTCATCAGAAGAGTAAAAAGACCACCTACAGACTGGGAAAGAATTTTCAGCTATGACATCTCCGACCAGCGCCTGATCTCTAAAATCTACATGATTCTGTCAAAACTCAACCACAAAAAGATAAACAACCCAATCAAGAAGTGGGCAAAGGATATGAACACACATTTCACTAAAGAAGATATTCAGGCAGCCAACAGATACATGAGAAAATGCTCTCGATCATTAGCCATTAGAGAAATGCAAATTAAAACTATGATGAGATTCCATCTCACACCAACAAGGCTGGCATTAATCCAAAAAACACAAAATAATAAATGTTGGAGAGGCTGCGGAGAGGTTGGAACTCTTATACACTGCTGGTGGGAATGTAAAATGGTACAACCACTTTGGAAATCTATCTGGCGTTATCTTAAACAGTTAGAAATAGAACTACATTACAACCCAGAAATCCCACTCCTCAGGATATACCCTAGAGATACAAGAGCCTTCACACAAACAGATATATGCACACCCATGTTTATTGCAGCTCTGTTCACAATAACAAAAAGCTGGAAGCAACCAAGGTGTCCATCAATGGATGAATGATTAAATAAATTGTGGTATATTCACACAATGGAATACTACACATCGATAAAGAACAGTGACGAATCTCTGAAACATTTCATAACATGGAGGAACGTGGAAGGCATTATGCTGAGTGAAATTAGTCAGAGGCAAAAGGACAAATATTGTATAAGACCACTATTATAAGATCTTGAGAAATAGTAAAAACTGAGAAGAACACATACTTTTGTGGTTATGAAGGGGGGAGGGAGGGAGGGAGGGAGGGAGAGGGTTTTTTATTGATTAATCAGTAGATAAGAACTGCTTTAGGTGAAGGGAAAGACAACACTCAATACACGGAAGGTCAGCTCAATTGGACTGGACCAAAAGCAAAGAAGTTTCCGGGATAAAATGAATGCTTCAAAGGTCAGCGGAGCAGGGACGGAGGGTCTGGGGACCATGGTTTGAGGGGACTTCTAAGTCAATTGGCAAAATAATTCTATTATGAAAACATTCTGCATCCCACCTTGAAATGTGGCATCTGGGGTCTTAAATGCTAACAAGCTGCCATCTAAGATGCATCAATTGGTCTCAACCCACCTGGAGCAAAGGAGAATGAAGAACACCAAGGTCACACGACAACTAAGAGCCCAAGAGACAGAAAGGGCCACATGAACCAGAGACCTACACCATCCTGAGACCAGAAAAACTAGTTGGTGCCCGGCCACAATCGATGACTGCCCTGACAGGGAGCACAACAGAGAACTCCTGAGGGAGCAGGAGAACAGTGGGGATGCAGACCCCAAATTCTCATAAAAAGACCATACTTAATGGTCTGACTGAGACTAGAGGAATCCCGGCGGCCATGGTCCCCAGACCTTCTGTTGGCACAGGACAGGAACCATCCCCGAAGACAACTCATCAGACATGAAAGGGACTGGTCAGTGGGTGGGAGAGAGATGCTGATGAAGAGTGAGCTAATTATATCCGGTGGACACTTGAGATTGTATTGGCATCTCTTGTCTGGAGGGGGGATGGGAGGATAGAGAGAGAGGGAAGCTGGCAAAATTGTCACGAAAGGCGAGACTGAAAGGACTGACTCAATAGGGGGAGAGCAAGTGGGAGTACGGAGTAAGATGTATGTAAACTTATATGTGACAGACTGATTGGATTTGTAAACGTTCACTCGAAGCTTAATAAAAGTTAATAAAAAAAAATTGGGCAAAGGATATGAACACGCACTTCACTAAAGAAGATATCCAGGCAGCTAACAGATATGTTAGAAAATGTTCTCGATCATTAGCCATTAGAGAAATGCAAATTAAAACTACGATGAGATTCCATCTCACTCCAACAAGGCTGGCATTAATCCAAAAAACACAAAATAATAAATGTTGGAGAGGCTGTGGAGAAATTGGAATTCTTATGCACTGCTGGTGGGAATATAAAATGGTACAACCACTTTGGAAATCTATCTGGCATTTTCTTAAAAAGTTAGAAATAGAATTACCATACAACCCAGAAATCCCACACCTTGGAATATACCCTAGAGAAATAAGAGCCTTTACACGAACAGATATATGCACACCCTCATTTATTGCAGCACTGTTTACAATAGCAAAAAGCTGGAAGCAACCAAGATGTCCATCAACGGATGAATGGTTAAATAAATTACGGTATATTCACACAATGGAATACTACGCATCGATAAAGAACAGTGACAAATCTGTGAAACGTTTCATAACATGGAGGAATCTGGAAGGCACTATGCTGACTGAAATTAGTCAGATGCAAAAGAACACATATTGTATAAGACACTATTATAAGATCTTGAGAAATAGTATAAACTGAGAACACATTCTTTTGTGGTTACGAGAGGGGGAGGGAGGGAGGGTGGGAGAGGTTTATTTACTGATTAGATAATAGATAAGAACTACCTTAGGTGAAGAGAAGGACAATACTCAATACAGGGAAGGTCAGCTCAACTGGACTGGACCAAAAGCAGTTTCCAGGATAAACTGAATGCTTCAAAGGTCAGCACAGCAAGGGTGGGGGTTTGGGGACTATGGCTTAAGGGGACTTCTAAATCAATTGGCAAAATAAATTCTGTTAAGAAAACATTCTGCATCCCACTTTGAAGTGTGGCATCTGGGGTCTTAAATGCTAACAAGCGGCCATCTAAGATGCATCAATTGGTCTCAACCCACCTGGATCAAAGGAGAATGAAGAACACCAAGGTCACACGATAACTATGAGCCCAAGAGACAGAAAGGGCCACATGAACTAGAGACTTACATCATCCTGAGACCAGAAGAACTAGATGGTGTCTGGCCACAACTGATGACTGCCCTGACAGGGACACAACAGAGAACCCCTGAGGGAGCAGGAGAACAGTGGGATGCAGACCCCAAATTCTCATAAAAAGACCAGACTTAATGGTCTGACTGAGACTAGAAGAATCTCAGCTGTCATGGTCCCCAAACCTTCTGTTGTCCCAGGACAGGAACCATTCCCGGAGACAACTCATCAGACATGGAAAGGACTGGACAATGGGTTGTAGAGAGATGCTGATGAAGAGTGAGCTACTTGTATCAGGTGGACACTTGAGACTGTGTTGGCATCTCCTGTCTGGAGGGGAGATGGGAGGGTAGAGAGGGTTAGAAACTGGCAAAACGGTCAGGAGAGACTGGAAGGAGGGAGCGGGCTGACTCATTACAGGGAGAGTAAATCGGAGTATGTAGTAAGGTGTACATAACTTTATGTGTGACAGACTGACTTGATTTGTAAACTTTCACTTAAAGCACAATAAAAGTCATTAAAAAAAAAAAAGACAAAGAATGCAATTATGTAATGATTAAAGGGGCAATCCACCATGAAGACATAACCACAATAAATATCGACATACCCAATGACAGGCCTCCAAAATACATAAAACAAACTCTAACAGCACTAAAAAGAGAAATTGACAGTTCCACAATAATAGTAGGAGACTTCAACACACCACTCTCAGGAAAGGACAGAACATCTAGAAAGAAATTCAAGAAAGATACGGAAGGCCACAATCAGCCAACTTGACCTCATAGACATACATAGAACACTCTTCCCAACAGCTGCAAAGTACATATTCTTTTTCAACACGCATGGAACATTCTCCAGAATAGACCACATATTTGGCCACAAAGCAACCCTCAACAAAATCTAAAACATTGCCATAATACAAAGTATCTTCTCTGATCACAATGTCATCAAAGTAGAAATTAAAAACAGAAAGAGCAAGGAAAAACATCAGTTGCATGGAAACTAATAACACCCTGCTTAAAAGCCAATGGGAAATAAAAGAAATGAAAGATGGAATAAAAAAATTCCTAGAATCAAACAAGAATGAAAACACATCATACCAAAACTTTTGAGATATAACATAGGCAGTGCTCAGGGGTCAAATATAGCAATAGATGCACACATCAAAATGGAATAGAGGGATGAAATCAAAACATCAGGGCCACAATCAGCAGGACCACTTTATGTATTTGCACTTACTAAGCCCTGGAGGGGTGCGACACCCAAAGCCTACAAAGACACTGCTGCGCAGCACACATTATTCTGAACACTTGACTACATAAACTAACTTTTTAAGTTTTCACCACAACCCTATTAGAGAGGACTTGTTATTTATTCCTATTTTATAGACAAGTAACTTGCCCAAATTTTAACACCCTATATAGTAATGGAACTTGGAATTGAACCCTGGCAGGTTGGTTTCAAGAAATATTTGTGCTTTTAATCAGTTTACTAGATGGCCTTTCAGCTGAGATGTTAGCACTTCTGGGAGGAGGAGTGGTGCTCTCCTGTCTGCCCAGAGGTCTGTGCCCAGCTCTGAGAAGGGAGTGGATGGGTGGGAGAAACACCCACATCCAGAATGTAACCCTAGGATGCTGGATTCTGGGTGACTTCATACCGTGCAAAGCACTATTTACCACTTTTTTCTATTGTTGTTGTTAAGTGCAGTCCAGTTGATTCCAACTCATAGTGACCTTATGTACAACAGAGTGAAACTCTACCTGGTCCTGTGCCACCCTCATAATTGTTGTTGTGCTTGAGCCCGTTGTTGCAGTCACTGTATCAATACATCTCATTGAGGGTCATCCTCTTTTTCACTGACCCTCTACCATGCGTGCATGATGTCCTTCTCAAGGGAGTAGTTTCTCCTGATAATGTGCCCAAAATATGTGAGACAAAGTCTCACCATCCTCACTTTTAAGAAGCATTCTGGATGTCTGTCTTCAAAGACAGATTTGTTTGTTCTTTTGGCAGTCCATGGTATAGTCGATATTCTTCACCAATGCCATAATTCAAAGGGGTCAATTCTCCTTTGGTCTTCCTTATTCATTGTCCAGCTTTTGCATGCATATGAAGCAACTGAAAATGCCATGTCTTGGGTCAGGCACACCTTAGTCCTTAAAGTGACATCTTTGCTTTTTAACACTTTAAAGGAGTCTTTTGCAGCAGATTTGCCCAAAGCAATGTGTTGTTTGATTTCTTGACTGCTGCTTCCATGGGCTTTGATTGTGGATCCAAGTAAAATGAAATCCTTAACAACGTCAATCTTTTCTGTTTATCATGATGTTGCTTATTGGTCCATTTGTGAGAGTTTTGGTTTTCTTTATATTGAGGTGTAATCCATACTGAAGGTTGTACTCTTTGATCTTTATCAACACGTGCTTCAAGTCCTCTTCAGTTTCAGCAAGCAAGGTTATGTCATCTGCACATCACAGGTTGTTAACGAGTCTTCCTCCAATCCTGATGCCACATTCCTCATATAGTCCAGCCTTCTCAAATTATTTGCTCAGCATATTGAATAACTATGGTGAAAGGATACAACCCCGACACACATCTTTCTTGACTTTAAACCACGCAACATTCCCTTGCTCTGTTTGGAAGACTGCCTCTTGGTCTAAGCAGGAGGTCCCTCATGAGCACAAATAAGTGTTCTGGAATTCTCGTTCTTTGCAATGTTATCCATAACTTGCTATGATCCGCAAAGTCAAATGTCTTTGCATAGGCAGTAAAAGACAGGTAAATATCTTTCTAGTGTTCTCTACTTTCAGCCACCATCCATTTGACATCAACAATGTTATTCTTTGTTCCATGTCCTCTTCTGCATCCAGTGCTTTCTCTACTAGTTTTGTTATATGGATATATATATATAAGAAACTATTAGAAAAATATATGTATTTTAAATAAACATATTTAGAATATAATATATATTCATATTATATAGTATATAATACAACATGTATATAAAGCACAAGCACACACACACACACACGCACACACATCCATGGGAGCTACGAGTAGTTAACCTGGTCACTGTTAACTGGAAAATTAGAGGTTCAAGTCCACCCAGAGGGGCCTTAGAAGAAAGGCCTGATGATGCTGAAAAATCAGCCACTGAAAATCCTAAGGAACGTAGGTAGTTCTACTCTGACACACATGAAGTCACCGTGATTCAGAGTCAAGTCCACGGCAATTGGAAAAAAACTACATGTGTATAAATACATATACATAGGAGCCCTGGTGGTGCATTGGTTAGGCTCTTGGTAGCTAACCAAAAGGTTGGCAGTTTGAACACACCCAGCGGCTCTGCGGGCAAAGGTCTGATGATTACTTCCATAAGATTACAGCCAAGAAAACCCTATGGGGCGGTTCTGCTCTGTCACACAGGGTCTCTATGAGTAGAAAATCAACTCCACAGCAGGCAGCAACACCTATGTATACATATACACATGCATATAATATACACATGCGCATACATACATATATCACCATTGCAGTTGAGTGGATTCGGACTCATAGCGACCCTATGGGAAAGAGAAGAACTGCCCCATCGAGTTTTCAAGGAGCACCTGACGGATTCCAACTAAAGGCCTTTTGGTTTGCAGCTGTAGAACTTAACCACCATGCCACCAGGGTTTCCACATACATATGTACACACATACGTATACACATGCTGTTGTTGTTGTTAGGTGCCGTCGAGTTGGTTCCAACTCATAGCGACCCTATGCACAACAGAACGAAACACTGTCCGGTCCTGTGCCATCCTTACAATCATTGTTATGCTTCAACTCATTGTTGCAGCCACTGTGTCAATCCACCCCGTTGAGGGTCTTCCTCTTTTCTGCTGATCCTGTACTCTGCCAAGCATGATGTCCTTCTCCAGGGACTGATCCCTCCTAACAACACGTCCAAAGTATGTAAGACGCAGTCTCGCCATCCTTGCCTCTAAGGAGCATTCAGGCCGCACTTCTTCCAAGACAGATTTGTTTGTTCTTTTGGCAGTCCATGGTATATTCAATATCCTTCGCCAAAACCACAATTCGAAGGTGTCAACTCTTCTTCAGTCTTCCTTATTCATTGTCCAGCTTTCATGTGTGTATGATGTGATTGAAAATACCATGGCTTGAGTCAGGCGCACCTTAGTCTTCAGGGTGACATCTTTACTTTTCAACACTTTGAAGAGGTCCTTTGCAGCAGATTTGCCCAATGCAATGCATCTTTTGATTTCTTGACTGCTGCTTCCATGGCTGTTGATTGCGGATCCAAGTAAAATGAAATCCTTGACAACTTCAATCTTTTCTCCGTTTATCATGATGTTGCTCATTGGTCCAGTTGTGAGGATTTTTGTTTTCTTTCTGTTGAGGTGTAATCCATACTGAAGGCTGTGGCCTTTGATCTTCATTAGTAAGTGCTTCAGGTCCTCTTCACTTTCAGCAAGCAAAGTTATGTCATCTGCATAACCCAGGTTGTTAATGAGTCTTCCTCCGATCCTGATGCCCCATTCTTCTTCATATAGTCCAGCTTCTCGTATTATTTGTTCAGCATACAGATTAAATAGGTATGGTGAAAGAATGCAACCTTGACACACACCTTTCCTGACTTTAAACCAATCAGTATCCCCTTGTTCTGTCCGAACAGCTGCCCCTCGATCTATGTAAAGGTTCCTCACGAGCACAATTAAGTGTTCGGGAATTCCCATTCTTCGCAGTGTTATCCATAGTTTTTTTTATAATCCACACGGTCGAATGCCTTTGCATAGTCAACAAAACACAGGTAAACATCCTTCTGATATTCTCTGCTTTCAGCCAGGATCCATCTGACATCAGCAATGTTATCCCTGGTTCCATGTGCCCTTCTGAAACTGGCCTGAATTTCTGGCAATTCCCTGTTGATATACTGCTGCAGCCATTTTTGAAATGATCTTTAGCAAAATTTTGCTTGCGTGTGATATTAATGATATTGTTCAATACTTTCCACATTCGGTTGGATCACCTTTCTTGGGAATAGGCATAAATATGGATCTCTTCCAGTCAGCTGGCCAGGAAGCTGTCTTCCATATTTCTTGGCATAGACGAGTGAGCACCTTCAGCGCTGCATCTGTTTGTTGAAATATCTCAATTGATATTCCATCAATTCCTGGAGCCTTGTTTTTCGCCAATGCCTTCAGAGCAGCTTGGACTTCTTCCTTCAGTACCATCGGTTCCTGATCATATGCCACCTCTTGAAATGGTTGAATATCGACTAATTCTTTTGGCAGAATGACTCTGTGCATTCCTTCCATCTTCTTTTGATGCTTCCTGCATCGTTTAATATTTTCCCCATGGAATTCTTCACTATTACAACTCGAGACTTGAATTTTTTCTTCAGTTCTCTCAGCTTGAGAAACGCCGAGCGTGTTCTTCCCTTTTGGTTTTCCATCTCCAGCTCTTTGCACATCCCATTATAATAATTTACTTTGTCTTCTCGAGATGCCCTTTGAAATCTTCTGTTCAGTTCTTTTACTTCACCAATTCTTCCTTTTGCTTTAGCTGCTCGACACTCAAGAGCAAGTTTCAGAGTCTCCTCTGACATACATCCTGGTCTTTTCTTTCTTTCCTGCCTTTTCAGTGACCTTTTGCTTTCTTCATGGATAATGTCCTTGATGTCATTCCACAACTCGTCTGGTCTTCCATCACTAGTGATCAGTGTGTCAAATCCATTCTTGAGATGGTCTCTAAATTCAGGTGCGATAGACTTAAGGTCATATTTTGGCTCTTGTGGATTTGCTCTGAGTTTCTTCCATTTCAGCTTGAACTTGCATATGAGCAATTGATGGTCGGTTCCACAGTTGGCCCCTGGCCTTGTTCTGGCTGGTGATATTGAGCTTTTCCATCATCTCTTTCCACAGATGTAGTCAATTTGATTTCTGTGTGTTCCATCTGGCGAAGTCCATGTGTATAGTCACCGTTTATGTTGGTGAAAGAAGGTATTTGCAATGAAGAAGTCGTTGGTCTTGCAAAATTTTATCATTCAATCTCCAGCATTGTTTCTAGCACCAAGGCCATATTTTCCAACTACTGATCCTTCTTCTTTGTTTCCAACTTCCACATTCCAATCACCAGTAATTATCAACGCATCTTGATTGCATGCTCAATCACATACATATACATTAATACGGAAACCCTGGTGGCATAGTGGTTAAGAGCTATGGTTGCAAACAAAAGGTCAGCAGTTCAAATCCACCAGGCGCTCCTTTGAAACTCTATAGGGGCAGTTCTACTCTATCCTATAGGGTCGCTATGAGTCGGAATTGACTCGAGTGCAATGGGTTTGCAGTTTTTTTTGGTTTATACACTAATACATATATATTACGTTTTTTATACACATACATATATATACACACATACACGAGTACATACATGTGTAAATATACATATGTATATACATATACTTGCCTATATACACACATAAACACATGCATATGTATACACACACAAACATATAATACACATATGTACAGATGCATATACACATATGTGTATACACATATATATGTCATATACACAAATACATACATATGTATGTATACACACGTGCATATACACACACATACTTGCGTATGTATTTAGGCAGCCAGCCTCCCAAGATCTATGGTCTTCAGCAGGAAGAAAGAGTCCGATGCTGCACCTTCACATCCTCCTTCAAGATGGTGCCAGAGCCTGCAGGTTAAGTCCCAGGAGGGCATGAAGCCTTCACAGGGTGCCAGGTGTGTGGGAGGTGAAGGACAAAACAGCAAAAATCAATTTCTGTCATATGGATTCTGACTCACAGTGACCCTGTGTGTGTCAGAGTAGAACTGTGCTCCATATGGTTTTCAATGACGGTGATCTTTCAGAAGTAGATTTGCTAGGCCTTTCCTCTTAGGTGTCTCTGGTGGAATCGAACAACTAAACTTTCTATCACTTAGTAGCCGGGCCCCACCCAGTGACTCTGTGGGAGGTGAGGAAGGACTGAATGAAGGACTGGAACTGCTGTGGGGTAAACCCTGCTGGATCTGGTTGGGATAGGAAAGGACCCCTCCAAGCAGTAAGACCTCCCTGGGGAAAAAGTAAGGCTTCTATGGGGATTTCTTTAGGAGTTTCTTGTTTTAAACAACTATTTAAGGAAATGTCTTAAAGATGAAGAGGCAGAGGAGAAAGAAGCCTGAGGACTGTGAGGTAATTTAAGAAGAAGGAGGGCAACAGGAGGTGAGGGGATTGGGATCCATCTGCCCCACTGCCAAGGAGGGAGGGGCACCACTGTCAAGCTCAGGCTCAGGTGAGCATCCCTGCCGGGTGGTGCCCCAGGGGGGCCACACTTACCTGTGAGTCCCAGCAGCAGAAGCAGCAGTAGGGAAAGCCGAGGCAGGCAGGGCTGGTTGGCAGAGACAGGCATCATGGTGGTCCCTGGAGCTTGCTCTTTTTGCTAATGTTGCCCTGGGGAGGCCCTGGACTCTGCTCTGCAGGGAGAGATGTAGCCTTTTCTCCTGTGGTGTCAGAGCAAGTGACTGTGATGGGAGGAAAGGGCTGTGAGACTCTGGCAGTTTCTGCTTCTCGATTGTGAAAGAGAAACCACACACCAACTAAGAGGTTCCTGAGATGAGGGTTCAAAGAAACAATGATTTTTGGAGAGGTCCTGGCCAACCCGTTCAGTGCCCACACTCTGTGCCCTAGGCCCTACATGCCATCCCAGGGACGCCGGTAGCCCTTCCTCATCCAAGAGCACCAGGGGCATGGGCTGGATGAAGGCTTCTGCCCCAGAACCTCTCAGTGATGGAAGGTGTGTCAGCCTCCTGTACCTACCCAACATCTGGGGTCAGATGAGCTACACAGCTGGAGTCAGGAGGAGAGCTCCATAGGGCCAACATTCCCTTTGGGTGGAGATCCCAGGGGGTGGGGGCCCTGTTTTCCCCACTCCAGTGCTATCAGTGGTTTCAATGTGCCTGAGTCAGTGTCTATTGAAAGATCCTGGATTTGCAGCCAGTCCCTGCCAGGGGTACAGGGATCTCTTCCTTTCTCCTTCTTGCTGGGAAGGTAGCTTTGACTGAGCAAGGAGTTAAAATCTGGGAGGGGCTTGTGGTTTCTGTTTTAGAGGATGGAGGAAGCCTGCGGTGGGAGGAAGGAAGAAGGGGACTAGGGTTGATCAACCTGCAGGGAGAGCAACACAGCTAGGACCAGAAGTACCTCTCCTGCCTGCCCCCCAGCCTGGAGTCAGCTGTGGGGAGAGCAGATAGCAGGAGCCATGCCCACACCAAGAATGTGCCTCCACTTCCCACTTCTGAACAATCATGTCCACCTCACACCATGGTGTCCAGAGTCTCTCAACCCTGAGCTCTTCAATTCTGTGGGCCCATCGCCAGGCACTGCTGTCTGTGACTTAGTTTCTTCTCTGCTCCAGGCCCCTCCCTCCTTCCTAGAGGCTGACTGTACATTTGTGATGAGAACGGACAAAATCAGTGGGGAAATCTGAGACATGACAAGTTTCCTCTTCCCTTGAGACCGTATTAGTCTAGCTTTTTTTTTTTTTTTTTTCCTTCTGAGAGAGATTCCATACAGGGGTCTTGACAAGAAGTTGACAATAGGGTTCCCTGTGACGTCCATCATCCCAACCCCAACCCCTCTTTTGAAGAATGACAGATTGTATTTTCCAGAGATGACCACGTTGCTATCCCTGTCCCACACCCTCTCGACACCACGTCCGTGTGTTGTGGGTGTCTGTTCCCCTCCTCCTGAACCTGGGCAGTCTGTGTCTACCGCCGAAGTGATGCTCTGTGACATTTTAGGCTAGATCATTCAATTTCTCTGTATTTCCATCTTGCTCTTTTGGGATACTTATTGTTCGAATCTCAGCTGAGATGCCAGCCCATAGCCAGATTCTATCACCATATAATTATAGAAGTTTCCAGATGATTCTTCGGAAACCCTGGTGGGGTAGTGGTTAAGCGCTATAGCTGCTAACCTAAAGGTCAGCAGTTCAAATCTGCCAGGAGCTCCTTGGAAATTTCACGGGGCAGTTCTACCCTGTCCCATAGGGTGGCTATGAGTTGGAATGACTTGACGGCAACAGGTTTGGCTCTTTTTTTTTTTTGGTTTCCAGATGATTCTAGCCCACGCAGTCTGAATCTTTCAATCTGAGGTCCTAGAAAAGATACAGTAGACACAAGCCATTCTTGTGCCCTGTCTGAATTCCTGACCCACTCTATCCGTGATCATAATAAAATGGTAGGTTTTGACCCCTACGTAGATTCAGAAAACAAACCTAAATTGGAGGAATTGGTACTCGAGAAGAGGGAGAGGAGTAGGACATGCAAGAACTTAGACACGAGGGTGGGATTCAGGCCCCCTATTCTCCTTCCCCAGGTGGAATTAGCTGGATGAGCCCTCAGCTTTCCTATTGGGCTTCTCCACGCCTTGTACTGAGACCCCGCACTGTGATGTAGAGAGGAGGGTGGGAGGCAAGCAGGCAGCAAGGGGAGGCTTATAAAGCTCATTGCTCCATATTTCTCCTCTCTCAGCTAGGAAGGAAGCAGCAGAGCCTGAAGCTCCCTCAGTGCAGGGGAGGGAGCTGCTGTGGTGAAGCACATCCATCCATCCACTCACTCACTCAACACCTGTTTCCCGAGGGTCTGCACTTGTGCTCAGCATGGGAGGCAGAAGGATTGGATGCCCTGCTCGGTGAGGACAGACACAGCCCCCTCCCAAGACTTAACCCCTTCTACTGACTCTTGGACATCTTTTGAAAATCCTTGATCAAACCCCATTTTCCTCATTACTATACATGAGATGGAGGCTCTTAGAGGATGTAGGGAGGTTTCTGGGGAAGTAATGCCCCTGGGTGAATTGGCTTGCACTCAGCTAATAACAGAAAGGTTGTTGGTTTGAATCTGCCCTGTGATGCCATGGAAGAAAGGTCTAGTCATCTGCTTTTATAAGGTTACGTCCAAGAAAACCCTGTGACACAGTTATGCTTTGTATCACATGGAGTCATCATGAATTTTAATAGACTCAAGGACAATAATTATTATTATTATTATTATTTGCTGGGTAAGTAGGGAGATGTGTCCCTTTCTGACCTCCAGATGAAACTTACTACCATGTGACCTTGTAGGCCCTTCTTGACCGGGTCCTTTCTAATTTCACCTGCTCCCAGATCAGGCTCTGACCACCATCTCATCCATCTCCTTGAAGCCTGAGCCTCCTTTCAACTTGAGCTCAAGCCCTCCACATCCTGCAGAATGGAGTGTTGAGACCTTTCTCATCAGCAGCACCTTGTGGCCTGTGAGGAGATCCAGGAAGAGAAGGGTGGGCAAGAAGAGCCTCCAGAGGGCACCTGGGAGCTCATCTGACAGGGCCTCCTCTCTCCCACCTGAGACCACAGGGGCCCATCAGTGACAACTCTTCCCACTGCTCTGGGCCCTGCCCAGACACAGTAACCTGAGGCAGGAGCCCAGGCAAACATTCACCTGCATCTCACACTGCTCAGTGGGGTGTCATTTAGGGAAAAGGAAGAAAAACCTCAATCATTTGATTTTCTTGCATTACCTCCTTCACTCCTCAGTCCTATGAGATGGGTATTACTGCCTCCATTTTGGTAAGAAGATCCAGGCTCAAAGATTTTACGAAACTTTCCAGGGTCAAAAGGTAGCAAGAGTCTGTCAAATACAATGCTCATTCTTGTCCCTCTAGATCAAGAAAGAACATGTACCAAGGACACCCAGAGTCCCTTCTGGGGACTAGGAGGGGCTAGGAGGGCAACGACACATCAGGGCCAAGGAGTGATCGTCTGCACCGGTAATATGTGGAGTACAGACATGATCCCATGGAGAGAACATCAAGGCTGCCCTGCTCAGCACCACAACCTGAGCTCAATCAGGACCTAAGCAAAGATTGAAACACCTCCTGTTGTTAGGGGACAGTGAGTCAGTTCAGACTCATAGTGACCCTACGTACAACAGAAGAAAACGCTGCCCGGTCCTGCTCCATCCCTACAATTATTGTTATACTCGAGCCCATTGTCGCAGCCACTGCATCCATCTATCTCATTGAGAAAGAGTCTTCCTCTTTTTTGCTGACTCTCTATTTTACCAAGCATGATGTCCTTCTCAAGGGAATGGTCTTTCATGATAACGTGTCCAAAGTATGTGAGATGAATTCTTGCCATCCTTGCTTCTAAATAGCATTTTGGTTGTACTTCTCCCAAGACAGATTTGTACGTTCTGAGGGCAGTAAATAATACATTCAATATTCTTCACCAACACCATTAATCAAAGGTATCAATTCTTCTCTGGTATACTTTATTCTTTGCCCAGCTTTTGCATGCACGTGAGGCAATTGAAAACACTATGGATTGTGTCAGGCACACCTTACTCCTTAAAATGACGTATTTTCTTTTTAATGATTTAAAGAGATCTTTCACAACAGATTTGCCCAGTGCCATGCATTGTTTGATTTCTTGACTGCTGCTTCCATGGGCATTGATTGTGGATCCAAGTAAAATGAAATCTTTAACAACTTCAATCTTCTCTTTAACATGATGTTGCTTATTGGTCCAGTTGTGAGGGTTTCTGACACCTTTATGCTGAGGTGTAATCCATACTAAAGGTATGGATTTGATCTCCAACAGTAAGTGCTTCAAGTCCTCTTCACTTTCAGGAAACAAGGTTGTGTTATCTGCATATCACGAGTTGTTAATGAGTCTTCTTTCATTCCTGATGCCCCATTCTTCTTCATGTAGTCCAGCTTCTTGGATTATTTGGTGATCATACAGATTGAATAAGTACGGTTAAAGGATACAACCCTGACAAACACCATTCTTGACTAAACAATGCAGTATCCACTTGCTCTCTTTGAACATCTGCCTCTTTGCCTACATACAGGTTCCTCATGAGCACAATTAGCTGTTCTGGAATTCCCATTCTTCACAATGTTATTCATAATTTGTTACAATCCAGACATTCAAATGCCTTTACATAGACAATAAAACACAGGTAAACATCTTTCTGGTATTCTCTGCTTTCAGACAGGATACATTTATGATCACCATGTCCTCTTCTGAATTCAGCTTGAATTTCTGGCAGTTATCTGTTGACGTACTGCTGCAGCCGCTTTTGAATGATCTTCAGCCAAGTTTTACAACAGTAGTTGAAAAATATGGCCTTGGTGATAGAAACGATGCCAGAAATTACATAATAGAAATTTGGAAGACCAGACTTCTGGCCAACATGGCTCTATAGACAGAAGCACCACACTGTCCCTCCACAGCAAAGACCTGAAAAACGAAGTAAGATGGAGACAAATGTCAGTCCTGGAAATGGAATTGTCAAATGCAGATATAGAGAACTCAGCCAAGCACCAAATATGATAACAAACTGACAGAGAACAGAGAGCTAGGAGACATACATACAGAGGTTCCCTATCAGATAATGCAGCACAGATTTGCCATCTTGGACTCCTGCCGGATATCAGCAGACGGGGAGCACAGGAAAGCAGCTTCACAGAGCTCCCAGCAGGAGACAGAGCACCTGGTAACCAGCAATACATGCTTTCCCACCCCCCATCCTTTCCCCACTGCTCTACCTATGTGATTCCTGGCTGGCAGTGGTGGCTCAAACAGCCAGGAAGAGCAGCATCTGTGTATTCACCCCACCCACATCAGAGATCAGTGGACAGGTAGTACAGAAAAGCAGCTCCACAAAGTTCCCAGCAGGAGACAGGGCACCTGGTAGCTGGCGATATATGCCTTCCTAACCCCCATCCTTCTTCCTCCCTGTCCCCCGGACTCCTCTGCTTCCCACTGGTGGCAGTCTCTTGGCCAAGAGGCAACTGCTTCGGCCCCGGGCCACTTGGATTCACCCTGCCCACACTCCCTACGTGCCCTTTGTCTGTTGCTGATGTTGCTTTTTTTCCATTTCTTTTGGTTTCCCCATGCTTCCCACAACCTAACTGTCCTTTCTCTTCAACACCTGGCTCTGTGTGCCATCTTTGCTTCCTCTTGAAAGGATTTGAAGTGCTGCTCAACTGGGGAAACACTTCCCTGGCCCACAACACCATGCTGGTGGGATCCCCATGGTTCTTTTTTTTTTTTTTCTTTCTTTTCTTTTTTTTTTAGTGCTTTGTTTTGTTTTGCTTTATTCCATTTTGTTTTGTTTAATTGTTTTGTTTTCCTTTTCATGGCTTTGGAGCCCCTTTTAGCAGGGCTGCACAGCACAGCTTAGGAGCCACTCTCCCAATTCATAGCCACGTAGGTGGGATCCCTGGGGACATTTCTCTTTTCTTTCTTTTTTTTTTTTTCACTCTTTTCCTTTCTGTCTTCAAGTCTCAGTTCTCGTCTCTCTATACTTACTTTCTTTTCTTGTCTTCTGAATACTGGCACATCGAGCCAGGTTATACTGGGCAGACCGGGAGCCATTTCCCCAGTCCTTGAAGCTGCAATGGTGGGACTGCTAGGGGCTTTTCTTTTCTTTTTTCTTCCAATTTTTTATGTGATTATTTTTTCCCTGTTTCTTTCTTTTTTCCTTTTGTTTTTCCCCTTTCTCAGTTTCTTATTTCTCCACTCCAACGGCAAGCTCCCTTGACACCCTGTTTGTTTGTTTTTGGCTCCTGTTTCCCTCTCCTCTTTCTCATAACCATATTAGTTCCACACATCACAACCTCCCCCCTCCTTCCTGCCTACCTGCACCATGTACTGAACATCATACCCCTAAGCAGCACAGGCATAGCCTATCAGAACCTGCCCAGCATTGATTACCAGCCAGTCCTGTAGACCCAAGTACATGCCAAAAACAGCCCATCCCAGCCCTTCCCCATCAGCTGGACCTGCTCTGCTGCACAGCAGTTGCATGATTGGCCCTGCCCATTGGATAAGGAGGTGAAAAGTTATCGTGACCACAGATGATTAAACAACAAAGAACACACAGCCCACCTACTCAGACGTAACCAAATAAAGAAAACAGGAGAAAACAAACAGAACTACAATTAAAAAATGAAGCAAGGAGGGGATGATTCCAGTGGGAGTCCAAAATAAAACACCAGATAACTTTCCAGTAGAATAATATTCAGAGCTATCCAAGAGTTGAAGCAAAAAGCAGACAAAGATGAGGAAAAGATAGACAAATTCGTAGACAGTACAGAACAAAAAATGGAATAATTCAGGAAAATAATACAGGAACAAAATACCAAAATAAATTCACAACTAGAAATCATACAAAAACAATTATTAGAAATCCAAAAGATAAACAACAAGATTTCAGAAATGACCAGCACCATAGAAGGGCTGAGGAGCAGATTTGAAATGATGGAAGACAGGATCAGCAAAATGAAGACAAACACTTAGATACAACAATATTTGAGGAAAAATCAGAAAAAAGAACAAAGAAAAATGAAAAAACTCTGAGAATTACTTGGGATGCAATCTAGAGCAAAAATTTGTGAGTGATTGGAGTTCTAGAACAGGGGGAGAAAATGGAAAACACATACAGGATCTTTGAAGAATTGCTGAAAGAAAACTTCCGTAATATCATGAAAGATGAAAAGCTGATCATCCAAGAAGCTCAAAGAACCCCATATAGGATAGACCCCTACATAGAATAGACCCCCAAAGAAAATCACCAAGACATATCATAATTACACTCACTAAAACCAAAGACAAAGAAAGAATCCTGAGATCAGCTCAAGAAAAATGAAAAGTCACATACACAGGGGAAATAATAGGACTAAGCTCTGATTACTCAGCAGAAACAATTCGGGCAAGAAGGCAATGGAATGACATAAATAAAACATGGAAAGAAAAAAAACGCCAACCAAGAACAATATATCCTGCAAAACTCTCTTTCAGATATGGTGGTGAAATTCGGACATTTCCAGATAAAGAGAAACGAAGGATCTATGTAAAAACATAACCAACTTTATGAAAATTATTAAAGGGAGTCCTTCAGATTGAGAACAAATAACATCAGACAACAGCCTGCATCTAGCACACAAGACCACACCAGCCAGATACTAATCTAGGAAATGAACTCTCAAGGATTTATCAAAACTAAAAGATTTACAACAGGGAACCAGCGAGGTTAGTTTGTAAATGGCAAAGATGTCAAAACAATAAAAGAGGGAATAAATGGTGTAGGTATACAACTATCTAATAGAGAGGAAAGCAAGGTGATACCATGTGATAATAGACTAGTTCAAACCTAGGAAGATAAGGATAAATTTCAAGGTAACCACAAAGAAAGTTAACAAACCTACTTATCAAAGAAAAGAAGAAAAACATAAAGTCTTAATAAAAACAAAACCCACAAAAAGAAAAGAAATGAAAAAGAAATCCACAAACAAAAGGAATTCAGCACAGAAGAATAAAAGGAACAACGAAAAAGTTAGCATCACCAAAAAAAAAAAAAAAACCCTACAAAATGACAGCAATAAACTCACACCTATCAATAATTATGCTGAATGTAAATGGCCGAAATGCACCCACAAAGACACACAGAGTGACAGAATGGATTAAAAAAAACTGTATCCAACAATATGCTGTCTTAGAAACAAAGATGTAAATTTATTAAACATCAAAGGATGGAAAAAAATATATAAAGCAGATATCTTCCACAAAAGAGTAGGAGTAGCAATACTAATCTTAGATACTATAGACCTTAATACAGAATCCACCATAAAAGACAAAGACGAGCACTATATAATGATTAAAGGGACGATCCATCATGAAGACTTAACCATAGTAAACATCTATGGACCCAATGACTGGGCTCCAAAATACATAAAACAAACTCTGGCAGCACTGAAAAGAGAAATTGACAGTTCCACAATAACAGTAGGCGACCTCAACACACCACTCTCAGGAAAGAACAGGACATAGAGAAGGAAACTCAACAAAGATACAGAAGATCTAAAGGGCACAATCAACCAACTTGACCTCACAGACATATATAGAACATTCCACCCAACAGCTGCAAAATACACATTCTTTTCCAACACACATGCTACATTTCCCAGAATAGACCACATCTTAGGCCACAGAGAAACCCTCAACAAAATCCAAGAAACTGAGATAATACAAAGTATCTTCTCTGATCACAACACCATCAAAGTAGAAAATAACAGGAAGAACAAGGAAAAATAAATAAATTACATGGAACTGAATATTCCCTGCTTAAGAACCACTGGGTAAGAGAAGAAATCAGAGATGGAATAAAAAAATTCCTAGAATCAAATGAGGATGAAAACACATCATACCAAAACTTTTGGGACACAGCAAAGGCAGTGCTCAGAGGTCAATTTATAGCAATAGAAGCACACATCAAAAAAGAAGAAAGGGACAAAATCAAAACATTAGCTAAACAACTTGAACAAGTAGAAAGAAAACAAAAAAGAAAGACCACAGCCACCAGAAGAAAGGGAATAATAAAGATCAGAGCAGAAATAAATGAAATAGAGAACAGAAAAACAATAGAAAGAATCAACAAAACCAAAAGTTGGTTCTTTGAAAGGATCAACAAAATTGACAAACCACGGGCCAAAATGACAAAAGACAAACAGAAGAGAATGCAAATATCCCAAATAAGAAATGAAATGGGGGACATCAGAACAGACCCAACTGAAATAAAAAGGATCATAACAGAGTGTTATGAAAAGCTATACTCCAACAAATTTGAAAACCTAGAGGAAATGGGCAAATTTCTAGAAATACCCTACCTACCCAAACTAACACAAAATGATGTTGAAAACCTGTCTATAACAAGAAAAAAGATTTAAAAAGTAGTTAAAAAAAAAAAAAATCCCAATGAAAAAATGCCCTGGCTCAAATGGCTTCACTGGAGAATTCTACCAAACATTAGAGAAGAGTTTGTACCAGTACTACTCAAACTATTTCAGAACATAGAAACGGAAGTGATACTTCCAAGTTCTTTCTATGAAGCCAGCGTAACCCTGATATAAAAACTAGGCAAAGACACCACAAAAAAAGAAAATTACAGACCAATATCTCTCATGAATATAGATGCAAAAATTCTTAAAAAAATTCCAGCCAGTAGAACTCAGCAACATATCAAAAAAATAATACAAAATGGCCAAGGAGGAGTCAACCACGTGTGCAAAGATGGCTCATCATTAGGAAATCAGTCAACATAATCCACCACATAAATAAAAGGAAAGAAAAGAATCACATGGTCATCTCAATAGACACAGAGAAGGCATCCAACAAAGTCCAACACCCATTCCTGATACTCTCAAAAAAATAGTTATAGAAGGGAAATTTGTCACCATAATAAAGGGCATACATGCAAAACAAATGGCCAACATCATTCTTAACAGAGAGAGGCTGAAAACATTTCCCTAGGGAACAGGAACAAGACAAGGATGCCCTTTATCACCACTCCTATTTGACATTGTACTGAAAATTCTAGCTAGAGCAAAAAGGCAAGAAACATAAAAACAAAGGCCATCCAAATTGGTAATGAAGAAGTTAAACGGTCCCTATTTGTGGATGATTTGATACTAACATAGAAGACCCAAAAGACCCCATGAGAAAACTACTGCAACTAATAGAAAGATTCATCAGAGAATACAAGGTAAATATACAAAAATCAGTTAGATTCCTATACACCAATAAGGGGAATGATAAAAACAAAACAATACCATTTACAATAGCCCCTAAAAAATAAAATACCTAAGAATAAATCTAACCAGGGATGTAAAAGACCTATACAAAGAAAAGTATAAAACATTACTGCAAGAAACCAAAAGAGATCTATATACATGGAAAAACATACCATACTCATGGATAGGTAGACTCAACATTGTGAAAATGACAATTCTACCCAAAGCAATTTACAAATACAATGCAATCCCGATCCAAATACCAACAACATAATTTAAAGAGATGGAAAAATTGATCTTTAACTTTATATGGAAAGGGAAGAAGCTCTGGATAAGTAAAGTAGGATGACTCACAGTACCTGACCTCAGAACCTACTATACATACAGCTACAGTAGTCAAAATGGCCTGGTACTGGTACAATAACGGATACTTTGACCAATAGAACAGAATTGGGAACCCAGGTATAAATCCATCCACCTATGGTCACCTGATCTTCGACAAAGTCTATCAAATGGGGAAAAGACAGTCCTTTTAACAAAGGGTGCTGGCAAAACTGGATGACCATCTGCAAAACAAAAAGTGAAGCAGGACCCATACCTCAAACCATGTACAAAAACTAACTCAAAATGGATCAAAGACATAAATATAAAGCCAAAAACCATGAAGTTTATAGAAAAAAAATAGGATCAACGCTGGAGGCCCTAATACACAAGAATTAACAGGATACAAACTACAACCAACTACATGCAAGCTCCATAGAATAAGCTAGATAACTGGGATCTTCTAAAAATTAAACACATGCTCATCAAAAGACTTCGCCAAAAGAGTAAAAAGAGAATCTACAGACTGGGAAAAAATTTTTGGCTATTACAAATCAGACAAAGGTCTAATATCTAAAATCTACAAGAAAATCCAACACCTCTACAACAAAAAGACAATAATCTGATTAAAAAATGAGCAAAGGAAATGAACAGGCACCTCACCAAGAAGACATTCAAGCAGCCAACAGACACATGTGGAAATGCTCGCAATGTCTAGCCATTAGAGAAATGCAAATCAAAACCACAATGAGATACCATCTTGCCCTGGCATTACTGGCATGAATCAATAAAACAGGAAATAACAAATGTTCAAGATGCTGTGAGGAGATCGGAACTCTTAAGCACTGCTGGAGGGAATTTAAAATGATACAACCATTTTGGAAAACGATATGGCGCTGCCTTAGAAAGCTAGAAAGAGAAATACCCTATGATCCAGCAACCCCACTCTTAGGAATATATCCTAGAGAAATAAGAGTTGTCACAAGAATAGACATATGCACACCCATGTTCACTGCAGCTTTGTTCACAATAGCAAAAAGATGGAAACAACCTAGAAGCCCATCAACAGATGCATGGATGAAGAAATTGTGGTACATGCACACAGTGGAGTATTATGCAATGATAAAGAACAACGATGAATCTGTGAGGCATCTCATAACATGGATGAGTCTGGAGGGCATTATGCTGAATGAAATAAGTCAATCACAAAAGGACAAATACTGTATGAGACCACTATTGTAAAAACTTATGAAAAGGTTTTCATACAAAAAAGAAACAATCTGATGGTTATGAGAGAGGGGCGTGTGAGGATGGAAAAACATTTAATAGACAACGGGTAAGTGGAAATTTGGTGAAGGGTAAGACAATACACATTACTGGGGAAATCAGAAAACCTGTACAAGGCAAGGCCACATTAGCTCCATAGACACATCCAAACTCCCTAAGGGACCAAACTGCTGAGCTGATGGTTCTGGGGACCATGGTCTCAGAGAACAACTAGCTCATTTGTCATAACATAGTTTATAAAGAAAATGTTCTACATTCTACTTTGGTAAGTAGCGTTTGGGGTCTTAAAAGACTGTGAGGGGCCATCTAGGATACTCCACTGGCCTTACCCACTCGGGAGCAAGGAAGGATGAAGAAAACTAGATACAAGGGAAAGATTAGTCCAAAGGACTAATGGACCATGTCTACCCTGGCCTCCACCAGACTGAGTCCAGTACAACTAGGTGGTGCCTGGCTACCACCACTGACTGCTCTGACAGAGATTACAACCGAGGGCCACAGTCAGAGCTGGAGAAAAATGTAGAAGAAAATTCTAACTCAAAAAGAAATACCAGATTTGCTGGCCTAGTGGAGACTGCAGAAACCCTGAGAATATGGCCCCCCAAAACCCTTTCAGCTCAATAATGAAGTCACTCCTGAGCTTCATCCTTCAGCCAAAGATTGGACAGGCCCATAAAACAAAATGAGGCTAAAGGGGTACACCAGCCAGGAGCAAGGCCTAGAAGGCAGAAGGGAGCAGGAAGGCTGGTAATAGGGAACCCAAGGTTGAGACGGGAGAGTGTTGACATGTCGTGGGGTTGTTAACCAATGTCATAAAACAACGTGTGTACTAACTCTTTAATGAGAAGCTAGTTCTGTAAGCTTTCATCTAAAGTACAATAAAAAATAATAATAAAATGGGAAAAAAAGGAACTTTGCAAAAGCAACCACTTATTAACTGCAAATATATTTTTTCAACACCATCAACGGTGACTATACATGTGGACCTCGCCAGATGGAATAAACATGAATCAAATCGACTACATCTGTGGAAAGAGACATCGGAAAACTCAATATTATCAGTTAGAACAAGGCCAGGATCTGCTTTCAGCCCAGATCCCTTTATCGTCACCACATCCTCTTCTGAATCCGACTTGAATTCCTGGCAGTTCTCTGTCCATGTACTGCTGCAGCCGCTTTTGAATGATCTTCAGCAAAATTTTACTTGTGTGTAATATTAATGATATCGTTCTATATTTTCCACATTTGGTTAGATCAACATGTCCATAGAATCCTTCAACATTGCAACTCAAGGCTTACATTTTTTCTTCAGTTCTTTCAGCTTGAGCAATGTGAAGCATGTTCTTCCCTTTTGGTTTTCTAACTCCAGGTCTTTGCACGTTCATTATAATACTTTACTTTGTCTTCTCGAGCCACCCTTTGAAATATTCTCTTCAGCTGTTTTACTTCTTTTCTTCTGTTTGTTTTAGCTACTCTACACTGAAGAGCAAGTTTGAGTCTCTTCTTACATCCATTTTGGTCTTATCTTTCTTTCCTGTCTTTTTAATGACCTCTTGCTTTCTTCATGAATGATGTCCTTGATGTCATTCCACAACCCGTCTGGTTTTGGTCATTAGTGTTCAGTGGGTCAAATCTGTTCTTGAGATGGTCTGTAAATTCAGGTAGGATATACTCCAGGTTGGATTTTAATACTCCTGAACTTGTTCTAATTTTCTTCAACTTCAGTTTGAACTTGCATAGGAATAATGATGCTCTATTCCACAGTCATCTCCTGGCCTTGTTCTGACTGATGAGACTGAGTTTTCTACCGTCTCTTTCCACAGGTGTAGTCAATTTGATTAGTGTTTATCCTTCTGGCGAGGTCCTCATGTATAGTCACCGTTTATGCTGTTGAAAAATGTATTTGCAATTAACAAGTCATTGGTCTTGCAAAATTCTATCATGAGATTTCTGGCATTGTTTCTATCACCAAGGCCATATTTTTCAACTACCGTTTCTTCTTTGTTTCCAACTTCCACATTCCAATTTCTGATAATTATTAATGCATCTTGCTTGTATATTTGATCAAATCCAGACTGCAGAAGTTGGTAAAAATCTTCAAATTCTTCATCTTTTGCCTTAATGTTTGGTGTGTAAATTTGAATAAGAGTTGTATTAACTAGTCTTCCTTGTAGGTGTATGGATATTATCCTGTTACTGACAGCGTTGTACTTCAGGATAGATCTTGAAATGCTCTTTTTGACAATGAATGCAATGACATTCCTCTACAATTTGTCATTCTCAGCATGGTAGACCATATGCTCGTCAGATTCAAAATAGCCAATACCAGTCCATTTCAGCTCACTAAGGCCTACAATACCAATGTTTATGCATTCCATTTCATTTTTGATGATTTCCAATTTTCCCAGATTCATATTTCCCACATACCATGTTCCTATTATTAATGGATGTTTGCAATTGTTTCTTCTCATTTTAAGTCATGTCATATTAGCAAATGAAGGTTCCAAAAGCTTGACTCCATCCATGCACATTGTTACTGTTGACTCTACTTTGAGGAGGCAGCTCTTCTCCAGTCATATTTTGAATGCCTTCCAACCTTAGGTTCTCATCTTCCCACTCCGTATCAGACAATGTGGTATTCTTAAGGTTTTCATTGACTAATTTCTTCAGAAGTGGACTGCCTGGTCCTTCTTCCTAGTCTGTTTTAGTCTAGAAACTCAGCTAAAACCTGTCCGCCATGAGTGACTGCTGGTATTTAAAATACCGGTGGTAAAATTTCCAGTATCACAGCAACGCACAAGTCATCACAGCACAGAAAACTAACCGAGACATGAGGATACTCTGTTGGTGACCCTTTTTTGTATAAGCATCCATAGCCAGGCAGTCATTGCTGTGAGTGGTCCCCACCACTTCCTTCTAAGGGGCAGACTGGATGTCAAAGCCAGGAGTGGTGTTAAAACAAGAGGAAAAGGCAGAGCAGGAAGTGAACACCCTCAATTAGATGACAAGATTCCCCTCCCTTCATGTTGTCAGCATCTTATTTCATTTTTTTGGAGTGGTGAACTCCACACTGGGAGGCCCATCCATAGGTTCTGCTAAGAACTGGGCAGAAACTTTCTTCCCGCTTCGATCATTCTCCTGCCCCTCACTTTCCGTTAAACTCTAAGAGTTTTGGAGGGTGGGAATATTAGTGGCATAACAGTCAAGAACATTTGCTTTGGAACCAGATCCAATCCAGGTTCAAATCCTGAATCTACCTCTTTTTAGTTAAGTAATCTTGAGCCCATCATATAGACCCATATATTCTACAACCTTCTTGATACCTTCATTTCTATGCCTCGGGTATCCAAAACTGAGTTCATGATCTACACTCACATTCTCTTCTCCCAAGAGGTAAAGTGCTATTTTCATCACGTCATATTTAGAGTGCCTAGTATAAACATGATTTGGAACTGTTGATGTGAACTTTGATCACCTGGATGTGGTAGTGTTTGTCAGGTTTTTCCATTGTAAAGTTACATCCCTCTACCCCTTCCATTCTGTACTCTTTGGAAGGGCAAGCACAGTACACACTTAAGGAATAGGGAGTTAGGTTCCTTCTCCTTTAGAGTGCAGTATCTACATAAATGTTTGTAGATATTTGGTTGGGATATTTGTCTCTTTTCACAAATTTATTAATTTATTCAATCATTTACTTGCATTAGTATGAACTCATGAATATTATATATTTTGGGATGTAATTCAATACTATTTTATTTATTTTGTTGCAGAAATCATTCCAGTCTTGGCTATTGGGAACTCTTTTAGTTGTTTCTTGCATTAATGTGGGTTTTTTTTTTTTTTTTTTTTGGTGTTTTTGTTAGGTGGTTGTTTGAGCACTTCCTTACTTTCCAAAGGATGTTGAATTTTTGATGGAATTTCTAAAATGCAAAGAAGAGAGAGCAGTCTTTAAAGAAAGGACTTTAGAATTTAAGAACCAAGTGATCGAATGGAAAACCACTTTATTTTGAAATTCAACATCTAATATAAACCAATGTCTGGCATAAAATATTATTCATTTGTTTATTAAGCAAAACATTTAAGAGCCTATTATAGGGCAGTCACTGCTTTACCTCTGAGGATACCCTTCCTATTACAATTTAAATTCTATTCCCTGAAGACAGACAACAAACTATTAAATACAGGAAGTTCTTCCTTGACATGGTGCCGATATGCATGAAGTTTGAAGAGAAGAGTTTAGTTAAATAACAGCAATCTCCCAACAACATGGGTTCAAATTTCAGTTTCAAGTCAGTACATGATAAATTCACTGTGAGCAATTGCATAAAGTATGAACTTCACTGCTATCTAGTCAGTCCACAAATCACTACATAATAACAGATGCTCGTCATGATCAGTGAACAATCAGATCACTTCTTTCAAACTCTGTCAGTGGTTGATGTGTGAAACATTCATTTTATGCACAGACAGCAAACCATGGATCTTTTGCCTCCTGTGATGGTTAATGTTGTGGGCCAACTTGGTTGAGCCATGGTTCTCAATGATTTTGCAGTTATGATTAGGTTGGCAACTATGTAGTGATGCAATCACCTTAGTAATGAGATCTGATATAATGTAATCACCTCCATGATGAGATCTGTTATGAGCAGCCAGTCAGTTGAAAGCAGTTTCCTTGTGGGTGTGACCTGCATCCAATATAGATGGACTTTCTGACAAAGCTGGAGGGTTTTGCTCACTCTGTATTCTGTGTCTGCCTCCTGTTCCTCTGACCTCCGGTTCTTGGGACTTAAGCTAGCAGCTTGCCTGCTGATCTTGGGATTCTTCGGCTTCCACGGCCTGTGAGGTGAAAGCTTTCCTGCAGTTCTTGTGTTCTTTGGCCCCTGCAGCTACATGAATTGAGAGATGCCTCCAGCCTGAAACATGGACTTGGAAATTTCCAGCCTATACACCATGGAGTGCTATTTTCTTGATATAAATCTCTTTCTCTCTCTCTCTTTCTCTATCTACATACTCTTCTGTGGTTTTGCTTTGCTAGAGAACCCAACATAAGGCAATTGGTACTGAGAGTGGTTCTAGAGAAACAAAGGTGTAAGGATGAGTTTTCTAAATTGGTTCTCAAGTCTGGTTGGTCTTAAAGAAGTTGATGACTCTGCTTCCAGTAGTAAAGAGGGCACTGGTAATTCATGGTGTGAGATGGCAATATAAATATGTAAACTATCACTATCAATAGAATTAGGTATTGGAGAGAGGCAAGGCTCTGGGTGATTGCATGTTTGACACTTCTGTACAATTTTGTCATAATGAGGAGTATGAGGGAGTTGGTTTGTTGGTCATACTTTCGCTAGACAAAGTAGTAAAAGAAAGATGAGTTTAGGGTTTCAGAATCACAGTTCAAGCGCTGCATTAAACCCTTAACAACCTCAAAAATTCCACTTGTGCCTTCAAAGAAAGTCTTATTTCTTGTAGTAACAGAGTTGATTCTGGTGAAAATCAAACCCAGAGTCTTATTGTGAGAGTGGCTGAATTAATGCCAGTTGAATTCCCAACTTCAATTGGTGTCTGAAGTTCAAGTGAGGGCATTGTTTGGGAAGAAATGGGATCCTGAAACTCAGGATGGGAACATATGGGCAGATAATCAGGAAGCTGGGGACGTTAAGCCCCTATATTCTATTGAATCACTCCTGCCAATAGAATCAGCCTTCTCATCCTCATCTGAAGAGATTACTGCATCTATGCCTGCTAAGCCGCCCTTCTCAGTAAAATCATAAGCACCTCCGCCTACATCTGATGAGATTAACCCAGCTGTGTCTGAAGAGCTTTGTTGGAATCATCCCCTGGGGAGGCATCTAAATCATTGCCTGGAGCACCGCCTGAAGCAGATACCTTCCAAGATGTTGTTGAATGTTCTCAGAACACATCCCCATCACCCATTTTTGCTTCTAGGCATATAACTAGACTTAAGTCCCAGCAAGCTCCAAAAGGTGAATTACAAAGAGTGACCTAGGAAGAGGTAAGCTACAATCCAAAAGAACTACTTGACTTTTCTAATATGTACAAATAGAAGCCTGAGGAATAGGTGCGGAAATGCCTATTAAGGGTGTGGCACAATGGGACAAGGAACATAAAGTTGTATCAGTCTCAGTTTATTAATATGAGCCCACTAAGCATGGACATGTCAGGTGGGGAGGGGATTGATATTTTATATAGGGTGGTTTAAAGAAGGTTCCTTTAATAAGGTGACATTTAAGCAGAGATTTGAAAAAGGAAGGGAGTGGCCCAGGCAGACATGTCTGAGAAGAAGCAGAACAATAATATAACGTGACTCACATTTCAAAGAATCATTGTGGATTCTTCAGGAGCAAAACTGAAACAGGGAAGCCAGTTAGAGGGTAGCATGATCCAAGAAGAGATGTTGGTGGCAGGGACCAGGGAGTAGTGATAGAGGTGAGGTGTACAGATGATAAATATAACTCAGGGGTGTGCTGGCCTGGGCTTGTTCTGGCTCAAGAAAGCCGATTGCTAAAGTTTCAGGAATTTTTCAATCTGGTTGCTAAACTGTTAGGAGCTTGAAGTTGGCCATGTTGGGAATATTTACACCACAGAAATTAGAAAATGCCACCAATTAGGCTTTTTCTTTTTTTTTTTCTTTTCCTTCAGGACGGTCAATTGTTAAACATTTGTAAGTCTATCTCTAAATTAAAGCATTTTGAAAACAGAATTAAATATGGGGCATAAAAACTTTTAGAACAGTCATAACATGTGCACCATGGGCAACAGGGTAGCGGAGGGAGGAGGATGATATAAGAACTAGTGCTCCCATCACAGAGAGGGGAGAGAAACCTTCTTCTGGGTTTGATGACTAGGACACGGGCAAGGAGGTAGAGGAGAATAATTTTTCTTTTTCAGAGGTACTGAGGTAGGGATCCATTTATGTTGAGGAGGCAAGGCTGGGGAAATCAAGGGTTGGCAGGAATCCAGAAGGTGAGAAGAATTCTTGACTTCACAGACTTGAGTATGTGGTTTATTGCCAAGTTGCACAGCAGCACCGCTGAGACATATCTCAATATGTTTAGGAAACTTGACGTTTTCTCATATTCTAAGGAAGTGGAGTGAGTCAGTCCTCAGAACCAGTTCCCAACACCTGGCCCTGGAGTAACCAAGGACTTTGAGGAGGGACAGCAGAAGATTGTGGGCAGGCAGGTGTCCAGAGCAAGGAGGCACATGGATCAGAGTTTGTGGACACTTCCATAAGGCATCTTTTCACAGACTGGTCCATGAGAAGAGGAAGGAAGGAGCTGTGGGGAAACGGGGCCAGATTTAATCATCTGCCTATTATCAAGAAATGAGTGCCTACTGTGCCCCTGGGGCTGTTCTCCTTCTGAGATGATAGTTGTGAGGGCATAGGAAGCACCCGGAATAGGACTGCTCCCATCTTCATCTTTCTCACTGAGTCCTAACCCTCCCTTCCTCAGTCCTGTCCACCCAGTCATGTGGAGTGTCAGTAGGATGACCCACACAGCAGCCAATCCAGCGGTTCTCAACATTACTCTAACATGTGGATTTCTTTTGTCTCCATGCAGCCCCAGTGTTGAAATTATGTGGTGATGGTCTCCAAGGAAACCACCCACGCCGTTGCCCCTCACTCAGCCCCCCTCTGCCATTTCCTTCATGGAACCTCTAGGACAATGAGGATGCCCTTTGAAAATCCTCAAACCAAGCCACCTCCAGCAGGACCCCACATGCTTCCTGGGAGCTGAGAACTTCTTCGAGGGTTCCATGAGACTCCTGAGAGAAGTGGGGGGTGTCACCTCTCTTAACGCTAGGTCGGTCCTGACACTGACACATGGGACCTCGTGGGATGGACCCCTTGATGACCTTTCTCCTTTGGGACAAACATTGGCCCGCCCTCCCTCCCTGAAGCATGAGCTTCTCCCACAACTTACTTTCAGGCCTTTGACTTCCTGTGGACATAGATAGCAGAGACACCAACCACCAGCAGTGCCTTGAGGCCTAGGAGGAGACCTCCAAGGAGGAAGAATGGAGTCAACAGTTCTGGAAGTCAACAGGCAAGAAGTGCCATTAGTGGAGGAACACAGGAGTTCAATCCCAGGATTTTTGCTTACTCCCTCTAAGGCTCCTTGTGCCCATTGATATTCTGAAGCTTTTGAATCTGTCCACAGCCTGGCCTCTTTCTCATTTACCTTCTCAGCAGCCAAGGTAATCCTCCTTGAGAGAAAGGGTGGGGAGAACATGTATTCAGGGGCATATACAAAAGTGGCATCTCCTTTAGTTACGTGAACTTCATGACACTGGGGCAGGTATTATTATCCCCAGTGTGATGAGGAAACTGAAACTCAGAGAGTTTAGGGAGTGTCACAAGATTAATGAGATTCAATCCTAAGGATATCCAGCGCTGTGATGCCTTAGAATGGCCCCCTAGATCCGTTATTTGGAGTCAAGACATGTCGAACATCACAGAGTCATGGCAATGAATGTTGACACTGCAGGCAAGAGAGTAAGGACAGGTTTCACTGCACGAGTTTCAAGGCTTTGCACCAAGGAACTGAGAAGCCCTCATGGTGGCCTGACTTAATGAAACCTGCTGGGTGGAAGCACCCCGATAAGCCAAGGAAACAAGAGTCTCAGGCTTGGCAGGGGCCTCACACATGAACTAGTCCACCTGGTCCCAGAGCAGACGCCAGCAGAACCCTTTCTGTTGGACACAGAAAGGTAGACCTGGGCAAGTACCTTTTTGAATTCTTTGTGTTTTTCTTACGAGTGGTTTTTGCTTTTAAAATTAAACAAATAGTGAGAGTAAAATAATCCTTTTTTAAAAAAAGTAATTCTGAGCATGACAACTGTTTGCACTACCCAGGGAGTACCTTAGCCTTACTAATTCTTACTTCTGTCATTTCCAATCTGCTGTTAAAGGAAGCCAATTAGTTTTTTACTTCATATATTCTATGTTTTAGTTTTTTGATTACCCTTTGGTCTTTTAAAAATAGTTTTTATTTCTTTGATGAGATTATCTTTCTGTTTATTCATTTAAAAATATTTTCCTTTAATCATTGATCGTAGCTTTAATAGCCAAATCAAAACTCTTGCCTTGTCATATATACATACGGATTATTTTAGGAACGATTGCCACTGATTGCTTTTTATGTTGAGAATTGCTTACATTTTTCACCTTTCTTCTTATGAGTAATTCTGGATTGTATCCTGGACATTGTAAATGAGATATTGTAGAGACCTTGAATTATTCTGCACTGAAGAGCGCTTTTTTTTTTTTTTTTAAACAGTTAATTTTGGCTGAATAGTTTTTGAATAGTTCATTTGATTGAGCTAATACACAGATTTCTGGGTATCCTTCTTGGATTCTTCCTTTCTGGGATTCTGCTGTCCTCTAGTGGCTGTGGTCATGAAAACACTATCCTTTGACTCTTCAACCTGCAAGACTGCAAATGTTCCATCTAGGTTACAGTTGACTGGTGGTCACTGATCCAGGTGATCCTTAACAAAAAGCCACAACAATGGAAAACACAGCCAGCGCTGCTCCCTTCATTCAAATTTGATTGCTCTGCAGTTTCTGCCTGCTTTTGTTTAGTCACAGAAGTCTTCAGGCAGTTGGTCCAATGCTTGTACATGTTATGTTCAGAAAATTCAGCCCAATGAGCTACTCCACCTTTTCTTAAAGTCTTACTTATTACATGTAAGATCTTAAGCCAGTGAGAATTTGTTTTAGATTATGGCATAAATATGAATTCAATTTTTTTTCTTCCAGATGGACAGTCAGTTATGCTGGCAACATTTAGTAATGTTTTCCATCTGGTTTGCTATATCATCAATTATTTCTATTTGTGGCACTTGTCTGTTTTTATTTCTGTACCAATTCTGTATATATTCAAAGGCTGTATAGCATATTCCAGTGATTGGTAAGTGTCTAAGGCTGGGTTCCCTAGAGGAGCAAACCCAGGGAAACGTATATATATGAATACATGTTGTCGTTAACCACTGCTCCACCAAGTATGTAGAGAGAGATTTAATTAAAGGAAATTATTCATGCAGTTGTAGAGGTTGGCAAGTCCCGAATCTATGGATCAGGCATCAGGGTGGAGGCTTCCCCTCACTCACAGAACTGCAGGGGTTGACAAACTTTAGATCAGCAGGTCATGCAGTAGGCTACTGGCTCATGGTGCCCTGGGAGCTGGTGAATCCCAAAATCTGCAGGTCAGGCAGAAAGCTGCTGGCTCACATTCTAGGAGCTGAACATCAGATAATGAGGTCTTGGATGTAGGATCCAGAGTGAGCAAGTGAACTTTGCCACAACGTCCATATACATTGGATGCAGGCCACAAAACCAAAAAAAAACTCCTCTCACAACTGATGGGCTAATCACATCAGATACATCATGACAGTGATGACATTATATTACACCGTGGAAAAGGAATCAGTCCAATATCTGCCAAATTACAATAACCATAACCTGAGCAAGACGACACATAACATTATCCATCAGAGTCCACCCATTGTCAACCTGGCACATATATACACATCTCCTTAAACCACACATAATCTCTAAATAAAGACAATTATAAAGTCATACTTCGCCTAATGTGACACAACTGACATGTGTACAACTGAAAACACACTAGCCAGCCCTGTTCACATCTTATATTTTATAAGCAATGGAATAAAGCAGAAGAGAAAACAAAAATATTTAATATACAGATATGTAAAAAAAATTATATGTATACATATATAGGTGTATATGTATAAATACACACACACACATTATAAAAAACAAAAACCAAACCTGTTGCCATCAAGTCAATTCTAATAGCAACCCTATAGGACAGAGTAGAACTACTCCATAGGGTTTCAAATGAGCAGCTGGTGGATTCCTGACGTTTGGTTAGCAGTCAGTCATAGCTCTTAACTACTGAGCCACATACACATGCATCTGGCCACGCAGTCCTAGCTAGTGTTCAGAACGGCCTTCTTACACCACCTATTCCTTATTCCCTTTGCCCTCAGCAAACACCTCACCTGGTTGTGGTTCTTTGTCCGGTGAGGTGATCCAAACATTCATTCCTGAAGGGTCTGGGCCATTATAGTCATGTCGGAATTGGGTTGCTGTAGCTTTCCATTGACTAATCACAGGGGATGGTAGTACTAAGAGATGCCCTAAAGGATCTCCTCTATGCCAGACATACTCATGTTTACCTCCATTATGTAATATCAATTCTATTGCCCCTTGGTAATCATGATCAATCATACTAGCCACTATGGTAACTCCCTTCTTTGTCTGTTGATCCAGAGCCAAGAAGAGCCCAAAGTGGCTGGGTGGCATTCTTAACTTCCAGTTCAATGGAATCAGTGTTGTGTTTCCAGGTGGGAGCATTCTTCTCTTTGGATCTAAGAGCTCTAGACCTGCAGTGCATAGCGTCGTGGGGACAGGGAGCAAAAATTTTGGGAGAGGGCAGCTAGTGGTAATAGTGAGTGCTGCCACTCAAATTTCCACCCCTTGATTCCTAACCCGTGAATTCTGGCTATGGAAGAAATAACACCAACCATATATTGGACACTGGTGAAGAGCATATACAGCCTCCTGAAAAAGTTGCCCAAAACCCTGCAAGGTATTGCCAACTAGTTTGCACCATAGTTGTGTCTTGAGAAGTTCATTCTATTGTTCTATTAAGCCAGGGACTTCAGGATGATCGTGGACATGGTAAGAACAATGAATTCCACAGGCATGGGCCCACTACCACACTTCATTTGCTTTGAAGTGAGTTCCTTAATCAGAAGTGATGCTGTGTGGGATACCATGATAGTGGATGAGGCATTCTGTAAGTCCACAGAAGGTAGTTTTGGCAGAATCATTGCATGCAGGGAAGGCAAATCTGTATCCAGAGTAAGTGTCTATTCCATTAAGAACAAAACACTTCCCTCACTATGATGGAAGTGGTCCAATGCAATGAACCTGCCACCAGGAACAGTGCCACATCTTTGCTCTCGAAGGGTTGAGACCAATGGAATATCCTAGATGGCTGCTCACAGCCTAAGCCTTCTTCTACAGCATACCAAGGCCGGTCTGGCATTTCAACTTGATGTAGTGTGGGCCACCATTTAATCTATGCTTTAGAGTCTACCAAATGAACTATTAGATCCTTTCTCAAGCTGAAACATTGAAGAATTTGCATTTAGAGGGCCCATATTAATAAACAGACTGATACAACTTTATGTTCTTTGCACCATTATATCATTCCCTTAATAGCTATTCCCGCACTTATTCCCCAGGTTTCTGTTTGTATACACCAGAAAAATCAAGCAGTTCTTTTGGAGTGTACTGTATCTCCTCCTGGGCCACACCTTGTACTTCACCTCCTGAGGCTCAATGGGACTTAGGTATAGTTACATGTCTAGAAGCAAAAATGGGTGGTGGGGGTGGGTCCTGGGGACATTCAGCAATGTCTTATAAGGCATTGCCTCAGGCAATGACCCAGGCAATGCCCCAGGAGCCAACCTAGGCAATATTTAAGACAAAGACTCTTCAGGCACAATTTGTTAATCTTCTCAGATGGAGGTGAAAAGGATGATGGCTTTACTGAGGAGGGTGGTTTAGCAGAAAAAGATGGAGTAATCTCTTCAGATTGATTTAAATGGCTGGTTCTGTTGGCAGGAGTGATTCAATGGAATTTAGACACTCAATGTCCCCAGCTCCCTGATTATCTACCTATATATCACCTTCCCAAGGTTCGGGACCCCATTTCTTCCCCATCAACGCCTTCACTGTAACTTCAGGCACGATTCAGTTCTGGATATTCAGTTGTCATTGTAATTCAGCCACTCTTATGATAAGACTGTGGTTTTGTTTTCAGCAGTATCAGCTCTGTTACTACAAGAAATAAGACTTTTCTTTCAAGGCAGAAGTGGCAACATTCAGGTCTTTTATGCAGTGCTTGAGCTGTGACTCTGAAGCCTTGAGCTCATTTGCTTCTTTTACCACTTTGTCTTCTGAAAGTAAAGCCAACCAACAAGCTTCCCTTTTTTTCTCATTCTGACAAAATTGTAGAAAAGTATCAAATATGCAATCACCCAGGTCTTTGTCTCTCACAAATATTTAATCTATTGGTGGTGATATTTTGTGTATTTCTATTGCCACCTCATGCCATGGATTAGCAGTGCCCTCTTTACTGCTGGAAGTAGTCTTCAATGCCTTTAAAACTAGCCGGACTTAAGAAACAATTTGGAAAACGCATCCTTATAATTTTGTTCCTCTAGAATAACTCTCAGTACGAAATGTGTTAGGCTGGGTTCTCTAGAGGAGCAAATTCAGTGAAACGGATGTATATGAATAAATAGAGATTTAATTCAAAGAAATGGCTCACACAACTGTGGAGGGTGGCAAGTCTTCAAATCCATGGGTCAGGCATCAGACTGGAGGCTTTTCCTGACTCACATGTTTGCAGGGGCTAAGGAACTCAAAACCAATAGGTCAGATGGCAGGCTGCTGGCTCATGAGGCTACAGGAGTTTAAGAATCCCAATATCTGCAGGTCAGATGGCAGCCTGTTGACTCACATCCCAAGAAATGAAGATCACATGATGGCAAGTCAGATACAGGGTCGAGAGAGAGTGAGCTAGTGATCGTTGTCAGAACATCCATATATATTGCATGCAGGTCACACCCCCCAAGTAAACTGCTCTTACAGCTGATTGGCTGATCTTATCCGATCACATCGTGGAAATGATTATATTATATTCCATTATGGAAAATCAATCAGTCCAATGTCTGCCAAACCACTGAGAATCATAGCCTAGCCATGTTGACAGATAACAGTAGCCATCACAGTAAGCAATTCCTCCACACTGTTATTTTTCATTCTTTTCTTAGTCATGCTCATGAATTATTCTTCTATTTCAAATACGAACATCCCACAGGGGACTGAAACATCACTAGGTACGGCCATTTTGTAGAAACAAAAGAAATACATAAATAACAGGTCGAAAGGAGGTGAGAAAAGGATACCAAGACCCTCTCCCTCTCCCAGGGAGTAAATCAGTACAACCCTTTAAGAGGACAATATGGCAGTGTTATCATTGTCTTAAATAGGTGGACTATTTGACCAGAAGTGCTCCTTTGGGAATTCATGCCACAGTATAGTCACATGTGAGAGATAAATGTACAAGGACACTCTTGGCAGCATTAACTGTATAAGTGGCAAACATCACAAATGCACCGCCCATTCAGTGCACTGTCTGAAGGAGTCCTGGGATAGGCTTGCAAAGCTGTGAGGGAGACGAGGCAGAGGTTAGAAAGAAGAGGGCTGTGGCCTCACATTGCCCTGGGAAATTTGCAATTGTTAGGTGAGGAAAGGGCAGGACACTAAGAACAGGATGATTCTCTCCTTCCTTCCCTCCTTCTCTTTGTCTTTAATATGTATTTATGTGAAACTATCTATAAAGATATGTACCAAACTCTTAGTGGTGGGTGACCTTGGGCTGGGGGATTTCAGGAAAGGAAGCTCACTCTAAACTTCTCCTTTATAGTAACAAACATCTAGATTACTCTACAAAGAGTCCTAGTGGTCAGTGATTAAGCACTCAGCTGCAAACTGAAGGGTCACAGGTTCCAACCTACCAGCTGTTCTGCAAAAGAAAAATGTGGCAGTCTGCTTCCCTAAAGATTTACAGTCTTGCGATCCCTATGGGCAGCTCTACTCTCTTCTACAGGGTTCTATGAGTCAGAGTCAAGTCAAAGGCAGTGGGTTTGGTTTTGGATTAGGTTACTCTATAATAAGGATGAACACAGGAGCCCTTGTGGGGCAAAGGTGAAGCCTTGGCTGTTACCCAAAAGATCACCGGTGTGAATGCACCCAGAGGCTCCACAAGAGAAAAATCTGGTGATCCGCTCCTGTAAAGATTACAGCCTAGAAAACCCTATGGGGCAGTTCTGGTCTGTCACATGGGATCACTATGAGTTGAAATCGAGTCGATGGCACCTAACAACAGAAAGCATGATGACTATTTCAACATGAAAACAATAAAGATAAAATTAAGATACACTTTAAAAATGAGCCAGATGGGATGGAATGGAGGCCTCACCAGGGGATGTCTCTGTGGTCTGGTCCTTCGAGGGGGCTGTGAACTTCAGGGTCTTCTGTCCAGTGACTGCTGGCTGCCCATCATGCACCACCCGGCAGGTGAGCACATCCTCCCTGTGGGCAGAAGAGTTCACCAGGATCCAGCTCTTCAGGTTATAGGTCCCATCCTTGTCCTCGGTGGGGATCGAGGCTGAATCTGTTCGGGACACCTTTCCATTTTCCAACCAGGTCAGCTGTAGGCTCTTGGGGTAGAACTTCTTCACCTGGCAGGTGACGTTCACCTGGTTCCCTTGAATGGGGAGTTGGGTAACCTCCAAGGTGGGCGGAACTGAAACAGCAGGGCAAAAAATCTGACCTCATGGAACACACAGATTAAGGGGCCTGGGGTGTCAATAGTGGCCCGACTGTCATGACAAGGTATAACCGGGGGCAGTGCTATGCATGCAATAGGCGCTCAAACAATATACGCCCTTTTTTTTGCATAATGGATAAAATCACTACGCACAGTGCCTGGAACACGGTAGATGCTCAAGAAATGATAGCTCATATAAGGGTAATAGTGAGTGAAATCAACAAGCACAATGCCTTGCATGAAGTTGGAACATAATAATGTTGGCAAAATAAATAAAATCACCAAGCACATACGGGCTTAGCAGGTAGCTGGTGCTCAGTAATTGCCATTGTCATTGGTAAAATAAATGAAACTAACTAACACTGTGCTTGGCACATGGAAGGTGTTGAAGCAGAAGCTGCCATTAAAATAATAAGTGAAAGTGTTGAGCAGTGTGAGTGACACATTGTAGGTTTGTTTCTGGTAATTGGGAGGGACTATTAGGAATTGGATTCCAGGCAGTTCAAGTCCTGGAGCAACCTGGGGGAGCAGACTGGGCTCTGGGTGGGGGTCTGGGCTGGATGTGAGCGTCATCTACCTCGAATGATGTCAGACAAGTTGGCCGTCCCACGAAGAGAGCCCTGCAAGGTACTGTGGGCCACCTCGCAGATGACCTGACCGTAGACGTCCTCTTGGGTCAGTGTCACCTGGGTCCTGCTGGAGACATTGTAGGAGACACTGTTGTCCAGTGGGCCCACCTTGGTCTGGAGGGCTGGGAGTTCATTCCCATTTTTGAACCACTTCAGGGTGACATGTCTTGGGAAGAAGCCGTGGGACTCGCAGCTGAAGATCACTGTCTGCCCAGGTATGGTCCTCGCCGAGGGTCCCAATACCACAGGTGGAGAGGGCTTGGCTACAAGATGGAGCATTTATAAAAAATAACCATCACTGCATTGTCACCATGAACGAGAATCATGTGATTACTGCTTAGACTCTTCATGCTTATTATTTTCTAATACTGCTGGCAGGGAGGGGACACTGTCCTCATCTCAAAGAGCAGGAAAAAAAGATTCAGACAGGTGAGGGGACCTGACAAAGGACAGACAGTGAGTGGTGGGGCTGCCATGGGATTCTAGACCTGAGTCCAAAGTCCACTTTCTTTTCCCTGCACTGGGTGATTTCCCCACCAACCTCAGCCCTGGAGCGAGTCTCATTCTTTGTATTAACCATTCCTAGCTGGCCTCACCCAGAAACCTTCCCATGTCAGAGAAAGCGTTTATAGAAGTAAATGAAGGGGAAGAAGTGCAGAGTGGGATCAGGAGAAAGGGGGATCGAGAATAATCAGCCACTGCCTGTGTGGGTGCCACACGTCCCAGCTCCCCCATTTGTAAAATGGGACCATAAGCATTTTTCCTGGGCTGGTCAGGATCAAATGAGCCAGCATGTCTGCTCTGGGCAAAGCACAGGAGGTGCTTAAGAGGAAAAAAAAAAAAAGACCTGTCTTTAACCCAGGCTTTATTATTTTTTATTTATATCCAGGGATCCCTTTCTTTTAGGTCTTTATTATTTCATACTTTTCATTCTTTCCACCCACATTCCTGCAGGGCCGAATCTGTACCAAGCCTGGAAATTGAAAGGAGGGGGCAGAGGAATGTTTCTCTGAACCTGGGGTCTTCCACAGGGTCAGTTTTAGGTAGAATATGGATATCACTGAGTGCTGAGAAAGCCCAAAGAGGGCTTAACTGTTAATTACAAGAGAAACACAGACAGGGATACAAAGCCCAATATCACATTTGGTGCCCTGAAAGCTTCCAGGAGTGGAAGAATCAGAAAAACCAGGGCAGTCTATCCCTGTGGTCAGGTCTCCATGGAGTGTCTCTGGGGTCTTCAAATCTTAATTTTTACCCAAATTTACGTGCCAGGAAATAATACAAATATTTGGATTTTGAATATATAACTTGCCTCCTAACACCCATGGAACATTTTAGGGCATAGTAAGGAGGGTGGCACTTGAATAAGTCAAGTCATGAGAACACCAGCTTCCTGGATATCCCTAAAAGCATAACATGGGATGGCCCTTGGCCATTTACTGGGAGTGTCCGGGTCCTGATGCCGGGCTGATCCCTCCAGCCCCTCAGCTCTTTCATCCTCCCCCCAGCCCTATGCACTAGACAACATGATGAGATGTCTCTTTTAGGGACAGGTTCAAAATATCCTGAGCTGTCTGTAGTATCTGTAGGATCTGGGTTGCAAAGTGAGCCCCTCCTCACCCTGTGGTACTTTTTTTTTTTTTTAATGCATATTGCAGCAAAGCAGAATAACACAAGATTTTAAAAGGACAGGGCTAGAGCTTTCTCCACACTTCGACAAGCACAGCGGAGTGTGGCAGAGAGCAGGGGCTGTGGAGTCTGGTGGCTTAGGGTCCTCTCTCCGAGCCTCAGGTCCTCACCTGTAAAAGGGGAGTGTAGTGCCCCTCACTCACAGCCCTGGCTGTAAGTGTAAATGCCATTATGGGGACCCGATGGAGCCCCCAGCACCCCTTCTCATCCTGGCCATCACTTGGGAAGACAGCGTGGCAGAGAGGGACGGGCACTCACTAGGAGTTAGCAGTGCTGCATCAGGGTTGAGTTACTTGCCACTGCGACTACTTCCACAAGAGAAAGGGACACACCATCTGGGAACCTTGGTGTCTGTACCCGTAATGTCTGTAAATCAAGATAAAGCCGCCTTCCCTGCCTGTGTCCAGGGTTGTGGGGAAACTCAGCTGCTGTGTCTGGGAGGGAATCTGTCCCTATCCACATAAACTAAACTACCCACTACCCACATAAACTAAACTGCCCACTATCCACCTAAACTAAACTACCCACTACCCACATAAACTAAACTGCCCACTATCCACCTAAACTAAACTACCCACACTCTCTGACCCAGCAGTGCCACCCCCGGTGGATGCCCTGCTTGAGGAGGACGATGCAGGTGCAGGTCACCCCTGGCAGCACCGCGTAAACAGCTGGACACTGGGGACAGCCTATGCATCCATCCACAGGAGACTGTAAAATAAGTGCTGACACGTCCCTACGATGGGGCGTTCTGCAGTCCTTAAAAACAATGGAGAAGCTTGTATGTACTGCAACGGCCTACACAGAGCGATCTGGCTTAAGTTAGACAGAGGCTTTGCAATCGCCTGTGGGCCTGAGGGTCTGAGTGCGAGGGGCATTCTCGACCTATGGGAAATTGAGGAGAAGCAGCACTGCTGGCTCCTGCTCAATGCTGGGTTCAACGAGCTTTTATGCAGCACCTACTGTGTGCCAGGCCCTTCTGTGGACAGAGTGTCTAATAGCAGAACAGTAAGCATCCTAGTCTGGAACCAGATCTCGGTTTGGGTCCAGAGCCCACCACTAACTCACCCTGTGAGCATGGTCAGGGCCCTGTTGCCTCCCAGCCTCAGGAGCCCCATCAGTGGGTGGAAGCTAGGCTGGATGGTGTCTAAAGTTCCTTTCAGGCTGACATCCAGGATCCAGGAGTTGGGAAGTGGATCCTGGGCCTCTGGCAGAAAACCTCAAAGAAGCATGTTCTTTGCTGCCTCAGCTGGGTAACTCCTAAGTCACCCACATGGTGACCCTCGACCCTGGGGTGAGGGGCCTTCTGAGTTGACCGGCCTGGCTCTCAGTGGGTGTGTCAGTTCTGAATCACAGGGTTTTCGCAGCAGAGCCCTGGGCCAAGCCAACCCTCTAGGCATCTCCCCGACCAGGGCTCTCAGATTAAACTGTGAGCCCCTGCCTCTTAGAACTTTCTGATCAGTGTGATGTTTCTGAATGCTAAATAAAGAAACTCTTACCCCACTCTCTGCCCTGGACCGACCCTCTCCTCCTTGGAGGGGAAGAGAATGGAAGCTTTGTGGGAGGAGAGCTTTTGCCTGCCTTGTTCCTTACTGTTTCCATCGACAGCAGAGCCTGGCACACAGTAGGTCCTCAGCAAGTGTTTGTCGAGTAAGAGAAGACCCGACCATGGTACAGGGGAAGAATCTGGTGGCAGGAGGTGAGGTTTCTCCCTGTGACTGGGCAAGTCACCCAAACTGTCAGTTTCCTCATTTGCAGGGAACAGATTGGGAAAGGCGAGGGGAGCCAGGCTGACTAGGTTTCCAGACTTTTCTCCACCTTGTATCATATAGCATGCCCTCTAGGCCCCAGCTCCGTGATCTGTAAAAGGGGGTGAAAAGTGACCATGAGTATAAAATAAACACCCACCATTACAGCTGATACTTAGTTGTTGCTCAAAGAACAAAGGGTGTTATTACTGAGTTGTGGTCACACACCAGGGGGAGAAGGCCCACACTACTCACCACTCACAGTCACCTCTGTCCCACGACCAGACTTAAACTCCACGTCTTCAGGGCTCCCTTTCCTGAACTTGACACAGAAGTAGGTGCCGGCGTCTGCTGGGGTGATGTTCCTGATGCGGATGGAATAGTCCGTGTTGCCTCTTATTGTCGGGTCTGTAACATTTGTTACTCGGGGGAAGAGGCGCACGCAGTCTAGGCCTCCTTTGAAACTGTAGACTAACTGCCGATCTGATCCATTCCCCTTGAACCACTGGATGGGCCCCACGGGTTGCAGAGAGGAGACAACGCAGTGCAGAGCCACTGCCTCTCCAGGTGCAACCGACACCGATGTCTCACGCTGAGTCACCTGCAACTCCTGCTCACCCGTCATTCCTGCAGGAAAACAGACTGCTATTCATCCTGCGGGATCCTGCCTGTTGTCTCAGGTGTTTATCAGCAACAACTTCCACTGACTGAGCTCAAACCATGAGCTGGGCTTCTGCTCAGCACGTCCAGTGTACCATCTCATGGAATCCTCACCACAAGCCTACCCTGGGAGACTGCATGACAAATGGGGAAACTGGGTCACACAGTGTTTAATGACCCGGCAGATGTGGGTGTGGACCTCGTCTGAGTGGAGCTCTGAGCCCTCTCTGGAAGAGTCCTGTCTGAGCTGGGCTGTCTGGTTCAAATCTGGATTTACCAGGAAGAAAGGAAGCCCGGTAAGGAGACTGGGGGACGAGGGAAGGACATAGCCAGGATGATGAGTGGGCAGGAGGATGATGAAGGGTCAGGAGGACATTGTTGTGAGATGTGTAGAGACCGAGGGAGAAGAGCCCAGGGCCTGATTCTGAACACAGTGGTGGCGAGGGGAGACAGACCACAATGACCAGGGAGAAACAGAGAGAGAAAGAGAGCCTGCCAGACAGACAGAGACAGAGAAGCAGAAAGACACAAAGAGAGAGGGAAAGGTAGACAGAGACAGAATGAGAGGGTGAGGTGGAATGGAGGAAAAGGAGAGAATGAGCCAGACAGAGACGGGGAGTGGTGACAGCCTGGTGTGTGGGGTGACAGAGATCCAGTCCCAGCCTGAGATCTCCACTGCCCTGTGATGTGCCACTGGGCAAGTCCTGCCCTGACCTAGGCCCCTTTGCCTCGCATGTCAGCCAGGGTTGCAACAAATGCCCTGAGCAGCCCATTCTGGGTCTGCCATGGGCAGGAGAGAGATCTTGTGGATTTCTCCCATCTCTATGGGCCTGGCACTGCCCCGCCAGCAGGGGCAGACATCCAAGGGAGGGGAGGACCAGAGATCCTGGTGTGCCCTCACTAGGCTAGCCCAGGCCCTGAGAACAGGTCTCATCCACCTGTCCCTCTTCCTGTCTCTTTCCCCTTTCCCAGCCTTTCCCCAGCCTGGCTCCTGGGCCAGGGATCGCCTTTGGGACCAGGTTCTCATAGCAGGTGAGCAGAGTCCCAGAGAGGCAACCTGTTCTTCAAACGATGGGCACAGAAGATAGGACCCACAGAGGCAGGGGCACTGCCAGCATCACCCAGCCTAGAGTAGTGTGGCTGGTACCGGATATGTGAGAGACACAGGGAGGTACAGGCGCACCGTGGCAGAGACAAGAAGCAAACCAGCGACATCAGAGGCAGCACTGCAGCTGCCAACAACAGTGAGCCAGGCACATTCCCAGTGGGTCAGTATTTCAGCACTAGAGACAGGACAAACTAGAAATACTGTTTGGAAGAAGGACAGACTCTGGGGTAAGTGGGCGGGGTGAGGACCTGGGCTCCCCTTTCACCGAGCCTAGCACCCACCCTCTGTGGGCGTCATCATCCATAAAGTGGGGGACCTGCATCTACCTCCTGGTTACTCCTGAGGACTGCATGACTGCATGGCCCAGTCGTCCACACTGCCTGCCACTTTGGTGGTGGTGGCCACCTTCTGGCTCCTGTCCCACTATTATCATCACATAGATGCATTATTTAGGTTTGATTTTCTCTCCATCACCATATCCACCCACTCACTTGTAAGATCCATGAGGCAGTGTTTCTAATACCTTGCCTGGAACACTGTCTGACATCACAGTAAAAATAACGCGGGAGCTGTTGAACTGATTCAGACTCACAACAACCCCACATGTGTCAGAGTAGACTTGTGCTCCACAGGGTTTTCATGGCTTGGTTTTTGGAAGTAGATCGATCACCAGGCTCTTCTTCTGAAGTGCCTCTGGGTGGATTCAAACCGTTAACCTTTTGGTTAGCAGTTGAGTGTATTAACTGTTTTACCATCCAGGCACACAATAAACCAAAGAAAACCTGTTGCCATTGGTCCAATTCATAGTGACTCCATGTGTGCAGAGTAGATCTGTGCTCCAAAGGCTCTTCAAGGCTGTAAATTTTTGGAAACAGATTGCCAAGCCTTTCTTCTTAGGTACCTCTGGGTGGGTTCAAACTGCCAGCCTTTCAGATAGTTGTAGAGTACTTAACTGTGCACTGCCCAGGGACTCCAGGCACATACACTAGGCCCTCAGTAGGTACATGCTGAAGGAATGCATGAATGAATGGATGAGTGAGGGATTGTACTTGCTCCATCGTTCTGGGCAAATCCCCTCTCCGAGCCTCTCTCCTCATCTGTGAAATGGAGCTAAGTTTGGCTATTCCAGGAGACAGTGCAAGCCTGGAGCCTGGGCTGAGCGGCTCACAGGTTGAGTGTAGTAACTGGCAGTTTTTATTATCCTTATCAATAACACCATGCTGGGCTGTGAGTCAGCAGTTGGTGCAAGGGGAGGGGAGCCGCGGAGTCAGGCAAGCAGCAGGCTGGAGAAGGGCTATCCTTGTGGTGCCTCCAAGGCCTCTAATCACACCCGGGCAGGTGACAATAACATCAGGAGTTGTGGTGGGCTGGCTCCGTTTTTGTTTTGTTTTTAGCTCTTCTTGAGTTCTCTCCACCAACTGCAGCTAGATTTAGCTAGTGTTTATAAAGAGTTGGAAGAATTTTAAAAACTTGACTTAAGTGCTGTCTTAGGCTGGGTTCTCTAGAGAAGCAAAACCAGTAGAGAGTATAGATATATAGAGAGAGAGGTTTATATCAAGAAAACAGCTCATGGGATTGTAGAGGCTGGAACTCCCAAGTCCGTGGATCAAGATCAAGGACTCTCTCAATTCACGTAGCTGCAGGAGTTCGTGAAGCCAAGATCAGTAGATCATGGAGAGAAGGGCTCTTGTTTACAGTCTGTGAAGATCAACCAATCCCAAGATTGGCAGATAAGCTGATAGCTCAAGTTCCTAAGAGCCAGAGGTCAGACAAACAGGAGGCAGCCGCAGGATACACAGCAAGCAAAAAGCCAGAACAACTGCTTATATTATGATGCAGGCCACACCCCCGAGGAAACGCCCTCTCAACTGATTGGCTCCTCACAGCAAATGCCATCATGGGAGTATCACATATAAACACTGGGGATCATGGCCCAGCCAAGCTGGCACACAATCTTAACCATCACAAGTGCCATATATTGTGACTCCAGCAGAGTCCTTCTTTTCTCTTTTTTTTTCTTTTTCCCTGCAGGTTCTGTTCTGGGAAACGTGTTTGTGAAAAATCACACCTGCTTCTCTGGGCCTGGGGTCATCACACCAGCGTAGTTGGCAACACCGTTTTCTTTTGCTTCTGCTCTGCTGGTAGGGAAAGTGACTGCCCAGGGGTCTTAGAGGTGTTTGGGAGATGACGGTGGCTGGGCAGGTGTTCTCATAAGCTGCTGGTGGGAATGAAGATTAGAAACTCCTATAAGGTCCCAGGAGCCATGGTGGTGTAGTGGTTAAGAGCTAGGCTGCTAAGCAAAAGGTCAGAAGTTTGAATCCACCAGCCACTCCTTGAAAACCCTATGGGGTTGTTCTGCTCTGTCCTGTAGATTCGCTATGAGTTGGAATCAACTTGATGGCAATGGCTTTGGTTTTTTTGATATTAAGGTGCCTTGGTGGTGCAAATGGTTTATGCTTGACAACTAACCTAAAGGTTGGCTGTTCAAACCACTCAGCAGCATTGCAGAAGAAAGGCCTTGTGAGCGCCTCCTGAAAGGTCACAGCCATGAAAGACCTAATGGAGTACAATTCTACTCTCCAACACATGAGTTGAATCTACTCGACGGCCATGAGTTATGGGAAAAGCAGTTTGGCAGGATGCCCCAAAGGTGTGAAAACTGTTCACTAGCCTTTTGCTGGGCTGGTCCACTTCTGGGACTTCACCAGAGCTCATTACCCCAAATACAGAGTGTGCCTTCTCTATAATCTTTAAAAAGTTGGAAAAAAGTTCAAATGGCCAATGATAGGGAATAGCTAAGTGAATTATGGCCTATCCCCCATGTGGAATTGAAATAAAACACATGATTAAGTTTTCTAATGGGAGGAGCCAGCAGAGTGGATGGCAACAGCCCCCTCTATTTGTTGTAGAGAAACCAGTGTCACCAGGAGGCTGGGCGCCCACAGCACAGGGCCAGTCAGGACTTCGTTCCTGGAGCCCACTGTGCGCCAGGCACTGAGCTAAGGGCTGTGAAGTGGCTGTGGTCCCTGCCCTCACAGAGCTGACGTGCTAGCCGGGGAGACAGAGGTTGAGGAAACAATTTGAATGATTACATTTGGAAGGAGCCCCCAGCCCCCATAGCCATGTGGCTCTTGCCGAGGTCTTGACCCCCATCTCATGCCCCCTTCCTGTAAGACACTGAGCTCCCCCGACCCCATTTTCCTTCCTTTTCCTCAAATAGGCCAAGTGGGGAGGACCACCGGCAAATGCTGCTGAGAGATGCAGTCAGATGGGACCTGACAGTACACAATACTGGGGAAGTCAGCACAACATAATGAAAGCAAGGACATGGAAGCTTCATAGACACATCCAACTCCCTCAGGGACTGAATTATTGGGCTGAGGGCTGGTGACCATGGTCTCAGGGGACATCTACCTCAATTGGCATAACATAGTGTATAAAGAAAATGTTCTACATCCTTCTTTGGTGAGTAGCGTCTGGGGTCTTAAAAACTTGTGAGTAGCCATCTACTGGTCCCACCCCATCTGGAGCAAGGGAAAACGAAGAAAACCAAAAACACAAGGGAAAAATTAGTCCAAAGAACTAATGGACCACAACTACCACAGCCCCCACCAGATGGAGTCCGGCACAACCAGATGGTGCCCGGCTACCACCACTGACTGCTCTGACAGGGATCACAATAGAGTGTCCCAGACAGAGCTGGAAAAAAATGGGGAACAAAATTCTAACTCACAAAAAGAGACCAGGCCTTAAGAGGAACCCAAGGTTGAGAAGGGAGAGTGTTGACATGTCGTGGGGTTATTAACCAATGTCATAAAACAATATCTGTACTAACGGTTTAATAAGAAACTAGTTTGTTCTCTAAACTTTTGTCTAAAGTACAATTAAAACAAAAAAAAGGCCAGACTTACTTGTCTGACAGAGACTGGAGAGACCTCAAAAGTATGGCCCCTGGACACCCTTTTAACACAGTATTGACATCACTCCAGAGGTTCACCCTTCAGCCAAAGATTAGACAGGCCCATAAAACAAAATGAGACTAAATGGGCACACCAGTCCAGGAACAAGGACGAGAAAGCAGGAGGGGACAGGAAAGCTGGTAGGGGGGAACCTAGGGTGGAGAAGGGGAGAGTGATGACATGCCATGGGGTGGGCAACCAATGTCACAAAACAATACGCGTATTAATTGTTTAATGAAAAACTAATTTGCTCTGTAAAACTTCAACTAAAGTACAATTTAAAAAAAAGAAAGCTGAGGGCTGAGAAGTGACCATCAGGCTTCGGAAAATGTGTTTGATGCAGTGATCCTGTGAGAGCTGGACCTCGACTGGACTGTCTTGCTTGTCTGGGTCTCGCAAGTTTTCCAGCTTTGACAGGGTGCAGCTTTATCACTTTTCTACTGCCTGTTTTAGTGGAAAATATTTTAGTTTTCCTTCTCTGATAGGTTTCTGCCTTATACAGGTTCTAGCTTTCTCAGGTTTTACTGTATATATATGTTTTGCAATGGGCATTTTTGGCTTTTGAGATTTAAAAAGATTACAACAATTTTGATAAGTGAAAAAATAAGCATAGATACTTTTTCCAATGCGAAAGAAAAAACCAACTTAGAGCCAAAACAAAATTCTTCAGAGTCTGTCTTATCTGGGGCACAGAGAACAAGCTGAAATTGTCCTTCCCAAGAATCAGCCTTGTCCAGGACGGAGCTCCCTGTCGCTTGTATGAACGGGAAAGCAATGGGTAGCAAGGTGACCACTCTCAGCCGGCCCACGAGCCAGCCGGGCCAGGGCCCGAGGAAGGGTAGGCCACCGTCGCAGGGGCCAAAGAAACAGACTGGAGGCCACCCCTCAGGTTTCTACAAACTCAAGGAGCCCAGGTGCATGGGAGTCTGCAGTAGAGCTTGGCAGTGCCCAGCACTCAGCATCCTAAGATGGCCAGAATGACACCTCACCCAGCACCCACAGCAGGGGTAGCTTGGCACCCACCCTTCCCCGACCACAGTCATTATCCACATGCCCGGGGGCTTATCATCATGAGCATGGCAGCACCTCATCACGTGTTACCTTTCATAGCTTTTGGATTGTGATTAGTGGCTGTGTGTGAGTGTGCAAAGCAGGAGTGTGCAAAGTACACATGCACATAAGTGTGCTGAGTGTGTGTAAAAGAGTATACAGGCAGAACAAAATGTAGTACAGGAGTGTGCAAAAGGACATGTGAACACAAGAATGTGTGAAAGAAAATGCAACAGGATGCAATGTAGGAGTGTGCAAAAACATACACGCGAGCGTGCTGAGTATGCATGAAAGAGTGCGCACACAGGAGAGACATTGGATGCCAGTGTGCACACATGTGCATGAGTGTGTGGAGCAGCGTGAGCACACGTACACACGGTAGTGTGTAGGCATGTGAGCATGTGTGTACAGCAGTGTGCAACAGTGCAGCACAGAAGTGTGTCGAAATGGGGGCCAGTGAACAGGGCATGCAGGGGTGTGAGTCATGTAAAGACAGTCTCTGAAACTGGCTGGCCTGGGTGTGCCTGAGTGTGTCAGTGGGAGTGAGAGGGTGTGCGAGAGTGTGTCTGTGCCCGAGGTGGTGAATACCTGTTGGGGGCGTGAGCATGTGGGTGTGTGTGAATGTGTGGATGGAAGAGTGACCACAGGAGTAGTATGCGAGTGAGTCACACGTGCACAAGTGTATATGTGTGTGAGGGGTGGAGAGTGATGTGTGCACAAGTGTGTGTGAGGGGTGGAGAGTGATGTGTGCACAAGTGTGGATGTGTGTGAGGGGTGGAGACTGATGTGTGCACAAGTGTGCGTGTGTGTGAGGGGGTGGAGAGTGATGTGTGCACAAGTGTGCGTGTGTGTGAGGGCGTGAAGCGGGTGTGTCGAGGGTGTAGGTGGGATGAGAGTGGGTGTATATGTGTGTACAGATGTGAGGTGCATGTACCCAGATAAGTACTGGGGGTAGGGGTGGGCCCATTGTTTGTGTACACCCTCGTGTGCCAAGGCATTCATGCCCATCTGTGAACTGCCTGGCGTGGTTGAGTTTGCCATAGGAGTGTCCACATGCAATGAGTGTGTGAGGAGAAAGAGGAGGAAGGGACATCCCCTCAAGTCCCAGCAGCTGCTGGTGGGCAAAACCCTGTGCAACACCTGGTACAGGGTCCTGCCCTTGAGAGGAGGCTCAAACCTTTACTGAGCACCTACTGTGTGCTTACCCAGAACACAGCAGCTGTGAGCAGGTTTTGCTGAAAATGCCTCCTAAAATCACAACCCCAAGGAGGTATGCAGAGGGTGCTTGGGGCTGGATACAAAGGGAGCTGCAAGGGGTGGGTGGCCATGTGGACTCCACAATTCCTAAGGGGGGAGCTCTGGGCCCCGCTAGCCATGCGAGCCACTGATTTCCCTCTGAATTTAGACTGATTTATTCATGTCCTCCCAAACCTCAGTAAGACCTCACTCTGCAGCTTGACCCTGTCCTCGGTGCTGAGAGCACAGAGCTGAGTAAGACACATCCCTGCCTCTGAGCTTTTCTTAGTCTGCTGGGGCAACAGGCAGTGACCACGCACAGAGTGACCAGTGTGGCAAGGGGAAGCTTGGGGGGGGTGGGTCTTGGTATAGGAGTGGTATCAGGGAAGGCTTCCTGGAGGTGGTGACACTTGAGTTGTGCAGTTGAGCAGCAGAGTCTGGGAGAAGGGAAGGCATTCCAGAATGAAGGAGCCACATAGTCAAAGTAGCAGAGGGGAGACAAGAGCTCAGGTAGGTTCGTTTGCTGTGAGCAGGCAGGGATGGGGCTAGCCTGGTCTGGGTTAACCTAGAGGGATGGCTTGGTTGACCATCTGAAGAGCAGGCTGTCAGTGGGGGAAGAATAAACCCAATAGGTAGAGAGGACCCAGGTACTGTGGCAGAAGCTACCACCTGCAATGGTGCCAGCACAGATGGGGTGCACTTGGCCGGGCAAACAATGTGGGGCTGGGTCCAGGTGCTTGCACCTCCAACTACTCCAGGCAGCTCTGAGAACTGGGTAGTGTGCGGCAGCCTTGCAGGGAAAGGGTCCACCCATCCCTGTAGCAGGTAAACTCTTAGGGTACCAAGATGGGCCAAAGTTGGATTTACATGCCTGTTCAGCTCGTCCCTACCAACGTGACCAGGCCAAGTAGCTTTTTGCTAAGGCTCCGCTGCCTCACCTGGAATAGGGGATACAGCCCCGACCGCCTGAGGTGGAGGCTTGGGGGTTAAGAGGGCCAAACTGGGAACTATATGTCTCTTCGACTCCTCGCTCTCCCATGTCGCACACACCATCTATTAGCAGGTCTTGTCACTTCAACTTTGAAGACATAACCAAACTCTGCCCTCTTTTCACCATGTCCACTGCACCATCATTCCTCACCTGCATCATATCGCAGCTTCCAAACTGGCCTCCCTGTGCCCACTTCACCCCTCTACACTGCACACTCTCCTTGCAGCCAGAAAAAAAAAAAAAGCCAGAGGAGCCTCTAAAACCTGAGTCAGGTAGCATCCCTCCTTTGATGAAAACCCTCCTGCAGACCCCACAAACTCAAAGTGAGATCCAGAATGCTTATGGTGGCCCAGAGGGCCCCACTGCCCTGCTCTTCCACAACCATGCCAGATCTCCACTCACCTCAGGGCCTTTGCACGTGCCATTCCCTCCGCCTGCAACTCTCATCCCCTAGATATTGACAGGGCTGGCCTTCTCACCTCTTTCAGGCCTAGCTGAGTTGCCTTCCCTGGCCACCCCGTATAAAATACTTCCCACTCTGTGCCCCTTGATCTGCTTTATTTTTCTGCGTATCACCCACCACCAGTCATATAACATATACAGTTGCTAACTTCCCTTAGTGTCCACCTCCTCGCCCTACACTTACTCATACCCAGCATGAGAGCAGGGCCTCAGTGTGGTCCCTGCAGTGTCTCCCAGGCTTGGACCAGTGCCTGGCATTTGCTGAATGAATATTTTGATTAGAATTTCAGCCACGAGACCTGAGGACATTTCTTAACCTCTGGGCTTCTGCTTCTTCATCTTTAGAGTAGGGATGATGATGATGATGATAAAAGGGCTGTTCTGAGAATGAAATGGGCTAATAAATGTCAAGAATTTAGTGCCACAAGCATTCAACACAGGGCAGCTGTTGCCATGCAGCCGGATATTTAAGGCTATAGGGATGACAGATGATCACAGCCTTAAGCCCAGGAGGCTAAGAATTCTCACAAGGCAGACCCAGCCCTCCCCAGAATATGCCCGAGACTGCTGGGGAGCAGAACCTGTGAGCAGGCTGAGAAAGCTGGTGGCAGGAAGCCAGGGAGGTAGGGATGCCAGAGACCCCAGTGAGCACCTACTGTGTTGGGACAGAGCTGGGAGATGATGAAGCAATGTTTGCAGTGTGGCCCCATTTGCAAGGCAGAAGGGAAAAAGTATAAAGATATCTGCACTTTAGACACCCTTCTACTCAACAGGCCTAGGAGGACCGGGGGAGGCTGGGAGAGCATCCAGGGGATACCAGCACCCACTAGTCCCTGAGCTTGTTGCCTTGACAACCTGAGGACCTTCTGTCCCACCTCGCCATTTTGGTTTAGTGAAGGTGGCTAACGAACTTTGACCCCTGCCACTGCTGAGAGCACAAAAAGCCTCACCTAACCACCGCAGTGACCCAGCAAGACAGTGCTGTCACCACCCCACTTCAGAGGACAAGACTGGGGCTCAGGGGAGGTACAGCCCCTTGGCCAAGGTCACAGGGCTGGCAAGTGGTCTGACTCCACCTTCGTCTGTACCCCCACACCACACAGCTTTGTTCAGTGAATATTTGTGGGGAGGGTGACCCCGAGTTGGGCCCTCCAAACCAAATCTCGAGAAGAGAGTTCAGTGCCAATTGCTTCCTGTTTAATGGACTGCACAGCACCTGCTCATTCATCATACTTTCTAACCTGGGGAGGAAGTTGTGGGAAGCTGCAGTTTTCAGCACAAAATATGGGGTTTCTTGGTTTCTCCCCTAACTGCACATTCGACTGATGTTTTGTGTTCTCTGATGTTTTGTGGCTCCGTATTGCAGAACAACAGGCAGGGATTTGTGGTGGTCACCAATCTGGTCACACAGGCAGGGTGCTGTATTGGTTAGAGCACAGCCTCTCCTTTCAGACCAGGTTACTGCCTACATGACCTCATGATGCAGAGTTTAGTACCCACCTTTTTCTTTCATTCAACCAATATGCATTAACCCACCTACTATGTGCCTGCCACTGCACTAAGGCTCTGGGAGGCCCCCACAAAAAACCCGATGCTGTCGGGTCAATTTGAACGCAGGGCAACCCTATAGGACAGAGTAGATCTGCCCAAAGGAGTTTCTGAGGAGCACCTGGTGGATTCGAACTGCCGAACTTTGGTTAGCAGCCGTAGCTCTTAACCACTACGCTACCGGGGTTTCTTCTGGGAGGCCCAGCACTGAATAAGCCAGGTACAACACCTACTGTCACAGAGCTTATATCCTAGTAGGGGGACAGGGCTGAAATAATGAAACAAACATGCAATTGGCTAGAAGAGCTAGGAAGAAAACAAATTTGGCATGGTGATAGAAAATAACAAGTGGGAGCCTCATTTAGAAGGCAGTGGTCAGGGATGGACATTGCTGAGGCCTGAAAAAAGTAAAAGAGGCCAGGGAAGGTGTTCCAGGAGGCGATAACAGCAAGTGCCAAGACCCTGAAGTAGAAAAGAAGCTACATACAAAGGCCACAAAGAAGGCCATCATGGCAGAAGCCCATGAAGCAAGGCGAATGTGGAATGAGAACAGGCTGGCAAGATAGATGGGGCCCAGATAACACCACACTCCATAGGCCATGAAAAGGAGTTTGGTTTTACTAAGCATAGAGGAATCCACTGGAAGGTTCTGAGCACTGCAACTGCTATGGAGTGAAGAGACTGAAGGGGGCAAATGTGGAGCAGGAGAGCCAGTGATGAGAAAGATACAGGCTTCAGAGGCCTGGGTTCAAATCTTACCTCTACGCTTACATGTTATGTAACTGTGGGTGAGTCAGTTCACCTCTCTGAGCCTCATTTACTTCATCTGGCTAATGGGTGTAATAATCGTTTCCATCTCACAGAACTGTGATGAGAATTCACTGAGATAATGCAAAGAGTAACCAGCCAGCACATGGGCTGTCATGGTCAATGCCAAGTGCTCAGCAAAGAAGATCCAACCTGGACCGGGCCTGATACCTCTCCTAACCCTCCCCACCCCCACCTCCCTCCCCTCCAGCCACACTGGCCTCATTGCTATTAATGGAACATTCCAAGACGATTCTGGCTTCAGGGCCTTTGCACATGCTATTCCTTCTGCCTGCAGTGCTCTTTCCCTGATACCCCATGGGTGCTCCCTCAGTTTTATTCAGGCCTCTGCTCCTCAGAGAGGCCCTTGACTGTCCCCATCCTCCCCATTCTCTATTCCCTCATCCTGCTTGGATGTCTTCCTGGAACCTGTGTCTCCACCTGACATGATTTGTTCACTTGGGTTTGTATTTTTCTTCCCTATTAAATGCCACCTCCTTGAGGGCAGATGTTTTTGTCTGTCTTGTTCATGGCTGTATCTCCAGCACCGAGAACCACTCTTCACACGTAGCAGATGCTCAAAAATGTTTGTTGAATGAATAATTATAACTGAAGTGGCAATGACATGGACTGCACAGTGGTTAGGAACAAATGGAGGGTGGGAGCCAGGCTTTCACTCTCACCAGCTGTGTAGCTTTAAGAGCAGCCTAACTTGGCTTTGAGGAGCCTCAGTTTCCTTACCTGTAAAATGGGGTGAAGGACTCCATGCTTCTTGGCTCACTGTGAGGATCAGAGTACGATGCATACCCAGAGATGCATGCTGGAGTATTTATGGGTAGAATGACTCATAGTGTCTAGCACCACTTTAGAATGTCCACCAAAGTAAGGGGCAGGTGGAACAAGGATGGTGGAGTGTGATCACTATTGTCGTCACACCATTTTTTCTAACTTTGCACATGTTTGAAGTTTTCCAAAATAAAAAGATAAGGAAGAGCTAATAGGTGCTCAAGCCTCAGCCCGGGCCTGGCACACAGTGGGTGCTACACATGCACTAGTATTTCCCTCCACTCTGGGCTTCCATTTCTGGACACGGCAGCTTGAAGCTCAGGGGCAACAGAGCCGTCCTGACATCCCTGCCCACCCACCATCCCAGCCATCCTCCTGGCTGGAGCCCCGTCGCTCACTCCCTGATTCCAGTCTCTCTCCTGAGGGCACACTGATCTCCTCTGGCTCCCGGCGACAATGGGCAGCATAGCACCCTGCCCCCTAAATGGATGTGCCAGGAAATCTCACAGATACAGAGAACCTGAGGTGTTTTGCATCTCCCTGGACGAGAGCCTGGTGAGACACCTGGCAGGGAAAATCCATCTTACAGAGGGCCCAGTCAGAAAACCTGCCCAGGATGGCCTGAAGTGAACAGGAAACCAGCCTCTGCTGTACAAATAGGTGCTTCCTTCTCTAGTACAAGGCCCGAAACACATCTTGGGGATGCCCGCCACCCCACCTCCCAGGAGGGTATACTCATTAACAGAAATATGAGAGACATACCAAGAGAGCAGGATGCCAGCACCTCTGGGCTTCAGTTTTCCTACCTGTCAAACATAGGGAGGTGATAGCTAAGGAATGGTGCAGTGATTGACAACATGGGCTCTGCGCTCAGGCTGATCTGGGTCACCATCCCAGATACACTGTGTGGCCTTGTTCCTTGGTTTCCACATAGGTCAAAGAGGCCTGATGGTAATTGTGCACTCCACTTAGGGTGACTGTAAGCACCACTGGAGTCGTACACACCAAGTGCTGAGCCCAGTAAGTGGCTGGAAATGATTGCTTCTATTATTATTTTAATATTTTCCCATGGAATTTGGGATCTGTCTGGCTTGAACAGTGGCAACCAGCACAGCCCAGGGTAAAAAGCCTTGTGTTGGACAGCAGGCAGCTTGGCATTCCACCCAGGCCTGCTAAGGCTCTGCTGGGTGACAGTGGCCAGTCCTGCCCTCTCTCTGGGCCTCAGTATTCTTCACTGGATGAGAGGATGGCAGCTTTTCTCAGGACCCATCCAGCTTCCCAGGCCTGGGAATCCACTTGGACAGAGATACCTAGAGGCAGACAGTGCCCATGGTGCCAAGCCTTAGTAACAGACAATTAAATCACATTACCTGGGCTTTTGCTCCACTTGTCCATCCTCCAACAGCATAAAAGCTAGGGGAAAAACCTCAAGCTGCAAGTCATTCATCCACCCACTTAACAGCTTTTGTTGGTCTTTTGAGCACCTACTGTGTGCAAAGAGTTTTGCTAGGCACATTAAAATACCAAAAAACAAAATAAAACAGAAACAAAAAGATCTCATTGCATCCAGCCCATCGGAACTCGTCGCGACCCAATGTGTTTCAGAGTGTAACCCGTAGGGTTTTCAGTGGCTGTGATCTTATGGAAGTAGATCACCAGGTGTTGCTTTTTGCTGCACTGCTGAGTTGATTCAAACTGACAACCCTTTGGTTAGTAGCCAAGAACAGTTCATTTGTGCCACCCAGGGACCTATGTACCTTACAAAGAGTAGTCTCAATTTTATAGATAAGGAAATTAAGATGGAATCAAATAATGGAGATGATTGCAACACTGTCTAACGGCATTGAGTGCTCACTACAGACCAGGAACACCTTCAAGCATTACCTTCACGTTAATTGACTTAATCCCTGCTTAAAATGAGTTGCCTTGGAGGCGGAGCCAACATGTCACCATGGACACAAACACCACACGACCTCCACAGCAAAGACCTAAAAACCTAAGTAAAACAGAGACAAACAGCAGACTTGGAACCCTAAGCATCAAATGAAGAGATAAAGAACTCAACAAAACACCAAATGAAATAAGAAACTGAGAGAGAAAAGAGAGTGAGGAGAGATACGGAATGGAGGTTCCCTATCAGCTAATGCAGCACAGATTCACCATCTTGGACTCATGTCGGAGATCAGTGGATGGGGGTATGCGAAAGCAGCTTCATGGAGAAAACAGAGCACCCGGTAACCAGTGGTACCTTCTTTCTCACCCCCCTACCCTTCTTCCTCCTGCTTAGGCTCCACTGCTTCCTTGTGGGCCAAGGTCATCATTCTGCTGCAGAGGTACTGCTTCTGTGCTGCTTGAATTCATCCAGCCCACACTAGCCAGCTCCTTTGGTGCCATTTCTCTGTTGTTGTTGTTGTTGCTTTTTTCAGCTTCTTTTGGTTTCTTCTCTCTCTCACCTCCTTCCCTTCCTTTCTCTCAAACAGTGGGCTCTGTGTGCCATTTCTGCTTCTTTTTGACAGGCCATGAAGCACTGCTTAGTTGGGGAACTGCTTCACCAGTCCATGCTGCTACACTGGTGGGATTTCTGGGGTCATTTTTTTTTTTTTCTTTTTTCCTTTTTGTGTTTTTTCATTTCTCGGTTTCTTGTCTCTCTCTACTTACCTTCTTTTCCTGTCTCCTGAATACCTGATGCTGTGTGCCGTCTCTGCCCTTTTGAGACGAGCTGTGCTCCAAGGGTTGGGAGCTGCTTCCCTGGTCACTGGTGGGACCTCTGGGGGCATTTTTTTTTCCTTTTTGTTTTTCTTCATTTCTCAGTTTCTTATCTCTCTCTACTCTCCTCTCCTTTTCCTGTCTCCTGGATACCTGATGCTGTGTGCCATTTCTCCCCTTTCGAGATGGGCTGTACTCCAAGGTCTGGGAGCCACTTTCCCAGTTACCAGTGGGATCCCTGAGGGCATTTCTCTCTCTCTTTTTTTTTTTTTTTTCCTTCATTTATCGGTTTCTCGTCTTTCTCTACTTTCCTTCTTTTCCTGTCTCCTGAATACCTGTACTGTAAACCATCTCTGCCCATTCCAGATGAGCTATGCAGTGTCTAGTGGCTTGGAAGCCATTTCCCCAGTCTGCGCCGCCAAGCCAGTGGGCTCCCTTGGGGATTTTTTTTCTTTGCTCAGTTTCTTGTCTCTCTCTACCATCCTTCGCTTCTTTTCTCCTGAACTCCTGGCTATGTGTGCCATCTCTGCTCTTTCTAGAGGGTTGTACAGTGCCTTGAGGCTGGAAAGCCACTGTAATAGTCTAGCCCACCACATCAGTGGCATCTCTCAGGGCATCTGTTTTATTATTTTTTTTTTCTTTCTCTTCTTTTCTCAAATCCTTGTCTCCCTCTACCTTCTTTCCTTACCATTCTTCTGAACAGCCAGCACCATGTGCCACCTGCACTCCTTCTGGAGGGGCTGTGCAGTACCTCTCAACTGAGACCCTCCCTTGGTGGGCTCCCTTGGGGCATTTTTTTTCTTTCATTCTTTCCACTTCTTTTTTTCCCTTGGTTTCTAGTTTTTCTCTACCACCCTTCCTTTCCTTCCTCCCAACCGTCTGGCATCTTTTTTTTCTCTCTCTCTGTTTCTTGTCTCTCTCTATGTTACTTTTCTTTCTTTCCCCCAACCACCCAGGCACGTGTGCCTTTCTCTCTTCTTTTATTTATAAATCTAGTTTCTTATTTCTCTCTCTCTTCCTTCCATTCCTTTCTCCCACCCATCTAGCTGCATGTGCCATGTCTGTCCCTTCTTGATAGTCCGTGCCTCACTACCTGGCTACAAAGGTACTGGCACACAGATTCCCCAGTCTGTGCCACTCTGATGGCAAGCTCACTCAGCACTTTTTTTGTCTCCTCTTTCTCTCTCCTCCTTCTCTTCTTTCACATGCTTACTTAATTCCACACATCACAACCTTCCCCCTCCCTTCTGACTACCTGCACCATGAGCTGAACATTGCACCCCCAAGCAGCACAGTCATGGTCTACTGCAAACTACCTTCCACGGGCCCAAGATCCTGCCCTCTCAGCCCCAGTATGTAACACAAACAACCCATCCCAGCCCCTCCCTTTCAGCTGGACCTGCCCTGCAGCACCGTAGCTGAGAGACTGGCCCTGACCATTGGACAAGATGGTGAGAAGCATCCTGCCCAGAGATGAGCAACAATAAGGAAAGCACAGCCCCCCTGCTCAGACATAACCAAATAAAACAAAAAAACAGGAAGAAACATCTACAATCAATAAATGAAGAAAATAATTACTGAATATCCAAAGACAGCAGACAATATCAAAACATAAAAACACAGGACAGGATGGTTCCAGTGGGTATCCAAAATGAAACACCAGGTGTGCTTCCACTAGAAGGAAAGACACTGGACCCACCCAATAGGGAATTCAAGCCTCTAATATTCAGAGTTATCCAAGGGTTGAAGGAAACAGCAGGAAAAAATGAGGAAAAAATAGACAAAATCATGGAAAAGGTGGTCAAAAAAATGGAAGAATTCAGGAAAATAATACAGGAACAAAATGTCAAGATAAATTTACAACTATAAATCATACAAAGACAGCAATTAGAAATCCAAAAGATAAACAACAAGATTTCAGAAATGGACAGTGTCATAGAAGGCCTGAGGAAGACAGGATTGACAAAATTGAAGACAAATATTTGGGTACCACTTTGTCTGAGGAAAATCAGAAAAAAGGAATGAAGAAGAATGAAGAAACTCTGAGGATGATGTGGGATAAAATCAAAAGGAAAAATTTGTGAGCCATCAGAGCTCCAGAACAGGAGATGAAAATGGAAAGCACAGAGAGGATCATAGAAGAATTGCTGGCAGAAATCTTCCCTAATATCATGGGAGATGAAAAGCTGACCATTCAAGAGACTCAACAACAGCACATAGGATAAAACCCAAAAGAAAATCACCAAGGCATATCATAATCACACTCACTAAAACCAAAGACAAAGAAAGAATCCTGATGGAAGCTCAAGGAAAAAAAGTCACATACAGAAGGGAAAGAATAAGACTAAGCTCTGATTACTTGGCAAGAAAATATGCAGGCAAAAAGGCAATGTGATAACATATATAAAACCTTGAATGAAAAAAATTGCCAAGCAAGAAAAATTTATCCGCAAAACTCTCATTCAAATATGATAGTGAAATTAGGACATTTCCAGATAAACGGAAACTAAGGGAATATGTAGAAACCAAAGCAAACTTACAAGGTTCATTGAAGGGAGTCCTTCGGTTTGAGAACAAACAACATCAGATGACAGCCTGAATCTAGGATGCAAGATCATACGAGACAGATACAAACCTAGGAAATGAACTCTCAAGGATTAGTCAAAACTAAAAGATTTACAACAGGGAACCAGAGAGATTAATCTGTAAAAGACAACAACAGAAAAATAAAAGAGGGAATAAAGGGTGTAGGAATAGGACTTTCTAATGGAGAGGAAGGCAAGCAGATACTAAGTAATAAAAGACGGGTTCAAACTTAGGAAGATAAGGGTAAATTTCAAGGTAACCACAACGAAAGTTAAGAAACCTCTCATCAAACTAAAGAAGAAAAACATAAAGTCTCAGTAAACACAAAAACTACAAAAACAAAGGAAAGGGAAAAAAAAATCCACAAACAAAAGGAATTCAGCACAGGAGAGGAAGAGGAGCAAACAAAATGTCAGCACCAAAAAAAAAAAAAAAAAAAAACCCTACGAAATGACAACAATAAACTCACACCTATCAATAATTACACTGAATATAAATGCCCTAAATGCATCAATAAAGAGAAAAAGCATGACAGATGGATTAAAAAACAAACAAACAAACCATCAATATGCTGTCTACAAGAGACACACCTGAGAAACAAAGATGTAAATTCATTCAAAATCAAAGGATGGAAAAAATATATCAAGCAGAGAGAGGCGGGGCCAAGTTGGCTGACTAGGTAGAAGCTACCTTGGATCCCTCTTGCAACAAAGACTTGGAAAAACAAGTGAATCGATCACATACATGACAATCTACAAATACTGACCATCAAACACAGATCTAAAGAGTTGACCTAAGTGACAGGTGAGTAAAATCTGCATCCTGAAGCAGCAACTGCCTCTGAAGCTGGTGACTAGTACCATAGCCTTGGGCCCTCCTGGTTCCCTGGTGCCGAGTGGTGGGGCTGATTGCTGCTTGCTGAGGCGGGGCAGGCACAGGACACAGCCCTAACCCCTAGCCCCCTGGGGTAACCTCCGTAGAGACTCAGCCAGCACAAGGAGGCTGCACACTAACGGGGCTAAGGAGAGAAGGAGCAACCACGGGGAAGCAGCGACAGTTTTTGGAGTCTGGAGCCAGCGTCCCAGTCAGAAAACCTTGGCACTGGGCTTTGGACTGGGCGCAGGGGAGCTGAACATGGCATCCTGAGATGGCACAAACACGGGACACAGCTCTAGCCCCCTGAAGTGACATCAGGGGAAGCTCAGCCAGTGCACGCAGGCAGCGCAGTGATGCGGCTGACAGAAGTCACCAGGAGGTAGCGACTGGTTTTGGAGCCTGAAGTGTGGCATCCCAGCCAGGGACCCTTAGCACTGGGCTTTGGACTGGGACTGACCACGGCTTCTGAGACAGCACAAGCACAGGACGAGGGCCTGACCCTTGGGGGCAATCTCGACCCAGCCAGCACACACAGACTACACGCACCTCGGGAATCTCAGATAAAACAGTCATCACCAAGCAAGATAAGTAACTTTGTCTATATTCCTGGGTGATACTATCTTTTTTTACTCTTTTCTATCTATCTGATCCCTCCCCTCCCCTTCCCAAGTGGTTTCATTAACATTGAATTTCCCGGGCGAGAGAGTGAAGTGCTCTGCGGTTTGTTTTTGTTTTGTCTTTTCCTAATCCATTCTCCTGGCCTGAAAGAGGCAGCTACAAAAAAACCAGGGACCAAAAATCCTTCCCTGACTTCCCGAATTTGGAATAAAAATACAGAACCAGCTCCAGCCAACCATATGAGATCCACAGCCTTGGGCTTTCATCCCTACAGGGAAGAAGGTGGCTATTATAATGCAAAGGAAATTCTGATACTGATCTAACTGTCATTGTTTTAGCGGATTACTGAAAAGACAAGTTTTCCAGGTCTGATATCTCTACCTATTAAACAGAACCCTCACTGACCCACAATGGGGAACTGAGGGCTAAAGCTCCACCCAACCCACCTAGCCTCCTGCCAAAGGGGTCTGAGGATAGTGCCACCTACCAATCTGTAGTGGTACATGCATTGGGTGCCTAAGGTACAGCTGCAGAGCCCACCCACTAAAGTGCTTTAGGAATAGAGACAAATCTACCTCACTGGCACTTGGGGGAAGCCTGTCAGCATCCTACCCCCACCCAGAGCGTGACCCCCTGCTGCTACTAGAATCTGGTGCACACAACTATCGCCAAAACTCCTCCAGGTGGAGAGGTGACAGTCTGCACCACACACTTGGTAATCCAAAATCAGATTCTATTCAAGAATAGTGAATGGACTCTTAGGCTTATACATCTGGTAACAGCCCAAACCAGCTGGTAATAGGACATAAGTGATTCAAAGGCTACAACAATCAAGACAGCGCAATCTAGTAGCCCATCTACGTATATTGAAAGAAAACAAAACAAGATAAGATTCAGTGAGCAATTATAAAATAAATCACTACGATATCTTATAGATGGCTCGGAGACAGCAGTCGATATCAAACCACATAAAGAAGCAAACCATGATTGTTTCTACAACTCCCCAAATTAAAGAACCAAAATCTTTCCCAAATGAAGATACAATCCTGGAATTCCCAGATGCAGAATATGAAAAACTAATTTACAGAATGAGTCAAGACTTCAGGGATGACCTCAGAAATGAAATAAGGCAATCTACAGAAAAAGCCAAGGAACACACTGATAAAGCAGTTGAAGAAATCAAAAAGATTATTCAAGAACATAGTGGAAAATTAATAAGCTGCAAGAATCCATAGAGAGACAGCATTCAGAAATCCAAAAGATGAACAGTAAAATTACAGAATTAGACAACTCGATAGGAAGTCCTAGGAGCAGAATCGAGCAATTGGAATGCAGAGTGGGGGAGCTGGAGGATAAGACAATTGACACCAATATGGTTGAAGAAAAAACCAGGTAAAAGAATTTACAAAAATAAAGAAACCCTAAGAATCATGTGGGACTCTATCAAGAAGAATAACTTGCGTGTGATTGGAGTTCCAGAACAGGAAGGGATAACAGAAAATACAGAGAGAATAGTTGAAGATCTGTTGGGAGAAAACTTCCCTGACATCATGCAAGACGAAAGGATATCTATCCAAGATGCTCATCGAACCCCATATAAGATTGATCCAAAAAGAAAAACACCAAGACATATTGTCACCTAAGTTGCCAAAACCAAAGATAAACAGAAAATTTTAAAAGCAGCCAGGCATAAAAGAAAGGTCTTTCTGACAAAGGAGAGTCAATAAGTTCAGACTACACAGCAGAATCCATGCAGTCAAGAAGGCAATGGGATGACATATAGAGAGCACTGAAGGAGAAAAACTGCCAGCCAAGGATTATATATCCAGCAAAACTCTCTCTCAAATATGAAGGTGAAACTAAAACATTTACACACAAAGACAAGCTTAGAGAATTTGCAAAAACCAAACCAAAGCTACAAGAAATACAAAAGGAAATTGTTTAGTCAGAAAATCAATATCAGATACCAACACAACACGAGGTCACAGAACAGAACATCCTGATATCAACTCAAACAGGGAAATCATAAAAACAAATTAAGATTAATTTTAAAAAGAAAAAAATGCTCAGAACAGGGAATCACTGAAGTCATTATGTAGAAGATCACAATCATCAAAAAAAGGGACTAAATACAGGAGGCATAGAACTCCCATATGGAGAGGAAAACAAGGCGATATACGACGATACAAGTTAGGTTTTTACTTAGAAAAAGAGGGGTAAATATTAAAGTAACCACAAAGAGGTCTAACAATTGCATAACTCAAAATAAAAACCAAGAAAAACATAACAACTCTGCAAACATAAATTCAACTACTATGAAAACGAGGAACATATAATTTACAAAGAAAAACATCTCAGCACAAAAAAGTAAGTGGAAAAATGAAATTGGCAACAACACACACAAAAAGGCATCAAAATGACAGCACTAAACACATACTTATCTATAATTACGCTGAATGTAAATAGACTAAATGCACCCATGATGAGACAGAGAGTCTCAGACTGGAGAAAGAAACACGATCTGTCTATAGGCTGCCTACAAGAGACACACCTTAGACTTAGAGACACAAACAAACTAAAACTCAAAGGATGGAAAAAAATATGTCAAGCAAACAACAAGCAAAAAAGAGCAGGAGTAGCAATATTAATTTCTGACAAAATAGTCTTTAAAGTGAAATCCACCACAAACGATAAAGAAGAACACTACATAATGATTAAAGGGACAATTGACCAGGAAGATATAACCATATTAAATATTTATGCACCCAATGACAGGGCTACAAGATATATAAAACAAACTTTAACAGAACTAAAAAGTGAGATAGACACCTCCACAATTATAGTAGGAGACTTCAACACACCACTTTCGGAGAAGGATAGGACTTCCAGTAAGAAGCTCAATAGAGACATGGAAGACCTAATTGCTACAATCAACCAACTTGACCTCATAGACTTATACCGGACACTCTACCCAACAGCTGCAAAGTATACTTTTTTTCTAGTGCACACGGAACATTCTCTAGAATAGACCACATATTAGGTCATAAAACAAACCTTTGCAGAATCCAAAACATCAAAATATTACAAAGCATCTTCTCAGACCACAAGGTCATAAAAGTGGAAATCAATAACAGAAAAACCAGGGAAAAGAAATCAAATACTTGGAAACTGAACAATAAAAAAAAAAAAAAAAAAAATACCCTGCTCAAAAAAGACTGGGTGATAGAAGACATTAAGGAGGGAATAAAGAAATTCATAGAATGCAACGAGAATGAAAACACTTCCTATCAAAACCTCTGGTTATAAGATAAACATACAAAAATCACTTGGATCCCTCTACATCAACAAAAAGAACACCGAAGAGGAAATCACCAAATCAATACCATTCACAGCAGCCCCCAAGAAGATAAAATACTTAGGAATAAATCTTACCAAAGAGGTAAAAGACCTATACAAAGAAAACTACAAAGTGCTCCTGCAAGAAACTAAAAGGGGCCTACATAAGTGGAAAAACATGCCTTGCTCGTGGAAAGGAAGACTTAATATAGTAAAAATGTCTATTCTACCAAAAAAAAAAAAAAATACCAAAAGCCATCTATATATACAATGCACTTCTGATCCAAATTCCAATGACATTTTTTAATGTGATGGAGAAACAAATCACCAACATCATATAGAAGGGAAAGAACCCCCGGATAAGTAAAGCATTACTGAAAAAGAAGAAGAAAGTGGGAGGCCTCACTCTACCTGATTTCAGAACATATTATACAGCCACAGTAGTCAAAACAGCCTGGTACTGGTACAACGACAGGCACATAGACCTATGGAAAAGAATTGAGAACCCAGATATAAATCCATCCACATATGAGCAGCTGATATTTGACAAAGGCCCAGTGTCAGTTAATTGGGGAAAAGATAGTCTTTTTAACAAATGGTGCTGGCATAACTGGATATCCATTTGCAAAAAAATGAAACAGGACCCATACCTCATACCATGCACAAAAACTAACTCCAAGTGGATCAAAGACCTAAACATAAAGACTAAAATGATAAAGATCATGGAAGAAAAAATAGGGACAACGTTCGGAGCCCTAATACAAAGCATAAACAGAATACAAAACATGACTAAAAATGACAAAGAGAAACCAGATAACTGGGAGCTTCTAAAAATCAAACACCTATGCTCATCTAAAGACTTCACCAAAAGAATAAAAAGACCACCTACAGATTGGAAAAAAATTTCAGCTATGACATCTCCGACCAGCACCTGATCTCTAAAATCTATATGATTCTGTTAAAACTCACCACAAAAAGACAAACAACCCAATCAAAAATTGGGCAAAGGATATGAACACGCACTTCACTAAAGAAGATATCCAGGCAGCTAACAGATACATGAGAAAATGCTCTCGATCATTAGCCATTAGAGAAATGCAAATTAAAACCACGATGAGATTCCATCTCACTCCAACAAGGCTGGCATTAATCCAAAAAACACAGAATAATAAATGTTGGAGAGGCTGCGGAGAGATTGGAACTCTTATACACTGCTGGTGGGAATGTAAAATGGTACAACCACTTTGGAAATCTATCTGGCGTTTTCTTAAAAAGCTAGAAATAGAATTACCATACAACCCAGAAATCCCACTCCTTGGAATATACCCTAGAGAAATAAGAGCGTTTACACGAACAGATGTGTGTACACCCATGTTTATTGCAGCACTGTTTACAATAGCAAAAAGATGGAAGCAACCAAGGTGCCCATCAATGGATGAATGGTTAAATAAATTGTGGTATATTCACACAATGGAATACTACACATCGATAAAGAACAGTGACGAATCTGTGAAACATTTCATAACATGGAGCAACCTGGAAGGCATTATGCTGAGTGAAATTAGTCAGATGTAAAAGGACAAATATTGTATAAGACCACTATTATAAGATCTTGAGAAATACTATAAATTGAGAAGAACACATACTTTTGTGGTTATGAGAGGGGGGAGGGAGGGAGGGTGGGAGAGGGTTATTTACTGATTAGATAGTAGATAAGAACTACTTTAGGTGAAGGGAAGGACAATACTCAATACAGGGAAGGTCAGCTCAACTGGACTGGACCAAAAGCAAAGAAGTTTCCAGGATAAACTGAATGCTTCGAAGGTCAGCGGAGCAAGGGCAGGGGTTTGGGAACTATGGCTTAGGGGAACTTCTAAGTCAATTGGCAAAATAATTCTATTAAGAAAACATTCTGCTTCCCACTTTTAAGTTTGGCATCTGGGTTCTTAAATGCTAAAAAGTGGCCATCTAAGATGCATCTGTTGGTCTCAACCCACCTGGATCAAAGGCGAATGAAGAACACCAAGGTCACACGATAAGTATGAGCCCAGGGGACAGAAAGGGCCACATGAACTAGAGACTTACATCCTCCTGAGAAGAGAAGAACTAGATGGTGCCCGGCTACACCGATGACTGCCCTGACAGGGAGCACAACAGAGAACTCCTGAAGGAGCAGGAGAACTGTGGGATGCAGACCCCAAATTCTCATAAAAAGACCAGACTTAATGGTCTGACTGAGACTAGAAGAACCCCTACGGTCACGGTCCCCAAACCTTCTGTTGGCCCAGGACAGGAACCATTCCGGAAGACAACTCATCAGACATGGAAGGGACTGGACAATGGGTTGGAGAGAGATGCCAATGAAGAGTGAGCTACTTGTATCAGGTGGACACTTGAGACTGTGTTGGCATCTCCTGTCTGGAGGGGAGATGGGAGGATAGAGAGGGTTAGAAACTGGCAAAATGGTCAGGAAGGGAGAGACTGGAAGGAGGAAGCGGGCTGACTCATTGGGGGAGAGTAAATGGGAGTATGTAGTAAGGTGTATATAAGCTTATATGTGGCAGACTGATCTGATTTGTAAACTTTCACTTAAAGCACAATAAAAATTATTTAAAATATATATATATATATATATCAAGCAAATAGCTACCGAAAAAGAGCAGGAGTAGCAATACTAATCTCAGATAAACTAGACTTTAAAACAAAATCCACCATAAAAGACAAAGAAGGGCATTACATAATGATTAAAGGGACAATCCACCATGAAGACATAACCATAATAAATATCTACATACCCAATGACAGGCCTCCAAAATACGTAAAACAAACTCTAACAGCACTGAAAAGAAAAACTGACAGTTCCACAATAATAGTAGGAGACTTCAACACACCACTCTCAGTAAAAGGCAAAACATCTAGAAAAAAACTCAACAAAGATACGGAAGGCCACAATCAGCCAAATTGACCTCATAGACATACATAGAACACTCCACCTAACAGCTGCAAAGTACATATTCTTTTCCAACACGCATGGAACATTCTCCAGAACAGACCACATATTTGGCCACAAAGCAACCCTCAACAAAATCTAAAACATTGCCATAATACAAAGTCTATTCTCTGATCACAATGTCTTCGAAGTAGAAATTAATAACAGGAAGAGGAAGGGAAAAAAATCAATTACGTGGAAAATAATAACACCGTGCTTAAAAACCAATGGGAAATAAAAGAAAGCAAAGATGGAATCAACAATTCCTAGAATCAAACAAGAATGAAAGCACATCATACCAAAACTTTTGAGATATAACACAGGCAGTGCTCAGGGGTCAAATATAACAATAGATGCACACATCAAAATGGAATAGAGGGATGAAATCAAAACATTAGCTACACAACTCAAACAAATAGAAAGAGAATGGCAAAGGAAGCCCACAGACACCAGAAGAAAGGAAATAATAAAGATCAGAGCAGAAATAAATGAAATACAGAATAGAAAGAATCAACAAAACCAAAAGTTGGTTCTTTGAAAGGATCAACAAAATCAACAAATTGACAAAAGAAAAACAGGAGAGGAGGCAAATAACTCAATTGAGAAATGAAATGGGGAAACATTACAACAGACTCAACTGAAATAAAAAGGACCATAACGTAGTACTATGAAAAACTATACTCCAACAAATTTGAAAACCTAGAGGAAATGGACAAATGTCTAGAAACACACTACCTAACCAAACTAACACAAAATTATTTTTGAAAATCTGAACAGACCCGTAGCGAGAAAAGAGATTGAAAAGGTGGTTAAAAAAAAAAAAAACTCCCAACAAAAAAAAACCCTGGCCCAGATGGCTTCAATGGAAAATTCTACCAAACATTCAAAGAAGAGCTTACACCAGTACTACTCAAACTATTTCAGAATGTAGAAAGGAGATACTTCTAAATTCATTCTATGAAGCCATCATAACCCAGATACCAAAACCAGGCAAAGACACCAGGAAAAAAGAAAATTACGGACCACTATCTCTCAGGAATATAGATGCAAAAATTCTCAGCCCAGATTGGGGGCTCTTACAGAGCCATGTCACTCCCCAGGCGTTGTCATCTGTGAGGGCCAAGGGGCTGTCAGCATTTCCATCTGAGAAGTACTGTGACTCAGTTAAAAGCTTCTGCCCCAGAGGAATCCTTCTACAAACCTCCACCTAAGCCCAGAGGGGACTCCTGCCTTGGGTCTCCAAACACTCCATCTTGGACAAAGTAATTCTGATTGAGTCATTAAATTTCTCCTTCCCTCAGAGGCCACCCAAGGAGGCCTGGATTCAAAATCCAGGTTCCTTACCACACACTCTTTGGACAAGTTTTGAACTGGGTGATCAGTTTGGGGAATCTCTGGGTGGTGCAAAGGGTTAACTTATTCAACTGCTAACAAAGGTTGTAGGATCAAGTCTATATACAGACCCCTTGGAAAAAAGGCCAGGCAATATACTTCCCAAAAAAATCAGCCAGCAAAAATGCTATGGACCAAACACCTCATAGGTTTTGTTTCCCTGGTTTGGAGATTTAGGGTCACGTTTTCAAGGGAAATCCAAAGTAAGTGTCCCAATAACATGTTTAGTGCTTCTGTTCTAACTCTTAGTTTGTTTCATAGTGCCTGGGGTCTTAAAGCTCGCAAGTGGCCATCCAAGGAACAACAATTGGTCTCTATTTGCCTGGAGCAACAGAGAAAAGAGAGTCAGGAATAGGAGGAGGATATGGAATCCGTGGCTAATTGCCTCCATGAACAACCACCTCCTTTGCCATGAGACAAGAACTGAAAGGTGTTTGGCTAACATTACTGAACATTTTGATCAAAGATTTTATACAAGAATCTTGATCAAAAGGAGGAAAATGCAGAAGACAGTTTCAAATTCTCATGTACTCCAGACTTTCTGGAGCCATGGAGGCTCGCTGAACCTCTGAAATTTTGCCCTGAGATCATCTTTAAAACCTTAAACCAAAGACAAAAAAAAAAAAAAAGAACAGCAAAAAATCCCCTGAAGTCTTCTTAAAACCAAACAATAGTTTAGCTTTATAGTAAAGAATGTCTGTCTTGAACATTGTGCTCTTTAAAGATATATCTCTATGAGATCTAATTGACAACAGCAAATGGAAAGATTAGATAGAATATTTAGGGGGCAGTGAGTTTATGTTAATGAGGAGTAAGAACTCAGGAAAGGAGGGTAAGAATGGTTGCATAACTCAAAGAATATAATCAATGTCACTGAACTGTACATGTAGAAATTATTGAATTGGTGTATGCTCTGTTGTGTATATTCTCAACAACATAGAAGTCATAAATTATAAAAAACAGAAAAGAAAAATTGCTGTGGAGCACAGCCCTGCTTTCACACATTATGAAATCACCATGAGTTGGAGTTGACTTAATGGCAACTGGTATTGATAATCAGTTTTGGACTCAACTTTCCTCATCTTTACAATGGGGATAACAGCCACCTCATTCTTTGCTTTGCAAATTAATGAGCTTATACAGAAAAAGCGCTTAGCCCACAGCCTGGTATGAGGTTGACATTCAATGAACATTGGTTGTCCTACCTGTGCTCAACATATGGTTCAAATCAGGGTTTCATACGTGCTGAATGACTACAGGAAAGGAATGAATAACACCATGGGTCTCCACGGGTCCAGTGGGAGAGGCCCCTGCACTGGGTATCAGGCTGACTGGGCTCAAGGCCTGGCTCCAGTATTGACCAGCCAAAGCCACGCCCTTCTTCTCCATTCTGTTCCTTTTTGTAAAGGTGATGGATCATTCCCATTTCCCATGTTGCTATGAGTTTTAAATGAAGACTCAGGCTTGTCCAGGGCACAGACCAAGTGCTCCATAAGGACCACATTCAGCAGGACCACTTTATGTATTTGCACTTGCTAAGCCCTGGAGGGGTACGACAGTCAAAGCTTACACAGACGCTGCTGCACACAATGCACAATGCAGTATTCTGAACACTTGGCTACATTTACTAACTTGTTTGATTTTCACCATAACCCTATCAAAAGGCATTATTATTTCTCCCCACTTTACAGACAAGTAACTTGCCCAAAGTCTAACAGCTGATAAGTGATGGAACTTGGAATTGAACTCTGGCAGGTTGGTTTCAAGAAATATGTGTGCTTTTAATCATTTTACTAGATGGCCTTTCAGCTGAGATGTTAGCACTTCTGGGAGGAGGAGGGGTGCTCTCCTGTCTGCCCAGAGGTCTGTGCCCAGCTCTGAGGAGAAGGGAGTGGATGGGTGGGAGAAACACCCACATCCAGAATGTAACCCGTAGGATGCTGGATTCTGGGTGACTTCATAGTGTGCAAAGCACTATTTACCAGTTTTTTCTACTGTTGTTGTTAAGTGCCGTCCAGTTGATTCCAACTCATAGTGACCTTATGTACAACAGAATGAAACTCTACCTGGTCCTGTGCCACCCTCATAATCATTGTTATGCTTGAGTCCATTGTTGCATCACTGTGTCAATACATCTCATTGAGGTTCTTCCTTTTTTCGCTGACCCTCTACCATGCATGCATGATGTCCTTCTCAAGGAACTGGTTCCTCCTGATAATGTGCCCAAAGTATGTGAGACAAAGTCTCACCATCCTCACTTTTAAGAAGCATTCTGGATGTCTGTCTTCAAAGACCAATTTGTTTGTTCTTTTGGCAGTCCATGATATGTTCAATATTCTTCTCCAACACCATAATTCAAAGGGGTCAATTCTTCTTTGGTCTTCCTTGTTCATTGTCCAGCTTTTGCACACATATGAGGCAATTGAAAATGTCATGTCTTGAGTCAGGCACACCTTAGTCCTTAAAGTGACATCTTTGCTTTTTAACACTTTAAAGCAGTCTTTTGCAGCAGATTTGCCCAATGCAATGCGTTGTTTGATTTCTTGACTGCTGCTTCCATGGGCTTTGATTGTGGATCCAAGTAAAATGAAACCCTTAACAACGTCAATCTTTTCTCTGTTTATCATGATGTTGCTTATTGGTCCATTTGTGAGAGTTTTGGTTTTCTTTATATTGAGGTGTAATTCATACTGAAGGTTGTACTCTTTGATCTTTATCAATAAGTGCTTCAAGTCCTCTTCATTTTCAACAAGCAAGGTTATGTCATCTGCATATCACAGGTTGTTAACGAGTCTTCCTCCAATCCTGATGCCACATTCCTCATATAGTCCAGCCTTCTCAAATTATTTCCTCAGCATATAATAAGTGTGGTGAAAGGATACAACCCTGACACACATCTTTCTTGGCTTTAAGCTATGCAATATTCCCTTGTTCTATTTGAAAGATTGCCTCTTGCTCTAAGCAGGGGGTTCCTCATGAGCACAATTAAGTGTTCTGGAATTCTCGTTCTTTGCAGTGTTATCCATAATTTGCTATGATCCACAAAGTCAAATGTCTTTGCATAGGCAGTAAAAGACAGGTAAATATCTTTCTAGTGTTCTCTACTTTCAGCCACCATCCATTTGACATCAACAATGCTATTCTTTGTTCCATGTCCTCTTCTGCATCTAGCGTTTTTTCTATTAGGTTTGTTATGTGTATATATATATTCGAAACTGTTAGAAAAATATATGTATTTTAAATAAACATATTTAGAATATAATATGTACTCATATTAGATAGTACATAATACAACATGTATATAATGCACACATACACACACACACGCACACATCCACGGGTGGTACAAGTAGTTAGCCCGGACACTACTAACAGAAAATTAGAGGTTCAAGTCCACCCAGAGGGGCCTTAGAAGAAAAGCCTGATGATGTACTGCTGAAAAATCAGCCACTGAAAATCCTAAGGAACGTAGGTAGTTCTACTCTGACACACATGAAGTCACCGTGATTCAGAGTCAAGTCCACAGCAATAGGAAAAAAAATACATGTGTATATATACATATACATAGGAGCCCTGGTGGTGCATTGGTTAGGCTCTTGGCAGCTAACCAAAAGGATGGCGGTTGGAACACACCCAGCGGCTCTGCGGGCAAAGGTCTGATGATTACTTCCATAAGATTACAGCCAAGAAAACCCTATGGGGCGGTTCTGCTCTGTCACACAGGGTCTCTATGAGTAGAAAATCAACTCCACAGCACCCAACAACAACAAATGTATACATGTATGCATACATATAATATACACATGCACATACATACATATATCACCTTTGCAGTTGAGTGGATTCGGACTCATAGCGACCCTATAGGACAGAGTAGAACTGCCCCATACAGTTTTCAAGGAGCACCTGGTGCATTCCAACTGCGGGCCTTTTGGTTTGCAGCTGTAGAACTTAACCACCATGCAACCAGGGTTTCCACATACATATGTACACACATACGTATACACACGCTGTTGTTGTTGTTAGGTGCCGTCGAGTCAGTTCCAACTCATAGAGACCTTACGCACAACAGAACGAAACACTGTCCGGTCCTGCGCCATCCTTACAATCGTTGTTATGCTTGAGCTCATTGTTGCAGCCACTGTGACAGTCCACCTCATTGAGGGTCTTCCTCTTTTCTGCTGAGCCTGTACTCTGCCAAGCATGTTGTCCTTCTCCAGGGACGGATCCCTCCTGACAACATGTCCAAAGTATGTAAGACAGTCTCGCCATCCTCGCCTCTAAGGAGCATTCTGGCCGCACTTCTTCCAAGACAGGTTTGTTCGTTCATTTGACAGTCCATGGTATATACAATATTCTTCGCCAACACTACAATTCAAAGGCGTCAACTCTTCTTCAGCCTTCCTTATTCATTGTCCAGCTTTCACATGCATATGATGTGATTGAAAATACCATGACTTGGGTCAGGCGCACCTTAGTCTTCAGGGTGACATCTTTGCTTTTCAACACTTTGAAGGCGTCCTTTGCAGCAGATTTGCCCAATGCAATGCGTCTTTTGATTTCTTGACTGCTGCTTCCCTGGCTGTTGATTGTGGATCTAAGTAAAAGGAAATCCTTGACAACTTCAATCTTTTCTCCATTTATCATGATGTTGCTCATTGGTCCAGTTGTGAGGATTTTTGTTTTCTTTCTGTTGAGGTGTGATCCATACTGAAGGCTGTGGTCTTTGATCTTCATTAGTAAGTGCTTCAAGTCCTCTTCACTTTCAGCAAGCAAAGTTGTGTCATCTGCATAATCCAGGTTGTTAATGAGTCTTCCTCCAATCCTGATGCCCCGTTCTTCTTCATATAGTCCAGCTTCTCGTTTTATTTGTTCAGCATACAGATTAAATAGGTATGGTGAAAGAATACAACCCTGACGCACACCATTCCTGACTTTAAACTGATCAGTATCCCCTTGTTCTGTTCGAACAGCTGCCTCTTGATCTGTGTAAAGGTTCATCATGAGCACAATTAAGTGTTCGGGAATTCCCATTCTTCGCAGTGTTATCCATAGTTTGTTATGATCCACACAGTCGAATGGCTTTGCATAGTCAACAAAACACAGGTAAACATCCTTCTGGTATTCTCTACTTTCAGCTAGGATGCATCAGACATCAGCAATGATATCCCTGGCTCCACGTTCTCTTCTGAAATCGGCCTGAATTTCTGGCAGTTCCCTGTCGATATACTGTTGCAGCCATTTTTGAATGATCTTCAGCAAAATTTTGCTTGCGTGTGATATTAATGATATTGTTCTATAATTTCCACATTCAGTTGTATCACCTTTCTTGGGAATAGGTATAAATATGGATCACTTCCAGTCAGTTAGCCAGGAAGCTGTCTTCCATATTTCTTAGCATAGGTGAGTGAGTACCTCCAGCACTGCATCTGTGTGTTGAAACATCTCAATTGACATCCCATCAATTCCTGGAGCCTCGTTTTTCTCCAGTGCCTTCAGAGCAGCTTGGACTTCTTCCTTCAGTACTATCAGTTCCTGATCATATGCCACCTCTTGAAATGCTTGAACGTCGACTAATTCTTTTTGATATAATGACTCTGTGCATTCCTTCCATCTTCTTTTGATGCTTTCTGCATCGTTTAATATTTTCCCCATGGAATCCTTCACTATTGCAACTCGAGGCTTGAATTTTTTCTTCAGTTCTTTCAGCTTGAGAAACGCCGAGCGTATTCTTCCCTTTTGGTTTTCCATCTCCAGGTCTTTGCACATCTCATTGTAATACTTTACCTTGTCTTCCTGAGAGGCCCTTTGAAATCTTCTGTTCAGTTCTTTTACTTCATCAATTCTTCCTTTTGCTTTAGCTGCTCGACACTCAAGAGCAAGTTTCAGAGTCTCCTCTGACATTCATCCTGGTCTTTTCTTTCTTTTCTGTCTTTTCAGTGACCTCTTGCTTTCTTCATGGATGATGTCCTTGATGTCATTCCACAACTCGTCTGGTCTTCGGTCACTAGTGTTCAATGCATCAAATCTATTCTTGAGATGGTCTCTAAATTCAGGTGGGATAGACTCAAGGTCATATTTTGGCTCTTGTGGACTTGCTCTGATTTTCTTCCATTTCAGCTTGAACTTGCATATGAGCAATTGGTGGTCTGTTCCACAGTTTGTCCCTGGCCTTGTTCTGGCTGATAATATTGAGCTTTTCCATCGTCTCTTTCCACAGATGTAGTCAATTTGATTTCTGTGTGTTCCATCTGGCGAGGTCAATGTGTATAGTGGCCGTTTATGTTGGTTAAAGAAGATATTTGCAATGAAGAAGTTGTTGGTCTTGCAAAATTCTATCATTCAATCTCTGGCATTGTTTCTATCACCAAGGCCATATTTTCCAACTACTGATCCTTCTTCTTTGTTTCCAACTTCCGCATTCCAATCACCAGTAATTATCAATGCATCTTGATTGCATGTTCAATCACATATATATACATTAATACGGAAACCCTAGTGGCGTTGTGGTTAAGAGCTATGGTTGCTAACCAAAAGGTCAGCAGTTCAAATCCACGAGGCACTTCTTGGAAAATCCATAGGGGCAATTCTACTCTGTCCTATAGGGTCGCTATGAGTCAGAATTGACTTGACTGCAATGGGTTTGGGTTTTTTTTTGTTGTTGTTGTTTATACTTTAATACATGTATATTATGTATGAACACATAAATACGTATACATATATATGTATATATACACACATACACAAGTACATACATGTGTAAATATACATATACATATGTATATATACACACACGTGTATACACACACGTACATGCATATGTATGTAATTAGGCAGCCAGCCTCCCAAGATCTATGGTCTTTAGCAGGAAGAAAGAGTCTGACGCTGCACCCTCACTTCCTCCTTCAAGATGGCGCCAGAGCCTGCAGGTTAAGTCCCAGGAGGGCATGGAGCCTTCACAGGGTGCCAGGTGTGTGGGAGGTGAAGGAAAAAAGAGCAAAAACCAATTTCTGTCACATGGATTCTGACTCACAGTGACCCTGTGTGTGTCAGAGTAGAACTGTGCTCCATATGGTTTTCAATGACTGCGATCTTTCAGAAGTAGATTTGCTAGGCCTTTCCTCTTAGGTGCCTCTGGTGGATTCGAACAACTAAACTTTCTATCACTTAGTAACTGGGTACCACCCAGTGACTCTGTGGGAAGTGAGGAAGGACTGAATGAAGAACTGGAACTCCTGTGGGGTAAACCTTGCTGGACCTGGTTGGGGAGGAAAAGACCCCTCCAAGCAGTAAGACCACCCTGGGGAAAAAGTAAGGCTTCTATGGGGATTTCTTTAGGAGTTTCTTGTTTTAAACAACTATTTAAGGAAATGTCTTAAAGAGGAAGAGGCAGAGGAGAAAAAAGACTGAGAACTGTAAGGTAATTTAAGAAGAAGGAGGGCAACAGGAGATGAGGTGATGTGGGACAGAGACCCACCTGCCCCACTGCCAAGGAGGGAGGGGCACCACTGTCAAACTCAGGCTCAGGTGAGCATCCCTGCCGGGTGGTGCCCCAGGGGAGCCACACTCACCTGTGAGTCCCAGCAGCAGAGGCAGCAGTAGGGAAGGCCGAGGCAGGCAGGGCTGGTTGGCAGAGACAGGCATCGTGGTGGTCCCTGGAGCTTGCTCTGTGCTAATGTTATCCTGGGAAGGCGCTGGACTCTGCTCTGCAGGGAGAGATGTAGCCTTTTCTCCTGTGGTGTCAGAGGAAGTGACTGTGATGGGAGGAAGGGGCTGTGAGACTCTGGAAGTTTCTGCTTCTAGATTGTGAAAGAGAAACCACACACCACCTAAGAGGTTACTGAGATGAGGATTCAAAGAAACAACGATTTTTGGAGAGGTCCTGGCCAACCCCTTTAGTGCCCACGCTCAGTGCCCTAGGCCCTGTGCCCCATCCCAGGGACGCCGGTAGCCCTTCCTCATCCAGGAGCACCAGGGGCATGGGCTGGATGAAGGCTTCTGCCCCAGAACCTCTCAGTGGTGGAAGGTGTGTCAGCCTCCTGTACCTACCCAGCATCTGGGGTCAGATGAGCTACACAGCTGGAGTCAGGAAGAGAGCTCCATAGGGCCAACACTGCCTTCAGGGGGTGGGGGCCCTGTTTTCCCCACTCCAGTGCTATCTGTGGTTTCAATATGCCTGAGTCAGTGTCTACTGAAGGATCCTGGATTTGCAGCCAGTCCCTGCCAGGGGTACAAGGATCTCTTCCTTTCTCCTTCTTGCTGGGAAAATAGCTTTGACTGAGCAAGGAGTTAAAACCTGGGAGGGGCTTGTGGTTTCTGTTTTAGAGGATAGAGGAAGCCTGTAGGGGAGGAAGGGAGAAGGGGACTAGGGGTGATCAACCTGGAGGAAGAACAGCACACCCAGAAGCACAGCTAGGACCAGAGGTGCCTCTCCTGTCTGCCCACCAGCCTGGGGATAGCTGTGGGGAGAGCGGATGGCAGAGGCCATGCCCACACCAAGAATGTGCCTCCACTTCCCACTTCTGAACAATCATGTCCACCTCACACCATGGTGTCCAGAGTCTCTCAACCCTGAGCTCTTCACTTCTGTGGGCCCGTCGCCAGGCACTCTGTCTGTGACTTAGTTTCTTCTGTGCGCCAGGACCCTGCCTCCTTTCTAGAGGCTGACTGTACCTTTGTGATGAGAACGGACAAACCCAGTGTGGAAATTCAAGACATGACAAGTTTCCTCTTCCCTTGAGACCGTATTATTCTAGCTTTTTTTTTTTTTTCTTCTGAGAGAGATTCCATAGAGGGGTCTTGACAAGAAGTTGACAGTAGTGGTCCCTGTGACATCCACCATCCCCACCCCAACCCCTCTTTTGAAGGACGACAGATTGCATTTTCCAGAGATGACCACGTTGCTATCCCTGTCCCACACCATCTCGACACCCCTTCCATGTGTTGTTGGTGTCTGTTCCCTCCTCCTGAACCTGGGCAGGCTGTGTCTATGGCCGAAATGAGGCTCTGTGACATCTTAGGCTAGATCGTTCAATTTCTCTGTATTTCCATCTTGCTCTTTTGGGATACTTATTGTTCGAATCTCATCTGAGGCACCGGTCCATGGCCAGATTCTATCACCATATAATTATAGAAGTTTCCAGGTGATTCTTCGGAAACCCTGGTGGGATAGTGGTTAAGTGCTATAGCTGCTAACCTAAAGGTCAGCAGTTCAAATCTGCCAGGAGCTCCTTGGAAACTCTATCGAGCAGTTCTACTGTGTCCTATACGGTCACTATGAGTTGGAATGACTTGACGGCAACGGGTTTGGCTCTTTTTTTGTTTGTTTGTTTCCAGATGATTCTAGCCCACAGCAGTCTACTCACCCCCAGCTGAATCTTTCTGTCTGAGGTCCCAGAGAAGATACAGCAGAGACAAGCCATACTTGTGCCCTGTCTGAATTCCTGACCCACTCTATCCGTGATCGTAATAAAATGGTGGGTTTTGGCCCCTACGCAGATTCAGAAAACAAGCCTAAACTGGAGGAATTGGTACTTGAGAAGAGGGAGAGGAGTAGGACATGCAAGAAATTAGACATGAGGGTGGGATTCAGGCCCCCTGTTCTCCCTTCCCAGGTGGAATTGGCTGGATGAGCCCTCAGCTTTCCTATTGGGCTGCTCCATGTCTTGTCCTGAGACCTCGCACTGTGGTGTAGAGAGGAGGGTGGGAGACAGGCAGGCAGCAAGGGAAGGCTTATAAAGCTCATTGCTCCATATTTCTCCTCTCTCAGCTAGGAAGGAAGCAGCAGAGCCTGAAGTTCCCTCATTGCAGGGGAGGGAGTTGCTGTGGTGAAGCACGTCCATCCATCCACTCACTCACTCAACGCCTGCTTCCCGAGTGTCTGCACTTGTGCTCAGCATGGGACGCAGAAGGAGTGGATGCCCTTCTCTGTGAGGGCAGACACAGCCCCCTCCCAAGATTTAACCCCTTCTACTGACTCTTGGACATCTTTCGAAAATCCTTGATCAAACCCCATTTTCCCCATTATTATACATGAGATGGAGGCTCTTAGAGGATATGGGGAGATCTCTGGGGAAGCAATGCCCCTGGGTGAATTGGCTTGCACTCAGCTAATAACAGAAAGTTTGTTGGTTTGAATCTGCCCAGTGATGCCATTGAAGAAAGATCTAGTCATCTGCTTTTGTAAAGGTTACGTCCAAGAAAACCCTGTGACACAGTTATGCTTTGCATCATATGGGGTCACCATGAATTTTGACAGACTAAAAGAGGATAATTTTTTTTTTTTTTTTTTTTTTGGTGAGGAAGTAGGCAGATGTGTCCCTTTCCGACCTCCAGATGAAACTTAGTACCATGTGACCTTGTAGGCCCTTCTTGACCTGGCCCTTTCTAATTTCACCTGCTCCCAGGTCAGGCTCTGACCACCATCTCATCCACCTCCTTGAAGCCTGAGCCTCCTTTCAACTTGAGCTCAAGCCCTCCACATCCTGCAGAATGGAGTGTTGAGACCTTTCTCATCAGCAGCACCTTGTGGCCTGTGAGGAGATCCAGGAAGAGAAGGGTGGGCAAGAAGAGCCTCCAGAGGGCACCTGGGAGCTCATCTGACAGGGCCTCCTCTCTCCCACCTGAGGCCACAGGGGCCCATCAGTGACAACTCTTCCCACTGCTCTGGGCCCTGCCCAGACACAGTAACCTGAGGCAGGAGCCCAGGCAAACATTCACCTGCATCTCACACTGCTCAGTGGGGCTTCATTTGGGGAAAAGGAAGAAAACCCTGAATCATTTAATTTTCTTGCATTACCTCCTTCACTCCTCAGTCCTATGAGATGGGTATTACTACCTCCATTTTGGTAAGAAGATCCAGGCTCAAAGATTTTAGGAAACTTTCCAGGGTCAAAAGGTAGCAAGAGTCTGTCAAATACAATGCTCATTCTTGTCCCTCTAGATCAAGAAAGAACATGTACCAAGGACACCCAGAGTCCCTTCTGGGGACTAGGAGGGGCTAGGAGGGCAATGACACATCAGGGCCAAGGAGTGATCATCTGCACTGGTAATATGTGGAGTACAGACATGATCCCATGGAGAGAACATCAAGGCTGCCCTGCTCGGCAACTAAGCAAAGATTGAAACACCTCCTGTTGTTAGGGGGCAGTGAGTCAGTTCAGACTCATAGCGACACTATGTACAACAGAAGAAAACGCTGCCCCGTCCTGCTCCGTCCCTACAATTATTGTTATACTCGAGCCCATTGTTGCAGCCACTGCATCCATCTATCTCATTGAGAGTCTTCCTCTTTTTTGCTGACTCTCTATTTTACCAAGCATGATGTCCTTCTCAAGGGAATGGTTCCTCCTGATAACTTATCCAAAGTATGTGAGATGAATTCTTGCCATCCTTGCTTCTAAATAGCATTTTGGTTGTACTTCTCCCAAGACCTATTTGTATGTTCTGTTGGCAGTGAATAATATATTCAATATTCTTCACCAATACCATTAATCAAAGATGTCAATTCTTCTTTGGTATTCTTTATTCATTGCCCAGCTTTTGCATGCTTGCAAGGCAGTTGAAAACACTATGGCTTCTGTCAGGCACACCTTATTCCTTAAAGTGACATCTTTTCTTTTTATTGATTTAAAGAGATCTTTTGCAACAGATTTGCCCAGTGCAATGCATTGTTTGATTTCTTGACTGCTGCTTCCATGGGCATTGATTGTGGATCCAAGTAAAATGAAATCTTTAACAACTTCAATCTTCTCTTTATCATGATGTTGCTTACTGGTCCAGTTGTGAGGATTTCTGATTACTTTATGCTAAGATGTAATCCATACTAAAGGTATGGATTTGATCTTCATCAGTAAGTGCTTCAAGTACTCTTCACTTTCAGGAAACAAGGTTGTGTTATCTGCATATCACGGGTTGTTAATGAGTCTTCCTTCACTCCTGATGCCCCATTCTTCTTCATGTAGTCCAGCTTCTTGGATTATTCGGTGATCATACAGACTAAGTATGGTTAAAGGATACAACCCTGACAAACACCATTCTTGACTAAACAATGCAGTAACCACTTGCTCTGTTTGAACATCTACCTCTTTGCCTACATACAGGTTCCTCATGAGCACAATTAGCTGTTCTGGAATTCCCATTCTTCACAATATTATTCATAATTTGTTACAATCCAGACATTCAAATGCCTCTGCATAGACAATAAAACACAGGTAAACATCTTTCTGGTATTCTCTGTTTTCAGCCAGGATCAATTTATGATCACCATGTCGTCTCCTGAATTCGGATCGAATTTCTGGTAGTTATCTGAGAAACAAAGACAGAAATCACGTAATAGAAATTTGTAAGACTAGACTTCTGGCCAACATGGCTCTATAGACAGAAGCACCACACTGTCCCTCCACAGCAAAGACCTGAAAAACGAAGTAAAACAGAGACAAATGTCAGTCCTGGAACTGGAAGTGTCAAATGCAGATATAAAGAACTCAGTCAAGCATCAAATACCATAAGAAACTGAGAACAGAGTGAACAGAGAGTGAGGAGACATACATGCAAAGGTTCCCTATCAGATAATGCAGCACGGATTTCCCATCTCGGACTCCTGCTGGATATCAGCAGACAGGGAGCACAGGAAAGCAGCTTCACAGAGCTCCCAGCAGGAGACAGAGCACCTGGTAACCAGCAATACATGCTTTCCCACCCCCCACCCTTCCCCCACTGCTCTATCTCCATGCTTCCTGGCTGGCAGTGGTGGCTCAAACAACCAGAAAGAGCAGCATCTGTGTATTCACCCCACCCACATCAGAGATCGGTGGACAGGTAGCGGCTTCACGAAGTTCTCAGCAGGAGACAGTGCACCTCATAGGCAATGATATATACCTTTTTAACCCCCATCCTTCTTCCCCCTTCCCCCTGGACTCCTCTGCTTCCCACTGGCGGCAGTCTCTTGGCCAGGAGGCAACTGCTTGGATTCACTCTGCCCACACTCCCTGAGTGCCCTTTATCTGTTCCTGATGTTGCTTTTTTCCACTTCTTTCGGTTTCCACCATGCCTCCAACAAGCTCCCTGTACTTTCTCTTGAACACCTGTGTGCCATCCTTGCTTCCTCTTGAAAGTATTTGAAGTGCCGCTGAACTAGGAAAACACTTCCCTGGTGGACAACACCACGCTGGTGGGATCCCCAGGTTCTTCTTTTTTTTTTTTTCCTTTGTTTTGTTTTCCTTTATTCCATTTTGTTTTATTTATTTGCTTGTTTTGTTTTTCTTTTCATGGCTTGGGAGCCCGTTCTAGCAGGGCTGCACTGCACAGCTTAGGAGCCACTTCCCCACATAGGTGGGATCCCTGGGGACATTTCTATTTTCTTTCTTTTTTTTCACTTTTTTCCTTTCTGTCTTCAATTCTCAGTTCTCGTCTCTCTATACTTACTTTCTTTTCCTGTCTCCTGAATACCTGGTGCTGTTTGACACCTATACCACATCTAGCCAGGTTATACTGCACAGCCTGGGAGCCATTTCCCCAGTCTTTGAAGCTGCACTGGCAGGACTGCTGGGGGATTTTCTTTTTTTTCCAATTTTTTTATCTGATAATTTTTTCCCTTTTTTTTTTCTTTTTGTTTTTCTCCCTTTCTCAGTTTATCATTTCTCCACTCCAACGGCAAGCTCCCTTGACACACTGTTTGTTTGTTTTTGGCTCCTGTTTCTCTCTCCTCTTTCTCATAACCATATTGGTTCCACACATCACAACCTCTCCCCTCCTTCCTGCCTACCTGCACCATGCACTGAACATCATAACCCCAAGCAGCACAGGCACGGCCTATCAGAACCTGCCCAGCATTGATTCCCAGCCAGCCCTGTAGACCCAAGTACATGCCACAAAGAGCCCACCTTAGCCCTTCCCCGTCAGCTGGACTTGCCCTGCTGCACAGTAGTTGAACAACTGGCCCTGCCCATTGGATAAGGAGGTGAAAAGTTATCGTGACCACAGATGATTAAACAACAAAGAACACACAGCCCGCCTACTCAGACATAACCAAATAAAACAAGCAGGATGAAACAAACAGAACTACAATAAAAAAATGAAGCAAGGAGGGGATGATTCCAGTGGGAGTCCAAAATAAAACACCAGATAACTTTCCAGTAGAATAATATTCAGAGCTATCCAAGAGTTGAAGCAAAAAGCAGACAAAAATGAGGAAAAAATAGACAGATTCATGGAAAAGACAGACAAATTCATAGACAATACAGACCAAAAAATGGAATAATTCAGGAAACTAATACAGGAGCAAAATACCAAAATAAATTCACAACTGGAAATCATACAAAAACAATTATTAGAAATCCAAAAGATAAACAACAAGATTTCAGAAATGACCAGCACCATAGAAGGGCTGAGGAGCAGATTTGAAATGATGGAAGACAGGATCAGCAAAATGAAGACAAACACTTGGATACAACAATGTTTGAGGAAAAATCAGAAAAAAAAAAAAATGAAGAAACCCTGAAAATTATGTGGAATGCAACCTAAAGCAAAAATTTGTGAGTGATTGGAGTTCTAGAACAGGGGGAGAAAATGGAAAACACATACAGGATCTTTGAAGAATTGCTGACAGAAAACTTCCCTAATATCGTGAAAGATGAAAAGCTGACCATCCAAGAAGCTCAAAGAACCCCATATAGGATAGACCCCCACATAGGATAGACCCCCACATAGGATAGACCCCCAAAGAAAATCACCAAGACATATCATAATTACACTCACTGAAACCAAAGACAAAGAAAGAATCCTGAGATCAGCTCAAGAAAAACAAAAAGTCACATACAGAGAGGAAAAAATAAGACTAAGCTCTGATTACTCAGCAGAAACCATCCAGGCAAGAAGGCAATGGGATGACATAAATAAAACATGGAAAGAAAAAAAAATGCCAACCAAGAACAATATATCCTGGAAAACTCTCTTTCAAATATGGTGGTGAAATTCAGACATTTCCAGATAAACAGAAATGAAGGGACTATGTAAAAAAAAAAAAAACCAAACTTACAAGAATTATTAAAGGGAGTCCTTTGGATTGAGAACAAATAACATCAGACAACAGCCTGAATCTAGGACACAAGGCCATACACCAGCCAGATACCAACCTAGGAAATGAACTCTGAAGGATTTATCAAAACTAAAAGATTTACAACAGGGAACCAGAGAGGTTAATCTATAATGACAACAATGTCAGAACAAAAAAAGTGGGAATAAATGGTGTAGGTATACAACTGGAAAGGTGATACCATGTAATAATAGGCTGGTTCAAACCTAGGAAGATAAGGATAAATTTCAAGGTTACCACAAAGAAAGTTAACAAATCTACTTATCAAAGAAAAGAAGAAAAACATAAAGTCTCAATAAAAACAAAACCCACAAAAAGAAATGAAATGAAAAAGAAATCCAGAAACAAAAGGAATTCAGCACAGGAGAATAAGAGGGACAAAGAAAACATTAGCACAACCAAAAAAAAAAAAAAAAAAACCCTACAAAATGACAGCAATAAACTCACACCTATCAATAATTACGCTGAGTGTAAATGGCTGAAATGCACCAACAAAGACACACAGAGTGACAGAATGGATTAAAAAAAAAAAACTACATCCAACAATATGCTGTCTTAGAAACAAAGATGTAAATACATTAAAACTCAAAGGATGGAAAAAAATATATCAAGCAGATATCTTCCACAAAAGAGCAGGAGTAGCAATACGAATCTCAGATAATATAGACTTTAACACAGAATCCACCATAAAAGACAAAGACGAGCACTATATAATGATTAAAGGGACGATCCATCATGAAGACTTAACCATACTAAACATCTACTGACCCAGTGACTGGGCTCCAAAATACATATAAAAAAAACTCTAGCAGCACTGAAAAGAGAAATTGACAGTTCCACAATAACAGTAGGAGATCTCAACACACCACTCTCAGGAAAGAACAGGACATAGAGAAAGAAACTCAACAAAGATACAGAAGATCTAAAGGGCACAATCAACCAACTTGACCTCACAGACATATATAGAACACTCCACCCAACAGCTGCAAAATACACATTCTTTTCCAACACACATGCTACATTTCCCAGAATAGACCACATCTTAGGCCACAGAGCAACCCTCAACAAAATCTAAGACATTGAGATAATACAAAGTATCTTCTCTGATCACAACACCATCCAAGTAGAAAATAACAGGAAGAACAAGGAAAAAAAAAAAATTACATGGAAACTGAATAACTCCCTGCTTAAGAACCACTGGGTAAGAGAAGAAATCAGAGATGGAATAAAAAAAATTCCTAGAATCAACTGAGAATGAAAAAACATCATACCAAAACTTTTGGGACACAGCAAAGGCAGTGCTCAGAAGTCAATTTATAGCAATAGATGCACACATCAAAAAAGAAGAAAGGGACAAAACCAAAACATTAGCTAAACAACTTGAACAAGGAGAAAGAGCACAGCAAAAGAAAGACCACAGCCACCAGAAGAAAGGGAATAATAAAGATCAGAGCAGAAATAAATGAAATAGAGAACAGAAAAACAATAGAAAGAATCAACAAAACCAAAAGTTGGTTCTTTGAAAGGATCAACAAAATTGACAAACCACTGGCCAAATTGGCAAAAGACAAACAGAAGAGAATGCAAATATCCCAAATAAGAAATGAAATGGGGGACATCAGAACAGACCCAACTGAAATAAAAAGGATCATAACAGAGTATTAGGAAAAGCTATACTCCAACAAATTTGAAAACCTAGAGGAAATGCGCAAATTTCTAGAAATATACTACCTACCGAAACTAACAAAATGAATTTGAAAACCTGTCCATAACAAGAAAAAAAAAATTCCCAACAAAAAAACCCCTGGCTCAAATGGCTTCACAGGAGAATTCTACCAAATATTCAGAGAAGAGTTTGCACCAGTACTACTCAAACTATTTCAGAACATAGAAAAGGAAGTGACACTTCCAAATTCATTCTATGAAGCCGGCATAACCCTGATACCAAAACCAGGCAAAGACATGACAAAAGAAAATTACAGACCAATATCTCTCATGAATATAGATGCAAAAATTCTTAAAATTCCAGCCAATAGAATTTAGCAGCATATCAAAAAAATAATACAAAATGACCAAGTAGGAGTCAACCAGGTGTGCAAGGATGGCTCAACATTAGAAAATCAGTCAACATAATCCACCACATAAATAAAAGGAAAGAAAAGAATCACATGGTCATCTCAATAGACACAGAAAAGGCATTTAACAAAGTCCAACACCCGTTCCTGATAAAAACTCTCAATAAATAGTTATAGAAGGGAAATTTCTCAACACAATAAAGGGCATACATGCAAAACAAATGGCCAATATCATTCTTAACAGAGAGAGGGTGAAAACATTTTCCTTCAGAACAGGAACAAGGCAAGGATGCCCTTTATAACCACTCCTATTTGACGTTGTACTGGAAATTCTAGCTAGAGCAATAAGGCAAGAAACATAAAAACAAAGGCCATCCAAATTGGTAATGAAGAAGTTAAACGGTCCCTATTTGTGGATAATTTGATACTAACATAGAAGACCCAAAAGACCCCATGAGAAAACTACTGCAACTGATAGAAAGATTCATCAGAGAAGCAGGATACAAGATAAACATAAAAAAATCTGTTAGATTCCTATACACCAATAAGGAGAATGACAAAAACAAAACAATACCATTTACAATAGCCCCTAAAAAATAAAATACCTAAGAATAAATCTAACCAGGGATGTAAAAGACCTATACAAAGAAAAGTATAAAACGCTACTGCAAGAAACCAAAAGAGATCTATGTACATGGAAAAACATACCATGCTCATGGATAGGTAGACTCAACATTGTGAAAATGACAATTCTACCCAAAGCAATTTACAAATACAATGCAATCCCGATCCAAATACCAACAGCATAATTTAAAGAGATGGAAAAACTGATCTTTAACTTTACATGGAAAGGGAAGACACTCTGGATAAGTAAAGTAGGATGACTCACAGTACCTGACCTCAGAACCTACTATGCATACAACTACAGTAGTCAAAATGGCCTGATACTGGTACAATAACGGATACTTTGACCAATAGAACAGAATTGAGAACCCAGGTATAAATCCATCCACCTATGGTCACCTGATCTTCGACAAAGTCCATCAAATAGGGAAAAGACAGTCCTTTTAACAAAAAAAAAAAGGACACTGGTAAAACTGGATGACCATCTGCAAAAAAAAAAAAAAAAAAGTGAAACAGATCCCATACCTCAAACCATGTACAAAAACTAACTCAAAATGGATCAAAGACGTAAATATAAAGCCAAAAACCATGAAGTTTATAGGAGAAAAAAATAGGATCAACGCTAGAGGCCCTAATACACAGCATTAACAGGATACAAACTACAACCAACTACATACAAGCTCCATAGGATAAGCTAGATAACTGGGATCTTCTAAAAATTAAACACATGCTCATCAAAAGACTTCGCCAAAAGAGTAAAAAGAGAATCTACAGACTGGGAAAAAATTTTTGGCAATTACAAATCAGACAAAGATCTAATATCTAAAATCTACAAGAAAATCCAACACCTCTACAACAAAAAGACAATAATCTAATTAAAAAATGAGCAAAGGAAATGAACAGGCACCTCACCAAGAAGACATTCAAGCAGCCAACAGACACATGTGGAAATGCTCGCAATGTCTAGCCATTAGAGACATGCAAATCAAAACCACAATGAGATATCATCTCGCCCTGGCATTACTGGCATGACTCAATAAGACAGGAAATAACAAATGTTCAAGATGCTGTGAGGAGATCGGAACTCTCAAGCACTGCTGGAGGGAATTTAAAATGATACAACCATTTTGGAAAACGATATGGCGCTGCCTTAGAAAGCTAGAAAGAGAAATACCATGTGATCCAGGAACCCCACTCTTAGGAATATATCCTAGAGAAATAAGAGTTGTCACAAGAATAGACATATGCACACCCATGTTCACTGCAGCTTTTTTCACAATAGCAAAAAGACAGAAACAACCTAGAAGCCCATCAACAGATGCATGGATAAAGAAATTGTGGTACATGCACACAATGGAGTATTATGCAATGATAAAGAACAACGACGAATCTGTGAGGCATCTCATAACACGGATGAGTCTGGAGGGCATTATGCTGAATGAAATAAGTCAATCACAAAAGGACAAATATTGTAAGAGACCACTATTGTAAAAACTCATGAAAAGGTTTTCATACAAAAAAGAAACAATCTTTGATCGTTATGAGGGAGGGGAGGCGTGAGGATGGAAAAACTTTTAATAGACAATGGGTGAGTGGAAATTTGGTGAAGGGTAAGACAATACACATTACTGGGGAAGCCAGAAAACCTGTACGAGGCAAGGTCACAGTAGCTCCATAGACACATCCAGACTCCCTGAGGGACGAAACTGCTGGGTGGAGGGTTGTGGGGACCATAGCCTTGGGGAACATCTAGCTCAATTGGCATAACAGTTCATAAAGAAAATGTTCTACGTTCTACTTTGGTGAGTAGTGTCTGGTGTCTTAAAAGACTGTGAGGGGCCATCTAGGATACTCCACTGGTCTTACCCACTCGGGAGCAAGGAAGAATGAAGAAAACTAAAGGTACAAGGGCAAGATTATTCCAAAGGACTAATGGACCATGTCTACCACGGCCTCCACCAGACTGAGTCCAGTACAACTAGGTGGTGCCTGGCTACCACCACTGACTGCTCTGACAGGGATTATAGTACAGGGCCCCAGATAGAGCTGGAGAAAAATGTAGAAGAAAATTCTAACTCAAAAAGAAATACCAGATTTGCTGACCTGGTGGATGCTGGAGAAACCCTGGGAGTATGGCTCCCGAAAACACTTTCAGCCCAGTAATTGTGTCACTCCTGAGCTTCATCCTTCAGCCAAAGATTGGACAGGCCCATAAAACAAAATGAGACTGAAGGGGTACACCAGCCCAGGGGCAAGGACTAGAAGGCAGAAGGGAGCAGGAAGGCTGGTAGTAGGGAACCCAAGGTTGAGATGGGAGAGTGTTAACATGTCGTGGGGTTGTTAACCAATGTCATAAAACAACATGTGTACTAACTCTTTAATGAGAAGCTAGTTTGTTCTGTAAACCTTCATTTAAAGTGCAATAAAAAATAATAATAAAATGGAAAAAAGAAGAATTTTGCAAAAGCAACCACTTGTTAATTGCAAATACCTTTTTTCAACAACATCAATGGCGACTATACATGTGGACCTCGCCAGATGGCATAACAGGAATCAAATCGACTACATCTGTGGAAAGAGACAGTGGAAAACTCAACATCATCAGTTAGAACAAGGCCAGGGTCTGCTTTCAGCCCTGATGCATTTATTTTCACCACATCCTCTTCTGAATCCGGCTTGAATTTCTGGCAGTTCTCTGTCCATGTACTGCTGTAGCCGCTTTTGAATGATCTTCAGCAAAATTTTACTTCCATGTGATATTAATGATATTGTTCGATAATTTCCATATTTGTTTAGATCACCTTGTCCATAGAATCCTTCAGTATTGCAACTGAAGTCTTACATTTTTTCTTCAGTTTTTTCAGCTTGAGAAATACGAAGCATGTTCTTCCCTCTTGGTTTCCTAACTCCAGGTCTTTGCACATTCATTATAATACTTTGTCTTCTCAAGCCACCCTTTTCAAATCTTCTCTTCAGCTCTGTTACTTCATTTCTTCTGTTTGTTTTAGCTACTCTACATTGATGAACAAGTTTTAGAGTCTCTTCTTATCTCCATTTTGGTCTTATCTTTCTTTCCTGTCTTTTTAATGACCTCTTGCTTTCTTCATGAATGATGTCCTTGATGTCATTCCATAACCCAGCTGGCCTTTGGTCATTAGTGTTCAGTGTGTCAAATCTGTTCTTGAGACGGTCTCTAAATTCAGGTGGGATGTACTTGAGGCCAGATTTTGGCACTCCTGGACTTGTTCTAATTTTCTTCAACTTCAACTTGAACTTGCATAGGAGCAATGATGCTCTGTTCCACAGTCATCTCCTGACCTTGTTCTGACTGATGAGATTGAGTTTTCCATTGTCTCTTTCCACAGATGTAGTCGATTTGATTCACGTTTATTCCTTCTGGTGAGGTCCTCGTGCATAGTCACCATTTATGCTGTTGAAAAAATGTATTTACAATTAACAAGTCATTGATCTTGCAAAACTCTGTCATGAGATTTCTGGCATTGCTTCTATCACCAAGGCCATATTTTTCAACTACCATTTCTTCTTTGTTTCCAACTTCTGGTAATTATTAACGCAACTTGCTTGTATGTTTGATCAAATTCAGACTGCAGAAGTTGGTAAAAATCTTCAAATTCTTCATCTTTGGCCATAATGGTTGGTGTGTAAATTTGAATACTAGTCGTGTTAACTAGTCTTCCTTGTAGGCATATGGATATTATCCTATTACTGACAGCGTTGTACTTCAGAATAGGTCTTGAAATGCTCTTTTTGACAATGAATGCAATGACATTCCTCTACAATTTGTCACTCTCAGCATAGTAGACCATATGCTTGTCAGATTCAAAATAGCCAATACCAGTCCATTTCAGCTCACTAAGGCCTATGATGCTGAAATTTGTGCATTCCATTTCATTTTTGATGATTTCCAATTTTCCTAGATTCATATTTCCCACATACCATGTTCCTATTATTAATGGATGTTTGCAGTTGTTTCTTCTCATTTTGAGTCATGCCACATTAGCAAATGAAGGTCCCAAAAGCTTGACTCCATCCATGCACATTATTACAGTTGACTCTACTTTGAGGAGGCAGCTCTTCTCCAGTCATATTTTGAATGCCTTCCAGCCTTAGGTTCTCATCTTCCCACTCCGTATCAGACAATGTTCCAGTGGTATTCTTAAGGTTTTCATTGACTAATTTCTTCAGAAGTGGACTGACTGGTCCTTCTTTCTAGTCTGTTTTAGTCTGGAAACTCAGCTGAAACCTGTCTGCCATGAGAGACTGCTGGTATTTAAAATACCGGTGGTAAAACTTCCAGAATCACAGCAACGCACACCATCGCAGTGCAGAAAACCAACCCATACATGAGGATACTCAGTTGGTGACCCTTTTTTGTATAAGCAACCATAGCCAGGCAGTCATTGCTGTGACTGGTCCCCACCACTTCCTTCCTAAGGGACGGACTGGATGTCAAAGCCAGGAGAGGTGTTAGAAAAACAGGAAAAGGCAAAGCAGGGAGTGAACGCCCTCGATTAAATGACAAGATTCCCCTCCCTTCATGTTGTCAGCATCTTATTCCGTTTTTCTGGAACGGTGAACTCCACACTGGGAGGCCCATCCATGGGTCCTGCCAAGAACCGGGCAGAAATTTTCTTCCAGCTTCAATCATTCTACCTTTGTCCCACCCCACCCCCTTCCCTTAGACTATAAGAGTTTTGGAAGGTGGGAATATTAGTGGCATAATGGTCAAGAGCATTGGCTTTGGAACCAGATACAATCCAGGTTCAAATCCTGAATCTACCTCTTAGTAGTCAAGTAATCTTGAGCCCATCATGTAGACCCATATAATCTACAACCTTCTTGATATCTTCATTTCTATGCCTCGGGTGTCCAAAACTGAGTTCATGATCTACACTCACATTCTCTTCTCCCAAGAGGTAAAGTGCTATTTTCATCACGTCGTATTTAGAGTGCCTAGTATAAACATGATTTGGAACTGTTGATGTGGACTTTGATCACCTGGATGTGGTAGTGTTTGTCAGATTTTTCCATGGTGAACTTACATCCCCCCACCCCTTCCATTCTGTACTCTTTGGAAGGGCAAGCACAGTACACACTTAAGGAATAGGGAGTTAGGTTCCTTCTCCTTTAGAGTGCAGTATCTACATAAATGTTTGTAGATATTTGGTTGGGATATTTGTCTCTTTTCACAAATTTGTTAATTTATTCAATCATTTACTTGCATCAGTATGAACTCATGAATATTATATATTTTGGGATGTAATTCAATACTATTTTATTTTGTTGCTGAAATCATTCCAGCCTTGGCTATTGGGAACTCTTTTAGTTGTTTCTTGCATTAATGTGGGGTTTTTTTGTTTTTTTGTTTTTGGTGTTTTTGTTAGGTGGTTGTTTGAACACTTCCTTACTTTCCAAAGGATGTTGAATTTTTGATGGAATTTCTAAAACTCAAAGAAGAGAGAGCAGTCTTTAAAGAAAGGACTTTAGAATTTAAGAACCAAGTGATCGAATGGAAAACCACTTTATTTTGAAATTCAACATCTAATATAAACCATTGTCTTGCATAAAATATTATTCATTTTTTTATTAAACAAAATATTTAAGAGCCTATTATAGGGCAGTCATTGTTTTATCACTGAGGATACCTTTCCTGTTAGAAGTTACATTCTATTCCCCAAAGACAGACAACAAACTATTAAATACAGGAAGCTTTTCCTTGACATGGTGCTGATATGCATGAAGTTTGAAGAGAAGAGTTTAGTTAAATAACACCAATCTCCAAACAACATGGTTTCAAATTTCAGTTTCAAGTCAGCATGTGATAAATTCACTGTGAGTAATTGCATAAAGTACAAGCCTCACTGCTGGCTCGTCAGCCCACAAATCACTACATAATAACACATGCTCATCATGATCAGTGAACAATCAGGTCACTCCTTCTTTCAAAGTCTGTCAGCAATTGATTTGTGAAACTTATTCATTTTATGCACAGACAGCAAAGCATGGAGATCTGTTCCCTCCTGTGATGGTTAATGTTGTGGGCCAACTTGGTTGAGCCATGATTCTCAATGGTTTGGCAGTTATGATTAGGTTGGCAACTATATAGTGATGCAATCACCTTAGTAATGAGATCTGATACAATGTAATCACCTCCATGATGAGATCTGTTATGAGCAGCCAATCAGTTGAAAGTAGTTTCCTTGGGGGTGTGACCTGCATCCAATATAGATGGACTTTCTGGCAAAGCTCGAGGGCTTTTGTTCACTCTATATTGTGTGTCTGCACCCTGTTTATCGGACCTTGGTTCTTGGGACTTAAGCTAGCAGCTTGCCTGCCGATCTTGGGATTCTTCAGCTTCCACAGCCTGTGAGGTATTGGCCTGACAGGTTTCCTGCAGTTCTTGTGCTCTTTGATCCCTGCAGCTACATGAATTGGGAGACGCCTCCAGCCTGACGCATGAAATAGGAAATTTCCAGCCTCTACAACATCATGAGCTTTTTCCTTGATATAAATCTCTCTCTCTCTCTCTATCTATCTATCTATCTATCTATCTATCTATCTATCTATCTATCTATCTATCTATCTATCTATCTATCTATCTATCATCTATCTATCTATCTATCTATCTATCTATCTATCTATCTATCTATCTATCTATCTATCTATCTATCTATCTACCTACCTACCTACCTACCTACCTACCTACCTACCTACCTACCTACCTACCTACCTACCTACCTACCTACCTACCTACCTACCTACCTACCTACCTACCTATCTACCTACCTACCTATCTACCTACCTACCTATCTACCTATCTACCTATCTATCTATCTATCTATCTATCTATCTATCTATCTATCTATCTATCTATCTATCTATCTATCTATCTATCTATCTATCTATCTATCTATCTATCTATCTATCTATCTATCTATCTATCTATCTATCTATCTATCTACGTACTCTCCACTGGTTTTGCTTTGCTAGAGAACCCAACATAAGACAATTGGTACCGAGAGTGGTTCTAGAGAAACAAAACTGTAAGGATGAGTTTTCTAAATTGGTTCTCAAGTCTAGTTGCTCTTAAAGAAGCTGATGACTCTGCTTCCAGTAGTAAAGAGGGCACTGCAAATCCATGATGTAAGGTGACAATACAAATATGTAAAATATCACTATCAATAGATTAGGTATTTGTGAGAGGTGAGGCTCTGGGTGATTGCATGTTTGATACTTCTGTACAGTTTTGTCATAATGAGAAGTTTAAGGGAGTTGGTTGGTTGGTCCTACTTTCACTAGACAAAGTGTTAAAAGAAAGATGAGTTCAGGGTTTCAGAATCACAGCTCAAGCTCTGCACAACCTCAAAAATTTCTACTTGTGCCTTGAAAGAAAGTCTTATTTCTTGTAGTAACAGAGCTGATACTTGTGAAAATCAAACCCAGAGTCTTATTGTGAGAGTGGCTGAATTATAACACCAATTGAATTCCCAACTTGAAATGGTGTCTGAAGTTCAAGTGAGGGCATTGATTGGGAAGAAACGGGATCCTGAAACTCAGGATGGGAACATATGGGCAGATAATCAGGAAGCTGGGGATGCTAAGCCCCTATATTCTATTGAATCACTCCTGCCAACAGAATCAGCCCTCTCATTCTCATCTGAAGAGATTACTCCATCTATGTCTGCTAAGTCACCCTTTCCAGTAAAATCATTAGCTTCTCTACCTCCATCTGGTGAGACTAACCCAGCTGTGTCTGAAGAGCTTTGTTGGAATCATCCCCTGGGGAGGCATCTAAATCATTGCCTGGGACACCACCTGAAACAGACACCTTACAAGATGTTGCTGAGTGTTCTCAGAACATATCCCCATCACCCATTTTTGCTTCTAGACCTATAACTAGACTTAAGTCCCAGCAAGCTCCAAAAGGTGAAGTACAAAGTGTGACCCAGGAAGAGGTATGCTACACTCCAAAAGAACTACTTGACTCTTCTAATATGTACAAATAGAAGCCTGAGGAGTAGGTATGGGAATGCCTATTAAGGGTGTGGCATAATTTTTTCTTTATAATGGTACAAAGAACATAAAATTGGATCAGTCTCAGTTTATTAATATGAGCCCACTAAGCATGGATCCTTCATTCAATGTTTCAGTTTGAGAGGTTAGGAAAGGATCTAACAGTTTATTTGCTTGGTTCACTGAAACATGGATTATGCAGTGGCCCACACAAAATCAAGCTGATGTGCCAGACCTGCCTTGGTATACTGTATCTTGGTATACTTGGTATCTCCCAGTGATGAACCCACATGATATTTTCCAAAAATGAATTATCAAAAGAGGGAATAGGCCAACAATGATTTAGGTGTAAGAAAAAAGGACAAGTGATAGTGCTGGAAGTGAAATTCAATCAAAGATCAAGGAATTGTAGAAGAAATAGTAGAACACGGAAATGTTGACACGTTGCTGTATGATAGACTCTAGGTATGCAGCCATAGAAACTTAGTGAAAGCAAACTTACCAACAAAGTGAAGAAAGGTGTAGTAACCAAAGGATGAAAATGTCCCAGTAAAGAACTTCATGTTAAAGGAACTTTTAGGGAGATTTTACAACATTGGAAGTGCAAAGGATAAAATGTTGGTAGTGGATGCAAACTTTGAAAAGAGTATGATAACTCACCAAGGCAGGAGCAAGACACTTGCTCTCTATTGTAGGTTACACAGTGAGAAGACAAGCACTGTTCAAACTACTCTGGATAAAATTTTTACCAAGATACAAAACACTCTAATTCCCAATATTTCTAAATTTTATATTAAAATCTACTAAATCAATATTCTTTTTACTATTTTTTTCATTTCCCTATATCTGGGTGGTACAAGTGGTTTGTAATTGCCTGCTAACCTAAAGGTAGGCTGTTTAAACACACCCAGTTGCTCTGTGGAAGAAAGGCCTAGTGAACCACTTCTGTAAAGATTACAGGCAAGCCCTATAGCGCAGCTGTACTCTATAATACACGTGGTTGCTGTGGGTCAGAATCGACTCAGTAGCAATGGGTTTGTTTTGCTTTTTTACGCATTTATAACTGATAGTAAGAATGTTTTGGGAAAAAAATGGAAAATTTATTAAGCAATCACTATTTTCACATTGACTGTAAACACCACTTTCCATAGTTTCAATTTGCATGCTCATTTTTATGATCCTGCAGCTACTATGCAAAGCGAAGACTGCTCATATTTAATATATCAGACACTAACAGTGCTGTGGCAAAAAATCAGGTTAACAGGAAATGAAATGCCACTTTGGTGGGAGGGATTGATATTTTATATAGGGTGGTTTAAAGAAGGTGCCTTTAATAAGGTGACATTTAAGCAGAGATTTGGAAAAGGGAGGGAGTGACCCAGGCAGATATTTCTGAGAAGAAGCAGAACAATAATATAAAGTGACTCACATTTCAAAGAGTCATCGTGGCCTCTTCAGGAGAAAACTGAAACAGGGAAGCCAGTTAGAGGGTACCATGATCCAAGAAGAGATGATGGTGGCTGGGATGAGGGAGTAGTGGTAGAGGTGAGGTGTACAGATGATGGATATAACTCAGGGGTGTGCTGGACTGGGGTTGTTCTGGCTCATGAAAGCCAATTGCTAAATTCTCAGGAATTTTTCAATCTGGTTACTAAACTGTTAGTAGCTTGAAGTTGGCCATAGTGGGACTATTTACATGACAGAAATTGGAAAATGCCACAGATTGGGCTTTTTTTTTTTTTTTCTTTTCTTTTAGGACAGTCAATTGTCAAACATTTACAAGTCTATCTCTGGATAAAAGCATTTGGACAGGGAGCAGTGGGTTGCAGACCCCAAATTCTCATAAAAAGACCAGACTTAATGGTCTGACTGAGACTAGAAGGACCCCAGTGATCATGGCCCCCATACCGTCTGTTGGCCCAGGGCAGGAAACATTCCCAAAGCCACCTCTTCAGACAGGGATTGGACTGGACAATGGGTTGGAGAGGGATGCTGGTGAAGAGTGAGCTTCTTGGAACAGGTGGATACTTGAGACTATGTTGGCATCTCCTCCCTGGAGGGTAGATGAGAGGGTAGAGGGGGTTAGAAGCTGGCAAAACGGACATGAAAAGAAAGAGTGGAGGGAGAGAGCCAGCTGTCTTATTAGGGGGAGAGCAATTGGGAGTATGTAGCAAAAACCCAAGGTGTATATAAGTTTTTGTGTGAGAGATTGACTTGATTTGTAAACTTTCACTTAAAGCACAATAAAAATTAAAAAAAAAAAAAAGCATTTCGAAGGCAGAATTAAATATGGGGTATAAAAACTTTTGGAACACTTATAATGTGTGCACCATGGGCAACAGGGTAGGGGAGGGAGGAGGATGATATAAGAACTAGTGCTCCCATCACAGAGAGGGGAGGGAAAATTTCTTCTGGGTTTGAGGAGTAGGACACTTGGCAAAGAGGGAGAGGAGAATAATTTTTCTTTTTCAGAGGTGCAGAGGTAGGGATCCATTTATTTTGAGAAGGTAAGGCTGGAGAACGCAAGGATTGGCAGGAATCCAGAAGGTAAGAAGAATTCTTGACTTCACAGACTTGAGTATGCAGTTTATGGCCGAGTTGCACAGCAGCACAGTTAAGACATATCTTGATATGTTTAGGAAACTTGACTTTTTCTCATATTTTAGGGAAGTGGCGTGAGTTAGTCCTCAGAACCAGTTCCCAACACCTGGCCCTGGAGTAACCAAGGACTGTGAGAAGGGACAGCAGAAGGTTGTGGGCAGGCAGGTGTTCAGAGCAAAGAGGAATCTGGAACAGAGTTTCTGGACGCTTCCTTAAGACATTTCCTCACAGACTGGTCCACGAGAAGAGAAAGGAAGGTGCTATGGGGAAACAAGGCCACATTTAATCATCTGCTCATTATCAAGGGATGAGTGCATACTGTGTCCCCGGGGCTTCTCTCCTTCTGAGATGATAGTTGTGAGGGGAATAGGAAGCCCCCGGAATTGGACTGCTCCCATCTTCATCTTTCTCACTGAGTCCTAACCCTCCCTTCCCCAGTCCTGTCTACCCAGTCATGTGGAGTGTCAGTAGGACAACCCACACAGCAGCCAATCCAGGGGTTCTCAACATTACTCTAACATATGGATTCCTTTTGCCTCCATGGAGCCCCAGTGTTGAAATTATCTGGTGATGGTCTTCAAGGGAACCGCCTACTCAGTTGCCCCTCACTCAGTCCCCCTCTGCCATTTCTTCCATGGGACTTCTAGGACACTGAGGATGCCCTTTGAAAACTCTTGAGCCAAACCACATCCAGCAGGACCCCACATGCTTCCTGGGAGCTGAGAACTTCGAGGGTTCCATGAGACTCCTGAGGGAAGTAGGGGGGTGTCACTCCTCTTAACTCCAGGTGGGTCCTGACACTGACGCATGGGACCTCCTGGGTTGGTCCTCCTTGATGACCTTTCCCCTTTGGAACAAACATTGGCCTACCCTCCTTTCCTGAAGCCTGATCTTCTCCTACAACTTACTGTCAGTCCTTCTACTTCCTGTAGACATACACAGCAGAGACACCAACCACGAGCAGCACCTTGAGGCCTAGGAGGAGACCTCCAAGGAGGAGGAATGGAGTCAACAGTTCTGGAAGTCAACAGGCAAGAGATGCCATTAGAGGAGCCACACAGGAGTCCAGCCCCAGGATTTTTACTTACTCCCTCTAAGGCTCCTTGTGCCCATTGATATTCTGAAGCTTTTGAATCTGTCCACAGCCTGGCCTCTTTCTCATTTACCTTCTCAGCAGCCAAGATAATCCTTCTTGAGAGAAAGGGTGAGGAGAACATGTATTCAGGGGTATATACAAAAGTGACATCTGCTTTAGTTACTTGATCTTCATGACACTGGGGCAGGTATTATTATCACCAGTCCAATGAGGAAACTGAGGCTCAGACAGTTTAGGAAGTGTCACAAGATTAATGAGATTCAATGCTAGGGATGTCCATCACTGTGATGCCTTAGGATGGCCCCCTAGATCCGGTATTTGGAGTCAAGACATGTCCAACTTCACAGAGTCATGGCAATGAATGTTGACACTGCAGGCAAGGGAGTAAGGACAGGTTTCACTGGAAGAGTTTCAAGGCTTTTCACCAAGGAATTGAGAAGCCCTCAGGGTGATCTGACCTAATGAAACCTGCTGGCTGGAAGCACCCTGATAAGTCAAGGAAACAGAGTCTCAGAATTGGGAGGGGCCTCACACATGAATTAGTCCACCTGGCCCCAGAAGAATGCCACCTGAACTCTTTCTGTTGGACACAGAAAGTTGGAGCTGGGGAAGCACACTTTTGAATTCTTTGTATTTTTCTAATGAGTGGTTTTTGCTTTTAAAATTAAACAAATAGAGAGAGTAAAATAATTCTTTTTTTAAATAAATAATGACAGTGCCTCCTCCATTTGTTACTGCTGGAGTGTTGGAGGCCACAAGCCTTAGATGAGTCACTCTCTGGAACTTTATCTCAGTTGAAGACAGCTGCATTGCCCAAGGTCACGCCTCCTCCTAGGGAGCAACTGAACCCAATGACTGGCTAAATTGGGGTATACAGGCTCAGTCCCAGCTCCTCAATTCGAAACAACTCTAAAAGTCCATCTTAGCTCTACCTTCTGTAGAAGTGGCCAAGTCTTTGGTTGTTCAACTGCAATTGTGGTTCCATTACAGTTCAATGTTTTTCATTCCCAGTTCTTCTTCCTTCATCCACTCTTGTGTATTGATCCTCATGATATTCCCCAATGAGCTTCCCACATTCTTAGATCCATTTTTGAGTCTATTTACCAGGGAAACTGACCTATTTGAATTGGTCTGGGAGTGGTATGAAAAGTAGATGCTAAAATGCAAATCTGGAACTGGATCACTTGTGTTGTGGGTAAGTTATGTCTCTCTTACAATAGACCATATGTTGAAGTCCTAACCCCCACTGCATGTGAATGTGGTCTTAATTCAGAAGAGTCTTTGCAGATGTAATCAAGTTAAGATGAGGTCATACTAGATTAAGATGGGCCCTAAGTCCAATGACTAGTGTCCTCATAAGTGGAGAGATTCAGAGATACAGAGGCACAGAGGGCCATGTGATTATGGAGGCAGAGACTGCAGTGATGTCACTACAATCCAATGAATGCCAAGGATTGCTGTCAACCATCAGAAGTTAAAGTGAGGCAAAGAATTCTTCTCTAGAGCCTTCACAGAGAATGTGGCCCCGCCGACAGCTTGATTATAGATTTCTAACCTTTGGAACTCTGAGAGAACAAATTTCTTTTGTTTTAAGCCACATAGTTGGTGGCAATTTGTTACTGTAGCCCTAGGAATCGAATACAACCTGTTAGCTGGCTGGAAATGAAGACTCCATCACTGATGGTAAGAGGAGCCTGGGTTGATGCTGTTGTTAAAACTTTCATCAGTAGTGAACCGGAATGGTATATGCCAGAAGAAGGCAGTGCCCCGACATCAGGCATTTGAAGAATCACCGGGAAATGGCAGTTATAAGGACTAGGAAATTTGATGAATGTAGCTGGGGGATCAATCCTTTGAAGAAAGACAATGAAAAGGTGAGAGTGATTAATCACCAGTTAAAGGCAAACCATGAAAGCTAGAAGACATCTTAGCAGCATTGTAGATTCTTATCTGCAGGAACCAGAGAGGAGAAAATCCGAAGGAATGGGCCAAGGACAGAATTACAAGAACAGCAGAGCTACAGAGGAGGTTGAATGCGTTCTCAACCTCCATGGGCCTGCTATGGTAAGGATAAGACCCTGCTGTGCTAAGGATGGGCCTGCTATGCTAAGGATAACACCCTGATCAAGAAGTAGTGGAACGCTGAAATGAGTCCCTGGGCATGGTAAATTGTTAAGCATTAGACCACTAATCGAAAGGTTGGTGCATTGAATCCACACTGAGGCATATCACAAGAAAGGCCTGGCAATCTGCTTTTAAAGTCACAGTCATGAAAACCCTATGAAGCACAGTCCTACTCTGCAACACATAGGGTCGCTATGAGTCATACTTGACTCAACAGCAACTAGTTTGGTTTTGGTTGGTTTGGGATTCTGAAATACAGGTAGGGATATATTGGCCAAAGCACTCAAAAATCTTCAACTGACTTCTGGATTATTAAGCACAATGGTGACAGCATAGCTACTTATCTTCAAAAACATCCTTCCCAAATTATAAAAAAAAAACCCAAGAAAAAGTAAATTCCACACAAAAATAAGGCTCTCAGTATTCCTTGAGAGCAAGCCAAAACTTCAAAGTCACTCTTTGTAAAAAGAAAAATCACTAAGTCCTAGCGCACAATCTGTCATGCTTCCAGCTGTAGGTGTTGGGATGATGACCAGCAAGAGAAAGAACCACATTCTAATTGGCACAAACATGCCATATAGGCGGGATTCAGGGATTCAGATTTACTCTGATTAGTTTAGGACAATCGCCCTGTCTAATGGCAAGGCATCTTCAACAACATCCCAAACTACTCCCTGAGTCCTAGTTTCCCATTTGTAAAACTCCAAACCAACACAGTGGTTGAAGCAGGAAAGACCATAGACAAACTGAAATATACCTTTTTCTCAGTCCTAATAAGTTCCTTCACCTTTCCTGTATTGCAGGTGATAAATTCTCTGTTTTCATTTTTCAAAACAAAAAAATTTCTTGCCTTCATTACAGAGGTTATTTTCATTGGATACAGAATATTACATTTACAGCACAATTTTTTTTCTTTGAGCATCTTAACATTGATTTTCCATTGTGCCTTCCTTTTTCCAGTGAGAAGTCATGTGTCATTTGCCTTGTTCTCTTCTAAGTCCTGTCTTTATGTGTGTATGCAGCTGCTCTAAGATATTCTCTTAATCTCTCACTTTCAGCTGTTTAATTACGATGTACATAAATTTGGCTGGAGTTCACTGAGCACCCTGAATTTATAGATTAATTTCACTTACTAAATTTGAGATCTTTTCAACCATTATTTCTTCAAATAATTTTTATGCCCCAGTTTGTCTTTCCTCTTATTTTCCGACGGGTACCTATGTTTCTTGTTTTTAATCTTTTTCCTCTCTGCTTTCCAGGTTAGGTAATTTCTATTAATGTTTTTTATCAGTGCCAGTTGTCATTGTGTTGATTCTGACTCAGGGAAACCCTATCTGCTTCAGGTACAACTGTGCTCCATAGGGTTTCCAATGGCTGGTTTTTCAGAAGTAGATTGCCAGGCCTTTTTCTAAGGCACCTCTGGGTAGACTCAAACCATCAACCTTTCAGTTAGCAGCGAGCATGACAACTGTTTGCACCACCCAGGGTACCTTAGCCTTACTAATTCTTACTTCTGTCATTTCCAATCTGCTCTTAAGGACAACCAATAAATTTTTTACTTCATATATTCTATGTTTTAGTTTTATGATTACCCTTTGGTCTTTTTAAAATAGTTTTTATTTCTTTGATGAGATTACCTTTCTGTTTATTCATTTAAAAATATTTCCCTTTAGTCATTGATCATAGTTTTAATAGCTGCATCAACCTTACCTTCTCATACATATATTTGAACCATCTTATGAATGATCTTCACTGATCGCTTTTTATGTTGAGAATTGCCTATATTTTCTCTTTCTTCTTATGAATAATTTTGGATTGTATCTCCTAGACATTGTAAATGAGATATTGTAGAGACCTTGAATTATGCTGCTCTGAAGAGAGTTTTTTTTTTTTTTTTTTTTTTTTTGAAACAGTTAATTTTGGCTAAATAGTTCTTGAATCGTTCATTTGGTTGAGCTAATACACAGGTCTGGGGCTACCCTTCTTGGATTCTTCCTTTCTGAGATTCTGCTGTCCTCTAGTGGCTGTGGTTATGAAAACATTATCCTCTGACCCTTCAACCTGGAAGACTTGCAAGTGTTCCATCCAAGTTACAGTTGACTGGTGGTCATTGATTTAGGCGATCCTTAACAAAAAGCCATAACAATGGAAAACACAGCCAGTGCTGCTCCCTTCATTCAAAGTTGATTCCTCAGCAGTTTCTGCCTGCTTTTGTTCAGTCTCCAAAGTCTTCAGACAGTCGATCCAATGCTTGTACATGTTATCTTCAGGAAATTCAGCCCAATGAGCTACTCCACCTTTTCTTAAAGTCTTATTTATTACATGTAAGACATTAAGCCAGGAGGAATTTATTTTAGATTATGGCATAAGTATGAAGTCAATTTTTATTTTCTTCCAGATGAACAATCCACTATACTGGCAATATTTATTAGTGTTTTCCATCTAGTTTGCTATATCATCAATTGTTTCTATTTGTGGCACTTGTCTGTTTTTATTCCTATACCAATTCTGTATATATTCAAAGGCTGTATAGCATATTCTAGTGTTTGGTAAGTGTCTTAGGCTGGCTTCCCTAGTGGAGCAAAACCAGTGAAACGTATATATATGAATATATGTTGTTGTTGTTAACCACTCCTCCACCAAATATATAGAGAGAGATTTAATTCAAGGAAATTATTCATGCAGTCGTAGAGGCTGGCAAGTCCTGAATCTGTGGGTTGGGCATCAGGCTGGAGGCTTCTCCTGACTCACGTGGTTGCAGGTCATATGCCAGGCTGCTGGCTCATGGTGCTGTGGGAGCTGGTGAATCCCAAAATCTGCAGGTCAGGCAGAAAGCTGCTGGCTCATAGCCCAGGAAATGAAGGTCAGATGATGATGTATTGGATGTAGGATCCAGAGTGAGTGAGTGAGCTTTGCCACAACATCCATATACACTGGATGCAGGCCACACAACCAAGAAAACTCCTCTTACAACTGATGGGCTGACCACATCAGATACATCAAGGTGATTACATTATATTACACTGTGGAAAAGTAATCAGTCCAATATCTGCCAAACAACTGATAATCATAATCCATTCAAGATGACACATAACATTATCCATCAGAGCCCACCCATTGTCATCTTGGCACCTATACACATCTCCATAAACAACACATAATCTCTAAATAAAGAAAATTATAAAGTCATACTTTGCCTAACATGGTACAACTAACGTGTACAGCTAAAAACACACTGGCTCTGTTCATATCTTATACTTTATAAGTAATGGGATAAAGGACATAAGAAAACAAAAATATTCAAGTATATATACATATAGAGAGAGATAGATATACATATATAAACATATATGTATACACACAGACATATTTAAAAAAACAGAAACCAAACCTGTTGCCATCGAGTCAGTTCTGACTCATTGCAACCCTATAGGACAGACTAGAACTGCTCCGTACGGTTTCCAAGGAGCAGATGGTGGATTTGAACTGCTGACCTTTGGTTAGCAGCCATAGCTCTTAACGACTGAGCCACTACACATACACATGCGTCTGGTCACGTGGTCCTAGTTAGTATTTAGAACTACCTTCTTCCACCACCTACTCCTTATTCTCTTTGCCTTCAGGAAGCACCTCATCTGGTCATTGTTCTTCATCTGGTGGGGTAATCCAAACATTCATTCCTGAAGGGTCTGGGCCATTAATAGTCAAGTCAGAATTGGGTTCCTGTAGTTTTCCATTGACTAATCACAAGGGATGGTAGTACTAAGAGAGGCCCTAAGGGATCTCCTGTATGCCAGACATACTCATTCTTACCTCCATTATGTAATATCAATTCTATGTTCCCCTTAGTAATCAGGATCAATCATACTAGCCACTATGGTAATCCCTTCTTTGCCTGTTGATCCAGAGCCATGAAGAGCCCAAAGTGGCCAGGTGGCATTCTTAACTTCCAGTTCAGTGGAATCAGTGTCATGTCTACAGGTGGGAGCATTTTCCCTTTGGATCTAAAACCTCTAGACACACAGTGCATAGGGTCATGGGGACAGGGAGCAAAAATTTTGGGAGAGGGTAGCGACTGGTAATAGCGAGTGGTGCCTTGATTCCTGGACCCGTGAATTCTGGCTATGGAAGAAATAACACCATCCATATATTGGACGCTGGTTTAGAGCATATACAGCGTCCTGAAGCACACTGCCCCAACCCTGCAAGGTATTCCCACCCAGTTTGCACCATAGCTGTGCCTTGAGACGTTCATTCTATCAAGCCAGGGACTTCAGGATGATGATGGGTATGGTATCCAGTTACCCAGTGCCATCGAGTCAATTCCGACTCATAGCGACCCTCTAGGACAGAGTAGAACTGCCCCATAGAGTTTCCAAGGAGCGCCTGGAGGATTCGAACTGCTGACCCTTTGGTTAGCAGCCATAGCATTTAACCACTACGCCACCAGGGTTTCCGGTGGATATGGTAAGACCAGTGAATTCCTAGTCATGGGCCCAATGCCACCCTTCATATGCTGTGAAGTGAGTCCCTTGATCAGAAGTGATGCTATGTGGGATAGCATGACAATGGATGAGGCATTGTGGAAATCCACAGATGGTAGTTTTGGCAGAATCACTGCATACAGGGAAGGCAAATCTGTATCCAGAGCAAGTGTCTATTCCATAAAGAACAAAACACTACCCTTGCTATGACGGAAGTCGTCCAATGCAATGAACCTGCCACCAGGTTGCTGGCTGATCATCTTGAGGAAGAGCGCCATATCCTTGCTCCTGAAGGGGTGAGACCAGTGGAGCATCCTAGATGGGTGCTCACAGCCTATGGCTTCTTCTACAGTATACTAAGGCAGGTCTGGCATTTCAACTTGATTTAGTGTGGGCCACCATTTAATCTATGCTTTTTTAGTGAGCCAACCAACTAAATTATTAGATCCTTTCCTGAGCTGAAACACTGAAGAATTTGTGTTAAGTTGGTCCACATCAATAAACTCAGACTGACACAACTTATGTTCTTTGCACCATAATTGCATGCTTAATAGCCATTCCCACACATATTCTCTAGGTTTCTGTTTGTATACACCAGAAGAATCAAGCAGTTCTTTTGGAGTGTAGTTTACATCCTCCTGAGCCACACTTCGCACTTCACCTCTTGGTGTTCACTGTCATTTAAGTATAGTTACATGTCCAGAAGCAAAAATGGGTGGAGGGGGGTGGGTTCTGAGGACATTCATCAATGACTTATAAGGCATTGCCTCAGGCAATGACCCAGGCAATGCCCCTGGAGCCACTCCAGGCGATATTTAAGACAAAGACTCTTCAGGCACAGCTTTGTTAATCTCCTCAGATGGGGGTGGAAGAGATGATGGCTTTACTGGGGAGGGTGGTTTAGCAGAAAAAGATGGAGTAATCTCTTCAGATTGAATTAGAGGGCTGGTTCTGTTGGCAGCAGTGATTCAGTGGAATTTATACACTCAGTGTCCCAACTTCCTGATTATCTGCCCATATTATCACCATCCCAAGGTTTGGAACCCCATTTCTTCCCAATCAATCCCTTCACTTTAACTTCAGACATCATTCAGGATTGGATACTCAGTTGCCATCCTAATTCAGCCACTCTTATGATAAGACTGTGGGTTTGTTTTCAACAGTACCAGCTCCGTTACTACAAGAAATAAGACTTTCTTTCAAGGCACGAGTGGCAAAATTCAGGTCTTTTATGCAGTGCTTGAGCTGTGACTCTGAAGCCTTGAGCTCATTCGTTTCTTTTACCATTTTGTCTACTGAAAGTAGGACCAACCAACAAGCTTCCTCATACTTCTCATTTTGACAAAATTGTAGAAAAGTATCAAATATGTAATCTCCCAGAGCTTTGTCTCTCACAAATATTTAATCTATTGGTGGTAATATTTTGTGTATTTCTATTGCCACCTTATGCCATGGATTAGCAGTGCCCTCTTTATTACTGGAAGCAGAGTCTTTAATGCCTTTAAAAGTAGCCAGGCTTAAGAAACAATTCAGAAAACTCATCCTTATAATTTTGTTCCTCTATAATAACTCTTGGTACCAAATGTGTTAGACTGGGTTCTCTAGAAGAGCAAATTCAGTGAAATGGATATATATGAATAAATGGAGATTTAATTCAAGGAAATGGCTCACAGAGCTGTGGAGCTTGGCAAATCTCAAATCCATGGGTCAGGCATCAGACTGGAGGCTTCTCCTGACTCACATGTTTGCAAGGGCTAAGGAACTCAAAACCGGCAGGTCAGATGGCAGCGGCTGGCTCATGAGGCTACAGGAGTTTAAGAATCCCAATATCTGCAGGTCAGATGGCAGCCTGTTGACTCACATCCCAAGAAATGAAGATCACATGATGGCAAGTCAGATACAGGGTCGAGAGAGAGTGAGCTAGTGATCGTTGTCAGAACATCCATATATATTGCATGCAGGTCACACCCCCCAAGTAAACTGCTCTTACAGCTGATTGGCTGATCATATCAGATCACATGGTGGAAGTGACTATTTTATATTACATTATGGGAAAACAATCAGTCCAATGTCTGCCAAACCACTGAGAATCATAGCCTAGCCAAGTCAACAGATAACAGTAGCCATCACAGTAAACAATCCCTCCACCCTGTTATTTTTCATTCTTTTCTTAGTCATGCTCATGAATGTATTTTTCTATTTCAAGTATGAACATCCCACAGGGGACTGAAACACCACTAGGTATGGCCATTTTGTAGAAACAAAAGAAATAGAAATAACAGGTCAAAAGGGGATGAGAAAAGAATACCAAAACCCGCTTACTCTCCCAGGAGAGTGAATCCGTACAACCCTTTACAGGGACAACATGGCAATGTTATCATTGTCTTAAATAGGTGAACCCTTTGACCGGAAGTGCTCCTTTGGGAATTCATGCCACAGTATAGTCACATGTGAGAGATAAATGTACAAGGACACTCTTTGCAGCATTAACTGTGTAAGTGGCAAACATCACAAATGCACCGCCCATCCAGTGCACTGTCCGAAGGAGCCCTGGGATAGGCTTGCAAAGCTGTGAGGGTGACAAGGCAGAGGTTAGAAAGAAGAAGGAGGAGGGCTGTGGGCTCACATTGCCCTGGGAAAGTTGCATTTGTTAGGTGAGGAAAGGGCAGGACACTAAGAACAGGATGATTCTCTCCTTCCTTCCTTCCCTCCTTCTCTTTGTCTTTAATATGTATTTATGTGAAAATATTTATAAAGATATGTACCAAACCCTTAGTGGTGGGTGACCTTGGGCTGGGGGATTTCAGGAAAGGAAGCTCACTCTAAACTTCTCCTTTATAGTAACAAACATCTAGATTACTCTACAAAGAGTCCTAGTGGTCAGTGGTTAAGCACTCAGTTGCAAACTGAAGGGTCAGACGTTCCAACCTACCAGCTGTTCTGCAAAAGAAAGATGTGGCAGTCTGCTTCCCTAAAGATTTACAGTCTTGCGATCCCTATGGGCAGCTCTACTCTCTTCTACAGGGTTCTATGAGTCAGAGTCAACTCAAAGGCAGTGGGTTTGGTTTTGGATTAGGTTACTCTATAATAAGGATGAACACAGGAGCCCTTGTGGGGCAAAGGTGAAGCCTTGGCTGTTAACCAAAAGATCACCGGTGTGAATGCACCCAGAGGCTCCACAAGAGAAAAATCTGGTGATCCGCTCCTGTAAAGATTACAGCCTAGAAAACCCTATGGGGCAGTTCTGGTCTGTCACATGGGATCACTATGAGTTGAAATCGAGTCGATGGCACCTAACAACAGAAAGCATGATGACTATTTCAACATGAAAACAATAAAGATAAAATTAAGATACACTTTAAAAATGAGCCAGGTGGGGTGGAATGGAGGTCTCACCAGGGGATGTCTCTGTGGTCTGGTTCTTCGAGGGGGCTGTGAACTTCAGTGTCTTCTGTCCAGTGACTGCTGGCTGCCCATCATGCACCACCCGGCAGGTGAGCACATCCTCCCTGTGGGCAGAAGAGTTCACCAAGATCCAGCTCTTCAGGTTATAGGTCCCATCCTTGTCCTCGGTGGGGATCGAGGCTGAATCTGTTCGGGACACCTTTCCATTTTCCAGCCAGGTCAGCTGTAGGCTCTTGGGGTAGAACTTCTTCACCTGGCAGGTGACGTTCACCTGGTTCCCTTGAATGGGGAGTTGGGTAACCTCCAAGGTGGGCGGAACTGAAACAGCAGGGCAAAAAATCTGACCTTATGGAACACACAGATTAAGGGGCCTGGGGTGTCAATAGTGGCCCCACCATCATGGCAAGGGATAACCAGCGGCAGTGCTATGCATGCAGTAGGTACTCAAACAATATACGCCCTTTTTGCATAATGGATAAAATCACTACGCACAGTGCCTGGAACATGGTAGATGCTCAAGAAATGATAGCTCATATAAGGGTAATAATGAGTGAAATCAACAAGCACAATGCCTTGCATGAAGTTGGAACATAATAATGTTGGCAAAATAAATAACATCACCAAGCACATACGGGCTTAGCAGGTAGTTGGTGCTCAGTAATTGCCATTGCTATTGGTAAAATAAATGAAACTAACTAACACTGCGCGTGGCACATGGAAGGTGTTGAAGCAGAAGCTGCCGTTAAAATAATAAGTGAAAGTGTTGAGCAGTGTGACTGACACATTGTAGGTTTCTGGTAATTGGGAGGGACTATTTTTTTTATTAGGAATTGGATTCCAGGCAGTTCAAGTCCTGGAGCAAACCTGAGGGAGCAGACTGGGCTCTGGGTGAGGGTCTGGGCTGGACGTGAGCATCATCTACCTCGAATGATGTCAGACAAGTTGGCCGACCCACGAAGAGAGCCCTGCAAGGTACTGTGGGCCACCTCGCAGATGACCTGATCGTGGATGTCCTCTCGGGTCAGTGTCACCTGGGTCCTACTGGAGACATTGTAGGAGACACTGTTGTCCAGTGGGCCCACCTTGGTCTGGAGGGCTGGGAGTTCATTCCCATTCTTGAACCACATCAGGGTAACATATCTTGGGGAGAAGCCGTGGGATTCGCAGGTGAAGATCACTGTCTGCCCAGGTGTGGTCCTCGCCGAGGGTCCCAATACCACAGGGGGAAGAAGGCTTGGCTGCAAGATGGAGCATTTATAAAAAATAACCATCACTGCATTGTCACCATGAACGAGAATCATGTGATTACTGCTTAGACTCTACATGCTAATTATTTTCTAATACTGCTGGCAGGGAGGGGACACTGTCCTCATCTCAAGGAGCAGGAAAAAAAGGTTCAGACAGGTGAGGGGACCTGACTGAGGACAGACAGTAAGTGGTGGGGCTGCCATGGGATTCTAGACCTGAGTCCAAAGTCCACTTTCTTTTCTCTGCACTGGGTGATTTCCCCACCAATCTCAGCCCTGGAGCAAGTCTCATTCTTTGTATTAACCATTCCTAGCTGGTCTCACCCAGAAACCTTCCCATGTCAGAGAAAGCGTTTATAGAAGTAAACGAAGGGGAAGAAGTGCAGAGTGGGATCAGAAGAAAGGGGGATCGAGAATAATCAGCCACTGGCTGTGTGGCTGCCGCACGTCCCAGCTCCCCCATTTGTAAAATGGGACCATAAGCATTTTTCCTGGGTTGGTCAGGATCAAATAAGACAGCATTTTTGCTCTGGGCAAAGCACAGGAGGTGCTTAACAGAAATTAAAAAAAAAAAAAAAACAGACCTGTCTTTAACCCAGGCTTTATTTATATCCAGAGGTCCCTTTCTTTTAGGTGTTTATTATTTCATACTTTTCATTCTTTCCACCCACACTCCTGCAGGGCCGAATCTGTACCAAGCCTGGAAATTGAAAGGAGGGGGCAGAGGAATGTTTCTTGGAACTTGGGGGCTTCCACAGGGTCAGTTTTAGGTGGAATATGGATATCACTGAGTGCTGAGAAAGCCCAAAGAGGGCTTAACTGTTAATTACAAGAGAAACACAGACAGGGATACAAAGTCCAACAGCACATTTGGTGCCCTGAAAGCTTCCAGGAGTGGAAGAATCAGAAAAACCAGGGCAGTCTATCCCTGTGGTCGGGTCTCCATAGAGTGTCTCTGGGGTCTTCAAATCTTAATTTTTACCCAAATTTATGTGCCAGTAAATAGTACAAATATTTGGATTTTGAATATATGACTTGCCTCCTAACACCCATGGAACATTGTAGGGCATAGTAAGGAGGGTGGCACTTGAATAAGTCAAGTCATGAGAACACCAGCTTCCTGGATATCCCTAAAAGCAGGACATGGGATGGCCCTTGGCCATTTACTGGGAGTGTCCGGGTCCTGATGCCGGGCTGATCCCTCCAGCCCCTCAGCTCTTTCATCCTCCCCCCAGCCCTGTGCACTAGACAACATGATGAGATGTCTCTTTTAGGAACAGGTTCAACATATCCTGAGCTGTCTGCAGTATCTGTAGGATCTGGTTGCAAAGTGAGCCCCTCCTCACCCTGCGGTACTTTTTTTTTTTTTTTAATGCATATTGCAGCAAAGCAGAATAACACAAGCTTTTAAAAGGAGAGGGCTAGAGCTTTCTCCACACTTTGACAAGCACAGCGGGGTGTGACAGAGAGCAGGGGCTGTGGAGTCTGGTAGCTTGGGGTCCCCTCTCCGAGCCTCAGGTCCTCACCTGTAAAAGGGGAGTGTAGTGCCCCTCACTCACAGCCCTGGCTGTAAGTGTAAATGCCATCACGGGGACACGATGGAGCCCCCAGCACCCCTTCTCATCCTGGCCATCACTTGGGAAGACAGCGTGGCAGAGAGGGACGGGCACTCACTAGGAGTTAGCAGCGCTGCGTCAGGGTTGAGTTACTTGCTAATGTGACTACTTTCACAACAGAAATGGACTCACCACCTGGGAACTTCAGTGTCTCCACCTGTAATGTCTGTAATTCTGGATAAATCTGCCTTCCCCACCTACGTCCAGGGTTGTGGGAAACTCAGTTGCTGTGTCTGGGAGGGAACCTGGCCCTATCCACGTAAGCTACACTACCCACTATCCATGTTAACTAAACTACTCACTATCCTCGTAAACTACCCGCTATCCACATAAACTAAACTATTCACTATCCACCTAAACTGAAGTACCCAGAATCCGGGTAAACTGAACTACCCGCGCTCTCTGACCCACCAGCGCCACCCCCAGTGGACACCCCATGTGAGGAGGACTATGCAGGTGTGGGTCATCCCTGCCAGCACCGTGTTAACAGCTGGAGATTGGGGACAGCCTACGTATCCATCTAAAGGAGACTGTAAAATAAATGATGACACATCCATACGATGGGGCATTCTGCAGTCGTTAGAACAATGGAAAAGCTCTGTATGTGCTGACTGAAATGGCTGACACAGAATGACTTGGCTTAAGACTGAGAGAGACTTTGCAATCACCTATGGATCCAGGAGCTGGAAGAGGATCCTGGGCCTCTGGCAGAAAACCCGAAAGGAGCATCTTCTTTGCTGCTTCAGCTGGGTAACTCCTAAGTCACCCACATGGGGGGCCTCATCTGTGGGGTTAGGGGTATTCTGAGATGACTGGCCTGGCTCGGAGCCTCTGTGCTCAAGCTCTGAATCACGGGGTTTTCCCAACAGAGCCCTTGGCCCAGCCAGCCCTCTCAGCATCTCCCGCAACCTGGGCTCTCAGATCAAACAGTGAGTCTCTGCCTCTTGGGACTTTTTGCTCGGTGTGATGTTTCTGAAGACTAAATAAAGAAACTCATACCCCACTCTCTGCCCTGGACCGACCCTCTCCTCCTTGGAGGGGAAGAGAACGGAAGCTTCGTGGGAGGAGCGCCTTTGCCCGCCTTGTTACTTGCTGTTTCCAACGAGAGCAGAGCCTGGCACACCGTAGATCCTCAGAAAGTGATTGCCAAATAAGAGAAGACACGACCATGATGCAGGGGAAGAATCTGGGGACAGGAAGTGAGGTTTGGCCTGTGACTGGGCAAGTCGCCCAAACTGTCATCTCCCTCACCTACAGGGACCAGATTGGAAAAGGCAAGCATTTGGAGCTAGGCTGACTAAAAAAAAAAAAAAGGTTTCCAGAATTTTCTCCACCTTTTATCAGCTGTGGGGCCTTGAGGAAAGAGCATGCCCTCTAGGCCTCAGCTTCCTGATCTGTAAAAGGGGGTGAAAAGTGACCACGAGTATAAACACCCACCATCACACATGATACTTAGTTGTTGCTCAAAGAACAGAGGGTGTTATTACTGAGTTGTGGTCACACACCAGGGGGAAGAGGCCCACAGTACTCACCACTCACAGTCACCTGTGTCCCGGGACCAGACTTAAACTCCTTGTCAGGGCTCCCCTTCCTGAACTTCACACAGATGTATGTGCCGGCGTCTGCTGGGGTGATGTTCCTGATGCGGATGGAATAGTCCATGCTGCCTCTTATTGTCTGGTCTGTAACATGTGTTACTCGGGGGAAGAGGCGTACGCGGTCTAGCCTCCACCAAAACTGTAGACTAACTGCCGATCTGGTCCATTCCGCCTGAGCCACTGGACGGGCCCCACGGGTTGCAGAGAGGAGAGGACGCAGGGCAGAGTGACTGCCTCCCCAGCCGCTACTGACACCAACGTCTCACGCTGAGTCACCTGCAGCTCCTGCTCACCTGTCACTCCTGCAGGGAACACAGGCCATTATTCATCCTGCGGGATCCTGCCTGTTGTCTCAGGTGTTTATCAGCAACAGCTCCTGCTGACTGAGCGTACACCTTGAGCTGGGCTTGTACTCAGGACATCCCATGTACCATCTCATGTACTCCTCACCACAAGCCTACCCCGGGAGACTGCATGACAAATGGGGAAACTGAGGCACACAGTGGTTAATGACCCAGCAGATGTGGGTGTGGACCCGGTCTGAGTGGAGCCCTGAGCCCTCTCTGGAAGAGTGCTGTCCGAGCTCAGCTCTGGAGTTCAAACCTGGATTTACAGAAAGAAAGGGGTCCCGATTTTCCTGACAGAGGTAACAGCCTGGGCCAAGGCTCAGAGGTGTGGGTACCATGTGTGTGGGGGGCTCAGAAAGGAGCTTAGTTCTGTTTCCAGGCCGACCAGGAAGCAGGCCCCAAGTAGGGAGTCGTACTCAGTGGTTTGGGCTTCATCCAGGCGGTGGAGCCATGGGAAAGATACAGGATTTAAAGTAGGAAAACTTGGGTTAGAGTCCTGGCCTGGTGGCTTCCAGCCATGTGACCCTGGGCAATCACTTAGGTGACTGACAGGGTCCAAGAGGGTGCTCACAAGTGAGCTCTGCAAACTGCCTTCTTTTGATTGGGTCCCTGTACTGCTCCTGAGCCTTAATCTCTTCTTCTATGAAATAGCTACCATGACCCCATCTCAAATCTTTGCGAGGGTTAGATCTGCCTAAGGCAGAGAGAGTGTCAAAAAGAACCAGGCCCCAAGGTTAATCCCTGGTCCAGGAGCCAGGGTAGGGTGATGCTGGGAAGGGGAAAAGGGACAGGAAGAGAGACAGATGGATGAGACCTGTTCTCAGACCCTGGGCTAGCCCACTGAGGGCACACTGGGATCTGTGGCCTCTTTTCCCTTGGGTGCCTGTCCCTGCTGGTGGGGCAGTGCCAGGCCCACAGGCTGGTGGGCAAACCCACAGGGCCTCTCCTATCCAGGCCAGACCCAGAGCACGCTGCTCAGGGCATCTGCTTCAGCCCCGGCTGATGTACAAGGCAAAGGGGCCTAGGTCAGGGCAGGACTTGCCCAAGGGCATGTTGCAGGGCAGTGGAAGCTCAGGCTGGGACTGGATCGCCTGTCTCCCTACACACCAGGCTGTCACCTCTCCATGTCTCTGTCACTCATTCTCTCTTTTTCCCCCACTCCACCTCACTCTTATTCTGTCTCTGTCTGCCTTTCCCTCTCTCTGTCTCTTTCCGCTTCTCTCTGTCTGTCTGTCTGTCTGTTTCTCTCTCTGTTTCTCCCTGGCCACTGTGGTCTGTCTCTTTCCATTTCCTCTCCCTTCCCCCATCACTGTGTTCAGGACCAGGCACTGGGCTGTTCTCCCTCGGTCCCTACACATCTCACAACAACACCCTCCTGCCCCTTCATCATCCTGGCTATGTCCCCCCCCCCAGCCCCCTAGTCTCCTTACTGGGGTTCCTGTCTCATGTGCTCCAATTAGCCTTTGATTTGAGCCTCAGGCTCCTTTCCGCTACCCAGCCTAGGAGCCCTGGGTGCCTGGACTGGGTCCAGTTCCTGTGTGTCCCGCATCCAGCAGAGGCCTGGCCTGCAGGGGCATCAGCCAGGGCTGGTTGGTGACTTTTGTGCAGCAGCCTCTCCCCAACTCATTCATTGTTAATATAATGACAGGAAGAGCGCCCCCTAGGTCCAGCTCAGTGCTAAGTGACTTCTATGTATGCCAGGTCTCCCAGCTGGTAAATGATGGAGCAGGATCTCTACCTTCTCTTTTGAGCCCCAAAGCATAAAATCATGATAACACAATATTAAGGGTTAACATACTTGGCTGCTAACTGAAAGGTTGGAGGTTTGAGTCCATCCAGAGGTACCTTGGAAAAAAAGCCTACACTCTACTTTCAAAAGATCAGTCATGAGAGGGGGCCAAGAAGGCTGACTAGGTAGACGCTACCTCGGATCCCTCTTGCAAAAAAGACTCAGAAAAACAAGTGAATTGATCACATACGTGACAATCTATGAACCCTGAACAACAAACACAGATTTAAAGAGTTGACCTGAGTGACAGAGACTGAGAACGAACAACTACGGGGAAGCAGCGACTGTTTTCGGAGTCTGGAGCCAGCGTCCCAGTCAGGTAACCTTGGCGCTGGGCTTAGGACTGGGCCCAGGGGAGCTGAACACAACATCCTGTGATGACGCAAACACAGGGCTCAGCCCTACCCCCCTGAACTGACCCCCGGAGGGGGCCCTGCCGGTCCGCGTGGGTAGCACGGCCACGCGGCTGGTGGGAGGAGAAGTCCCTGGGAGGCAGTGACTGGTTTTGGAGCCGGGAGTGCAGCGTCCCAGCTGGGGAACCTTGGCGCCGGGCTTTGGACTGGGCACAGGGGAGCTGAGCACGGCATCCTGTGACCGTGCAAACATGGGGCGTAGCCCTACCCCCCTGAACTGACCCCGGGAGGGGGCCCAGCTGGTCGGTGCGGGCGGCGGAAGGAGAAGTCCCTGGGAGGCAGCGACTGGTTTTGGAGCCGGGAGTGCAGCGTCCCAGCCGGGGAACCTTGACGCTGGGCTTTGGACTGGTAGCGGAGGAACTGACCACGGCTTCTGCGGGCCAGACCCTCAGGGGCAATTTCTACCCAGCCAGCACACATAGGCGACATGCCCCTCGGGAATCTCAGATAAAATAGTCATCCCAAGCAAGATAAGCAACTTTGGCTATATTCCAGGGTGCTACTCTCTCCTGGTTTTCTGGACCCTCCCCTCCCCTTCCCAGGTGGCTTCATTAACACTGGAATTTCCTGAGCCAGAGGGAGAATGGCTCCGGCTCCGCGGCTTTTCTTTTCCCTTTTTTTTTTTTTTTTTTGGTCTTTTCCTAACCCATTCTTCCGGCCTGAGAGAAGCAACCACAAAAAACCCAGGGACCAAAAATCCTTCCCTAATTGGACTAAAAACACAGAACCAGCTCCAGCCAAGCATATATGATCCATATCTCGGGCTTTCATCCCTACAGGCAACAAGGTGGCTATTATAATGCAAAGGCATTTCAGATAGGGATCTGACTGCATTTTTTTTTTTAGCGGATTTACCGGAAAAACAAGTTTCCCAGGTCTGATATCTCTGCTTATTCAACAGAGCCCTAACTGACCCACAACAGGGAACTGAGGACTGAAGCTCCCCCCAGACCACCTAGCCTCTTGCCTTAGGGGTCTAAGGAGGGTGACACCTCCCAGTCTGTAGAGGTATTTGCACTGGGGGCCTAAGGTACAGCTGCAGAGCCCTCCCACCAAGGTGCTTTAGGAATAGAGACACACCTACCTCACTGACACTTGGGGGAAGCCTGTCAGCATCCTGCCCCCCCCCCCCGGAGTGTGAACCCCAGCTGCTACTAGAATCTGGTGCACACAACTATCACCACTACTTCTCAAGGTGGATAGGTGTTAGGGTGCAGCACACACTTGATGACCCAAAATCAGATTCTACTCAAGAATAGTGAATAGACTCAGGCATATATACCTGGCAACAGCCCAAACCAGCTGGTAATAGGTCATAAGTAAGTCAAGAGCTACAACAATCAAGACAGCACAATCTAGTAGCTCATCCACGTATACTGAAAGAAAACAAAACAAGATAAGACTCAGTGAGCAAATATAGAATAAATCACTACAATATCTTAGTGATGGCTGGGAGACAGCAGTCGATATCAAACCACATAAAGAAGCAGACCATGACAGCTTCTACAACCCCCCAAACAAAAGAATCAAAATCTTTCCCAAATGAAGATACAATCCTGGAATTCCCAGATGCAGAATATAAAAAACTAATTTACAGAATGCTTCAAGACATCAGGGATGACCTCAGAAATGAAATAAGGCAAACTGCAGAAAAAGCCAAGGAACACACTGAGAAAACAGTTGAAGAACTCAAAAAGATTATTCAAGAACATAGTGGAAAAATTAATAAGTTGCAAGAATCCATAGAGAGACAGCATGCAGAAATCCAAAAGTTTAACAATAAAATTACGGAATTAGACAACGCAATAGGAAGTCAGAGGAGGAGACTCGAGCAATTAGAATGCAGAGTGGGAAATCTGGAGGACCAGGGAATTAACACCAACATAGCTGAAAAAAAATCAGATAAAAGAATTTTAAAAAATGAAGAAACCCTAAGAATCATGTGGGACTCTATCAAGGATAACTTGTGTGTGATTGGAGTCCCAGAACAGGGAGGAAGGACAGAAAACACAGAGAGAATAGTTGAAGATCTGCTGACAGAAAACTTCCCTGACATCATGAAAGACGAAAGGATATCTATCCAAGATGCTCATCGAACCCCATTTAAGACTGATCCAAAAAGAAAAACACCAAGACATATTATCATCAAACTTGCCAAAACCAAAGATAAAGAGAAAATTTTAAAAGCAGCCAGGGAGAAAAGAAAGGTCTCCTTCAAGGGAGAATCAATAAGAATAAGTTCGGACTACTGAGCAGAAACCATGCAGTCAAGGAGGCAATGGGATGACATATATAGAGCACTGAAGGAGAAAAACTGCCAGCCAAGGATCATATATCCAGCAAAACTCTCTCTCAAATATGAAGGCGACATTAAAACATTTACAGATAAACAGAAGCTTAGAGAATTTGCAAAAACCAAACCAAAGCTACAAGAAATACTAAAGGAAATTGTTTGGTCAGAAAACCAATAATATCAGATACCAGCACAACACAAAGTCACAGAACAGAACATCCTGATATCAACTCAAATAGGGAAATCGCAAAAACAAATTAAGATTAATTAAAAAAAAAATGCTCAAAACAGGGAATCATTGAAATCAATATGTAAAAGATCACAATAATCAAAAAGAGGGACTAAATACAGGTGGCATAGAACTGCCATATGGAGAGGGATACAAGGCGATATAGGACAATACAAGTTAGGTTTTTACTTAGAAAAATAGGAGTAAATATTAAGGTAACCACAAAGAGGTATAACAACTCCATAACTCAAAATAAAAACCAAGAAAAACGTAACGACTCAACAAACATAAAGTCAAATACTATGAAAATGACGATCTCACAATTTACAAAGAAAAACGTCTCAGCACAAAAAAGTAAGTGGAAAAATGAAATTGTCAATAGCACACATGAAAAGCCATCAAAATGACAACACTAAACACTTATCTATAATTACGCTGAATGTAAATGGACTAAATGCACCAATAAAGAGACAGAGAGTCTCAGGCTGGATAAAGAAACACGATCTGTCTATATGCTGCCTACAAGAGACACACTAAACTCAAAAAAAAAAAAAACTCAAAGGATGGAAAAAAACATATCAAGCAAACAGTAAGCAACAAAGAAGAGGAGTAGCAATATTAATTTCTGACAAAATAGACTTTAGACTTAAATCCACCACAAAGGATAAAGAAGGACACTACGTAATGATAAAAGGGACAATTGACCAGGAAGATATAACCATATTAAATATTTATGCACCCAATGATAGGGCTGCAAGATACATAAATCAAATTTTAACAGAACTGAAAAGTGAGAGAGACACCTCCACAATTATAGTAGGAGACTTCAACACACCACTTTTGGAGAAGGACAGGACATCCAGTAAGAAGCTCAATAGAGACACAGAAGACCTAATTACAACCATCAACCAACTTGACCTCATTGACTTATGCAGAACTCTCCACCCAAATGCTGCAAACTATACTTTTTTTTCTAGCGCACATGGAACATTCTCTAGAATAGACCACATATTAGGTCATAAAACAAACCTTTGCAGAATCCGAAACATCGAAATATTACAAAGCATCTTCTCAGACCACAAGGCCATAAAAGCGGAAATCAATAACAGAAAAATTAGGGAAAAGAAATCAAATACTTGGAAATTGAACAATACCCTCCTGAAAAAAGACTGGGTTATAGAAGACGTTAAGAAGGGACTAAGGAAATTCATAGAATGCAACGAGAATGAAAATACTTCCTATCAAAACGTCTGGGACACAGCAAAAGCAGCGCTCAGAGGCCAATTTATATCGATAAATGCACACATACAAAAAGAAGAAAGAGCCAAAATCAGAGAACTGTCCCCACAACTTGAACAAATAGAAAGTGAGCAACGAAAGAATCCATCAGGCACCAGAAGAAAACAAATAATAAAAATTAGAGCTGAACTAAATGAATTAGAGAACAGAAAAACAATTGAAAGAATTAACAAAGCCAAAAGCTGGTTCCTTGAAAAAGTTAACAAAATTGATAAACCATTGGCTAGACTGACTAAAGAAATACAGGAAAGGAAACAAATAACCCGAATAAGAAACGAGAAGGGCCACATCACAACAGAACCAAATGAAATTAAAAGAATCATATCAGATTATTACGAAAAATTGTACTCTAACAAATTTGCAAACCTAGAAGAAATGGATGAATTCCTGGAAAAACACTAGCTACCTAAACTAACACATTCAGAAGTAGAACAACTAAATAGACCCATAACAAAAAAAGAGATCGAAACGGTAATCAAAAAACTCCCAACCGAAAAAAGCCCTGGCCCGGACGGCTTCACTGCAGAGTTCTACTAAACTTTCAGAGAAGAGTTAACAGCACTACTACTAAAGGTATTTCAAAGCATAGAAAATGACAGAATACTATCCAACTCATTCTATGAAGCCACCACCTCCCTGATACCAAAACCAGGTAAAGACATTACAAAAAAAGAAAATTACAGACCTATATCCCTCATGAACATAGATGCAAAAATCCTCAACAAAATTCTAGCCAATAGAATTCAACAACATACCAAAAAATAATTCACCCTGATCAAGTGGGATTTATACCAGGTATGCAAGGCTGGTTTAATATTAGAAAAACCATTAATGTAATCCACCACATAAATAAAACAAAAGACAAAAACCACATGATCTTATCAATTGATGCAGAAAAGGCATTTGACAAAGTCCAACACCCATTTATGATAAAAACTCTCACCAAAATAGGAACTGAAGGAAAACTCCTCAACATAATAAAGGGCATCTATGCAAAGCCAACAGCCAACATCACTCTAAATGGAGAGAGCCTGAAAGCATTTCCCTTGAGAACGGGAACCAGACAAGGATGCCCTTTATCACCGCTCTTATTCAACATCGTGCTAGAAGTCCTAGCCAGGGCAATTAGGCTAGACAAAGAAATAAAGGGCATCCGGATTGGCAAGGAGGAAGTAAAATTATCTCTATTTGCAGATGACATGATCTTATACACAGAAAACCCTAAGGAATCCTCCAGAAAACTACTGAAACTAGTAGAAGTGTTTGGCAGAGTCTCAGGTTATAAGATAAACATACAAAAATCACTTGGATTCCTCTACATCAACAAAAAGAACATCGAAGAGGAAATAACCAAATCAATACCATTCACAGTAGCCCCCAAGAAGATAAAATACACAGGAATAAATCTTACCAAGGATGTAAAAGACCTATACAAAGAAAACTACAAAGCACTACTACGAGAAATTAAAAAGGACATACTTAAGTGAAAAACATACCTTGCTCATGGATAGGAAGACTTAACATAGTAAAAATGTCTATTCTACCAAAAGCCATCTATACATACAATGCAATTCTGATCCAAATTCCAATGTCATTTTTTAATGTGATGGAGAAACAAATCACCAACTTCATATGGAAGGGAAAGAAGCCTCGGATAAGTAAAGCATTACTGAAAAAGAAGAAGAAAGTGGGAGGCCTCACTCTACCTGATTTCAGAAGCTATTATACAGCCACAGTAGTCAAAACAGCCTGGTACTGGTACAACAACAGACACATAGACCAGTGGAACAGAATTGAGAACCCAGGTATAAATCCATCCACAAAGGAGCAGCTGATATTTGACAAAGGCCCAGTGTCAGTTAATTGGGGAAAAGATAGTCTTTTTAACAAAAGGTGCTGGCATAACTGAATATCCATTTGCAAAAAAATGAAACAGGACCCATACCTCATACCATGCACAAAAACTAACTCCAAGTGGATCAAAGACCTCAACATAAAGACTAAAATGATAAAGATCATGGAAGAAAAAATAGGGACAACCTTAGGAGCCCTAATACAAGGCATAAACAGAATACAAAACATTACCAAAAATGACAAAGAGAAACCAGATAACTGGGAGCTTCTAAAAATCAAACACCTATGCTCATCTAAAGACTTCACCAAAAGAGTAAAAAGACAACCTACAGACTGGGAAAGAATTTTCAGCTATGACATTTCCGACCAGAGCCTGATCTCTAAAATCTATATGATTCTGTCAAAACTCAACCACAAAAAGACAAACAACCCAATCAAGAAGTGGGCAAAGGATATGAACACACACTTCACTAAAGAAGATATTCAGGCAGCTAACAGATACATGAGAAAATGCTCTCGATCATTAGCCATTAAAAAAAAGCAAATTAAAACTACAATGAGATTCCATCTCACTCCAACAAGGCTGGCATTAATCCAAAAAACACAAAATAATAAATGTTGGAGAGGCTGCGGAGAGATTGGAACTCTTATACACTGCTGGTGGGAATGTAAAATGGTACAACCACTTTGGAAATCTATCTGGCGTTATCTTAAACAGTTAGAAATAGAACTACCATACAACCCAGAAATCCCACTCCTCGGAATATACCCTAGAGAAACAAGAGCCTTCACACAAACAGATATATGCACACCCATGTTTATTGCAGCTCTGTTTACAATAGCAAAAAGCTGGAAGCAACCAAGGTGTCCATCAACGGATGAATGGTTAGATAAATTGTGGTATATTCACACAATGGAATACTATGCATCGATAAAGAACAGTGACAAATCTGTGAAACATTTCATAACATGGAGGAACGTGGAAGGTATTATGCTGAGTGAAATTAGTCAGAGGCAAAAGGACAAATATTGTATAAGACCACTATTATACGATCTTGAGAAATAGTATAAACTGAGAAGAACACATACTTTTGTGGTTATGAGGAGGGCAGGGAGGGAGGGTGGGAGAGGGTTTTTTACTGATTAATCAGTAGATAAGAACTGCTTTAGGTGAAGGGAAGGACAACGCGCAATACATGGAAGGTCAGCTCAACTGGACTGGACCAAAAGCAAAGAAGTTTCCGGGATAAAACGAATGCTTCAAAGGTCAGCGGAGCAAGGGCGGGAGTTTGGGGACCATGGTTTAAGGGGACTTCTAAGTCAATTGGCAAAATAATTCTATTATGAAAACATTCTGCATCCCACTTTGAAATGTGGCATCTGGGGTCTTAAATGCTAACAAGGGTGGGAGTTTGGGGACCATGGTTTAAGGGGACTTCTAAGTCAATTGGCAAAATAATTCTATTATGAAAACATTCTGCATCCCACTTTGAAATGTGGCATCTGGGGTCTTAAATGCTAACAAGTGGCCATCTAAGATGCATCAATTGGTCTCAACCCACCTGGATCAAAGGAGAATGAACACCAAGGTCACACGATAACTAAGAGCCCAAGAGACAGAAAGGGCCACATGAACCAGAGACCTACATCATCCTGAGACCAGAAGAACTAGATGGTGCCCGGCCACATCCGATGACTGCCCTGACAGGGAGCACAACAGAGAATCCCTGAGGGAGCAGGAGATGAGTGGGATGCAGACCCCAAATTCTCACAAAAAGACCATACTTAATGGTCTGACTGAGACTAGAGGAATCCTGGCAGTCATGGTCCCCAAACCTTCTGTTGGCCCAGGACAGGAACCATTCCCGAAGACAACTCATCAGACATGAAAGGGACTGGACAGTGGGTAGGAGAGAGATGCTGATGAAGAGTGAGCTAATTATATCAGGTGGACACTTGAGACTGTGTTGGCATCTCCTGTCTGGTGGGGGGATGGGAGGATAGAGAGAGTTGGAAGCTGGCAAAATTGTCACAAAAAGAGAGACTGGAAGGGCTGACTCATTAGGGGGAGAGCAAGTGGGAGTACGGAGTAAGGTGTATATAAACTTATATGTGACAGTCTGACTTGATTTGTAAACGTTCACTTAAGCTCAATAAAAGTTCATAAAATTAAAAAAAAAAAAGAGTGAGGAATAATGGTACAAAGAAAAAAAAAAGATCAGTCATTGAAAACCTTATGTAGCACAGTCCTACTCTGACACACATGGGGTCATCATGAGTTTGAATAAACTCCATAACTACTGGTTTAGTAACAGTGGCTAACGAGCCTGGACCACTGCCCCTGCTGGGAGCATGACAGGTGTCACCTGACCTCCACGGTGGTCCAGCAAGGCAGTGCTGTCACCACCCCCACTTCAGAGAGGACAAGGTGGGGGCTCAGGGAGACACAGCCCCTTGCCCAAGGTCATAGGGCTGGCACACTCAATGCCAGTGCTCAACAAACAAGGTCCTACTTGGTCTGGGCCTGACACCTCTTCTAAGATGCCACAGTGGCCTCATTGCTATTCCTGGAGAATTCGAAGATCATTCTGGCTTCAAGGACTTCTGCCTGCAGTGCTCTTTCCCTGATACCCCCGTGGGTGCTCCCTCAGTTTTATTCAGGCCTCTGCTCCTCAGAGAGGCCTCATGACTGTCCCCATCCTCCCCATTCTCTATTCCCTCATCCTGCTTGGATGTCCTTCCTGGAACCTGTCTCTCTACCTGACGTGATTTGTTTCACTTGGGTTTGGTTTTTTGTTCCTACTAAAATGTCACCTCCCTTAGGGCAGGTGTTTTTTTCTGTCTTGTTCATGGTTGTATCCCCAGCACCGAGAACCACTCTTTGCACACAGCAGATGCTCGAAAATATTTGTTGAATGAATGATTATAACTGAAGTGGCCATGGCAAGGACAACACAGTGGTTAGGAGGAAACGGAGGCTGGGAGCCAGGTTTTCACTCTCACCAGCTATGTGGCTTTAGAAGGAACCCAAACTGGCTTTGAGGTGCCTCAGTTTCCTTACCTGTAAGATGGGGTGAAGGGCTCCATACTTCTTGGCTCATTATGAGGGTAAGATTATGATGCACACTAGAATATCGATGGATGGCTCCATAGTGTCTAGCATTCATTTTAGAATGTCCCAGCAAAGCGAGGGGCAGGTGGAACAAGGATGGCGGAGTGTGATAACTATGGTTGTCACACCATTTTTCTAACTTTACATATGTTTGAAGTTTTCCAAAATAAAAAGACAAGGAAGAGCTAATAGGTGCTCAAGGCTCAGCCCGGGCCTGGCACACAGTGGGTGCTCCACATGCACTAGTATTTCCTTCTACTCTGGGCTTCCATTTCTGGACATGGTGGCTAGAAGATCAGGGGCAACAGAGCCATCCTGACATCCCCGCCCACGCACCACCCCAGCCACCCTCCTGGCTGGAGCCCCATCACTCACTCCCTGATTACAGTCTCTCTCCTGACTGCACACTGATCTCCTCTGGCTCCTGGTGACAATGGGCAGCATAGCACCTGCCGCCAAATGGATGTGCCAGGGAATCTCACAGACACAGAGAACCGGTTCTGTAGCATCACCAGTTCCCATCTCAGCTGTTTTGCAACTCCCTGGACTGAAAGCCTGGCAAGACACCTGGCAGGGAAGATCCATCTTGCGGAGGGCTTAATCAGAAGACTAGCCCAGAACGGAGGCTGTAGGATTGAGAGGCACCTTTGAAAAATGGCCTGGCGATCTACTTGCAAAAAAAATCAGCTGTTGAAAATGTTATGGATCAAACACCTCACAGGATTTGGTTCCCTGGTTTGAAGATTTAGGGTCAATGTTTCATGAGACATCCAAGGTAATTGGCCTAGTGAAGAGTTTTGTGCTTCTGTTCTACCTCCTAGTTTGTTGCATAGTACCTGGGGTCTTAACAGCTTCCAAGCAGTCATCCAAGGCACAATAATTAATCCCTATTTGCCTGGAGCAACAGAGGAAGGGGAGTCAGGAAACGGAGGATATGGAATGTGTGGCTAACTGCCTCCATGAACAGCTACTTTCTTTGCCCTGAGACCAGAAGAACTGGATGATGCCCAGCTACCATTACTGAACATTCTGACCAAAGATTCTATTGAAGAATCTTAATCAAAAAGGGGGAAAATGCAGAACAGAATTTCAAATTCTCATGTACTCCATAATTTCTGGAGTCATGGAGGCTGGATGAACCTCTGAAACTACTGCCCTGACATAATCTTTAAACTTTAAACCAAAAAATCCCCTGAAGTCTTCTTAAAACCAAACAATAGTTTAGCTTCACTAGTAAAAAATGTCTGCCTTGAGCATTGCGCTTTTAAGGTACATCTCTATGGGATCAAATTACAACAGAAAATGCAAAGATTAGACAGAAAAATTTAGAAGGCAGTCAGTTTATGTTAATGGGAGAGGAACAACTCAGGAAAGGAGGGTGAGAATGATTGTACAAGTCAAAGAATATAATCAATGTCACTGAATTGTACACGCAGAAATTGTTGAATTGGTATATGTTCTACTTTGTATATTCTCAACAACAACAAAAATAAAATTAATTATTAAAGAAAAAGAAAAGAAAACCCTATGGAGCACAGATCTACTCTGACACACATGAAATCACCATGAGTCCGAGTAGATTCATTGGCAACCTGTACTGGTAATCAGTTTTGAACTCAATTTTCCTCATCTGTGCAGTGGGGATAACAGCCACCTCATACTTTGCTTTGCTGATTATTGAGCTTATGCAGTTAAAGCACTCAGCACACAGCCTGGCATAAGGTCCAGTGGGAGAGGCCCCTGCACTGGGCATCAGGTTGACTGGGCTTAAGGCCTGGCTCCAGTATTGACCTGCCAAAGCCACGCCCTTCCTTTTCCATTCTGTTTCTTTTATAAACATGATGGATCATTCCCATTTCCCATGTTTCTGTGAGTTTTAAATGAAGACTCAGGCTTGTCCAGGATACAGAGCCAGTGTACCATAAGGGCCACAATCAGCAGAACCACTTTATGTATTTACACTTACTAAGCCCTAGAAATATGTGACAGGCAAAGCTTACACGGGTGCTGCTGGGCACCATGCATTATTCTCAACACTTGGCTACATTAACTAACTTGTTTAATTTTCACCACAGCCCTATTAGAGAGACATTGTTATTTCTCCCCACTTTATAGACAAGTAAATTGCCCGAAGTCTAACAGCTGATAAGTGATGGAACTTGGAATTGGACCCTGGCAGGTTAGTTTCAAGAAATACCTGTGCTTTTAATCGCTTCACTAGATAGCCTCTCAGCTGAGATGTTAGCACTGCTGGGAGGAGGAGGAGTGCGCTCCTGTCTGCCTGGGGGTCTGTGCCCAGCTCTGGGGAGAAGGGAGTAGACGGGCGAGAGAAACGCCCACATCCAGAATGTAACCCTACGATGCTGGATTCTGGGTGACTTCATAGTGTGCAAAAGCAAGTTTTTTCTACCAGTTGTGTTATATATATGTAGATGGATGGACAGATGGACGGATGGACGGGTGGACGGGTGGACGGGTGGACGGGTGGGTGGGTGGGTAATAGACAAATTAGATTAGATGGATAGATTAGATAGACAGACAGATAGATAGATATAGGAAACTATTAGAAAAATGTAATGTATGTATTAAGTGTATATATTTACAATATACTACATATATTCATATTATGTAATATATAATATATATACGATGTACATGTGTGCACATACACACATACACATACATCCCTGAGTGGTGCAAGTAGTTAACCCAGTCACTGCTAACTGAAAAATTAGAGGTTCAAGTCCACCCAGAGGGGCCTCAGAAAAAAAGCCTGGTGATCTACTTCTGAAAAATCAGCTACTGAAAACCCTGAGGAGCACAGTTCTACTCTGACACACATAAGGTCTCCACGAGACACAGTCAAGTCCACGGCAACTGGAAAAAATATGTACATATATATACAGATACTTAGGAACCCTGGTGGTGCAATAGCTAGGCTCTCAGCTGCTGAGCAATAAGATTGGTGGTTTGAACACACCCAGCAGCTCTGCGGGAAGAAGACCTGGTGATCTGCCAGATTACAGCCAAGAAAACCCTATGGGGCACTTCTACTCGGTCACACAGGGTCACTTTAAGAAAATAAACTCCACAGCACCCAACAATATCTGTATACATGCACGTACATATAATATACATATGCATATACATACATATATACACATACATGTACAAATACATACACACACGTTATTTTTGAACACATAGATATACACACACATATATATTATATGTACACATACTTGCACATATACATATATATGCACACATGTACATATATACATATATGCACCTGCATACACATATATACATATATGCACATGCGTACACATATATGCACATATATACACATACGTACATGTATATGCACTTATATGCACACATGTACACCTCCATACATACATAAATGTGTATATATACACACACATACATACAGATTCACAAGTACATACATGCTTTTATGTATACACACAAGCATATACATACATACATATGTACATATACATGCACATACATACATGTATATTTATACACACATATACACTCGACGGCACTGGGTTGTTTTTTTTTTTTCTTATACACCTATGTATACACACAGGTTGTTATTTTTGTTAGGTGCCATCAAGTTGGTTCCAACTCATAGCAACTCTATGTGTAACAGAACGAAACAATGCCCAGTCTGGGCCAGCCTCACAATCATTGTTATGCTTGAGACCATTGTTGCAGCCACTATGTCAATCCGTCTTGCTGAGTATCTTGCTCTTTTTTGATAAACTTTCACTTTACTAAGCTTGATGTCCTTCTCCAGAGACTCGTCCCTTCTGATAACATGTCCAAAGTACATAAGACGAAGACTTGCCATCTTCCCTTCTAAGGAGCATTCTGGCTGTTTCCGAGACAGATTTATCTGTTCTTCTGGCAGTCCACGGTATAGTCAATATTCTTCACCAAAACCGTAGTTCAAAGCTGTCAGTTCTTCTGCTGTCTTCCGTATTCATTGTCCAGCTTCCGCATGCATATGAGGCAATTGAAAATACCATGGCTTGGGTCAGGCGCACCTTAGTCCTCAAAGTGACATCTTTCCTTTTGAGCACTTTAAAGCGGTCTTTTGCAGATTTGCCCAACATAATACGTTGTCTGATTTCTTGACTGCTGCTTCCACGGCTGTCAATTGTTCATCCAAGTAAAATGAAATCTTTGACAACTTCAGTCTTTTCTCTGTTTATCATGATGTTGATTATTGGTCCAGTTGTGAGGATTTTTGTTTTCTTTATACTGAGGTAAGATAATACTGAAGGCTGTAGTCTTTGATCTTTATCAGTAAGTGCTTCAAGTCCTCTTCACTTTCAGCAGGCAAGGTTGTGTTATCTGCATATTACAGATTGTTAATGCATCTTCCTCCAATCCTGATGCCACATTCTTCTTCGTATAGTCCAGCTTCTTGGATTATTTGCTCAGCATACAGATTGAATAAGTAAGGATACAATCATGATGCATACATTTCTTGACTTTAAAAACCACACAGTATCCCCTTGTTCTGTTCGAATGACTGCCTCTTGGTCTATGTACAGGTTCTTCAAAAGCACAATTAAGTATTCTGGAATTCTCGTTCTTTGCAATGTTATCCATAATTTGTTATGATCCACACAGCCGAATACCTTTGCGTAATGAAACACAGGTAAAAATCTTTCTGGTATTCTCTGCTTTCAGTCAAGATACATACGACATCAGCCAGATATCCCTTGTTCCACATCCTCTTCTGAACCCAGCTTGAACTTCTGGCAGTTCCCTGTGGATGTAATGCTGCAACTGCTTTTGAATGCTCTTCAGGAAAATTTTACTTGTGTTTGGTATTAATGATATTGTTCGATAATTTCCGCGTTATGTTGGATCACCTTTCTTTGGAATGGGCATAAATATAGATTTCTTCCAGTTGGTTGGCCACGTAGCCACCTTCCAAAATTCTTAACGTAGACTAGTGAGCAACTCCAGTGCTGCATCCTTTTGTTGAAACATCTTAATTGGTATTCCATCAATTCCCAGAGCCTTGTTTGTCGGCAATGTCTTCCATGCAGCTTGGAGCTCTTCCTTCAGTACCGTTGATTGTTGATAATATGCTACCTCCTGAAATGGTTGAGCATCAACCAATTCTTTTTGGTACAGTGACTCTGTGTATTCCTTCCATTTTCTTTTGATGCTTCCTGCTTCATTCAATATTTTCCCCATAGAATCCTTCAGTATTGCAACTCAAGTTTTGAATTTTTTCTTCAATTCTTTCAGCTTGAGAAATGCCAAATGTGTTCTTCCCTTTTGGTTTTCTAACTCCAGATTTTTGCATATTTCAATATAATACTTTACTTTGTCTTCTCCAGTCACCCTTTGAAATCTTCTGTTCAGCTCTTTTACTGCATCATTTCTTCCAATTGCTTTAACTACTCTAGGTTCAAGAGTAAGTTTCAGAGCCTTCTGATATCTGTTTTGGTTTTTTCTTTCTTTCCTGTCCTTTTAATGACCTTTTTCTTTCTTTATATTTGATGTCCTTGATGTCATTCCACAACTCGTTTGGTCTTTGGTCATTAGTGTTCAATGCATCAAAATTATTACGATGGTCTCTAAATTCAGGTGGCATATATTCAAAGTCACATTTTGGCTCTCCTGGAAACCAAAAAAAAAAAACAAACCCAGTGCAGTTGAGTGGATTCCAACTCATAGCGACCATATAGGATGGAGTAGAACTGCCCCATAGAGTTTCCAAGGAGCACCTGGCAGATTCGAACTGTTGACCCTTTGGTTAGCAGCTGTAGCACTTAACCACTACGCCACCAGAGTTTCTGGCTCTCATGGACTTGCTCTAATTTTCTTCAGCTTCATCTTGAACTTGAATCTGAGCAATTGATGGTCTGTTCCTCGTTTGGTCCCTGGCCTTGTTCTGACTGATGATATTGAGCTTCTCCATAATCTCTTTCCACAGATGTAGTCTATTTGATTCCCATGTATCCCATCTGAAGAGGACCACATGTATAGTCACCTTTTATGTTGTTGAAAAAAGGTATTTGCAATGAAGAAGTTGTTGGTCTTGAAAAATTCTATCGTATGACCTCCGGCATCATTTGTGTCATCAAGGCCATATTTTCCAACTACCGATCCTTCTTTGTTTCTAACTTTCACATTCCAATCACCAGTAATTATCAATGCATCTTGATTACATGTTTGATGAATATCAGACTGCAGACGTTGGTAATAATCGTCAATTCCTTCATCTTTGACATTAATGGTTGGTGCATAAATTTGAATAATAGTCATATTAACTGGTCTTCTTTGTACATATATGAATATTGTTCTATCACTGAGAGTGTTGTACTTCAGGATAGATCTTGAAATGTTTTTTGACAATGAATGTGACACCATTCCTCTTCAATTTGTCATTTCCAGCGTTGTAGACCATGTGTTTGTCTGATTCAAAATGTCAATACCAGTCCATTTCAGCTCACTAATGCCTAGAATATAAATCTTTATGCATACTGTTTCATTTTTTACAACTTCCAATTTTCCTAGATTCATACTTCATACAATTCTGCATTCTGATTATGAATGGATGTTTGCAGCTGTTTCTTCTCATTTTGAGTCATTAAGGTTGATTTTACTTTCAGGAGGCAGCTCTTCCCTAGTCGTATTTTGAATGCCTTCCAGCCTGAGGGGATGGTTTTCCAGCACTACACAAGACAATGTCCCGCTGGTATTCATAATATTTTCACTGGTCACTTTTTTCAAAAGTAGACCACCAGGTCCTTCTTCCTAATCTGTCTTAGTCTGTAAGCTCTGCTGAAACCTGCCTACCACTCGTGACCCTGTTCGTATTTGAAACACTGGTGGCATAGCTTCCAGTGTCACAGTAACGGGCAAGCCACCACAGTATGACAAACTGACAGATGCATGCAGATACACACACACATATATATACACACACACATATACACACACATATACACAAACACACACATATGCAGGTAGATAGGTGGTCTAGACTCCTAGGTTCTATGATCTTCAACAGCAACAAGGAGTACTATGCTGCACCCTCACTTTGTCCTTCAGGTCCCTGATCCTGCAGGTTAAGCCCCCCGGAAGGCATGGAGGCTTCACAAGGTATCAGGTGTGTGGGAAGTGAAAAAAAAAAAGCAAAAAACAGTTGTCGTCGCAGAGATTTTGACTCATGGTGATCCCATGTGTGTCAGAGTAGAACTGTGCTTCATATGGTTTTCAATGACTGTGATCTTTCAGAAGTAGATTCCCAGACCTTTCTTCTGAAGTCCTTCTGGTGTATTCAAACAACAAAACTTTCTTTCAGTTAGTAGCCAAACACCACTCAGTAACTCAGTGGGAAGTGAGGAAGGACTGAATGAAGGACTGGAAGTCACGTCAGGTAAATCCTGCCTGGACCTGGGTGGGAGAGGAAAGGACCCCTCCAAGCAATAAGACCTCCCTGGGGCAGAAGTAAGGCTTCTGGGGGGATTTCTCTGGGAGTCCCTTGTTATAAACAACTATTTGTGGAAATGTCTTAAAGAGGAACAGGCAGAGGAGAAAGAGGCCTGAGATCTGTGAGGTAATTTAATAGGAGGAGGGGGACAGAAGGCGAGGTGGTGTGGGACAGAGACCCATCTGCCCCACTGCCAAGGGGGGAGGGGCACCACTGTCAAACTCAGGCTCAGGTGAGCATCCCTGCATGGCGGTGCCTGAGGGCAGCCACACTCACCTGTGAGTCTCAGCAGCAGAAGCAGCAGAACGGAAGGCAGAGGTAGGTGGGGCTGAGTGGCAGAGACAGACATCGTGGTGGTCTGGGAACTTGCTTTTTGTCAGCTCTCCTGGGGAGTCCCTGGACTCTGCTCTGCAGAGAGAGATGCAGCTTTTTCTCCTGTGATGTGAGAGAAAGTGACTGTGATGGGAGGAAAGGGCTGTGGGACCCTGGCAGTTTCTGCTTCTAGATTGTGAAACAGGAACCAGACACCACCTAAGAGGTTACTGAGATAAGGGTTCCAAGAAACAACCATTTTTGAAGAAGTCCTGGCCAACCCCTTTTGTACCCAGGTTCTGTGTACACTGGGCCCTATATGCCATCTCAGGGGTGCTGGTGGCCCTTCCCCACCCAGGAGCACCAGGGACACGGGCTGAGTGAAGGCTTCTGTCCCAGAACCTTGAGATGGTGTAGGGTGTGTTCAGCTTCCTGTACCTGCCCAACATCTGGGGTCAGATGAACTGCACAGCTGGAGTCAGGCGGAGAGCTCCATAGGGCCAGCACTGCATTTTGGTGGAGGTCCCAGGGGACGGGACCCTGTTTTCCGCATTCCAGTGGTATCTGTGGTTACCATGAGCCTGAGTCAGTGTCTACTGAGGGCCCCTGGATTTGCAGCCAGTCCCTGCTCAAAGTACAGGGAGCTCCTCCTTTCTCCTTCTTGCAAGGGAAGGAGCTTTGACTGAGCAAGGAGTTAGACCCTGGGAGAGACTTGTGATTTCTGTTTTACAGGATGGAGGAAGCAGGAGACTAGGGGTAATCATCCTGCAGGGAGAGCTACACACCCAGAAACACAGCTAGGAGCAGGGTGGCTCTCATGTATGCTCCCCCCTCCAAGTCTGGGGCCACTTGTGGGGAGAGTGGATGACAGGAGAAATGGCCACACCAGGAATGTGCCTCCTCTTCCTGCTCCTGAACAATCATGTCCAGCTCACACCATGGTGTCCAGAGCCTCTCAACCCTGCGCTCTTCACTTCTGTGGGCCCATCGCCAGGCAGTGCTGTCTGTGACTTACTTTCTCCTCTGCTCCAGACCGCTGCCTCCTTCCTAGAGGCTAACTGTACTTTTGTGATGAGAAGGGACAAAACCAATAGGGAAATCCAAGACATGACAAATTTTCCTCTTTCCTTAAGATCTTATTAGTCTAGCTTTTTTTTTTTTTTTTTTTCTGGGTAAGGTTCCATGCAGTGATCTTGACAAGGAGTTGACAATAGTGCTCCCTGTGACATCTATCTTCCCAATCCCAACCCCTCTTTTGAAGGATGACAGATTGTATTTTCCAGAGATGACCATGATGATATCCCTGTCTCACGTGCTGTCAACACACCTCCTTCTGAATCTGGGCAGACTGCGTATATGGCCAAAGCGATGCTCTGTGACGTCTTAAGCTAGACCAAACAAATTCTCTGTACTTCCACCTTGCTCTTTTGGGGTGCCTATTTTTGGAATCAAGCCATCACACTACGAGAAAGCCCAAACTTGTACACACAGAGCGACTACATAGCAAAAACACATATAAGAGTTCTAGTCCACAGGTCAGCTAAGGTGCCAGCCCATAGTCAGATTCCAACACCATATAATTAGAGAAGCTTCCAGATGATTCTGGCCCACAGGAATCAAGCCACCCTTAGCTGAGTCTTCCCAGCCAAAGTCCCAGACAACATACAGCAAAGACAAGCCATTCTTTCTGTGCCCTGTCTGAATTCCTGACCCACACTATCAGTGATTGTAACAAAATGGTGTTTCTGGCCCCTACACAGATTCAGAAAACAAACCTGAACTGGAGGAGTTGGTATTTGGAGAAGGAGAGGAGTAGAATGCATGAGAACTTAGACATGAGGGTGGGATTCAGGGGCCCTTGCTCTCCCTCCCTAGGTGGGATGAATGCAATGAGCCCTCAGCTTTCCTACTGGGCTGCTCCAGGCTTTGTCCCCAGACCTCACGCTGTGGCACGGAGAGGAGGGTAAGAGGCAGGCAGTCAGCAAGTGAAGGCTTATAAAACTCATTGCACCATATTTCTTTTCTCTCAGCTGAGGTCCTGGGAAGGAAGGAAGCAGCAGAGCCTGAAGTTCCCACAGTGACTGGAGGGAGTTGCTGTGAGGAAGCACATCCATCCATCCACTTACTCGCTCTATGCCTGCTTCCCGAATGTCTGCACTTTTGCTCAGCCTGGGAGGTAGAAGGAGTGGACGCCCTGCTCTATGAGGGCAGACACAGCCCCCTCCCAGGTCTTAGTTCCTTCTACTGACTCTTGGACATCTTTCAAAAATCCTTGATCAAGTTCCATTTTCCCCATTACTACACCTGAAATGGAGACTCCTAGAGGATGTCAGGAGACTTGTGAGGAAGTAAGATCCCCAGTTGCGCATATGGTTTGCACTTACCTACCAACCGAAAGGTTGGTTTGAACCCACACAGTGGCGGCATGGAAAAGGCCTGGTGATCTGCTTCTGCAAAAGTTACATCCAAGAAACCTTATAGAGCAGTTATGCTTTGTATCACATGAGGTCGTCATGAGTCTTAACCTACTCAAGGACATTGTTTTTGTTTTGTTTTGGTGGAGAAGTAAGCATATGTGTCCCCCTGACTTCCAGATGAAACTTGGCACCATGTGACCTTGTTGAGCCTTCTTGAACTGAGCCCTTCTCCTAACTTTCACCTGCTCCCAGGTCAGGCTGTGACCACAATCTCATCCACCTCCTTGAAGCCTGAGCCTCCTTTCAACTTGAGCTCAAGCCCTCCACATCCCGCAGAATGGAGGGTTGAGATCTCAATCATCAGCAGCACCTTGTGGCCTGGGAGGAGGGCCCTGAAGAGAAGAGGGTAAGAAAAGCCACCAGAGGGCACCTGGGAGCTCATCTGACAGGGCCTCACCTTTCCCACCTGAGGACACAAGGGCCCATCAATGACAACTGTTCCCACTGCTCTGGGCCCTGCCTGGCACAGGAGCCTGAGACAGGAGCCCAGGTAAACACTCAGCTGCATCACACCCCTGGGTGGGGCCTCATTTAAGAAAAAGGAGGAGAAGCCTCAATTATTTAATTTTCTTGCATTACCTTGTTTACTCCTTAGCATAGTTCTATGAATTGGGTATTACCACCTCCATTTTGGTGAGAAAATCAAGGCTCAGAGATTTTAGGAAACTTCCCAGAGTCACAAAGTAATAAGAGTCAAACTCACATATACCAAATACTATGCTCATCTCTGCTATCCCTCTGGATCAAGAAAGGACAGGTACCCAGGACACTTGAAGTCCCCTCTGGGGACTAGGAGAGCAGTGACACATCAGGGCATGGGAGTGTATGTCTACACTGGTAGTAAATGGAGAATAAACATGATCCCATGGGCAGAGTGTCAAGGCTGCCCTGCTCAGCACCAGGACCTGGGCTCAATCAGGAACTGAGGAAAGATTCGATAATCTCCTGGCAAGAAGCAATTAAGGTCATTCAAGGTATCACAGATCCCTGGCTTGGCAGGAGTCTCAAGCATGATCTAGTCCTCCCACTGCCCAGTATCTGAAATGCAATTTGTGGTTAGATGAGATCTGCAGAGGATGTGCAGTGAATCATAAATAAAGATCTCCCTCTGGTGGGTTGGGATTAGATGGTCTTGATTCCTAATAGATACTTAGTTTCTAATAGATATTTATACAGTTTTGGATTGTTTGGATGTGTGTGTGAGAGAGAGAGAGAGAGAGAGAACAGGTTTTGCTTTTATAATGTAAAATATTGTAAAATTAAAAAGGAAGTTTCAAGGAAAGATGATGGTGTCCACTTAAGTAAGCGATGGACGCCTTACCATTTATTACATCTAAGCCTTATTCTAATGAGCAGTGATCAGAAACGTCATTTTCGCAGTGGCCTCTTGCCGCCCATCTTGTTCCACCTGACAGGTGATGATGGCATTCTCCTTGTGGCCAGTTCTGTTGACCAGAATCGAGCTCTGCACACTATACAATCCATCTCTGCTCCTGGTGGGAGTCAGGGCTGCATCTCTCCGGAAGACCCTTCCATTCTCCAGCCAGGTCAGCCGCATGCCCTGGGGGTAGAATTTTTTCGCCTTGCAGGTGACATTTATGTTGTTCTCAGGGGCAGGGCGTTGAAAAACAACCACGGTGGGTGGAACTGAAATAGTATAGTACAAAGGCTCAGACTCCATGAAACCATAAGACCCATCTTGCTTATTATTTGGTGGCCATTTATTTAGCTCCTACCTAGCCTGCGGCAGTCCCTAGCACATAGTAGGTGCTCAATAGCTAGAAGGTCCTATTAGTATTTGCGTTGTACCTAGGCTTATGCCCTGAAGCAAATTTGGGGAGAACTGTGCTTTGAAGCCTAGTGGAAGCCTGGTCAGGTGTGGTATCACCTACCTAAAACGGTTTCAGACAAATCAGTATTCAAATGAACTGGGTGACGTAAGCCTGGGTGGCTCACTCTGCAGGTAACATGGGACAGGAAGTCCACTGGAGCCAGAAACACCTCAGCAGAGCTCGTGATATTGTAGACATTGCTATTCTTCACCTGGAGCACCTGGGTCTGGAGAGATGGTAGTTCCTTCCCGTTTTTGAACCACTTCAGGGTGATGTTACTGGGAAAGAAGCCATAGGACATGCAGCTGAAATTTACACTCTGCCCAATTAAGGCCCTCTCCATGGGGCCAATTACTACAGGCAGAGATGGTGGAGCTATAAGAAAGAACATTAATTAACAGTTAGTGTTGGTGATCCAGACAGTAGTCCATGTCCTTTACAAAATTTTAATTCTGACAACTCTGGGATTAAGTATGATAATGCCCATTTTATGGATGTGGAAATGAAGCTAGCAGATGTAAGAAACATACTAGCAATTAGCAGCGCCAAGACCGGAACACAGGTTTCTCTGACCGCGTGGCCTGAACTTTTAGGCCACATTGTTTCCTTGTCAGGAGACACATTCCTGTGTTTCTCACTTTTGGTATTGATTTTTCCTACTACCCATTCTCAGCTAAATAGGTTTAAACAACTAGAAATAGAAGGGAACTTTCTTAACCTGATGTTTATCTACCCAAACCCCAAAACAACATGATCTTTAATGTGAAAATCTACAAGAATGCCCTTTAGAATCAGCAACAATAGAATAGCAACTCTAATTGTATCTATTTAACAATGTCCTGGAGAGCCTAGTTAATGCGATGAGACCAGAAAAAGTAATGACTTAAGATTAATAAGGATGGAAGAAAAATTTTAATTTAAACCAACACTGAAAATCCAAGTCAATCTGTTGACTAAAAGACTTATGGAACAGAAGACCCATGTATACATGGGAATTTGGGGATCATTGGAAAAAATGGGCCAGTCAACATATGATATTGAGGAAAACTATCCTTTATAAGGAAATTTTAAAAAATTGATTACTACAGCTTATTGTGCACAGAAAAAATTCCGAAAGGATTAAGTTCTTAAATTTAAAAATTGATAAAAAATTTTTAGAAGAAAAAATAAAAGAATATCTTTATGACTTTTTGAGCTGAGGAAGGGCTTTAAGATGAGATCCTAAACATTACATCCACAGATATCAGGGTTAGAATTCCAACACATATTTTGGGGAGACACAATGCAAAACATAACAACTGTTATCCTATGCTTGACCCATCTTTATATTTTTGGAATAGATAACTTGTTTCATAGTTTCACAGGTCCACAGATGGAAAGGAATTTTGCCCTACAATGTATTATACCCAGAGTATCACCCATACATAATTTACGTGATGAAATTTGAGCTTTGAGCCAATACTGAGAGTTTGGACTTGGTCGAGGCTTTGGGGGATGTTGGAATGGGATGAATGTATTTTACATGTGAAAGAAATGAGAATCTTTGGGGTCCAGAGGTTGGACTGTAGTAAGCTGAATGATCATTACCCAAAGACATGAAGTCCTAATCCCTGGAACCTGTGAATATGTTACCTTGCATGAAAAAGCCTTTGCAGGTGTGATTAAGGATCTTGACGTAAGGAGTTTTCCTTGATTATCTGAACAGGTCCTAAATGACTAATACAGAGTACACTGGACTATTCTCTACTAGCTGTACTCTTTAATCTCCTTGAGCCTCAGTTTTCTCATCTGTACAATTTGGACAAACATCTTTATATTCAAGGGTTGTTGTGTGGATAAATACAATGATATAGGTTAAGTGCCAGCAATATAGTTGTTAGTTGCCCTTGAATCAATTCTGACTCATGGTGACCCAAATGTACAGCATAGAAATGCTCAATAGGGTTTTGAAGGCTGTGACCTTTTGGAAGCAGATTAACAGGCCTGTCTTCTGAGGCACCTCTAGGTGGGTTAGAACCACCAACCTTTCAGTTAGCAGACAAGAACTTAACCACTTGCACTACCCAGGGACTCCAATAAATGATAACGGGTTGTAGTATTGCCTATATAATCACTTATCTTGCTTGGCATTGCTCAGAGTTCAGAACAAGTAGGAAAACAGTAAGAAAAAATGAGGCTTTGGGAGGAGAAAAACAACTGATTTGTACTTGTACCTCACTGTTCTGTGGATGTGGACCTTCATCATCTACCATCCCTTAGGATACTGTTGACTTTAAGCAAACTGGCTTAAATAACAAAGAAATGTTTTCTTTCCAATGACTGGGAGTCCAGAGATGGGGTGGGATCCAGGAACAGTAAGGTCTAGCAATGTTGTCTGAGACCCACATTTCTCCATCTCAGCACTCAATTAGAGCCCTGGTGGAACAGCGGTTAAAGTGATTGGCTCCTAACTGAAAGGCTGGAGGTTCGAAACCACCAGTGGCTCTGCAGGAGAAAGATGTGGTAGTCTGCTTCAGTAGAGATTTGCAGCCTTGGAAACCTCGTGGGGTGGCTATGAGTCAGAATCGACTCAACAGCAGTAGGGGTGGGCACTCAAGTAGAGGGGAAGTTTTTCTTCAACTTTGTTCCCCTCGTGGAGCACCTGGAGCAACATGATTCCTTATTCTTACCCATTAGGAGAGAGAAATGCTTCAGTTTCCCAGATTGCTCTGCAAACCTGTTCTTTGGTCTTATGGACCCAAATTGCCTTAAGCAAGGCCCGTATTTCAGTTAGTCATTGGCAAGTGAGATGCAGTTACCTTAATTGGTTTAGTCTAGTCACCCGGGGTGTGCTGAATACTGGAAAGTCAACCAAAATGTCCATCACTTTATTAACCATTCTGAGTCTCGGTTTTCCCTTACGTAAAGTACCTACTCACAGGTTGTTTAGAAAATGAAACAAGATCAAATTTATATTCTATCTTCAATCATACATGGCATCTAGCAGTTGTTGAGTGAATGGAGGACATTATTAAGGAGATGATACCCGATACCAGGGGATGAATGAGGTCATACTCACCATGCACAGACACTTCGGTGCCCTGACCTGACAGGTACTCTTTGTCAGGTTTCCCCTTCTGGAACTTCATGCAGTAGTAGGTGCCAGCATCGTCAAGAGTGATACCACTGATGCGAATGGAAAAATCTGTGTTGCCAGCTTTAGTGGTGTCTCCAATTCGTTTTATTCTTGGAAAGAGACCTTTTTGGAAGTCATAGATTAATTTCCGGTTTGGTCCATTCCCCTTGAACCACAAGACGGGTCCTTTTGGAAGTGAATCTGATACAGTACAACTCAAGGTGAGTGTGTCCCCAGTTAATACAGTCTCTGACATCTCAGCTTGCTGCACCTGGAACTTCTCACCTGTGGTTCCTGGAAAGAAACTCAAAATCATCTCCCATTTCCCCTGCTCTGGCCTTAACAGGATGGAGGAGCCTCGATCTAGGTCATGGTTGTGCCTCACTCACTAATTGTCTTAGTGACATGTTTGAGCACTCATACCCTAAGTTTACAGAGGTCTCTGCAAGTGGAGGAAGCTCCTCCCCTCAGTGCTGACAGTAGGGAGTCAGTCCAGAGACCCAGGTCCAGCAATAACAACCCTATTTCTAAGACTCTAACCAAGGTAAGAGGAGAATAGGGAGGGAAAGAGGGGGCTTTGTACAAGAGTTGTGTTAATGGGAGAGACTATCCCCTCCACCCATCCGAAAGCAAAACAACAATAAGTTTGGAGGTAGGATCCAACTCCCCTCCTACCATCTCCAGTGAGTTTGGGGTTGATCTTCGTCTCTCCTGAAGGTGACCAACCACTGAATGTTGAGAGATTAGTGCTGAGAGGCGTGGAGAAAGGGACAGAAGTCAAGAAGCAAAGCGAAATAAAGAAGAGGCATATACTAAAAACCCAGGGCAGTCAAGTTGATTCTGACTCATAGCGACCCTATAGGACAGAGTAGAACTGCCCCGTAGAGTTTCCAAGGAGCACCTGAAGGATTCGAACTGCCAACCCTTTGGTTAGCAGCCGTAGCACTTGACCACTATGCCACCAGGGTTTCCAGCCAAGAGGCATATGGGAGTACTATATGCAGGGAGACAGAGTCTGGTTCCTCCACTTACCTTCTCAGGACTGTAGCAAGGGTCTGTTTGTCCTCTTTAACAACAAAAGAGGAGAGCCTCAAAGCCCTCATCAATTTCTGAGGATCAACCACTGACATTATCCCTCCCCCACCACCACTACCACCACCGTCACTACTTCACACTCTATCAGGTTCTGGTGATAACCTCTCCTCCTTGGGTTAACAAACCAACAAAACCACAGACCACAGACTGCCCAATGCAATGCAGGGTAGAGAGTCAGGGGAACTTGGGAGCTGGCAAAGCTGAGATGGGGTGTCGGGGAAGAGGCCTGCATTCACTTTACTTAGCTTGACAGAGACACGTGAGTTTTCTGTGGGTCAGGGGGATGCCATGAAATGTGGCTGGACTTGAGGGAAACATTACTTGGGAGGCTCGGTTTTCCTGGTGCAATAAAGGGACACCCGAATCTCACCGTATATCATAAAATTAATTCAGAGATTGGCAAGGAGGAGGCAACACTGATTGTCCTCAGGGAACAAGAAAGAGGGTGGGTGGGTGAGGGAAATCGTGCCGACCTGTAGAGATTCTGGTAGCCTGGAGATCTGTTTTGACTTAGAAGGCAATTGGCATTTAGGGGAAAACGTCACCCTTGTTGAGATTCCACCCTGAAGCCAGGGCTAAGATGTGGCTTCAAGGACTTGTGGGTGCAAGTCTAGGGTAAGGAATAGGTCATAATAGATGCAGTGGATATTTCTGCATTCATGATTGTCCCAAAGGCCTTAGAAAAGTCAGTCGGCCTCGGGGTCTCAGATTTCTTGCTTTTGAACCAGGTGGTAGCAACACGTTGTTGCATTTTGCCTACCCAGTATCTTTTGTTTGAGAGTGTCCATTTCCCCATGTTATTGGGTTCTAGTGGAGTTGGCCCATGGCCGCAGAATGGCTAATCAAGGTGGTTTTAGGATGCACAATATCCAATATCATTGTTCAGTGCAAGGTGGAGAGTTTGAAGGACTCATGTTCAAAGACAAAGGGGATGGGTAGCTCAGGCTGCACTCACCATTTATGAACACATGGATGCCAAGACCAGACTTCGACTCCTTGTCAGGATGCCCTTTCCTGAACACAGTAGTAGGTGCCAACATTCCTGGGCAACACAACATTGCTGCAGATGGAATAGTTTGTCTTACTGATTTTGTTCAACATTTATGTTACTTGATGGAAAAGAGCCTCCATTAAAATAGTAGATTAATTATCATTCTGGCCCAATTTCCTTGAACCATAAGATGGGCCCGATGGCGGACAGAGCAGACATGTCGAAGACCAGAGTTACAGCATCTCCAGCTTTTACCAATAACTACCTCTGAGGCTGATATTCAGAGGCTCTTCACCTGAAGTCCCTGGAGATAAACTCGGAGTCATCTCTCATGTTTCCTCTCTTGGCCCAAGATGGTCTGAGGGTCTAGGGCTCTAGTTCTAAGCCAAGAAGTCAAGATGTTGTGTCATCCGCATAATGCAGGTTGTTAACAAGTCTTCCTCCAATCCTGATGCCCCGTTCTTCTTTAAATAGTCCAGCTTCTCGGATTATTTGCTCAGCACAGAGATTGAATAGATATGGTGAAAGGATGCAACCCTGACTCACAACTTTCCTGACTTTAAACCATTCAGTATATCCTTGTTCTGTTCGAACAACTGCCTCTTGATCTATGTAAAGCTTCCTCATGAGCACAATTCAGTGTTCTGGAATTCCCATTCTTCACAATGTTATCCAGAATTTGTTATGATCCACACAGTCAAATGCCTTTGTGTAGTCAAGAAAACACAGGTAAACATCTTTCTGGTATTCTCTGCTTTCAGCCAAGCTCTGTCTGACATTAGCTATTATATCCCTTGTTCCACATCCTCTTCTGAAACCAGCCTGAACTTCTGGCAGTTCCCTGTCGACATACTGCTGCAGCCGCTATTGAACAACCTTCAGCAAAATCTTGCTCGTGTGTGATATTAATGATATTTTTTGATAATTTCCGCATTATGTTGGATCACCTTTCTTGGGAATAGGCATAAACGTGGATCTCTTCCAATCAGTTGGCCAGGAAGCTGTCTTCCCTATTTCTTGGCATAGATGTGTGAGCACCTCCAGCACTGTATCCATTTGTTGAAACACCTCAATTGATATCCTGTCAATTCCTGGAGCTTTGTTTTTCAGCAATGCCTTCAGAGCACCTTGGACTTCTTCCTTTAGTACCATCGGTTCCTGATGATATGCTACCTCTTGAAATAGTTGAACATCGATTAATTCTATTTGGTATAATGACTCTGTGTATTCCTTCCATCTTCTTTTGATGCTTCCTGTGTCGTTTAATATTTTCCCTATAAAATCCTTCACTATTGCAACTCCAGGCTTAAATTTTTTCCTCAGTTCTTTCAGCATGATAAGTGCCGAGTGTGTTCTTCTCTTTTGGTTTTCTATCTCCAGCTCTTTGCGTATGTCATTATAATACTTTACTTTGTCTTTTCGAGAGGCCCTTTGAAATCTTCTGTTCAGTTCTTTTACTTCATCAATTCTTCCTTTTGCTTTAGCTGCTCGACACTCAAGAGCAAGTTTCAGAGTCTCCTCTGACATCCATCCTGGTCTTTTCTTTCTTTTCTGTCTTTTCAATGACCCCTTGCTTTTTTCATGTTTGATGTCATTGATGTCATTCCACAACTCGTCTGGTCTTCAGTCACTAGTGTTTAATGTGTCAAACGTATTCTTCAGATGGTCTCTAAATTCAGGTGAAATATACTCAAGGTCATATATTGGCTCTCGTGGACTTGCTCTGATTTTCTTCAGTTTCAGCTTGAAGTTGCACATGAGCAACTGATGGTCTGTTCCACAGTCGGCCCCTGGCCTTGTTCTGACTGATGATATTGAGCTTTTCCATCATCTCTTTCCACAGATATGCTCAATTTGATTTCTGTGTGTTCCATTTGGCAAGGTCCATGTGTATAGTCACCTTTTACGTTGGTTAAAGAAGTTATTTGCAATGAAGAAGTCGTTGGTCTTGCAAAATTCTATCATTCAATCTCTGGCATTGTTTCTATCACCAAGGCCATATTTTCCAACTACCAATCCTTCTTCTTTGTTTCCAACTTTCTCATTCCAATCACAATTGTCAACGCATCCTGATTGCACGTTCAATTAATTTCATACTGCAGCAGCTGATAAAAATCTTCTATTTCTTCATCTTTGGCCTTAGTGGTTGGTGTGTAAATTTGAATAATAGTCATATTAACTGGTCTTCCCTGTAGGCATATGGATATTATCCTATCACTGACAGCGTTGTACTTCAGGATAGATCTTGAAGTGTTCTTTTTGACTATGAATGCAATGCCACTCCTTTCTAAGTTGTCCTTCCAACCATAGTAGGCTATATGATTGTCCTCGCTTTCTGAAAGTGAAGAGGACTTGAACCACTTACTAATGCAGATCAGAGACCACAGCCTTCAGTATGGATTCCACCTCAACATAAAGAAAACAAAAATCCTCACAACTGGACCAATAGGCAACATCATGATAAATGGAGAAAAGATTGAAGTTGTCAAGGATTTCATTTTACTTGGATCCACAATCAACAGCACAGAAACAGCAGTCAAGAAATCAAAGGATGCATTGCATTGGGTAAGTCTGCAGCAAAAGGACCTCTTTAAAGTGTTGAAGAGCAAAGAAGTCACCTTGAAGACTAAGGTGCACCTGACCCAAACCATGATATTTTCAATCGCATCATATGCATGTGAAAGCTGGACAGTGAATAAGGAAGACTGAAGAAGACTTGATACCTTTGAATTGCGGTGTTGGAGAAGAATACTGAATATACTGTGGACTCCGAAAAGAGTGAACAAATCCTTCTTGGACAAAGTGCAACCAGAATGTTCCTTAGAAGCAAGGATGGCAAGACTGCATCTTACATGCTTTGGGCATGCTGTCAGGAGGATCAATCCCTGGAGAAGGACATCACGCTTGGCAAAGTATAGAGTCAGAGGAAAAGAAGAAGACCCTCAAAGAGGTAGATTGATACAGTGGCTGCAGCAATGAGCTCAAACATAACAACAATAGTAAGGATGGTGCAGGACTGGGCAGTGTTTCGTTCTGTGGCGCATAGGGTCGCTATGGGTTGGAACCAACTTGACAGCACCTAAAAACGACAACAACGAGTCACGATGGAATTTCATTCTTCACTCTTTCAGCAACGTATATTGGCACGTATTGTCTGAAAATTACAGGCCTGGTTGCCTCCAACAGTGAAAGCTTTGGAGTGGAGGATGAAACACAAGACCTATCCTTTTGGTCTGAAGATTCCCTAGATGTTGCCTCAGGCCATGGTAGGAGATCGCACCCACTCAGATATCCAGTATGGAGACTATGGTCCCAGACAGGGTTGTGGTGGCCACTCAGTTACCTACTTTCTAATAAGAGTTAGGAGAATTGGGCAGGCCTGCAGAGATTCCAGCTGCTTGGGGATCCAGAGGGCAGAATGCCTTGTTCTTGGTTCAACATAGAACAGGTACTTGGGGACAAATTTTACCAGTGTTGAGCATCTATGCTGGCTCAACCAGAGCCAAGACTTGGCTGCAAGGGTCACAGACTGGAAGATGGGGTTCAGGCTCCTTCCTGGGGGCAGAGAAGCTGCATAGAGAGGATGACTAAGGCAAGGACACACACGGTGATTCACTTCCACAGACCAGAGATGGGGTGTGGGAGGAAAGACAGGCTTTGGATGCAACTCAGCTGTACAGTTGATTTTCTTTCTTTAATTCTTACTTGGGGTGAAAACTATTGGAGTAAATGTGCCACCAAATGAAGGGATGTTTTGTCAAAATCAATGGAAAAGTTTAAAATGAAAATTCTCTCCTTTATTTATAAAGTACTAATTGAGGCATATAAATGAGAAAAGAAACCTATTAATATTTGTGTCATTACCCTTTTCCCTTTTCAAGCAGACACAAACTTAAGATACAAAAATTCTAAAGTGAAAAGCAGGCTTTGAATTTATCAATATACGAAACACTGTGTGTAAGGAAGACAGAAGAAGAATCGATGCCTTTGAATTGTGGTGTTGGTGAAAAATATTCTATATACCATAGACTACCAAAAGAACAAATAAATCTGTCTTGGAAGAAGTACAAGCAGAATGCTCTGTAGAAGAAAAGATGGTGAGACTACGTCTCACATACTTTGGACATGTAATCAGGAGAGATCAGTCCCCGGAGAAGGGCATCATGCTTAGTAAAGAGTCAGCAAAAAAGAGGAAGACCCTCAATGACGTGGATTGACACAGTGGCTGCAACAATGGTCTCAAGCAAAGCAACAGTTATGAAGATGGCACAGGACCGGTCAGTGTTTCATTCTGTTGTGCATAGAGTGGCTATGAGTCAGAACCAACTCAACGGCACCTAACAACAGCAGCAACAAAACATGCATAAGACCGTATTACCATGGGAAGTAATATTTCTTTAACAAATGGTATACTCAAGGGAAGAATTTTCCATATGTGCTAATTTTAAGATATTCTGTATTATATACATATACCTACACTTATATATAATTAGGAGCCCTGGTGATTAAAAGCTAGGCTGCCAACCAAAAGGTTGGCAGTTGGAATCTACCAGCTGCTCCTTGGAAAACCCAGTTCTATTCTGTCATATAGGGTCTCTATGAGTCAGAATTTACTTGCCAAAGGGGCACTGAGTCATATATAATCAAATATGTATAATATTTAAATTTATTTGACACGCTTCCTTGAGATTTAACCTTTTTTTCTATAATTAGCCCCAAAATTTTAGGTTTAAATTTGTGTTAAAGAGCACTCCTTAATTTGACCTTTTTTTTTAAAAAAAAAAAATTTACATCCTGTAAATCGGTATTTTGTGGAAAGGAAAGGAAGAAACTAATATTCCTAAATGCACAGATTTTACCCCTTTTCTACGGGGAGGCTGTAAAAACACATTACAGACCGTGAGGATCAAAGGAAGCCAAGAATAGATTCAGAAAAAAATCATAATTTACTTGTTGGAATATCCTAAGAATAAGTTTAAAAAAGAATAAAGGCTTCTAGGAGCCTGAGGACAAGATAAAAATACTACTACCAAAATTGTAAAATTTCATACAGCAAACTACCCAGACCCAGTGCCGTCAACTAGGCACAGTAATTTTAATTTTATTCAATAACAAAGATGACTTGCATCTCCTCTCTGGTAGGCCATTAAGGGTATTATGTAGCTTATGAAGAGTAATTTGGGAATTCTTCACATGATGTTTTATACACTTCTCCACTTTAAGGAAATTATGATAATTATAAGCCAAGTATCATTTATATTAAATCAGTAAAATTAAATTACATCTTTTGGTTATTGTTGCTGTTGTCAGGTGTCAACCAAAACCAAACCGAACCTGGTGCTGTCAAGTCAATTCCTGTTCATAGCGACCCTACAGACAGAGTAGAACTGCCCCGTAGAGTTTCCAAGGAGCGCCTGGTGGATCTGAACTGCCGAATTTTTGGTTAACAGCCATAGCACTTAACCACTACTCCACCGGGGTTTCCAGGTGCCAAATGGCCCATTCCAATTCATGCAGACACTATGTACAATAGAATGAAACAATGCCTGGTCCTGCATCATCCTCACAGTCATTGCTATGTTTGAGCCCATTGTTGCAGCCACTGTGTCATCCATCTCACTGAGGGTCTATCACTTTTTTGTTGCTTCTCCCAAGCATGATATCCTTCTCCGGGGACTGGTCCCCCCTGATAACTTGTCCAACGCACATAGGACAAAGTCTCGCCATCTTCTCTTCTAAGGAGCTTTCTGGCTGTACTTCCTCCAAGACAGATTTGTTCGTTCTTCTGGCAGTACATGGTATAGTCAATATTCTTTGCCAACACCATACTGTAAAGGCATCGATTCTTCTTTGGTCTTCCGTATTCATTGTCCAGCTTTCACATGCATATGAGGGGATTGAAAATACCAAGGGTTGGTTCAGGTGCATCTTAGTCCTCAAAGTGACATCTTTGCTTTTTAACACTTTAAAGAGGTCTTTTGAAGTAGATTTGCCCAGTGAAATAAAGGGCTGGTCTTTCTGTTCCTCCACTGTTCTAGTAGCCATGGTGATCTTCAGGAGCTGTGAAGACACTCATAAACTCAGAAGATAGCCTGCTCTTCCTCAGGCACAGATCACTGTTAGTAACAGATGTTTACAAAATATCCTTTTAGATGTTTCATCTTTAAGTTGAAAAATTTGTTCTTTGCAATCATATTGTTCAGCATCATCAATGGCTTTCTTCATTCCTGAAGCCATTTCTGTTGTCAGATCAACACGTGCTTCTGTTTATTCTGCTTCCTTTCCTGTCCATGTTGTGTTGCTTCAAGGATACTTTGAGATGCATCAAGGAAAAATGCTTCAGAGCTGTTCACAAGGTACCACATCAACCTCGGAATGGTACTTTCTTCACTTCATTATCATGCCCCATCAATTTTTGGTAGCCATTGATAACTTAAACATTTGTTCTCAGTATTTGCTCATTATAAGTTCCAGGGTAGACTGATGTTTTTCCAGCAATGCACACAATTTTCTATTTTTTTTTTTTTTTTTTTTTTGCACATCTCTGATTTTTCTGTTTCCTTGATGCATGCCTGTAACTATTGTGGACCATGACCAATTTCTTGCAACTTTATTGTATTCCTGAATTTCTTCCTGATGCTTCATCACTTCTTCTACTCACATGATGAGAGCTATAGTTTGGTAGTCAGAGACCCTGCTGCATTGTTAAATTCCTCAGTTTTCAAAAAGAGCTGTAGCGTCAGCAAATCCCTTCTCAATTGTGCAGCTCATTTCTAAAGAAGTACCTGGAAATCCTATTACTTTACTATAATCTTCATACCTTTTTTGATTGTTGTAAAAATAAATATATAACAACATTTGCCAATTCAAAATTTTTCAGGTATATACATATATATTTTTTTTAAGAAATAAGTCCTATTTTTTTAAGCCACTGAGACTGGGGATTTATTTGTTAATGAAGCATTACTGATCCTACCATGGTTTATACAAGTAAGAACAAGAAGTTCTCAGTGACTGTGGTAGACGTATTGGTTTTGCCACTTGAAGCCCCAACAGTAATCTGCTACAAAGGGGTTAAGTCACTAGACTTTTAGTTTCTGCTCTGCTTGGAGGTTGCATTCATCCACGATCAGATTATACAATACATTGATAGATTTGCTCACAAGCAGTAAGTAGAATTTCCCTTGCCCATCCACCTTTTTGGTTCATCCTTCATTTTCCGTAAAAAGCTGTTAGCAAAGAGGCCGCTGCACGAAGCTATCTCCTTTGAAGACTCAAATTATAAAGGATATGGCTTTCTAGATTTGATAGGACTTTGTCCTTTTATGTCCTGTTTGTGGGCCCTAAAGCAGAGGGCTCTGGAATCAAGTGCCTGTTTTTTTTCTTTTCTTTCCTTTTTCTCTTCCCAGGTTGACATGACTCAATTTTAATTGAATCACTTTATTTTCAGGAGAGTTGTAGACTTGCATATTTGATTTATAAAGAACTTCTTTGAGCGTCTATACAAAACTAACTACATTTTTTTTTTAAACTTTTTCTTTTGAGATCATTGTAGATTCAAATGCAGTTGTAAGAACTAACAGATCCCGTAAACTATTTACTCAGGTTCCTTCAAAACAAGCACCTTGCCAAAATATACTACAATATTACAATCAGAATATAATCCACTGGTCGTGTTCAGGTTTCTTTGATTTTACTTGCACTGATTTGTAATTGTGTGTGGGTGTGTGTATTTCATTCTCTGCAACTTCTTCACATGTGTAGATTCATGTATTCACCACCACAGTCAAGATATAGAACAGTCTATCAACACAAGATCCATCAGGTTGCCCTTTCATAACCACACCAACTCCCCCAACCCCCGTCCTTTTGGTGATGTTAGTTGCTCTTGACTCTATTCTGACTATGGCTACCCCACATATGCAGAGTAGTACTGCTCCATAGGATTTTCAAGGCTGTGAACTTTTGGAAGCATATTGCTGGGCCTGCCTTCTGAGGTGCCTCTGGGTGGGTTCAAACTGCCGACCTTTTGGCTAGTAGTCAAGTACTTAACCATTTGCACCACCCAGAGACTCCTCCATAATCCCTGTTACACATTAATCTGTCCTCCGTTCCTATAATTTTGTCATTTCAAGAGTGTTATAGAAATGAAATCTTAAGTAGGTAAACCTTTAGGGGTTGAGTTTCTTCACTCTGCATAATTTCATGAAGATCCATCCAAGTTGTTATATGCATCAGTTCATTGCTGAGTAGTATTGCATGGTATGGAGGTACCAAAATTTAACCATTCACCCGTTGAAAGACGTCTGGGTTGTTTCCAGTTTGCAGCTATTCTGAATAAAGCCACTGTAAATGTTTGTGCACAGGTTTTCACGTGAACATAAATTTTCATTTCTCTGGCATAAATGCCCAAGAGTGTAATAGCTGTGTTTAGTTTTTTTAAGAAACTGCTAACCTGTTTTCCAGAGTGGCTGTACCATTTCACTTTCTCATCAGCAATGTCTGAATGATCCTGTCTCTCGAAATTCTTGTATTTAGTGTTATCATTTTTATTTTAGCCATTTTGAAGGGTGTGTGGTGATATTTCATTGTGGGAGCCCTGGTTGCCCAGTGGCTAAGAACTTGGTTGCTAACCAAAAGGTCAGCAGTTTGAATCCTCCAGTTGCTTCTTGGAAAGCCTATGGGGTAATTCTACTTTGTCCTATAGGGTCTATAGGATTGCTCTCAGCCGGAATTGACTCGATGGCAATGGGTTTGGTTTTTGGTTTAAGGGCTACTGATGTTGAACATCTGTTCATGGGCTTATTTCCCATTTGTATTTCTTCTTTGGTTAAATGTCTGTTTGTGTCTTTTGTCCATTTTCTAATTGGATTTTTTTTTATGTTGAGTTTTGAGAGTTCTTTGTATATTCTAGATACAATTCCTTGTTGAATACGTGGTTTGTAAATATTTTCTCCTGCTCCGTAGCTTGTCTTTTCATCTTCTTAACAAGGTCTTTTGCAGAGCAAAAGTTTTTTAATTTTGATGAAGACCTGTTTATCAATTGTTTTTATTTATGGATCATGCTTTTGGTGTCAAGTCTAAGAAGGCTTTGGTCAGCACTAAATTTTCAATTTGTTTTTCTAAAAGTTGTAATTTTACATTCAAGTCTGCGATCCATTTTTGCACTTTTTTATATAAAGTGTGCAGTTTAGGTTGATGCTAATTTTTTCAAGCTAGGACTCATCACAATCTGAGTCCCTTAATTCTGCCTTTTCTGGAATGAGGCTAGATTCCAAATGTTTAGGGCAAAAGGTGAGAGGGACACACTAAACAGGCAGAGAGTTCCCCCCCACACACAGCCTAAGGTCCCCACTTACCCGTAAGTCCCAGCAACAGAAGCAGCAATAGGCGAGGTAGAGGAAGGTGGGGTGGAGAGTCAAGGATGAGCATTGTGGTGGCCTGAGGAACCTGCTCTGTCTGAATGCCCTGGAAAGGCCCAGGAATCTGTATTCTGAGAAGAGAGTATAGTTTCTGTCTCCATGACCTCAGAGGAAAGGGATTGCGATGACAGGAAAAGCCACGGGACTGTGACACTTTTTCTTTCACAATTATAAATTAGACAAGATTGCTACAGATAAGAAGTTGCTGATGAAAGTATACTGCGGGCTGGAGCAGAGATCTTGATACCTGCAGGCTTGAGCTCCTCCCTTTCTATCTCAGGGCTTCTCTCCAATCCCACAATCCTTGCTTATCCCAGAGCTTCAGAGACATAGGCTGGGCCAAGGGCTTCTAGAGCCTTCTGACAGACAAGTGCAAGTCCAACTTCTGCATGAGCCCAACATTTGGCCTTCAGGGACTTGCACACCTGGAGGGAGGAGGAGGGATCTCTATATCTCACTTTTCTGGGAATAGAGTTGGAATCTATAAGGACCCTTCCTTCTACCCTTTCTACCCTACCATTCTACTCTTCCTCCCGTCCCAAAAAGTCTTCTCATTTCCCACTGAACTCTAACAGGTGTCACAGGTATGAAATGAGCCCAATGCAATGTCTGCAGTGGACCCCCAGCTTTGCCATGAATCCCTGCATACAACATTAAGAGCTACCTCATTTCTTCTAACTGCATTGGTACTGGGTTTTTGTTGGAAAAGGGTTAGATTTTTGGAGATGGTGATAATTTATGCTGTAGATAGAGGAGGGGAAAGTGGGGCTGTGGGTATCACTCTCCAGGAAGGAAAGTAAGGCACCTAGAGACCCACCTGGGAGAGAAATGGGTGCCTTTCCTGTCTCTGCCTAGATCTGGGGCTAGCTTTGGGGGAATGGAGTGGAAGGCCAGATAAACATCCCCAGAAAGAGGGAGAAACCAGTATGTTCTCCTTTTCTCTCACCTTTGGAATGGGCTCTACCCAAGCACAAAAGTGGTGTCCAGGGACTCTCAGGCCATACTCAGTTGTTGACCTTTTAATGTTCAACCATCCGTAACCAGGCAATAATTGCTGAGACTGTTTCCCAGCTGCCTAATTCTCAAGGGCAGACTAGATGTAAAAGCCAGGAAAGGACAAGAAGAAAAGGAAGAGCAGGGCCCCAACCCCCTCTATGAAATGACAAAATTCCTCTCCCCTTAATTTTTTTTTTTTTTTTTTTTTGTGATGTCACCATCTCATTCCGTTGTTCTAGAATGATGAACTCCACACTGGGAGGCCCATCCATGGCTCCTGCCAAGAACTGGACAGAAACTTTCCTCCAGCTTGCATCATTCTACCCTTCTTTCCACCCTAAGAAGTCTACTCACTTTCCACTGGACTCTAAGCTCTTTGGAGGCTGGGATTATTAGTGGCATAATGATCAAGAGCACTGGTTTTGGAACAAGATACAATCCAGGTTCAAATCTTAAACCTACATCTTAGTAGCTGGGTAATCTTGAGCCCATCATACAGTCTCATATAACACACAAGCTTCTTGATATCTGCATTTCTGTGCCTCAGATATCCCAAACTGTGTTCATGATCTATACTCACATTCTGTTCTCCTGAGAGGTAAAGTGCTAGTTTCATCACATCATGTTTAGAGTACTTGATTTAGAACTGTTAACATGGACTTTGATCTCCTGGACAAGATAATGTTCATCAGGTTTTCCATTGTAAAGTCACACCCCTAGCCCCTTCCATTCCATACTCTTTGGATGGCATTCACAGCCCGTACTTAAGGAACAAGGAGTTATGCTCCTTCTCTTTTAGAGTGGAGCATCTACATAAATGTTTGTAGATATTTGAATGGGATATTTGTCTCTTCTCACCAATTTATCAATTTATTCAATCATTTAGTTATAACAGTATGGGCTTATGGATTTTTACTATATACTTTAGGTTATAACCCAATACCATTTTATTTTGTTGCTGTATCGTTTCAGCTTTGGCTATTGGGAACTCGTTCAGTTGGTTCTTGTCTCCCCCTTGACATACCTCCATCAATGTGGGGTTTTGTTGTTGTTATTTTTGTTGTTCTTGTTGTTTGAGTACTTTCTTACTTTCTGAAGGATGCTGAATTTCTTGTGGAATTTTTAAAAACAAAAAAGAGAGAGCAGTCTTTTTAAAAAGGCCTTTAGAATGCAAGGGCCAAGTGATTGAATGGGGAAAAGTTTTATTTTTAAATCCAACATCTAATGTAAACCAATGCCTTAAATGAGATATTTTTCATTTATTTATTTAAAAAAATATTTGTGGGCCTATTATACAGCAGTCAGTGTGTTGGGCACTGAGGATGTAGATAACCCCTTCTGTGTTAGGGCTTACATTCTATTTGAGGAAGACAGACAACAAACAAACAAATACAGTAAGTTCTTCTTTTACGTGGTGCTGATATACACGAAGCTTGGGAAGAAGAGTTTAGTTAAATAACACCTGTCTCCCAACAACATGGGTTCAAATTTCAGTTTCGGTTCAGTTACATGATAAATTAACTGTGAGTAGTTGCATGAAGTATAAACTTCATGTCTGGCTTCTCAGTCCACAAATCACTACATAATAACAGATGCTCAACATGATCAGTGACGTCACTTCTTTCAAAGTCTGTCAGTGATTGATTTGTGAATCTTCAGTTTACGCACAGACAGCAAAGCATGGAGCTCTGTTGCCTCCATATCTCCCAGTGATGAATCCACATGATATTTTACAAAAATGAATTATCTGAAGAGGTAATTGGCCAACAAAGATTAGGGTGTGAGAAGAAAGAAAAAGTGATAGTGTCAGAAGTGAAATTCAAATCAAACATACAAGGAATTGTAGGAGGAACAGTTGACCAAGTAAACGTTGACATGGTTGCTGTTTGATAGACTCTAGATATGCAACCATAGGGACTTAGTGGGGACAAGCATATCAACATATATGAGGAAAGTGATAGCGATGAAAAGGATGATGATGTCTCAGAGGAAGTGACACCAGAAAAAAAAAAAATCTTCACATTAAAGTAACTCTTAATAAGATTTTACTACATTGGAAGTGCAAAGCATAAAATGTTGGAAGTAAATCCAAACTTTGAAAGGAGTGTGGTAACTCACCAAGTCATGGATGGGCAAGATGCTTACTCTGTATTGTAAGTTATACAATAAGAAGGAGGCAAGCACTGTTCAAACTACTGTTGGTAAATTTTTTACAAAGGAGCAAAATACTTTCGTTCCCAATATTTCTAAGCTTTAAATTACAGTGTACTAAATAAACATTCTTTTTACAATTTTTTTTTTTTAATTTCCGTATATTGGGTAGGTCAAGTGGTTTCTGATCAGCTGCTAACATAAAGATTGGCTGTGCAAACCTACACAATGACTCCATGAAAGAAAGGCCTGGTGAACCGCTTCTAAAGAGAGTACATCCAAGAAAACCCTAAGGAGCAGTTATACTCTTTTGCACATGTGGTTGCCATGAATCAGAATCTACTCAATGGCGATGGAATTGGTTTTGGGTTTTTTTATGTATTTATAACTGATAGTAAGAAAGTTTTTAAAGTTTTTGACAATATATAAAAGTCATTGAGCACTCATTATTTTTCCCATTGACTATTGAGATCACTTTCTATGGTTTTAATTTGCATGGTCATTTTTATGATTCTGAACCTACCATGAAAACTGAAGACTGCTCTTATTTAGTTTGTCAGCTGGTAATAGTGCTATGACAAAAGATTAATCAGTTTAAGAGGACTTGAAATGCCGGGTGGTGGGAGGATTAATATTTTATGTAGAGTGGTTTGCAGAAGGTGCCTTTAATAAAGTAACATTTTAGCAGAGACTTGAAAGAAAGGACAGAGTGACCCAGGCAGATACGTCAGGGAAGAATGACATAATTTGACTCACGTTCCCAAAGAATCATTATGGCTTCTTCAGGAGCAAAGACTGAAACAGAAGCCAGTTAGAGGGTAGCAAAGATCCAGGAAGAGGTGTTGGTGGCTGGGGTGAGGAAATAGTGGTGGAGGTGAGGTTTACCAGTGATGGACATAACTCACTGGTGTGCTGGAGTGGCCTTGTACTGGCTCATGAAAACCGACTGTCAAATTTTCAGGAATTTTTCAATCTGATTGCTAATCTGTTAATAGGTTGAAATTGGCCAGGGTGGGAATATTTACACCAAAGAAACTGGCAAATACTACAAATGAGGGTTTTCTTTTTTTGGTCAGTTGTTAAACTTTTATAAATCCATCTCTGCATATAAGCATTTTGAAGGTAGAATTGAATATGGGGTATAAAAACTTTGGGACAGTGTCTTAGTCATCTAGTGCTGCTGTAAAGAAATACCACAAGTGGGTGGCTTTAACAACGAGAAATTTATTTTCTCACAGTCTAGTATGCAAGCAGTCCAAATTCAGGGCATCAGCTCCAGGGGAAGGCTTTCTCTCTCTGTTGGCTCTGGAGGAAGGTCCTTCTCAATCTTCCCTCTGACAAGGAGCTTCTCTGCTCAAGAACCCCAGGTCCAAAGGATGCAGTCTGCTCCTGGCCCTGCTTTCTTGGTGCTGTGAGGTTCCCAAGTCTCTGCTTGCTTCCCTTTCTTTTTCTCTTGTAAGATAAAAGGTGGTGCAGGCCACACCCCAGGGAAATTCCCTTTAAATTGGATCAAGGATGTGACCTTAGTAAGGGTGTTACAATTCCACCCTAATCCTCTTTAACATAAAATTACAATCACAAAATGGAAGGCAACCACACAATACTGGGAATCATGGCCTAACCAAGTGGACACAGATTTTGGGAAGACACAATTCAATCCGTGACAGTGAAAACATGTGCACCATGAGCAACAGGGTAGGGGAGGATGCAGGATGATGTAAGAACTCGTGCTCCCATCACAGACGGGAGGGAAAATTTTTGGTGGTGAGGAATAGGACACTTGGGCAAAGAAGGAGAGGAGAATAATTTTTCTTTTTCAAACAGAATAGGGATACATATACATTTAGGAAGCAAGGCTGGAGAGTAAGGGTAGGCAGGAATCCAGAAGGCGAGAAGAATTCTTGACTTCACAGGCTTGAGTATGTAGTTTATGGCCGAGTTGCACACAGCAGATGGGACATATCTTGATATGTTTAGGAAACTTGACTTTTTCTTGTATTCTAGGGAAGTGGAATGAGTCAGTCCTCAGAACCAGTTCCCGAGAACTGGCCCTGGGGACACCAAGGACTGAGAGAAGGGACAGCAGAAAGGTGTGATTAGGCAGGTTTCCAGAGCTGGGAGGCACGTGGGGCAGAGTCTGCTTAGACTTCCATGTGGCACTTTCTCTCAAGCTGGGCCATCTGGGGAGGAAGGAAGTAGCTCTGGGAAAACAAGTCCATATTTAATTATCTGTTCTTTATCAAAAAAATGTTCTCTGAGTGCCTAGTGTGTCCCCAGGGCTGCTGTCCTCCTGGCATGGAAGTTGTATTGTGAGGGGGTAGGAAGCCCCTGGGATAAGACTGCTGCTATTTTCATTTTCCTCCCTGAGTCCTAATGCCCTTTGCCTAGTCCGGTCCACTCAGTCATGTGAAGTATCAGTAGGATACCCTCACAGAAGCCAATCCAGAGGTTCTCAACATTATTCTAAAATGTGGATTCTTTTTGCACCCACAGAACCTTAGGTTCAAATAATCTGGTAATGGTCTCCAAGAGAACCACCCACTCAGTTGCCCCTCACTCAGCCCCCCTCTGCCATTCCCTCTACGGAACCTCTAGGACCTTCAGTGTGATGGCTAAGGTTGTGTTGGTCGGCATGCATGGCTACACGGCAGGCAAGGGAGTAAGGACAGGTTTCACCAAGAGAGCCTCAAGGCTTTGCACCAAGGAGCTGAGGAACCCTCAGGGCAGCTTGACCTAATGAAACCTGCTGGCTGGAGGCATCCTGATAAGTCAAGGAAACAGAGTTTCAGGCTTTGGAGGGGTCTCACACATGAACTAGTCCACTTGGTCCCAGAGCAGGTGCCACCAGAACTCTTTCTGGTGGACACAGAAAATTCGATCTGCGGAAACACACTTTTGGCTTCTACGTGTTTTTCTAGCGAGTGGTTTTTGCTTTTAAAATTAAACAGAGATAGTAAAATAATTCTTTTCTTTAATAAGTAAGATATTACTGGTGTTTCCTTAAGGAAGGAGTGGAGACCTCCCCATTTGTTACTGCTGGGGTGTTGGAGGCCAGAAGTCTCAGCCAAGTCACTCTCTGGAAGTTTATCTCTGTTGAAGACAGCTGTATTGATTAACGTCACACTTCCTTCTAGTGGGCAACTGAATCCAATGACTGGCTGAATTGGGTTGTACAGGCTCAGTTCCATCTCCTCAATTGGAAACAACTCTAAAAGTCCATTCTAGCTCTACAGCCCTCTGCAGGAGTGGCCAAGTCTTTGGTTGTTCAACTTTTATTTATTTATTTTTTTAATGAAATTGAATGTATGTAGCTGGGGTATCAATCCTTTGGAGAAAGCCAATGAAAAGCTGAGAGTGATTAATCACCACTTAAAGGCAAAGCATGAAAGCTAGAGGACTTCTTGGCAGCATAGTAGATTCTTGTCTCCGGGAACTAGAGAGCAGAAAATCCTGAGAACTGAGCCCAGGACAAAATTATAAGAGGAGCAGAGCTACAGAGGATGTTGAATTCATTCTCAACTTAAACGGACCTGCTGTGCCAAGGATAGCACCCTGATCAGTAAGTAGTGGGACCCTGAGAGGAGTCCTTGGGTGTCATAAATTGTTAAGCATTAGGCTACTAATCAAAAGGTTGGTGGGTTGAGAACATCAAGAGGCACCTCAGAGAAAGGCCTGGTGATCTGCTTCCAAAAGTCACAGACACGAAAGCCCTATGGAGCACACTTTTACTCTGCAACACATAGGGTTGCTAGGAGTCAGAATCAATTCAACAGCAACTCATTGGTTTTAGACTCTGAAATGGAGGTAGGGACATACGGGCCAATGCACCTGAAAATCTTCAGTGGACTTCCAGATTACTAAGGATAATGTTGGCAGTATAGCTACTTTTCTCCAAAGATTTCCTTCCCAAACCATAAGAAAAAACAAGAAAGGAAGAGTAAATTCTACACAAAAACATGGCTCTCAGTAATACTTGAGAGAATGCCAAAATTGCAAAGTAACTGTGAGTAAAAAGAGAAAATCACTAAATCCTGTCATTCTTCCAGTTGTAGGTGTTCGGGATGATGACTAGCCAGAGAACCTTGTTCTAATTGGCACAAGTTTGCTATACAGGTTGGATGCAGAGATTCAAATTTACTCTGATTAGTTTAGGACACTCACCACGTCTAATGGCAAGGCGTCTTTAACACCCTTGGTCCTGGTTTTCCACCTGTGGAACTCTAAAATGACAGGGTAGTTGAAGCAGGAAAGGAGATCATAGATAAACTGAAATACAGTTTTCTCATTCCTAATAGGTTCCTTGGACCCCTGGTGGCACAGTGGTTAAGGACTTGGCTGCTAACCAAAAGGTTGGCAGTTGGAATCCACAGGCTGCTCCTAGGAAACTCCACAGGGCAGTTCTACTCTGTCCTATAGGGTCACTATGAGTCAGACTCAACTCGACGGCAACGGGTTATTAAGTTCCTTTAGGTTTCCTGGTAGTGCAGATGATAAATTTCCTGTTTTCATTTTTTTAAATATTTTGCATTCATAATAGGAATTATTTTCATTGGATATAGAGCTCTTCATTTAGAGGGTTTTTTTTTTCCTCCTTTACCACTTTAACATTGCCTTTCCATTGTCTTGTGCCCTCCTTTTTCCACTGAGAAGTCATGTGTCATTTGTAATGTTCGCTTCTATTTCGTGTCTTTGTGTGTCTTAATTGCTCATTTTCAGCAGTCTGATTTGATAAACACAATGGGGAACACAGTGCTGGAGTTCACTGAGCTTCTTGAATTTGTAGATTAATTTCATTTCCCAAATTTTAGAAGTTTTCAGCCATTTTCAAATAAGTTTTATGCCGTAGTTTGTCTCTCCTCTTATTTTCCCACAGGTACCTATGTTCCTTGTTTTTAATCTTTTTCCTCTCTCCTTTCAGATTAGGTCACTTCTATTTATCTATTTTATCATCGCCAGTTGTTGTTGAGTTGGTTCTGACTCATGGTGACCCCATATGTGTCAGAGTAGAACTGTGCTCCATAGTGTTTTCAATGGTTGGTTTTTCAGACATAGATTGCCAGGCCTTTCTTCTGAGGCACCTCTGGGTGGGCTCAAATTGCCAACCTTTAGGTTAACAGCTGAGCATTTTAACTGTTTGCACCACACAGGGAGTACTTCAGCCCTACTAATTCTTACTCCCATCATTTCCAATCTGCTCCTAAGGAGAGCCAGTGAATTTTTTATTTCATGTATTTATGTTTTAGTTCTATGATTAATTTTTGATCTTTCTAAAATAGTTTTTATTTCTTTGATGAGATTACTTATCTATTTATTCATTTAAAAATATTTTCCTTTAGTCATAGATCATAGTCATAATAACTGAATCAAAATCCTAGCCTGCTAGTACATACATCTGGATCATCTCAGGGATGATCTCCATTGCTTTATTTTTATGCTGAGAGTTGCTTACATTTTCTCTTTCTTCATGTGAATAATTTTGGATCGTACCCTGGACATTGTAAATGAGACATTGTGGAGACATTGAATTATGCTGCTCTGAAGCGAGTTGATTTCTTTGAGAGTTAGTTTGGCTAAATAGCTTTTAAGTAGTTCAGTTGGCTAAGTAAATACACAGAATTGGGGCTATCCTTCTTGGATTCTTCCTTTGTGGGATTCCCTGTCCTCCAGTGTCTGTGGTGACCAAAATGCTATCCTCTGACTCTTCAACCTGTAAGACTGCAAGTTTCCATCCAGGTTACTGTTGACTGATGGACATTGACTAGGGCCGATCATTAGCAAAAAGCTGTAACAGTGGGAAACACAGCCAGTGCTGCTCCCTTAATTTAGGGTTGACTCCTTTGCAGTTTCTGTCTGCTTTCGTTCACCCTTCAAAGTCTTCAGATTGTTGGTCCAGTGCTTGTATATGCTATCTTCAGAAAATTTGGCCCAATGAGCTACTCCACATTTTCTTAAAGTCTTACTTATTACATGTTAAGACTTTAATCCAGTGATAATTTTTTGATTACAGCGTAAGTATGAAGTCAATTTTTATTTTCTTCCAGGTGGACAATCAGTTATGCTGGCATTATTTTTAATGTTTTCCTAATGGTTTGATATATCATCATTTCTCTCAACTTGTGGCACTTGTCTGTTTCTATCTCTAAACCAGTTCTGTATATTTTCAAAGACTGTGTAGCATACTCTAGTGTTTGGTCAGCAATCTCTCCATACCATTATTTTTCATTCTTTTCTTAGTAGTGCTCATGAATATATTTAAATATAAACATTTCACAGGGCACTGAAACACCACATCTTAATGATATTGTTCAATAATTTCTGCATTCTGTTGGATCACCTTTCTTTGGAATGGGTACAAAGATGGATCTCTTCCAGTCGGGTGGCCGGGTATTTGTCTTCCAAATTTCTTGGTAGAGATGACTGAGCACTCCATTGCTGTATCTCTTTGTTGAAACATCTCAGTTGGTGTTCCATCAATTCCCAGAGCCTTGTTTTTCGCCAATGCCTTCAGTGCAGCTTGGACTTCTTTCTCCTGTACCTTCTGTTCTTGATCATATTCTTCCTCCTGAAATGGTTGCACATCGACCAATTTTTTTTGGTACAGTGGCTCTGTGTATTCCTTCCATCTTTTTTTGATGCTTCCTGCATCATTCAATATTTTCCCTGCAATTCTTCAATATTGCAACTCAAGGCTTAAATATTTTCTTCACTTCTTTCACTTTGAGAAATTCCAAGCATGTTCTTCCCTTTTAGTTCTCTAACTCCAGGTCTTTGCACATTTCATTGTAATACTTTGCTTTCTCAGGTCAACATTTGAAATATTCTGTTCTTTTATTTCATCATTTCTTCCACTCGCTTTAGGTGCTTTACGTTCAAAAGCAAATTTCAGAGTCTCTTCTGACATCCATTTTGGTCTTTTTTTTTTTTTTTTTCTTTCCTGTCTTTTTAATGACCTCTTCCTTTTTTCATGTATGATATCCTTGATATCATCCCACAACTTGTCTGGTCTTCGGTCATTAGTGTTCAATGCATCAAAGCTATTTTTGAGATGGTCTCTAAATTCCTGTGAAATATACTTAGGATGATATTTTGGCTCTCTTGGATTTGTTCTAATTTTCTTCAGCTTCAACTTGAACTCGCATAGGATAATTTGATGCTCTGTTCCACAGTTGACCCCGGCCTTGTTCTGACTGATGATATTGAGCTTCTCCATTGTCTCTTTCCTCAGATATACTTGATTTGATTCCTTTGTATTCCATCTGGTGAAGTCCTTGTGTATAGTCTCCATTTATGTCATTGATAATAGGTCTTTGCAGTGAGGAACTCATTGGTCTTACAAAATCCTATCATGTGATCTCTGGCATCATTTCTATCACCAAGTCCATATTTTCCAACTACCAATCCTTCTTTGTTTACAACTTTTGCATTCCAATCACCAGTAATTATCAATGCATCTTGATTGCATGTTTGCTCAATTTCAGACTGCAGAAGCTGGTAAAAATCTTCAATTCTTCATTTTTGGTTTTGGTATTTGGTGCATAAATTTGAATAAAATTCATATTAATTGATCTTCCTTGTAGACATATGGATATCAGCCTATCGCTGACAGCTTTGTACTTTGGGATATCTCTTGAAATGTTCTTTTTAACAATGAATGCTATGCCTTTCCTCTTCAATTTGTCATTCCCAGCATAGTAGATCATGTGACTGTCTGATTCAGAATGGCCAATACCAGTTCATTTCAGCTCACTAATGCTTAGGGTGTCAAAGTTTATGTGCTCCATTTCATTTTTGACAACTTCAATTTTCCTAGATTCATACTTTGCACATTCCATGATCTGGTTATTAATGGTTGATTACAGCTGTTTCTTCTCATTTTGAGTCATTCTACATCATCAAATGAACCTCCCAAAAGCTTGACTCCATTCACATCATTAAGGTCAAATTGATTTTGAGGAGGCTGCTCTTCCCCAATCCTCTTTTGAGTGCCTTCCAACCTGAGGGTCTCATCTTCTGGCACTTTATCAGACAATGTTCTGCTGCTGTTCATAATGTTTTCACTGGCCAGTTTTTCAGAATAGACTGCCAATTCCTTCTTCCTAGTCTGTCTTAGTCTGGAAGCTCCACTGAAACCTGTCCACCATGGGTGACCCTACTGGCATTTGAAATACTGGTGGCATAGCTGCCAGCATCAGAGCAATGTGCAAGCCACCACAGTACGACAAACTGACAGACAAGTGGTGGATTTAGTAAGTGTTAACTATTTTTAGTAATAATACAAATTTTTGCCTTGAGGCACAGAAAAGATGAATTCCCTACCCAGTATGAGTTAGATGCCAGGGCAGGCTATATTCTGATGTAAAAAGTTGTGCACCAGAAGATGCCCACACTATTCTATGACAGTTCTGAGGTTTGTTTGTTCGTTTTTAAAGAAGAGGAAGGCTCTGCATTTGAAACTTGGGAATTTCTAGCCTGGTAATTGGGGACAAAGAGAAGTAGTTGTTGAGCTCACATTGCTCAACATTCATTCCCAGGTTCACCTCACATGGTTGCATGTCCAAAGAGGACTGTGTAAAGAAAAAGGAGGATCTTGGCTCCTGACAGACCCTTTCTGAGTGGGTACCACTTACCCTTCACATTCATACAGCATCTCATCTCCTCCAAATGGTGGATGAATTTCCTTTGTGCCTTCTTTACATTTTGTGCCCCGCGATATCCTATTTGTGGCTCAGAGGCCCAGTCTGCTTTTCCACATACCAGGCCTGTTTTAAGGAGAAGGACTCCACAAGGCAATATTACCCTAGACCAGTGTTATTCAGGTTACCACCATTCTTGTCCCAACAGCTTTTCCTTCTGGCAGCTGGATCACTGAGTCCTTCTTTCCTCCTTGCTCTTTCATATTTCCTATCCATCTGATTAGCTATTGAGTCCTCTCAATTCTGTCTTGACAGGTATACCACTTTGCTCTTCCTCTCCCTTCATATCTACTCCTGTGCTACCCAGATTTTCATCTCTTCTCTACATTTCAGTTTACCCTTCACCTTGCCTTTTGACTTGTTCCTCTGAGGTAAAAATGATTATGCCACTACCTACTGAAAAGGGCCCTTTCTTATTGCCTACCTCTGACTCTGCCCAAACTCAATAATTAATAGTGTCAATTCCTTCCTTTTAGGTAGTCCTGGGCGTTTCTTTGTTCCTTGGCTTGTAGACAATCCTCACATGGCATCTCCCTTCCCACCAAGTGTACATCTCTGTTTATTTTTATGAAGAAATAGATTTGTCACAATGGACTTAAAAAAAAAGTGGAAAGTAATAATAATCTGGATGCCCTACATAAACTATGTCATTTGCCATGTCTAAGACTATTATAATAAAATGGAACTAATAGAAGATCAAATACATGGTATATTGTTGAGATATAGAATTTTATGATGCAACTTGTGCTTATAATGTTTGTTTTCCACAGATTTCATATTATACTTTATAGCCACAGATAGATTTTCATCCTTGAAGTATTTTATAAAATAGTGACATATATATTTAATTTACATTTTCTCATAGCAAAGCAATAGTGTGACACTCTGTTAGAAATTAAACAAAGAGTTTTATCAAAAGATGGAGAGATTCATGAATTGGGAGACAGAATAGCATCTAGACAGGATACCAAAAACCCAACACCAAACCCACTGCTGTCAAGTCGATTCCGACTCATAGTGACTCTATAGGACAGAATAGAACTGCCCCGTAGAGTTTCCAAGGAGTGCCTCGCAGATTCGAACTGCTGACCTCTTGATTAACAGCTGTAGCACTTAACCACTATGCCACCAGGGTTTCCCTAGACAGGATACTATGTCTCAAATTACAGACTCAGTGAGGGTTTTATCAGATGGAATAAACAAAGGCCTACATGCTCACAGGCACAAGGGGGATACATGACAAAAAGTTACAAGGAGGTTTTAAACTACAATTCTTCTTAATGTTAACATTTCCGTTTTCTAACCTCCTGCAACTTGTTCAGCAAAGCATTCTTCTTGGACGAAGCCATGCAAACACTCTCGACAAATATCATTTAACAAACAATTCCTCACACAAGCCAAAATATTCACCCTTGCTCCTTTTGGTTTACAGCCAGTCAAACTTTTACAAGAAGCTGAATTATCTTTTCAGAGTGGTAGAAACAGAGATTTTAGTCGAAGCTGCAGTTTGGTTCAAAATGGAGTTTAATTTAGATCTGGGACAGCTGTTTGAGTCATGCCAACTGCTTACTTATCTCCCCCTTTGGATCAAGCTGTCACTAGGGGGTGCAGATCACCACAGAGGAGTCATCCATTTTCTGCAAGGATTTAATATCTCCAAGATGGCTGCTCTATTTGAGCCTTTGAGGCCTCAGATGCCAGCTATTTTATTAGAGGTAACCATTCACTGTTACCTTGCTATTGCTTCAGGCCTCATCTTCAGGGTGAGTTGGTTTTCATGGGGGAGGGTGTTGCGAACAGAACCACATTAGAGGAACAACTTGGCATTCCAAAAAGATGTGATCCCAGAACTAAATTTCATTCTCCTTAGCAAAATTAAAAACTAAAAAAGAAAAACCAACCCCTAGCAAAATTAGTTTCTTCTAAATACATGATTCTTTCCATGGCTAGATATCTTGAGGGCTGGCTATGGCAATAAGAAACCCATGCATAATGTATTTAACAAGTTTTATAATAACAGTCACATTGATTAAAAGTAGTAGGCAGGCTAGTAGAAAGAAGAGTATCCTAGATCTGATGTTTTGCAGTAACCAGCTAAAAATATCAAAGAAGGAAGGTATGGTCATATGGGGGATGGTATGTAACCAGAAGGCCTTTTGACATATTTAAAGGACGTCTTGTTCTGCTTCTTCAGAGGTATATATCCATGAACATCAAGATGTATTAGCAATAGCACAAATTCCTCCTTGTTGAGCAAGGAGAAAATCAAGGGATATTCAGTGATCTAAGACAACTGTAACAAAAGAATCTAAGCATTTCTATTGAGCTGTCACTCCATTAGCAACACTCTCAGCAATTTGAGCCATACTGGCAGATAGACTTAGAACAGATTGTTCTAATTGTAATATACCAAAGGAGGGAACAAGCACTCAAAGAAATGACTGGTCCCACCCAAGCCTATGGGCAACATGATTATTTGAGAGGATAAGTTCTCTCTTCCATATGAATATTAATTTCAAGTCATTGTTCCATAGTAAGCTGTCACTGTATGAATGGGTACTCATGAGAACATCAAGTGTACCTAAGGTGCATTGGCTTAACATATCCCAACCATCTAAATATGGCAAGGACTTTTTTTCCTGAATAAGTTGGTCCTTCACATAAAAAGACATATCCAGATGAGGAACATAAAATACCTGCCCAGTGTAAATATTAGGAAATGGAATGGACTGATTGACTCTCTCAGGCCAGTCCACAGTGAATAAATCTTCACAAATGGGCATTTCTCCAAATTTTAGGGGATCCCAGAGTTGGGCACAAACTGGGAGATTTTGATCATTTTTGAAATAGTGATCTGCTATTGTGGAATAATATCAAGCATCATTAATAAAAAAAGGTTACAAGTTGGAGAAAGAATAAAACATTCTGACCAGGCACGAGTAAAATTGAAACAGAATTGATGGATAGGTGGACAATTCTGGAGGGAGCCATAATTTGACACAAATAGTCTGTTTAAATAGTTTTTCAAAATGAATAGAAAAATTAGATGTGAATTTATGATCTAAGACTGGTACAGCAAGTGGATCAGTATGGTCCTGTGTAGACTGAGGGGAAGAGTGATATACCCAGCATTCATTTAAGCTGCTGGCACTGGCTACTGATTAATTTGATTAGAAAAAGAAAAACTTTTGTTTCAAGCATCAGCAATGGTTATAATAAACAGAAAGAATGCTTACTAAAAATTTCATAATGGAGAATAGGTGTCATGGATTGAATTACGTCCCCCCAAAAATGTGTGTATTAACTTGGTTAGGTCATCATTCCCAGTATTCTGTATTCTCCTCCATTTTGTGATTGTAATTTTATGTTAAAGAGGATTGGGGTGGGATTGTAACATCATTACCAAGTCACATCCCTGATCCAATGTAAAGAGAGTTTCCCTGGGTTGTGGCCTACTCCACCTTTTATCTCTCAAGAGATAAAAGAAAAGGTAAATAAGGAGAGAGTTGGAGACCTCATACCACCAAGAAAGCAGTGCCAGGAGCAGGGCTTGTCCTTTGAACCTTAAGGTTCCTGTGCTGAGATGGTCCTAGGTCAAGGGAAGACTGAAGACAAGGACCTTCCTCCAGAGCCAACAGAGAGAGAAAGCCTTCCCCTAGACCCGATGCCCTGAATTTGAACTTGTAGCCTACTAGACAGTGAGAGAATAAACTTTTCTTTGTTAAAGCGATCCACTTGTGGTATTTCTGTTATAGCAGCACCAGATGACTAAGACAATAGGTTAGTTAGAAATTATAAGATATTATATTAGGAGATGAGCCTAAGTTAGTAAAACAAAACTTGTTTCAAAGGGTATTAAACAATGTGCAATAATTTCAATAAATGTTCACCTTGACTAGGTTAGGGTTAAAAGTATTTGATTATGACCAAAGTCATTAGGAAATAATTCCACAAGTGTGCAAAAACTGTCAAAACTGGGATAGGGTTAACTGGGCCGATGGCTGAACAAAAGAGCTGTAAAAAGATTATCATCTAGAAGTTGGTAAACAAGAACCACACCCTGTTGTGAGACAGAGGGGGTTAACTGTGCTGGTGGAACAAAAGAGCTGTTAAAAGATTACCCTAAAAGTTGGGTAAAAGGAACCCACCCTGTCAACATGAGATTGAAACAACTCATGAATTACTATCTCTTTCTTAGTGTTTTTCTAGTCCCCTCTTCCTTTACAGGCTCTGCATGCACAAAAGAACAAAGCGTGGCCGCTGTTTAACTTTCTTTAGCCCTCTGAAGATGGCGATGTAGTGCCGAAGATCAAGTGCACTTGTGCTATATTCCATAATAAGTGATGCCAAGGGCTGCCAAGAAGACTCCCTCTTGAATATCAGTGGGTTCCATCTTAGATTCCAGATGCGTGTGCAACCTAATTAACATACACTGTCATTCTGAGAAGTACCCACCCCTGGAAAGAAGCCCACTAAATATTCATTACTCTGTTGTCTCCACTGAACCCATATAAGCCCTAGCCTTGCTTCCCTTTTCAAGTCAGTCATTTAGAGAGGCTTAGATCCTTGCTGACTCCTTTTGCTTGACTCAAGCAAAATAAAGCCTACTGAAGGTAAAGTTTGTCTTTCACATGTATTCTTACTTGGGAAAAGACAAGGACCCTTTGTGTCAGATTGGCAATTGGAAACAAAAACTATTAAAATACCAGCAGTTAGGAGTACACAAATATCAGCAGCTTGCATGTAATCTTGTTCCTCAATCTTGAAATCAGCTACCTGCTTCTGAAGTTGTCAGCTTCTGGTCACTGAGGCGTTTCAACCGGAATCTCAAATCTCCCGTTGGCTGGCAAGTCCAGATAAGTCCTTTAGTTTTCTTTAACTGTGATAAATGAATTCAAGGGTTAATTCCTTCTAGTTTCACTGCATAAGGATTAGTTAAAAGAACTAGAAAAGGTCCCTTCCAGAGAGGTTCCAAAGAATCTTTTCGTTGGTGTCCTTTTCAATAAACATAGTCTTCTGGGTTAATATCAAGTAGAGAAGGGGAATCGGGTTTTGCTCCTCAAATACTTCTTTAATTTGTAAAGAAAAAAATATATATGTGTATTTCTTAGAGTACTGTGTTGACAATATTCCGATAATTCAGGTTGTACTAAGTTAGGGTCGGTAGAGGTAATGTAAGGTAGGATCATAGGCCTTTCAGTAACAGATACCATAAGGAGTGAGTTTATGAAACCCAAAAGGAATAATGCTCCTTAAATTTAGAAGGACTGAAGACAGAACTTTAGTCCAAGACAAACCTAAGGATTTGGAAAGCTTGTCAAGCTACCCAATGTGAAAACCTACAAATCGTTACTAAGACAAATTTATAACCATTTGAAGGTCAAAGCTGGATAAAATCTAGTAGCCATTCAGGCATAGCTCCAGAGGGCAAAGGGTATTCCCCAGGTAAAGTGTTAAGATGTTTCCCAGGGTTATAGTGAGGATAAACAGAATAAGAGTCCACATGCTCAGCTGCCTCATAAAATACTCCCCTCCAGTATTTCTTTAAAATTACCATCATTTTATCTCTTCCTAGATGAGTGTTCTCATGTAGAGACCTCATCATAGGGACACAAAAAAGTTTAGGGAGAAAAATTTTAGTGTCAGGCTGTAACCATAATTTGGTGTCATGGTCTTGGTAACAGTCTGACTTTTTCCATGTCCCAATTTCATCTGACTGAGCTAATTGCTGATGTCTTAAAAGCTTTTCTTTGGTGGGTTTAAAAATACTAGTTATTTCATTGGAATAGTTCTCCATAGGTTCTTCTAGAGGCCCCTCTATAAATTCCTTTGTTATAACAGGGGCAACAATAATTTGGGAGGCAGCCTGTTTAGCAGCTGCATCAGCAAGGTTATTTCCTCTAATTTCTTCAGTTTGAGGCACTCCCTTTGGAACTCCCTTTGCAACAAGGCATCTAAAATGCCTGTTACTAAAGCCCCATTTTTAATAGTGTTACCAGAAGAGGTTAAAAACCCTGTTCCCATAAGATTCTAAAATCATTAATAACTCCGGATTCATATTTAGAATCTGTAAAAATACTTATGGACTTCCCTTCAGCAAATTTGTGGGCTTTAGAACAGCAATAGTGGTTAAGTGCCAGGGCTGCTAACCAAGAGGTCGGCAGTTCAAATCTGCCAGGCACTCCCTGGAAACTCTATGCGGCAGTTCTACTCTGTTCTATAGGGTAGCTATGAGTTGGAATCGACTCAAGAGCAGTGGGTTTTTTGTAGTCAGAGCAATAAGTTCAGCTTGTTGGGCTGAAGTGGCTTTGGGAAGTGACTGGCTTTCAAAGACATCATGAGAAGTTGTAACAGTGTAGCCAGCCTGATAATGACAGTCAGGAGTTGGTTTTAAATACAAGCCATCTACAAATAACACCATATCAGGGTTTGTTTAAGGAGTTTCCTTTAACGCATTATAGGGAGTCAAAAGCTGCTCAGTTAGAGCTAAACAGTCATAGTAAGGACAATTGTCTTTATCAGGTATAGAGAGAAGAGTTGCTGGGTTTAAAGTAGCCACAGTACGTAGTCTAATATTTGAAGCTGCCAGAAGAAAGACCTCATAGGAGGTAAGTCTGCTGGCAGATAAATGTTGAGTTAAACCCAAATGAAGTAAAGCAGACACAACATGGGGTACCTATATGTATCTAAAAAGTTCCATAAAATTATATCTGCAGTAGTTTCTACCAGTCTTGCAGTAGCAGCTATGGCCCTGAGAATGGGGCACAGGCTTTAACCACATGGTCCAGCTGCAAGCTGTAATGACCGACAGGACTATTTCATCTTCCGTGTTTCTGTGTAAGAACACCTAATGCATCCCCAGAAACTTCATGTACAAATACAGAGAAGTGCAAATATTAGTTAGGGAACCCTAGCGCGAGCATGTTAGTCAAAGCTTCTTTTAGTTATCACCCTACAGAACAAACTTTTCCCCCACTTCACTCTGAGAGTCCTGCCTTCCTCAGCATGAGTTTTGAATTCTGTGGACATCTGGTCACTCTACTTTTTCATGTAATCATTTTTTCAGTGGTCTTTATTTTACGCATTGGTGAAGAAAAGGGGTTTTGGAATGAAAATTTCGCATTCTAGCCTTGGCACTAAAACCTGATATCTATATATGATTTTAGGGACAAATAAACCAACTTTTTAATGCCTCAGTTTTCTTCTCTGTGAAATGGGCATAATAGTGGAGTCTACACTTTGGCTATGTTATGAAGATTACTGGAACTCTGTTTAGTACTAAAACTCAAACCAAACTCATTGCCATCAAGTCAATTTCAACTCATATTGACCCTATAGGACAGAGTAGAACTGCCCCACAGGGTTTCCAAGGAGCAGCTGGTGGATTCGAACTGCCAACCTTTTGATTAGCAGCCTGAGCTCTTATCCACTGTGCCACCGGGGCTCTTTGTTACCTGTTTAGTACAGCACCTGCTTAGTTACTGATACTAGCACTACAAGGAGGAGGAGAGCTATAATTATCAGCTTAGGCTAAGTTGTACTACAGTAACACATGACCCCCAAAACTCACAGCGATCTAACCTTAAACCCAGCCATATTCCTCATCCTTCGTAGGCTGGTTTTAGCTCTACACCATGACTTACACCAGAACCAAGGCCGAAGGAGAGCCCTCCCTTTTGGGAACATGTTGCTCTCGTGGCAGAGGAAAAAGAACAAGAGAGAGGACGGAGTCACGCAATCCTTAGAAATCGCACTGTCAGTTTTACTCACACGCATTGCCCAAGGGAAGTCATAGGTCAAGCTTGATATCAAGAGCAGGGAAGTATAATCCTTTTATGGAGAAGCAGATAGTAAGGGGAAATGATAAAATATGCCACAAAAGCCTGCTAATCACTAGGATTAACAAAATGACTAAGATGCATTTCTTCTTACTAGAAGTTCATATTCTGGTAAAAACAGACATTTAAGTAGAAAAATTGCAATATGGTTTGAATAAGGTGACATGTTCAGGCTGGACAGAAGAGGGTGTGAGCAGCTCTGCCTACAGTGTTGGGGGATGAGTTAGGAGAGTGTCTTAGGGGAACCCCAGCTAGCCTTGGTAGGCAGCAGTAAGGATTCCCTGGATAGTACAAACAGTTAAGCTTTTGACAGCTGAAAGGTTGGCAGTTCGCACCCACCCAGGGGCTCTTCAGAAGATAGGCCTGACAGTTTGCTTCCAAAAGGTCGCAGCCTTGAAAACCCTATGGAGCAGTCTACTCTCCACACATGAGGTCACCATTAGTTGGAATAGACTCAACAGCAGCTAACAACAGCAACAAGGCAGCAGTAGGACTGAAGTCATACCTGCTAAAATCCTGGCCAGGGTGTCTGAGGAGCTTCTAAAGGTGTCATAGCTCCTACCACCTCCCTCCTCTGGACCACATGAAGGTGTGGTGTTATCTTTGTAGAAGTCATTGTGAGACCTGGAGGGACTCAGTTCAGACCCCCAAACTCCTCAGAGTTCAGAGACATAGAGAATTGAACAGGGCTGCAACCTTGGCCCAGGGGAGTCAGAAGCTGACTGCTGCATGCCCTAATTGGTCTGGAAAGAGATATTAGAGTAGGTTCATCCTCCACATGCATTAGGCTGTATTCTCTCTTCTCTGACTCAGGTAGCAGAAATTGATCTGGAACATGGAGCTTGAATCTGAGATGTGGATGCAAGAGCAGCGCAGTAAATTTTGATAGGTAAGGGAGAGTGTCACGGAACAGACTCAAGGGCTTATAAGCCAGAAATGAATAAAGGTAAAAAAAATCCAGAGAACCCGAGTAGACTGAGACTCTGTGATTGTTGAATGAGGTGAGTGTGAGCGGACAGGATCCCTGCTGAAGATGTGTGAGTTTAGAACACACAAGAAAGGACCCAGCAGCATCAAGTTGCTTCTCCATCACACAGGTCCTGGATGCAGGGAGACAAGAGGGGATTTTATAACTGAGATTTGAAAAAGTCACCCCAGGCAGCAGAAATCCGTCTTGAGATGAAATAACTTACAGCTGGCCCTATGGCAGAATTTCAAGGCAGTCGCTACACTGACTTTGGAGTCATTACTTTGCCTGATCCTTCTGCCCAAAGACTGAGGACTGGGAGAAGATTTTGGCTTCAAAGAACAGGGAGGATATTGAGACCAGGAAGAAACTGACTCAAAAACGTAAAGCAAAAGATGAGAGTTGTTGGAGTCTGGAAAGGTGAAGAGGGGTATTATCAAGACTTCAGGTTGGGGTGAGAATGCTTTAGGGGCCACAGCTGAGTAAAGTGGGTGCTTCCTTCCATTCCATGGCTCAGAAGAGCTACTCTGGGAGCATTACAGGAGGTCTGCTTTCTCACAGCTTCTCTTTCTTCCCTTAGGTTTGTCTTCTAAGGATACTGACTGGCACCAAGAGAAGAAGAGGAAGCCCAAAATAGTGATGAGTTGGAATTACCTTATTTTTCTAATGTGCTGGCTCGTTCACCAGAGAATAGGCATATATTCTTTGTCTTGAGAAGGGAGAAGGCAATCAACATTTAGGCATTTCATGCCTTCATGTCAGGTACCATATTAGGTGTTTTAGAATAGCTTCTGAATTTTTACATTTTATTTTTCTTATTGAAAAACATACCCTAGATTAACGTTAAGAATCCAGGAAACTCTAAGACATGAAGAATATTTTTGGGAAACACTGAGATTATTAAATTTTCTAAATCTACCATTAAATTTCACTGCATGACTGCATAAATACTATCTAACAATACCATCGGGTATACTGGGCATCTTTTTCCTTTTTAATTATTGAACTTTTTAAACATACAAAATTAAACAGCATAGTAAAAATAGATTCTCAGGTACCATTATGTAGCTTTAACAATCATCTCTAATGGCCGGTCTTATTTACAGGAATATGATATTGTGTCCATAAATCTCAAAATCTCAAGCATAAAATATCCACTTTTCCACTTCTCTATTCAGTTCTGACACCAGCTGCCCACACATCACTTCTTTCTCTGATCCCCACCTGGACCTAGGTCAGATCTCACAAGTGAAAAGGGTACTGTTCTTCAGACTGCCGAATAGGCAGATTCTAGCCAAAAGTTCAAGAGTCCACACAACACCCTCACTTCTGACCTGCTGGCTACAAATTCAAGGTTTTCTTCTACCCCTTTAGGATGCCAGCTACAAGGTTGGGTGTCCCCTGGGCTCCCTCACTACTAATCTTTTGGCTCTCACTACTCCTTTGGGTTTGATAATTTGCTGGAACAACTCATAGAACTCACAAAAAGTGCTATATTTATGACTACAGCTTTATCATAGCAAAAAAGGATATAAATAAATAGATATGTAGGGCAAGGTCTAGGTGTGTTCCCAGCGTAGAGCTCTGTGTCCCCAAAAGGGATGTGCTGCCATCCCACGAGCAGCGATGTCTTTCACCAACCAGGAAGCCTGTGGAACTTCTGTGTCCCAAGCTTTTGTTGACTTCATTTCATGGTCATGATTGATTGGGCCAATCCCTCTCTCCCTCCTAAGATCAGCTGAACTTTGAAAGAAGTCATGTGGTTCGTTGCTGATCTTGGTGTGCATCTGTATTTATGCAGTGATCTGTGAACTGAAGAGCTAGCAGCAAAGTCTGTATTTTTTGCAGTTACTCACGGTTAACGTACCATGGCAAATGAAATTTCAGACATTTTGTTGGCGGATCAAGGATTATTATGGAAACCCTGGTGGTATAGTGGCTAAGAGTTCAGCTGCTAACCAAAAGATCAGCAGATTGAATCCACAAGGCAATCTCTGCCCAGGACCAACCCTCTCCTCGGAGGGGAAGAGAATGGAAGCTTTCTGGGAGGAGAGCCTTTGCCCACTTTGTTCCTTGCCTGTTTCCAATGAGAGCAGAGCCTGGCACACAGTAGGTCCTCAGCAAGTGTTTGTTGAGTAAGAGAAGACACGACCACAACGCAGGAGAAGAATCTGGGGACAGGAGCCGAGGTTTGTCCCTGTGACTTGGCAAGTCACCCAAACTGTCAGTTCCCACATCTACGGGGACCAGATTGGGAAAGGCAAGCATTTAGATCCAGGCTGACTAGGTTTCCAGACTTTTTTCCACCTTTTATCAGCTGCAGGGACTTGAGCAAATAGCATGCCTGCAGCCCTTAGCTCCCTGATCTGTAAAAGGAGGTGAAAGGTGACCATGAGTATAAATGCCCACCATCACACCTTATACTTAGCTGTTGCTCAAAGAACAGAGGGTGTTATTACTGAGTTGTCATCACACACTAGGGGGAGGAGGCCCACACTACTCACCACTCACAGTCACCTTTGTCCTGGGACCAGACTTAAACTCCATGTCAGGGTTCCCTTTCCCGAACTTGACACAGAAGTAGATGCCGGCATCTTCTGGGGTGATGTTCCTGATGCAGATGGAATAGTCCGTGTTGCCTTTTATTGTCTGGTCTGTAACATTTGTTACTCAGGGGAAGAGACATGCATACTCTAGGCCACCACTTTGTAGACTAATTGCCGATCTGGCCCATTCCCCCGAACCACTGGACGGGCTCCACAGGTTGCAGAGAGGAGAGGAAGCAGGGCAGAGTGACGTCTCACACTGAGCCACCTGCAGCTCCTGCTCGCCTGTCACTCCTGCAGGAAACACAGGCCGTTATTCATCCTGCGGGATCCTGTCTGTTGTCACAGGTGTTTATCAGCAACAACTTCTGCTGACTGAGTGAGAACCATGAGCTGGGCTTGTGCTCAGCATGTCCCATGTACCGTCTCATGTAATCCTCACCACAAAGCTACCCAGTGAGACTGTATGACAAATGGGGAAACTGAGGCACGCAGTGGTTAATGACCTGGCAGATTCAGGTGTGGGCCCACCCTGAGTGGAGCCCCGAACCCTCTCTGAAGGAGTCCTGTTTGAGTTGGTCTCTCGGATTCAAATCTGGATTTATCAGGAAGAAAGGCAGCATGGTTGAAGAACAACTGCCCGCTTGGCACAGTCCCCCTGAACCTGCCATGGGCCCCAAGGGGTACTGAGAGGACACAATGCAGCACAGGGTGGCCTGTGTCTGAATGTGACTGACACAGACTTCTCAGGTCGCCTACAGCTCCCCCTCCCCTGCCACTCCTGGAAGGAATCACAAATTCTCTATCTCTCTGTTCCATTTTATTCCTGCTTGCAAACCAGCCAATTTTTTGTCTTTCTTATAGTAACTCATTACAGTGTACAATAACCAATGCACACGACTAAAATTGTGTTTTTCAACATCTTTCCCTAGTGCTACTAGTAGATAAATTTTCTGCCTTCATGGTATTAAAGGTGATGTTTTTGCCAATTGTTTCACCATCGTACAACTTGAATTGCCCTCCTTCCAGGTTCTATCAAGTTTCCTTGCCACTCAGTCCATAAGACAATGCCACATACTTAGGTTTTTGTGATGGCAACACCACACTTGCAGGTACCAATTTCTGTATTAGTCAGGAGGGATGTGTGTGGTACAGAGAATAACAGCCTCCCGCCAAAATATGTCCTGCATCACATCAGGGCCAGCATGGGAACTGGGAGGGGTGCTGTGCCCAGCCCTGTGACTGTGGGGGCTGCTCAGCCACTGCCCTTTGTTCACTATCCCAAGGTTGTGAAGTCTGAAGTGGTGGGAGTGATAATCTGAGGTCACGGATGTAGAATGGAGAAGCAGGGGAGAACAAAGTGAGATGAAGCTCTTGAGAGGGATGGTCACTGCCGTTCCCCATACACTGTTTTCCTTTGCAACTTAAGTGGGCACCACTTTAGGTTTCACAACCTTGGGATAGTGAACAGAAGACAGGGGGCTTGGAGCCAGATAGCCCCCGGCTTCTCTCTGAGCTTCCTCTGGGACCTTGGACAAGTTACTTCTCATCTTGGAGTCTCAAGAGCTGCAAGGCTTTAAATAATGATCCCTCTGAAAAAGTATTCTGTCAATGGAAACAATTATAAAAATGTAAATTATTCTTGTTGTTACTTGAAGAATCATCTCATTTGAGGCCTCTGGCAGCCAGCCACAGGTGATGGATCTACAGAGAAAACGCTCAGCTCCCTGATTTTATCTTCTCAGATAATGCCCAGTCCTTGGCCTTCTGTGGCAGCCCTGGATGGTGCATCTGTTTACCTAGAGTCCCTAGAAGTCTGGGTGCCGGGGCAGGGGATTGGGGGGCAAGCTGAGGGAACAGGAAGAGGGGATTTCACCTTAAGGCAACGCTCACCTGTAAGTCCCAGCAGCAGAGTCAGCAGCAGGGAGAGCAGAGGCTGGTGGGGCTGGGAGGCAGGAATGGGCATCCTGGAGGCCACGAGGTCTGCTCTGTGCCAATGTCTGTGTTGGGGAGGCCTGGGCTGTGCTCTGCAAAGAGAAGAGAAGCCCTGCCTCCTGCAATCTAAGAGGAAGTAGCTTTGACCTAAGAGGAAAATGTCCATGAGACAACACCTCTTCTAGACTGTGAAATAAAAAGCAGGCAGATAAGGTCGTTTGAGGTGAGGAGTGACTCATAGTAAATATTCGAGAAGCTTGGACAGGCCTAGAAGAAATAATGCTTCCTTCCCTTCTTGGGGCCTGTGCTCTCTCTGCTTGGCTCCTCATCTCATTTTGAGGTCTCCATTCAGAAGCCCCAGGCCAAGAAGGATCTGTGGTTGTGGGTTGTTCTCCAAACTCCCAGGCCCAGGACCATAGGATATGGCTGACTATGATCTCATTTTGTACCATTTTCAACAAAGAACTACCCTGCTGGAGGGAGGAGGAGGGCTCTCTAGAACCTGGCCAACGTTGAAGTGGACCCAGATCTGTTTGGTTCCTACCCTTTACTGATGTCACTGGTAAAGCTTAGCCCAAAGGCACAGTCTAATGTTGACCTCAGAAATTGCATGCCCCTGAACCCACAAAGGAATCCTTTCCTGGCTCCAAGGAAAGGAGGTGGGTTAAGGTTAACAAATATCTGCTTTATGGGGTGAGGTGGGGATTATGGGTTATGAAGAGGGGACAGGGTTGTGATGGGAGGAGCAAATGGTGAGCAGATTCCTGGGGGAGGGAACAGTCACTACCCTTTGTGCTGCACCTATTCTATGTACCACTTCTGTGCGAATGGAACTGGAGAGAGAGGGAGGATGAATGTCCAGACCAAGAGGGCCTTCTAAGGAGTTAGACACGTTGCCAGACATCCCCAGGATCAGTCTTGTCATCTCTAAACTGTCATTTCATAAGAAGTCTTGCCTTGCAGTGTTTTAGCAGAGATTAAAGGAGATCATGAGTGTAGTACACCTGAGACTCAATATGTAATTGTTGACAGTTCTGGCACCAAGCAAATTAACCAGCTGACCAGTTGCCATCACCTCTATTCCAACTCATGGTGTATGTTAGAGTATGTCAGAGTAGAACTGTGCTCTATAGGGTTTTCAATGGCTGGTTTTTTGGAAGTTAGATCACCAAGCCTTCTTCTGAAATGCCTCTCAGTGGACTTCAACCTCCAAACTTTCCTTTAGCAGCCAAGCTCATTAACCTTTTGCACCACAAAGGTGCAAATGAAGTAGGAAACTCAAAAATTGCTTTTGAATGAGTTCTTACAGCATGGTGTCAGTTGCTCCCCAGTGGTTTTCTCCAGGTTCTCTGGTCCTCCTGGGACCCAGCTTATCACTGGACAGCCCCTTCCACTCCAGGATCAATTGCTCCCTCTCTGGATCCTGCCCTTTGTTAATCCACTGAGCGGGCAGCAGCCCCACTTGAGGCTCTCCATTAGTTGTCTCCTATTTAAACTCAGCAGTACCAATTGGATTGGATACATCAAGGCGTTAAGGTATGGATGCCTAAGGGACAGGTGCATGCTCTTCTATGTACCCTTATCTGTGGGCGCCCAGAGCTGAGTGGGATAGAGAGTGGAAGGGAAAGGAGAGTCAGCCCTGTCCACGTCTGGCCCACACTGAGGTCCAAAGCCTGGCATTGCTCTTCCTGAAAGCTACCCGTCAACATTCCCTTTACTGGCTTGCTCTAGTCCTCTCTGTCTGGGATTTGTTCTTAGGAAATCCCAGATTTCTAGATCCCCATCACTAGAAGACTCAGCCTCAGAAAGATGCTGAGTTTGATTCCTCCTGTGACACCAGGCTTCTCCAGCCTGTTTGATTCTATGTAAATGGAGGCAATAACACGCACCTTGTAGAGCCATGGTAGGAATAACATAAAACAATCCATGCAAAATGCTGTGCTCACAATTCATTATAACCAATTAATTCTGGTTGTAATTATTCTCTGTGTGCAGGAAGAGATCACCAGATCTCCCCAACACAATATACCCTAGAAACAGCAGCGTCTTGTCAGAAGAAATAGTTTCTTCTTCAGGGTCTAGAGCTAATACAGGTTTGGCTTTAGGAAACTCTGTCCATGGTGGACCTCAGGTCTCTCACCTGCCATGGTTAACTATCAAATGAAGTTGTGAAAGTTACCATGTGCCCATCCAAATCCTATTTCAATGTAGCACATGAGCACATGGTGAAATCTTCCCTTCCTGCTGCAAATCTACATAACTGAAAAAGAAGACATTATTGTTATAAATATCTAATTAAAAACAATAGATGCAACTCTATACAACATAAAGGAGTTGTAGCTGCTATCATTTACTGAAGACTTATGCTCCAGATACTGCTTTGAGCACTCTATGTGGGTAACCTCATTAAATTTTCACACCAACTCTTTTAGGTAAAATCAATGTTCAATTTTAAAAATACACAAACACTATTAGAAATTCGAGAGACAAGAAAGTGAGCCAAATATTTGATATCTGATCAAGCTGTCTTTTAAATATAAAGGCCACTTCTCTGCAACTAATACTGGAAGCTATGCCACTGGTATTTCAAATACCAGCAGGGTCACTCACGGTACATAGGTTTCAGCAGAACTTGCAGACTAAGACAGAGTAGGAAGAAGGGCTTGGCAATCTACTGCCAACAAGTATCCAGTGAAAACCCTATGGTTCACACCAGAATATTGTCTGATATAGTGCTGGAAGATAAGCCCCCTGGGTTGGAAGGCATTCAAAATACACAATGACCACAACAATGGACTCGAGCATACCAACAGTATGGGGCAAGATGAGGCAGTTCCCCTCTGTCGTACATGAAGTTGCCATGGGGGAGCCAACTTAACAGAAGCTAACAAGAACACTCTAATTAAGACAGTGTTGTATTGGCAAAGGGAGAAGTAGATCAGTTGAATAAATAAAGAGCTCATGAAATTACCCACAAATTTATGGAAGCTTGCTATATGGCAAAGTAGCAGTACATACCAGTGAGTGCTGGGTAATTTATCCTTTTAGAAAAAAAATAAATAAATAAGACCCCTTCCACTTATTTCTCTCTCTCTGTCTCACACACACACACATATACATTCATACCAGAAAAATCTAGGTAGATTAAAGCCATAAATGTAAAGGCAAAATTTGAAACCTTCTTTTTGTGCCTCTCTGCAGCTGTGAGGCCCGCACTAGAGGAACTAGAGAGATTCTCCCACATGTGCCCATGGAAACCAGCTTAAGAATGGATGTGTCAAAACTGTACTAGCAAAACATAGCAAAAAGCTTTCATATCCATCACAAGAAGAACCAATAATTTGTGGCATATTCTTACAACCAAAGACCATAAAGCAGTGAAGAAAATAATAAAATGGAGCCGCATGTATCAACATGAATAAATCTCAAAACCTGTTCAGCAGAAAAAATAAAATAAAATTCTGTAATGCTGTATACAGTACAATAACATTTATATAAAATCTAAAACATATCAAATAAAATCATATATTGCTTAAGGATTTACACCTATGTTATAAAAGTACAAAGTCATGCTTGGGAATGACAAACACAAAATTCAACACAGCAATTTACAAAAGGAATTGAAGAACTTAACAGCAAAGTGTTAATATTTTGCACAGATAGGATGGTAGGCACATGGATATTTATTATACTATTCTTTATACTTTTTAGTATGCTTGAAATCATTCAGAACAGAAAAATTCCTATTCAGCTTACCAGTGATTTCAAAATATGTATTAAAATGTAATAATACTTGCAAAGCCTATGGATAAAAGTGAAAATTGTTCGGCAAGTTGTTCATGATCGGAGGCTGAATGGAAGCCCAATTTCTGGGTCTGCTTGATTCTCTTCATGTGGAGGCAGGGCCAGTTTGAAGCTCAGTGAAGGCATCATCCAGACCTCCCTGACTCCCATTGACCAAAGTCCATAGCCATCACCACCCTTGACTCAGCTCAAAAGTGCTAAGTAAGGAATGTCAGGAAGGTGAACAGAAAGCAGCATGTTCACGGTGGAGGTGGGGGTGGCAGCATGAGAGGCAGGTGAAATGCACGGTCTGTGGATAGAATCTCTGAACATGGCAGGTAATAGCCACCAAATCCGAGGAGACTGAAGACTGGGATACTGTCACTGTAGGGGCAATTGACACAGCTCAGAGAAAGCAGACGATTACTGTAGGAAGTTCATTGTGGGATGCTGAGACCTCCTTGAGGATGGAGTCATCCACCCAGGGCCTAACTCAAGGACTGTCACAGAGGAGGATTTAGGTATTGGCTAACAGGTTCATGCATGATTGAATTATGGTGTGAATGCATGCTTGCTTGGATGGATGGATGGATGGATGGATGGATGGATGGATGGATGGATGGATGGATGGATGGATGGATGGATGGATGGATGGATGGATGGATGGATGGATGGATGGATGGATGGATGGATGGATGGATGGATGGATGGATGGATGGATGGATGGATGGATGGATGGATGGATGGATGGATGGATGGATGGATGGATGGATGGATGGATGGATGGATGGATGGATGGATGGGTGGGTGGGTGGGTGGGTGGGTGGGTGGGTGGGTGGGTGGGTGGATGGGTGGATGGGTGGATGGGTGGATGGGTGGATGGGTGGATGGATGGATGAAAGGCATCCTAATCTTTTCCTTCTTTTCCACTTTGGCCACTAAAGATGAAAATATGAGATTTGAATTCCATTTAAGAATCTGCAAATCAATTGACTCACTCTATGATTTGATAATTCCAAGAATTGAAGGTTCATAGACTCTAAGTCTTTATGTTCCAAGATACTAAGGTTTTACAAATGAGGAAACTTGGGTTTAGAGAGGTTCAGTAACTTGTCCAAGGTCAAGTGGCAAAGCTGGGATTACTCCAGAGGCAGCATGTTTTACTGCTATGCTTTTTTGACACTCAAACTATAAGAGGATAAGCATTCATGATTTCAGGCTTCTGAAATTATGATCTAATGACTTCTAGAATTTTTTCAACCAGATTTTCAGCTGTGCAATAGAATGTATTCATAATGAGGAAAATTGAGGGGGGGTTATTAAAAACTATAAAACATTAAATCTTTTATGAAAACAGAATGTTGTAGTCCTAACATTAATGAGGTCACACCAGAATAGGGCAGGTCCTCAACCTAATCATTTCTGAGTTATGAAAACAGCAGAGTAGACACAGAGACACATGGGGGGAAGACAGGTCCCAAGGATCACCGGCAGAAACCATAGACTAAGAGAGAGGCTCACAGATGGAATTCACATGGCTGAGGCTCTGATTTGGGCTTTTAGCCTCCAGACCTGTGAGAAAATAAATTTCTGTTCTTTAAAGAAAATACCCTCTTGAGGTATTTGTGTTACGGCAGAATGAGGTAACTAAAATGCCAACACACCCAGATCTATAATTTTCTACCAGTGATGCTGTTAATGAGCTGGACAGTCAAGGCAAAACACCATCCCTTGAAGTTCACTACCTATACTCAGTCTTTCCACATCAGCATACCAAGCAGGCATTCTCACTGAGCAATGAGCAGAGCCCTGAGAAGGGATGACGCAAGATTTTGAAGGCCTACTAACTGGGATGGTGCCTAGGGAGAGTATGACAAAACCAAATACCACCAAGTAAGGGTGATAAAGGGCACCAAGGCCAAAAAAAAGGATAGGGAGGTTCAGATGACCCATCGTAGCCACCAGTGAGTTCTACTGGCTATATATACAGCGTCTAGGGGCAGTGTCGGGGACAGAGACCTGACATAGCTGATGGTAACTATTTCCATGCACTGAGTGGCAGTACTTGAGGCATTGTACATGTATTATCTCATTTAAGCCTCACAAAACCAAATGAGGCAAATACAGAAGGCTACTTGATATTGAGGAGCCGTGGTGGTGTGGTGGTTAAGCACTGGGCTGTTAAGTTCAGTGGTAGGAACCCACCAGCTGCTCTGTGGGAGGAAGATGTGCTAGTTTGCTTCCATAAAGATTTACAGTCTTGGAAACCCCAAAGGGCAGTTCAACTGTGTCCTTCAGGGTCGCTATGAGTCAGAATCAACTCGATGGGAATGGGTTGGATTTCTGGGTATTGAGAAAAAAAAAAAACACTTAAAATGAATCTATGGAAAATAGGCCCAAATTTCATAGAAATGTTCAAGAAGGAATTGGCTAAAACATCATCTTGAAAATTTTAAATTATAAATTTTTTTACATTTTTAATTAAATGTGGTATACAATTGCAACTATGCAACAATTCTTAGGCAGAATGAGAATGAACCAGGTATTGGGAGAGTGAGGAAGCTGGCATAATTTTTTTCCACAGAAACTCACACTACAGTACCAACAAATCCTTCATTTTAAGTCACATGTTCTCGGTGCCATCACTGAAAGGTTATTTTTGAAGAATTATTTGAAATTATTGACTGTTTTAGCAATTTTCACAGGAGCCTCTTTTAATCAAAGCATTCTCTTTTTTCAAGCGCCTAGAGTATCCTCATCATCGTAGATTTTGTTCTTCTTCCTTTTTTTTCTTTTAGTCTGTTCAGAGCTTTCGCCTGAGATCCCAGCGGTTCCCCAACACTGTTTGCATCAGCTTCTTGAAACCCTACAAATTTAGCAAGATCTGTGATTTCACTTTACACCCAGGTTTGGATTGTATTGCACGGTACTGTCTGGTGTTTACCACACTTCAATCAAGGCGAGCACCACCTCCTACAACGGAGATTTCTGTGCCTTCGCCACCTCCCCAGGCCAGCGAGCTCAGGCTGCTATGCTGGGCAGTGCTTCGCACCCAGAGGCCCACCTCAAGCCCCTGCAACATCTCCCCTCTACTTCTCAGCCTGAGGATTTCTCCAAACCATGACCTGCCACCCTGCCCATGCAGGCACATCCCAGCCGCCCCTCCTCTGAGTACAATTCTGAGGAAAAATCTACACACTTCCCCTGAAGCCCCCATGGACCTGAGCCCCAACTGTCCAGGCTGGTATCCAGCTTCCCCTTTCTTGGCAGTCCCTCTTTCCCTGTTTCATTCTCCCCACTCCAACCCCTCGGGGTCACCTTCCAAATAAACCATCTGTACCCAAGTCCTTGTTTCAGACTCTGACTTCAAGATGACCCGAAGAAAGACCCCCACAAAGACATTTCCATGACAGGAGACAGGGCTGAGGTGCACACACTGTTGAGCGGGAAGGGGGTCTGGGTGGGGGCTGATTTTATAAGCAACCAATTCATTTGTGAATATTGTGCTTTTTATATCTTTTGCCTCTCTACACAATTGTCCTAACTCTGGGGAATTATATAAGCATTACTCAGATAGGAAACCCTGGTGGTGTAGTGGTTAAGTGCAACAGCTGCAAACCAAAGTGTCGGCAGTTCGAATACACCAGGCGCTCCTTGGAAACTCTATGGGGCAGGTCTACTCTGTCCTATAGGGTCGCTATGAGTCGACCCTATACTGGACAACACTGGGTTTGGCTTGGTTTTTGGTTACTCAGATAAGGAGGACCCCCTGAACTATCATTTTCCTATTTTACAGCAAAAGATACAAGGCCATGAGAACTAAAGGGACCTGCGGGAGGTCCCACAGCTGGTAAATAGCAGAGTTGGAAGCCTGAGGTCATGTCCAAGCTCTCTCACTCACTAGTTTTACAACTTCGAACAGCCTTCACCTCTCTGAGCCTGTTTCTTTCTGTAAACCATAAACGGGGCCATCAGTCCATGGCTGTCGTGAGCGAGCATCCACCTTACTGACTGGGTGGTGTGCTCACTCCAGACATTAGTATTAATAATTTTTTCCATTTAAAACAGGTGTTTACTGCCATGATAACAGTCCATCCTCCCCAAATTTTGTGGATGAGAAAATAAAGAGGAAAATACTGTGTAAACTTTAAAGTCCAATCCACATTTAAGGAATTAATTTTATGGATCTGCAACCTTGGACCACTGACTTGACTTCTCTGGATTTTAGAGTTGATATTCATAATGGAATGATCACTAAGATTGCTTTTAGGCATGATACTGAATTCGTAGATCTGTCATGTATTGGCAGGAAAATCAACAAAAAAATCAGATGAACTATTAGGCCTGTGCCCATATAGGAGGGATGTTTATAGATACCATTTTTGTTCCCAGTTGCCATTGAGTCCACTCCAGCTCATGGTGACCCCATCTGTGTCAGAGTAGAATTGTGTTCCAAAGGGTTTTCAATGGCTGATTTTTCAGGTAGATCACCAAGTCTTTCTTCCCAGGTGACTCTGGGTAGACTCAAACCTCCAGCCTTTTGCTTAGCAGCCAAGTGTGTTAACCTTTTGCACCACTCATAATCCCTAAAATTTAGGCATTCACAAAGACCTTTACATACTTTTCATATTAAATATGTATAAACCCATTGCTGTCAAGTCGATTCCAACTCATAGCAACCCTTAGGACAGAGTAGAACCGCCCCATGGAGTTTCCAAGGAGTGCCTCGTGGATTCGAATGGCTGACCTTTTGGTTAGTAGCTGTAGCTCTTAACCGCTACACCACCAGAGTTTCCTAAATATATATATATGTGTATAATAAAGTTAAATCCCTAAAAGGTAAATATATTGTTTCCATTTCACAGATGAGGAAATAGAGCTCTGAGAGGTGCTATGAATAGTAACAGCAACAATTGCCACTTTTCAGTGGTTAATATGAGCAAGGCGCTGTGTTAAGTACTTTACAGGCATAATTTCACTGCGTCATCACAACAACCATTCATCAGTTGAGGAAACTGAGGCTCAGAGAAGTCCATGGTTCTCGAACCCAAGTCTACACTAACCCGGCGAAGCAAGGGGAAGTCTTTACCCTGGAGGTGCTGGTCTAGGCTGATGGTTTTCTGGAAAGCCAGAGCTGAGTTGTACTTGATGCGGCAGTGGAGGAGAGCAAGTATGTCGTCCTCCTTCAGTGGGACAAGCACATTGCTGCTCATATTGAAGGTGTTCCCGAAAGGGAGGATGCTGGTCCGGGTCTCTGGGAGTTCGAGGCTGTTTTTCAGCCAGGTCACATCGGATGCTTATGGCCGGCCTGGATCGCTGAAGAGGACCTTACAGGGTGTAAGGGTAGGTGGTCCTTCCCGCAGTGAGAGATCCCTCACATGAGAGTGCACGGAGGCGCCCAAACCCCAGTGTGAACAATCCTCCTCAGTGTCTCTGCTGGGAATCCCCATTGCTTCCCCTTCCATAGGGTTTAAAAGTGATGTTCTAACTCCCTTGCAAAGCTGCTATCAGAGGCCAGACAATAAAACTACAGGGGGCCACCGCAATTTGTAAGGAGGCAGATTCTCACCAGCTCCTCAAGCCAACACCCATATCCACTTACTCTGCCCCAGGCTCTTCCCCATCTCATGGAGTTCTCACAACAACCCTAGAAAATGGGAGCTATTACTATTCCCACTTCACAGATAAGAAACTGAGGCCTGGACAGGCTAGGTAACTTGTCTAGGGTCCACAGCTAATCAATGCTAGAGCCTGAGTTCTTAGCCAGGCAATCTGGTCCCAGGGTCTGTAGCTGTGATCACCACTCAGCCCTGCCGTTCGTTAACACCAGGTGGCACAGAGAAAAGGTTAGGAGCACAGGCTTTGGGGTCACACTCAACCTGAGTGTGCATGCTAACCCTTGTACTTATGAGCTAGAAAACTTAACTCCCTAAGCCTCAGTTCCTCTTCTGCAAAATGGGAATGATTCTGAATTCTCAGAGCTACCAGGCAAATTAAATGAAGAAACCGGTGTAGGGTATGTGGCACATAGTTACCACTCCATAAATGGTATCATATACTCAGAAATTATCTAAGCAATTGTTATTCATACATTTTTAATGTTAAGAGAGAAGGAAAAGGCTCAGAGAGGGTAAGTAACTCACACAAAGGCATCTTAGCTAACAGAGCCAACGTTCCAGCCCAGGAGTCACAACTCCAAGCCAAGACTCTTCCTGCTACATCACAGCTGCCTCTACTTCTCTGCAGTCGACCCTATAATAGTCAGGGATCTTTATTATTTTCCTGCTGTAGGGCCAGCTCTGTGCTAAGTACTATAAAGACTGCAAGCCACCACTGCAGAGCACCTACTACGTGCCAAGATGTTTCAGGCTTGAGTTAGTAAATGAATCCTCATCAGGTTCCCGCAAAGTGGACCTAAGAGTCATCATTCACAGCTGAGAAGCTGAGTTTGCCTGAGTCACACAGGTGGTCAGTGGCAACATTGGCACGTGAGACCGTGACTCCAAAGTTTGGGCCCCTGCAAACGTAAGGCCCGGTGCCACCCTGCACAGGTCTAACCACGGAGGAAAGGTACAAATGGGGTAGGATCCCAGGCAAGGGGCTCTCAGGAAGCCTCATAGTTTAAGTACCAAGAGTGAGGACAGAATGGTGTGGACAGATAAGACAGCTCAGGAAGGAATACGTTCCAGAAGTGAGTATTTAAGATTGAGATTTGAAAAGAAACTCGAGATAACGGTCAAGTTTGTATTCATATGCAGGATGGAAGAGAAAACCACTAAAACACGATGATTTTGTAAACAGACTGGCCTGCATCCTTACCCCAGCTCTGCTGTTTGAGACCAGAGACCTTGGTACCTCTGCCACCTTTCCTGGAGGTCATAGGATCAGATAACACATGTGATGATGACAAGTACACAGGAAGCACTGCATAGGCGTTGGTCAAATCCCAACACCACCCACAGGTGGGAGGGTTTAAGGGGTGGGGGTGCCAGTGAGGGGGTTTACGGGCCAGGCCAGGATGTAGAACTGGAAAGGTTATGTTGACACCAAGCTGAAGGGGGCCTTGAGTGCCAGAGACAGAAGGTTGCCCTTCCCCCTGCAGATCATGGGGGGCTGCACAGGGGCGTGGTGTAATCAAAGCAATGCTGGGGGTAAGGGAGGCTGACCTTGCAGTGGTGGACCGCATACACTGAGGCAGATGAAGGAGAAAAATAAGACAGAGGGGAAAAAACTCTAAGTAGGTCAATAAAGAAATAATACAACTTGTTTCTGATCAGAAAAGACTAATTTGGAGTTTTTTACCCAGACCTGTATTTCTTGCTGGGTGAATGAATGTGTTTATTTCTGCTGGGCAAAAAAGAGGACACAGAGAAACTTGCAGACAAGTGGGATGGTTTCCACTTGAGAATTTACAAAGTAGGCAGATATGGCCAATTCCATCAGGAGGAATAAAATGCAGGATGGAAGCCCCTGTTGCAGAGCTGTGTCATTTTGCCAGCCCAGCATCCTGTCCCACCTTACTGTGGTAGGGCATGAGCTGTCATACAGGGACGCGGACGCGGTCAAGTACACTCACAATCCCTCTAGGGAACCGTCCTCCCCATTTCATGTCAATCCCATATTCTGTCTCACCCCGGCTCACCCAGGCCTGGTCAATCCTAATTACTGCCCGCCCCCACCCCGCCAGTAACTGTCTCCCAAAGTGATCCAAGCTGAACCAAACGAGAGCGTCTCTTCTCTGGGTATCAACTGCCAGTGGACAGCTCCCCCTAGTGGACAAAGGCAAGAGAGACGAGAGATGAGAAGGGAAGGGAAGATAGGAGAGGAGGGGAAGAGGAGGGAGGACAAAGGAGGAGAAGGAGAGAAAGGCGGGGAGGGAGAGAGAGCAACCTGAAGGAGGAGGAAGAGGAGAAGGACACGGACAAGGAGAGAGAGACCAAACTGATAATCAGAGAGAGCCCTGAGGATACTGTGTGAGGACTTTTTATCTACATTCTTTCCCAGTTGAAGGAGTCAAGAATTCTGACCTCTCTTTAAAGTTGATTTTCAGAAAGTTTTCCAGCTGAAAAACTGGTTCTAGCTGAACCAGTCTTAAGTAATATGCTTTCTAGAAGAGATGTAGGTGCCAAGCAGTCCTTAATCTCTGGGGTTTTCTGAAGTCAAGTGTCAAAGAGGAGAGAAGAAGGGAAGTCCCTGGGGGGTGATGTGGGAGGGAGGAGTGAGTTGGGGTATGTGTGAGAGAGTTTCATCACCAGCCTCTCTTCCTTCACCTTCACTCCTTACTGCCCTGAGTCCCTGACCCACTACTACCTAAGGCCCAGGCAGATGCTCCAATTTCTCCCACCTAAAACTCAGTGACATGCTGCCCAGAAGGGCTGGCCAAGAGGCTGCACCCCCCTTTCCCCAGTCTGGATGACTGAGCCCGCAGGGTGATGTTGGCAGAGACAGAGGGCTCATCATGGGCCACCAAGCAGGCAAACACACTCACACTCACCTTGGTCTCTGCCAGCAACACGTGCTTCAGAGAGTACGTCCCATCTATGTTTCTCGTAACCTGGGGAGACTCCACGGTCAGGATGACGTAACCATTCTCCGTTCAGGTGAGGTACAGGGTAGAGGGGTAGAAGCGGTCCACTTGGCAGGTGAGATTCACTTGTTTGTGTGCATGGACTTCGTTCACAGAGAGCTTGGCAATGATCTTCACAGGGGATAGCCAGGCAGAGGGAGAGAGAAAAAGAGCTGTCGAAATTACCCCTGTACCCCCACCCTCGCCCGGTTTCCCACTCCCAGGGCCCAGTTGCAAGATCTGTCACTCTTTCTTCAGTTACCTTTACTTATATGAATGTGAGATGAATTTTTTTGGTACGCTCAATATAGGCAAATGTGGCTAAATGCTGACTTTCATTAAATTTGGGTGGGGGTACATGGGTATCTGGTATATTATTTTCAGTACATTTGCAATATTTCATATCATGAAATATGATTTGAAGAATTACTAAAATACAATGCCCATGAGGACAAGGACTTCGTCTTGTTTGTAGCGGTATCCCTAACACCTAGAACAGTGCCTGGCACACAGTGGATATTCATTATTTATTGGATGAATAATAAATCTACAATATCAAAAACCAATAGCTATTTTTACCAGTACTGTACAATTCAGTGACATGAATTGGTACATGTAGAAATTGTTGAATTGGCAAATGATTTGTGTTTTATACATACATATATATAAAATCACAATAATAATGAGTTAATTTTAGAAAAATCAATAGCAATAATATTAATAGAACAAATATGTTTGGAGTAAAAAGTTGGGGCCAAATAATAATCATAAAATGAAACACTTATGAACTACTTACTATGTGCCAAGCATTGTTCTAGGTACTCTGTAAGGCTGAAAAAAAACAACTGCTGTTGAGTCATTCCTGACTCGTGGTGACCCCACGGGTTGCAGAGTAGAACTGCGCTCTGTAGGGTTTTCTTCACTGTAATCCTTACAGAAGAAGCACATCACAAGGTCTTTCTTCTACAGTATCATTGGATGGGTTCAAACCACTAATCTTTAGGTTGGTAGTCAAGCACAAACTGTTTGTACAACCCGGAGACCTACTTTATAAAGAATCACTCATTTAATCCTCCATGACAGCTATGAGGTAGGTTTTATTTTTATCCCCATTTTACAAAGAAACTGAGTAACAAAGAGGTTAAGTAAGTTGCCCAAGATCGCACAACTTGCAAAGTGGTGCAGCCAGGGTTGAAGCCCAGACGGTTGGCCTCCCAAGTCTGTGCTCCTAACCACTGTACTATGGGATCAGCGATCCAAAAAACCCACTGCCATCAAGTTGATTCTGACTCATGGTAACACTGTAGGACAGAGGAGAACTGCCCCATAGGGTTTCCAAGGAGTGGCTGGTGGATTCAAATGGCCAACCTTTTGGTTAGCGGCCGAGCTCTTAAACACTGTGGCACCAGGGCTCCAGTGGGATCAGCACTGGCAGTGAGGAATTACAGGTTTCCCATTTGTGAAGCGGGGCTTTGGATGGAAAACTCTGAAAACCAGTGCTGCTAGGAGCCAGCTACCCGCTCACCTTGGAGCACTTTGGAGAGATTCGTGGTCTCTTGCAGGGGCTCTGCTAAGGTCCTATGGGTAGCTTCACAGGTGATCTTGGATGTGACATCTTGCTGGGTCATTGTCACCATGTCTGGCTGGTGATGGAGTAATGGCCTTTCTCCTCAGCTGCCAGGCACTGAGCTGAGGCTGGATGCTCCTCTCTGTCCTTCAAACAGGTGACATTATAGTCCCTGGAGCCAAAGGGGCCAACGGTGCAGTTGAAAGGCACTGAAACTCCTGGGGTCATCCTCTGAGCTGGGCTAGTCAGAGAAATGAAGGGCTGCCCACCTGTGAAAGATAGCAGATGTGACAGTATCAGGAGTGAAATACAGTCAGCATCATGGTCTGCACAAGGCACCTGTGCTGTGGCAGGCCCTGCTGACCTACTGTGAGTCAGGCCTGGACCAAGCTTTGGGGAGCTGATAGACATCCAATAACAAGTAAACAAACAAATGCATGTGTAATAACAGCTGGGCTCAATGCCTTCAAGAAAACCAAAAGGATGCAGAGAGAGAGAGAACACAGAGAAGAACATACTCTAGAAGGGGTGGTTGAGGAAGGATTCCTTGAGGAGGTGACATTTTCAGCTAAGATTTAAGAATGAATAGGAGTCAGTCAAGCGAAGAGGATGGAGAAGAGTACTCCACTCAAAGTGAACTGTAGCCAAGAAGTACCTCAGGCAGAAAGAGCTTGGTGGGCTTGAGAAACTGAGATGTCTCTAGGACTTCAGCATTGAGGGAAGAGAAGTCCAGATTGAGAAGACCCTTGTGGGGCATGATGACTGTCTTGAATTCTATTCTGAATGTGATGGGAAGTTGTCAGAGATTTTAAACAGAAAGGTAGCGTTATTTACAATTTTTAGAAGATAACCGGTTGCTGCAGGAGGAACGGAATGGAGGGAGGCAAGAATGGAAGCAGGGAGATCAGTAAGGAAGCTGGTGCAGCCCTCCAGGCAAGAGGTGATGGTGGCCTGGACTAGGGTGGTGAGAAGTGGAGGAATTTGAGATATTTTTGGAAGATACAGTCAACAGGACTTGGTGATACATTGGATATGGGGGGATAGGGGATAGAATGAATTATAGATAAATGATTCCCAGGTTTTTCTCTTGAGCATGAGGGTTCATTTTGGTGCTATTTTCTAATAGGAAAGACTGGAGAAGGACCAAGTTGGGATGGGAAGGGTGTGGTGAGGAATCAAGATGACTGTTAGGGGTTGATTTCTCTCCCCTAAAAAAAATTTTTGAGATCCTAACTCCTGGTACCTGTGAACTTGGCCTTGTTTGGAAATAGAGTCTTTGAAAGTGTTAACAGCTAAGGTAACATGAGGTTACACTGGTGTAGGGTGGGTCCCAATCCAATCTGAGTGACTTCTTAAGAGGGGAAGAGATACTGAGAGATTGATACGAGGAGAAGACGTCCATGTGAAGAGGTATCTACAAGCCAGGGAATCAAGAAACTCCTGGGGCTACTAGAGACTGGAACAGACAAGGAAAGATCTTCCTCTACGGTCAACAGAGAGACCATAGCCCTGCCAACACCCTGAACTGAGACGCCCAGCCTCCAGAATGGTGAGACAATAGATTTCTGTTCTTTAAAGCCACCCGCTTTGTGGTACTTTGTTACGGCGGCCCCAGGAAACTATTACAATGACTGTGAGTGTGAAGTCAAGAATCAAGCAAGCAAGGATGGTTGGCCCTCCTAATCAGGACCCTCCCATTAACACCCCATTGTGCATCCACTCTCTGCTTTCCCACCTCCAATGACAGGGAGCTCTCTTCCTCCAGGCAGTTTCACCCATTCTTATACAGCTAGAACTACTGCAAAGTACTTCCTGCTTCTAACTTAGGATCTGTCTCCTCGAATTATCCCTTGAAAACTGCAGGACTAGGCTGGTCTCCCCTCCAGGACAGCCCTGCAGAGGTCTGAGAGCAGGGACCCCTCTGGGTCTTTGCTGCATCCCGGAGCCCCTACTCTGCTTCAGGCCATGTGTTGGTTGCTGGAGACACAGAGATGAGTCAGACACGACTCTTGTCCTCAAAGAACATATGGTCAGGTGGGGGAGCCAGACATATAAACCAGCAATGACAACACAGGTAATGGTGGAATGGTATGGATTGAATTGTGTCCCCCAAAATTAAGTGTTATAAATCCTAACCCATGTAACTGTGATGGGGCCCTGGTGGTGTAGTGGTTAAGGTCGAGCAATTTGAATCCACCAGCCGCTCCTTGGAAACAATATGGGCAGTTCTACTCTGTCCTATAGGGTTGCTATGAATTGGAATTGACTTAATGGCAATGGGTTTGGTTTGGTTTTTTATACCCGTGGTTATAATTTCATTTAGAAATGGGTTTTCTTTGTTATGTTAATAAGGCAATATTAGTGTGGGGTTTGTCTTAAGCCAATCACTTTTTGAGATATAAAAACAGCAGATCAGGCACAGATCAGCCACATGAAAATGGCTGATGAAAAAGCTGAAAGAAGACAAGGACCTTCCTCCAGAGCCAACAGAGGGAGAAAGCCTTGCCCTAGAGCCAGCACCCTGAATTCGGACTTCTAGGTGCCTAACTATGAGAAAATAAATGTCTTGTCTATAAAGGCCACCCATTTGTGGCCTTTCTGTTATAGCAGCACTAGGATACTAAGACAGTGACAGAAGGCAGCTGAGGAGGCCTTGGGAGCATGTCCTCTTACCATTCAGCTCTGGCACCTTCTGCATGGTGCTCTTCTCTGAGTAGACAATAATTGTACTCTCATCCCACCACGCACACCACCTGTGGTTTACCAAACACTTCCAGGTGTGTGTGCTCATTTTCATCAGCATCCCAACTGTGGGGCTGGTGTTATTGTCCCCACTTTCCAGAAGAGCAAACAGGTTCAGAGAGGTTTAATGGGTTGCTTAACGTCACACAGCCTGTCAGTAAAAGGAGAGATTTTAAGCAGTTCTGTCTGACTTTGGGTCCCAGATTCTTCCCTCAATGCCACAGTCTCCATCACTCCAGGATTTCTCTCTCACTCACTCTTTCTTTCACAGCCTTACAACCTCTATGACCCAGACCTGTTAGTGACCCAGACCAGAGCTGACATCAGAGAAGCTGGCTGGTGAGTAAGGCTTATCTTTCACAGCAATCTTCCCCCAAGCCCCTCACCCTAGTGTCACCTTTTCCACCTCCTGACCCCCAAGCTCTGATGGGGGTCCACACAAGCTCCTTTCCCCACAAAATGCTCACAGAGAAGATGCAAACGGCAGCCTGGCAGATGGGAAAATGGCACCGTGCCAGCCCCTGAGCCTCAGTAACACAAAGTGGCTGGGTGTGGTAATCAATGAGGGCCTCCCTACCTGTTCTGAGGGTATCTGTGAGCAGGACTCTCCTACAAACCCCAGCAGCAGGTGGGCAGGAGGGTGCCCTGGGCCCACCCAGGTATGGCAGGCATGGCAGGAGGCTCACGGTGTCCCTGATCAGCACTGGCATCAGCTTCTGGGTGAGGCTCTATTGAGCTTGGCCTCCTGACAGTAAGGGGCGGGCCTTCCCCATCCTAGCAGCCCACCCACCCCAGGCCTGGAGCAGTGCTTTGAGTCACAATGAGAGAAGTGGATATTGTGGCCACGGTCACTTCTAAAGCCCAAACTCTCAGGCCTGAGGTCTCTCTGGAGCTCAAACAGGGGCCCTAGCAGGGGCATATTTGTTGAAATTGGATGTTGTCTATCCTGATGCCCCATGAGCCAGGGTGCAAAGACACTGGGCTCTGCCTCGGCTTTGAGCCACGGAGCTTGGTTCGGGAGTTGTGAGCCTTGGGGCCCCCTTTCTTGGGGGTTCCACCAGCCCAAGCCAATGTGTCTGGGTGCCTGTTCTGTCCCAGGCCCAGGGATGGCTTCTGGGAATACAAAAACATGTCAGACATGGCCCTTGAAGTTTTGGTGAAGTGATGACCCCAGGCGTATACAACCAAATGCCAAGAAGACAGAGCACAGACTCAGGACTCAGTCCCTGCCCTACAGGTGACTAGGCTCCCTCAGTGTCAGATCCAGCTTTTCTAGTTCCCCTGGAATTGTCCACTGGATCCAAGTTGGGTGAAAGTGAATTTTAAACACAGCTACCCATTTCCCTGGCTTCCCTGTTAAAAGAGCCCTTTCCCCCTACCCCTTGCTCTACTTATTTGGCTTCCTAATAATGGTTAGCCCTGATATACATACATATCTGTTTCTGTCTTTTCCCCCATAAAAAAATAATTTGCAGTGAGGGCCATTGTCTTTTGTTCAGTGCTATAACCAGTACCCAGAACAGAGCTGGGAACACAATCGTTCTTCAATAATAAGGAATGAACCATTGGGGCCAGATATGCTCTCAGGTTTGAGTAAGAAGTAACTAAACCTGAATTCCCCCACATGTCTGTCAGTTTGTTGTATTGTGGGGACTTGCATGTTGCTGTGATGCTGGAAACTATGCCACTGGTATTCAAATACCAGCAGGGTCATCCATGGTAGACAAGTTAGAGCTGAGCTTCCAGACTAAGACAGACTAGGAAGAAGGACCCAGCAGTCTACTTCTGAAAAGAATTAGCCAGCGAAACCCTTATGAATAGCAGTGGAACATTGTCTGATATAGTGCCAGAAGATGAGCTTCTGAGGTTGGAAGGCACTCAAAAGACGACTGGGGAAGAGCTGCCTCCTCAAAGTAGAGTCGACCTTAATAACGCGGAAGGAGTCAAGCTTTTGGGACCTTCATCTGCTGATATAGCACGACACATAATGAGAAGAAACAGCTGCAAACATCCATTAATAATCAGAACATGAAATGTACGAACTATGAATCTAGGAAAATTGGAAGTCATCAAAAATGAAATGGAACACATAAACATTGATATCCTAGGTATTTGCGAGCTGAAATGGACTGATATTGGCCATTTTGAACTGGACAATCATATAGTCTACTACACCAGGAACAACAACTTAAAGAGGAATGGTATTGCATTCATCATCAAAAAGAACATTTCAAGATCTATCCTAAAGTACATCGATTGCTTATATGCAAGTTCAAGCTGAAGCTGAAGAAAATTAGAACAAGTCCACAGGTGCCAAAGTACAACCTTGAAGGTATCCCACCTGAATTTAGAGGCCAACTCAAGAATAGATTTGACACATTGAACATTAATGACTGAATAGCAGATGAGTTGTGGAATGACATCAAGGACATCATACATGAAGAGAGTAAAAGGTCATTAAAAAGACAGGAAAGAAAGAAAACACCAAAATGGACATCAGAAGAGACTCTGAAACTTGCTCTTGAATGTCAAGTAGCTAAAACAAAAGGAAGAAATGATGAAGTAAGAGCTGAACAAATTTCAAAGGGCAGCCCCAGAAGACAAACTAAAGTATTATAATGAAATGTGCAAAGACCTGGAATTAGAAAACCAAAAGGGAAGAACACACTCGGCATTTCTCAAGCTGCAAGAACTAGAGAAAAAATTCAATCCTCAAGTTGCAATATTGAAGGAGTCTATGGGGAAACTATTAAATAATGCAGGAAGCATCAAAAGAAGATGGTGGGAATACACAGAGTCACTGTACCAAAAAGAATTGTTCAAAGCTCAATCATTTCAGGAGGTAGCATATGATCAGAAACCAATGGTACTGAAGGAAGAAGTCCAAACGGCACTGAAGGCATTAGGGAAAAACAAGGCTCCAGGAACTGACAGAATACCAATCGAGATGTTTCAACAAACAGACGCATGGCTGGAAGTGCTCATTCGTCTATGGCAAGAAATTTGGAAGACAGCTGCCTGGCCAACCAACTGGAAGAGATCCATATTTATGCCTATTCCAAAGAAAGATGATGCCACCAAATGTGGAAATTATCGAACAATATCATTAATATCACATGCAAGTAAAATGTTGCTAAAGATCATTCAAAAGCAGTTGCAGCAGTACATTGACAGGGAACCACCAGAAATTCAAGCTGGATTTAGAAGAGGATGTGGAACTAGGAATATCATTGCCGATGTCAGATGGATCCTGTCTGAAAGCAGAGAATACCAAAATGATGTTTACCTGTGTTTTATTGACTATGCAAAGGCACTTGACTGTGTGGATCATAACAAATTATGGATAACATTGCGAAGAATGGGTATTTCAGAACACTTAATTGTGCTCGTGAGGAAATTGTACATAGATCAAGAGGTAGTCGTTCTAACAGAACAAGTGGATACCACGTGGTTTAAAGTCAGGAAAGGTGTGCATCAGGGTTGTATCCTTTACCAATACTTATTCAGTCTATAAGCTGGACTATACGAAGAAGAACAGGGCATCGGGACTGGAGGAAGACTCATTAACAACCCATGTTATGCAGATGTCACAACCTTGCTTGCTGAAAGTGAAGAGAGCTTGAAGCACTTACTGATGAAGATCAAAGACGACATCCTTCAGTATGGATTACTCCTCAACTTAAAGAAAATAAAAATCCTCACTACTGAACAAATAAGCAACATCATGTTAAACTGAGAAAAGATTAAAGGTGTCAAAGATTTCATTTTACTTCGATTTACTATCAACATCCATGGAAGCAGCCATCAAGAAATCAAAAGACACATTGTATTGGGCAAATCTGCTGCAAAAGACCTCTATAAAGTGTTAAAAAGTAAAAATGTCACCTTGAAGACTAAGGTGCCCCTGATCCAAGCCTTGGTGTTTTCAACCACCTCGTATGATTGTGAAAGCTGGACAATGAATAAGGAAGACCAAAGAAGAATTGATGCCTTTGAATTGTGGTGTTAACAAAGACTATTAAATATACCGTGGACTGCCAAAAGAATGAACAAATCTGTCTTGGAAGAAGTACAACCAGAATGCTCCTTAGAAGCAAGGATGGCAATATTACATCTTACATACTTTGGACATGTTATCCGGAGGGATAAGTCCCTAGAGAAGGACATCATGCTTGGTAGAGGGTCAGAGAAAAAGAGAAAGACCTTCAATGAGGTGGATTGACACAGTGGCTGCAACAATGGGCTCAAGCATAACAAAGATTGTGAGGATGGCGCAGGACTGGTCGGTGTTTCACTCTGTTGTACATAGGGACACTATGAGTCAGAACCAGCTCGGTGGCATCTAACAACAACAAAGTGAAATTTATTCCTACCGCAACAAAAAATTGTGTTTAACAACAACAACAAAAATTTATACCGTTTCAGTTTTTAAATTTCAATTAATTAAAACTTAAATTCCTCATTTGCAGTAGCTACATTTCAAGTGCTCAGTAGCCATGTGTGGCTCCTGGCTACTGCGTTGGACAGCACAGCCAGGGTGAAATGTTTCTTCCAAGAAAGCTTTTCCTACTCTGGCCTCCTCCCTAAGTTTAAGTACTTTTCTTGCACAGCATTTATTGCAGCTATAATTGAATCTTTAATATAATTAACTGCATAATGACTCTCTTTCTTATTAGGCTGTAAGCTCCTCAGGGACCATGTCTTTGTTATTCGCTACTGGTTAAAGTATAGTAAAGCAGTTGCTGTTGAGCCGACTCTGACTTATGGCAACCCCATGTGTGACAGAGTAGAACCGTGCTCCATAGGCTGATTTTTTTGGAAGTATGCAGTTCTACTCCGTCCTGTAGGGTCGCTATGAGTCGGAATCGACTCGACAGCACTGGGTTTATTAGCAGATATTTCCTCTGAGTTGACTAGAATTTCCAACCTTTCAGTAGCAGCCAAGGACATTAACCATCTGCACCAGCCAGGGCCTCCTGAGACATAGTAGGTGCTGAGTCAATGTTTGTTAGATAGATGGATGGATAGATAGATGGATGGATGGACAAATAAAAGGATGAATGGATAAACTCATAAAAAAAAAAAAACTCATAGAGGGGTAGTAAAGTGCTATGGGGGTAATGAAAAGAAGGAAACACTAGCCATGAGAAAGCAGAGAAGGCTGAGTTTGCCTTCAAGGGCCCCTGCACTTGGCTTTCAGCTTCAGCCCCACCATCTGCATGAAAAGAGACTGGCGACACCAGAACTGGGCTTCAGGCAGTGGGGAGCTGTGGGGAGCCTGTTTGTAAGGCTCAAGGAGAAGTGGAGAGACTGGAGCCATTGGGGGGAAGGGTCTGAGGAGTGCCAAGGAAACCACAGGTTCACCAGGGGTGGGCCACCTGTACACTGGGTGAGCTCAGTTTCCACTGAGTGGAGCCAAGCCAACTTCTTCCTGATTCCAGCAACAGCAGGAACTGAATCTCACAATTGGTTAGCACAACCTCTTATGGGGCCCCAGCTCATCATGAGTAAGGGCCCAAACCCTGCCTTAATGGGCTGAGGGATGGGAGAGGGGCAGAGAATCCCTAGCTTCTCAGAAAAAATCAGAGTCTGTGTTATATGGGACATAATGGTCTCTAACATCCAACCCCTGGCTGCAAGGACCCATGGCTCTTTCATCTTTGCCCATCTTTCTAAGCTGGGGCTTAGACTCAGCTTAGCCCAGCCACTCCTGCAAATCTGCTGCTCCTCCAAACAGAGCTTGTCTTCCCCAAGATGGTACTCCACCTTCTTGATGAAAGGGACCATCTCTTGTCCACTTGCTCCAAGTCCAGTCCTCAGTACCTGGCACAGGACCTGATGCAGTATAGTCCTATAACAACACATGTTCAATAAACTCATTTATTCCATTGTCAGTTCATTCATTCATACAACTCTTCATAGAGCACCAATTATGTGCCAGGCACCATTGAAGGCACCAAAGTTATAGCAGTGAGCAAAACAGTCTTTACCCTCAGGGAGGCTACATTCTAAAGGAGAGGCAGAAAATGAATGAATAACTATGTGATATGATTTCAGGTAATCTTAACCAGTATGAAGAAAAATCAAGAAGACAAAGGGTAGAGAGTGATGGATTATATTTTGGAGAGGGGTATGGGGAGGCCTCTCTGGGGAGAAGACATGTGAGCTGAGATCTGAGTGAAGGAGGGAGGGAGCCGTGGGGAGAACTGGGGGAAGTGTGTTCCAGAGAGAGGAATGCAACATGAAAGACAGGTGTGAGCTGGACATATCTGTGCAACAGCAAGGCCACTGGAGCAGAGTAGGGGGAGGGAGAACAAGTAGGTACTGATTGGCTTAAAGTCAGGAAAGGTGTGCGTCAGGGTTGTATCCTTTCACCATACCTATTCAATTTGTATGCTGAGCAAATAATCCAAGAAGCTGGACTATATGAAGAATGGGGCATAAGGATTGGAGGAAGACTCATTAACAACCTGTGTTATGCAGATGGCACAGCCTTGCTTGCTGAAAGTGAAGAGGACTTGAAACACTTACTAATGAAGACCAAAGACCACAGCCTTCAGTTTGGATTACACCTTAATATAAAGAAAACAAAAATCCTCACGACTGGACCAATAAGCAATGTTATAATAAATGTGAAAAAGATTGAAATTGTCGAGGATTCTATTTTACTTGGATCCAAAATCAACACCCAGGGAAGCAGCAGTCAAGAAATCAAAAGACGCATTGCATTGAGCAAATCTGCTGCAAAAGACCTCTTTAAAGTGTTGAGGTCACCTTGAGGACTAAGATGCGCCTGACTCAAGCCATGGTGTTTTCAGTCACCTCCTATGTGAAAGCTGGATAATAAATAAAGACCAAAGAAGAATTGACTCCTTTGAATTGTGGTGTTGGAGAAGAATATTGAATATACCATGGACTGCCAAAAGAATAAACAAATCTGTCTTAGAAGAAGTGCAACCAGAATGCTCCTTAGAAGCAAGGATGGCGAGATACTTTGGACGTGTTGTCAGGAGGGATCAGTCCCTGGAGAAGGACATCATGGTTGGCAAAGTACAGGGTCAGCAGAAAAGAGGTAGACCCTCAACGAGGTGGATTGACACAGTGGCTGCAAAATGGGCTCAAGTATAACAACGATTGTGAGGATGGCAGTCTTCCATTCTGTGGTACACAGAATTGCTATGAATCAGAACCAACTTGACAGCACCTAAGAACAACGACAACAACCTCCTGGCCAACCAAGTGGAAGAGATCCATATTTTGTGCCCATTCCAAAGAAAGGTGATCCAACAAGACGCATAAATTATTGAACAATTTTCTTGATATCACACACAAGTAAAATTTTCCTGAAGATAATTCAAAAACGATTGCAACAGTACCTCGACAGTGAACTGCCAGAAGTTCAGGCTGGATTCAGAAGAGGACTTGGAACAAGGGATACGATTGCTGATGTCAGATGGATCTTGAAAGAAGAATACCAGAAAGGTGTTTACCTGTGTTTTATTTGACTATACAAAGGCATTTGACTGTGAATCATAATAAATTATGGATAACATTGCAAAGAATGGGAATTCCAGAACAGTTAATTGTGCTCAGGAGGAATTTGTACATAGACCAAGAGGCAGTTGTTCTAATAGAACAAGGGGATACTGCATGGTTTAGTCAGGAAAGGTGTGTGTTAGGATTATATCCTTCCACGATACCTATTTAATCTGTATGCCAGGCAAATAACCCAAAAAACTGGACTATATGAAGAAGAATGTGGCATCAGGATTAGCAGAAGATGCATTAACAACTTGCGATATGCAGATGACACAACCTTGCTTGCTGGAAGTAGCAGCAGTCATGAAATCAGACAAGGTACTGTATTGGGCAAATCTGCTGCAGAAGTCCTCTTTAACTGTTAAAAGCAAAAATCTCACCTTGAGAACTAAGGTGTGCCTGACCCAAGCCATGGTATTTTTAATCCCTCGTATGCATGCAAAATCTGGACAATGAATAAGGAAGATCGAAGAAGAATTGATGCATTGGAATTACAGTGTTGGTGAAGAATATTGAATATACCACGGACTGCCAAAAGAATGTCCAAATCTGTCTTGGAAGAAGTACAGTCAGATGCTTCTTAAAAGTGAGGATGGCCAGACTTCTCCTCACGTACTTTAGACATGTTATCAGGAGGGACCAGGCCCTGGAGAAGGACATCATGCTTGGTAAAGTAGAGGGTCAGGGAAAAAGAGGAAAGCCCTCACCAAGATGGATTGACACAATGGCTCAACAATGGGATCAAGCATAGCAATGATTGTGAGGATGAGGCAGGACCAGGCAGTGTTTCATTCTGTTATATATAAAGTCTCTATAAGTTGTAACCAACTCTATGGAACCCAACAACAACAAGATACTGTCTTTGGTCCTTTTAAATTTAGGAACTACTCCATTTGGACTTCACAAATTGACTCCTCATGAGATTATTACTGGACGACCCATGGCCCTTCCCTATTGGGCAACTTGTCCTGATTCAAATTTGATTCAATCTGGTTTGTTTCAGTATTGTAAATCTTCAATATTCTAAGCCTTTGATAATCAAAAGCAAGAAATGTCTAAATTACATAATATTCAACCTAGAGATTATGTTTACTGGAAAAGATACCAATTAAAGTTTTCTCAAACCTTGATGGAAAAAACCTTACCTGATAAAAAAAAATAATAATAATTTTTTTTTTTTTATACTACTCACTAATTCATAAGCCACTGAACTACAAGGGGTTAAGGCTTGAATTCATTTATCCCAGCTGAAGAAAGCCTCGACTCCGACTCCCGAATGAGCTGTTGAGCCTCATGAAAGATTAAAATTAAAATTCAAACATCACCCAAAAAAAGTAGATGACAGCTGGGTAGACTGCTTTCCTGAGATATCTGGACCAGACCTGAAACTGCCTATGCAGTGTGCAGTACAATTTGGACTGTTTGCCTTTTTCTTTCATTTTTGGTATCTTAGTATTGTTAGCTGTTATGCATGATTGCAGAATTATATCCTGGTGATATAGTTTTGGTGACTATCTTATGCCAATTTTTACCTTTGAAATAAATTGTTTAAATGAGGGTTTAACTCTTTTTCAATTTTTCTTATTCATCGGGATCATAAATTTTAGTTGTAGGTATTTTGATGATTTCAATGACCTAACTCTTCTGTAGTGCCACCTTCTGACAATTGTAGTCATTTTTGCTTAATTTGAATTTATAACTTGCCATTGCTTTTGAAATAGCTTTTCGTTTTATAAACTCAAACTTTTAGTATATTAAAAAAAAATTAGCTGTAGAGAAACTAGGAATTTGTATTCTGATTAATCCTTTTTATTACATTGGACTCCAACTGTGGGGTATTATTTCATGTTTTAATATATTCTTTCCCTGAGAACCCATATAATGCCACTTTAAGAGAACAGTCACATTTCTTATGACCTGCCTGGGATTGGAACCCTTATTAGTTCTTTTGTTTTAAATTCTAATTGCATTTTTTATAATTGTTAGCATCATTTATATGTTATTAACCCCTTTTTTTTTTATTAATGCCAGTCACAGATTAATTTAGGAAGACAATGATTATTGAAGTAGCATTGTACCTTTTTATCATTAGCTTTCTAATTATATTTGTCCTTTATTGGTTAGTAGCTTTGTTATCCTCCTTTATGCTTTCATTGCTGAAGTTTGTTTTGTCATCACTATTATTTGTATGCTAGCAGCCCTTGTTTATTTCTTTTGGGCTGTGTTCCTCCACTATGAAGCCCTTCTTAAACTTCTGCCGGTACTGCTGCTCATCACAGCTCCAGTTAATTCTTGGCATGAGTATACCTTCATTAAGTTCACACATGGATTAACAACTCAGAGGAGGTAGAACAGGCTACTTGGCTCTATATACCTCCACGCTCAGATTCCCCTTTTCTAGATATTTTCAGCTAGCTACCCTCAGGTCATGGATTGAGTCTATATTGTTAAGCAAATTAATAATACCCATTGTCGCCATAATAATCATAGGGGCTATTAAGTGTTGTATGAGACTTTTGACAAATGCTGTTACCCAAAAGGCTCACTAAATGCCTATGAAAAGAATAATGTACATTGACAGTACTTATATTTCAGACTGACTCGAGCCCACTCCTTGAGTAAGCCATTAGATGTCAAGTTATTCCTCTAATGTGGTCTGCTCTGCACTAACCCTCAAGTAATAAAACCACAGAAACAAGAGGCTAAAGCTATGACATGGTAAAGATGTCAAATAGTGCCCAGTTACCTTTTCGCAATGTTCTGCTGCTATTCATAGTTTGAGTTCATTTTTTGTGGCTCCACAGTTGACACCCATGGAAGCAGCAGTCAGGAGATCAAATGACTTATTGCATTTGGGCAGGTTGGCTGCAAAGGACATTTTTAAGATGTTGAAAAGCAGAGAAGTCAAGTTGAGGACTTCGGTGCACTTGACCCAAGCCATGGTATTTTCAACTGACCCATACGCATGTGAAAGTTGCACAATGAATAAGGAAGATAGAGAAAGAATTGACACATTTCTATTAGGGTGTTGGTGAAGAATATTGAGTATACTATGGACTACCAGGAGAACAAACAAACCTGTCTTGGAAGTACAGCCAGAATGCTCCTTAGGAGGAAGGATAGCACAGGATTGGGCAGAGTTTTGTTCTGTTGTGCATTGAGTCCTTATGAGTCAGAACTGACTTGACAGCACCTAACAACATTTTGACATACATAGTATCTGAGGTCTTAAACAGCAATTCAGAATAAAACATATACTCAAAGTCCATGCAGAAGAAAGCCTTATTTCAGAATAGTCAGTGAACTGATCAAAGAATTTCTTTTAAAATCATTCATCAAAAGGAGAGAATGTGAAAGAGAATTTAAAAATTTGAGGTACCTGAGAAGATCTGAAGTGGCCAACTTGAGGTTTGAGTGCTACTCCTCTGTGGCTAGTTCTGTTTCCATCCTAGCAACAGCCATTTTCTGTGCAGACGTAATCACGAAACTAAGAAATGTCTGGCAATGATGATGTAACTACACTGAGAGAAATGTCCAGTAATGATTATGTAATTACCCTATGATTCCCCTCCCCTGTCACATACCCTTATAGTCACCACATTGTAACCAATCTAAGAAAGACATGTATATCCTTTTAAGTCTTGCCTTATGAGTTCCCACCACAGGAAGTCCCACCTCAGAATGATCTACTACCAATCAAGTAATGTCTTCTGATGACAAAGCCTGTTATTAACAATCAACTAGTGTCATTCAATGATTTAAGTTCATAAATGCCAGTCAAGTATAGTACTTCATGTCCTTTGTTTCCCCCTTACAAAACCTGGTGGCACAGTGGTTAAGAACGCAGCTGCTAACCAAAAGATCGCCAGTTCGAATCCACCAGCTGCTCCTTGGAAACCCAGTGGGGCGGTTCTACTCTGTGCTGTAGGGTTGCTGTGAGTCCGAATCTACTCGACAGCAACAGGTTTATAAAACATCACTGCTGAGTTGCTACATGAATTACTGGGTTCATTCAGTGTCAGCATGTGGATGGCTTCTAAAGACATTGCGTAGGATGAGACCACCTCGGGCAGGCAAGGGTAAAGGTAGAGAGGAAAGGCAGGGAGGTTGGAAAGGAGGGAGGTAGGAGAGAGGACTCCAGAGCTGAGGCTCTGACCTGGCTCTGCCATCAGTTTGCAGGGTGACCGTGGGCCGTTGGCTCTGGTCCTCAGATTCCATGACCAGACAAGGAGGGGTTTGGGCTGAGTTATCTCTAAGGAATGTTCTTGCTGGAATATTCAGGAGTCTGATTCAATTCCCTGCACTCTGCCAGCCAGGCCGCTTCACAGTGTGGGACTCACACTGGACTTACTGCTCTGCTGTCACTGTCTTAAAACTCTTAATGATTTTTTTTTTTTGTAATTTAGCTGAAGGTTTACAGAGCAAATTAGTTTCTCATTAAACAATTAATACACACATTGTTTTGTGACATTGGTTGCCAATCCCACAACATGTCAACACTCTCCCCTTCTTGACCTTTGGTTTCCCATTACCAACTTTCCTGTCCCCTCCTGCTCTCTCGTCTTTGTCCCTGGGCAGTGTGCCCATTTAGTCTTGTTTTGTTTTAAGGGCCCATCTAGTCTTTGGCTGAAGGGTGAACTCCAGGTGTGACTTCAGTACTGAGTTAAAAGTGTCCATACTCTCAGGGTTTCTCCAGTCTCTGTCAGACCAGTAAGTCTGGTCTTTGTGTGTGTGTGTGTTAGAATTTTGTCCTACATTAGTCCTTTTAACTAACATTTTCCTTGTGTCTTTGCTTTTCTTCATTCTCTGTTGCTCCAGATGGGGTGAGACCCGTGGAGTATCTTAGATGGCCACTCACAAGCTTTTAAGATCCCAGATGCTACTCTCTAAAGTAGGATCTAGAACATTTTCTTTATAAATTATGTGATGCCAATTAAGCTAGATGTTCCCCAAGACCTCAAGATCTCAGTAATTACTGCCCTCAGCCCAGTAATTCGGTCCCTCAGAGAGTTGGCATGTGTCTGTGGAGCTTCCATGACCTTGCCTTGGCCAAGTTGTGCTGGATTCCCCAGTACTGTGTACTGTCTTACCCTTCACCAAAGTTATTACTTACCTATTGTCTATTTAGCATTTTTCCCTCCTCATCACTCCCCTCCTTCACAACCATCAAAGATTGTTTCTTTTTGTGTATAAAACTTCTCAAGAATTTTTATTGTAGTGGTCTCATAAAATGCTTGTCTTTTTGTGATTGACTTATTTCACTCAGCATAATGCCCTCCAGATTCATCCATGTTGTGAGATGTTTCAAAGATTCATCATTGTTCTTTATCATTGCATAATATTCCATTGTGTGTATGTACCACAGTTTGTTTATCCATTCATCTGTTGATGGTCACTTAGGTTGTTTTCATCTTTTTGCTGTTGTGAATAATGCTGCAATGAACATAGGTGTGCATGTCTATTCTTGTGACAGCTCTTATTTCTAAAGGATATATTCTTAAGAGTGGGATTCCTGGATGATATGATATTTCTATTTCTAGCCTTTTAAGGAAATGCCATATCATTTTCCAAAATGGATGTACCATTTTATGTTCCCACCAGCAGTCCATAGGAGTTCCAATCTCCCCACAGCCTCTCCAACATTTGTTATTTTCTGTTTTTTTGATTCTTGCCAGTAATGTCGAAGTGAGATGACATCTCATTGCAGTTTTGATCTACATTTCTGTAAGGGCTAGTGATTGTGAGCATTTCCTCATGTGTCTGTTAGCCGCCTGAATGTCTTCTTTGGTGAAGTGTCTGTTCATATCTTTCACCCATTTTTAAACTGGATTACTTGACTTTTTATTGTGGAGGTGTTGGATTTTCCTGTAGATTTTAGGGATTAGACTTTGTCAGATTTGTCATAGCCAAATTTTTTTTCCCAGTCTGCAAGTTCTCTTTTTACTCTTTTGATGAACATAAATGTTTAATTTTTGGAAGATCCCAGTTATCTAGCTTACCTTCTGGTGTTTCTGTTTTGTTAGTTATGGTTTGTATACTGTTTATGCTGTGTAGTAGGGCTTCTAGTGTTGATCGTATTTTTTCTCCTATGATCTTTACAGTTTTTGGTTTTGTATTTAGGTCTTGGATCCATTTTGAATTAATTTTTGTGTGTGGTGTGAGGTATGGGTCCTGTTTCTTTTCTTTTTCTTTTTTTTTTGCAGATGGACATCCAATTTTACCAGCACCATTTGTTAAAAAGACTATCTTGGAGATGGAGCCAAGATGGCAGAATAGACAGATGCTTCTGGCAAGCCCTCTTACAACAATGACCCAAAAAATCAAGTGAAACGGGTATATTTATGACAAGCTAGAAGTCCTGAACATCAAAGACAAAGTTAGAAAATGAACCAAACTGCAGGGAGAGGAAGAGACGGTTCAGAAGCAAAGAGAAGTTACCAGACCTGAATCACCAAGAGCCCTCAGGCACCATTCCTGGGAGTGGTGGCCTGGTAGTAGCATTTGCCCACAATTTCCTCAGGGAGAAGCAGCCAGTCACACAGCCTACTCACACTTCCGAACCAGAGAAGAATGGCGCTCTCGGCAAAAGCTAAATACTTGCATATATTTTACCGCACCCCCACCCACAAGCCAGCTTCACTGGCTGTGATTTCTCTGGGCCTGACATAAGCCCTGTTGAGTGCCTAGAGCCATCCTCCCAGCCTTGGAGAAGGAATAAATTTGCAGTTGGGGAAAAAGATAATTTGCCAGCTCCACTAAACAGGGGAGCTGAGGAGAGAAGAGGCTCCTGTCCAGGCATTAATGGTCCCTGGACGTTGAATACCTTTCCCCCTTGCATGAACCAGTGTGGGCCTATTTCAGGAGAATAGGCCCTTGTTGGCAGACTATACCTGTTTCAGCTGTGTGCTGGAGAGGTGGGCGTTTGATGTTTGACACCGCTTTGCCTATTAAACAGGGTCCTCACCTACCCACATCAGGGGCATAAGAACTGGTGGCTCCACTCAGGTTACCCAGCCACCCGAAACAGGGATCCAAGGATAACTGGAACCTCCCAGTCCTTACAACCAAAAACAATGGGTTCCCATGGTCCATCTGCAGAACCCACCCATCTGTATGCTGTAGAGAAGAGGGATGAGCTTCCCTCAGAGACACTTGGACGATGATTCTCAGACCCCTGCTTTTTCAGAGTGTGACCCCCTGCTGCAATCAGATACTGGTACCTACACAAATCACCCTTGCCCCTCTAAGACTGTAGGACAGAGCCTGTACCACATACTTGATGAGCAGCTACCTGGACACCTGAGCTGAATTCATACAAGAAAAGTGAATGGACTCCTAGACTGATATACCTAATAACAGCTGGTGACAGGACATCAGAGCTTCAAAGGTGAAAATAATCAAGCTACTCACTCAAGCAACCCATTTGGGCATATCAAAACAAAACAAACCAAGAAGCTATGATACAGTAAGCAAACATAAAATAAACTAAGACAATAGCATAAGATAGCTCAGAGACAACAGTCAAAATCAAATCACATAAAGAAACAGACCATGATTGCTTCAAGAAGCTCTCAGAGCAAAGAATCAAGGGATCTTCTAGATGAAAGTCCTTTCCTGGAATTACTGGATGCAGAATACAAAAGATTAATATACAGAATCCTTCAAGATCAAGAAGAAAATCAGGCAATATGCAGAACAATTCAAGGAACACACAGATAAAGCAGTTGAAGAAATTAAAAAGGTTATTCAGGAACATAATGAAAAATTTATTAAGCTGGAAAAATCCATAGACAGACAGCAATTAGAAATTCAGAAGATTAACAATAGAATTGCAGAATGAGACAAGTCAATAGAAAGTCAGAGGAGCAGAATTGAGCAAGTGGAAGACAGAACTGCTGAACTGCAAGATAAAGCACTTGGCACCAATGTATTTGAAGAAAAATCAGATAAAAGAATTTTTTAAAATGAAGAAAACTTAAGAATCATGTGGGACTCTGTCAAGAGAAATAACCTACAAATGGTTGTAGTGCCAGAACAGGGAGGAGTAACAGAAAATACAGAGAGAATTGTTGAAGATTTGCTGGCAGAAAACGTCCCTGATATCATGAAAGATGAGAAGATATCTGTCCAAGATACTCATCGAACTCTACATCAGGTAGATTTTAAAAGAAAGTCACTAAGACATATTACAATCAAACTTGCCAAAACCAAAGATAAAGAGAGAATTTTAAGAACAGCTAGGGATAAACGAAAAGTCACCTAGAAAGGAGAGTCAATAAGAATAAGCTCAGACTACTCAGCAGAAACCATGAGGGCAAGAAGTCAATGGGATGACTTATATAAAGCACTGAAAGAAAAACACTGCCAGCCAAGAATCATATATCCAGCAAAACTGTCTCTCAAATATGAAGGTGAAATTAGGACATTTCCAGATAAACAGAAGTTTAGGGAAATCATAAAAATGAAACCAAAACTACAAGAAATACTAAAGGAAGTTCTTTGGTTAGAAAATCAATAATATCAAGTATCAACCCAAGACTAGAACAATGGACAAAGCAATCAGATGTCAACCCAGACAGAGAAATTACAAAAATAAATCAAGATAAAAAAAAAACACTCAAAACAGGGAAACACTGATGTTATTATATAAAAGAAGATGACAATAAACAATAAAGAGGGACTAAGAAATGTAGTCATAGATCTTTCATATGGAGAGGAAGACAAGGCGATACAAAGAAATAAAGCTTAAGTTTAAATTTAGAAAAATAGGGGTAAATATTAATGTAACCACAAATGAGACAAACTATCCTACACATCAAAATAAAATACAAGAAAAAAATAGAGACTCAGCAGAAACAAAATCAACAACAATGAATATGAGGAAAAGACAATATAAAAAGATAAACTACTCAGCATAAAAAATTAAGTGGGAAAAAGAAACTATCAACAACATACAAAAAAAGACATCAAAATGATAGCACTAAATTCCTACCTATCCATAATTACACTGAATGTAAATGGACTAAATGCACCAATAAAGAGACAGGGAGTGGCAGAATGGGTTAAAAAACACAATCCAACTATATGCTGCCTACAAGAGATACACCTTAGACTTAGAGACACAAACAAACTCAAAGGATGGAAAAAATATATCAAGCAAACAACAATCAAAAAAGAGCAGGAGCAGCAACATTAATTCCTGACAAAATAGACTTTAAAGTTAAATCCACCACAAAGGAAAAGGAGGAACACTATATAATGATTAAAGAGACAATATACCAGGAGGATATAACCATATTAAATATTCATGCACCCAATGACAGGGATAAAAGATACATAAAAAAAACTCTAACAGCATTGGAAAGTGAGATAGTCTGCTCCACAATAATAGTAGGAGATTTCAACATACCACTCTCAGTGAAGGACAAGACATCCAGAAAGAAGCTCAATAAAGACACAGAGGATCTAAATGCCACAATCAACCAACTTGACCTCATAGACATACACACAACACTCCACCCAACAGCAGTCAAGTACACTTTTTTTTCTAGTGCACATGGAACATTCTCTAGAATAGACCACATATTAGGTCATAAAGCAAGCCTCAGCAGAATCCAAAACATTGAAATATTACAAAGCATCCTCTCTGACCATAAAAAAAAAAAAAAAAATTAGAAATCAAACACTTGGAAACTGAACAATACGCTGCTCAAAAAAGACTGCATTATAGAAGACATTAAGGATGGAAGAAAGAAATTTATAGAATCCAATGAGAATGAAAACACTTCTTATCAGAACCTTTGGAACACAGCAAAAGCAGTGCTCAGAGGTAATTTATATCAATAAATGCACACATACAAAAAGAAGAGAGGACCAAAATCAAAGACTTATCCTTACAACTTGAACGAATAAAAAGACAGCAACAAAAGAAACCCTCGGTTACTAGAATAAACCAAATAATAAAAATTAGAGCAGAATTAAATGAAACAGAAAAACAGTTGAGTCAACAAGACCAAAAGTTGGTTCTTTGAAAAAATCAGCAGAACTGATAAACCATTGGCCAAGCTGACAAAAGAAAAACAGGAGAGGGAGCAAATAACCCAAACAAGAAATGAGATGGGCGATATTACAACAGACCCAATTGAAATTAAAAGAATCATATCAGATTACTATAAAAAATTACACTCTAACAAATTTGAAAACCTAGAAGAAATGGATGAATTCCTAGAAACACACTACCTACCTAAACTAACACAAACAGAGGTAGAAAAACTAAATAGGCCCATAACAAAAGAAGAGATTGAAGAGGTAATCAAAAAACTCCCAACAAAAAAAAAGCCCTGGTCCAGACACCTTCACAGCAGAGTTCTACCAAACTTTCAGAGAAGAGTTAACACCACTACTACTAAAGGTATTTCAGAGCATAGAAAAGGGTGGAATACTCCCAAACTCATTCTATGAAGCCGTCATATCCCTGATACCAAAACGAGGCAAAGACACCACAAAAAAAGAAAATTACAGAACTATATCCCTCATGAACTTAGATGCAAAAATCCTCAACAGAATTCTATCCAATAGAATTCAACAACATATCAAAAAATAATTTATCATGACCAAGTGGGATTCATACCAGGTATGCAGGGATGGTTCAGCATTAGAAAAACAATTAATGTAATCCATCATATAAACAAATCAAAAGGCAAGAATCACATGGTTTTTTCAATTGCTGCAGAAAAGGCATTTAACAAAGTTCAACACCCATTCATGATAAAAACTCTCAGCAAAATAGGAATAGAAAGAAAATTCCTCAAACATGATAAAGAACATTTATACAAAGCCAATAGCTAACATCATCCTAAATGCAGAGAGTGTAAAAGCATTCCCCTTGAGATTGGGAACCAGACAAGGATGCCCTTTATTACCACTCTTATTCAACATTGTGCTGAACGTCCTAGCCAGAGCAATTAGGCTAGATAAAGAAATAAAGGGCATCCATATTGGCAAGGAAGAAGTAAAAGTATCTCTATTTGCAGATAACTTGATCTTATACACAGAAAGCCCTAAGGAATCCTCAAGAAAACTACTGAAACTAGTAGGAGAGTTCAGCAGAGTATCAGGATATAAGATAAAAACATACAAAAATCAGCTGGATTCCTCTACACCAACAAAAAGAACATCGAAGAGGAAATCACCAAATCAATACATTTATGGTAGCCCCCCTTTTTTTTTTTTCAAGAAGATAAAATACTTAGAATAACTCTTACCAGAAATGTAAAAGACTTATAAAAAGCAAACTACAAAACACTACTGCAAGAAACCGAAAGAGACTTACATAAGTGGAAAAACATACCTTGCTCACGGATAGGAAGAGTTAACATTGCAAAAATGTCTATTCTACCAAAAGCCATCTATAGATACAATGCAATTCCGATCCAAATTCCAACAGCATTTTTTAATGAGATGGAGAAACAAATCACCAACTTCATATGGAGGGGAAAGAGGCCCTGGATAAGTAAAGCATTACTGAAAAAGAAGAACCAAGTGGGAGGCCTCACACTACCTGATTTTACTGGCACAACAACAGATACATGGACCAGTGGAACAGAATTGAGAATCCAGACATAAATCCATCCACATATGAGCAGCCGATATTTGACAAAGGCCCCAAATCAGTTAAATGGGGAAAAGACAGTCTTTTTAACAAATGGTGCTGGCGTAACTGGATATCCATCTGCAAAAAAATGAAATAAGACCCATACCTCACTCCATGCACAAAACTTATTCAAAATGGATCAAAGACCTAAATATAAAATCTAAAATGATAAAGATCATGGAAGAAAAAATAGGGACAACGTTAGGAGCCCTAATACATGGCATAAACAGTATATAAAACATTATTAACAATGCAGAAGAAAAACTAGATAACTGGGACATCCTAAAAATCAAACACCTATGGTCATCCAAAGACTTCACCAAAAGAGTAAAATGATTACCTACAGACTGGGAAAAATTTTTTTTTTAAATAATTTTTATTGTGCTTTAAGTGAAAGTTTACAAATCAAGTCTCTCACATATAAACTTATATACACCTTACTACATACCCCCACTTAACTCTCCCCCTAATGAGTCAGCCCACTCCCTCCTTCCAGTCTCTCCTTTTGTGACCATTTTGCCAGTTTCTAACCCCATCTACCCTCCCATCTCCCCTCCAGACAGGAGATGCCAACATAGTCTCAAGTGTCCACCTGATGCATGTAGCTCACTCCTCATCAGCATCTCTCTCCAACCCATTGTCCAGTCCAATCCATGTCTGATGAGTTGGCTTTGGGGATGGTTCCTGTCCTGGGCGAACAGAAGGTTTGGGGCCCATGACCACTGGGATTTCTCTAGTCTTAGTAAGACCACTAAGTCTGGTCTTTTTATGAGAATTTGGGGTCTGCATCTCACTGTTCTCCTGCTCCCTCAGGGGTTCTCTGTTGTGACCCTGTCAGGGCAGTCATCAGTTGTGGCCGGGCACCATCTAGTTCTTCTAGTCTCAGGATGATGTAGTCTCTAGTTCATGTGGCCCTTTCTGTCTCTTGGGCTCATAATTACCTTGTGACCTTGGTGTTGTTTATTCTCCTTTGATCGAGGTGGGTTGAGACCAATTGATGCATCTTAGATGGCCACTTGTTAGCGTTTAAGACCCCAGGCGCCACATCTCAAAGTGGGATGCAGAATGTTTTGGGAAAAAGTTTTTAGCTATGACATTTCTGATTAGTGCCTGATCTCTAAAATCTACATGATACCGCAAAAAACTCAACTACAAAAAGGTAAATAACCCAGTTAAAAAATGGGCAAAAGGTATGAACAGACACTTCACTAAAGAAGACATTCAGGTAGCTAACAGATACATGAGGAAATGCTCACGATCGTTAGCCATTAGAGAAATGCAAGTCAAAAGTACAATGAGATTCCATCTCGCTCCAACAAGGCTGGCATTAATCCAAAAACACAAAATAATAAATGTTGGAGAGGTTGTGAAGAGATTGGAACATTTATACACTGCTGGTGGGAATGTAAAATGGTATGACCACTTTGGAAACCAATTTGGCACTTCCTTAAAAAGCTAGAGATAGAACTACCATAGGATCCAGTGATCCCACTCTTTGGAATATATCCTAGAGAAATAAGAGCCTTTACATGAACAGATGTATGCATACCCATGTTCACTGCAGCACTGTTTACAATACCAAAAAGATGGAAGCAACCAAGGTGCCCCTCAACGGATGAATGGATAGATAAATTATGGCATATTCACACCATGGAATACTATGCATCGATAGTAAGACCAGTGATGAATCTGTGAAACATTTCATAACATGGAGGAATCTGGAAGGCATTATGCTGAGTGAAATTAGTCAGTTGCAAAAGGACAAATATTGTATACGACCACCATTACAAGAATTCAAGAAATAATTTAAATTATTCTTTGAAAATATTCTTTGATGTTTATGAGAGGGGGAGGGAGGAAGGGGGTATTCACTAATTAGATAGTAGATAAGAACTACTTTAGGTGAAGGGAAAGACACACGCAATACAGGAGAGGTCAGCACAACTGGACTATACCAAAAACAAAGAAGTTCCCTGGATAAACTGAATGCTTTGAAGGCCAGCATAGCAGGGGTGGGGGTTTGGGGACCATTGTTTTACGGGACATCTAAGTCATCTGGCATAATAAAATCTATTAAGAAAACATTCTGCATCCCACTTTGGAGAGAAGTGTCTGGGGTCTTAAATGCCAGCAAGCGACCATCTAAGATGTATCAGCTGGTCTCAAGCCACCTGGATCAAAGGAAAATGAAGAACACCAAAGACAGAAGGTAATTATGAGCCCAGGAGACAGAAAGGGCCACAAAAACCAGAGTCTACATCAGCCTGAGACCAGAAGAACTAGGTGGTGCCCAGCCACAACCAAGGACTGCCCTGACAGGAAACACAACAGAGAACACCCAAGGGAGCAAGAGAGCAGTGGGATACAGACCCCAAATTCTTGTAAAAAGACCAGACTTAATAATGGTCTGACTGAGACTAGAAGGACCCTGGTGGTCATGGCCCCCAGGCCTCTTGTTAGCCCAAGACAGGAACCATTCCCAAACCCAACTCTTCAGACAGGGACTGGACTGGACTGGACAATGGGATAGAAAAAGATGCTGGTGAAGAATGAGCTTCTTGAATCAAGTAGACACTTGAGACTATGTTGGCATCTCCTCTCTGGAGTGGAGAGGAGAGGGCGGAGGGGGTCAGAAGCTGGTGGAATGGACACGAAAAGAGAGAGTGGAGGGAAGGAGTGGGCTGTCTCATTAGGGGGAGAGCAATTAAGAGTATCTAACAAGGTGTTAACAAGGTGTATATAAATTTTTGTATGAAAGACCGACTTGATTTGTAAACTGTCACTTAAAGCACAATTTTTTAAAAAATCAGCAGGAAAAAGAAGACTGTCTTTTCCCCATTTTTGGACTTCATGACTCTGTGGAAGATCAGGTGACCATAGGTGAATGAATTAACATCTGGGTTCTCAATTCTGTTCCATTGTCAAAGTGTCTGTTATTGTACCAGTACCAGGCTGTTTTGACTACCACAGCTGTATAGTAGGTTCTGAGGTTAGGTAGTGCTAGTCCTTCTAATTTATTCTTCTTCTTCAATAGTGCTTTACTTATATGGGGTCTCTTTCCTCTCCATATAAAGTTAATGGTTATTTTTTCCATTTCTTTAAAGAATGCTGTTGTTATTTGGATATGGATTGCATTGTATTTGTAGATTGCTTTGGGTAGAATTGGCATTATCACAATGTAGAGTCTACCTATCTATGAGCATGGTATGTTTTCCATTTATGTAGATCTCTTGGTTTCTTTCAGTAGTGTTTTGTAGCTTTCTTTGTATAGGTCTTTTATATCTCTGGTCAGATTTATTCTTAAGTATTTCATTTTTTTGTCAGCAATTCTTCAATGATCCTCTCCATGTTTTCTGTTTTCTCCCTCTGTTCTGGAACTCTGATCACATGCAAATTTTTGCTTGTGATTGTACCCCAGATTGTTCTCAGGGTTTCTTCATTTTCCTCATTCTTTTCTCTGATTTTTCCTCAAACAAAGTGGTATCCAAGAATTTCTCTTCAATTTCACCGATCCTGTCTTCCATTGTTTCAAATCTGCTCCTAAAACCTTCTCTGGCACTATTCATTTCTCAAATTTTTTTGTTTATCTTTTGGATTCCTAATTCCTGTATTTGCATCATTTTTAGTTTTTTGTTTATTTTGGCATTTTTTTCCTGTATTATTTTCCTAAATTCTTCCATTGTTTTGTCTGTCTTTTCCATGATTTTTTTCTGTTCTTTATATGATTTTGTCTATTTTTTCCTTATTTTTATCTGCCTTTTCCTTCATCTCTTGGTGAATATTAGAGTTTTGAATTCCCTATCGGGTAGTTCCAGTGCCTTTTCTCCTACTAGAAGATCATCTGGTGTTTTATTTTGGGTGCTTTCTGGAGCCATCATGCCCTGTTTTTTTTAATATGTTTTGATATTGTCTGCTGTCTTTGGGACATTCAGGAATTTTCACTTTTTTGATTGTAGATTTGTTTGTTTCATCCTGCTTTTTTTGTTTTATTTGGTTATGCCTGGGCAGGCAGTCTGGGCATTCTTTGCTATTTTCTTATGTGTGGGCACAATACTTCTCACCACTTTGTCCAGGTGAGTGGGGCCAGCCTCTCAGCTATGGTGCAGCAGGGCAGGTCCAGTGGAGGGGGGAGGCTGGGGATGGGTGGTTTGTAGCATCTACTGGGAGCTACAGGGTGGGGCTGGGGAGCAGTGGAGGGCAGGGTCCAGTGGTCTGCATCTGTGCTGCTTAGGTGTGCAGCACTCAGCATATAGTGCAAATAGATAGGAGAGAAGGGGGAGAATGTGATGTGTGGAGCTAAGTTGGTGTGGGAAAGGGGAGAGAGAAACAGAAGCAAAAAAAAAAAAAAAATGGTGTGGAGAGAGCCAGCCGGTAGAGTGGTGCAGACCTGGGGAAGCCATGTGCTGGTGGCCTTCTAGCTGAGTAGTGTGGCACAGCTTGTCAAGAATGGGCAGAGGTGACATGTACAACTTGGTGTTCAGGAGAAAGGAAAGGGAGAGAGACATAAGAAACCAAAAACAAAACAAAACAAAAACAAAGGCACACATGGCCATGTGGTCAGGAGAAAGGAAAGGAAGAAATGTAGCAAGAGACAAGAAACCAAGAAAGAAAAAAAAAATGCCCTGAGGGAGCCCACCAGCATGGTGACATGGACCGGGAAAGCCGTGTGCCAGCAGCTCCTCAACCAAGTTGTGTGGCACAGCCTGTCAAAAAGTGGCACAGACAATACATGTAGTCAGGTGGTCAGGAGAAAGGAAAGGAAGGTAGAGAGAGACAAGAAACCGAAAAAAAAAATTCCTTGAGGGAGCCCACTGGCATAGTGGTGCTGACCGGGGATGTGGCCCCCCAGCAAAGCTGGGCAGCACAGCCCATCAAGAAGGAGTGAAAATGGCACACAGTGCCAGCTGGGAGGGAGAAGGGAAAGGAAGGAGGCAAAAGAGAGAGAAGAAACAAAAAGAAGCCAAAACAACAATAACATCCTTCAGGTTTCAGCTCAGTGTCACTCCACCAAGAAGCCTTCCCTGAACCCACCACCCAGGGAGCTGAGGAGAGCCTGTCTGACCTCTCCCAGCTCCCTGACCTTTCCTCAGCAGAGCACTTCTCACAGCTTATTATAATGGATTGATTGTCCTCATTACTGCTAGACAGCCACTCCAGGGAGGCCAGGATGGAGCTCCCTTGGCCTCCATGTATCTCTAGCATCTACCACTGACTTGGCACATGAAAGGTGCTCAATAAATATTTGTTGAATGGATGAACAAAGAAAGAGAGACAGAATTTGGACTTATAGGACTAAGGGTTTCATTCAGTTCTGAGAATTTGACATTTACTTGAGGGTGAGGGCTGTTGACTGACCCTTGCCCCACTCTAAGGAGACTCTATGGAGGCTGCCATCAAAATTCTCATTCCTGGGATTATCCTACAGTGATGGAAGATAAGATTGGCTGGAGTAATTTAGACTAAGATGTGAAAGGCTGACATACCCCATCACCTTTCTACAGTAGTTGTGATTCCAGAAATGCTACTTATTAACCCAACTGAATATCTCATTGGTACAATTCAAGCAGTTGAGGAGAAGAAATAAGCAAAAGACATTTGGGGGCAAAAGGAACCCTCTTTTGATATCTCACAGTCTCAATAAACTTCTTTCTTTTAGGCGTGGAAGACTTTAGCCACTATAAATGGTTTGGCTGCAGTGACACCTCCCCCCAACGAGAGCAAACAAGTACAATAACGGGAAATCATGGGTTAATATCAATGCCTTATGCCCAAAGAGAGATTTTAAGGATGGATTTTTAGGCTCTATGCACTTTTTTTTCTTTTATGCACTTAGGTGGGCCACAGGTGTGGGAGCAGCAGGAAGTAAGTGGAAACCCAGCAGGGTGAAATGACTTGCATGACAATACGCAGCCCAAGAGGCCAGATGGAAACCGATGGGAGGAAGTTACAGGGAGGCTCACTTCAGCTTGAGAAAAGCAGGAACTTTCTAACAATTAATGCTGTCCAACAATGAAACCTCTTACCTTCTGAGAGTGCAAGCTTCTCTTCACCAGAGGTGTGCAAGTATAGGTCTCATGTCAGAGATGCTGGGAAAGATGCTAGCTTGGCGGGTGGGGGGCGGGGGGCGGGAGGTGTTGTTTGCAGGTCACAACTCATTCAGGGGTCATAAAATCCATTTAGTGAACCTAAACCAGTATTTTATTTTAGTGGGAAAGGTAGAAGAGATAGAAGGGAAGTGTCATGGATTGAACCGTGTTTCCCAAAAATATGTGTATCGATTTCACCAATCTCTTTTGAGAAAAGTGCCTCCAGGCACTTATCAGTGGAGCTAAAGGGTTTTGGAACACTTGCCCCAGCAGGGCAGACTCAGCAGGCAGAGAGGACCAAGGGGCCGAGAGGCCAGGAAACCAGAAGCAGAAACTGAAGAGTCAAGGAACACCAGAAACAGAGCTGCCTCAGTCTCAAAGGTTATGGCCACAACTTCTGGGGTCGCAAAGGATGGAGTCACCACTCAAATGGACTAGGAGAATGGGGCTGCCCAAAGCCGTGGGAGCAGAGCTGCTGTTGCAGTGGGCCTGGAAGGCAGAGCTGAAGTCCAGGGCCAAGTGACCTCCACTCAGAATCCAGAGAGTATGGCCAATACCTAGAGTCCGGAGGGCAGGGCCATTGTGTAAATGGTCTCAGAGAACAGGGGATTATTTTCAAAGCCTTGACAGCTAATGTGAGGTGTTCTGCTGATTTGTTTGGCACCTGTTGTATCTTCTTTACCTCCAATTTCTCCCATTTGTAATGGAAATGTCTACCTTGCGCCTGCCTGTTGCACCATTGTACCTTTGGAAGCAGATAACTTGTATTCTAGATTTCACAGATAAAGAGGAATTTTTTGGATTTTGGACTTAGAGCTGATTTAAGGCTTTGCTATAATATAAAAAAAAAAATTTTATATATATAATATGATGGGATAAATGTCTTTTACATGTGGCAAGGACCTGAATTTTGGGGGGCCAAAGGGTGGAATGTCATGAATTGAATTGTGTCCACAAAAAATATGTGTATCAATTTGGCTAGGCCATGATTCCCAATATTGTGTGATTGTCCACCACTTTGTTATCTGATGTGATTATCCTATGTGTTGTAAATCCTTTCTCTATGATGTTGATGAGATCAGATTAGTGGCAGTTATGTTAATGAGGCAGAACTCAGTTGAAAAGATTGAGTTGAGTTTTGAGCCAATCCCTTTTGAGATTTAAAAGAGAGAAGTGAGCAGAAGACTTGGAGACCTCATACTACCAAGAAAGCAATGCTGGGAGCAGAGCACGTCCTTTGGACCCAAGGTTCCTGCACTGAGATGCTCCTAGTCCAGGGGAATATTGAAGACAAGGACCTTCCTTCAGAGCCGACAGAGAGAGGAAGACTTCCCCTGGAGCTGATGCCCTGAATTCAGACTTCTAGCCTACTGGACTGTAAGAGAATAAACTTCTGTTTGTTGAAGCCATCCACTTGTGGTATTTCTGTTATAGCAGCACTAGACGACTAAGACAGGAAGGGAAGAAAAGAGGAGGGGAGGGAAGGACAAAAAGAAAGAGAGGGGAGGAGAAAGAGAGCGGAGGCAAGAGGAAGAGGAGGGGAGAGGAGAGATGAAGAAATAATCTGAGTGTATCCCACATAGTAAGGGTAAGTACTGTTTTTTTAAAGGCTCACTGTGGTGTGTGTGTATATGTGCGTGTGTGTGCACTGATGGTAATATAAACTGTATTACTAACAGTAGGTGATAATGAAAAAAGATGGAAAGCCTCTGGAAGCTGATCGCTAAGCTATCTTCCAACTTTGTAGTTATGTGAAGCAAGGATTCTATGTATGAAATTATGAGACTAGAATTCAAAGATTCATTTCTCTCTTTTTTTTTTCTTATTCATTTACTCCACATTTATTTAATACCAATTCTAAGCCATGCTGAGTGCTAGAGACAAAGATAAATCCAAATCGGTTTCTCCCCTAGAGTTAGGTGATGGAGATTTGAACAGATAATTATAATACAATGTGGTAAGTGCTTCAGTAAGCACTTGGCTACACTTTCCACATATTGTACCAAATCTATGGGGGAGCTACTTTCTTAGCACCATTTTACAGACAAGAAAAACCAAGGCTCTGAAGTCATGCAAAGGGTCAATCAAGGTCATCCAACCAAAAAACAAAAACAAACCTGTTGCTGTTGAGTCAATTCTGACTCATGGTGACCCCACGTGTTACAGAACAGAGCTCCTCCATAGGGTTTTCTTGGTTGTAATCTCTACAGAAGCAGATCGTCAGGACTTTCTTCTGGGGCGCTGCTGGGTGGGTTTGAACGGCCAACCTTCAGGTTAGTAGTTAACTGTTTGTGCCGCTCAGGACCTCCAGGCCAACCAGCAGAGCCATAATTTGAATCCGAGGCTCTGCCTGAGCACAGAGGCTGTATTCTCACCACTGGGCTGGACTGCTGTGCCAAAGTCAGGGGAGGGAATTCAGAGGAGAAAGAGGCTTATCAGGAAAGCTGGAGGTGAGGGAGGGAGAGGGCAGGGAAGGCTTAATAAATAGCAAAGGAACCCTTGACTTGTGTTTTGAAAGAAGACTAGAAGTTTAATGACAAGATGGAAAAGGTGTTCCCTCCCTCAAGAGACAGCCCAGAGGCCATGCTGAAAACTGGAAAGATTGTGAGATTTTGAGTAGGCAGGCCTGGCTTCGAACTTTGGTTCCAACTTTTACTACCCGTGTGACTCTGGGCAAGTCACCTAAGCCTTTCTGAGCCTCTAGTACTTTGTAAGTTAGATGGGAACTGTTGTGAAATTAGAGATTATGTAGGTAATGTATATAAAAAATATATATATACCACAGGGCAAATAGTAGGAGTTTCACACTAATTACAACCCAATTAGGAGAAATCCCGTCATTTGAATTCCAGCTCTGTCACTTACCAGCTGGGTAACCTTGGGCAAGTTGGTAACTTCTATGTGCCTCAGTCTCCACATCTTTAAAACACGAATAAACAGCAAGGCTGTGACTCACAGGCTGCAAAGACCAATGAATCTCAAGATCAGCAGGCAAGATGGCAGGTAAGCTGCTAGCTCAAGTCCCAAGACCTGGAGGTCCAATGAGCACGAGCCAATTGCAGGATCCAGAGCGAGCAAAAGCCCAAGAGCCTTGCCAGAAAGTCCACCTATCTTGGGTGCAGGCCACACTCTCAAGGAAACTCCCTTTCTACTTCCTGGCTACTCACAACAGATCTCATTATGGAGGTAATCAAATTATATCAAGTCTCATGGAAGTAATCACATCATTATATGACCACGAAACCATATCATAACTGCCAAACCACTGAGAATTATGGGCCTGCCAAGTTGACAGACAACCTCAACGATCACACACATGAAGTGCTTAGAAGAATATCAGGCACAAATCAGGTGCATAATAGAGAATGGCCATCGTTATAACTTCCAAGAGCTCTATAATTTTATCTACTCATTAGATTTACAGATGGGGGCTTACCATGATCTAGGCAACTTCAAGGTGCATCAGAGAATTACACGTAGTTTAATACATGGCTGGAACTCTGGGTGTGAAACAGAGTTCATTGTTGGGGTTGGAGGACGGGGGGAATAGGATTTGGGTGGGAGGTGAGATAGGTGGTAAGGGATGAGGCTGGAGAGGTGGATTACGAAAAACGTTTTATGCCATGTCTTCTTGAAAGCAGTAGAGAGCCCCTGGAGATTTTTAATCTGGGGAATTTTTATTCTTAGAATTTATGATCACCCAGTTGCAAAACTCTATGAGTCTAATGCCAAAGTCTTTATGATTCCAAGATTATAGCCCTATGATTTTGTGGCCCTTAATAATTCTTACTTGCTCTGGTGGATTGATATAAAAAATGACCACAATAAGGACTTATGGTTTTAATTCCTACATGTAAAAAAATGGAAAGTCATTACTCCCATCCTTACAACAAGGAAAAGTTGAACAAACTGAAGATCAATGACTTTCTTGGACCTATCAGACAACTGAGATTTCAGGGCAAACCATCACTCCAAAACCTGGAAAGTCAGAGATTAACAGCACCCAAGATTTGCTTACCTGGAGCAAGAGTCATCAGATGTCATAAATTGCTACCCAAAAACCCACTGCTGTTGTGTTGATTCTGACTCCTAGTGACCTCATAGGACAGAGTAGAATTGCCCCATAGGGTTTCCAAGGCTGTAAATCTTTACGGAAGTGGTTGGCCACATCGTTCTCCTGCAGAGTGGCTGGTGGACTTGAAACTGCCAACCTTTCAGCTAGCAGCCAAGCGCTTAACCACTGCACACCAGGACTCCATAAGTTGGTAGGAAAACTTAAATAGCAAATTTGCTGGAGGTTGAGTGAGTACTAGCACGACAATGAAAAGCTAATGGCGACACTCACACTTTTGCAGGTTTTCCTCCAAGAACCCTGCCAGCTTCCCAAGGGGAGAATCTGAGAAATCTGCCTATATAGCCTTGGCGGAAAGAGGGAGATGAGGGAGGGAAATATACCCATTGCCATGGAGTCGATTTAGACTCATAGCAACCCTATAGGTCAGAGTAGAACCACCAACCTTTTGATTAGCAGTTGAGTGCTTTACCACTGCACCCACCAGGGCTCCTGCAGGAAGATTAGCCATCATGAAACCGTTTCAGACCCTTCCAACAAAGACCAAATCTGTAAAGGAAAGGACTTTGCCAGAGGACGACTCTGAAAACTTAACCCAACTAGGGGAAAGAAATTCTTTTCTACTCCAGCCCTCTCCAGCCATCTTGTCTAACTTAAAGGTATGTGTGTATGTATATATATATATATATATATATATATATATATATGCCATAGAAAGCAAGTTGTCTTAACTTAAGGGATATATATGCATGCCACAGAAAACAGAGACAAGGGCTTCAAGGAAATAGATTGGAATGCTGTAGCAGAGAAGGGGCCAGAGACAGGGGAGATGAAGCTCTACCCATGGAGAAGGGATAGAAATGCACAGGCCCACTAAAAGGCAGACTTAATTAGGAGGTTAGAGAACATCCTCTTTCTCCCACAACTTACTACCACACCAACAAGGTTCCAGCATAATTGCAGATTACAGATGAAAGAGTGCAAGACACAGACTCTGAGAAGCAGTACAAAGGGAAATCCTAAAGTCAAGAAGGGAGGAAGAAATAAAGACAGCAGAGGAATATGAAGCCTCAGGAGTCTAAAGCTACAACAAAGATGAAACACAGTCTAACTCTTAGCCAGATTAACATAAATACTCATACTAAAGGCCTATAGACTTGGATATCTATTACCTTATACAACGTGTCCAGTTTTCACCCAAAAAATGACAAGACAAGGCAAAAGGTAAGAAAACACACAGTCTGAAGAAATAAAACAATCATCTGAAGCAGACTCAGATATGACACAAATGTTGGAATTATCGAACAGGAAACTAAAAACAACTATAATTAATACATTAAAGGCTCTAATGGAAAAAGTAGACAACATGTAAGACCAGATGGGTGATGTCAGCAGATTGATGGAAACTATAAGAAAATAAAGAGGAAATGCTAGAAATAAAAAAACACAGTACCAGAAATGAAGATTGCCTTCCATGGACAAAGCCAAAAGGAGACTCAGTAAACTTGAAGACAGTTCAGTAGAAACTTCCCAAACTGAAACCAAAAAGAAAAGTGAATAAAGAGAACAGAATACTCAAGAACTGTGGAACAATATTCAAAAGATATAACATTAAAAAAAAAAAAGTGGGAATACTAGAAGAAGAAACAGAGATGGGGCAGAAGAAATCACAGTGAAAACCAGCAGCCTAGAAGCTACTGGAGGAGACAGAATGGGTTTGTAGCTCCTTCAAAGCCCCATTCCCAGAGAATGGTCATCATCTGAGCCATCTGGTTGTTTTGTAGGGGACTCCATTCACAAGGTTGTCTTTTTTCGACTTGGCTCGGTTTGCCTAGTGTGAACAGTCTTTCCCCCAAGGGCATGTGTTGAAAACAATCGGGTAATTTTTGAATGTCAACAACAACCACAAAAAAATGAGACATGGAATGATATAGAAAGTATGGCCCATACACAGGGAAAAAGGCTGTTTCTGCTGGCCAGGGAAGGGCAACAGTTGAGCACAGGCTTCTAGGTCAGTAGCCAGGATGCTAGACTTGGGACTTAGGCCAATCCCCCCACCTCCTGCCCCTCAAAATAAAGTACTTAGGTATAAATTCTAACAAAATATGTACATGATCTATACATGGAAAAGTACAAAACACCAATGAAAGAAATCAAATAAATGGAGAGATACTCTGTGTTCATGGATTGGAAGACTCAATATTGTTAAGATGTCAGTTCTTCCCAGTTTAATATACAGGTTCAATGCAAACCCAATCAAAATTCCGGCAAGCTTTCTTGTGGATATTGATGCACTGATTGTAAAATCTATATGGAAAGGCAAAGTTGCTAGAATAGCTGGCACAATTCTATAAAAGAACGAAGCTGGAGGACTCACACAACCTGATTTCAAGACTTCCTGTAAGGCCACAGTAATCAAGACAGCATGGTGGAAAGAATAAACACACGGATCAATAGACCAGAATAGAGAGCTCAGAGATAGATGCACTCAAATAGAGTCAACTGATTTTGACAAGGTGCAAAGGCAACTCAGTGGAGAGAGTCTTTTCAACAAATTAGGCTGGAATAATTAAATGTTCCCTCGACTCAGACCTTACATCTTACATGAAAAGCAACTCAAATGGATCATAGACCTAAATGTAAAACACAAAACTACAAAATTTCTAGGAAAAATTTTGCTTGACTTTGAGTTTGGTAACGAGTTTTTAGATAGAACACCACAAGCACAATCCATGAAAGAAAAAAATGACAAATTAGACTTTATTAAAATTAAAACCTTTTGCTCTGCAAAAGACACTGTTAAGAAAATGAAAAGACAAGTCACAGACTAGGAGAAAAAAAATCAAAAACCAGACCCATTGCCATCAAGCCAATTCTAACTCATAGTGACCCTGGACGACAGAGTAGAACTGCCCCACAGGGCTTCCAAGGAGCGCCTGGTGGATTCAAACTGCCAACCTTTTGGTTAGCAGCAGTAGCTCTTAACACTACGCTACCAGGGTTTCCACAGACTAGGAGAAAGGATTTGTAAATCACATAACTGATAAAAGACTTGTATCCAGAATATGCAAAGAACTCTTAAAACACAACAATAAGAAAACAAACAACCTAATTAAAAATGGGCACAATATACTAACAGACTCTTCACCAAAGAAGATACATACACACACACACACACACACACACACACACACACGCCCCCACTGCCATTGAGTCGATTCTGACTCATAGCGACCCTATAGGACGGAGCAGAACTGCCCCATAGAGTTTCCAAGGAGCACCTGGCGGATTTGAACTGCGGAGCCTTTGGTTAGCAGCTGTAGCACTTAACCACTAAGCCACCGGGGTTTCCAGAGAAGATGTACATACGGCAAATAAGCATATGAAAAAGACGCTAACATCATTGGTCATTAGGAAATAAACATTCTGGAGTCCATATTGATATACTAAATAACAGAATTCCAAATTACTTATGTAGGTATTTCCCCCTCAAGGAGGTGGAGCATAACCCACTCCTTAAGTGTAGGCTACGCATGGAAGGTCTTCCTTTTAAAGAGTACAGTATGGAAAGGGGGAGGGAAGGATAATTTCACAGTGGAAAAACTCAGCATGCACTCCCTCAGCCAGGTGATCAAGGTTAACATCAGTGATAAGTCATGCTGATTGATAGCATGTACTCTCGATATGTTGTGTTGAGTATGGTACTTTACCTCTATGGTCCTCTTCCCCCAAAACCCGTAGCCCCAGTCTAACCAGAAGGAAAACATCAGACAAACCCAAATTCAGGGACATTCTACAGAATACCTGACCAGAACACCTAAAACTTCTCCAAAACAATGAAATTCTCAGCAATTTTCATAGCCCAGAGGAGCCTAAGGAGGCATGACAGCTACATGTATTGTGGTATTCTGCATTAGCAAAGGGACATGAAGGAAAAACGAATGAAATCTAAATAAAGCATGGTATTTAGTTAACAATAATGTATCAATACTGGCTGTCAGTTGTGACAAATGTACCACAGCCATGAAAGATGTTAACACTAGGGAAACTGGGTGCAAAGTACACAGGAACTCTCTGTAGTACTTTTGCCTCTCTTCTGTAAGTCTGAAACTATTCTAAAACGAAAAGCTTGTTTAAATAGCTCTTTAAATGACCACAGTAGTTTATGTCCTCTGAATCTCACCCTTCTGCAATGTGACCTTGCCTCTCCTCCCGTGGAGAGATGGTTTCCATTTCCCCACTTGCTGTATGTGGGTTGGCCTTATGACTTGCTGGGACCCCATAGAATGTGATGGAAATAAACATGTACCAGTCATGGAGGGGCAAGAGGTCTTGTATGTTGCTGGATGATGAGAGACATGTGGCCCTGGTCCCCCTCGTTATAGCTTGAATTGGGTCCTCCAAAATATATACTGAAATTCTAATCTTTGTACCTGTGCATGTGCTAGTTTTTAGAAACAGGATTTTTCTTTTGTTTTGTTAATTAGTCATACCAGTGTAAGGTGGATCCTAAGCTTAGACAATTCTGATTTGTAAAAAGACCAGAATAGACACAGAGACATATACTGGGGAAAACAGATGCAGTACGAGGACCACCTCCAAGCCAAGGAACTAAAGAATGCCCAGGGTCATCGGTAAGGAATGAATCAACCTGGCCTAGACCCTGATTTGGACTTTCAGCCTCCAGAACTGTAAAAAAACAAATTTCTATTCTTTAAACCCACCCGTTGGTGGTATTTGTGTTACAGCAGTACTAGGGAACTAAGACATCCCTGTTGCCCCATCCCAGAGCCAGCTCACTGTCAGACATGCCCCCTTCTGGACCTGTCCCCTGATCCCAGGCACAAGGAACCAAGGCAAAATTATTCTAGTCTGGTCCAGATCAGTAAGGCACCCAAATGACATATATATATATATATATAAAACCATGAGTGGTAATAAAAGTTTTTTTTTTTTTTTTTTTAAAGCCATGGGGTTTTGGAGCGGCTTGTTAAGCTTCAATAGCTAAGCAATTCACTCTTATGTACAAGGTTATACACTGTGGTCACAAAGGATTAGGTACAACTTAAGGGCTCATCAATAGGAAACCGATCAAATAATTATAGGCTATCCACTCATGGAGTCCCTGGGCGGCGCGAACAGTTAATAAACTCAGCTGTTAAGTGAAAGGTGGAGAGTTTGAGTCCACCGAAGTGTGCCTCAAAAGAAAGGCCTGGCGATTTACTTCTGAAAAAATCAGCCATTGAAAATCGTATGGCCCACAGTTCTACCCTGACACACATGGGGTTGCCCTAAGTCAGGGTCGACTCTGAAGGCAACTAGTTACTTAGCTGGTTCATCCATACAATGGCTTATTATGCAGCTGTTCAAAAAATGAGGCAGCTTTCTGTGAATCGATATGGAACAAATTCCATGGCATGTTTTTAAGCCAGGAAGTAAGATGCCGAAGAGTGTATAGAGTAAGCGGCTGATCCTGTAAAATATATTTGCATATCCGGGAGGAAACACAAGAAACATGTAACAATGGCTGCCTGTAGGAAGGGGAACTGGGAGACTGAGAGACAAGTGTTGAAGAGAGACTTCCTTTTCCCTGTATCCTCTTTTTTATCTTTTTTGAATCATGGAAATGTGTTATCTATTCACAAATAAACAAAAGCAGAATGGAAAAAAAAAACAAAACTCTTGGGCCTTTCAAATTCAAAGTCTATTATTCTGTGTTTCCAAGATTCCCAAGATCCACCGGGACCATAAATAGCACTGAGAGAACTGGGTCGTTTTTCCCCTTCCTCCTCCCAGACAGTTCCCACCACGTGCGAGTGAGGCGGGGTTCTCCGGCTCCGCTTGTTTGTGACCATCAGCCGCGCCCGCGCAACCTCGCTCGCCACTAGAGGGCAGCACGAAGCGTCCTTGCCCGTGAGGAGCTGCGGAGAGATCTTGGTCAGCCCTGAATAACAGGCCGGCTCCTACAAAAAGGGCTCAGGTTCTTAGTCCAAAAAAAAAAAAAGCCTCAACTTGGGAGAAAAACACACCCCAGAGCCCCATTCCCAGCAGTGGATTCACTAGCGGTTATCTGGCCCGTGCCAGACAGAGCAGTGGACTCCCAGGAAAAACCTGTGCATCTTTGGAGGGTCGGGGGAGCCAATCCAGCGTTACTTGGCCCTCACCTCTATCAGGCTCTATGAAATTATTTGGAGGAACTTGGCCCTCGGATCTAACAGGCTCTATGAAATTATTTGGAGGAACTTGGCCCTCGGATCTAACAGGCTCTATAATAAACTATTCGGGGGAACTTGGCCCTCGGCTCTATCAGGCTCTATGAAATTATTTGGAGAAACTTGGCCCTCGGATCTAACAGGCTCTGTAATAAACTATTCGGGGGAACTTGGCCGTCGGCTCTATCAGGCTCTATGAAATTATTTGGAGGAACTTGGCCCTCGGATCTAACAGGCTCTATAATAAACTATTCGGGGGAACTTGGCCCTCGGCTCTATGAAATTATTTGGAGAAACTTGGCCCTCGGATCTAACAGGCTCTGTAATAAACTATTCGGGGGAACTTGGCCGTCGGCTCTATCAGGCTCTATGAAATTATTTGGAGGAACTTGGCCCTCGGATCTAACAGGCTCTATAATAAACTATTCGGGGGAACTTGGCCCTCGGCTCTATGAAATTATTTGGAGAAACTTGGCCCTCGGATCTAACAGGCTCTGTAATAAACTATTCGGGGGAACTTGGCCCTCACCTCTGTCAGGCTCTATGAAATTATTTGGAGGAGCTTGGCCCTCGGATCTAACAGGCTCTATAATAAACTATTCGGGGGAACTTGGCCCTCACCTCTGTCAGGCTCTATGAAATTATCTGGAGGAACTTGGCCCTCGGATCTAACAGGCTCTATAATAAACTATTCGGGGGAACTTGGCTCTTGTGGCTGCTGAAGACGACTGACAATCTTTATAACCAAGGCGACCTGGAGGGCTTGCCCTGACCTCCTGTGATCTTGGGGAAGGCCCTTCCTTCCCTGAGCCTGTTCCACATCTGTCCACCAGTCGTGGTGATTATTAGAATGTAATAATGTACTCAGCACTTGGTGCGAGACAGACAGGAGCCTGGGTGGCACCCACGGTTTGCCATGGGAGGTTAGCAGATTGAACCCACACAGCTGCTCCACTGAAGAAAGGCCTGGCGATCTGCTTCGTAAAGATTACAGCCAAAAATCTTTCCGAAGCAAAGTTTTAGGCTGTAACACACGGGGTCTCCATGTCACAGTTCCAGTCTGTAACACATGGGGTTGCCATGAGTCAACACGGACTCAGTGGCAACAGGTTTGGTTTTGGGTTTTCTGTGGCAGACACTGGCTGAACTAAGCTAATTACAGATTTTTATCCTCCATTTTATAGATGAGGAAATGAGGCTTCGAGAAGCCAAGCTCATGGCTACACAGCTGGTAAATGGCAGAAAAGAATTTGAATTCGGGTTTCCTTGGCTGTAAACCCCTGCCCTTATACTTAACTCACCCCTCTTCCAAGGTCTGCTGGGAGGTGTTTCAAAAGAGAAGTGGCTGTGAAAAGCTTTGGAAAGGGGCAAGGGAGCTGTCACTGGGCTCCCTCTGGGTGCCAAGTAGCCACAGGCACATTACCTCATTGAACCCCCTTCCCCCCTGGAGACAGGCATCGGCACATTCTTGCGCCCGCGTCTGACAAATGAGGAACCGAGACCCAGACAGGCGCCTGGGAGCCCCGTGGCCCGTAGGTTCAGGAGGAAGGAGGAGGAGCGGGCTGGGATCCGAGGCCGGCGGCGGTCGCCCCTGCCCGGGCCCTTCCGCTTCTCCCCGGCGCGGCGGGGCCGGCCGCCCTCCCCGCGGAAATAGTCTAGATGAGTCGCCTCTCGCCCGGCGACCCAGAAAACCGTTTCCCCGGCCGGGGGAGGGGACGGTCGTGCAGGGGCCGCTAGGTCGGTGCCTCCCTTCCCCCCAGCCCCGCCGGCCAGGCTGCTGGGCCGGGGTCTCGGGCCGGTCTCCCCACCCCGCTCCATTTCCCGGCTGGGGAAGGGCACGCAGCTGTGCGGCGCCAGAGTGCACACTGCGCCCCAAATGGATCCTTTTTGCAAACGGAGTTCCTGTTTTCATGCAAATGCCTTTGTTGGAACACCGGGGACCAGGAGAACGGAACAGCAGCCGCCACGGGCTGCGGGCCGCTTTTCCGCCTTCGCTTCTATCCGGCCCTGAAAGACAAACGTGCCAGGAACAAAACCGCCGGCGGCGGAAACCTGCGGGAGTGGTGCGCGTGGGCGAGGGCCTGTGAGGAGAGCTCCGGGCACATGGGACGGGGTTGGCCCCTGCAGGCCCTCCCTCCCAGTGACCGTGGGCAAGGAGCGTCTCCACCCTTGCCACGGTTTCCCCACCTGCAGCCCAGGGCCAGCGCCTTGGTGTAATTCATTTATCCATGCTTTATTTATTTTTTTTATAGCTGATGGCCTATAGGTGTCAGGCTCTGTGCCAGGTACTGTTGGAGAGCAGGGGTGAGGAGGAGGCTGCTGTGGGGTGTCTGTATTTCCAAGAGAGAAGGGGGGAAATAAAAAAAGTAAAGAAATAGACAAGATCTTTTCAAATAACAAGGGTTAATACGTAGCCAGCACAAGTGTAATGCTTGTGCCATATCAAAAAAAAAAAAAAAAAAACTCTTTTCTGTCCAGTCGATACCAGTAGTGATACCATAAGACAGAGTAGAACTGCCCCATACAGTTTCCAAGGCTGTAAGTATTTACTGAAGGAGAATGCCACATCTTTCTCCTGCAGAGTTGAACCGCTGACCTTTCAGTTTTCTGTTTGTGCCTTTACCCACTGCAAGACCAGAGCAGGCTCCTTCTGCCAGGCTTATTCTAAATGCTGTAAATATACACATTAACTCGCCCAATCCTCACAACAACCTAATGAGCTTGATTATTAACCCCTTTTACAGATGGGAAGACCGAGGTTGCATAATCTATTCAAGAGAAATTGGAGGTTGAATAATTTACTTATGGGAAGCTGGATTGAACAATTTATTCGAGGGTGCGGCAGATGATGGAGCCAGAATTTGGACCCAGACAGTCCAGATCAGAGCAGGGATTCTTAATTACACCACTACACTACTTCTCACTGTGCTAAGAAGGATGTAAAATGGTGCCCCGCTAAAAAGAGCTGGGCCAGAGCGGAGCTACACCCAAAAGGGTGTCAACCACCATCTCTATTACGCGGGCCATCTAAGTCCAAGCCTGAATGGTGAGAGGACCCAGCATGGGTGCTCTAGGCAGAGGAAACAGCATGGGCAAAGGCTCTGCAGTGGGAGGAATGGACTCAGTATACTTTATGAACAAAAGGAAGGCTGAGGAAGTTGGAGCTGAGTGAGCAATGGGACAAGCGGTGGGTGATGAGACCGGAGGTGGTCAGAGGCCAGGTGCAGCAGTTTTTGCAGGCCCTGACAGGGACTTGGATTTTATTCTAGGTGTGATAGGAAGTTGTGTTGTTGTTATAGCTGCTGAAGGTGGTGTTTGGATGAAGAGGTTGGACTAGATGGCAGAGGCCATTCCTGTTCTGTGAGCCTTGAGTTTAAGGAGGAAGTTGATCACTCAGGCCTTAAACACTTCTGTCTTCCCCACTCCCACCAAATCTGGCCTCTAGGAAATTCATGTTGACATTGACCAAGTCCCAGCTCTTGGTCCCTGTTATGGATTGAATTGTGTCCCCCAAAATGTGTGTCAGCTTGGCTAGGCTATGATTCCCAGTATTGTGTGATTGTCCACCATTTTGTCATCTGACGTGATCTTCCCATGTGTGGTAAATCCTACCTCTATGATGTTAATGAGGCAGGATTAGAGGCAGTTATGTTAATGAGGCAGGACTCAATCTATAAGATTAGGTTGTATCTTGAGTGAATCTCTTTTGAGATATAAAAGAAGCAAGCAGATAAACAGAGGGACCTCATTACCACCAAGGGAAAAGATCCAGGAGTGCATGTCCTTTGGACCCAGGGTCCCTGCACTGAGAAGTTCCTAGACCAGGGGAGGATTGATGACATGGACCTTCCTCCAGAGTCAACAAAGAGAGAAAGCCTTCCCCTGGAGCTGGCACCCTAAATTCAGACTTCAGGCCTCCTAGACTGTGAAAGAATAAATTTCTCTTTGTGAAAGCCATCCACTTGTGGTATTTCTGTTATAGCAGCCCTCGATAGCTAAGACAAACTGCAACACAAATTAAGGCCTCATCTTGCAGACTGGGGTGAGACTGGGGCGCAGACTAAAGGAATGGGTGCCTCCCTTCTGGGTGGCAGAGATTATGTCCCTTTCATTCACTGATGTATCCCCAATACCTAGCACATGTTTGGTCTGCCTGTCCTTAGACCCAACAAGAAGGCCCTGCCCTCATCCCCAGGTGTTAAAGGGCCCCTGTGACCCTCCTCCAGCTGCCAACATCACATCCCCACAGGGAGAAGTCCCTGGGGCCAAGTGGACATATTCGCCAAGCCTTCACCCCTTATTATACCACATTCTGGGTTGCCAGGACCCCTGAATTTCATGCAGAAAGGCCACAAGCCTGCTCCCCAGGCCTGTGCAGGCCTCTTCCTGGTCTGTTTTCTGGAGGCAGAACACTAGGCCCAAGGGGTAGCCAAAGTGGCCAGAGGAGAGCTACCCCCAAAAGGTGTGTGAGGAGTGAACGCAGCCTGGGGTGTCCAAACGTATGCACATGAGGCCTGGTGCTGGGGATGAGAAGGCGTCTTAGTCACCTGGTGCTGCCATAACAGAAATACCACCTGTGGGTGGCTTTAAAGAACAAAAATATATTTTCTCACAGTTCTGGAGGCTGAAAGTCCAAATCAGGGTCTCAGCCATGTCGATTCATTCTGTGAGCCTCTCTGCTAGTTTCTGGTGTCTGCCAGTGATCCTTGCGTTGCTGGGTGATTCTTGGCATTCCTTGGTGTCCGTCTTGCCCCTGTGTGTACCTCTGTGTCTATTCTGCTCTTTTTATAGCTCAGAAGCAATTAGGTTTAGAATCTTCTCTGATATGAAGTCATTAACATAACAAACAGCCTATTTCTAAACAGAATCATATTTACCAATACAGAGGTTAGGATTTCAACACATATTTTGGGGGCCACAATTCATTCCACAACAGAAGGGAAGGGGGCAGGTTGCAGGCTGGGGACTGAGGGGCTGGGGGTGGCAGGCAGCTCTCCCCCACACCACCACATTCAGTGCAGTGTCCGAGATGTCTGAGTTTCTAAGTTGAACCTGGCTTTCCAAATGGTTATAAAGACATATTTATCGAGAAGGATAGAACATTTAAAAAACAATTTATTAGCTTAATCTATAACTTTAAAATATTTAGGGGTGAGTAGCCTCCATTTGTACTGTTGCCCCAGGCTACACCAATATTAGGGACGGGCCTGGCCTAGCACATAGAAGATATTCAATATTTATCAAAAAATGGATTGATTTCATTTAATTTAATCCTCACAAAAGCCCTACAAGGGAAATAGCCTAGTCTGTGTTTTATTGATGAGAAAACTGAGACTCAGAGAGATGTAGTTACTGGCCCAATTTGTCCAGTTAAAACGTGATAGAGCTGAGACTCAAGCCCCAGCATGTCTGATTCCAAGATCCATTGTGAGTGGTTCATGACAAGCTAGTACCCATGACGAACACATTAAATAGAACAGCCTGGTCGCGTCCCTCATGGGTCTCTTGGAATACCAGTTGCTGTCAAGTCAATCCCAACTAATGGAGATCCCACGTGTGTCACAGCACGACTGTGCTCCACAGGGTTTTCAAGGGCTGATTTTTCAGAAGTAGATCACCAAGACTTCCTTCCGAGGTGCCTCTGGGTGGACTCGAACCTCCAACCTTTTGGTTAGCTGCCAAGCACATTAACTATTTGTGCCACCCAGGGACTCAAGCACTGTTTACACTATATGAAAAAGGCCTTCCCCTTTTGATTCTTACTCCATCTTCTCAGGCACCTTGTAATAGGGAAGGAGCTAATGCCCAATTTAACAAGTATGGGAAAGCTGAGGCCTTGAGCAATAGCTCACAGTAGATCAAGGCTGAAACAAATAGGGTTTGTTTTCCTCCTGTAACAAGAAATTTCAAGGTAGCCAGGCAAGGGCTGGTATAATTACTGCACCATCCTTAGCAAATAACTTCCAGTTCATGGTCTGTTCTGGTTATTTATTGCTGCATAACAAACTGCCCCCAAACAACCACCATTTTTTTAATAGTCTATAGTTTTATGGGTCAGAAATTTGGGCAGGACTCATTTGGGTAATTCTGCTCTACGGGGCATTGATGAGAGACACCTGGTGGTATTCAGCTGATGGTAGGGGCTGGTCTAGCGGAGCAAGATGACTTTACTTGCAGGCCCAGTACTTTCGCAGGGATGACTGGCATGCTGAACTCAGTGGGTTCCTCTCCCTCTGCGTGTAATCTCAAGGCCTCTCCAGGTGGTTTCTCCAGCAGGGTAGTTTGACCTTTTGCATGGTAGCTCAGGGCTCCAAGAGGCCATGGCTAAAGCTGCCAGTCCTCCTAAAAGCTAGGCCCAGAATTTCCATCATGCTATATTGATCAAGGGACCCTGGTGAGGAACAGTTAAAGTGTTTGTCTGCTAACCAGAAGGTCAGGCAGTTCAAATCCACCAGCCACTCCTTGGAAACCCTGTGGAGCAGTTCTACTCTATTCTATAGGATCGCTATGAGTCAGAATCAACTCGAAGGCAGCAGGGTTACAGGTATTGATCAAAGAAGTCACATGTCATATAGCAACCCTATAGGGCATTGGCTCCATGGGAAAAAGATGTGGCAGTCTGCTTCCATAGAGGTTTACAGCCTTGGAAACCCTTCGGGGTCTCTATGAGTCGGAACTGACTCAACAGCAGTGGGTTTGGGTTTTTTTGGGGGGGGGGCTATTAACTAAGGAGGAAGAGGAGAGTGAATATTGAGGACGAGCTAGTTTGTTCCACAGCTGGGGTTTTTGCTACTAACAACAGCTAAACACATCCTAAGAAACATTTTTCATTTCCAATCTTATTCCTTCTAATACGTCCTCCACACTGTCACCAAAATAATCATTCCTTTATTATTTTTTTAAATATTTCTCAAAGGCAAACTATTTAATCATTCCCATGCCAACAGCAAGTGTCTGAAGTTTCTCGTGTGGGGATTTTAATGTCTGAAACAACAGCAACAATAGCTAACTCAGCCCTGGAGCCCTAGATCCTGAATGACTTTCTAGTAGCTAAACTGTGTTCTGGTCTTCCAATCTTTGCATGTGGTAGAATGGTTAAGCATTGGGCTCTAACCGAAAGGTTGGTGGTTTGAACACACTCAACAGCTCTAAGACCTGGGTAATCTGCTTCAGTGAAGATTACAGCCAAGAAAACCCTCCGGAACAGTTCTACTCTGTCACATGGGGTCACTACCTAACAACAACAACAAGCCTTGCATGCAGCCTTACAACAACCCCCATGGCTCAAGTTAACCTGAGGATCTTCTGCTGTTTTCGGCTAGCTCAGCCTTCACCTTTAACTTTAGGGTAAATGCTAAAAATGAGAAGTGGCAAGTGAGGATGGGGTGTACACTAGGACATCCTTCGTACAACCCCCAAGCCTCATGCTGACAAGACACCTCCTGAGAAGGCGTCGGACATACACCAAGCCTCCCAGTTCCTGTTATGCCAGAGTCCCAGTCCACTTCTCCATCTATGATCTTGGGTCCACTTCCCTTCCCCAACTACAATCATGCCCTTAGTGAATTCACCCGCCATCTGTCGGGGCCCAGGCCAGGCCTCTCGTGTGCACTCCAGACTCAAAGGTCCAGCACCAACTCGCCATCTCCACTTGAGTGGTGCACAGGCATCTCACCTCCAACCTGTACTAAACAGAACTCTGTCATCCCTCCACCTGGATTTCCTGCTCAGGAAATGCCAGCTCCACTCTTGCAGTTGCTGAGATCAAACAGCTTGGAGTCATCCTAACCCTCTCCTGCTGCCATACTCCAGCAACCCTTCAGTCATCCTGACCCCTCTCCTGCTGCCATATTCCAGCATCCCTTCAGTCATCCTGACCCTATCCTGCTGCCATATTCCAGCATCCCTTCAGTCAACAAGTTCATTTGGGCCTGCCTTCCAAACACATCTATCAATTGACCACTTCTGACCATGCCCACCGTGAACATCCTGGTCTGAGCCGCCATCTTCTGTCATCCGGGGTGACCACAACAACCTCCTCCTGCTTCTGTCCTTGTCTCCTACGAATTGTTTTGATCTCAGCAGCCAGAGAGGTCCCGTTAAAGCCGAAGCCAGGTCTCTCACCCCGCTGCTCAAAACTCACCAAGAGCTCCCCTTCTCACTCAGAGGAAAAGCAAAAGACTACACAGGCCTCCAAGGCCTTACACAGTCTACCTCTCCACTGGTTCCCTCCCAACCTATCTCCCTGACCTCACTCCTTGGCCCTCTCAGGCCTCTCAGGTCTCTCCCTCTGCTCCGGACATACAAGGTTGCTTGCTCGTCCTGCAAGGAGCACCCCCCTCACGCCCCACCTGGAGAGCTCCTCCCCTCCCTCACCTTTTTTAAACCAGGTGCTGCTGAGTCGATTCCGACTCATGGTGACCCCGTGTGTGTCAGAATAGAACTGTGCTCCATACTGTTTTCAGTGGCTGATCTGTTGAAGTAAGTCATCAGGTTTTTCTTCTGTGGTGCCTCTGGGTGGACTCCAACATTTTTGTTAACAGCCAAGCAAGTTACCCACCTGCACCACCCAGGAACTGCTTTGTTTTGTTTGCCCATTGCCATAGAGTTGATTCCGACTCACAGCGACCCTATAGGACAGAGTAGAACTGTCCCATAGGGTTTCCAAGGAGCACCTGGTGGATCAAACTGCCAACCTTTTGGTTAGCAGCCAAGCTCTCAACCGCTGTACCACCAAGGCTCCTTTGTCTTGTTTAGGCCTGTTCAAATGTCACCACCAACTCAGCAGAGTGGCCTTCCCTGGGCACCTTATTAACAATGCCACCCTCCTCCCTAGCAGTCCCTCCCCAGTTCCATTTCATGCTTTATTTTTCTCCATACCGCTTAGCACCACCTCACATCCTGTATATTTTACTTATTTGTGTACTGTCCCTCTCCCATCCTGGAATGTAAGCTATGCATGGGGAGGAATTGTCACCCACAGCATTTGCCACTGTGTCCCCATTGCCTAGAACACAGTGTCTGGCACATAGTAGGTGCTCAGTAAATTTCCATTCAGTGAACAATGCTGCACACATCTGAGGACTTCCCAGAGACACTCTGGCCCACTTCCCGCTATCCCAGCTGCCACTGCTCTGTGGGTTCCCAGGCTAGGTTCCCTCACTTCCTTGATTTAGGGTACTACCCGTTGCTGTCAAGTCAATTCCAAAACATGAGAGCCAAAGAAGAGCTGGTCAAGGAGGCATTCATCCAGATACATGAGAATTTCTTTTGAATTTTAACTTCTTTTTTTTTTTTTTCTTTATAATACAGAAGTGCTTGTGCCCTCAGCTGTTGGCTCTCCTGTCCAACTTGGAGCTCAAAACGCTCTGTGTTCCTGCCAAGGGTCACCTGTCACAGAACTGCCCATGGGCAGGGTGGGCTTTACAGAAGGTTCACAGGGAGGCTGGGTGCATCACCTCTCTGTGGCCCACGCCTTAACCCACCACGAACAGGAAGGACCCAGTGTTGATGACGGATGAGGCTGGTAACGGGTATACAGAGGTCATAGTATTACTTCTTTTTCTTCTTTGCTGTAGTTTGAAAATTTCCATTAAAAATTTTTTTTAAATTAGTGTTTTTCTCAGAAGTCTCTTCTCCCCATTTCCAGAAGCCTTGCTGTGGGCTCTTTCCTCTTGGTCATTATCCCACCCTGAAACTTCTCCTTCCCCTCGCCTCTGGTGTGCAGAAAGAGTGGTTCAGCTTCACTTAGTAGATGCACATTTGTATGCTGGTATCATCTGGAGACACCTAAAAACCATCGATGCCCAGTTGACCACCCCCTACACCTGAGATTTGGATTCAAATGACCTGTTGGGTGGAGAGAGGACAGCTGGGACTTGAGTGTTGAAAATGCTCCCCAGGGGATTCTGGCTTTTGCTAGAGCTGAGTAACCATTAAGTCAACCCAGATCCAACCCCATTCTTTGCCACACCCAGAGCCATCTTGGCAACAGAACCCAGCCTCCTTAGAAGGCAGCAACATCTTTTGTTACCTGAGCCCACCCCTGGGGTCCCACCATACCTGCCCTAAGTGGCTGGAAGAGCTATTTCTTCCAAACCAGGACAATGGGCTCCATGCACCACAAACACTCCTGGTGGATGACATTCTCTCCATTACCTGATGCAACACAGGTTCACTGTCACATTTTGGAAAGTGCAGAGACACACACAGGAACCCACCACAGTCCCACTTTGGCCCCCGGAATTTGTGAACAAAAAGGAGTTATTGTCATAGAGTCACTTTAAGGGAACAACTAAAACACACACTCAAAGGGCCTTGATGATAATGAGTATGCTAATAAATGATTTCCATAGGGCGCCTGTGCTACCTCTAAAAAAGCTCTCTGACCTTCCTCATGGATTCAAAGCTTCCATTGAAGTCGGCAGGGGATTTGGGTGAAAATAACCTGAAAGTTTTCATTTAAATGGATGAAACTGAGAACTATAAATTAAGGGTGAGTTTCACGTTGGCCCTGACACGGCTGACCTTCAAGGGGAAAGGCAGGCCCTGGCAGGGTATGAGCAGTGCTAGGTTAGCTGTTGCCTTTGGGCAACAAGTGGGAGGCTAAACGGAGGTCTCTTTTACATGACAAATGAGCACAGACGCTAGAGCTCCAGACACCTGAGTTCAAATCCCAGCTTGGCCACTCACTAGTTGGGTGACCTTGGGCATGGCACAGCATTTTTCTGAGCCTCAATGTCCTTGTCTGTAAAATGGCATGGATGATACTTACTTTGCAGAGTTGCTTCGAAGATTAAATAAGAAGTATATACATGGGAGAGCCCCTGGGTGTTGCAGGCAGTTAATGCTCTCTGGGCTGCTAACTGAAAGGTTGGAGGTTCGAGTCCACCTAGAGGTTCCTTGGAGGAAAGGCTTGGTGATCTACTTCTGAAAAATTAGCTGTTGAAAACCCTATGCAGCACGGTTCTACTGACACATGTGGGGTTGCCATGAGTCGAAGTAGACAGTAACTGGTACTGGTAATGTATGTGGGAAGAGCTAGGAAAGTAGAAGGCATCTTCCAACCCATGGAAAAAGAAAGGCTTATGAATACTGACTTGGACAGTGAGGATGAAGCTTTGAAGCCCCCACCCTTGCATCCAATGGGAGGTGCAGCAAGAATGTGAAGAGCCCTGGCTTGCCTCCCCTCCCTTCCTTCACTCAACACACATTCTGAAGCCTTTCTTGGCTGCCAGGTCCTGTTTGGGTACTGGAGATTCAGTTGAGAAGAAAACAAATGAACTCTGCTCCAGTGGGTCTGCTACTCTAGTAGGTAAGACAGACACTAAACCCATGAACAGAAAAGTATTTAATATGTAAAGCGGTGGTAAGCGCCATGGAGAAGAAAACAGAAAGTGAAAGCAGTAGAGGTTTAGAAACACACAGACCTGAATTCACATCCAGCTTGCTCCTTGCTGACTGTGTACCTCTTGGGAAAGTGATTTTATTTCCCTGATACTCCTATCATATGTGAAATGAGATCTACTGATTATTCATCCATCCACTAAACAAATATTATAGCGTCTCTAGCTTCCGTCAAGCATTGTTTTAAGTCCCAGGGAGGCCACAAAGAATAAAACAGACAAAACTCCTTGCCCTCTTGGGGCTTAAAGTCCAGTGGAGAGAAATATACACGAAACAAATATGTATAGGTCCAGTAATGAAGAAAAATAAAACAAGGTGAGGAAGTAGAGAACAATGGAGAAGAGAGAAGGGTGGTCAGAGAAGGCCTCTCTGAGGAGGTGACATTTGGGCTGAGACCTGAAGGACAAGGGGCAGTTAGCCCCGTGGGTACCTGCTGGAAGAGCATGCTCAGCCAGAGGAACAGTAAGGTCAAAGGCCCCTAGGCAGGACCAGGCATGGCTGAGGATTAGAGAATCAGAGACAATGTGTATGAAGCTTCTGGTGCAGTGCCTGGCTCTGAGTAGATTCCCAATAGATTTGTTGTTTTTAGCTACCGCTGAGCCAGCCCGCAACTCAATGGAGATCCCATGCACAACAAAGGAAACGCTGCCCAGTTCTACGCCATCTCCATGATCAGTTGGGCATCAGACCACTGTGATCCAGAGGATTTTCATTGGCTGATTTTCGGAGGTAGATTGGCCTTTCTTCCTAGTCCCTCTTAGTCTGGAAGCTCTACTGAAGCCTGTTCAGCATCACAGCAACACTCAAGCCTCCACTGACAGATGGGTGGTGACAGCGAATGTGGTGTATTGGCAAGAGTCCAACCTGGGGCTCCCACATGGAAGGTGAGAATTCTACCACTGAACCATCATTGCCCCTCTCAATAAATAGATATTATTTGTGCTCTTTTCATGGGAAAATGGGGAATAAGTCATTTTCCACTATCATAAATGTTCTTGAGAGCTCTGTAGATTGCCAACTTTTTCATTCACTTTTCATTTCTTGTTTTCTGAGTGAGAACCAGCAAGTCAAACTCCCCAGCCCACCAGCCAGCCAACCTCTCTGTCATGGATTGAATTATGTACCCCAAAAAATGTGTATATCAATTTGGTTAGGCCATGATTCCCAGTATTGCATGGTTGTCCTCCATTTCATCGTAATTTTATGTTGAGAGGATTAGGGTGGGATTGTAACACCACCCTCTCAGGACACCTCCCTGATCCACAGTAAAGGGAGTTTCCCTGGGGTGTGGCCTGTACCACCTTTTCTCTCAAGAGATGAAAGGGAAGCAAGCAGAGAGTTGGGGACCTCATACCACCAAGAAAGCAGCACCAGGAGCAGAGTGCATCCTTTGGACACGGGGTCCCTGCGCCTGAGAAGCTCCTTGACCAGGGGAAGATTTGAGGACAAGAACCTTCCCCTAGAGCCAACAGAGAGAGAAAGCCTTCCCTTGGAGCAGATGTGCTGAACTTGGGCTTGTAACCTACTAAGAAAAAAACTGTGAGAAAATTAATTTCTCTCTGTTAAAGCCATCCACCTGTGGTATTTCTGTTATAGCAGCACTAGATGACTAAGACAGTCTCTGTCTCCAGTCCAAAGCCAGTTGGACTGTTCAACATGTGGAGGTGGAGCTGAGGGTAGGGGGATGTGTAATTAATGATGGTTATTAAATAATAATGGCAGCATTTTCAATTTCTCTCCTCTCCACAGCCTCACAAATCAGACATCCCGGAAATGTTGCTCCCAGTTCCAAGATGCACCTCCATCTGGGGTTGAAGGCAACATCTGCTAAACAGCTGCATCTTGTTTAAGAGCTGGTACTTAATTAAGTTACTCAGCTCTGGTAGGGGCAGGCAGAGCTGAGCGGGAAGGGGCAAGTTGAGTCACAAGCATATATGCCACCCTTTCCCAAGCTGACCTGAGCTTCTCTCCCATAGTGAGAAATGATGGCCCTGTTGATCCAGCCAACCTGGGCATCAATACCTTTCCAGGACATACCATGCTCATTCATAGTATGTCCTTGTCTTTGCCCAAGCTGTCTCCTGCCAGGAACACCCTGCTCCTCATGTCCAACTTCTCCAAGTCCTGCAAAAGGTCCAACTCCAACATCAAGAACTCCTGCATGAGGCCCCTTCCCAGCTCCAAGCCACAGGGAATGGCCCCCCTTGAGGTCTCTCACCACTTTGTGTGACTGTGGCACTTGACTGTAGCATTCATCTCATTGCATTGCAGTTGCGTGTCCCCTGCTATTTTGTGAGCTCTTTATGGTTGGGAACCATGTTTAAAATATCCTTGTCATTCCAGAATTGTGCCTGACTCTCCACAGACACTTAATAAATGTTTGGTTAATAAATGGATGGATGGATATATGCATGGTGGGTGGATGAATAGATGTATGGATGGATGGATAGGTGGATAGATGGATAGAACAAAGGGGAGGAGGAGGAATAGATGAGCAGATGGAACCATTGCCACCATCTAAATCCAACACACCATCGTTTCTCACTGGGAAAACTCCATGGTCTCTCACTGGTCTTTCAGTTCCACTCATGCCCTCAATAGTCAGAGTGCCCAAAGGAATTTTTAGAATCATATCGTGTCACTCCTCCCCTTAAAACCTGCCAGTAGCTTCCACATCCTAACCCTAGCCTACAAACCCCTATAGAATCCAGCCCCTCTCTACCTCTCTGATCTCATCTCCTCACTGTCCTATGCTCTGACTATTTTGGGAAATGGCCAAGCTATCCTTAACCTCAGGGCCTTTGAATCTGCTGTTCCCTCTGCCTGAGACTCACTTTCCTTGGCGGTCCATGAACCTGACATCCTCTTATTCTTCAGGTCTAGCGCAAATGCCACCTCCTCAGAGAGGCCTTTCTTCACCTTCCTAGTTAAAATATCCACCATCTTGACCCCCAAAGAAAAGGGAGCCCTGATCCAGTATCCACGGTTTTGGCTGCTGAAATCCAACCGGCTCTCCAGAGCACCAGCCTCACCTGGTACAGATGACCACCACCAAAGGCAAGCCACAAGCCATCACTTCCTGTGGGCACTCACCCCTCCTCTCCATCACCAGAAGATCCTTCGTGAATGAGCTTGTCTGGAACTGCAGCAATTAAATCATGAGAGAAACATTGAACCATTTGTTTACTATGGCACTTAGAGCTGGAATGGTGGTTGTTTTGACGGCTTCTATTTTTGGATCCACTTCCTAAGGGTAGTGGGGAGAGGGTAGGCAATGAATCTTGGTCTATTCAAGCAAAAAGATGCTTCAGTGAATCCTAGAATTTCAGAGTCACAGAATTCTAGAATCATTGTCATGGAAAGTGAGAGCAGAGAAAATCTATAATTTTGAATATGTTATTGTTGTTATGTGCCTTCGAGTCAGTTCCAGCTCATAGCAACCCTATAGGACCGAGTAGAACTGCCCCCATAGCGTTTCCAAGAAGCAGCTGGTGGATTCGAATTGGCAACCTTTTGGTTAGCAGCCTAGCTCTTAACCATTGCACCACCAAGACTCCAATTTTCGATATAGGCCTCTAAATGCATGAAATTCCAGAATCTTATTCAACGGAAATTGGATTCTGAGTCAAAAGAAAATTTTTCTCTAAGTCTTGGAATTAGGGAACCTTAAGAGACTGTCTTACTTTGCTGAGTTCTCTGCTCTAGTGTCACCTCCTCAGAAGACTTTCTCTGACCATCTTTCCAAAATGTATCCATGCCCACAGTCTGTCACTGTCTACTGCTTTACCCTGGTTCATTTTTCTTCATGGCACTGATCACACCTGCTTATTTGCTTATTGCCTGTCTCCCCCACATGTTAGATTGAGGTCAGGAACTTTATTTTGTTCGTACTTAGACCAGTACTTCCAACAATGCCTGCCATGTAGTAAGGGCTGAAAAAAAAATCCATTAGTTCAACAAACATTTATTGAGTACCTACTTCACCCTGGTCCTTTGGAGATATCTTGCCCTAGGGTGAGGTGGGTCTTACTTTGCATGCAAATCCAATAAGCAGTAGGTGCCCAGAGCACTGTGTCGAAAAGGACTCTCAGGGCTCATCCAGCTCCACAGGGAATGGCGATTGATTAGCAATATCTGGCATGGGCCCAGCAATGGAGGGAGGCGGCCAACACTGTAATGGCCTCTCGTCTTATACTTCAGACTACGGAAGGCCAGAAAGGGAATGGGAGCACTCCGGTGAGGCCCAGCATGGCGGCGCTGGAGCCAGAATTTAAACCCCATTGTTCTGTGTATGCTCTTCAGCCTTGCCTTGCTGTGTCTGTGTTCATTTCTGAGTCTCTCTCTCTCCCTCTGCCATCTGTTTACTGCCCCTCCCCCAGTCTCTGGAGTCCCTGGGTGGTGCAAACAGTTAAGCTCTTGACTACTGGCCAGAAGGTTGGCATTCGAAACCTACCCAGAGGCACCTCAGAAGACAGGTCTGGCAATTCGCTTACAAAAGTCACAGCCTTGAAAACCCTATGGAGTAGTTCCATTCTGCACACATGGGGTCGCCATGAGTTGGAATCAACTCATCAGCAACTAATAACAACAGTCTGTCTTTAGGCTTTCCCTTCCCACTGGGCCTTCCCAGGACTGGGGGCTGCTGGAGTGTCTCGCCCTGAACCCCGGCCTGGGAACTCAATTCTGGAACACTGCCTGAATGCACAAGCCAGTTATTTTTAAAAATCCAAAAAGAAAAGGAAGAAAGAGAAAATGCAGTACTTCGGTCTGTGCACCAGGCCTGGCTGAAAGAATAGAGACTTGAAAGGAACAAAGGGCTTCCTCAAATGCGGCAGATCAAGGGCTTGGCTTATGTGGTAACCGGTAACCAACCACCGAGCTTTGTGACAGATCCTTCAGAAGGCGGCAGCCTCTGTTCCCACTGCAGTCTTGATGGTCGGGGGGGAGGGCTGTGGGGAGAAGGGGACACACTCCCACCCCCCACCAGGTGAACCCCAAATGTTAGGACCTCAAAGACCCCTACAGAACATGGAGTCCAAGCCCCTCTTGGTCATACAGGCAGGCAGAAGCCCTGAGAGAGGCTGAAACCTGCTGGAGGTCGCACAGGAGACATGGGCCAGCAACTCGGTCCCTTTCAGGGAGGTGGAGACCAGTTAAACCCACCCAGCACCCCTTACTTATCTGACGTGCTACCTGAAAAAGCCTTCTCTGGAACTCTCCCAGCCACAAAGACTTCCTACTCACTTCCCTCTGCAGATTTCCCCTTTCGAGGTGCTTGTGGGATATGGTTTTACACCTAGGTCTCTGGGGTCAGTGCTAGTCAATTCTGAGCTCACAGAAGGATCATAGGTGAGCCCCAGGACTCCAGGATGGACAACGTCAACTGGTTGGTAATAGGTTGAGCAGTACTACTCCAGGTGCTGTGCTAAGCCCCGCACAGGTGATGTCTCATAGAGGCACAATAACCCACTCTAAGATGTAGGTGCTATGATCCCCGTTTCTCAAATGAGGCAACCAGGGCTTCAGAAGACTAAATCCCATGGCTTGTGGGTTGATGGAGCAATAGTTGGTGGAGCCAATGCTTGAACTCTGGTCTCTGGAGCCGTGTTCCTGTTGACCTCTCTGCTCACCCTCCCCTTTGTGTATCCAAAAGTAGCCAACACATAATAACCCCAAGTCACAGAATGGAGGCTGGCACCAGAGAGGCCAGGCTGGGAATGAGGGCTTCCAGCCCATCCACCAGTGCAGGGGTGGATTAACCAGCAAACACAGTATGCACCAGTGTAGGGTAAGCAAGGTACACACGCACTATGGATTAGTAAGTAAGCACAATTAAGCCCGTGCGTATCTTGCTTATTGGGTAATCCATCTCAGCATCATTGTCTAAGAAAGTAGACCACACATTGTGCGCACGCATGGGGCTGGCTTAGAACCCAAGAGAGACACAGGCCCATCCAGTCTCTGTGACTCCTCTCTGTGGGCCACTGCCTCACAGCGTCCTTACCCTGCTTCAGTCTCTGACTTAACATTTCTCAGGCCCTTTTCTAGCCAGTCTGTCAATATGGGAGAGGTGGGAGTGGGGGGCTCCCTCCTTGCCTCCATTCCATGGGCCTGTCTGCAGCATTTTCTGCTTCTGTCTCTGTCCTTCCCCTCATGCTCCCAGTATCTCTCCTCCTTTGTCTTTTCTTTCTTTCTCTCTGCATGCTACTTTCTCTCTCTCTCTCTCTCTCTCTCTCTCTCTCGCTCGCTCTTACTCTCTCTCTCTGTATTTTAAAACCATACTTGTTGCCTGGGTGTGGCTGAGGCAGCAGGAGTTTCAAAGCTCCCTGGTGACTCAATATAAAGCCAAAGCTTGGAGCCCCTAAGCTAGAAGAACTTCAGCTCCCCAAGGGCAGGGACTTCCTGGGTCTAATTTAACAAGTGTCTGGTGAGCAGTAAACCAAAACCAAAAAACCCATTGCCGTCGAGTCAATTCTGACTCATAGCGACCCCATAGGACAGAGTACAACTGCACCATAGGGTTTCCTAGGCTGTAATCTTTACAGAGGCAGGCTGCCACATCTTTCTCCTGCAGGGCATCTGCTGGGTTCAAACCACTGACCTTTTGGTTAGCAGCCAAGCACTTCACCACTTCGCCACCAGGGTTCCTTCCCTGTATTTTACCTCTCCTGTAATCCTCTATCCCTAGCTCTGTGTGTCTCTTTCCTCAGCCCATCTCTCTCTGTCTTTGTCTCTTTCTCCTTAGCAATACTTCTCTCCTAGGGCTATTCTCCTTCTGTCTCTCCTCTCTACCTCTCTGCATCTCTGTCTCTTTCTCTCTTCCTCTTTTTTTTTTAAAATCTCTCTCTCTCTCCCCCCCCGTGTCTCTGTCTCCGTCTTTCTGTTTGCAGCCTTCCCCACTTTCCCTCTCCCCTCCCCTCCTGGAGTCCCTCCTTCCCCCCCACACCCCCCCACTGGCCCATTATATTCCAGCAAATCCCAGCTTAGCTGAAGGGGGAAAGCTGAGGAGGGATTGGCCAGGGGCCCTCCAAAAAGTGGATTTCGTGGAGGGCGGAAGTCGTGTTAAAAGGAACCAACCCGGCCTCCTACTTTTCTTCCTCAAAAATGACTGGTTGCATTCCTGGGAGGCAAAAGGGAAAGTCCCTGAATAGGGATTTAAAGTACTAAGCCTTGATTCCTTCTTTTTAATATTTATAAAGAGAGAAAGGGGATAATTTCAGGAAGATCATTTCAAGGCGAAAACCCACATATTTTCAATAGAATTATTCCAAAAGCCCCTTTCCGGCTCATTGGAGTGTATAATTTTGTAAGTTAAAGACACGAGGCCTGGTTTCCAAGTTCCTTAAAATGATGCAGCTAAGTGAGGGCCAGAAAGGAAGTGTAAGGTGAGGAGAGGGAGGATGGCAGTGGAGGAGAGACAAGCCTGTCTCGACCAGGTACGACCAGCAGCTGTACCCCATCCCGCTCTCCCTCAACACACCAGCCTAACGTGGGGCTACAATCATTGCCTCAATATATCCATCCCTACTCCTGAGACCTCTAAGTCTGGAGCTACAGTGTCAAATGCCCATAGAGAGGACTCACGCGTTCTGCAAACTCAACGTATCCAGAGATACCCCACCGTCAACTCCCCAAGCCTCTTCCATTCTTAGTCTTCTTCATCTCAACCACCCAGTTGCCCAAGCAACTGGGAGTCAACCCTGCGTCCTGCCTGAACCCTACCACTTCTAATTACGTAGTTAGCAAGCCTTGTTGATTTTACGACCTTAATATCTCTGAAACCTCCCCCCTCCCCACTCTCACTGCCTCAGGCGAGGCCTCAGCATCCTTGGCCTCAGCCACTCTAGTGGTTTCCGGGCAGATCTCCCAGTCTCTTGCGTGAACGCAGGCTGATAGAGCCGTCTTCCTGAAGCCCAGCTCTGAGGATGGTCCTCCCTTGCTCAGAAACAGTCTTGGCTCCCCATCACCCCAGGCGAAGAGCAGACTCCCCTGCCCTGTCATCCATGATCTAGCCACAGCCTGTCCCCACCCTCCCACGGCAAACTCTTCACTATGGTCAAAATGAGCCACTCTTTTTTCTGCCTACCTGAAAGGAAGAACAGTTTTTCTGCCTCCAAACCCTGGCCCAGACTCCTCCCTTCCATCATCAATGCCATCCTGGCATGGGAAGCTCCAATCTGATAGCAAGGTCTAGCTCAAATGCCACCTTTCTATGAGGCATGGATGTGTCTCTCACTGTCCTCCCTGCAGCAGGTTATCTTTCTTCTCTTTGACCCTTTACCTTTCACTTTGAACATGAGAGGACCTGCAGGGCCTGAGAACAGGTGACATCAGTGGCCAAGATAAAGGGAACAGGAATAAGGGGCACTCCCTCTGAATTCTCCCTGACTGGACCAAGCTGGTCTCTGTGGTTCTGCTGGGGACTGAAAATTGTGAGCAGGTCTCCCCTGATAATTATTATGGTTATAACAGTAATTAGCAGTGTCATTGCCAAGATCAATTATTGAGCACTTACAATGAACCAGGCACTGTGCTAAGGGCTTTGCATACATTACATCCCGTAGATCATGACAACCTAACCGTGTCATTATCATCGCAGTGGTGCAGTTAAAAGAAGTCGAGGCTCAGAGAAGGGCTACAGCCACCGGCCTCACACTGAGTCAGAGGGAGCCAGACCGACCTAGGGATCCTCCTTTTTGACCCCAGGTATTCTGAGAATGCTGAAACCTCTGTGTCAGCAGGAACTGAGCAGTGTGGTCCCTGACTCATCCTCCCTGAGGGGCCCATGGCCACATTCCTGCCCGGGGCCCCAGCTTCCCCATTTTCCCAGTGGTACGGTTTCTACTTGAGAAACATGGGCCTTTACAAATGCACACACACGTACACACAAACACACACAAGCTCATCTTCCTTTCTCTGGAGAAACACATGGGGGCGGGGGGGGGGAGGACAGAGAGCAGAGCACAGAACTTCAAAAGTCCATGGGGCAAAAGCCAGCCTCCCGCTCTTACCCTGGCACGGGACTGGATTCGACTCGGCGGGGGCTGCCCCTGGTCCACCTCCAAAAGCTCTCCAGGATGCTGCTGGCTGTTTCCATAGATCTCTCCGTCTCATTCTGACCCCTGCCAAGGGCTGAACCCCAATTCCCAGGCTCACTTCATTACTCAGCAGGCATCACACCAACCTCCTCAGGGGTCACCTGCTTCCACTCTTGGCCTTTATCTACACAGCAGCCTTGGCATTTTAAACAAAAATCACAGGGTCTCTTTACTTCTTAAAACCCTCCCTGGGTACCCATCACAGTTAGAATAAAGTCCAAACTCCTTGTCCTGGCCTCTTAGGCCCTGCTGGCTCTGACCCTCAGGCATCCCTGTGATATGTGGTTCAATATTTATGTTTCTAATGTATTGCTCAAAGGTGCTTCAATGGTAGAGTTCTCGTCTTCCACGCGGGAGACCCAGGTTTGATTCCCAGCCAGTGCACCTCACGTGTGGCTACCACCTATCTGTCAGAGGGGGCTTGCATGCTGAACAGGTTTCAGCGGAGCTTCCAGACTAAAAAGAAAGGCCTGGTGATCTACTTCTGAAAATCATCCAGTGAAAACCCTATGGAACACAACAGTCTGATCCACAACCAATCATGGGGTTGGTGCAGGACCAAGCACTGTTTCATTCTGTTGTGCATGGGGTCGCCATGAGTCAGGGGCTGACACAATAGTGGATGACAATGACTACGTATTGACCAGTCTGTTTTCTGCATGTTAGTTCCATGAGAGCAAGAATTAAGTCTACCTTGCTCACTGCTGTGCCTCAGCACCAGGCACAGTGCCTGGGACACATTTGCCCAATGCCCACTGTCCCCAGCAGGTGACCACAGGGAAAGCAGACAGGTGGGGTCTGGGGATTGTCACCCAGCCCAAACAGGGGCACTAGCCACTGACCATCCTCAGCTCTGCCAGCTGCTTACACCAGGAGTATTCTTGGAATACTGTTGTTGTCCTCCAAGCAGGAAGATGGGAGTGAAGGTGCTTGGGAATTGTGAGCAACTTTTTCCCTAGCCAAGCACTTGAGAGCCTGAGGCTGCACATCAGAGAATCTGAGGGTCTAAAGGGGATGCACCACTGGAGTCATCCAATCTGACCAGCTTGTGAGGCCTAGAGAGGGCAGGGGACCCGCTGAGGGTCACACAGCAAGCCAGTGGCACAGCAGCATTTGAACCCAGGTCTGCTGATTGTCCATCGCATGCTATTTCCCTAAGGCGTACTGGGAGTCCTTATCTCCTCCCCCTCGTTCTTTCCTGTCACTCCCCCATTGCTGTGTGACACTCTGCTTTCTGTCCCCACATTACACAAAGCCTCTCATGGTCCTTTCTGGATTTGAGTTATACCATGATGTTGGCTGCTACAGTGGCCCTGTGAAAGAAGTACAGGACCTTTTTTTGTTTTAAACTGTGATAGAATATATATAACAAAAAAATATGTCATTTTAGCCATTTTTAAGTGTACAATTCTGAAATATTAACCACATCCACTATGCTATACAACCATCACTGCTATCCATTTGCAAAAGCTTTTCATCACCCCAAATAGAAACTCAGGGCCCCTTCAGCAGTCACTCCCCAACTCTGCCTCCCCCAGCCCCTGGTAACCACTAATACATTTTTGTCTCTATGCATTTCCTTGTTCTATATATTTCGTATAAGTGGGATCATAGAATATTATTGTCCTTTCATATCTGACTTATTTTACTCAGCATAATGCTTTTCTGGTGCATCCATTTCGTAGCATGTATCAGGACTTCATTTCTCTTTATGGCTGAATAATATTCCACTGTATGGATATACCACATTTTGTTAATTCATTCATCCAATGATGGACACTTGGGTTGTTTCCACATTTTGGTTATTGTGGGTAACGCTGCAGTGAACATTGGTGTACGAGTATCTTTTTGGGTCCCTGCTTTCAAGTCTCTTGAGTGTATGCCTAGGAGTGAAATTTTTAGGTCATATGGTAGTTCTCTATGGGGCAGTTCTATGTTTAAGCTTTTGAAAAACTGCCAAACTGATTTCCATAGCAGCTGCACCATTTTCCATTCCTACCAGCCGTGCGTGACGGTTCCAAATTCCCCACTACTTGCCAACACTTGTTTTCATTTTTCTGATCAGAGCCATCCTAGTGGGTGTGAAGTGGTGACTCATTGTGGCTTTGATTTACATTTCCTTAATGATTAACGGGGGTCCCTGAGTGTTACAAATCTTTAACAAGATCAGCTTCTAACCAAAAGGTTGGTGGTTCAAGTATAAGTATACCCCAAGATGCCTTGGAAGAAAGGCCTGGTGATCTACCTCCAAAAAATCAGCCACTGGGACGATGGAGCACAGTTCTATCCTGACGCACATGGGGTCACCATGAATCAGAATCTACTGAATGCCAACTGGTTAATGGTGTCTTTTCATGGGCTTATTGGACTTTTGTATATCTTCTCGGAAAAATGTCTATTCAAATCCTTTGTCCGTTTTTTAATTGTGTTGTTTGTCTTTTTGTTGTCGAGTTCTAGGAGTTCTTTATATATTATGGATATTAAACTCTTATTAGACATATAAACCAAAAAAAAACCAAACCTGTTGCCATCAAGTCAATTCGGACTCATAGCAACCCTATAGGACAGAGTAGAACTCCCCCATATGGCTTCAAAGGAGTGGCTGATGGATTCAAACTGCTGACCTTTTGGTTAGCAGCCATATAGCTCTTAACCACCGCACCACCAGGGCTCCTGTTAGACATTTGGTTACCAAATATTTTCTCCCTTTCTGTAGGTTGTCTCTTTACTTTCTTGATAAAATCCTTTGATGCCCAAAAGTTTTTAATTTTGATGAAGTACAATTTGTTCATTTATTTTTTTTTTCTTTTGTTGCTCATGCTCTCAGTGTCATATCTAAGAATCCATTGTCAAAAACAAGGCCTTGAAGCTTTACCTGTATGTTTTCTTTGAAGTGTTTTATAGATTTAGTTCTTCGATTTAGGTCATTGATCCATTTTGAGTTAATTTTCATATATGGTGTAAGGTATGGATTCAAAGGAGGTGCCTTTTTAAGCCCCATTTTACAGGTAACTGAGGCCCTGAAATAGGAAGAGGTCAGCCAGTTAAGCAATGTGGGCCTAGAACCCTGCTCAGACTCTTGACTCCGGGTTTCAAGGCATTACCTCTCTTATCAGGTGCCCTTGCAGGTATCAGGTGCTTCATTTGCTTCACCAAAACCCCCTTACTCATCATGTCTACCCCAGAACACTCCCAGCCACAGAGACTTCTGGCTGTCTTTCTCCTGTGGATTTTCCCTTTTCATCTCAGGATGACCATGGGATATGGATTTTATCCTCTGAACTGGAGCAGGCAGGTGGCTGGGACCCAGAGCCTGAGCTGGAGGCATGGGGGAGGGGTAGAGGTGGGCCTGGGTCTGGACAACCTCCACATTTGCTGAATACCTGCCAGTTGGTCAGTGCTGAGCTAAATACTGAGACCAGTAGCCTGCCCGCCATCTTGAATAGGCAAAGGGCTGTGCCTGCCACCTTCTGTGATTTAGGAACTAACTCCCTGCCTTTAAGCTATCTCCTTATTTAGGGATGCTTCCTGTTTCTGGCCAAGCTGAGGAAAACAAGAGACTGGGGGTCACAGGACCAGCTGAAACTGGCAAGAACTAGATCTGGCCTGCCTGACATGCACAGAACCATCAACCCCCTTCCTTTGGGTGACCCTGGAACTCTTTTCCCACCGGAGAGAACCAAACTTTAGCATCCCAAGAGTGGGGGAAGGCTTTCAGAACCGAGGGGGCTGAGCCTAAGATTCAGTTTGAGAGCCCCCACTTTTTAAACTGAGCAAGCGCAGAAAGGCCAGACTGCCCCGGGAACGCCTTTCCTGCCTGACCAATCAGCAAGTTGGCCCCAACTCGAGGTGCTCCTGAAGACCCCAGACCCAATTTACTTCGCCCATATAAACCCCTTGGGCTATTGTTCTGGGAGCCATCTTGGCAATGCAAGTCCCAGTGTGCTCCTTTGCTTGGCCAATCAAATAAAGCTTCTTCATTCACTTTCACCTGTTTTGCTTCTCTATAGCCACGCCGAGCAGACCTGGAACAGTTTGGTTACAATACTTTCAGGTGGTATCTCAAGTTCGTGCTCACCATGTCCATGAGATCATGGTGAGCACAAGCTTGAAATTATACTTGAAAGCATTTAGCTCAGTGCTTGAACCATTTTACACTTGAGGACACATGTAAGCAAGAAGGAAGTGACTTGTGCAAGAGCCTTCACGGTCACTAACTGGTGTGCTGGGCTCTGCTCTCGGCCCCATCACTGCCTGAGGTCAAGGATAGCTGGGTCTCTGGGTGGAGGTGCGTGGGAACCCTGAAGATGCACATAAAAATCAGAGTGTGTGAGTTTCCCAGGCTGTTTTGGCATCAGTCTTGGTTTTTAGGAAGTGCGAAGCAGTGAGGGTTGGGGTTGGGGTGGCCCAGGATAGTTTTACTCAACTCATTTGTCCAAGGCCTACCTACTCAGCAGTTCCTCCCGTCAGTCAGGGTGGGCAGTCCAGGACTGGAACTGGCCGTGGGTCTGGAAAGGGCCAGGGGCGGGGGTGTCCCTCACAGCTGTTAAGCCACAGCCAATGCAGAGGTACAGGGGACCTTGGAGCATCCTCATTTGGGGAAATGGACTGTCATGCCTTTAGAGGGCAGTAAGCTGCTGGATGGAGGCCCCATGATTCTGTCCCCTTGACCTGGCCACCAGGAGTTTCTCTCACCCTGGATACTTGATCCTTTTACTTTTCCTGTCAGTGAGGATGCTCTTTACTCCGAGAAAGTCATTAACACACTGATAAGATCAACCTCATTGTTAAAGAGAATTCTCACTTCCTGACCGGGAGGGGACAAAGTCCAGTAGTCTAGCGCCACAGGCAGTCCAAGGGAGGAAGCCCTAGACCCCACTGCCCACAAGCCCCTGCTTTGAAAATGGGGAAATTGAGGTCAGAAGAGAGGAAGAGGTGGGGAAGAAGTCGGCATCAGAGCCCCTCCCAAACTTGGTGCCGTGCCCTGGCAAAGGACTCTTGCCTCGGTGAACCAGCCTCTGAATTTTAAGACTCAAGTTGACATTCTAAGAAAATTCACTAACAAAGCATTTCAACACCATTTTCTAATGTAACACTCTAATATATCAGAACATTGTTGTTGTTAGGTACCATTGAGTCGGTTCCAACTCATAGCGACCCTACGCACAACAGAACAAAACACTGCCTGGTCCTGAGTCATCCTTACAATCGTTGTTATGCTTGAGCTCATTGTTGCAGCCACTGTGTCAATCCACCTCGTTGAGGGTCTTCCTCTTTTCTGCTGACCTTGTACTCTGCCAAGCATGATGTCCTTCTCCAGGGACGGATTCCTCCTGACAACATGTCCAAAGTATGTAAGACGCAGTCTCGCCATCCTTGCTTCTAAGGAGCATTCTGGTTGTACTTCTTCCAAGATAGATGGATTCGTTCTTTTGGCAGTCCATGGTATATTCAATGTTCTTTGCCAACACCACAATTCAAAGGCGTCAATTCTTCTGCAGTCTTAGCGTTCGAATATAACACTCCAATACATCTTAATATTCTAATGTAGCATCTTGGCACAGTTGTAACCAACATTCTCATTGAACATTCTAAAGCCACACAACATTCTAAGACATAACATTACACAGCCTGCTAATGCAATATTATGAGTGTGTAACTTGAGACTGTGCTGGCATCTCCTGTCTGGAGGGGAGATGGGAGGGTAGAGAGGGTTAGAAACTGGCAAAACGGTCATGAAAGGAGAGACTGGAAGGAGGGAGCTGGCTGACTCATTAGGGGGAGAGTAAATGGGAATATGTAGTGAGGTGTATATAAGTTTATATGTGAGAGACTGACTTGATTTGTAAACTTTCACTTAAAGCACAATAAAAATTATTTAAAAACAAAAAGAGTGTGTAACACAACAGTCTCATCTAAGAGGCTAACACACTATGACATTTGGACGCAATTCTAACACAATGTTCTAAATAACTTTCTACATTATAACTCTAGGACAGAGAACTCTGAGATTCTAGAGCTCTGGAATTTCCCTGGACATGGTGACCCTGATCTCCAGACATGCCGACCAGTGCTCATGGCTAGCTATACCCAGAACGACCTGGCCATCTCCCTCGCTCGGGCTTTGTGCCCACACCTGGCCAAGCTCAGCCTGCTTCTGATCTGTGAGGCCAGAGCACTCGCCAGCTTTGGGCCCCCAGGACCCAGGTCAGACAGACCCAGCCTTTTAGAGCACGCAATCCTCCCCAAGGCAGGGGGCTTAACCCCTTGATCACTCATGGTAACCTTTCTTCCAACCCCTCCTTTCCAAGCCCCAAGCTTTTATGAGCTGGCAGGGTAGAGGGGGTGCATGTGGGGTGGAAGGGGCTGGGTCTGATGCCACTGCGAGTACATTGAGACAAGTGGGGATGATCCCAATATTCGGACCAGCCTTTTCTTGCCAGCATCTATTTGGGTAATGAGGGTCACGGCTAAGAGGATGTAGCCAGGGAGGAGGAAATCAGGGCCTTGAGGCAGCAATAACTCCTCCAGGCCTGGGGAACTGTGGGACGTGTGGCTGCTGAAGCTTAAGACTCAATGAGGACAGTAGTTTGGGAACTTTTTCTTGGCCAAGGAGCTATCTGTTCATCTACAATCTTACCCACAAGCCCGGGTCTATGAGGCTGATCCTAACAAGACTCAGCTGCCTCTCAACCTGCCTCCTTCCATTCTTCCCGTCACAGGCCTGCCCTCCCACCACGTTCCAGCCACGCTGCTGGCTCCTTTGCCATTCATCACACGACCATGCCCTTCCCCATCCCCATGTCTTGGCACATGCTCTTCCCTTTGCCTGGGCTACTTTCCCTTAGTATCACATGACTCACTCCCTCACTTTCTTTGGATCCCTCCTTGCTCTACTGTCACCTCCCCATGTGACCCTCTCTGACCAAGCTATCTTAAACAGCAACCCCATCCCACTCAACCCTTTTACCTGTGTGGCTTTCTCCACCGCAGGTCTCACTGCCTGAGGTGTTTTGTTTATCTGTCTCCTCCCCCAAACAGTGGCTCTCAACCCTGCAGCACACTGGAATTCCCCAGGGGGAGCTTTTTAAATCCTGATGCCCCGTTGCAGACCAATTGAGTCAGAATCACTGGGGCGCAGCCGAGGCAGCAGGAGTTTTCAAGGCTCCCTGGGTGACTCAATACAGAGCCAAGGCTGTGAGCCCCTAAGCTAGAACATCAGCTCCCTGAGGGCAGGGACTTCTTGAGCCTTTTTTTTTTTTTTTTAATGATCATTCATATTTATTAAACATATTACAATATGCTAGGCACCTTGCTAAGCCATTTACAGAATTATCTCAATTAGTACTCAAAACAACCTTATCACTACAGGACTTATCTTAACCCCATTTTACAGACAAGAAAACTGAGGCTTCAGGAAGTTTAGAAATTAGACCAAAATCACATATATAGTAACAAGAATAGCCATAATTCAAAACCACTTATCTAAAGTTAAAACCGGCCCTTTTAACCACTCTATAAATCGTCTCCAATATGTAATGGTTTTCAATGTTTTAAAACAAGGAAGCAAATATTACATTTTAACAGTGATATAACCAGCTTTAACACACAGAGTTGATATAATTCTAGGTAAAATCAAACTATTTGAAGTTTCAGTCAATCTACGAAGTACTTTTATTTCTTTTCTAATGTAAATTTTAGCTGGATCTATTCTGAAATACCTCCATTACTGTTGTTCCATATCCTTAAGGTTTTAAGGGCTCCAAGTAGAGAACAAATTATTTAAGGCAAATGTTAAGGACTCTGTCATCTCTTAAAAAACAAACACACGTTATGTTACACTTCAATAAAAAGTTTTTAAAAAGTTGATTCCTTTTTTCACATGGACATTGCTATAGCTCTGCCTGTTGTTGTTAGAAGGTATGTAGAAGTTCTCAAATTTCCACATGCATGAGGAACCCCTTGGACTTCTGGTTCCCCTTCCAGATGTTCTGATTCTTAACTTAGGAACTTGAATTCTTAGGATCTAGAAACTTACATTTTTCACCAGCCTTCGACAAGGCTCCTGAGCAGATGATTCTCAAAAAATCCTTACTCCTTAGCCAAAAACTTCCTCATTTTCACTTATACCCTGAACAACTCCTTATGAACATAACATCAAGAGTGATTATATCGGTGCACTGCTCAAAACTGTCCTCTGGCCTCTTGATGCATTTCAATTACATTTTTTTTTTATTAACTTTTATTAAGCTTCAAGTGAACGTTTACAAATCCAATCAGTCTGTCACATATAAGTTTACATACATCTCACTCCCTACTCCCACTTGCTCTCCCCCTCTTGAGTCAGCCCTTTCAGTCTCTCCTTTCGTGACAATTTTGCCAGCTTCCCTCTCTCTCTATCCTTCCATCCCCCCTCCAGACAAGAGTTGCCAACACAATCTCTTGAGCCTTTTTTAACAGGTGTCTGGTGTGCAGTAAACCAAAACCAAAAAAATTCTCTGCCATCGAGTCAATTCTGGTTCATAAAAAAAAAAAAAATAGCTACTCTACATGTCAGAGCGCAACTGTGCCATAGGTTTTCCCAGGCTGTAAATCTTTATGGAGGCAGGCTGCCACATCTTTCTCCTTCAGGGCGTCTGCTGGGTTCAAACCACTGACGTTTTGGTTAGCAGCCAAGCACTTCACCACTGCAACACCAGGGCTTCTTCGGTAAACAGTAGGTGCTCAATAAATACCTGTTTTATGAATAAGCAAATTCAACAAAATACTTCCATTTTTTAAATTAGCCACATACTAAAAATTTCAAACAGTATGAATAGTTTTACAATGAAAAGTGAACTACCTCCTGCCCTAGGCTGAGAGTTGAGTCTTAAAAGGCGAGGCAGCATTGACCTGACCAAAAAAAAAAAAAGAAAAAGGACACAGCTCATGCAAAGTCCCAGTGGTGTGGCCTAGCACTAGCCTCTGGTTCTCTTAAGTATTTCTGCCTTGGAGAGTCTCTTTCCTGTCAATCTTTGTCACCTCATCATCTTGCCAGGACATATGGGTGCCTTTTTGGAATACCTCAACTCCCCAGAAGTTCATATTCTCCAAATTTCCTTCAAGCTTTGGTTTCTTCTTCAGGCAATGGCTATGATCCTGCCTCCTGAGGAGTGTTCTGAGCATCCAGTGAGATGATAGATGGGACAGGATGTATTGGCTGTAAAGCAGTGTGCATTGTAATGACTGAGTGCCCTCTCTGTGCCAGGCTTGTGCTTTGTTCTTTACAGACATCATCTCACTGAAGCTATGCAACAGCTGGAGGTGGACTTATTATGGTACCATTTTGCAGATGGGGAAATAGACCCAGAGAGGTGACGTGACTTGTCCAAGGCCACCCAACTAAAGGACTAAGCCTGGAACAAAATCCAAGTCTGTTGGTCTCCAAATGCCACAGTAACTGCAGTTTCAAGGGCTCTTAACCCCACATGTACAAGGTCTGTAGGATTTGAGAGCTCCCAGACCTGTGAATACCAGGTGGCCAGGACAGGGCAGACAGTCTGGTTCATGATTCATTTCACCACCACCCAATTGTTTGCCAAAGGGAGGGATGAGGGGGGCTGGCGGCTGGGAGCCAGGGCTGCCTCAGTCACGGGGTGGACTTGTCTAATGGCCAGCCAATCCAGGCCGCCCGAGCTGGCGTTGGAAAGGCCCTGGCCCCATCTTGTGGGGACACTCTATCTTTGTCCCAGGACACAAAAGAGGCCTTGTCCTGGCCCGGCAGCGCTGATGACACATGCTCCTGACTACCCCAGCCCCTCTGCCTCAAGAAAGGCCCACTTTGTAGAGTCAAAAGACTAACTTGTTTCTTTTTCATCAAAACGTGTTGACTGACCTGGTTGATTTATCTTGGGAAAGTGGTGGGTGAGGGAGGGAATGAGGTGACAGAGATGAGGACTATATACAAGGTAGAGTAGCCCAGGCTGACTTGGGAGTATGCCCTCAGCCCTCACCTGAGACAGAGAGACAGCTGTACACTGAGTGTGATTTCAAGGGAATAGGACAGTCCCCCAACCTCACTAGTGGCAAAGATTCCACCATTAGGTATTCATTTCTTTGTCTTCAACCTTTGATGGTAGCTAAAAATAAAAACTTCCTTTGAATGGGAGTGCCCTGTTATCTCACCTAAGTGTGAATTCATTTTCCTGAGAATTGGGGTCAATCAGTGGCAGGAGAGAACAAGCAGAAGAAAGGGGCCACTAATAAAAGGGTTGCTGGGAGTGAGGAGAGGATGCTACTCACAGGATGAGATTAAGTAAAAAAAAAAAAAAATTAAGTAAAGGAGAGAATAAAAGAGAACTTTTTCCTTTGGTAATTTTCTCCCAAGATCAGTTGTTCTTCAACCAACCTCATTGCTCGGCTCTTTCGTTCATTTCTTCAAGAAATATTTGTTGACCACCCACTTTGTGCCAGAGACTCTTCTAGGCACTGGGGCCACAATGGAGAATAAGACCGGCACCTTCAGGAAGCTCCCTCTCTTGTGGGGAATAAAGTAAACAGATGAACTAACAAAATAGTTTCCATGTGGTATGTGCTGTGAAGAAGTCAGGCAGGGCAACAGGGCAGAATAGCTGAGGGTAGGCGGGAGGTCTGCTTTGGCCAGGCTTCCCAAGGAGGGGATATTTGTACTGAGACCTGAAGGGTGGAAGGATCCAGCCATGGGGGACACTGAGAGATGGACGTTCCAGGCAGAAAAAAAAGGGAACAGTATATGCAAAGTCTCCAAGGTGGGGCAACTTGACGTTTCCTAGATACTCTGAAGAGGCCAACGTGATTGGAGCCATGTGTGCAAGGGGGAGGGCAGTAAGAGGGAAGATCAAGGATTACAGCCCAGATTCTTAGGGCATTATGACTCCTAGTAAAGTCCTTGGCTTTTATTCCAAGTGAGACGGGAAACTGTGAGAGGATCCAAGCAAGAGGGTGACATGACCTGATTTTTATGTTTTAAAAAGTGCTCCCTCCCCGTCCTGCTGTGAAAAATGGATTGGATGGACCTTGTTGCAGCTGCCTAGGTAAGAGCTGTCAGTGACTGGGCCCAGGGGACGGCCAGCCGTGCGGGACAGTGACAGAAAAAAAAAAAAATTGAGACATAATTTGTGGAAACAGAACCCAGCAAATGAATGAATGAATGAGTAAATGAATGAACCCATGAGCCCATGAGATAGGCACCAGGAAATTTAGGTTCGAGTCCCTGTTCTGCCACTTAGTGTCAGTGTGACCCTGGGCTAATCCCCTCCCATCTCTGATCCTCAGTTTCCCCATCTATGAAGTGAGGTCCAAAGAGGCTGGAACAAGGTCGCCTGCAGCGGGCACAGCCAGCCTTGAGTTCCTGAGCCCCAGACTCTCTCAGGGGCGGGGACTCTGATCCAGTTACTAATCCAGGAAGGCCTGGCTGGCCGAAGGGCAGCAGCGGAAACCTGGGGTGATGCAGTGACTCACGCATGGTCCCTCTGCTGTCAGTAGAAACTGGGGCAGCCAGAGGCCTGATACTCGCCCACAGGCTTGGAAGGGCTGACAGGATGCCACCACGCAGCTGGAGGAAGGGAGCAGGCTGCCAGCACTGGGTTTCCTCTGGGGACTAGCATTTCAGCCAATGCAGCCCCCTACCTTTCTACTTGTCCCGGCTCAGTCCTGGGGCTGTGTCCCACCTATGTGGGTTAACAGGAGGCAGGAGAGTAGTGCCTGCTGGCTATCCGCTCAGTCCTCTCTCTGCCAGGACTTGATCCAGTACACATCACCACCCCTACTTACTGTTGAGGAAACCTAGGCCCAGAAAGAGAGATAACTCATAAGCTGTGAGTGGCAGAGTCAGGAGCCCTACTCGGTTTGACAAGCTCCTTGCATTGCTCTCTTCTGTGTCCTAAATATGGAGAGAACTGGAGTGACAAAGAAAAGAAGAGAAGCTAAATATGTTTTAATAAATATAGAAACTCACACCCTCATGTTTTGCTGGGGCTGAGGAGCTTCAAACAAAAGCCTCTTCTCATCTATGGCCTTTTTGCAATGTGGATAAGCCATTTGGCTATTGTTCTCAGCTCTTTCACTGCTCATTTATCCATTCACACTTTCAGCAAATACTTATTCGGAGCCTTCTACATGCCAGGGATTAAGTGAAGCTCAGAGGAGGGAGACATGATGATCAACAAAAAGAGACTGAGCACTCATTGACATATGTCACATAAACCAGTGAGACAGATGTTAGCACTAATTGTGGAGACTCTACAATCATTTGGTACTTGTGGTTTTAAGTTCCTGGATTCTCTCAGCTTTAGCGTCCTCATTCTAAAATGGGATGGTTAGAGTTTCTCCCTCCTGAGGTTGTGTGAGGATTAGATGAGATATTGCCTATACAGGATGTAGCACAGTGCTTGGCCCATTAACATGTGTGCATTAACGATTAGTTGTTGCTGTTATTTGCTGTGCATGACATAACCTGAACAGCCTACGAGTGGGTAACTGTGTTAGTGCGGGCCAACAGAGAAGCAGATACCAAAACTGGATTATACATGCAAGAGGTTTTTGGGGGTGTAAGGAGGAGAAGGCAGGGAGAAACTTCAGGCGGTGACATGTAGGTCTGACACCTGGGGATAGAGGGGGAAGGAAGGCAGCTTGGGGAGGAAGAGTCTGGGACTGCAGTGCAGTTCCAAGAAAGGTTCAGCCATGGTAATTGGGAATCCCTGGGCCAAAGTCACTCACTAGAGTGGTCCACATGTCTCCAGATTGGGCCTGTCCTGGTACCCCCACCTGCTCAGGCACTGACTGGAAGGGTGGGCTCAGCACAAAGTGGTAGTGGAGCCCCAGGGGCACAGCTAGGGCTGTCGCCCACTCACAGTCCTATAGCAACAAATCTGGTGGTGGCGCCCACTGCTGCCCCAATAACTGGGCTTGACCCTGGAGGCTGAGCATCTCCAAACTCTGCACCAGCCCATCAGAATGAGTCCATCCCGTGCCCCGTGACCTCAGCATGATAAATTCACTGGCTCAGGGTTTGGCCAGTGTCACTAGACATCCACCCACCCACCCTAGACAAGTTTTAGGTTGTGGGTAGGTGGAAAACATAACGGGACCCAGGCTGCATGAGGGTCCCTTTGGACCAGACACGGCTGACTTCAAGAAGGGGAAGTTGGAACTACGTTTGCAATAGTAAGGCAAATCCCAAAATATACCAAGGAGACAGCTGCTGAGAGCCCTTGCTATTTAGGGGAAATGAACTTCAGTGAGGAACATGAACTTCCATCACCATGAAGACAAGCCGCTGGGTTCCCACCCAGTTGGAAGGGTCTTGGGTTTTGAGGGAACATTAGCTACTCAGCGTGAGACGGGACTTTCTCACTCATCCAGTCCAACCTTCTCACTGCACACATAGGGAAGTTGAGGCCCAGAATACAGACAAGAGTTGCATAAAGTCCCCTAAGAGTCTCAAGCTGTACTGAGGCTTGAGCCAGGATTCCTGATTCCCAGGCCAGAGCTAAGTCCTCCACAGCCAACCCTGCTAGTCCCTAGGTGGTGCAAATGGTTTGTGTTCCACTATGGACCAAAATGGCAGTTCAAAACCACCCAGAGGTACCTTGGAAGAAAGGCTTGCCGATCTACTTCCATAAAGATTACAGCTAAGAAAACACTGTCGAGCAGTTCTACTCTATAACAGTTGGGTCGCCATGAGTTGGAATTGACTCGATGGCAGTGAATTTCATGTTGTTTTGATCTGGAGGTAGCGGCTGGGGAAGGCAGAGAGGTGACAGGGACCCAGAGAGGATGATGGGGTTCAGAGGGGGACAAGGGCCCAGAGAGGAGAAGGGATTCAGAGATGGGCAGGGATCTAGAGAGGAATACCCATTGCCGTTGAGTCGATTCCAACTCATAGCAACCCTATAGGACAGAGTAGAACTGCCCCATAGGGTTTCCAAGGAGCACCTGGTGGATTAGAACTGCCAACTTTTTGGTTAGCAGCTGTAGCTCTTAACTACTATGCCACCAGGGTTTCCCTAGAGAGGACTAGGATATGGAAACTCAAAAAAGGGTGCGGAGGATCTGGGAGAAGGGGGGTCTCAGTGAGAAAAAAAGAGCCCTGATAGAGAGGCTGGGACATGTATGCCCAATGGGTGGGGCCTTGGGGCAGGGCTGGGGCTCTGAGGACACACAGGTGGCCCTGGTGTCCCAGCAGCTCTTGGAGGCAGCAGCTTCCTCCCCCCCCCCCCACTACCTCACTCCCCTGCTTTTGAGACACCTATGCTCCCACCTGGAGGGGGAGGGAATGACACTCTCGGGCATTAGTCAGCTCATGGTGGTTAAAAAAAGAAGCCTTGGTGGCAATTGTGAGGAATGCATCTTTCAGCTTTGAGCACCCAGGGGCCGCCACCTCCCCCCTGCACCCACAGCTGGGTCTGACCACTGGGTGGAAGTGGGGGAAATCAAGGCAGAGCAGGACGGCCCAGAAGCCAGGGAACCCCACTCCCAAAAGGACTTCCTCTCACTTGCAGCTTTGTCATGATAATAATAAGGGCTATGATACCATCAATAGTCTTGTTTGTGACCTCACTATTCATGCCTCCGGCCCAGGGCTATGCAAAGGGCTTGGAGAACACGGGCTGCTCAGGAGTGGCCTATGTGGAGTTGCAGGCTACCAGGGACCTCAGAGGTCCCCCACTTCAGCCTCCATCTCCCACCTCACAGATGGGAAAACCGAGGCTCTTCGAAAGCAGTGATAGTCCAAGGTCACGTGGCAAGTTACAAAGGTCTCCTGTCCCCAGGCTAGGGAGGGTCTCAGTAAACCCGATGGTGCACAATGAGCCTGGGCCCTGGCAAAGTGTGGCAGAGGGTTAATGTTCCTGAGTGTTCCCTCTGTACCAGACACAGGCTACCAGTTGCCATCCAGTCAATTCCGACTCATGGCGACCCCATGTGTGTCAGAGTAGAACCGTGCTTCATAGGGTTTTCAGTGGTTGATTTTTCAGAAGTAGATCACCAGATCCTTTTTCTGAGGCACCTCTGGGTGGACTTGAACCTCCAACCTTTCGGTTAGCAGCCAAACGTGTTAACTGTTTACACCACCCGGGGACTCTAGGCACACACCAAGATTCATGTACTCCTCAACAACTCTAGGAGGCAGGTACCGTTTTAAATCCCATCTATCAACACGAGAAAATTTAAGTGAGGTGCCCAAGGCTACAAAACTGGAAACTGGTAGAACTAGGGCCTGAACCCAGGCAGGCAACCGCATGCCTCTTGTTAAACAGGCAAAGACAAAACCCAGGTAGTAACAATTGTTGTTTACTTGAAGCTACCATTCATTGGCACTTATAATGACAGGGACTGGGCTAAATTATTTACATAAATGCATTCATTCATCTGTTCATCCAGCAAACATAGAGCACCTACTGTATACCAGACACCATTCCATATACCCAGGGGCCAAAGAGTGCCTTCTCCACTCCCGGTGCTTGCATAGGGATAGATAATAGGTTCTATTGTCTATTCCAGCGAGTTCACTAAGGAATGTGTAATAGTATGGCTGGGTAGCGTTCAGGAAACAAACAACCCCCAGTTCTCACTGGCTTCAAACAAGGGTCAGCAAACTCTGGCCCCTGGCCACCTGTTTTTGTACATAAAATTTTATCTGAACATAGCCACACCCATTCATGTATATATGTCCATGGCTGCTTTCTTGCTACAGCGGCAGAGCTGAGTTGCTGTGACAGAGACAACACGGCCCCCATGCTTAAAATATTTCCTATCTGGCTTTTTAACAAAAAGTTTGCCGACTGTTGGCTGAGAATAACAAAGGTTAATTTCTTACTCATGCTACATATCCATCTCAAGTTGGCACGGGCTCTGCTCTGCATTGTTTCAGCCAGGGACCCAGGCTGGCAAAGCCATTCCACGAAGACCCTGCTCCTCATGCTGGCAGGGCCTAGAGATGGCAAACCGTTCACCAGCTCCTAAGGCTTCCACCTGGAAGAGGCACACGCCACTTCTGCTCACAAATCTTTGGCCAAACCAAGTCACACGGTATGCCTAACTTCAAGGGGTCAGGAAAATACAATCCCTGACAGCATTCCTGACAACCATTGGGATGCACCCCCACCCTCCATTATGGCCTCCGTGGAGACAGAGGCAGAAAGGTCTCAACACCCTTGAAGCTGATGGCCCCTGGCAGCTCAGGTCACACCCTCTGTCCCCCTTCCCCTCACTTCCTCAGACTTTAACCTTGAATGGAATGTGGAAGAGAGAGACCCCCAGGGGCTCCCTTCTCTCTCCACCAGGGACCAGAAGCTGGCCAAGCACTGAAGAGGCCTTGGCTCAAGTACTAGCTTTAGGGCCCATCACCTCCCGGTTATATGGACTTGGCAGATCATGTCCCCTTGCAGAGCCTCCATTTTCTCATCTGTAGCCATCACCTGTTCCTAGGAAGAAAGGCCTGGTGATCTGCGTCTGAAAATTAGCCAATGGAAACCTTATGGACCACAACAGAACATTGTCAGATGGATTTCTTTGGACATGTCGTCGAGAGGGATCAATCGCTGGAGGAGGATATCATATTTGCCAAAGAAGAGGGCCGGAAAGGGCGAGGGAGACCCTGGGTGAGATGGACTGGCACAATGGACTCAAACATGCCAGTGATCGCGAGGACGATGTAGGGCTGGGCAACATTTTGTTCTGTTGGACACAGGGTGGCCAGGAGTTGGAGCTGACTCAGCAGCAGTTAAAAACAACCACCCCCACCGCCTTCCCAAGGAGAGCCGAGGTTCTCAGTGTGCTCACGGGACCAGCAGCATCAGCCGTGCCAGGGAACAGGTTGTTGTTGTTGGCTGGCGTTGTGTCAATTCTGACTGGTGGAGACCCCAAGTATGTCACAGTAGTACTGTGCTCCGTAGGATTTACAAGGCCTTTTGGAAGTAGATTGCCACACATGTCTTCTGAAGGCCTCTGAGTGGATTTGAACTGCCTGCTGACCTTTAGGCTAGGGGTCGAATGTTTAGCTGCTTGCGCCATTCTTGGGGAACAGGTTAGAGATGCAAATCAGCTCCACCCAGACCCACTGGGTCAGAAACTCTGGCCGGGGGAGGCCCAGCAGTCTGGGCTTAACAAGCCTCTCAGGTGACTCTGATGCTCACTTTGGCGTGTGAACCACTGGTATAAAGCAAGGAACAGACAAATTGAGAGGTGCAAAGCCCATGCTCGAACCTGCTTTTCCTGCATCTCCCCATCTCTGTAAATGACAACCCCAGTGGCACACCGGGCGTCATCCTCATGCCCTATCCCTGTGGCCACCTCTACCATAGACCCCAATCTGTCCCTTCCACACCGCCTTCCCCATTCCCGCCTGGCCCATGCCTGCAAAATCTGATGCCCGCGTTTCTGCAATAACTTTCTAGCCCATCTTCCTGCCTCTGCCCTTGCATTTGTTCTCGCATTCTCACTCCAGTGATCAAGGGGTCCTCGGAAAAAGTAAATCAGATTATTCCACTCCTCTGCTCAGAAGCTCCAATGGTCCCATCTCACTCAGAATGAAATCCTACAGGGTGCCCGCTCGGAGGACTCCGCTGACCCTTCCACTGTCCCCCCTTCCCCTCCCCATTCCTCACTCCCCCTGCTCCAGCCACACTGACCTCCTTGCTGTTCTTCCAACATGCCAGACACGCTCCTACCTCGGGGCCTTGGCTTCCGCTGTTTCCTCGGCCAGAAATGCTTTTCCTTCAGATATCCTCACATGGCTTGCTCCCTCACCTCCTTCAGATCACTGTTCAAATGTCACCTCCTCAGAGAAGACTTCTCTGACCCCAGCCATCACGCTGTCCCCTTCTCCTGCACAGAGGGTGGACATGCATCTTTATAGTCTCTCGGTTTTTTATTGCCTGTCATCTCTCCCCACTAGAATATGTGGTCTGGGAGGCCAGGCACAGTCTGCCTGTTCACTGCTGTACCCCAGTGCCTGGGATATTGCCTGGCGCAGAGTAGGCCTTCAACAAATACTTGTTCAGTGAATGAATGAATAATGGCTCCCCTCCCTGCCCCTCCTGCTAAGACTATGCCCCCGGACCCTGGCTGTAACTGGCACAAGGCCATTTTCATGGGCACTGGAAACCTAGTGCAGATTCCCTGGCTCAGTTGGCTTCCAAGGGTTACACTACAAAAGGATTCCAGAATAGGACATGGGTTCCAGCACGTCACTCTGGAACCAACAAGTCTGGGCTTACATCTCTGCTCTTCTACGTTTTAGCCCTATGAATGACCTGGGGCAAATCACATCACCTCTCAGGTCCTCAACTTTCTCATCTCTACAGTAGGAGTGATGCTAATAATACGTACCCTCCAGGGCTGTTGCAAGGACTAAGTAAGGTGCATGTGACAACTGTAGCATTGTATCTGGGACACACTGAGCCCTCAATACATACAAGTGACTATTATGACTATTACTATTGTTTTGCTTTCTTTTCAATTTTGCCAAGGGTTGGGGATATTTGGGCAACAGTAGAGTTTATTAGGAGTATAAAAGGCTTCAGGGAATGGGGTCCTGGGTTTGAATTCCAGCTGCTACCGTCTTGCTAGGTGACTTTGTACAAGTCACTACCTATTTCTGGGCATCAGTTTCTGTATCTGGACAAGAAGAGGTTTTGTTGAGGAGTCTCCATCATCCATCCAGCTTACCTCTCCAAACTCTTCCCGAGGACCAAGGCTCTGCTCACCGAACCCTCTTTGGGGCCCCAGCCATGGAGGCCCCTGGGCTCATTGGGTGGCTCAACCATGTGCTGCCTTCTCCCACCATCTTCACTGAGGTGGAGAGGGGGGCAGAGGGCAGTGACACGTTGTGGCTGATAGCACATGAACTCCAGATCTAAACTGGCTCGGCTGAAATCCGGGCTCTACCTCTGGTAACTGTGTGACAAGGCAAGTCAACCTCTCGTGCCTTGATGTCCTCATTTGTGAAACGGAAGTAATTACAGCTTGTGAGGATTAAATAAGCTATGACTAATAAAGCATACAGATGAGTACTTGGTACAGAATAAGCACCATTATCACTAAGAGTTATTATTACTACTAACAACCACGGCTGGTCTTTGGACCAGGTGCAGTGCTAAGCGTTGGGTAATCTTTGATTTAGTTCTCACAAAAACTCTACAAGGCAAGAACCTTTTGCTTCTATTTTAGAGGTGAATAAGCTTGACTCAGAGACTTAAGCCACTTGCCCAAGGTGACACAGCATATGGGTGAAGCTGGATTTGAATCCAGTGCTCTCTCAGCTCAACCCCGAGCCTGGTTCTTTCCACTCACCACGCTGCTTCCTCTCAGCTCTGTTATAGTGATGAGGAACTGAGGCTCAGAGAACTCAATCTCCGGTTGGAGTTCTGCGGGGCCCTTTCATCTAGGGCCTTCCTGAACCCAGGCAGCATCATGCCTAAAGGAGTACTCTGGTACCATTAGTACTCGCATTTATGGAGAAAGAAACTGAACTTTGGGACAGAAAGGAACCCACCCAAGGCTGCTCAGCTTGGTGCCCCCCAGGTGGACAACAAGGTCTTCAGGGAAGAGGCCCCAGCATGCGCCCTGGCAGCTGGCCCCCTCTCTTACCCTACAGCCCCCGCTCCTCTCCTCCTTCTGCTTTATGACCTGTTTTATGAGCGCAGCCTGGCGGCTTCCATGTTACCATGGGAACCAGCCTGGTGCTGGCTCCCGGCAGCTTGATCTGGGATTGGCAATTTTAAGTCAGAGCTTATCCTGGGGCCCAGTGGGGGGACCTAAAGTTGGGGTCTGTACACCCTGGAGATGCAGAAGGCTGCTTGCCTCTCTGCTGTGCTCTGGCTGCCCAGGGGCCCACAGAGCTCAGGGACCATGCCGCCAGGAGACCACAGGGCCCATGAGAGCCCTGGAGGGGCCTGGGGCAGACAGGGGTGAGATGGGCTGCCGAGTGGAACACAGGGAATGGACAGAGCTAGACTGGTGGGCATACATACTCAGAGACACGCAGAGACTTGTGTGGGCACACAACACACAGAGACATAGAACAGCCAACATGAAGAGCCTTGTGCTGGTCTATACGGACACACACAGACGCCCACAAACACAGAAACAGAGATTGTACACAGCAATCACAGGGAAAGATACATCCAGACACACACCAATCCAGGCAGAGACGCGTGGACACCCAAACACACACATCCACAGACACACAGACACCCAGAAACACACACAGAGTACACTTGAACACCCAGAGACACATGTAGACACACAGACACACAAAGAGACATACAGGCACCCAGACACACAGGCAAGCACATATAGAAAGATACCCAGCACACACAGACACAGACACATAGATAGACACACAGACACACCCAGGACGAGTGAACAGAGACACACACAAAGACAGATACACACACACACACACAGAGACCTGCAGACATACACTGACCCACAGAGGGACACATGGACATCCAGAGGCACATACAGACACACAGACCCACAGAGAGATGCATGGACACCAAGGGACACATGCAGACACAAAGACACACAGGGACACACAAATACCTAGAACCAGGTGCAGACATACAGAGGGATGCATGGATACACAGACAGACAGAGACCCACGGGACTCCCAGAGGGACAAAAGATACCCAGGGACATACACAGATACAGGGACACTGCAAATCACATACGGATTCACAGATGCACAGATGTACCAACTCAACAATTCACACAGGAGCATCATAGGGGCAGACATGCTGACACACACACACCAGAGACTCAGGGGGAGACATGGGCATAGAGACACACCAAGCAGACACACTCAGGTCCAGGGATCTGTGAACATGCACACACACACATCCCAGAGACCCAGGGGTAGACATGGGCATAGAGATGCACCAACGCAGATACAGGTCCAGGGATCTATGAACACACACATGTACATACACACACATACACACACAGGCCCACAAAGACCCCCAGAGACAGAGGACAGCCCAAGCCCACAGTCAAACAGGCAGCTGAGACGCTACCCACAACCACCTACAGGGAGCATGCAGAGGCAGCGCTGGCACCTGGAGAAGGGCCCACTCCCTCATGAGTAAAAGTGTCCTCCATTCTTCTTGTCCTTTTGTTCATGAAGCAGCCAGTTTGGCCAACACTGAACCGAGGAATGCCCAAGCAGGAGTGACATCACTGTCACTGAGCACATGGGGAGACAAGTGCAGAAGGAGCACAGGCCTGGCATAGGTCACCAAATGAGGCGGGGCTGAGGGAGTACTGGCCCTTGGAACCTAGGACCCAGGCCCCTTACCCTAGACCACCTCCTCACCTGGCTCCGGGTCGGGACACCCTGGGACCAGGGCCCCACTGAGCTGCCCTCCCCCTGTAGCACCCAGTGTCCCCAGCTAAGGGCTTGGGTTTGGGAGACTACAAGTGCTGCCAGTTCAGTCCCTTGGGAAGTCCCCTTTCCAGACTTCAGTTTGCTCTTCTGTACAGTGGGGGCAGTAATCTCCTCTGGTCATTGCAAGGCCAGGGAGGTCTGTGTGTTCGTTGCTGTACCCCAGTGCCCTGGATATTCCCCTGTGGGTCAGTTCTACTCTGTCCTATAGGATCGCTATGAGTTGGTTTCGACTCTACAGCAATCAGTAGGAAGACAATAAGCCAAGATAACAGTGAGTTGGTGGAGGGACAGTTAAGGTAGTCAGGGAAAGTTCTCTGAGGAGTGGCATTCACCTGAGCCTGAAAGGTAGATGGAGCTAGCCGTGGGAGGGTGTAGGAGAAAAACATTGCAGCCAGGAGGAACAGCAGATACGAAAGCCTGGAGGAGGTCAGCGTGGCTGCAGGGGGGATGGGGAGAGGGGTAGGAGATGAGTCCAGGGTTAACCAGGGTCCAGATCAGGCAGGGCTTTGCTGGCCAAGGTATGGACCGTGGGTTTCATCCTACATGACATGGGACTCACTGAAGGGTTTCCCTCAGGTGACCTGATCAGAACCCCATGTTAATAAGCTCTCTTTGGCTGCTGGGTGGAAACTGCCTGGATGGGACAAGACTAGAGCCAGGGAGCCCAGGGCCGAGGCTGTCATCCAGGCGAGGTGGGGCAATGCGGTGGAGAGGCTGCTCCTGAATTCCTGCATCCAGTGTGTGTTCACCGGGCCCCTAACATCTGTGCCAGGCACTGTTCTGGGCTCTGGAGACACAGCTGAAAACAGAGCAGCAGAAATCCCTGTCCTCATGGGGCCTGCGATCCAGTGGGAGGAGAAAGGTAAATGAGCAAAGAAATCCTAACAGGATGTGTCAGCTGGGATGCCGTGTTGTGTGCTGGAAAGGAACCTCAGCGGGGATGGGGGCAGGGAGGCCAGGCAGGGGTGCAGGTGGTGTGAAATTTTAAACACAGCTGTCTGTCGGGGAGGCCTCCCTGAAACGGGAGGCCTCCCTGAAACGGTGACATTTGAGCAAAGATCTGAAGGACAGGCAACTCCAGGGCAGAGAGTTCCAGGCAAGGGAAACAGCAAGTGCAGAGGCATGGAGGCATGGATCTGAGGTCTGTTTGAGGACAGTGAGCAGCCCTTGTGGCTGTAGGGAAGTAAATGGTGTGGAATTGGGGCAGGTCAGGTGGGGAGGGTGTGGCTGAATGGTTTGTAGAGACCACAAGGACCTGGGTGCCCACCGGAGGAGAGGGAGCCTCGAGGGAGGCTTCGGGGCGGGGGAGCTATCTCCATTTTCCCAGGAAGCAGAATTTCCTCCTCCTTCCATCTCCAAACCTTCATCAGCCAAAAACTGATAATAATAATAATAAAAAAATTATAGTGGGCGAAGAAAATATCTCCAGGAAAGGAAGGCAGCTGAGATGGTACCTTCACCCAGGACAGACCTGGCCCAGGCCAGAAGGGATTTCTCCCGCTGCCCACAGGAAACAAAGAGGAATCAGAGAAGGGCAACAAAAGCTTCAGAGTCAGAAAGACCCAGGGAGATCTGCCTCTAACACTTTGTCCAGTGTAACCTTGGACACGTCACAGCCAGCCTATCCCGGGATGTTAGGCGTGTCACGAGGGCCTGTTGCCTTGTCCATTTCCCCAGGCAGGTATCTTAAAGGTGGACTGTGGCTGGGGGCCCTGCCATGCTCTAGCCTCAGACCACACACCAATGGGAAGAGGTCATCAGGGGACTCCCAGGCAGGAGGGTTTGAACACAAACAACTTCTTTGCCAGGACACACCACTAGCTTGCTTGTCATGGTGCCTAGGATCCCACTATGAAAGCTCATCAGTCATGTTATGAGTCACTAGATTATAAAGTCCACGAGGGCAGGATGTCATCAGTGACGCTGATCGACTTCTATGTCCCCAGATCTAGCACGGTGCCTGCCATGGAGGTGGTGAGCAGTGGTTAAGGGGTAGGTTTTGGAGACAAACCTGAGTTTCAATTTCAGCTCCAGGCCTGGTTTAGCAGTATGATGTGAGCAAATTGCTTCTGTCACTGAGCCTCAGTTTCTTCCTCTGCAAAATTGGCTAATAATAGGACCTGCACTATAGCATCCTTGAGAGGCAGAAATTTGTTCAGTATGTAATCCAGAAGCAAGCATAGGGCCTGGAACATGGTAATGACAACAATAATTTGCTTCCATTATTACTGTTGCTGCTGTTTACTGAGCTCTTACGACGTGCCAAGTACTGTTGTCAGACGGATTGCATGGATCAGTTCATGTAATGCTCACTACCACACAAGCAGGTTGAATGAGCAGCCTATAGCCTATTCTCTGCCCGCATGTCCTTGGTCTACTCTAGAGGACCCTGGGGGCCATTTCCTAGGAAGGCCAACGGCCTCCTGCCCCTGCACCTGAGGTGTTCTCTGGCCAGGCCAAAAGTGTCGGGGAGTAAACACCCCCAAGAGGGACCCTAAACCAGTGAGGAATGGGAAGTGATGAATGAAGGCCCAGCTTCCCCACCCCTCAGCGGGACACATCCAAGGTGTGTTTGCACTCTTTCAGAGGTTCTTCAAGGAGGCTGACCCTGATTGCCACTATTGGTGCCTGCACCCTTTATAGGCTATTCTCTCTTTCCCCACTTCTGACAGGCTTTCTGCGAGCACCTTCCAAATAAGCTGTTGTTGTTGTCGTTAGCTGCCATCAAGTCATCCCCTGACTCATGGTGACCCCACGCACAATGGAATGGCCAACTGCCTGGTCCTGAGCCACACCGTGAGCAGTTGCAGATCGGACTGGTGTGATCCATAGGATTTTCACTGCTGGTTTTTGGAAGAAGATCATCAGGACTTTCTTGCTGCCCATATAAACTACTTACATCCAAATCTTTATATCAGGGTCTGCTTTCAAGGGGAACTCAGGCGAAGACACAGCTTTAATTCACAAATTAAAAACCCAAAGCCAGAGAGGTTAAGCAACCTGCCCAGTAAGATGTTCGTGGATGTGCAGTTCCTGACAACATTCTCCCTCTCTGGTGTCTCACCGCCTCCCTGGCCGCTGCTGTGGCCCGTACCCTGCACCAAAGCTCTTCAGCGAGCAGAGGAAGCCATTCCTGGGCCAGTGGCACAGATGGGGTGGGCACCACCCCTGGTTCCCAACCTGCCCAGAGACGTCCCAAGCCTGGATGCAGGGCAGCCAGGTGGTCCCCAGGGGACTGCTCACTGGGCTGTGGGTGAATGGAGTGGATTTCCTGGGCCACAGGCGGTTAATTAGGGTGCTGACTCCCACTGCTTTCAGTGCACGGAGGCCCTGGGTTGGATTTCAGGCTCATTAGTGTCTTGGCACAGACAAACAGAACCCATTCTGGCTGTGAAACTCCCACTGCCCAGCCCTGCATGCCAGGAGAGGGCATGGAAGGAGGGCTCACAGGGACTTCCACCCTGCCTGGTCCTCCCCAAGGAGGTCCAGGGTTCAAGGCAGCCATGGAGGCTGGAGGGTCCTCCACCAAGCCCATCTGGTGACCTGGGCTGAGACACCCTCCTGCTCTGAGCTTCCTTGTCCTCCTCTGTCCAGAGGGGGTCACAGCCTTGTCCCCCCTGACTCCCAGAACTGGAGTGAGCCTCTGAATTATAAGATGGAAGTGAAAGTGCCCTGAACCATTAAAAAACAGATGGGCTCTGTGTCCCAGGCAAGCGAGAGCTTCAGGCTGAGTCGTTAAGTGGGGCAAGGTGTGATGAGGACAACAGCAGCAGCTGCCTCCCTGTCTCCCTGCTCCTGCCCTTCTCCAGCTGCCATGCTCAACCAGCAGCCCCTGGATTCTGTCACACAAAATGCTGCATCAGGCCACTCCTCTGCTCAACATCTTCCCATGGCTCCCATTGAATTTGGAGTAAAATCCAAACTGCTCACCACAGCCCTCATGGCCCCACATGCTCTGCCCCCCACCCCAACGCCACCTCTCCAACCCATCTCTGGCCCTCTCCCCTCCTGACTCCACTCCAACCCCTCTGGCATCCTTGCTTTTTCCAACTCACTAATTTCATGCCAGAGCCCTGAAGGCTCAGTGGTTAAGAGCTCTGCTGCTACCAAAAAGTCAGCAGTTCGAATCCACCAGCCGCTCCTTGGTTACCCTATGGGGCAGTTCTACTCCATCCTGCAGGGTCTCTATGAGTTGGAATCTACTCAATGGCAACGGAAATTTCGCGTCAGCTTTAGGGCCTTGGCACTTCTTGTTTCTTCTGCCTGGAAGGCTCTACCCCCTGATAGCTACAGGGCCTGTTGTTTCTCACCCTTCAACTCCCAGGTCAAATGTCACCTTTGCAGAGGGGCTTCCCTGGACACCTGAACTAAAATAACCCCCATCCCGACTCCTATCATTCTCTACCCCTTTACCTAAATTTATGTCTGCTTAAAGCATCTATCACCACCTGAACTGATACTATGTACTTATCTGCTGTCTAGGCTATTAGAATGTCAGCTCCAGAGGGCAGGAATCTCATTTTTGTGTCCCTAGCACCTAGAACAGTACTAGGCACCTAAGTAGGTGTTCAATAAACATTTGCTGAATGAATGATTCCATTGGTGTATAATTCATGTTTATGGGCAACATGTTTTGTTACATAAACCAAAAACCAAACCCATTGTCGTCAAGTCGATTCTGACTCATAACACACCCAAAGGACAGAGGAGACCTGCCCCATAGGGTTTCCAAGGCTGTAAATCTTTACGGGAGCAGACTGCCATATTTTTCTCCTACAGAGTGGCGGATGGGTTTGAACCGCTGACTTTCCAGTTAGCAGCCGAGTGCTTTACTCACTGTGCCACCAGGGCCCCTAGTTTTGTTCTATATGGACACATGTAAAATATAGGAAAAGACCTGGAAAGATGCTCTCTGTTTAGTTTCCTAGGGCTGTCCTAAAAAAAGTACGACAAACTGAGAGGCTTATAGGAACAGGAAGTTGCTGTCTCACAGTTCTGGAGGCTGGGAGTCCAATATCAGTGTTGGCTAAGTTGATCCCTTCCGAGGGCTTTGAGGGCTAATCTGCTGCCTGCCTCTCTCCTAACTTCTGGTGACAGCTGGTGATCCTTGGCTGTAGATGACTCCAGTTTCTGCCTCCGTCTTCACAGGGTCATCTTTCCTGTGTCTTTTCTGCTTTTCTGTAAGGACACCACTCATAATGGACCCACTCATCTCTAGTATGACTTCATGTTAACTGATAACATCTCCAAACACCCTACTCCCAAACAAGGTCACATTCATAGGTCAAGAGGTTACTAGGACTTCAGCACTTCTCTTGGGAGGACACAATTCTTTTTTGGAGGACAGTAGGCAGAGGGGGCTGTGGGCACTGACAGGCAGAGGTCCCTTTCCATGTTTACCTGAGACACTCGGATATTGCATGAAGCGCTCCCCGTAGAGAACAGAGTCATCTGGTCCCTGGGTAATTTGAAAGAGCCCTAAGTTAGTGATGGGATGTCCCAGGTCCTAAATGCCCATTGTGTGATTCTCTCACCTAGCCTTTCCAACAACCCCGGAAGGGGTATTGTCACTCCCAGCCTGTTTCACAGTGCAGCTCACCATCCATTCCCCAGAGTCCCTGAGCTTCTGCTAGTGCCAGGCACTGTCCTGGGGTTAGGGGACACCAGAGTGAAGAAATAATCCTTGGCTTCATGAAGCTTACAGTCTAGTGGGGAGACAAACAATAAGCAAGTAAACAGAACATGTCTGTGGGTAAGAAACTATGAAGAAATGTAGAGAGGGAAGAAGGATGATGCGGGGGGTGAGTGGAGAAGGGGCTGTAATGTAAGTAGGGAAACCTGGAAAGGCCTCACTGGGAAGGTGACATTTAATCAAAGACCTGCAGGAGATGAGGGAGGGAGTTATGTGGATTCATCCAGGCAGAAGGAACAGCAAGTGCCAAGGCCCTGGGGTAACAGCATCCTTGGCATGTTAGAGCAATAGCCAAGAGGCAGCTGTGGCAAGAGGGGTATGCTCTAGAAGGACAGCAGTGGGTCCAGAAAGGTAAAGTCACTTGCCTCATAAGCTGGAGGGCAGCTCTGAGCAACAGCTTGGGCCTGCCTGTCTGTGAAGTCAGAGCTCTTAGCTGCAAAAGGCCTGAAGCTACTAGGGAGGGAAGCCATATAGGCTGAACACATATTGTGCACCAGACACTGTGCCAGGTGCATTGGGGGATCACACTGGGGGAAGCCCCCACTGTGCGGGGGGGCTGCCCATCTAATGGAGAGAGGGGAGGAGCCTGCAAGAAGTCAGCTCCGAGCAGAGGCAGAAGGCTGCAAGAACTGTGTGATTGTTGTTTTCCATTTCTCTGCGTGTGGGGGGAAGGATGAGGCATATGTGCACACAGCATATGCGATCAGACCTGAGTGTGCATCTGTGTGAATGCATATTCTCGTATGACGCTGTGCTTGGGCCTGCTGGCCCCAAGTTTAAGGGTGGTCTTTTACCCCTCCGCATCTGCGTGAGTGCGTGTGAGTGTGGACAGCCTTGTCTTCGTGAATGTCCTGGGGAAGGTCTCCATTTCCCCTACTGGGCACACTGTGTCCAAGGGTCTAAAAGTGAGTGTCATTGCAGACGTGAGCTGTGAGTCTGTTGCCATGCCTGCAGGTTCCACTTCTGTGGTATGACTCCCTGGGTTGGAAGCCAAGCTCTGCCACTTACTTTGTATTATCTTGGGAAAATTACCTAACTTCTCTCTGCCTCACTTTCCCCATCTGTAAAATGGGGACAACGATAGAGCATACCTCCTAAGGTTGCTGAGAAGCTCCAATGAATGAATAGATGTAAAATGCTTAGAGCTGGGCCTGGCACATAACAAAAGCAATATGTCAGCTGTTATGTTAGGGCTCTGTGTGTGTGTGTGTGTGTGTCTGTCTGTCTGTCTGTCTGAGTGCACACATTCATATTGATGTTCTAGTACATGTGTGAGCTCGCACGTCCAGTGAGTGCCTTGTCCATGTGTCTGTCTGTGTGCTTAGCCTCAGTCTTCTCCCCGCATTTGCTTGCAAAGCTCAGCCTCCTCTCTGGCCAAAGAGTGTGTATGTGGCTGCTTGAGAAAGGGACTGGGGGGGAAGGGCCAGCAAGAGGGGCTCCTGCAAGCCTGGCCAGCTGGACTTTTCACACCCCAGTGACTCTGCCCCTCTGAGTGGCCAGGCAGCTAAGGAGACAGACAAAGGAAGAGCCCTTTCTCTCAGCTCCCTGGGCACTGAGGGCTGGCTGGATGCCAGGCTCCATTCTACACTGATATGTGGCCTAAGTCACTGAATCCTCCATCTGTTTTCTGGGATGGGTCCTTCTATTACCCCCACTTTACAGATAAGGAAACCAAGGCACTGAAAGACGAATTACTTACTTAAATCACACAGCTGGTAAGTGGAGAGATGAGATATCCAGCCAGGCTGTCTGGCTCTGGAAGGTGGGTGCTTACATACCTCTCTTTACTGAAGAGAAGCTGATTAAATGTATATTAAATGAGTGAATCAACAAATTAGAGACAGAGGGATGAGATTTGGGGTGGCGTGAGGAGGCCGAGGAGAAGGTAGAAAGTGGTTCTGGCAGAGAAGGGGACCAGCTTGGCTCCCTGCTGGGATGGGAGAGGTGGACAGGCCCAGATGGTGGGGGTCTGGAAAGCCAAGCGGAGTGGCTTGAATCAGAGCCGGCTCCACTCTTCAGAGACCTGGCTGTAGTGGAGAGGCCGTGGAGACAGGCCACCTGGATCCTTCTTTGTGGAAAATTGGTGAGCTGAGCTCAGGTCTTGGGGAGAGAGCGTGACTGAAGGCAGATTGGCAGAGTGGGTTAGAACGAAAGCTCTGTAGTCAGTCCAGGGTCAGAATTCCAATGTTCAGTGCTTGGGGCAAGTCACCTTCTGTCCTTAACCTCAATGTTTTCATCTGAATCAACTTGTTGAAAAGATTAAAGTCGTTAGCCCAACTGCCTGACACATTAAAAAAAAACACGAATCAACCAGAGACCCCATGTGCATAAGAGTAAAACTCTGCTCCACAGGGTTCTCGTTGGCTGATTTTTTTGAAGTAGATCACCAGACCTTTGTTGCAAGGCACCTTGCATGAACTTAAACCTCCAAACTTTTGGTTAGCAGCCAAGAGTATTACACTATTTATACCATTAAGGGACTCCACCCAACACATGTTGCTGTTGTTGTTAGGTGCCATAAAGTTGATTCCAAGTCATACCAACCCTATGTACAACAGAATGAAGGACTGCCCAGTCGTACACTTTCATCACAATCATTGCTATGATTGAGCCCATTGTTGCAGCCACTGTGTCAATCCATCTCATTGAGAGTCTTCCTCTTTTTCTCTGACCCTCTACTTTACCAAGTACCCCACAGAGTACTCAATAAATGATCATCCATTATCAAACAGGGACTTCAAAAAATAACTATAGTAAGTGTATCAAAAGATCTAGTAAAAAAGGTAGACAACATGCATGAACAGATAAGGAGTTTCAGTAGAGAGAAGGACACTATATAAAAATATATATGATACCAAAGAAGAAGGATTATTTTGATGAGATTGTCAGCAGACTTGACACAGGAGAGGAGAGAATCGGTGAATTTCATGACGGGCCAACAGAAATTCTAGAAACAGAAAAGAGGAAATGAGAATAAAAATTCATAGTGCAGGTTTCCTGGGCTTGTTGAGAAAACCAAAGCTCAGTGTCTAACACGCACAATCAATGGTAGAATTGCTTCTCTCATTTAACAGCTCTTGCCAGCTAGTGCTCTCAGGGAGGAGCCCTGGTGGTGCAGTGGTTAGGCACTAGGCTGCTCATTGAAAGGTCAGTGGTTCAAATCTACCAGCCACTCCGTGGGAGAAAGATATCTGCTTCTGTAAAGATTTACACCCTGGAAATCTTATAGGGCAGTTTTACTCTGTCCTACAGGGTTGCCATGAGTCAGAATCGACTTGATGGCAATGGGTTTTTTTGTTTTTGTTTTTAGTGCTCTGAGCACGGAGGTCTCAACAGTAACAAAAAGTTATTTTAAAGTCCCTGCTTGTCAAAAGGACGAAGGTTCCTGCCACTGGAGATGGCACAGTCTGCAGAGAGAGGCAGACCCATATGTAAGTAAAATGTATAGTGGGTTAGATGGTGGTGTGCGCAATGGAGAAAAAGCACAGAAGGGAGCCAAGAGGAGTTGGGGTGGGGGATGAAATTTTAAATAAAATGGTCTGGGAAGGCCTCAATAAGAAGGTGACATTTGAGAAGAGATCTGAAGGAGGTAAGGGAGAAAACCATGTGAATATCTGGTGGAGGGGCATTCCAGCGGGATGAACAGCTGGTGCAAAGGTCCTGGGGCATGACTGCTCCCAGGCAGTCAGTAGAAAAGCCAGAGGGCTGAGGTGGCCAGAGCTGAGCAATTGAGAGCTGTGGGAAATGAGGTCATAGAGGTAAATGGGGGATGGGAGACACCAAGAGGGAAGCAGATTATCCTGTATGGACTATGCATTTCACTCTGAGTGAGCTGGGGTCCATTGCAGGATTTGGAACAGAGGAGTGACATGGCCTGACTTCTATGTCAGTAAGATCACTGTGGCTACTACCTGGAGGACAGACTGGAGGGGAGCAGAGTAGAAGCAGAGAGCCCAGGGAGGAGGCTGCAGGTGATCCAGGTAAGATCGAGGCAACTGGGATGAAGGTGCTGGCAGTGGAGGTGATGGCAAGTGTTTCGGTTCAGGATACACTTTGAAGGATGGCTTGATGTCAGGATAATTGCTATTATTATTGGTGGTGTTGTTAGAGCTAACCAAGCTCCCCAAACTTCTTCAGGGAGCCCTCACCCAGCCAAACAGGAATGGAGCTGCCTACTGGCCCCTCCTGCCAGAGGAATCTCACTGATCTTCTCGGGAGGCCTGGTTGCCAAGCACTGTCTCCCCGGAGCCAGGGCCCATTGGGCTCCCCACCCCCTGCCAGGCAGCCCTGGAGGCCCAGGCACAGGTCTGCTCTGTGCAACCCCCAGCTCCACAGCTGTAAGGCTTGAGTTGTTTGTTTACTCAGAGTCAAGTGAAGGTCGGTGGCAGAAGCATCACGGAAGTTGGACCCTGCAGCACCAGGCAGCCAATTGGTGTGGGCAGCCCGAGTGACCTCACCTCTCTGCCTGAGCCCCACTTCATGGAGGGAGGAGGAAAGCAACCTCTCCTGGACACCCCGACTGTGGCTGATTCCCAGGGCCCCCCTCTGCTTTCCTATAGTACTACCCTGTCTGGGCCCTGCCCTCTCCAGGGTGGCTATCACAGCCTCCATGCTGATGCTCCTGCCTCCATCCCACCCTCTCCCTTCTGAAAAGTATGATGTCACCCCACGCTTAAAACTCCAACTGGGCTTCCAGTGCCAGGTCATCTGTAGTGAACAATTTCACATTTTCTCACCACATCACAGATTCTGGGTCTAGGTAGGGCTGCATCTATCTCTCTCCCAACCCCACAGCACCTTCCTACAAAATCAAAGGCTCTTTTCAAATTTACAGTCCCTGACAGTGACGGTTACCCAGTAAGCAAGGTAAGCATGGGTTTACTCGTGCTGATTTACTAATCTGTAGTGGCCAAGTTTGCATGGGTTTGACGGGGAAATCCACCCCTGCCCAGTGCCCTCAGGAGGGCCAGAGGGCCTCTACCCCTCCCCTACCCCAGGTTCACTGCCCTAAGCCCCCTCCCCTGCCCTAGCCCCCTGCCCTAAGCCCTGCCTCTACCCGCTAAGGCTCTTTAGCTCTGAGCTTCCTGGAATTTCCGTTGTGCCAAACTCCAGTTAGCAGTTGTGTCTGGCCTGTTTGACGCAGCCCCCGTCAGTACGAAACTCACAGATCATTCTGAGGAAATCTTCGGGGAACTGAAACCCATACCTTTCCTTCCTCTTGATTCTTCTCTTAACTCTGTCCACACTGACTGTATGTCTCATCTCAAGTTAAAAACCAGGGGCTTATTGTAACAACAACCAAAAAATTTGCATATGGTTACACATGTATGTGTGTTTGCATATATGCGTGTAGGTATGTATATGTGCATATATATGGGTGCATATAGACATGTAGCTATATGCATATTCATGTGTGTATGCATGCATGTATGTTCATATATGTAACAAAGCATGCAGGGGGCACAGTTATGGATACTTAGACATAACCAAACACCTCGTGGGATTGATTTTCAGAGTTTGAAGCCTTAGGACCGTATTGTCACGGGACAATTGGCATAATATAGTTCATAAAGTGATGTTATGCATCCTAGTTTGGTAAGTAGTGGCTGGGGCCTTAAAAGCTCACAAGCAGCCATCTAAGATACAATGATCAGTCTTTTCTTGTGTGGGGCCAAAGAGGAAGAAGGAAAAGAGTGAAGAAACCAGGCTACAGGACTAACCGGCTACATGAACTGCCCTCAGACCATGTTATAGATTGAATTGTGTCCCCCCAAAAATGTGTCAACTTGGTGTCTTAAGTATCTAGTGCTGCTATAACAGAAATACCACAAGTGGATGGCTTTAACAAAGAGAAATTTATTTCTTCACAGCAAAGTAGGCTAAAAGTCCAAATTCAGGGCATCAGCTCCAAGGGAAGGCTTTCTCTCTCTGTCGGCCTTCTCGTCAATCTTCCCCCAGTCTAGGAGCTTCTCCACAGAGGGACCCCAGGTCCAAAGGATGCGCTCTGCACCCAGCGCTGCTTTCTTGGAGGCATGAGGTGCCCCCCTCTCTGCTTGCTTCCCTTTCCTTTTATCTTTTGTAAGATGAAAGGTGGTGCAGGCCACATCCCAGGGAAACTCCCTTTACATTGGATCCAGGATATGATCTTAGTAAGGGTGTTACAATCCCACCCTAATCCTCTTTAACATAAAATTACAATCACAAAATGGAGGACAACCACACAATACTGGGAATCATAGCCTAACCAAGTCGACACATATTTTGGGGGGACACAATTCAATCCATGACACTTGGCTACATCATGATTCTCAGTATTGTGACATCTGATGTGGTTTTCCTATGTGTTGTAAATCCTACCTCTACGACATTAATAAGGCAGGATTATAGACAGTTATATTAATGAGGCAGGACTCAATCTACAAGATTAGGCTGTATCTTAAGTCCATCTCTTTTGAGATATAAGAGAGAAGCAAGCAGAGAGACAGGGGGACCTCATACCACCAAGAAAGTAGAGCCAGGAGTGAGTATCCTTTGGACCCAGGATCCCTGCAATGAGAAATTCCTAGAGCAGGGGAAGATTGATGACAAGGACCTTCCCCCAGAGCTGACAGAAACAGAAAGCCTTCCCCTGGGGCTGGCATCCTGAATTTGGGCTTCTAGCCTACTGGACTGTGAGAGAATAAATTTCTCTTTGTTAAAGCCATCCACTTGTGATAGTTCTGTCATAGCAACAGTAGATAACTAAGACAGGATTTGGTACTGAGAGTGGGGTGCTGTTGTAACACATACCTAAAATGTGGAAGCAGTTTTGAAACTGTGAATGGATAGAGTTGGAAGAATCTTAAAGTGCCTAATAGTAAAAGCTTAGATTGTCTTGAAGAGACTGTTGTTGGAATTATGGACATAAAAGACAATTATGGTGAGGACTCAGAAGGAAATAAAGAGAGCTGTTACACTGGAGACAGCACAGACGGCAAGAAGCAGCAGCAGAACCAGGAAACCAGAGTGAGACAGCACTGGAACTGATCCACGAAGTATGAGAGCTGAGTGCCTTTGGCAGGAGGCTTCCTGGTGGAGTGGGGTGCCTCCGAGTACCTATCAGTGGAGCTAGGCTTGTTGACCCATGGAGCGAAACAGCTGAGTGCCTTCTGGCTGAAGTTTACTGGCAGAGTGGGGTACCTCCAGGCACTTATCAGTGGAGCTAAAGAGCTTTGGAACTCTTGCCTAAGCAGGACAGGCTTGGGCACTGAGGCCTGAGGGGCCAAGAGGCCAAGGACTCAGGAAGCAGAAGCTGAAGAGACAAGGAAAACAGGAAGCAGAGCTGCCTCAGTCTCAAAGGGTAGGGCTGTGACCTCTGGGGTCCCAAAAGGTGGAGTCACCACTCAAATAGACTATGAGAATAGGGCTGCCCAAAGCCAAGGGAGCAGAGCTGCTGCTCCGCTGGGCCTGGAAGGTGGAGCTGAAGCCTAGGGCTGAGGGACCTCCACTCGGAATCCACAGTGTTTGGCCAATACCTAGAGTCTGGAGGGCGGGGCCACTGTGTCAAAGGTCTCAGAGAACAGAGGATTATTTTCAAGCCTTGAGGGCTCATGTAATGTGTTCTGCTGACTTGCTTGGTTCCTGTTATCACTTCTTTCCCTCCAATTTCTCCCATTTGTAATGAAAATGTCTAGCTTGTGGCTGTTCCACCATTGTACTTTGGAAGCAGGTAACTTGTGTTATAGATTTCACAGATGAAGAGGAATTTTGCAGAGGATGAGATTTTGAACTTGGAGATGATTTAAGACTTTTGCTATGATATGATGGGGTGATTGTGTTTTACACGTGGCAAGGACATGAATTGGGGGGGGCAAAGGGTAGAATGTTATAGACTGAATTATGTCTTCCAAAAATATGTGTCAGCTTTGCTAGGCCACCATTCCCAGTATTGTGTCATCTGATGTTTTCCTCTGTGTTGTAAATCCTACCTCTATGATTTTAATGAGGCAAGATTAGAGGCAGTTATGTTAATGAGGCAGGACTCAATCTACAAGATTAGGTTGTGTTTTTAGTCAATCTCCTTTAAGACATAAAAGAGAGAAGCAAGCAGAGAGACAGAGGATCTCACACCACCAAGAAAGTAGAGCCAGAAGCGCATGTCATTTGAACCCAGGGTCCCTGCGCTGAGAAGTTCCTAGACCAGGGAAAGATTGATGACAAGGACTTTCTGCCAGAGCCAACAGAGAGAGCAAGGCTTCCCCTGGAGCTGACACCCTGAATTCAGACTTCTACCCTCCTAAACTGTGAGAGAATAAATTTCTCTTTGTTAAAGCCATCCACTCATGGCATTTCTGTTATAGCAGGAATAGATAACTAAGACAGACCAGAAGAACAAGAAGGTGCCCAGCTACCACTAACAACCGTTCTGATCAGGGCCACAATAGATGGATCCTGATAGAACAGGAGAAAGACGTGGACCGAACTCAAGTTCTTAAAAAGTCCAGACTTACTGGACCAGTTGGGACTAGAGGATTCCCAGAGACCATCACCCTGAAATACTGCAATAAATCCTGAACCAAAACTACCCCCAGAGGTCACCTTTAGCAAAATAACAGATTGGCTCATAAAATAAAAACATTGCCGGTGAGTACTGCACACCTTAAAAAAAAAAATCATCTATATGAGACCAAATGGTCAACAATTACTCTAAAGCAAAGATGAAAGATAAGGGGACAGGGAAACCAGATTACTGGAAGCGAAACATCCAGAAGGGAATTAATGAAAATGTTAACACAATGTGAAAAATGTAGCCAATGTCTCTGAACAATTTGTGTAGTAATTGTTAATTGGGAACTGAATTTGCTGTGTAAACTTTCACCGAAAACACAATAAAATATTGTATTAAAAAAGAAAAAGACCCTGAAGTTTAGAGGGTAGGGGTTAGGCTTGGTGGCATTCCCAAACTCTATTCCACAGAGCCCTAAAAGGTGCCACATGATCAAAGGATTTAGGGGACAATATATTCTGGAAATGCGAAATGAGATCTCCCCTCTTGAAGCCTCACATTACATAGCAGCATATAACATAATTTAAGTCAAGCAAAAAAAAATTTTTTTTTTTTTTGCCAAAACATTGTTTAATCCAGTTCTTCAAACGTATTTAACCACACGACCCTTTCTCTTGAAGTCCTTGTGTATATTTCTCCCAGTTACTCTTCTTTTAGTTGCAACAACAACAAAAAACTCAGTCAAGCTAGTTTGTACAAGGACAGTATGTTAGCTTTTGTAATTGCAAAGTCTAGAAGTCCTGTGGACCTCAAGGTTGTGGACCTCAAGGTTCAATCAAGGCCTTTGTTCCATCTGTTGGGGGTTCTTTTAGCTCTCCATCCTCTCCTTTGTGTATATGCCAGCTTCATCCTTAGTTAGGCTGGTCTCATGGGAACAAAACGGCTGCAGTAGTTCTAGGCATCACATTCGAATTCCTCACTGCACGAGGAGGAAGAGCCTTCTCTCCCCCCTATTATGGACTAGAATTCCTGGCCCTATTTAGACCATGTGCTCATTGCTGAGCCAATCACCAGGCAAGAGGAATGAGTATCAGCCAATGACAGCCCACCCCTGGAAAGCAATTATTACGTCTTTCACAAACCTTATGGCAGACACTGTCCTCTCCCTAATTAGTAATCCCACCCCCACCCCATTCTTTTCTGCTAAGGAAACTGATTTGTTCCTGTGGCACTGGTGATTTGCTCATCTCAAGGAGAATTAGGCCTCTACCTGAGCCCTCTGAGTGAATCTTGATTGTTCCAAAGGGCATGGTAACCTTATTCTCTTCACTAACGATTGGTTAGGAATAGCCATATGATTCGGTTCTGGCTAATGAAATACAAGCAAAAATCTGCCCAGTGGGGCTTCTAGGAAAGCTTTTACCTCTTTGATATAAAGAACAGACTTGGCTGGCATGTCCCTTTGCCCCTTCACTTTTCCTTCTTCTTTCTACCTGGGATGAGGGTTTGACATCTGGAGGTATGGCAGCCATCTTGGGACCATGAGGCAATAAGTATAGAAACAAATGCCACCTTGCCAGAGATGGCAGAAGAGAAAGATAGAGGCTGAGGCCTAGATGGTAGTTGGACAGCCGCATATATCTTGGACTGCTATCCTTGGATGTCTTAAAAAAAATAAAATGCGTATTTAAGCCAAAGGCATTTCTAACTGACATAAAGCCAAGCCATTTGTTTGCAAACTAGCACTTGTGAGAGCACAGAGGCACAGTTTCAGAGACACAGCTCAAGTTTCCTTGACTCCCAGATGCTTTGTTAAACATATTCTAGCCCAAGGATATTTGAGGGAAAGCAGACCATCCCCAAGCTTTGCCTCTACCCCAGTGAAGGTGAAGGGTTGAGTGTTCCCTGCACGGAGTAGGATGCCAGGAGCCTTGGAGCAGCAAGCCATGGGAGACAATGACTCGTCTACTCCCACCACAGAGCATCCCAGGATTGTTTTGAGACTTATTTCAGAGGCTTATAGTGACGTCAAGGAGCCCTGGCGTTGTGGTTAACCACTCGGCTGCTAACCAAAAAGTCAGTGGTTCAAACCCATCAGCTACTCTGTGGGAGAGAGACGTGGCAGTCTACTTCTGTGAAGATTTACAGCCTTTGGAACCCTTTGAGGTGGTTCTACTCTGTCCTAGAAAGTCACCATGAGTCCGAATCAGCTCCACGGCAATGGGTTTGGCTTTTTTTCTTTTCTTTTTGTAGTGATGTCAACAAAAAAACCACATTCTTAAATCCAGGTAATGGTTGGGGTTCAGCAAAATCTATCTACAGCCTTAAACTTATCTCCACCTTCCAGCCCAGTTGTCAGACTTGTGGGATCTCTCCTGAGAAAATAACCCAAAATATGGGATGAAAAATCCAGGAAGATAAACATTTTCATCACAGCCATACATACTACAGCAAACAACCAAACAAAGATAGACAAATCTAAATGTCCTAATACAGGAGAAGGGGTAAGAAACTCTCTGCTCAAATGGAATATTACATGGCCATGAAAAACGATGCTAAGAAAGTTAGTAATTACACAGGGAATATTCAAAATATGCTTATGAGAAAGCCAGCTTCTGCATTTTATAAATATACATATGGTATGACCTAAATTATACAAAATTTCAGGGGGAAAAAAACTGGGAAAGGATTATGCTAACATGTTAAGAGCAATTGGGCCTGGTTGGAGTCATCACAGGAACTTTTTGGGGGATTTTCCCTGCTGTTCCACATTTTTGCACTGTCTATATGTACTACTTTTATAAGCAGAAAAAATAAAATTGACTTTCCTTTTGAAAGCTTCCAGGACCCTCCCCTGTGTGAGCTCCTTGCGGTCATCTCCCCTCCAGTAAAGCAGGTCATCAAGTGCTGCTGAGAGAAGGTGCCCCCTTCTGCACGAGGCCACAATAAAAACTGCTTCCAAACCCGGCACATTTGATTAATAGCTTGAAATTCTGTCAAGAAGCAAAGGGAGTGGTAGAAAAAGGGGAAGATCAACACCCTATTTTTAAACAGTGACGTGAGCTCACAGGAATGAAAGGCAAGAAGTGGTACACACCATGCCAGGCCTTATGCAAATCTATGCAAATGAATATACTCTCTAGTGGAGCAAGGATTCTGGGTCTGAGCACCCACCTGGATTCCTGGGTCTCGCTGAGAGGGGAAGGGAGGAGCGAGAGGAAACATAGTGATGAGCAGCCTTCACTGAGCACCTACTAAGCATCTGGCATGCAGAGCATTTTCACAGCCTTCATGACCTCACCACCACCCAGTGCTGCGTCCCCACTTGACAGGTGAGCCAAGTGGAGTGCAGAGAGGGGAGTAACCTGGGCAAGGTCACAGGGGGAGCAACCAACTCTAAAGCCAGTGGTGCTTGCAACCTGGCCCGGTAGCCCTGGCATACAAGGGCGAAGTGCTTCTGGGGGTGCTCAGAGTCAGTCCTTGGTGGAGGGGGGGAAGCGAGAGGAAGAGGGAAGATGCCAGCTGCCAAAAGCCCACAAAGCACTAGTGTCAGGAACCCCTGGACACAATGTGTGAGACATCCAGGTGCTATCATGTGAATCCCAGGCAGGCCTTGGTCCCCACCTGGCCTTTGCATTTGCTGTGCCCTCTGCCCGGAACACCCCACTGGCTCGTTGTAACTGCCCAGTCAGCTCTCTGTTTTAAGGTCACTGTATCAGAGGGGCCTAGGATGATCCCCCCCCACCTAGCAAAGCACCCCCCACCACTCCAAACCCAACATCTATTCCACCCCTGCTTAGTTTCTGTTGATAGCACTCATCATCTGCCTTGGTCCCTGGGTGGTACAAATGGCTAAGACCCTATACTAACTGAAAGGTACACATCAAGGGTGCCTCGGAGGAGTCCTGGTGGGGGAGTGATTGAGAATGCGGCTGCTAACCAAAATGGCTGAAATACAAATCCACCAGTCGTTCCTTGGAAACCCTATGGGGGCAGTTCTACTTTGTCCTACAGGTTCGCTTTGTGTAGGAATCGACTCAACAGCAACTAGTTTGCTTTTTGATTTTAAGGTACCTCGGAAGAAAGGCCTGGTGATCTACCTTCAAAAATCACAGCCTTGAAAATATGGAGCACAGCTCTACTCTGAGACATATGGGGTTGCCATGAGCTAAAATCTCCTCAACGGCAACTGGTTTTTATTTATTTGTTTATTTATTTTGGTTTATCACCTCTCTAACTGAGCATATATTATTTGCTTATTGACTAGAATGTGTGCTCTATCAAAGCAGGGATTTTAGCTTTGGGGTTCACTGCTGTATTTCTAACACTGAGCACAAACTTGGTTTTCAAGACATATATGTCAAACGAATTGATGAATGAATACCTGCATCTCAACTCCCCTAGGACCTAGTTACACGGACTCGGACAATGATACAACAATAGCGTAATTATTAATGACGCGTCGTTACAGCTAACATTCCTCAGCATGTCTTTTTACGTTCCTTTTCATATTTTAACAGTCACATCAACTATCTGAGGCGGGGAACATAATTATCCCCATTAGACAGCTGCAGAGACAGAGGCTGTAAGAAGTCAGGCACGCTGCCCGGGGTCAGAGAGCAGAGAACCAGCACAGCCAGGTCTGGAGTCAGGCCTGACAGATTTTAGAGTCTACTTCTGTACCTGTCACGTGATGCCCCAGGTTGATTCCATCAGATGAGAGGGCAGGGGCTAGGTCTTAGTCATCTAGTGCTGCTACAACGGTGGATGGCTCCAACAAAGAGAAGCTTATTCTCTCACAGTCCAGTAAGCCAGAAGTCTTAATTCAGGGTGCCAGCCCCAGGGGAAAGCCCTCCCGCCCAGTCAGCTCTGGAGGAAGGTTCTTGTCATCAGTCTTCCTTGGTCTGGGAGCATCTCAGCACAGGAACCTCAGGTCGAAAGGATGCGCTCTGCTCCTGGCGCTGCTTTCTTGGTGGTATGAGGTCCCTATGTCTCTCTGCTCGCTTCTCTCTTTTGTATCTCAAAAGAGATTGGCTTAAGACACTATCTAATCTTGCAGATCTCATCAGTGTAACTGCCACTAATCCATCTCATTACATCATAGCGATAGGATTTCCAATACATAGGGAAATCACATCAGATGGCAAAATAGTACACAATCATGCAATACTGGGAACCATGACCTAGTCAAGTTAACAAATATTTTAGGGAGGCACAATTCAATTCACGACAGGCTACATTCACCTGATTCATTGCCATATTTTCAGTGCCTGGCACCAAGTAAGTTACTAGTTATATAAATCAGTTGTTCTCAAAGTGTGGTCCCTGGATCAGCGGCATCAGCATCACTTGGGACCTTATTAGAAATGTTGCTCTTCTGAGCCCTACTACAGACCTACAGAGTCCCACTGCGAGGCACACTGGGGTGTGAGAGTTAATGATGCAAATGAACGGGCTTCCCCAAGCCTGTCATCCCATCCACCCCCGAAACAGGGCTGATCATCCAGGGGGTGGTGGGCCCCGGCAGGGCTGCCATCCCTCTTCATTCTCTCACACAAGGCATTGGAGGAAAAGTTTTCGGCTCCAATTTCAGGCCTTTGATTTTGGCCTTATCAGCTTGTCAGAGGGGGTGGAGAGTTGGGAGCAATGCTGCTGGAGCAGGGGGATCTATTATTAATTACCGTGTGACATTGATGAGGAGGCCACAGGGCGCCGCAGCCATGTGGAGCTAGGGAGAGCCTCCCTCCGCTCCTGTCCGGATGGGAAAATGATTAGTAATGTTATGAAAGGAAATATTCACCCTGTAGCAGCCCTGAGCAAACATCTCCAGGGGTGGGGAATTTTCCTTTCCCAGGGATGTCTCCTCACAGAGCTGGGGCAGCCGCAGCCGCCTTAGAAGCCTGAGGCAAGCTTGTTGGGGATCTACCAGCTGACCTCTGACCTGCCTGCAGGCACTGGGTGGATTGACAGATCAAAGAGCACATGCTCTACCACCCAGTTCCAGGGGACCAGGGAGCCCCAGCTTGGCCACTTGAGAAAGCAGTTCCAAGCGGCTGGATCAGATTTCTGATTTTTCAAGTGATAGAGGCAATCTAGGTTTGTGGGTGAAATCTCCTAATTTTTAAATATGATTAAGACAGATTTTGGGCCAGCAACTTTCTAGCTGCTCAGCTGCTAGTTTAGTTAACCCTTATAACAACCCCATCTCCAGTGAAGAAACTGAGGCTCAGGGCTCCCACAGCAAGTTGGAGGAAGAATTGGGATTTGAACCCAAATGTGATTGCCAAGTCCTTGCTGTCTTCCTCCACTGGACCACTCAACTTCTCTGATGTCCTGCCCCTGTGTCCCTAAACTATCCAAACATATGCCAGAAAGTCTACAACTACTGCCCAATCTAAGCTGCACCCCTCCAAACTGTGCCTCACACCCAGGTGTATCATAGAAGCCCCTAGTCAGACTGCACATCCGAATGTCTGGGTTTGAAAACCTGGCCATCCCACCTATGCTGTGTTCCCAGAGGTAACGCTATGGTTTTCCCAGAATCTGGGTGAGACAGTGCTAGGAAGCCAGCCCCACCCACCCACTGGCCCTGCTTCTGACCTTTGACTTCACATTGCTAGAAGGGTCAAGTGGGACTGATAATCACCTCTCACTTTGCTTCAGGAAACTATTTTTTCTGCCACTGGCTAGCTGGGAAGCCTTAAGCAAGTCCCTGCCCTTATCTGGGCCTTGATTTCTCCCACATACCAAAGAGGACTGTTTGGCCCCAAGAATCAAGTTTCTGGCCTCATGAGTTCTGTGATCAAGCCACTGACGGAGTCATTCCTAAAATCCAGAGTGAGAAGATAAAATTCACAGCTGATGATGATGATGGTAAAGATGATAGATATCAAGAAGATAACAGCTCTCTTAGTCATCTAGTGCTGCTGTAACAGAAATACCACAAGTGGATGGCTTTAACAAAGAGAAACTTATTCTCTCACAGTCTAGTAGGCTAGAAGTCTGAATTCAGGGTGCTGGCTCCAGGGGAAGGTTTTTTCTCTCTGTGGGCATTGGAGGAAGGTCCTTGTGATGAATCAGCTTTCCCTTGGTCTGGGAGCATCTCAGCACAGGAACCTCAGGTCCAAAGGACAGGCTCTGCTTCCGTCACTGAGTTCCTGGTGGTATGAGGTCGCCATGTCTCTAATCTTCTAGATCTCATCAATATAACTGCCACTAATCCATTTCATTACATAATAGTGGTAGGATTTACAACACATAGGAAAATCACATCAGATGACAATATGGTGGAAAATCACACGATACTGGGAATTGTGGCCTAGCCAAATCGATATACATATTTTGAGGGGACACAATTCAATTCATGACACCAGCTAACATTTTTAAACATTACCTGTGTGCCAGGTAGAGTCTTTGATTGGGGGCAAACAATGTGCCTGGCTGCTAACCGGAAGGTTGGAGGTTTGAGTTCACCCAAAGGCACCTCAGAAGAAAGGCCTGGTGATTTACTGCTAAAAAATCAGCCATTGAAAACTCTGTGGAACACAGTTCTACTCTGATACACATGAGGTCATCAAGAGTTGGGCTCACTGGGAAAGAATTTTCAGCTATGACATCTCCGACCAGTGCCTGATCTCTAAAATCTACATGATTCTGTCAAAACTCAACCACAAAAAGACAACCCAATCAAGAAGTGGGCAAAGGAAATGAACACACACTTCACTAAAGAAGATATTCAGGCAGCTAACAGATACATGAGAAAATGCTCTCGATCATTAGCCATTAGAGAAATGCAGATTAAAACTATGATGAGATTCCATCTCACTCCAACAAGGCTGGCATTAATCCAAAAAACACAAAATAATAAATGTTGGAGAGGCTGTGGAGAAATTGGAACTCTTATACACTGCTGGTGGGAATGTAAAATGGTACAACCACTTTGGAAATCTATCTGGCGTTATCTTAAACAGTTAGAAATAGAACTACCATAGAGCCCAGAAATCCCACTCCTCGGAATATACCCTAGAGAAACAAGAGCCTTCACACAAACAGATATATGCACACCCATGTTTATTGCAGCTCTGTTTACAATAGCAAAAAGCTGGAAGCAACCAAGGTGTCCATCAACGGATGAATGGTTAGATAAATTGTGGTATATTCACACAATGGAATACTACGCATCGATAAAGAACAGTGACGAATCTGTGAAACATTTCATAACATGGAGGAACCTGGAAGGCATTATGCTGAGCGAAATTAGTCAGAGGCAAAAGGACAAATATTGTATAAGACCACTATTATAAGATCTTGAGAAATAGTAAAAACTGAGAAGAACACATACTTTTGTGGTTACGAGGTAGGGTGGGAGGGAGGGAGGAAGAGGGTTTTTTATTGATTAATCAGTAGATAAGAACTGCTTTAGGTGAAGGGAAAGACAACACTCAATACATGGAAGGTCAGCTCAATTGGACTGGACCAAAAACAAAGAAGTTTCCGGGATAAAATGAATGCTTCAAAGGTCAGCGGAGCAAGGGCGGGGGTCTGGGGACCATGGTTTGAGGGGACTTCTAAGTCAATTGGCAAAATAATTCTATTATGAAAACATTCTGCATCCCACTTTGAAATGTGGCGTCTGGGGTCTTAAATGCTAACAAGCGGCCATCTAAGATGCATCAATTGGTCTCAACCCACCTGGATCAAAGGAGAATGAAGAACACCAAGGTCACACGACAACTAAGAGCCCAAGAGACAGAAAGGGCCACATGAACCAGAGACCTACATCATCCTGAGACCAGAAGAACTAGCTGGTGCCCGGCCACAATCGATGACTGCCCTGTCAGGGAGCACAACAGAGAACTCCTGAGGGAGCAGGAGATCAGTGGGATGCAGACCCCAAATTCTCATAAAAAGACCATACTTAATGGTCTGACTGAGACTAGAGGAATCCCGGCGGCCATGATCCCCAGACCTTCTGTTGGCACAGGACAGGAACCATCCCCGAAGACAACTCATCAGACATGAAAGGGACTGGTCAGTGGGTGGGAGAGAGATGCTGATGAAGAGTGAGCTAATTATATCAGGTGGACACTTGAGATTGTGTTGGCATCTCTTGTCTGGAGGGGGGATGGGAAGATAGAGAGAGAGGGAAGCTGGCAAAATTGTCACGAAAGGAGAGACTGAAAGGGTTGACTCAATAGGGGGAGAGCAAGAGGGAGTACGGAGTAAGATGTATGTAAACTTATATGTGACAGACTGATTGGATTTGTAAACGTTCACTTGAAGCTTAATAAAAGTTAATAAAAAAAAAAAAGAGTTGGGCTCGACTGCAACTGGTTTTTACTTGGCAGGTACTATGCTATATACTTAAAGGGATTGTTATGTTCAATCCTCACATCAACGCTGTGAAGATGGCAGAACTATAATTTGTTCAGAAGATGAGACTGAGGCTCAGAGAGGGAAATGACTCCAGGGCAGATGCTCTGAGTCACCACTTTGAAGTCCACCCTGTGTCCTCTCCTACGGCCACAAAACATGGTGTCTGTTGGCTCCTTCTAAATTTCTCCATCTGTAATCCAGACCACACCAGGTCCCTGGGGGAAGAGCAGACTGCTCTGTTTCCCAGGAAACCATTTTGAGCCCTGAGAACTTAAGAAGGAGTCCACAAACTTAAGAAAGGGTTTTCAAACTGGTACAGTTGACCACAGATTCCCCAGGGAGGTACTAAGCTCCCCATCCCTGTAGGTGTGCAAGCTGAGGCAAGGCAATGAATTCAGAAGATTCCAGCAACAGATAGGGAGATACAGAGTGTGAGCTAAATCAGTGGCTTTCTGGGCAAAAGAGAAGTAGTTAAGAGCCAGACTGCCCGGGCTCAAATCCCACTCACTTTGCTGTGTGACCTTGGGCAAGTTACTTAATTTCTCTTTGCTTAATATCCTTGCATTTAAAACTAGCAATAGTACCTACCTTATTGCATTACTGTAAGATTGCATAAATATGTGTGGAACATTTAGCAGAGCGCTGGCAATTAGCAAGCCCATGAAGTGTTAGCTATTACTCTCAAGAAGTCCCTATGTGGTGCAAATGGTTAACATGCTCACTGCTAACTAAAAGCTTGGAGGTTCTAGTCTACCCATAGGTGCCTTGGAAGAAAGGTCTGGCAATCTACTTCCAAAAAAATCAGCCATTGAAAACTCCATGGAGCACAGCTCTAACACACATGGGGTCACCATGATTTAGAATCGATTCAACAGCAACTGGTTTACTTTCAAACTTTTTAACTTTGGGGTCTTAACATCTAATCAAAACTTCAGTGAATGCCAGTACAAGAAACACATCAAAGAGAAGATGCCCTTGCGGAAGAAGTGGGGGTTGGAGGCACCGGAGCCCTGTCAACCCCCCCCCCGCCCCCCACAATAGGCTCTCAACTACATCAAGGGCCTGTGGGGCCAGTGAAGCCCACAGCCGGATGTCACTGAAGGCCCCTCCACCCTTGGTGGCTAGTCCAAGACCAGAAATGCTACCTGTCATCCAAATCCATTCTGCTGGGGCCCCTTGAAATGATGGCATTCAGCTGCCACATTTCACAGGTGGGGAAACTGAGGTCCAGAGAGGTGTGGGAACTGGCTGAGGTCACCAACCAGTTGAGAGACAAGCTCCTCAGGAGGGCAGATGAGCTTCTCAGCCCACTCCTCACACATTAAAAAACAATCCTCAGGTGCAAAGTCCATTGCCCCTCTCTGGCCATCCATACAAGGGATCCAGCATATATATCCAGCTGCCATCAAGTCAATTTGAGGGGCCTACGGAGCCTCCTTAACACCCTTCCAGTGCACGGCCTCCCACTGCAGGAAGCTGGCTGCAGAGGAAAGTCGCTGCCGGGAAGCCAGAGGGTGGAAGCAATTGTTGGAGAAAGGAAAGCAGGGTGACAAGAGCCAAGAGGCAGCGTGTCTTGAGGACTGTTGAGTCAGGCTGGAGCAGGGACAGCTCAGCCAGCTCCCACCCAGCTCCACTTGCCAGGCCTCGGAGGGAGGGACCTGGAATGAGCAAACACGGGAGAGTCCCCAGACTTGCCACTCTACCCCACTCCACAATGAGAGGACTCTGCTGCTGTCTACAATGAGACCCTCCAGTCACTGGCCCCTTGAGTTGTCAATGACTGACAGGATTTTGTCTTCGTCCTCTCACAGGAGCTTGTAAGGTCATCGGATTGCAGATCCTCATTGTACAGGGAGGAACACCAGCCCAGAGAGGGGTGGTGACTTCTCCGAAGCCATGCAGCAGGCTGGGGCAGAGCTGTGACCGCCCTTCAGGTCTTCGGGGCCTTATTGTTTTCACTGGCTTCAGAGCCTTAGCCCAGTAACCACAGTCATAGCAGTGATGGCAACAAGAATAATAGCTAGAGTGTGTGTGTGTGTGTGTGTGTGTGTGTGTGTGTGTGTTTAGTGCCTACTGTAGGGCAGGCACAATTCTAAGCCCTTCACATAATCAAGCTCATTTCATCCTCATTAAACAATTCTGTGGGAGAAGAACCACAAATTCCATTTTACAGATGAGGAAACTGAGGCACAGTGAGGTCACACAGTCTGCCTGAGATCACACCTCTGGTCCTTGGTGGAACAGGGATTCGGGGCTGGCAGTCTGGCTGCACAACACCCATCTTGATCATTACACTGCCAAGGGGGAGAGGACTTTCCTTCTGGAAGCTCAAGCCTTAGTGAGCATGGGTGAAGGGGACTTCAGGGCTTGGAGAAACATCTTAAGGCTGCCAAAACCACATGTGGGCTGCTGTCTTTCACATGGTCAATAGCACCTCTCACACTTGCTAGGAAGAAACCAGAACGCTAACTCTCCCATCTTCCTTTTCAGCTATGAGTGACATGTGACACTGACCTGGCTAATGAGATGTAGGTAAAAGACCTAGAGACAGTGTTCATCCACAATTAAAAAGCCCTTTCCTCTGCATTTAGCCAGTTTCCCCACTTTCTGCATGGAACAGGGGTGCAAATGTCTGAAACCTGGTAGCCATTTTGCAACCAGGAGGGATGAGGAATGAGGACAAAGTGCTATAAGCTAAAGATGCCAAAGACAAATGGCAAACAGAATCTGGTCCTGGGAAGCCTACTCTGGATTTCTTGTCATATAAGGCAATAAGTACCAATCAGTTTAAGCCTCTGTAGTAAGGTTTCTGTTATTTGTAACTGAGTGACTTCCTAACTATCCCAATGGTGGCTGGGATGGGACTTGACCCCAAGCCAATGATCCTTCTACGGAATCACACTGCCTTCCATGGGTCTACCTTCTCCCTTTCTATACACCCTCCACCCACACACACAAAAAAATGTACCAGCATTAAGCCTTTGCCTGGCTCAGGACTCAGAAAAGGCTCCTGAGCAACTAACTGCCCCTCATGCCACGTATCGCCAGACCAACCAATGTGAACCCATTCGGGAATTGTGAGGATTGGGGTGGGAGTCCTGCCTCGAACCCATCTACCATGAAAATCCTAGGGTCTCAGGTATCCAGGAAATTGAACCTCCAGGCCACCCATTTGATTTGACCAACAATTACCAAACACACCCATCATTCATTTGGTTATTCAACAAATATTTACTGAACTGCTGTTAAGTTGCAGGTGCTTGGGTGAACAAAGCCAGCAAATCCTTGCCCTCAAGCCACATCCTAGCGGGAGAGGCAGCCGAAAAATTCCTCTTGATAAAGTCCCTCACTTTTGGGAGGTCCTTTGCCGTTTACATGACTTCACTTCATTCCCACAGCCACCCTGTAAAGTAGGGACCATTGTCCAATTTTACAGAAGAAGAAACAGGCACAAAATGGGGAGGAAAAAGAGACTTCCCCAAGGTCACGCAGCCCTTGACCTTGGTCTTGGACCCTGGTCAGACTAGCTGTACTCACCCTCCCCAAGGCACCACGTCTGTCCACTAGCACCATCAAATCAGACCCTTCTGCCATCAGGATCTGTGGTTCTGGGCGCCACTGAAACATTTGTCACAAACAACGGGCTCAACCCAAAAACAGAGTGGGGCTGGGATGCGGTGTTGCCAACGGTACGACACCCCCCCTCGCCAAGCTGTTGGCACCCGATGTTTCTTTAATTATTCATCCCCACTGAACACACAAGCCCAGGTCTTCAGCCCTGCTTTTTGGAACTCACCCATTGGGGGAGCCTGGGTAATGAGTCCAGATCTGTCAAGAAGTTTGGAATCTGTCTGCCCACAAAATGTTCTCTGGTCCTCCCACACCAGCCCCGTCAGGCAGAGTAGAAGATGACAATGAGCCAGGAGACTTCAAAGACCAGGGCCCAGGCTGTGTTTGCAATTTGATAGCTAAAACCTCTTGGTCTGCTTTTCATTCCTCCCAGCCTAAGGTCTTGCAGATTCTGAGCTAGGTGGAGTGCTAGGCAAATTGTGGAAGCTGGACGTACATGCATTGCTTCTGGGGAGTGGGAGCTAGACAGTGACTTAAAGAAGTCACCAGACAGGGAGAATATCTTCATTGCCAACACAGGCAAAACCAAACGGACTTGGGTTAAGTCTTGGTACTGTCATTTGCTAGCTGTGTCCTTGGACAAGTCACTTGCCCTCTCTGATCAAAGTCTTGTGTAAAATGGAGATTCATTCATTGCATAAATGTCTATTGGGCCCCTCATATGTGCAGGCACTGGGGATACAGCAGTGAAAATAACAGACACGTCTCTGCTCACACTGTGTGGCTTTTGAAAAACTCAGAGTTAATACATTTAAAGTACTATGTTTGATCTGTAAGACGTGCTCACTGCATGGTCGTTGTTTCTTTTGTTATTGTAAGAGAATTTAGGCTTTATACATACAATTATTCTCTATCACTCACCCCTTATGACCATTATTACCACAAGAGAAAAGACCCCCTCCACACATACACACACCAGCCATTTTGAAGGAATTTATTTCCTCCTTCTAAGTTGCCTTTGATGTTCACTTTTCCTAGCCTGTGAGTTATTTTGTCTCATTCATCTGTATTCATTTCCTTCAGTCCTAACCTATCCTAACTTGTCTTGACCTTGCCTGGCACAGCAGGGCTCAATAAGTGTTTTCTTCACTCACTTATTCATTTGTTCATTTACTTTACAGACAGTTATTAAGTCCTACTCTGTGCCAAGGAAACCCTGGTGGCATAGTGGTTAAGTGCTATGGCTGCTAACCAAAAGGTTAGCAGTTCAAATCCGCCAGGCGCTCCTTGGAAACTCTACGCAGCAGTTCTACTCTACCCTATAGTGTCACCATGAGTCAGCAGTGGGTTTGGTTTGGTTTGGTTTTTACTCTGTGCTAAAGGAGCCCTGGTGGTGCAGTGGTTAAAAGTTCAGCTGCTAGCTGAAAAATTGGCGGTTCAAACCCACCCAGAAGCTCTGCAGTAGAAAGACCTGGAGACCTGCTTCCGTAAAAAGATTACAGCCAAGGAAGCCCTATGGGGCAGTTCTACTCTGTCACACGGGGTCACTATGAGTCAGAACTGATGCAATGGTACCTAACTGCAACACTCTATCCCAGACCCTGCGCTGGACATTGGGGACATGGCTGTAACCAAGATAGACAAAGCCCCTGCCCTCATGAAACTTATATCCTAGAAGGGAAGACAGACTGTACAGACAGACAGACAGACTATAGATAGACTAAGGGTATAATATACCATCAGGTAGTGATTGGTGCTAGAAGAGAAAAGCAGAAGGCATTAGGATAGTGAGGATGGAGGTGATGGAAGGTCTTGCAAAGGGGGTGACATTTGAGCAGGCACCTGGGTAGGGTGGGGGAGGAGCTTTGTGAACATCTGGAGGAAGAAAGGACACCCCTAGCAGAGAGAGCACCAGGTGCAAAGGTCTGAGGCAGGAAGAGGAAATTTGTCCTGGGTTCCCAGCCTGCCTTGTTCTGCGTTGGGCAGAGCACAAAAGCAGGCACCAGTGATGCCCAGCAGCACCATAGTCTCAACTTACCCACCCACTGCCATCGAGTCAATCCCGACCCATAGTGACCCCATAGGACAGAGTAGAACTGCCCCATAGAGTTTCCAAGGAGTGCCTGGAGGATTCGAACTGCCAACCTCATGGTTAGCAGCTGTAGCACTTAACCGCTAGCCACCAGGGTTTCCACAGACTTACTTAGACTCCTAAAATAGAGATTCAAGGGATTACCTCAGACTCCAGCTCCTTCCTGAAGAATTGGGAGAACAGGTGACAAGAGAGAGAAGGCCGTTTCCCAGGGTCACACGGCCAGCAGTGTCTCTTAGCTCGCACCAGCGTTGCCTCTACTAAATCAGTCATTGCCTTTCTGGGTGTCAGGTTAGGGGGGCCAGGAAGATCACCCAGGTTGGGAGACAGAGTGGAGAGATGGGAACTCAAAGACTCCCCCGCCCCCAGCCATGCTTGTCCACGTGCTACGAGAACCACAGGCTCCAAGATAGCAGTTTCCATCCTAGCTCTGCATCTGGGAACCATGGTTACGGCTGCCGTCTGATCGGCAGGGGGTCCGGAACGCATTCGTGCCACCCCCTGCTTCCTAGAGGTTGTGTCAGAAACGGGAGCAAGGGCCAGGGGACAAGCTGGGGGTCAGCAGTAGCCCCGGGTACCACTCGCTTAACCTTCCCCTCCCGGGCCGTTCATCCGGGCACCACAGGCCACCATGAAATCCTTTTTAGAGCTCTAAATTAAAAATAAATTTGCAAGCACATAACCAGATGTTACATGGGGAAAAGATAAATAACTCAGCCTGTCAAGGAACTGCCTCATCTCAGTCAACCCTCTCTCTTTCACAAGGTTTTAATTTTTAATTTCACAGCGGTAACTATAGCAACCTGCAAAAATAATATATTCCAAAGCAAAACAACTTTCTTGGCTCTGGCTTGGCATCTCCATGTTCCCTTCTTCCCTCCTCTCTACCAACTTCACGCAGGTCTGTGCCCAGAGTTGACAAACCTTTTCAGCTTTGAACTCTCTCGTTCATTAAGTGACTAATTCATTCATATGCAAGTATCCCTTGCCATCCAAATCTATGCAGCTCCTAAGCTCAGGTAGCAGAGCGTTGGGCAACAGGTTCAGAATCATGAAGGCTGCCATGATCCTATTTGGTTCCTAAGTTTTGAGTGGTTAGGAGCAAGAGTTTGGATAGTGAGGGATACCTGTACTCATTGGACCCCTAATTTGTCCCAGGGACCGTGCTGGGCATTGGGATGAGAGAGATGAAAAAGACTGAATCCTGACTAGTGGAGACAGACATATAAACAGATAATTAGAATAAGGTAAGGGAAGTCTTGGATAAAAGGGGTGAATAATGTACAAATGGAGTCCTTGGGTGGCACAAAGAGTTAAGCACTGGGCTGTTAACAAAAGGGTTGGAGGTTCAAGTCCATTCAGAAATGCCTTGGAAGAAAGGCCTGGTGATCTATGCCCAAAAGATCAGTCATCATGAGTCAAAAATCGACTCCATGGCAACTCCATTTTTCGGTTTGTTTTTTAAACATATATATGGGGCACAAAAGAAGGGAGACGTCTAGGGTGATCTGGGAAGGCTTCAGAGAGGAAGTGACTTCTGAGATGGGTCTTGTTGGATGGGTAGAGGTTTTCTCAGTGGCCAAGATAGGGAAGGGCAAGCAGGGGGGACAGTAAGTACAAAGGCAGAAATGTGTGAGACAGGTTACTATGGCTCAAGGACAAGAGGAGGGCTGTGCACACAGAGAAAGCTGGAGTGTCGATAAGAGAAACACACAGAACCTCGAACGCTGCGCTGAGGACATCAGTGTGGAGGCAAGGGGAAATCAGCAAAGGAATGAGGTGGACAAAACATTTTAAAAGGTGTATCTGGGGACAGGCACACAGAATGGATCAGAGGGGAGAGACTGGAGACTAAGCCTGCGAGGCATCTAGTTGGGAGAGGCCTCAACTGGATGGTGGCTGCGGGGAAGAAGGAGAAGGTAGAAGTTTTAGCTCAACTGCCCTCAGAAGCAGACCCAGAGCCAAGGATTCAAGCTTATTTGGGAGAAGGTTCTAGGGAGCACTGATAGCAAAGTGGGGAGGTGAAGAAAGCCAATAAAAGGTTTATTATCAAGCCAGTTACCACCATGGGCAACTGGAGCTCAGTCTTGTAGAGGAGCCCTGGGAAACAGCACTGAATATGCCTCAGAGTTGTCCCCTCCAGGGAGGGAAAGCTGGAGTGTTTTAATGCCAGCTCCTATGGTAACAAGCTGAGGGCTGCTCTCAGGAGGCACTCATTCCCTGGCACTTCTGACCTGCCATCCTTGATAGGGAGCAGTGCAGGCTCTGCGACCAAAGAAAGTCCTTATGCAGAGATGCCTGAAATAGAAAAGGCCAAAGGGACGTGGGTAGGGCACAGACAGCACTGGCCCTGGTAGAGCTCTAGTAGATAGGAAGTGGTGTAATGGCAGCCCTTGGCACCTGGGAGGATGGGCGAACCCACTGGCACATACAGCCTGGTCCAGGGCGGTCATAGGCAACATGACCCCAGAAAGGACTGAACCAAAAGACATCCTAGATCCAGGCTGATTAAGGATCCCAGTGGAGACAGACCAAATTCTGGGCAGCAGGCCCGGTGCAGCCCTCAGGGCCTCCATCTGGCCCATTGGGAGCAAAGCAGAGCCCAGGGTGGGCTAGACCTTCTTTCCAAATACAGAGACAAGACCTTCCAGGGAAAGCAGAGCTGCTCTCCCAGTCCCATCAGGAAAATGTGTCGAGTATGGAAAATGAACATACAAGCGCGTTCCATCGCAGAGATGTAGCCCTGATGTTGTCCTTGCGCAGGCTTCTTCCTCTCCCTGAGCCTAAGTTTCCTCATCTGTAGAATGTGGTTCATGGTAGAGCCTACCACATGGACTTGTCAGGTGTGACTGGATGATGTATGGCAATGCCTAGAAGAGCTGCCTAGTAGATATTACTTGCTGTTATTATTATTTTCAACACAATTTCTTCTTCTTATTATTATTGTGTTTTAGATGAAGGTTTACAGAACAAACTAGCTTCTCATTAAACAGTACACATATTGTTTTATGACGTTGGTTAACAGCCCCATGACATGTCAACACACTCCTTTCTTGACCTTGGGTTTCCTATTATCAGCTTTCCTGTCCCCTCCTGCACTCTAGTCCTTGCCCCTGGCCTGGTGTGCCCCTTTAGTCTCGTTTTGTTTTATGGGCTTGCCTAATCTTTGGCTGAAGGGTGAACCTCAGGAGTAACTTCATTACTGAGCCAAAAGGGTGTGCGGGGGGCCATACTCTCCAGGTTTCTCCAGTCTCTGGTAAGCCTGATCTTTTTTTGGGAGTTAGAATTTTGTTCTACATTTTTCTCCAGCTCTGTCCAGGACTCTCTATTCTGTGATCCCTGTCAGAGCAGTCAGTGGTGGTAGCCAGGCATCATCTAGTTGTACTGGATTCAGTCTGGTGGAGGCTGTGATAGTTGTGATCCATTGGTCCTTGGGACTAGTCTTTCTCTTGTATCTTTAGTTTTCTTCATTCTCCCTTGCTCCCGAAGGGTGAGACCAGTGGAGTATCTTAGATGGCCACTCACAGTCTTTTAAGACCCCAGACGCTACTCACCAAAGCAGAATGTAGAATACTTTCTTTATAAACTATGTTACGCCAATTGAACTAGATGTTCCCCGAGACCATCGACAAAATTTCTTGAGCATGGCACGCCGGCTGCCAGGCCACAGGGACACAGCCATCGTCAACGCAGACACGGCCCCTTCCCTCATGCTGCCTCCAGCATCAGGGACATGCTGAAATGCTTTTTATAGAACTTTAAAGAAAGCAGAGTAAAAAATTATGCATGAAGTATGATTCTAATTTTGTCGAAACACACACACTTTTGAAAGCTGGAGGGTTACACATCAACATGCAACAACAGATAACACTAGATGGTGGAAGTGAAGGTGGCTTGTGTTTTTGCAATTCTTTTCTGTTTTTTTTTTTCTAAAATTTTCACAGTGGATTGTACTATTTGAATAGTCATTTTGAAAAAGGAAGAAAACAAATGTGTTTCTTTCCCTGACTCCTTGCTTATCACAAATTTCATCTTCTTCCTCGGGAACCAGGAGCTCCCCCCTTAGAGTAGCTTCCTTGTGCCCCTTCGGGTGTACCCACCAGGCACCGGGGTCTCAGGTCCTGGCCTCACCCTACACTGCAGTGTACTATTGGAGGGGGTGTGACCTTTCCATGGCTCTGTGCTTCCTCATGGGGGACTTTCAACACAGCACCAATCCTGGGTTTATTTACTGATAAGTGTGGAGGGAGGGGTAAACTCTCTCTCAGCATGGGAGGTCAGCCTGCCTATTGGTCTGAGGGGAGTGATCTGTGCTTGTCCATCCACCTGTGACTGGAGAGATAAACCAGCAGCCCTTGAGTCGAGCCCAACTCATGACTATCCCAGGTGTGTCAGAGTTGAACTGTGGTCTATAGGATTTTCAATGGCTGATTTATTCAGATCACCAGGCCTTTTTTAAGGGATTTCTGGGTGCACTTGAACTGCCAACCTTTTGGTTATCAGCCAAGCATGTTAGCCATTTGTACCACCCAGGACTCTAACTGGAAAGGTACAACTGTCCATTTTGAAGGTCAGTGCTAGCAAGTCCATTTAGGTGCATGCCAAGTCATGTTCTCTAAATGGTTTTGTCTCTAGTGAACTGACATGTTGGTCTTCATCTCTTGACTCTTGGGTCTACTTCTACTGTTTCTGAATTCAAGTGGGGGATAAAAAAAAGTCATATGCTGACGTCCTAAAATCATATGGTCTATACCTGGCTCCTGGAAATTGGCTATTAACACAGGTTTTAACCACCTCTTTTTCTCAAGTTCATTCTCTTTGACATCTAGGACTGTGTGATAGGCCCAACACTTTTGGAATGTCCTAGTAAGGTCCCATGTAGAAGTAGACTTAATGGTATTATCTGCCTGAGTCCCTTCTTAGGAAAATGATCCCTCTCCCACACTCATGTGGGCTTCATGGGGCTTCCACCAATGCATCACTCCCTAAACAAGCGTGGTCATGGACCCTTGTAGGGCTAAAGTATTTTTCTGGGATTGGTATATAGACCTATACATGGATATATGATACATAGGAGAAAGAAACCATCTTTCTTGCTGGCATTGCTGATCTTGAAGCACATGAGTCCAGGGCCATTTTCTAGTGGCCACCTTCACTACCACATGTTGAGAGCCTGCTTTTAAAATAAAGCCAAGGAGAAACGATGACCCTGTATCCAGCCATCCCTGAAACTGCCTTCCTAGTTACCAGAACCAACACATTCACTTTTTTCTTAAGTGAGTTTGAGTTATGTTTTGGTCAATTGAAATTGAAACAATTCTGACTAGCATACTGCAATAGACATCTACTGGCTAGAGGTTGTGGCCACTCAGAATCCATGCTCCCTTCCTAAGCACTCTCATTGTTTAGGAAAATCACCTTTTGTGCATTGATTTTATCCGGTGGAGTTGCTAAGTGGATGCTGACATCACTCTCAACTTCGCTCCTAGGTTGTTGGAGCCATTCTGCACCCCCAAACAGACCAAGTGAGTTGGTGTGAGTCCCTTCCAAGCCTGCTTATAAAACCTCCCACACAGTCCTCCATGCCCTATCATTTCCTCTCCTCTTGTGGGGGATACAGAAGACCCAGAAGACCCAAGACCCCAAAAGATGTCAGAGCCGCTGGGCAGAAGAAGCCTGGTTCTCTGGATGACTGTGAGGCATCTACTCACATTGGACTGTGACATGAGTGAGAAAAAGCATCCATTGTGCTGAGCCACTGAGATTTGGAGGTTATTTGTTACAGCATCTATCTTGCCCTGACTCTCACCATGGAGAGCTACCTGGGAGCAATTATCCTGAGAGTGTCTGAGGCCTTTCCATTTGACCAAAAATATTTATTAAGCTTCCCTGTGCTTCCCTTTATCTTACACTGCCTGCAATTGCGTCTTTCATTGTCTGTCTGTCTTCTCCATCTGGACCATAAGCTCCCCAAGAGGTGGGACCTTATCTGTCTTCTTCCTCTATACTGTGTCTAGAACCTGATACCTAGTTTAGAACCAGATACATAGTAAGTGCTTGATAAATATTGATTAATTTAAAAACTTAACTCAAAATGAATCATAGATCTAAATGTAAGGCACAAAACTATACAACTTCTAGAAGATAATATAGGAGAGAATCTAGGTGGCCTTGGGTTTTTAGATACCATACCAATAGCATGATCCATAAAAAAAAAACAAAAATTGATAAGTTAGGCTTTATTAAAATTAAAAACATCTGCTTTCCAAAAGACATTCTTAAGAGAATGAAAAGACAATATTTGCAAAACACATCTCTGATACAGGACTCATATTCAAAATATTAAATTAAAAAAAAAAAAACCCCTCCTAAAACTCAACGATACAAAAACCAACATCCCAACTTAAAAATGGGCAAAAGATCTGCACAGACACCTCACCAAAGAAGATATACAGGTGGCAGATAAGCATATGAAAAGATGCTCAAATTCATATGTCATTAGGAAATTGCAAATTGAAACAATAAAATACTACTACACACCTAGGAGAATGGCTGAAGTCCAAAGCAATGACAACAGCAAATGTTGACAAGGATATGAAGCAACAGGAACCCTCATCCATTGCTGGTGGAAATGCAAAATGGCACAGCCACTTTGAAAAACAGTCTGGAACTTTCTCACAAAGCTAGAAACAGGTTTACCACACAATACAGCAGTTGAGCTCTTAAGTATTTACCCAACTGAGCTGAGAATGCATGTCTACATAAAAGTCTGCCCAAGAATGTTTATAGCAACTTTATTCATAATTGCCAAAAATTGAAAGCAACCAAGAGGTCTTTCAGTAGGTGAACGGATAAACAAACTGTGGTACATCCATATAAATGAAGTATTATTCAACAATAAAAAGAAATGAGTTACAGAGCTATGAAAAGACATAGAAGAACTTTAAGTGCATATTTCTAAGTGAAAGAAGCCAGTCTGCAAAAACTGCATACTGTATGATTCCAGCTACATGACATCCTGGAAAAAGCAAAGTTCTAGAGGCGGTAAAAAGATGAGCAGTTGCCATAGGCTAAGGAGCCAGGGAGAGGGAGAGGAATGAATAGGTAGAACACAGGGCACTTTTAGGGCAGTGAAACTATTCTGTATGGTTCTGTAATGGTGGACACAGGACACTATGCATTTGTCAAAATTTGTAGGACTATATATACAACACAGTGAACCCTACATAAACTGTGGACTTTAGTTAACATTAACGCATCAGTATTGGTTCATCAATTGTAACAAAAGGACCAGACCTTTTTGTACTTCCGGCACAATTTCTCTGTAAACCTAAAACTCCTCTAAAATATAAAGCCCAATCTTAAAAATATTGACTAATGGAATTTGCAAAATGACCAGATACACAAAATTGTTGTGAGGCTTAAGTGAGGTTCTAATTTTGAAGCCGCATGGCACATGATAAAAAAATACCCACAGAGTAAATATGAGCTAAGTAGAGATGTATGAGCTGGAAAGGGCTTCCAGAAAGAGGGTAGACTTTAGGCAGGACTTACACTACCCCCCAGCCCTGCAGAAAGTCAAATTCACTCCTGTCCTGGCTGGCAGGAGGCCGGGGAGGCAGTGGGTGCTGGCAGGACAGGGCAGTGGTGGGGACCAACTGTTTCTCAGAGGAAGCCCCCAGTCCCAGGGAGCTTGGGCTGTCATAGGGGTGAGGCCACACTTCAGAAAATAACACTCTGAAGGCTTTGCTGTGAGAGCAGACTTATCACCCCTGCTACGGCGTGGAGGTAGGTGTGGGATGCCTGATGCATCTCTAGCGTTTGAAATGTCATTTCAGTAAAGGTTAACCCTTTGCACCAAGTCCTACTCGTTGGAGACAGGCTCCTGGGATTTAGCCCAAGACTCCTAGGATAAAGTCCAAATTCCTCACCTGGGGAGGGAGCCAGGGTGTCAAAGCAGCATAAAACCAAAAACCAAACCAGTTGCCACCAAGTCAATTCCAACTCATGACGACACCATGTGCGTCAGAGTAGAACATCATATGCTCCATGTGATTTTTCTAAAGTGGATCACCAGACCTTTCTTCCAAGGCACCTCTGGGTGGACTCAAAGTGCCAACCTTTCAGTTAGCAGCTGAGCGTGTTAACCATTTGCCACCCAAGGTAGTAATAAATGGCATTGGCTGTGGAGCCAGACTGACTGGATTCAAATCCTGGCTCTTCCACCTTTTTAGCACGGAAACTCTGGACTGCTATGCTTATCTGGACCTCAGTTTTCTCATCTATAAAATGGGAGATGATACTACTACTAACAACATTCAAGGGTTGTTGGGAAGATTGAATGAGTTAATACAAGTAAGGTGCATAAGGCAATATTCCTCCATGCATGGTCCAGGGTCCCCATGGGTGTCCCTGAGAACTTCATAATAATTCTAAGATATCGTTTGCCCTTTTCCCTTCCATTTTCTCTTGAGTGTGCAGTGGAGTGCCCAGGACATGTGATGAAGTCATCGCTCAGACAACTAATGGAATGTGTTTCAAAAGTGTCTCCATTTTAATTTCTAATACAGTAAATATCAATAGATAAACTGAAATAAACAAAAGCTCTTTGGGGTCCTCGATAATTTTTAAAAAGAGTATAAAGGGTGCCAGAGCCCCCAAAAGTTGAAAACCACTGGTTTTTGATAACTGCTTTATAAATGTTAAAAAAACAAAAAAACCCTGTTGAGTTGATTCTGACTCATGGAGACCCCATGTGTGTTACAGTAGAACTGTGCTCCATAGAGTTTTCAATGGTTGTGACCTTTCGAAAGTAGATCGTCAGGACTTCCTTCCAAGGTGCCTCTGGGTGGATGCGAACCACCGACCTTTCAGTTAGTAGCTGAGCATTTACCGTTTGTACCATCCAGGGACTCCCTAATAAATAGCACAGTGGTTAAGGGCTTGGCTGCTAACCAAAAAAGGTCAGCAGTTTGAATCTACCAGCTGCTCCTTGGAAACCCTGTGGGGCAGTTCTACTCTGCCCCATAGGGCCGCTACGAGTTGGTATCAGCATAAGGACAAGTTTGGTTTTTTTGGTATTGTTACTCTGCCCTCAGTTCAGTAGGCTTCCTCTCTCCCTCCATTTCAGCTGAACCCTATGCTCTGTCCAACCAACCACTCTAAGCACCTGCCCAAGGAGGCCATGAGGATTCTGCCTCCACATCCATGCACAGCAGTGACTCCACCTTGAATCCATCCCTGTCTCTGCCCTTAACCAAATCTGACTCACTCTTTAGGGCCCCGTTGCTTCTGCCTCCCCCAGGGAGCCCTGCGAACTGCCCGGCCCACATGGAGCACCCGGTCCTCTGAGCTCACACAGCTCTTGCTCAGCTACCAGGGCAGATGGTCGATAGGGCTGAATCATTTTTGCTTCTGGAACCACCAACTCCCCCGCCAGGCAGCATGCTACTGCTGGAGTCAGAGCAAACGGGAACTGTGTCACACTGGGCAAGTCAATTCCCCTCTCTGAGCCTTCTTCCTCATCTGTAAAATGAGGCAATTATAATACTCTCCTTGCAGATCTTGTGAGGATGGGCTGGCTGGGCTAATGCAGCCCACCCAGGGCTTGTCACCTAATGGGGCTCAGAGAACTGGGCTTCTCTCCCACCCCCTGCAGAGCCTAGGACAGTGGTCAGTGACTGGGTTGGGCCTTTGGCCCCTGCATGGGTCAGTCATTGGACATGTGCTGCCTGGGGAGGGACTGTGACCTCAGGTAAGGCAGCTCTCCTCAGCTGTGCAATCCCCAGAGGGGGGTCTCTGCTGACTGCCCTCCAGCAGCTGGGCAGTAAGTCCTTCCTTCCTGAGGGCTTATAGGCTGGGTATTAAGTGTCCACCACGTGCCTTTACTTGCTACGTGACCTTGGGTAAGCGACTTGCCTTCTTGGAACCTCAAGTTCCTCATCTGTAAAATAAGAAAATGACTTGCAAAGTAAAGAAGAGAAATGAGAGCATCACTGTTATTTTTATTTATTCAACAATTACTTTTATGAAGCACCTACTGTGTTTCAGGTTTGCCACCTGTCAGTTTGTCATACGGTTGTGGCTTGTGTATTGCTGTGATGCTGGAAGCTAAGCCGCTGATATTTCAAACGTCGGCAAGGTCACCCAAGGTTTCAGCAGAGCTTCCAGACTAAGACAGACTAGGAAGAAAGGCCTGTCTACCTACTTCTGAAAATTCGCCAGTGAGAACCCTATAGATCATAACAGAATATTGTCTGACATAGTAAACCCTGGTGGCATAGCGGTTAAGTGCTATGGCTGCTAACCAAAGTGTCAGCAGTTCGAATCCGCCAAGCGCTCCTTGGAAACTCTATGGGGCAGTTCTACTCTGTTCTATAGGGTCGCTATGAGTCAGAATCGACTCGAAGGCACTGGGTTTGTTTTTTGGTTTTAGTGCTGAAGGACGAACCACCTAGGTTGGAAGACACTCAGAATACACAGTGCCTGCAACAATGGACTCAAACATACCAATGGTTGTGAGGATGGTGCAGGACCAGGCAACATTTTGCTCTGTTGTACATGGGTTGCCACAAGTCAGAGCCAACTCAACAGGAACTAACATCGACAATGTTCCAGGCACTGTTCTAGGGACAGGGGATACAGCAGTGAACTAAGCAGGCAAAACCTCTGCCTTCGTGGAGCTGACATTATCACAGGGGCTGCCAGGCACTACAAATAAAAAGGTAAAATACATGGTTATCAGATGGTGGTAAGTGCTGTGAAAACGTAATAATTAAACCAAGAAGGGCAATAGGGAGTGCTGGGGGTGGGCATGGGGGTGGAGAAAGAGGGATGTAATTTTAACTAGGGTGTCAGGAAAGCCCTGTCTAAACAAAGACTTCAGCAAGGCGAGAGGCCATGTAGATATCTCAGAGAATAGCTGTACAGGCAGAAGGCCCGGAGTGTGCCCGGCATGTTCCATGAACAGGTGGCAAGATATGAGTGAGCAAGGGAGAGGGTGGCTGGAAGTGAGGTCAGAGGAGCAGCGGGAGTCAGCGGCGCAAGGCTTGCAGGCCACTGTGAAGACTTCATCTTTCCTCTGTGTGCAACGGTGAGCCCAGGAGCCTTCTGAGCAGAGGAGGGCGTGACCTCACTTTCATTTTGCTAACAGAGCATAACCCAGGTGACAAGACAAGAGTCCAGCTGTCTCCTCCACTGCGCAGAACACGTGGAGGGGCTGGCAGGCTCTGGCCAGCCTCTCTGGACCATCTCTAGCTGCTCCTGCCCTCCATTCTGCACTCTGGCCACCCTTGGCTCCACCCAGCAGCTGTGGGCTCCCACCTCTACCCAACTGTGTGCCATTCTCTCAGGCTGGGACACTTTTCTCAATCCCCTTACCCCAGGGTCTCCTTTCTAACTCCTGCTTATGCTTCAGGGTTCGGAGTGGACCTTACCTCTTCTGGGGAGCAGCCCAAGCCTCAGGCTGGTCCTCATCCCCCCTGTGTTTCTCACCCCAGAGAACCAAGAAGCAGGATCATGCAGGGTTAGGGACAGGCCTGGCGTCACAGTGCCAGGTTCAAATCTTCCTTATTTAGAATCTTTGTACCTCAGTGTTTTTCACCTGTAAAATGGGGGCAATAATAACGGAATACTGAAAACCCACCTTCACATGGCAATTGGAATCCTAAGACTCCAATTGCATAAAATTCAGCATGGCGTGACCACAAGGTTCATGAAAACTCAAACTTTTGATTTGCCTGTATTGTCACAAGAGTAAAAACATGAAACTTTTACCTCTCATCACCACTGGAAAAATGCCCAGTTGTCACGAGGACTCACTTCCTCACTTCTTCCCATTCCCATTTCCCACAGCAACCCCTGACCACCCTGCCAGAGGGCAGGGGCTGGGCCAGTGGGGGGTGCTCACCACCACCCCAGTTATTCTCCCATTGGCTGGGGGCAGGAGGAGGGGCAGAGGGACCATGGGTGAATATAGGAAACACCCTTGGGAGTTGCCTAGTGTTTTCCACATGTTTGGTGAAGGTCAGCTGCTGCCACAGGCCCCATCATTCTGCATGGAAGGACTTCCTTCCTTCTCTGCCTTGCCCCCTAGCCCATGGGAGAGATATGGGGAGTGACCAGGTTCACACTGGATTGTCAACACCTACAATACAGCAGGGGCTCAATAAGTGCTTGCTGGAAGCATCAGAGCACAGCCAGAAGTGGCCATGTCCTGGTTGTACCATTTCCCAGAGGTGTGGCCTGGAGCAAGCCACTTTGCCTCTCTGAGCCTTTGTTTCCTCATCTGTAAAATGGAAGGAATCGCTCCTCCCTGGTGAGGCGTGTAGCTGGTTCAGCTCCTGTGCCTCAGCTGCACTGGGAGGTGGGGGGCCCAAGTACCTGGAGAGTGTCCAGCAGGTGTCCGATGGACATGGACATGGTGGTGCCCATCAGAGCCATAGCAGCATCTGTGCGGAGCAGATTGAGTGTGAGCTCTTGTGAGGTTCAGCTCAGGGGCTCCCAGATGGATGTAATCTGGTGAGGCTCACAGGGGTCTGAGGGCCTGTGGCAGCAGGGGGTGAGAGAGTGCCATTATTTGTATTCCAAGCTTCTGCATTTGGTAGGCTTGCTCTGGGCTCAGAAAGGAGCAGGATTCACTGGGAGTCTTCCCTATCCCCACTCCAGTTCCCAGCAAAGATAGCCTCAAGAAACCCGCCATTTTGAGAGCTTCTATATGTTTCCTGGGCTTTTTAGGTACTTCCTAACAGTTAATTGCTACTAAGCACTCACCACGTGTCTCATATACCGAGTCAGACAAGGCCTTGCGAAAACCTTTCCTGTTTAATGTGAACATTTTGCAAGACAGGAAACTGGGAAACAAAAAGGTCAAGTAATTTGTCAGGGTCATGTAGCTAATAAGTGGTGGGGCCAGGGTTTGAACTCAAATCTAAGCCCCTGCTCCATTCACCGGATGGAGGAATGGAAGTAGAAAGGCTACAAGCCTGCACCTCCCCACAGCCTGGCCCTCTGCTTGCCTACAGCAAGCACAGGCTCCTGCCTGGGGCTGTCTGAGGTCTGTTCTCGGGGCAGAGGGTGAGCTCTCCTGTCTCTCATAGGCTGGCTTTCTGGCTGGTTTCTCCTCGCTCCCATAGCCTAGCCTGGTGGATAAAGCTTTGATCTCTTCCAAAGCTAGGCCACTGGGGTTCAAAGCTTGGTTCTGCCACTTTGCTTCTGAGTGCCTCAGTGTCCTCCTCCAGAAAATGGGAGCCACAGGACCTACTTCCATGGGGTGCTGTGAGAATTAATGTTGGGCTGCACTTAAAGTGACAGACAGTTCATGTTCATTACAAGCTCACTCTTATGCCAGCTTACTGCTCTCTTCTCTCGGGTGTCTCTTTCCTGTCTCATTTCTCTCTCTTGCTCTCTCTCTGCCATATCTTAGGAGGCATTTCTATCTTGTTTTGAAAGCTTCTCTTTGTCAGTTTCCTCTCTTTTTCTCTCTCTTCTGGGTCCTAAATCCTGGCTCTGCATTTCTGCGCTGCATAAACTTAAGCAGAGAACACAGCAGCCATCCTGACAGGATCTCCTCAAACTGTACTCTCTAGAAAACTCCCTGCAGATGGATTCCTGGCCCCACTCCAGGGATTCTAGTTCTGGAGCTTCAGGAGGGGGTCAGGAATCTTCATTGCAGCCAGCACCCCCAGCCCCCAATAAGGAGTACACTCTTGAATTATGCTTTAAGAACACATTTGCCCTTAGTCTTCTCTTCTGTGAAATGGGGATGAATAGAACCCCCCTCCCAAGACTGTAAAGATGAAATGGAATAGTTTTTCTGGAAAATAGTGCAAGCTCCTTCCATTTTTTTCTCTTGTCTTTTGTATAATGTCTTTGGTTTCTGACTTTCTCATTCTCTGATCCTGGTGTTTTCATATTTCTGCCTCTCTCCTTGCTCCCCACCACCTATCTGAAGGTGGACCCAACACCAAACCAGAAGTGGAAGAATTGTACAAGAGTGGCCCTTTCGCAAGGGCTGGAGGACCCACGACCACTCAAATGGCCTGTTGCACTCCTCCCAGCCTTTACCCGGCAGTCCCCCAACAGGGCTCATCTCCTGCCATGCAGCCCCATTGCGGCAAAGCCCAGGAAAATGGGGGGATCCATTGTGCGGGAATGGCTCTGCTGCTATGGAAACGAGTGCTTAGGAACCGCTCAGAGCCAATACATTCGGGGGAGCAGCTGGCCTTGGGGGAGGGGGAGAGATCAAACTCTGTGCCTTGGACTTTGCCCTCCCATTACTGAAGCCCTTGTGACGCTGGGCAAGTCACTTAACCTCTCTGATCCCTCCTCTCCCTCACCGGTCTGGGAGCAGCAGCCCCCATTGGTGGTGGGTAATAACAGCCGCCAATGACTGAACGCTGAGCTGCGGCTTTCAAGCCTGAAGACACGCCAAATTGCCGTTTGCTTTCATTACTGCGAGCTCAAAATATTCTAGTGCCAGTTTACTACGTGACCCTGTGCCACCTGAGGGCCGCCAAATGATTTCCATGATAGAATTTCTCCTCACAGAGGCCCAGGGTCCACTGTGAGCCATGCTTGCTCACGCATATACACACACACACACACATTCACACACCAGCTACTGAACTGAGCTGTGGACACCTGCCTGACCCTGGTTGAGGTTTCTCTTCCAGGAAGGGAAGGAGAAGTGAGCACTGTCTGGGGATTACTCCATCTCAGAGGCCCAGGGTCTGCAGCTGCTGTAGCACACCACTGGCCAGGGGACTTAGGTCCTCTTCCAGGCCTCCCCAGGCTCCCCAAGGCTCCAGGCCTCAGTCTGAGCCCTCCAGCCTGGACTCAAGGCTCCCAGGTCAGCCTGATAGGCTCCCCAGAGAAGCCCGCCCTGTCCCCTTGCTCAACTGCCCCACCCTCTCAATCTATTCCTTCACAACCTTCTCACAACTTGCAGAATGTTTTTCGTAAGTCTGCCTCCTTGGGGTTGCCTGCATCTCCCCTCAGACCATAGCTTTGTGAGGCAGGGATTGTGTCTGTCTCCGTCGCCACTGGACACGCAGTGTCTGGCACTCTGTTAGACTGGGGATAGTAGGGAATAAGAGCATTGGCTCAGAAGCCACTCTGGGTGAGGGGGTGCTGTAACGTTCACCCCACCAGATGAGAGCCATTGGGCAAGTGCTTTACCCTCCCAGTGCCCCGATTTCCTCACACACACTAAGCTACACACCATTATACTCACACACAGAGAGATACAACACACACATCACACCTCACCCACCTCCCTCACACACAGACACACGCCACACATCACACACCACCCTCACACACAGTAATATACCACTCACACACACACAGAGCACACACCACACATCATACACCATCCTCACACAGAGTAACATATACCACACACACACACAGAGGCACCACACACCACACATTACATACGGTAACACACCACACTCATAAATACACACTCACACAGAGACACACACCACACATCACATTCAGTAACACACCACACCCATACACACACTCATACAGAGACACACAATACTCCCATACACAGCAGCACACCACACACACATGCCCTCCCCCACACACACCCCTGGACAGCTGGCCATCCCCTGAAGGAGGTTTGTGTATGGCTTCAGGCCTCCCTGCCTTTGCTCAAGTGGTTCCTGCTCACTGTAACCCATTCCCACAGTTTCCTCCAGAACTCTCCAGATCCTCTGCCCCTCATTCGCTCACAAATCAATTAAATTTTCCAGAGAACATGGTGACCGGCCCAGGATCACACACGAAGTTGCTGCAGAGCAAGTGTTCGAGCCCGGGCCCTGGGGGTACACTGAGTCCAGCTGCTCCAGCGAGCGTCCGTGCGTTCATTCCATCAGCCAGGCGTCTGCTTGTTTGTTTTCCCAGCAAACATTTATTGCGCCCCAGGCAGGCTGCTTGGTGCTGGGGACCCATCCATGAACAAGGCCAGCCGAGAACGAGACAGTGCGCAGTCCAGAGAAGCAGACAGATGCTAAACAAGTAATTACAAGCGTGATGGATGCCACAAAAGAAACGCAGACAGAGCCCTGGGAAGGGAACAGGAAGGGATGCCAGCTTCTCTCATTTATACACGATTTTACAGCAGCCGGTGCCAGAGTAGTCCTCCTGCCCCTGTACCAGAACCACCTGGAAGCCCTGTTTAACGCCCTCTCCCCGGGCCAGCAGACTGGGCATCCCCAGGGAGGGGGCCTCCTCCTGAACTTGCTGCCCAGGGACGGCCATTCCGAGGTCAGAGAATCACAGCTTCAGAGGCCCAGGGAACAGGAATGGAGGGAGGACGTGTACATGTTTTCTAATCACTCACAAGCCTTTTTTTTAAATTGTGGTAAATACGTTTGTAACAAAACATTTGCTGTTTCAACATTCTTCTCATGTGCAATTTAGTGACATTAACTGTATTCAGCATGTTGTGCAACCATCACCAGTATCCATTTCCAGTTTTTTCCATCCCCCTTAACAGACACTCAGCTTCTCTGAAGCAGTGAGCCCTCTTTTCCCCCTTCCTCTGGGCCGCCCCTGGTAACCACTAATAATCCTTGGTCTGCGTACATTTGCCCGTTCTAGATGTTTCATAGAAGTGGAATCATACAATATTTGTTCTTTTATGACAGACTTATTCCACTCAGCATGATGTTTTCAACGTTCAGCCATGTTGTAGTCTGTATCAGGACTTCATTTCTCTTTATGACTGAGTGGTATTCCGTGGTATATGTGTTCCACATTTCGTTTATCCATTCATTTGTTGATGGGCATTTAGGTCGTTTCTACCTTTTGGCCGTTGTGAATAGTGCTGCAGTGAACATCGGTATACTGAGCCACCAAGTCTCGAGCACATTCACCTCTCACCAGGCCCCTGAAGGAGGTAGAATGAGCCCCAGTTTACAGATAAGACAACCAAGGCCTAGAAAACCCCAGCGACTAGCACAGATTCAAACCCGGGCTTGCTGGACTCCAGATTTGGGTGCCCAACACGTAGCCCCGCTGAAGTGTGTTTGCAGTTAAGAGGGTGGCTTAGTCATCTAGTGCTGCTATAACAGAAACACCACAAGTGGATGGCTTTAACAAAGAGAAATTTATTCTCTCACAGTCTTAGTAGGTTACAAGTCCAAATTCAGGGAGTCGGCTCCAGGGAAGGCTTTTTTTCTCTGTCTGCTCTGGAGGAAGGTCCTTGTCCTCAATCTTCCCCTGTTCGAGGAGCTTCTCAGGCACAGGGATCCCAGGTCCAAAGGATGCACTCTGCTCCTGGTGCTGCTTTCTTGGTGGTATGAGGTCCCCACCTCTCTGCTTGCTTCTCTTTCCTTTTTATCTCTTGAGAGATAAAAGGTGGTGCAGCCCACACCCCAGGGAAACTCCCTTTACGTCAGGATCAGGGATGTGACCTGGGCGAGGGTGGTGTTACAATCCCACCCTAATCCTTTTTAACATAAAATTAAAATCACAAAATGGAGGACAACCACAGAATACTGGGAATCATGGCCTAACCAAGTTGACACGTATTTTTTGTGGGGGGAGGGACTCAATTCAATCCATGACAAAGGGGAAACAAATAACTAATTCTCAATGAGCCCAGTCTTGCTGGTTACAAGATGCCATATGCATTTTATAATACAGCATTTCAGTATCATAATGATAAGAGGTGTTATTTTATGATAGGAGGCTCTGGACCTAGGGTCCTGGGCCAAGCACCTTCGTTTACTAGCTGTGTGGCCTGGGGCAAGTTACTTGACTTCTCTGGGCTCAGTTTTCATGTCTGTAAGATGGGGATAATAGTGGTACCACTGCCTGGGTTATACCTTTCCAGCTTCATCGCCTTCTCCCTTCCTCTCCATCTTCAGCCCCAGCAAAACTGGCTCCCCTGCTCTTCTCAAACATGCCAGGCACATTTCCCGTTCAACAGTTTTGCATATGCTGTTCCCTCTGCCTGAATGCCCTTCCTCCAAATATCATCATGTCTCACTCTCCTACTCCCTTCAAGTCTTTGTTCGAATATCTCCTTTTCAGAGAGACCCTCCCTGATCACCCTGGCTAAAATAGCTCCTGCACCATCCCCTGCAACCCGCTCGAAAAACAAGTTGCTGTCAAGTGGATTCTGGCTTGTGTCAACCCCATATGTGTAAGAGTAGAACTGTGCTCCATAAGGTTTTCAATGGCTGTGACCTTTAGTGCTTCTGGGTGGATACAAACCACCAACCTTTCTGTTAGTAGCTGAGCACTTCAGCTTTGGAACCACCTGGGACTGAATCCCCCCACCTGGCTTTCTTTTGCCCAACGCACTATCACCAGCTCTTCTTCCTGTCTCCCTACACAAGAACGGAAGTTGCAGGAGAGTGGCGAGGTTGCTTTGTGCATCCTTGTCTCCCCAGCCAAAGGGCTTGATTAGGGCCACCCCAAGTTAACAAGCGAGCTACAGGGGCTCAACCCAGGCTGTCTGCATCCCCATGTCTGCACAGAGCCCTGGCAGTGCAGCAGAGGCATCACCCAGGCATCCGTGAGGGCTGGCTGTAAGCATGCCACCCGGAGCCCAGCAGACAGCAAAGCCAAGTTAGTGCATGTCCACGCTGTGCAAATCTGCTGCCCATGAGCTGACGATGGCTCAGGCCTCCTCCACCGAAGCAAGGACTCTGAAGGAAGGGACAGTGAGTTCCCCTGGACCCCCTCCCTGAGGGCCCTGGGACTGGTAGGCAGTGGGAAACTAGGCCCAGGCTTGGCAGGGGCTCAGTGCCAAGGGCAGGGCCCTGCCAACCTCACTCCCCCAAACAGCAACTGATTGTCCCAGCTGCTCCCAAGTCCCCCAAAGACTTCCCAGTGGCCACTCTCTCACGGGGACACTGGCTCTCAAAGGGGCCAGCAGCCTGGCTGCTTCTGGCTGTGCCAAGGGAGGCCGGGCGGGCATGGTGGTCCCGGCCTTCCGGGCCTGCTGGGAACTCACAGCCTGGTGCTTGGCTGAGAGCAGATGAGGATAGTTCCTGAGGGCAGGCCCAGCCCCTTTTGGCATTTGTATGCAGGTGCAGGCCCTGCACATGAGCTGGAATCCATCAATAGAAAATAAAACACTGAGAGAGAGCAGCCCTCACAAGACAAACTGCTGTGGGAGAAGGTATTGTCGGGCGCAGCTTGCTGAGCACTCGCTAGGCCAGCTTGCTCTCTGGCATCTCTGAGTGTGGACTCATCACACCCTCACCAGGGAGGTGCGAACTGGTGGAATCTCTGCTTCTCAGAGGCACAGAGAGAGGAGGCCTCTTGCCTGGAAGAGGAAAGTCAGGATTTGAACTCAAGCTCCCTGGCTCCAGAGGCAGGACCTCACCTGCTCTGCCATATCCCAAAGCTTCCTTGAAAGGGCAGGAAGTGGGGGTGAGGAGGAGCTGGCCACCAGGAGTGAGGCTGATTCACATCAGAGCCCTGAGCTATCACCCTCAGAATCCGGCCACGGGACACCGCACCAGAAGAACCAGGAACAGGTTAGAAAGGCCAGTCCTCAGGCCCACCCAGACCAGCTGGGCCTGGCAAGCCTACGCTTTCCACACAATCCTAGGTGGGTCTGATGCACATCTGAGTTTGAGAACTACTGGCTTAGAGTCAGCTCTGACCCAGATTAAAAAAAAAAACAGCTTTTTATTGGCTGGGTGAACAGACCTTTAGCAGAGCTGCCTATGTAAGATCCAGAGGTGTCACCATGGTTTACTGAGCACTCACTAGGTGCTAGGCCATCTGCTGAAGGAGCCCTGGTGACACAGGGGTTCAGGCTCTGCTACTACCCAAAAGGTTGGCAGTTTGAATCCACCAGCTGCTCCTTGGAAACGCTCCTGAGCAGTTCTACTCTGACCTATAGGACTGTGATGCAGAATCAACTGGGCGGCTACGGGTTTGCTGTTTTTTTTGGCCCTCTGCTGAAGAAGCCCTGCTGGCTGCTAACCAAAAGGTCGGCAGTTCAAACCCACTAGCTGCTTCACCGGAGAAAGATGTGGTGGTCTGCTCCCATAAATATCCCAGCCTCGGAAACCCTATGAGGCAGTTCTACTCTGTCTTATAGGATCGCTGTGAGTCAGAATCAGCTCAACGGCAGCAGGTTTGGTTTTGGTTTTTATGCCCTTTGCTAAGTGTTTCATGCTCACTTCATCCTTAAAACGGCCCCAAGGAAGGGCTAATATTATAATTTTTCCCAGAAAGTTGAGGAATAAGGAGCTTAAGTTCTCTTATAGAACATTACATAGCTAAAAAGTGGCAGAGCCAGAATTTGAATCCAGGTGGAGGCTCCAGAGCCTACCCTCTTACTGGTCCTATCTTCAGCTGACTTTCCACCACCCCTCCCCAGTTTATAGGCTAGTGGGAAACCAAGAAGCATGCACAGGCCATACAGTTCGTAGACATGTGCACCAATGGAGGGGGCTGTATGAGCTGGGGAAGCATGGGAAACGGACCCCTAGCCCAGAAGAGGGAGCTTGTTGGAAAAGCCTTCTTAGAGGAGGCCCTGGAGAGTTAGGCTTTCACAGATGAATAGGAGTTTGCCAGCCAGGCAAATATGGTGAGAATGGTGTTCTTGGCAGAGGAAACACAAGTATGAAGACCTGGAAGCCTGTTCAAAGAAATGCCATGTGACAGTCACATGGTGGGTGGGGGAGAATTTGGTGACTTAGAAAGGCCTTAAAGTCCTGGACTGCATCCCACAATGCCCCTGGAGGGTAGATGACAGTCTTTACTTTTCGTAAGCCTGACCTGTAGCATAATCGACTCGGCGGCATTGGGTTTTTGGACCTGTAGCATACAAGGCTGAATTGAAGACAGAGAGACTGGAGGCAGGAAGATTAGAGGTTCAGGGATGCAGAAGGACTGAGCAGTAGCAGTGAGAACGGGGCAGATAGGAGGACACTCTGGGGCAAACCAGACAGGACTGGGGCCAGGTAGCTATGGAGAAGGAGAGGGCGGCAGGGAAAGGGGTTTGTGAAAATGTCGGCAACCAGGAGACAAAGGCACCGGGAGGAGCAGGCTAGGGGGAGATGGTGAGTCCATAACAGGCGTGCTGCATCTGAGTGCCTGTGGGGACCCAGGGGGCTGTCCACAAAGAAACTAATGATACCTGAGTGAGAGTCATCAGCGTAGAGGTGGGCCTTCCAGCTGAGGCCGGATAAGGTTACCAGCTAGAATGTAAGCACAGAAGCGCCTCTGAGGCACCCCTCACTGTCCAGCCTCCCAGCTTTTGCCCATTCCAGGAGCCCTCTTCTTGAGAAACCCCCTCTCCTCCTGCCTGTGTTCAAACGTTCCTTTTCCTCTTCCCATTCTCACTGTCCTCTGAGATTCAAACAATTGACTGGGGGATGACAGCCCTCGCTCTGGATGACCCCAGTATCTGGCAAGTGCCCTGTACATGTCTCAGGCACTAAAGGTGAACTAAGCCAGGCGTGTTTTAGTGGCACAGGTCAGAGATGGAAGCTTCGAAGGGGACAAGCTTTAGAAACACCCCTACTCCACCCCACCCCCACCTCATACATCCTCCTTCCTGGGCTCCCCAGCATGGGCACAGCCCCACTTAACAATGTGGCTGTGAGCAGGACGCCAACCTTCTAGCATTCTTTGAGTCTTCTTCATTTTCATCTGTAAAATAGAGACGCTAATAAGTGGCTGAGGTGGTTGGTGGTTCAGTGGTAGAATTCTCACCCTCCATGCAGGAGACCTGTGTTTGATTCCAGCCAATGCACTCATGGGCAGCCACCACGCATCTGTCACTGGAGGCTTGTGTATTTCTACGATGTTAAGCAGGTTTCAGCAGAGCTTCCAGTCTAAGACTAGAAGGGAAGACCTGGTGATCTACTTCCAAAAATCAGTCAGTGAAAATCCTGTGGTTCACAACAGCCAGATCCACAACCAATTATGGGGATGGCACAGGACCAGGCAGTATTTTGTTCTGTTGTACATGGGGCCACCATGATTCGGAGGCCAATTGGCAGGAGTTAAAAATAGCAACAAATATGTGACTATTAGAAAAAATAGGGTCCAAATGGGATCAAATGGATAAGACCCTTAGGAAGTGAATGGGAGGTGGGGTCAAGTCCCGGTGTGGTTACAAGAGCAGAGAGAGTGGGCCAGACCAGCCTTGACCTCCACTTGAGGGTTAGACACTCTTGAATGAGCCTTCTGTCTCCAAGTCTGCACAACGAGAATCACAAATGTAATCATGTAAAGATTCCACATGCCAAATACCCAGTGGGCCAGCCTACAAAGTAGCTGCTATTACGTTTCACTTTACAGTGCCCCTAACAAGTGCTGGTGCCCTTACCCCTAGGGATGCCTCATACCCCACCTCTGGGACACCCCGCCTTCATTCAGCAACACACCTTCTACTGCCTCCTTCCTTGACCCCGAACACTGCCGGTGCAGGTGCAGCGGGGCACGGCTGTGTTCCCCTAGGGGCCTGTGCCCTGCCTCACTGGAACAGGAGGCCCTGTGCACTGGGCTGCAGGGAGATCTGAGCTATAGAGCTGACTTGGGCAACAATAGGTGTTTGCATCAGATAATGAGTGAAGTGCCTTGTTATTTCATTAACGTGTGTAGCAACGACTGCAGCAGAAGGAAGGAGCCTTGGAAACCTACACTGTGGGTGGTAAGGGGGTGGGGCTGAGATCCCTGACCAGCAACCAAATTGGGGCTGACCTGGAGGCTCAGCTGGAACTGCAGGGGTGGCCTCTGGACACAGAGGTGTGTGTGGAGCCGAGTTCATCCTAAACCCTCAGCCCCCAGGACTTGCTATCCTGGAAATGGAAGCCCCATTCCAGTCTTGAGTCTGGTGACCCAAAAAAACCAAACCAGTTGACATCGAGTTGATTCCAACTCACAGCAACCCTATGGGGTAGAGTAGAACTGCCCCATAGGGTTTCCAAGGAGAGGCTCGTGCATTAGAACTGGCGAGCTTTTGGTTAGCAGCCAAGCTCTTAACCACTGCACCTCTAAGTCTCCCTGGTGACCCCACTGGGGGCAAAATCAATAAGCACAACCCTAGCCCACCACTGCCAGTGCCTCCATCCCCCCTGTAACCGAGCTCTGTGCTCCTGAGGGCTCAGACCCGATATTTAGCCTCCCAGTGTTCAGCTGAAGTTCTGGAGCCAGTCAAACTAGGCTTTGCCTCCTGACTACACCCTCTACAAGGTGGTGAGTTGTAAGAGCTTTCATGAAATGGAATTATAAGAACATGTCTCATCCATTAAGGCAATGTAATCAATACTCTAAAAAATTCCATGGAGCACCTACTATGTGCCAGGCACCTTCTAGGCTCTGAAGATCCAGCATGGAACAGAATGGACTAAGGTCCTGCTCTGATGAAGTTCACGTTCCAGCGGGGTGGGAGGAGGGGGAGGGGGAGGGAGAGACATAGGAATAAATAAGAAAAATATTAGAAGGCCATAAGTGCTATAAAATTTGGAAATGGGATAACACAGGACTGGCTGTCAGTAACAGGGGTGTTTTGTTTTTGTTTTTGTGTTTTTCCATTGTGCTTTAAGTGAAAGTTTACAATTCAAGTCAGTTTCTCATACAAAAACTTATACACGCATTGTTACATGACCCTAGCTGCTCTCCCTGTAATGTGACAGCACACTCCTCCTCTCCACCCTGTATACCCGTGTCCATTCAACCAGCTCCTGACCCCTTGTGCCTTCTCATCTTGCCTCCAGACAGGAGTTGCCCACATAGTCTCATGTGTCTACTTGAGCTAAGAAGCTCACTCCTTACCAGTATCATTTTATGTCTTACATTGTTAGGTGCCATTGAGTCAGTTCCAACTCAAAGCCACACTGTGCACAACAAAACAAAACACTGCCCGGTCCTATGCCACCCTTACAATGGTTTTTATGCTCGAGCTCATTGTTGTAGCCACTGTGTCTTATAGTCCAGTCTAATATTTGTCTGAACAGTTGGCTTCGGGAATGGTTTTAGTTTTGGGCTAACAGAGAATCTGGGAGCCATGTCTTCTGGGGTCTGTCCAGTCTCAGTCAGACCATTAAGTCTGGTCTCTTTACTAGAATTTGAGTTCTGCACCCCACTTTTCTCCTGCTCTATCAGGGACTCTCCATCACGTTCCCTGTCAGGGCAGTCATTGGTGGTAGCTGGGCACCATCTAGTTCTTCCCGTTTCAGGCCGATGGAATCTCTGGTTTATGTGGCCCTTTGGGAGCCCGGGTATTTTGGAAAGTGATCAGGGAAGCCCACTCTGAGTTAGTAACATTCGAACTGAGGCCCAAGTTACCTGCTGCTGTCAGGGGAAGTTCTCAGGAAGAGGGAGTGGCAAGCACCATGGCTCTGGGTCAGACTCCACGGGCACGTCTGGGCCGAGAAAGGAGGCCGGCACAGCTGAAGCACAGTAGGCAGTGAAGATAAGACAGCTTCTGTGTGGACAGAACAAGGGGCCAGTCACGGGGCCGGCTGGAGGATGTGGGGTTTTACTTTTGGTGTCATCGCAGCCGCTAAGGCCAGAGCAGGGAGGGACATGATCTGATTTACATTGTTCAAAGGCCCCTGGCTGCTGGGAGGGAATGGGTTGGAGGGACCAGGGTGGGAGCAGGAGAGCTGGGTGGGAGCTGGCCTGAGCAAGAGCAATGTTTGGATGAGGGCAGTGCTGGGTGGGACAGAAAGAAGCTGGGTTCCAAAGGTACTGTCAACACAGCCTGCGAATGGTGAGGGCTAGTGAGGGGACAAGGATGACAAGGATTAAATAAGATCGTGATTGCTGGTAAAGGGCTTAGCATGGCACCTTGCACATAGTAAGTGCTTGATAAATGGCCAGTTGATTCTCACTCATGGTGACTTGTATGTTTCAGAGTAGAACTGTGCTCTGCAGGGTTTTCAGTGTTCTAATCTTACATCAGTAGATCACCAGGCCTTTCTTCCGAGGTGCTTCTGGATGAGTTTGAACCATTAGCCAGTTCGGTTAGTACCCAGCGCTTCACGTTCGTGCTGCCAGGGATTCTACTCCATCAGTACCCAGCCCAGCCTTCTAAAGGGCCCAGCCCTGCAGGTCACGCAGGGTGGCATTTCTGCTCTCAGTTTCCTGGGCTGGACCAGATGACCGTGCAGGGGAGTGTGGGAGGGTCAGGCAGTCATGTTGTCCAACATCTGCTGTGACAGCATGAGCACCGGGCAGGGACTTGCCCCAGGTCATTGGGCTTGTAAAATGTGGAGGAAGAACAGGAAATCCAGTCTGCTGATCCTGTAAAATCCCCTCTGGGATCCCGTAAGTTTGAAATTCCCAGGCATGAATTCCAGCAGCATCTTCCTCCAACATCCGCTGAAAGACTGGCTGTGAAGGCTGTTTCCTGACCCCGATCTGGACCCCTAGGGCTTCAGCATGCTGACGGTGATCCTTGTCCCTCGCCACCTCTTGCCCCAGCAGCCTTGCTGAGGTCAGCCTGCAGTGCTGACCAGGCCTCCCCTGGCCTGTGGATTTCCCAGCGTCGGGCATCCGCTTGGGCAATCCGGGGCAGGCCATTACCATTGCCTCATCTCTTTCCACAGCCGACTTGGAAGGGCTCCCTAGCTTTATGCCAGGGGAGGCTGGCATAGCTGCCAACACCCTACTTCATGGCGCCATGGGCCCCCACGTGAATGCTCTGGCTCCTGGGGGCTGAGCCACACAGGATAGAACCACCTTTCCTGCTGGGACACAGCCCAGGTGGAATCCCCCATTCTTCCTCCTCACCCAACTTGGTTGTGAGTCAGGGAAGGTCCCACTGGCAGTTCCTGTCTCTTCCTCTGCTGCCCACAAGGGTATGAGGGTATGAGCAGGCACAGCCCACAGGGCAGAGGAGGCAAGGTGGAGCCAGCTGAAGCCGGTACCCAACCTGCCTCCTGCCTGGTGAGGTCACTAGGAGGGCATTCCTTCCTCCAGTCCCCAAGGATCCAGCCTTCTGCTGGCCCCAGACTTGGGATACGGGTTTTATACTTAACCCCAGAGTGGCCCCCACTTCGCTTGGGGCCAGGTTCAGACGAGAGGCAATCAGGGGCTTAAGTGGCTGCTGGAAAAGGCCAGCCCTCTGCTTATTAAATATTAAGTGGCAAGAGTATGGGAATGTATAACTGCAAATAAGACTCCTAAGCAGATGTTGCCAACAGCTTGGACCGGCGCGCACTTGGGACCAACAGGGGATTTCAAGTCATCAAGTCAAGCTGCTGGCAAGTGCCCGGTATTGACTGGGCACCTGCTGGGTGCCAGGCCCTGGACGGGGGGCTGCAGGTAGAAAGAAAGACCAGACGTGGGGTTTCAGGGATTCCCCATCTGGTGAAGAAGACAGGCAAAGTAAGCAAAGACTCACAGCCACAGGTAATCCCAGGCTTAGCGAGGGCCCCAGGAAACACTTGGAAGTGGGTAGGGGAAATGAACTGACTTTGAAGGATACATTCAATCAGTTAGTCATTCAACAAACATTCATGGAATACCTACTGTGTGTCAAAAATTGTTATAGGTTCTAGGAAGTAGAGTATTAAATTATCAAATCTTTCTCTCATGGCCCTTACAGCTCTCTCAGCAGGAGCTTGCATTCTACAAATGAATAAGAGCTTCACCATGAAGAAAGGCAGAAAGGAAAGGCAAAGATCTGGAGACAAGAAGTAAACTCAAGGTGAGTAGGGAGTCCCGTGTGGCTGGGAGGGAGGGATGGGAGGGGTAGAAGATGAGGCCTGAAAAGCTGCCATACTAAAGGGTTTGGGTGAGTTCTGGAGGATTTCAAAGAACAGTGGAGCGACCTCTCTCAGGGATAGTCCATGGCTCCCAGGGTCCCTGGGATAGGACTTAGACTGGCCGTTTAAGCTGCCATTCTGAGAGGCAGTGAGAGGAGGAGGCACTGCTACAGACCTGGCGGAAGTGGAATGTGGCTGCTGGTGAGCCGCCCACCCCCACCCAGGCTGGGTACTGAAGCCGGTGCCCGTGCCGTGCTGCAGCCAGAGCTCCTCTGAGGGTCCACCCCTTCGCTCTCCTCACACCTGCAACCTGTTACACCAGTTCCTGAGCTGCTGAAAACCTATCCTGAGAACATAGGCGCCTTTGTCTTTGACTGAGAACCCAGTCTCTGCAGAGGTCGGGGGAGGGGGACAGGTAATATGAAACACAGGCCTTTCAAGCAACAAGTCCTTGCAGAGGGAAGATTCCAGTTCAACATCTGTAAAAATGCCCCAGCTGTCAGGGTCTCTCTCTGCTGCCCTGCCCGGAGCCAGGGGGACGGACGGGATGAACTTTCAAGGTCATCCCTTGGCCATGATTCTGTGCAAAGAACAGTCAGGGAAGGAGAAAGGATGAGAAGAGCTGCATTTGAAGATGCCAAGATCTTAGGGGGTTAGAGTCTCTGAATATGGTTCTAAGAGTCTAGAATTGCGTTAGGCTGAGATTCTAGCATTTATAGATTTAAAATTCTGAGAGTCTAGAATCCTGTGATTCTAAGACTAGCTTGATTAGGGAAAGTGAAACATCACAGCCATCACCTCCTCTTGATAAAATTCACGCCTCTGGAGAGAACCCCACACCCCGTAACTCCTAAGCCAAACAGGCTTGTTTTCCCCCTTTCTGCCTTTAAATTGTCTTCTCACTCCTTGGTGTCTGCTCATCTGCACACCCCCTCCACGGTCCCTCCTCCAAGCCTGGCAGCCGCACATTTGCCATCTGCATGTAACCCAGTGATTAGCACAGCCGAGCAGGAGAAGAGGGGTGTGCAGCCCTTGCTGCCTGCCAGTCAGGCAGCCTTAAGTCAGCCGGGCTGCAGGAGTCACTCAGGCTCCCAGAAAGGGCTGAGCAGGAGAGGGGAGACATGCACACGAGGATCCAGACGCACACACACACACAGAGGAAGGCTCCAGGCAGGCAGACATACAAAAGCACAGAGAGAAACATGCATACCACATGCAGACATTCACACTGAGTGCACACTCACACGTGTGCAGCACTCACACATATGCAAACAGACACAGACACAGCTTCCCAGCGACACACACCAGCACGCAGACATCCAAAGACACAGAGAGAAAGCACAGCACACATGGAGATTTGCAGAGCCATACACACACACACACTCAAACACACACACTCACCCTCCCACAGAGACACAGCCACACGGTGAAACACCCAGTGGCATACACACTCACACATGTGTACAGACGTGCACAGGCAAACAAACCCACACGTAGTTATGTATTGGAGTTACACAGACCAACACACTCCCAGGGCCACGGCACTGAGTGTCCCCTCCAAATAAAGATGGCAGCAAATTCACCCTTCCATTTCCCTCTCATACCTCTCCCACTCCCACTCCTTCATCAGACATTAGACACATAACCCACTATGCACACAGCCTACAGCGTACGAAGCCTGCAGAGCTGTGACACAGTGGACTGGGTAGTGGGGGGGAAGGGACAGTCCAGTCGTGCTGCAGGAGCTCAGAGACAGCTGGAACACATGTAAGCACTGGTTTAAGGAAACCATTTCCAGGGTTGTACAAAAGAAAGGAGCCCTGGTGGTGCAGTGGTTAAAGTGTTTGGCTGCTAACCAAAAGGTCAGTGGTTCAAATCCACCACTTGCTCCATGAAGGAAAGATGTGGCAGTTTGCTTCCATAAAGATTCATGGCTTTGGAACTCCTATGGGGCAGTTCTACTCTGGCCTATAGGGTAGCTATGAGTTGGAATTGACTCGACAGTTGTAGGTTTGGTTTGTTTTGGTGGATAGGTAGTGAGCTCCCCGTCACTGGAGGCAATCTAGTAAAACAGACATCTGTACATCGGATGGGAGAGGGAGTGCTGGGGCAATTGAAGACCTTAAAAATTCCTTCTAACTCTGATATTTTGTATTTCTATCAATTCCACTGGGCTTCAAAACAGTGATCTTCAATTTTTTTTTATTACTTTATCAGTAAAAACATTTTAAGGAGGTACCCCAACACATGTACATTTGTTTATTTGTAAATATGTACTTTTGGGACAAATACGTAGTTCATAGAATATACACAAAAATAGAAAACCTTTAAATAATGAGATAAAACTATGTAGAACACTGTCTTAAAGGATAGGAAGCATTGGAATGAAAGTGATGTAGCATTTATTAAATACTTCCTCAGATTAGCAGTTCAAATCCACCAGCCAGTCCTTGGAAACCAGATGGGGCAGTTCTACTCTGTTCTATTAGGGTCACTGTAAGTTGGAATGGACTTGACGGCAACGAGTTTGGGTTTTTGTTTGTTTGTTTGTTTGCGTGCCAGAAGGAGTCCTGGTTGCACAGTGGCTAAAGTGGTTGGCTCCTAACCAGAATGTTGGCTGTTCAAACCACCAGCTACTCTGCTGGACTTCGTAAAGATTTACAGCCTTAGAAACCCTGCGGGCAATTTTTTTAAGTCCTCTAGGTTTGCTATGAGTCAGAATCAACTCGACTCAATGAGTTTGTTTTTTCTGATCTACCAGACTCTTGATTTAGTTTTTCTATTAATCCTCAAAATATCCTTGTGAAGAGGCTCTCCTTTGTTTTTATTTTGTTTGTTTGTTTGTTTTTCTGCATTTTATAGATGCTGTGCTGAAGCACAGAGAGGAAAAGTCACTGACCTGAGGCCACGCTGCCTGTAGCTGGCAGGACTGGGATTTGGACCCTCACAGGCTGGCCCAGAGCCCATATCCCACCCTCTAATCCCCTTGCTGTTCACAGGTCGTGCAGGGAAGGTGTGGGCCTTGCGTGGATTGGGGAAAGACCCATTTGACTTCTGTAGGCAACAGCTTCAAGGTGGGGGTTCTCCAGCTGAGTGGCCGGGGCTGCTCCACCTGCAAAGGCCCCAGATGTCACCCTAAAGGATTAGCGTTTGCAACTGACCCTCAGGCCACTGGCACCGTGGGCAAGGCATGGTTATTCTTAATTGCCTTTGCAGTTAGTTGCTGTCAAGTCAATTCCGAGTCATGGCAACCCTATGTGTGCACAGTAGGATTGTACTCCTTACGGTTTTCGAGGCTGTGACCTTTTGGAAGCAGATCGCCAGCCAGGCCTGTCTTCCGAGGTACCTCTGGGTGGGTTTGAACCACCAACCTTTCAGCTGTAGTTTAGAGCTTAACCCATTTACACCACCCAGGGACTCAAATTGCCTTTAAATCCTTGCTGCTCAAAATGTGGTCCATGGACCAGCAGCTTCAATCTCACCTGGGATATGTTAGAAATGCAGAATCTCAGGCCCACCCCAGGTCTACTGGGTCAGAATCAGCATTTAACGAGGTTTCCAGGTGACTCGGATGCACATTAGAGTTTAAGAAGCCATTAAATTAATCTGTTCTATGGTCCTATCCCATTGGGATGCTGGGAATCCCAAACTTTGTCGTTCTTTGGGCTCCTTCCTCTCCAGAGCTTGCTCAGTTCCAGTGCTCCAGCATTTGAGGTGGCTTCCAGGAGCCTGTCCAAATGCTCTCTCTGTAGCTCCTTTGCCCAAAACCCTGCAGCAGCTCAGACTTGCTCTGAGTAAAACCCCAAGGCCTGACCGTAGCCCGGGAGACCCTACTCCCTCTCCACCCTCTTCTCCCACCACTCTCCCTCCCTCCACCTCCTGGCCACCTGCTGTCCTCAACATGCCCCCACAGGGTCTCCACACTGGCTGTCCCCTCTGCCAGGCCTGCCTGTGGCTCTCGCTTTCACTTCTTCAGGAAATTCCACTCCTGAGCAAGACCCTCCCTGCCATCCTGTGTAGGATAGCAGCCCCCATCCCTCTCTGTCCCCTCACCCTGATGCCTTTGTCTCAGCACTTGTCCCTACAAAGCATGCACTGTATTTCTTCGTTCACGCATTTATCTCTCCATCTTCCCCACTAGAAGGTGCAGGCCTTGAGGGCAGGAGCTGTGACTGTAATTTCTAGACCTGGCACAGGCCCTGGCCCATAGCAGGTGCTCAGTAAACATCTGTTGCCTGATTGCAGGCCGTGTATTACTTCACTGTGTGCATTGTCCCGGCCCAGGAGGCCCTCCAGGCTCAGCAGCTCTGTGGTCCAGCTTTCCAGGGCACCAAGGCCCCAGAAGCCTTGCCCATCTCCCAACCCCTCGCCAAGCCCTGATGGGGTAAGGGCAGCACCCCCCTGCCCATCTGAGACCTTCCAGCTTCTTCAAAGTGCCCTCCCAACCCCCACTCCTGCCTCTCCCAATTCTCCCTGGCAATCTCTTGGGTTTTAGGCTTTCACAAAGACCAAACCAAAAAAGAACCCGTTGCCGTCAAGTTGATTCTGACTCATAGCGACCCCATAGGACACAGTAGAACTGCTCATAGGGTTTCCAAGGAGCAGCTGGTGGATTGACATGCTGACCTTTCTGTTAGCAGCCGAGCTCTTCACCACTGCACCACCAGGACTCCTCACAAAGACCAGGGGGTGGGGGGTGGTAATTTTGGGCACACTTTTGCCAAATTCCCTGTAGCACATATTTACCAAACCAAAACCAAACCAAACCCATTACCACTGAGTCAATTCCGACTCATAGCAACCCTATAGGACAGGGTAGAACTGCCCCATACAGTTTCCAAGGAGCTTCTGATACATTTGAACTGCCGACCTTTTGGTTAGCAGCCATAGCTCTAAACCACTATACCACCAGGGTTTCCACATATTAACTCACACACACACACTAGGCCCAGTTATTTCCTGGAAATTGGAGAGAAGAAACATTAGGTGGACAAACACAGACTAACACTTTCTAATTTGGCCTGTCACGTGTCTACACAGCAAGACTTCAGGCTACGCATCACCCCTCTGAGCTTCGCTTTCTTGTCTACGTGATGACTTTCTTTGGTAAACAGGGGATGAGACTCAGTGACATGGTGGCATTCAGGCATGAACCAGCCCAGTGCCCAGGGCATTTGAGGGCCGAGGAGTGGATGGATTGGGAGTGAGGAGGAGGAATAAGGTATTTGGTATCAAAAGATCTGGATTCGTTGCCTTACTTTGGCACTAGCTCATTCTGCCACCCAGGCACCTTCTCCCTCTCGCAGAGGCTCTATTCGCACATCTGTGCAAGTGGTCAGAGGTGAGTGGGACAAACTTCGGTCAGGTGAGGCCAGCTTCTGGGCCCAGCCTTCACACCACGTGGCTGGGAGATTCCTGAGGTCACAGGCTAAAGGGCTCTGGAAATCACTCTGAAAACACCACATAACTGGCGACTCCCATGAAGTAACAGGCTGAAGAGCTCTGGAAACCACCTCTAGGCCCATTGCCCTCCTCGTTCCAGAGGCCAGAGTCCAGGTTCACCAGAAGCCAGCAGCAGACAAAGTGGTTTATGTTGCTTCAGCTGCCCCGGGAGCCAGGCCTGTTCCTGCTCGAGGATGGATACTTCCTCTCAAAAACAGTAATGAGGCCAACTGGACTCCCACCCTCCCTGCCTGAGAAGGAAACCAGGGTTCAATGAGGATGCCTGTTTTTCAAGGAAACCCAGGCCAAGCTGAGTGTCTTAGTCATCTAGTGCTGCTATAACAAATACCACAAGTGGATGGCTTTAACAAAGAAATTTATTCTCTCACACTCTAGTCGGTTACAAGTCCAAATTCAAGGTGTGGCTCCAGGGGAAGGCTTTCTCCCTCTGTCAGCTCTGGAGGAAGATTTCCTTGTCAATCTTGCCTTGGTTGAGGAGCTTCTCAGGTGCAGGGACCCCAGGTCCAAAGGACATGCCCTGTTCCCGGTGCTGCTTTCTTGGTGGTATGAGGTCCCCAACTCTCTGCTTGCTTCCCTTTCATCTCTTGAGAGATAAAAAGGTGGTGCAGGCCACACCCCGGGGAAGCTCCCCTTACATTGGATCAGGGAGGTGACCTGAGTAAGGGTGGTGTTACAATCCCACCCTAATCTTTTTAATATAAAATTACAATCACAAAATGGAGGACAACCACTCAATACTGGGAAGGATGGCCCAACCAAGTTGATACACACATTTTTGGGGGGACATAATTCAATCCATGACACTGAGACCTTAAGAAGGAGGGCCTGAACCCTTCAGTTCAGTTGCCAGTGCCCGGGTGACAGAGCTGCCTCCTGCTTTCTGCTCAGCTTCTTCTCTTACTCTGTCAGCGGCTATCTCCTGAGTCCCTACTCTGTGCCAGGCACTGCTCCAGGTGCTGGGGAGAGGGAGACAGAAAGCAATCAATATATAATATTTATATGCTACCAAGAAATATAAATGCTATCAAGAGAACTAAAGCAGCATAAGTGGACAGGAAGTGACAGGGGACAAGTTTAGATGAACTGGTCAGGACAGGCCTCTCTGAGGAGGTGACATTTGAGCAGACACCCCAAAGAAGAGCCAGAGCAAGCTAACTGAGTGAATAGAGTTCCAGACACAGGGAATAGCAAGTGCAAAGGCCCTGAGGTAGATGCCAGCTGGACATGTTGAAGGAGTGCCAAGAAGACAAGTATGGCTAGATGCAATGAGCAAGGGGGACATGAGGTCAGTAAGAGGCAGGGCGTGAGATCACGTGGGGACTTATGGGCCACACTGAGAACTTGGGGTTTTATTCCAAGAGAGGAGATAGAAAGTTATTGGGAGATTTTGATGGAAGGAGGGACAAGATATCTCTGGCTGATGTGCAGGGTCTGAATAGTCAGGAGGCCAGGGAGATGCCAGCACCGATCCAGGTGAGAGACGGAGGTGCAGGGACAGGGTGCGGCGTGAGCGATCAGATCTGCACTTATGTGGAGGTAGAGCCAAGAGGGCTAATTGACAGGACTGTGAGTGGGGAGTGAGAGAAAGATGAGTCCAGGAGGCCATGAGAATGTTTCATCTGAGCAACTGCATGAGGGGACTGAGGTGGGGAAGATGGGGCAGGAGCAGGCCCCAAACATCCTTCTCAGCTGCCTGTGTTGATCTCTCTCTCTATTATGCATTAATCCTCCCTCCAGCTGTTTTCAGATGAGGAAACAGGCTGAGACACGCCCCCGCCCAAGGTCACACAGCAGTGAGGGGCAAGCCAGGAGTTGAGTGCAGCTCTCTCCGCCACTGTGCCATATCGTCCCATCAGTCCTGGAAAGGGTCCCAGTCACCTGTCATTCATCAAACACTTGTGTGCCTACACCGGGTCAGCAGGCCCTGCACTGGGACCTGGAAATCATCACACCAGCCCCTCGGTGGTGGCAGAAACTTAGTGAGGGCTCCATGGGGCCTCCCAAGCTTGTAGCAAAGTGAGGTTAGAATGTGCAGAGGTCAAGACCAGGTGCTGTGGAAGGAGAACTCCTGGAATCAAGGCCCAGCTCTGCAGCTCACAAGCTGTGTGCTCTCGGACATGCCCCTAAGCCTCTCTGTGCCTTGGCTTCCTCATTTGTGAAATGAGGATAAGAATTGGGTTTGCGGAAGAACTAAATGGTGCTCAGCTCCCACCAATGACTGCCCTGACAGGGAACACAAGAGAGAATCCCTGATGGGGCAGAACAATGAGATGCAGATCTCAAACTCTTATAAAGAGACCAGGCTTAATGGCCTGACTGAGACTGAAGGGACCCTGATGGTCATGGTCCCCAGACCCTTTGTTAGGCCAAGATTGGAACCATTCCCGAAACCAACTCTCCAGACAGGGACTGGACTATAGAATAGAAAATGATAACGGTGAGGAGGGAGCTTCTTGCTCAAGTAGACACATGAGACTATGTGGGCAGGTCCTGTCTGGAGGGGAGATGGGAGGGCAGAGAGGGTCAGAAGCTGTCTGAATGAACACAGGGAATACAGGGTGGAGAGGAGGAGTGTGCTGTCTCAGCTAAGGGGAGAGCAGCTAGGAGTATATAGCAAGGTGTGTGTAACTTTTTGTATGAGACTGACTTGATTTGTAAACTTTCACCTAAAGCACAATAAATAAATAAACAAATAAAAGAATTGGGTCTGCATTACAATGTCATGGTGAGGGGTCATGAGAGAATCCACATGCCTAGGGCTTGGTAACAGCTCCTGCATTTTAGTTATTAATAGTATTGTTATTGTCAGCCCCTGGAGGGCACAAACAGTTAAGCACTCAACTACTAGCTGAGAGTTTGACAGTTCAAACCCACGCAGAGGCACCTCAGAAAACAGGCCTGGTGATCTGCTTCCAAAAGGTCACAGCCTTGAAAACCCTATGGAGCAGTTCTAGTCTGCACATACAGGGTTGCCACGAGTTGGAATTGACTCCATGGCACAAAACAACAGTATTATTACTAGGCAGAGTCAGCACTGGAACCCAGGTCTCCCCATGCACGCTGAGGCCATTTGCTCCGTGTCCTGCTGCAACCCTTGAACCCCCACCTGGCAGGGGACCTCCACCCAACAGCGTGGGGGGAGGCTCTGCTCAGTACAGCTGGGCTTGGCTCAGGCGGAGCCAGATCCCCAGAGCCTGAGACCCACCCCTGAGGAGCTGGGCGAGCTGCCTGCCTGCCCAATCAGTTGCTGAGTCGCTGCCTTCTCTGGGAAAGCTCTAATTACAACGTGGCTCCCCTAGGCCCTGGCTCCATGATTTGTCACAGCTCCCCTGCTCTGGGGCACTGGCTGGAGCCTCTGAGCCAGTGGAAAGGACAGGAGCCAGAGTGATGGTCTGGCCAACTAACTGGGAAGGTAGGACTTGCCTCATGGACTGGTCCTACCAGGGCTTGAACTTCAGTCTATTCAGTGCAGTGTGGTCCCAGAACCAGCACCATCACCTAAGACTTACTGAATCAGAAACTCTGGGGGTGAGGCTCCGGGATTTGTGTGTTAGTTAGCAGGTTCTCCAGGAGCTGCTGATGCCCGATTAAATTGGAGACCCACCACTCTGATTCCTGAGCAGCTGTAGGGGAGGTACGGTAGACCAAAGCACAGGCTCACAGACCTCCCCTCAAATCCAGACTCTGCCCCGGTTCCTTACTGGGTGCTTTGGCCAGGTCACGATTTTTACTCATTCAATACATATTTATTTACAACATACTATTGACTGTTGAAGGTCCTGGGGCTGCAGCGCTGGGACAAAACAGTGGTCACAGCCAACATCTTAACATACAGTTATTCACCTAACCCCTATGAGAAACATTTTAGGTACAGTTCCATCATTACCCCCACCTGGGCAGGCAAAGCACAGATTGGCAAAGCTGTAGGATCTGCTTTCAGGGCCACGCACAGAGCCACTAGGCTAGACTGACCTGTGGCTAGTTAAAAACAAAAAAACAAATAGTTGCAGTCAAGTCGATTCCGACTCACGGTAACCGCACGAGTGTGAGAGTAAAACTGTGCTCCATAGGGTTTGCAGTGGCTGATTTTTTGGAAGTAGGCTGCCAGGCCTTTCTTCTGAGTACCTCTGGGTGAACCTGAACTGCCAACCTTTGGATTAGAAGCAGAGCCCATTAATCATCTGCACCACCCATGGACTCCTCGTGGCTAGTTAGGGAGAGGACAAAACGCAGTAAAGATACACAATAATGGCAGGTTGTGATGCACGCTATGAAGAAAAAATAAAGTAGGAGAGGGAACAGGGTGAGGTGGGGCAGCGGTAGGGTGACTATTTTAGCAAGATGACCTGGCAAGGCCTTTCTGAGAAAACGACGTGAGTAGAGAAATTTCTAAGTCCTAGTTTTCTCATCTGTAAAATGGGGGAATTATTTGGGTTAGCACAAAAACCAAACCAAACCTGGTTTCTGAGGCTATAATCTTTACGTTAAACCCTGGTGGTATAGCGGTTAAGAGCTATGGCTACTAACCAAAAGGACAGAAGTTCAAATCCACCAGGCACTCCTTAGAAACTCTATGGGGCAGTTCTACTCTGACCCGTAGGGTCACTAGGAGTCAGAATTGACGGCAACTTTTTTTTTTAATCTTCATGTTAACAGACTGCCACATCTCTTTCCCACAGAGCAGCTGGTGGGTTCAAACTGCCTACCTTTGATTTAGCAGTCAAGCATTTACCCACCGTGCCACCAGGGCTCCTTTATTAGCAGGAAAAACTAAAGACAACCAAACCCATTGCCATCTAGTTGATTCCAACTCATTGTGACCCTACAGGACAGAGTATAACTGCCCTGTAGGGTTTCCAAGGAGTGCCTGGTAGATTCAAACTGCTCACCTTTTGGTCAGCAGCAGTAGCTCTTAACCACTACACCACGAGGGTTTCCTTATTAGCAAGGTATAGTGTATCTCACAAGAACATGCTTACATACAAAATAGGTGCTGAACAGATGGCAACTTGCTATTTGTAGAACTGAGTTTGAATCCTGCCTGGCTAGGCCACTCACCAACTGTGTGTCATGGGCAAGTCACTGCATTGCTCTGAGCCTCAGTTTCCTCAGTTATATATAAAACGGGAAAGAGAACAGCCTCCCTGCAAGAGGCTCTTGGGAGCCTTGGCAGTGACCCATGTAAAGGTCAGAGGCCACAGCGAGAGCTCAGGAATGTCTGCCCCCCACCCCTGCATCCTCTCTAACCCAGTCAGAAGCTCCTCTCTGGGGCAGTTGGTTCCCTGGTTCAGGCCACTCAGGAGTCCTCACTGTCTTTATTTTTATTATTCTGTCTCCACAGCTGAGGCTTCTGGCTCCAAATGGCACCTCTTCCCCAGAAAAATAGGTCATTGGCAGCTCCAGGCTCCAGCCTGGCCCCACACAAAGGCAGCCTGGCGAGCCTGCCTGCTGACACCAGCCCAGGGTTACGGAAACGGGGGAGCAGAGCCCAGGCAGACCCTGGTGCCAGGCAGAGGGGGTCGTGCGGGTTCCAGTGCCCCAGTGAAGTGACCCTGGTCCGGTCACTTTCTGGGCTCACTTCCTGTCTCTGGGACCCCAGAGAGATGATGGATATCAAAGTGCCTGGCCCATGGCAGGGGGCTTTATCACCTCTCCTGGCAGAAGCAAAAGGACAGACATCATGTTCCCACTATGGTCACTTTCATCCATGCTGCTACGGACCCCTCGGATCAGGGTGTCGTTGTTGTTAGCTGCCATCGAGTTGGTTCCGATTCATAGCAACCCTACGTACAACAAAATGAAACAGTGCCTGGTCCTGCGCCATCCTCACAATCTTTGTTATGCTTGAGCCCATTGTTGCAGCCACTGTGTCAGCCCATCTCATTGACGACCTTCCTTTTTTCTGCTGACTCTCTACTTTACCAAGCATGATATCCTTCTCCAGGGACTGATTCCTCCTGACAACATGACCAAAGTATGTGAGACAGTCTTGCCATCCTTGCCTCTAAGGAGCATTCTGGTTGCATTTCTTCCAAAGACAGATTTATCCGTTCTTTTGGCAGTCCACGGTATATTCAATTTTCTTCCCCAACACCACAATTCAAAGGTGTCAATTTTTCTCTGGTCTTCCTTATTCATTGTCCAGCTTTCACATGCATAAAAGGTGACTGGAAACACCATGCCTTGGGTCAGCACACCTTATTCTTCAAGGTGACATCCTTGCTTTTCAACACTTTAAAGAGGTCTTTTGTAGCAGATTTGTCCAATGCAATGTATTGTCTGATTCCTAGACTGCTGCTTCCATGGTTGTTGATTGTGGATCCAAGTAAAACGAAATCCTTGACAACTTCAATCTTTTCTCCATTTATCAGGATGTTGCTTATTGATCCAGTTATGACGATGTTTGTTTTCTTTATGTTGCAGTGTAATCCATACTGAACGCTGTGGTCTTTGATTTTCATCAGTAAGTGCTTCAAGTCCTCTTCACTTTCAGCAAGCAAGGTTGTTATCCACATATCACAGGTTGTTACTGAGACTTCCTCCAATCCTGATGCCACATTCTTCTTCATATAGTCCAGCTTTTCAGGTTATTTGCTCAGCATACAAACCGAATAGGTATGGTGAAAGGACACAACCCTGACACACACCCTTCCTGACTTTAAACCACGAAGTATCCCCTTGACCTGTTTGAATGACTGCCTCCTGATCTATGTACAGATTCCCCATGAGCACAATTAAGTGTTCTGGAATTCTCCTTCTTTGCAATGTCATCCATAATTTGTTATGATCCACACAGTCAAATGCCTTTGCATAGTCAATAAAACACAGGTAAACATCCTTCTGGTATTCTCTGCTTCCAGCCAGCATCCATCTGACATCAGCAGTGATATCCCTGGTTCCGCGTCCTCTTCTGAATCCGGCTTGAATTTCTGGCAGCTCCCTGTCAATATACTGCTGCAGCTGCTTTTGAATGATCTTCAGCAAAACTTTACTTGCATGTGATATTAATGATATTGTTTGATAATTTTCACATTCAGTGGAATCACCTTTCTTGGGAATAGACATAAATACAGATCTCTTCCAGTTGGTTGACCTGGGAGCTGTCTTCCAAATTTCTTGGCATAGACTAGTGAGCACCTCCAGTGCTGCATCTGTTTGTTGAAACATCTCAATTGATATTCCATCAATTCCTGGAGCCGTGTTTTTTGCCAATGCCTTCAGTGCAGCTTGGACCTCTTCCTTCAGTACCATTGATTCCTGCTCATATGGTACTTCTTGAAATGGTTGAACATCGACCAATTCTTTTTTTGGTATAAAAAAGTGACTATATATTCTTTCCATCTTCTTTTGATGCTTCCTGAGTCATTCAATATTTTCCCCATAGAATCCTTCACTATTGCAACTTGAGGCTTGAATTTTTTCTTCAGCTCTTTCAGCTTGAGAAATGCCGAGCATGTTCTTCCCTTTTGGTTTTCTATCTCCAGATCCTTGCTCGTATCATTATAATACTTTACTTTGTCGTCTCGAGCTGCCCTTTGAAATCTTCTGTTCAGGTCTTTTACTTCATCATTTCTTCCTTTTGCTTTAGCTACTCGACGTTCATGAGCAAGCTTCAGAGTCTCTTCTGATATCAAATTTGGTCTTTTCTTTGTCTCCTGTCTTTTTAATGATCTGTTGCTTTCTTCGTGTATGATGTCCTTGATGTCATTCCACAACTCATCTGGTCTTCAGTTACTAGTGCTCAACGTGTCGAATCTATTCTTGAGATGGTCTCAAAATTCAGGTAGGATATAGTCAAGATTGTACTTTAGCTCTTGTCGACTTGTTCAGATCAGGGTAGACCTTTTTATTTCTATTTCACAGATGAAGAGACTGAGGTTCAAAACATTTTTTTTTCCCCCACATCACATAAGTCAAATTGGCAGCCTTGGCCCGATCCTCCCTCCCTCCAGCAGATCCTGACAACAGGAAAGGGACGGGATCGACTTATCTAAAGGGGTCCCTCTGGCTGTTGAAGGGAAAAGAGACAGGAGGGGACAAGCGTGAAAGCAGGGAGCCCAGGGGGAGAAGCTGGGGGCTCAGACCAGGGGCAGTGGCAGAGGGGGAGTTGTTTGGTTCTGGATGAGACCTGAGGGCAGAGCCAGCAGGATTTGTTGGTGGGTTACACATGGGGAACAACTGGACGGTGGGGCTGCCTCTGGCTTCCCATAGACCTTCTTCTCAGTTTTTGCTCAAAACCACCTCCTCAGTGAAGCCTTCCCTGACCCATTTTTAAATTGCACCCCACCCCTTTCACTGGCACCCCTGGGCCCCTTCCTTGGTTTATTACCGCCTGTAGCACTTAACCTCATCTAAATATTTTACTTGCTGATTTGTTTTCCCCACTAGAATGTCAGCTCTTTGAGGACATTTTTGTCTTTTTTTCCAGCTGCTACCTCTCAATGCCTAGCACAATGGCCAACACATAGTAGATGCCGAATAAATAATGTTGAGTACATGAATGAATGACACATGTATGAATACAGTTCTATTTTGATCCAGGGCATCCCAGGAGCCTGCTATGGGGGTGGCTGATTCACATCAATTATTTGTCGTAATCTCTCTAGAGGACCTCAGGCAAGGTGTCTCCTCCACCTCATTTGACCCATCTGCCCATTGGTCTCAATGACCTCCCAGGGCTGACAGTCGGCCAAGGGTGATTTTATGTGGACTCTGAATCCAGAGAACAAGGCCCAGGGCCCCTCCTGGAGTGGGGGTGAGGGTGAAAATGACCCCTGTGTCAGAAAGCCCTGTTGAGCGCTTTTGCCAAAGGTGCTCTATATAAATAGCAGGTGGTTCAATTATTATCCTTCCCTAATCCAGGCAGGTTCCTAATCCTGGGCAGGTTTCTGCGTGTCTGTGTCGTAAAGAATAGTGAGCCAGCAGAGCCTTCTGGAAGCCCAGGCCAGGGAGCTGCCTCCCCTCTGACCTTCCTCAGCACCCCTGGATACAGGTGATGGTCACCTTCATAGTCCCAGCCAGGCCCTGCCCGAAGAGTCAGAACCTTTTCCCTGCCGCCCACCTCAGATGCTGAGGACCTCACCGGTACCCCACTTCCATGCTCCCCTCCCTGACCCATTCTCCACTGGCAGCCAGAGTGGCCTTTTAAACACATAAATCAGGCAATGGCACTCTCCTGCATAAAGTCCTCCAATGGTAATAAATTAGGCTCCTTACCAAGGTCTGCAGGGCTGCCCAGCCCTCCTCACCCTCCACTTGTTCCCCTCCAACCAAGCTGGCCTGTTGCTGTCAGCTGCTGTCAAGATGATTGTGACTCATGGTGACCCCATGTGTGCAAAGTAGAACTGCTCCATGGGGTTTTCTAGGCTGTGACCTTTTGGAAGCAGATCACCAGGCCTGTCTCTCCCAAGGTGCCTCTGGGTGGGCTTGAACTGCCAACCTTTCAGCTAGGAGTTGAGTGCTTAACAACTTGCACCACAAGCCTGGGGCCTTTATATTTGCTATTCCCTCTTCCTGGAACATCTTTCTCCCCCAGTCCTCGGCTTGCTGCCCCTTTATGTGACTCGGCCTCTAGCTTCTGAGGGAGGCCTGACCTGACCACCCTTATCTAAATTAGCTCTCCTCTCACTCTCTCAGCTCAACCTTCTGTTGTTCATTAATTATTTGCACTTGTCTACTTACCTGTCTCCCCTATGAGAATGTAAATTCCTCTTAACAGGGACCTAGTATGGGCTGCTGTTGTATCTTCTACATCCACAGAAATGAAAATTCCCTTGCACTTCAAATGCTGCCCAGAACCCTGTGGGTGCCCAAGGATTGTTGTCAAGCACTTGATTTATCACACACTGATATGGCACTTGGTGTGTGCTGGGCACGGTTTTAAGTGTTTTACAAACATTAATTTGCTAATTCCCACAACAACCTTTAGTCACTACTCATGTTGGCCTCATTTCATACAAGGAAACTGAGGCACAGAAAGGATAAGTTATTTTCCCAAGTCTGCTCATAAGAGGTGGTGGCGGGATTTGAACCCAGGGAGCCTGGCCCATGCTTTCAGTAGCTATACCCTGCCTGCTTCCCTGTCTTAGCATAACAGCAGGACCAAGCATTGGACTAGGAGGCTGGTGGGGAAGGAAGAGAGGATTGTTAGCTTGAGAATCAGGAATTCAAATCTTGTTTCTACTCCAGGCCTTCCTGTGTGGCCTTAGGTAAGTCCACTCCCTCTGTGGGCCTCAATTTGTTTCTGTCTGCAGGGCTGGGCCTCCCCCTGACCGTCTGCTCCCCCGCAACCCGGATTCATTCAGAGCACTTAACTGACTGTTGCCGTTGTCAGTTGTGGTGGAGTCGACTTTGACCCTATACCAAAAACCAAACCCACTGTCGTCGAGTTCATTGCGACTCATAGCGACCCTATAGGACGGAGTAGAACTGCCCCACAGGGTTTTCCAGGAGCGCATGGCGGATTCGAACTACCGAACTCTTGGTTAGTAGGCGTAGCACTTAACCACTACACCACCACAGTTTCCAGCGAACCTATAGGACTGTGTAAAATTGCCCCATAGGATTTCCAAGGACCGCTGGTGCATTCCAACTGCGACCTTTTGGTTACCAGCTGAACTCTCAACCGCTACGCCATGTGGACTCTGTCTTCGCTGCATAGGGAAGCAAAATTGGTTATCTCCGAGCTTATTTCCAACTCAAGAGCCCTCCAATTAGCAGAGGTCCTGGACTCCTTCCCCTCCCAAAGTCCGGAGCCTTCTGCCAGGTGTCCACAGCACTCCCATTCCCCATCACTGACCTGGCTTCCATTGAGAACACAGAGTTCCCTCAAGGAACAAGAGCGCGGGATTGTTTTTTTCACGACAAGGCTCTGTTGTCAGCTTCCAGGCCTCTTCCCTTGCTCTCCTCCTGGCCCCTCATTTTCCTCACTGCCTGTCGTCTTCCCCTTAACTGGAGCCCAGTCCTTCAAGCTCCTCCCAATACACACCCCCGCCAGGGCCTACCCCACTGCCAGACCGAGAGGTACCTGGCCAGAGAACCCACCTCCTCGGGGAGACCCGGACTCTTCCCCTCGCCTGCCTGCCACAGCCCCCCTCCTCGCTCCACTCTCCTTCCAGCGCCTCTTTTCCAGGCGGTACTGAAGTCCTTCCTACACACGCGCTATTTTTGTACCACCACTCACTCCTTCCTCTCCCCCCTCCCCCCACATTCACTTACTTCCTGCTTTTCCTTCACCTCGGTCCAGCTGTGAAAGAATCGGGCCCCTCTCGCCGGCGCCCAACCCCGAAAGGGGCCCTTCAGCTTTGGGGCACAGGGGCAGGGCCACTCGGGGAGGAGCAAAAGCGGCGCCACCTCCGCCCCTACACACCCTCTCGCACACACTCACACACACACCCTTTCGTCGCCCCCAGCCTCTCGCCAGCGGGGAGCTGGGGCTAACTGGGGACTGTCCGCGGCCGGAGTGGAGTCCGGAGGCGAGGGGAGGCCAGCCGCGACTCCCCCAGTCCACCTTAAAAGGACGCTGTCGCCAGCTCGCGGCGCTGACCTTAGAAAAACAAGTTTGCGCAAAGTGGAGCGGGGGGCCCAGCCTCTGGGCAGCCCCCGGCGGCGCGTCCACAGTCTTCCAGCCCGCACAGGCGGCGCAGGTCCGAGCCTGGCAGTGAGTGGAGGCGGCGGGGGGAGCAGGCTGGCTCGGGGCTGGGGGGCGAGCCGCCGGCGCTTCGGAGTTGACCTCAAGCGGGGAGCGCGAGGCCGCGGACCGGCCGGGGGTGCCTCCCCGGCCCGGTGCGCCACGCGGCCCGCGCGCGTTCTCTCCCCCGGGGCGCGCGGCCGGCGGGCGCGCAGGCGGGCGCTCGCGGGAAGGTGCGGAGGGCCGGAGCCCACAACCTCCTCCGGCGGGAAGAGGGAGGAGGAGAGGGAAGGAGGAGGCGGCCGGGCTGCTGGAGGGCGGGGGCAGCGGCCAGGACTCCAGGCCGGAGCGAGCGAGCGACCGGCGCCGCGGAGGAGCCCGGGCGGGGCAAGTGGGCTGCGGCGGGGGCGGCCTGGGCGGCAGTGCCTGCTCCTCGCCGCTGCCCGCCCGTCCTCCTCTCTCCCGCTCTGCCTCGGTCTGCGCGCTGCTTGCTCACTCCTCTCTCTCGCGCGCTCTCCCTCTCTCTCTCCCTCCCTGTCTCTGGCTCTCTGCCTGGCTCCCTTGGGTCTGTTTCTTTACCCCGCCGCCTCTCTACCCGTCTCCGGCTTTATTTCTCGCGCAGTTGGGGTCTCCCCTCTCCGGCTCTCAGTCTCTCCTGGGGGGGTTCTACGAAAATTGCGGCGGGGACGGCGGCTTCTCACCGCCCCGGGCGTCGGTACGGGGAGTGGGCAGCCCGGCCGGGAGGGGAGGCGGAGGGGGAGGAGGGGGGAGCCTTAGTCATTTCCCCGCTCCAGCCCGCGCCCGCCCGAACGCGCACTCACGGCCGCTCTCCCTCCTCGCTCCGCAGCCGGGGCCCATGGAGCCCGCCGGCCCGGCCCCCGGCCGCCTCGGGACGCTGCTCTGTCTGCTGCTCGCCGCGTCCTGCGCCTGGCCAGGTAAGCACCTCCCTGCCCTCCCCAAACTGCAGATTCAGGCCTTTCAGAGTGCCACGCGGAGCTCCTCGGTTAATGTCGATCAGTACTAGGGGGAGAGATGGGCTACAGATGCGAAAACTGAGGCCCAGAGAGGGCCAGCCACTTGCCCAGAGTCACACAGCCAAAGAAAGACAGAACCCAGGTCCCTGCCGCGTAGTCTTGTTTGTCTTGACCCTGACCGTGCCAGCACTGAACTGACCCGGCGCTGAGGCATACCAGATGAGTTGGCTCAGCAGGCACCTGCCCCATGGGGGAAGCAGGCTATCTGTGTTCTCAGAGCAAGGCGCCCTGCTTCTCTAGAAGCTCTCTGGTCCAGGATTTACCCTTTCCACATGTTTGATTTCTGGGTCTGAGAGGGGTCATCCCTAGGCTGCCTGGCATGGAACAGAAACCGGCTGTCAAAAATGCAGGAATAGGGGACTCTGTTACACAGAGTAAACAGCCTTAGTGTATGTGGCGGGGGAGAGAAAGAGAGGAGAGGAGGCTGCTGCAACCCTGGCGTGAGCTGCTGCAAACCACAGATCCTGAAGTGAAAACACCCCAGATTGTCCCTGTGGTTGCCAAAGCTGCCTAGTTGAGCTCCTTGCTCTCCCTTCCTACCACTTTCCTTCCCATGGGCTCCCTACTTCCTCCTGCCTTCCCCAGCTTCTCGGCAGCTCCCTGCAGCTCAGGTGCTCTGTGGGGCTGTTACCTGTGGCTCTGAGCATGTCTTTTTGTTGGCCTACATCAAACACCTAGCTGTCACCAGCAGACGGGCTCTGAAGGCTACTGTGTGTGTATTCGCCAAGAGGTGAGGTCACCATTCACGAGTCCCGCTTCTTAAAGGGGTTTTGCAAAACACCAGGTCTCCTGGGAGGGTGTGGGGTTCAGACAACTGGGCATGTAAGGGAGCGGGGGCAGAATGGAGATCTCTGTGTTGGCAGAGAAGTTTCTGTACCTCCTACCCTCCAGGAGGGAGGTAAGGATGAGCTCAGTATCTGCTTTTCCCCCCCTACCCCCCACCCCGCATTTGCCTGGAGACTGGTAACCATCAGATAGCAGGGAAAAAGGGAGAACTAGCAAAGAGTGGGTGGAGGGAGAAGTGGCGGTGGACAACAGCTTCTCTCTGCCCTGCAGTTTCGCCTGAACCTTGGGAATCCACATGGGTACCCCCTCTATCCCCTCCCCCCTCCCCAGCTCTTTCAGTTCCAGTTGGGTCCTTGCTGGGTGGGAGGAAAACCCAAACCAAACCCAGTGCCATCAAGTTGATTTCGACTCATAGCAACCCTACAGGAGAGAGTAGAACTGCCCTGTAGAGTTTCCAAGGAGCGCCTGGCGGATTCGAACTGCCCACCCCCTTTGGTTAGCAGCTGTAGCACTTAACCACTGTGCCACCAGGGTGGGAGGAAGTACTGATATATTTCATGTCTTCAGTGAGTGGTATCTCCAATCTGCTCCTTCCTGCCTGAACTGGTCATTTGCCCCCTGCGAAAGTCCGAGTTCCTGCTCTGGAAATGCATAAGCTTCTCTCACCAGTGCTTAATTTTCCTGAAGCTGGGAACTGGGCCCAAGTTAATTTCTAAATGTCTATTCCAGACCCTTCTCCGACTAGACCCTGTGGTTCAGTCCTTGGCAAATGAGCGGTGGTGCTGATTAACAAGTGTTCAGACGGGCAACCTGCCTTTCCAGGGGTGCTGGCTGGGAACACCACCACCCTTCTTGTGAGCAAGTCTCCCCCTTGTGCCTATAAAAACAATCTATAAAATGGTAAAGATTAGGCCATAAAACTTCTGTTCCAATCCATTCAGCATCAATAGCCTGAAAAAGTGGGAGCAGCAGAGGGGCCGAAATTAACTTTGCAATAAATCAATCTTGGGCGGTAAGCATGAATTTCCTAGTTGAGGGTGGTGGGGAGGGGAGGACGTTTCACCTTTGTAGCTCACGCCTCCCAGCAACCTTCACCCTGTTCTGCAGGGTCCTGTTGTCACCCTCTAGGCCTGGCCATGGAATTCACCTGGTTTGGCTAAAGGCTGGGGCTTCTTGCCCCTCCTTCATGCATGGAATTTATGACAAAGCAGAGGAGAGGCAGGACAGAAGGGCAGGAAGGTAGAAGCAGGCTGTTCTCCAATTTCCTAAGAAAATGGATTTGTTCGAGTGAGAAACTCAAATGTCAGGCTTAGCAAGGCGGCTTTGGAGTGAATGACTGCTAGTGTCTCAGGCAGAACTGTCAGCCTGGGAGGTGTCACGTGATGGCTACAGCTTTACATGATCACCATGCGAAGGGGGCTGGTCATGTGAATTATCTTGGTTGGGGGAGGCAGGGAAAGAAGTTTCTAAAGATTGCTTTCAGCACAAACGCTGCCAAAGAGGAATTCTAAAAAGATGCTGGTGAAGTCACCAACCTGTGTTCTTGGAGCCAATGTGAGGCCTGTGTTCTAAAACAGCTGCGCAGAAGGAGATGCTGTAACCGAGGAGGGCAAGGGGCCGGAGCTTGGGGACATCTAGACAGCCTGGTTCTGCAGCACCTGCAGGGTGCATCCAGGGCTGCAGCCTGCACATTGAACCTGTAGGGTGCTCGCTTGGCCCCCCCCAGGCCTTGGGAGCTCTGGATCACCGCCCCCCCCCCCCCCACCGCCCTTCTCAGCAGAGCTCAGAGGAGTTCCCATTCACTCCTCTCCTCTGGCCTGGAGAGGCCAGGCCAAGTTGGGGTTCAGGCCAAGCTGAGGGGGCATCTGGGCCCTCTGGCGAACCTGTGACCCTTTGTGTATAAGGGCAGCGTGCTGGTGGCTCCTTTATACTTTCCTAAGTGATAAAGTTAATCTCGTTTCCTTTTTCATAAGAGAAGGTGGAGGGGGCTTTGGCCCTGATGGGCTCGGGCTGTTGGAAGGCCCTTTAAAGCTGTGGTGTTCTCTGGGTACTTTCTGGCCATTTGCTATTTCTTTAGCAACCCCGTGGAGGCACGTGGTGTGATTCATTCCTTTTCTTGCAGTCATTCAGCACGTATGAAGTCCTGATGTAAACCATGTGTTGAGAGAAGGGGGGAGAAGCAGTGTTCGCGGAATGTCAGCCACATGCCAGGCTGCGTGCTCAGCGTTTTATCAGCATAAGCTCATTAATCAGCAAAGCAAAGCATGAGGTGGCTGTTATCCCCATTGTTCAGATGAGGAAAATTGAGTCCAAAACTGATTACCAGTCCAGTTGCCATTGAGCCGACTCCAACTCATGGTGATTTCATGTGTGTTAGAGTAGAACTATGCTCCATAGGGTTTTCTTTTTTTATAATTTATTTTTGTTGTTCTTGAGAATATACACAGCAGCAGAACATACACCAATCCAACAATTTCTACATGTGCGATTCGGTAACATTGATTACATTCTTTGAGCTGGCAACCATTCTCACCCTCGTTTTCTGAGTTGTTCCTTTTCATTAACATAAATTCACTGCCCCCTAATGTTCCTATCTAATCTTTTGAGTTGCTGTTGTCACCTTGATCCCGTATAGGTAGTTCTTAGAAGAGCACAGGGCTCAAGGCAGACATTCTTTACTAGTTAAGCTAAACTATTGTTTGGTTTTAAGAAGACCTCAGAGAATATTTTTGGTTTAAGGTTTAAAGATTATCTCAGGGCAGTAGTTTCAGAGGTTCATCCAGCCTCCCTGGCTCCAGAAAGTCTGGAGTTCATACGAATTTAAAATTCTGTTCTGAATTTTTCCTCCTTTTGATTAGGATTCTTCTACAGAATCTTTTTTTTTTTTTTGGTGTATATATGGATTGTCATGACTTCTACAGCATACTTTTTTTGTGTGTGTGAGATTCCCATTTGATAGTTTTACATAAAGTGTTTCATTCCCCACAATGTATCAGCATTTTCCCCATTTCCACTCTGGGTACCTTTCGTCCTCATTTTCTACCCATTCCTGCCTTCTCAGCTTTTGGGCAAATACTGTGCTTTTATCCCTGATGGAGCAGGAGAAAAGTGGGATGCAGACCTCAAATTCTAATAAAAAGACCAGACTTAATGGTCTGACTGAGACTGGAGGGATCCCAGGTGTCATGGCCCCCAGACTCTCTTTTAGCCCAAAACTGAAACCATTCCCGAAGCCAGCTCTTCGAAGATTAGACTGGACTACAAGACATAAAGTGATACTGGAGAGGAGTGTGATGCTTAGCTCAAGTGGACTCATGAGACTATGTGGGCAGCTCCTGTCTGGAGGCGAGATAAGAAGGCAGAGGGGGACAGGAGCTGGCTGAATGGACACAGGAAATACAGGGTGGAGAGGAGGAGTATGCTGTCACATTATAGGGAGAGCAACTAGGGTCACATAACAATGTGTGTATAAGTTTCTGTATGGGAAACTGACTTGAATTGTAAACTTTCACTTAAAGCACAATTTTAAAAAAGACATTGTCCTTTTGATCTCATATAATTAATTGCTCTAAGAAGCATGATTCTTTCATGCGTTATTGTTTATTTTATGGGCTTATTGTTTGGCAGGAGGGTGGTCTCCAAGAATAACTTCAGTTCCAGGTCAGAAGGGTGTCTTAGGTCCATAGTCTTGGGGGTTCCTTTAGTCTCTGTCAGACCAATGATTCTGGTCTTTTTTGTGAATTTGATTTTTTATTCTACATTTTTCTCCTGCTGTGTCCAGGACTTTTTGTTGTGAAAGGAGTCAGAGCTGTCAGTTGTGGTAGCCGGGCACCATCTAGTCCTTCTGGTCCAAGGGTCGTGTGGGCTGTGGTTCATGTGATCTGTTAGTCCTTTGGACTAGTTGCTCCCTTTAGTCTTTGGTTTTCTTTGCTCTCCTTTGCTCTGAAGGGTCTTCTGTAGAATCTTCGATCAAAATATTCAGTAGTGATAGCTGGGTACCACCCAGTTCTTCTGGTCTCATGGCAAAGGAGGTAGTTGTTCATGAAAGCAATTAGCCACACATTCCATTTTCTCTTCCTATTCCTGACTCAAGGAGCCGCAGTGGCACAGAGGTTAAAGCACTTGGCTGGTAACCAAAAGGTCAGCGGTTTGAACCCACCAGCATTCCTCAGGAGAAAGATATGGCAGTCTGCTTCTGTAAAGATTTACAGCCTTAGAAACCCTCTGGGGTAGTTCTACTCTGTCCTATAGGGTCGCTATGAGTCAGACTCATCTACACTGCTGTAGGTTTTGGGTTATTCCTGACTTTCCTTCCCCTCTTCCTCCAGGGAAATAGAGAACAATTGTTGTGCCTTGGATGGCCACTTGCAAGCTTTTAAGACCCCAGGCACTACGCAGTGAACTAGGAGGTAGAATAGAAGCACTAAACATGTTATTAGGCTAATTACCTGGGATGTCCCATGAAATCATGACCCTAAATCTCCAAACCAAGGATCCAAATCCTGTGAGGTGTTTGGTTTATAATGTTTTCAGTGGCTGATTTTTTTTTCAGAAGTACATCGCCAGGGCTTTTTTCCAAGGTGCCTCTGTGTAGACTCGATTCTGCAGCCTCCAAAGCTAACCCCAAAACTGATTACCCAGTCCAAAACTTGTCCAAGGGGTATGTGGTAAGAAGCCTGGGTTTTGAATCCAGGCCTCCTTGGGTGGTCTCTGAGGGAAGAAAAAGTTTAATGACTCAGTCATTATTACTTTGTCAAAGCTGGAGGGTTTGGAGAGCAAGGCAGGAGCCCTCTCTGGGTTTAGAGGAAGGTTTGTAGAAGAATTCCTCCTGGGGCAAAAGCTTTTAACTGAGTCAGTATTTCTCAGAAATGCTGACAGCCCCTTGGCCCTCTAAGCTTGACAGCGCCTGGGGAGTGACGTGGCTCCGTAAGAGCCCCCCATCTGGGCTGCTGAGCTCTGGAGCCCCCAGAGTCGGAATATTCCTACTTGCGTCTTCCCGGTGCCCTTTGCGACAGATGGAGAGGGGGTGTGCAAGAGGAAGGGAGTCTAAAAGTGTTACACGGAACCCACACGCATTCGCTCGCTACCTCCAGTGGCTTCCTGCGACAGGTTATTTTCTTATTTGTTGTCTTGGACTGACTGAGGTTTTTCTTCTCTTTCTCTTTTTAAATGTGCTCCGATTTCTGGCTTGTCAACACAACTCAGATCATGTCACTCTCCTGCTCAAAGCTGTTGAGTGGGTCCAACATTTCTTAAAAAAAAAAAAAATAACTTGAGCAGCAGGGCTGGGCCCTCTCCCTCGCTGGCCTTATTTCTAGCCACGTGTTTTCCAAAGCACTGGCCTGCTGAGATGCTGCAGGATGACAAGGCTTCCTCCTACAGGCCAAAGCTTGGCCATTCATGTACATTAGCACCTTTAAGGTCCTGAGAAGTCCTGCAGTGTGGAATTATATGTTGGTCCAGGTTTACTCTAATTTTCTCCTATCATGTATGAACAAGAGGTCTTTTGGTTTGCATAACGCCCACTAACATGGGACCCAGCACTGTTCAGGAAAAGTTCTTGTTCGAATTCATGCCCTCAGCTAAACTTGAGAAAGCTCTCCTTCCGTCTCAGTGTCCTTGCTTTAGCTGTCCTGCCATCAACAATACCCTTCCCTATACCTCCCAGGGTGGTACATCCAGTTGTTACACTCAGTTGTTAACTGAAAGGTTGGAAGCTCATGGCCATCCAGAGATGCCTCAGAGGAAAGACTTGGCAACCTACTTCTAAAAAATCAGCCATTGAAGACCCTATGGAGCACAGTTCTACTCTGACACACATGGGGTCGCCATTGTTGGAATCAACTCCATGGCCACTGTTTTTTTTAATACCTCCTTGTCTTCCTAGGTCGCTGGAGGTACAAATGGTTTGCGCTTGGCCAGTAATGGAAAGGTTGGCAGTTTGAATCTACCTAGGGTGCTGTGGAAGAAAGGCCTGGCAGTCTACTTCCATAAGGTTATAGCCATTGGAAACCCTATAGAGTGCAGTTTTCCTCTGAAACACATGGGGTCACCATGAGTCAGAATCATCTCGATGGCAACAAGCTTTGCCTTCATGTGTCTAGATCATCATCCTTGAAGGTTTAGCTTGTGTCACCTCCTCCTGGTGCTCCAGGGGACTTCTCCCTCCTCTGAGCCCTCACCCCAGGTGTTTCTCTGTTCCTCTCTTAGGCTGCTTGCTACTTTCTCCTTGTTTTATCACTGTATACGTGGATGTTTAACAGCTGCCTCACATCACTCTTGTGCAACCTTGGTGAGCTATCTAGCCTCTCCGCTTAGAGCTACAGTGTAGCCTAGTGCTAAGGTGTGGGCTTGGAGCCGGAACTCAGTGTGAACCCCAGCTCCGCTGCCTACTTGGACAATTAACTGAACTTCCTGTGTCTCAGTTTCTCCATCTGTAAAAAAGAGATGATATTAACAACTCTTTTAAGCAAGGGTTAAGTTAACTAATATAGATATAATGCTTGAAGCCGTTCTTAGTCTGTAATGAGCATTCAATACCTGTTAGCATTGTAATCATCTTCATTATTTGATTCCATCTTGATTTCCTTATCTGTAAAACTGGGACTGCCCATCTTAAGGCACCTAGGTCCCTGGGTGGCACAAAACCATTTGCTCTCGGCTACTAACCAAAAGGTGGTCAGTTTGAATCCACGAAGCAGCACAGCTGAATAAAGACCCGATAATCTACTTCCATAAGATTACAGCCATTGAAAACCTTATGGAGCAATTATACTCTGAAACACATCCAGTTGCTGTGAGTCAGAATTGACTCAACGGCAGTGGTTTGTGTGTTTGTCCTTTTGGTGTTATAAGGCGCCTAGCACAGCTCCTTGGACACAGTAGGTGCTCAAAAAACAAAAGCTGTTAAGTGGATGGATGAATGACTTTCAGCTTGATGCGCCTCCCACCCCCCATAGCTTTTATGTTGTTGGGGGATGGACAAGCGGAATGAAAACCCAGCTAATGTGATTCAGTTGTTACTGGGACTTGGTACTGTGGGCACCGTCTGCCTCTAGGTGTCTCTGTCCAGGTGGATTCCCAAGCTGGAGGAGACCTGAGAGAGGTGGCCATTCTCTTATCAAAGGAAGAACACTGAGGCCCAGAGACAGGGAGGGACTGACCACACTCACCCCACAGAGCTCTGGCAGGCCTGGATGGGATGCTAAGCCGCCTGTGGTCCACTCCGAGGCTTTTTACACTGGGCTGTGCAGGTTCCCACTGTTCAAAGCCAGACAGGATCCCAAATGCCATGGGAAAATACTAAAATAATAATAGGAATTATCATTCCCAGCCACTTACTGGGCCTGGCACTTTGCATGTATGACCCCAGTGGTGCTTACAGTCATCCTGGAGGGGTGTGTACAATTACCTTCAGGCCCTTTTGACCGATGCAAAAACCAAGGATCAGAGAGGCAAAGCAACTTGCTTAAAGCCACACAGTTAATGTCACAGTTGAGTTGGTGACCCAGACCAGACTGACCACAGAGTCCATGTTGTCAACCACCACCATTCCTTAGATATCACTTCACTGTGTTTGACAGGTAGGGAAACTGAGGCCCAGAGGTGCTGGCATTCTGCTTTCTTGGTGTGTCTCTCATATTTCTATTAATGAATGTACCCTCCCAGGAGGTGGGGTGTCAGGCTTTCCCAGGATATGTTTCCATTCCCTCAATGGAGAAGGAGGTACCTGTTTTCACAGCTGAGGCTGCTTTCCTGTTTACTTCAGGCCGTCTTGGGCAGCTCTTCTGATTGAGCCCTCCTGGGCAATTCTTCTGATCAAGTCCTCCGCAAGGTGGATTTTCCCTGCCAGGTGTCTCACCAGGCTCTCGGTCCAGGGAGATGCAAAACAGCTGAGGTGGGAACTGGCGATGCTACAGAATTGGTTCTCTCTGTGTGTGAGATTTCCTGACACATCCATTTGAGGGCAGGTGCTATGCTGCCCATTGTTGCCAGGAGCCAGAGATCAGTGTGCAGTCAGGAGAGAGACTGGAATCAAGGAGTGAGCGATGGGGCTCCAACCAGGAGGATGGCTGGGGTAGTAGGTGGGTGCGGATGTCAGGACGGCTCTGAGCTTCAAGCCGCCATGTCCAGAAATGGAAGCCCAGAGTAGAAGGAAATACTAATGTTTGTGGAGCACCAAATGTGTGCCAGGCCTGGGCTGAGCCTTGAGCACCTATTAGCTCTTCCTTGTATTTTTATTTTGGAAAATAAAAATGATGTGATAAACAGCAGCTATCACCGTCTGCCATCCTTGTTCCACCTGCCCCTCGCTTTGCTGGGACATTTTAAAGCGAATGCTAGACGCTATGGATCGTTCCACCCATCGATACTCCAGTGTGCATCTCTGGGTGTGCATTGTAATCTGATCCCCACAATGAGGCAAGAAGCATGGAGTCCTTCACCAATTTTACAGATAAGGAAACTGAGGCTCCTCAAAGCCAAGTTGGGCTCCTCCTAAAGCCACACAGCTGGTGAGGGTTAAAGCCTGGCTCCCAGCCTCTGTTTGCTCCTAACCACTGTGCTGTCCTTGTCATGGCCACTTCAGTTATAATCATTTGTTCAAAAAATATTTTTGAGCATTTGCTATGTGGGAAGAGTGGTTTTCAGTGCCGTGGATACAAACATGAACAAGATGAACAAAAACACCTGCCCTCAAGGAGGTGGCATTTAATAAAAAAAAGAAAAAATTTTTTTAAGAAAAAAACAAACCCAAGTGAACAAATCATGTCAGGTGGAGAGACAGGTTCCAGGAGGGACACCCAAGCAGAATGAGGAAAATAGAGAGTGGGCGGATGGGGACAGTCTAGGGCCTCTCCGAGGAGCGGAGGCCTGAATAAAACTGAGGGAGCACCCATGGGGGTATCAGGGAAAGAGCACTGCAGGCAGAAGGCCCTAAAGCCAGAATGATCTTGGAATATTCCGGGAATAGCAATGAGGCCAGTGTGGCTGGAGGGGAGGGAAGTGAGGGTGTCATGGGTTAGGAGAGGTATCAGGCCCAGACCAAGTGAAATCTCCTTTGTTGAGCACCTGGCAGCGAGCATGCCAGCTCATGAGTTGGATCGTTACTCCTTGCATTATCTCAGTGAATTCTCACCTCAATTCTGTGAGATGGGAACAATTATTATACCCATTAGCCAGACGAAGAAACCGAGGCTCAGAGAGGCGAACTGACTTACCTGAGGCTGCACAACTTCCGAGTGCAGAGCTGGGATTTTAATCCAGGCCGCTGAAGCCTGTATCATCCTCATCCCTGGCTCCCAGTTCCACCCTTACCCCCTTCAGTGTTTTCACCCCATAGCAGTTGCGTGAATCAGATCATTTCAGGTCCTGCTCAGAACCTTCCAGTGGTTTCCTCTACACTTAAAGTCAAACTCCTTTCCATGCCCTATGGGGTGTGGTATTATCTGGGCCCCATCTATCTTGGCAACCTATTCTCATACTGCATTCCCCTTCCTTCATGGGCTTCAGCCACAGTGGCTTTCCTTGTGGTCTTCGTATGTAGCTTCTTTCCTACCTCAGGGCCTTTGCACTTTCTGTTATCTCCTCCTGGAACACATCCCTGGCCTCGCTTGCTTCCTTCAGGTCTTAGCGATGTCCTTCCCTAACCACTGATTTTAAAGGAGGTTTCCCTTGTTTTCTATCACTGTGCCAAATTTGTTTGCTTCCCAGCTCTCGTAGCCATTTGCATGTTTGTTTCATTATTTCAGCCCTGTCTCCCCACTAGGATATAAGCTCTGTGATGGTAGGTGCTGTATCTGGCTTATTCAGTGCTGGGCTTCCCAGAACCTTAGTGCAGTGCCTGGCACACAGTAGGTGGGTTAATGCATATTGGTTGGATGAAGGAACAAGGTGGGTACTAGGCTAAGCATCATGAGGTCATCTGGGCAGCAACCTAGTTCAAAAAAATAGAGCCTTTGCTCTCGCCAGTATACCACCCTGCCTCTGTGGCCAGATTGGTGACCACCACAAATCCCTGCCCATCGTTAGGGAGCGCTAAAATATCAGAGAATACAAAATACCAGTGCAAGGGGGGACAGAAGGTCCTCGGGTTGTCAAGGCAACGAGCCCAGTGGCTGGTGGGTGGTGGTATCCCCTGGATGCTCTCCTAGCCTCCCCCGGTTCTCCTAGGCCTGTTGAATACAAAGGTGTTGCCAGTGCAGACTTCTTTGTAGTTCTTCCCTGGCCACCTTGCAGACAGGGCCACACTGCAAACATTGCTTCATCACCTCCAGGTTCCGTCCCAACCCAGTAAGTGCTCAGTGGGGTCTCTGGCACCCCTGCCTCCCTGGCTTCCTGCAGCCAGCATTCTCAGCCTGCTTGCAGGTCCCGCTCCAGAGCTGTTGCGAGCATATTCTGGGGAGGGCTGGGTCTGCCTTGTGAGAATCCTTAGCCTCCTGGGCTTAAGGCTGTGATCATCTGTCATCCCTTCATCCTTAAATATCCGGCTGCATGGCAACGGCTGCCCTGTATTTAGTGCTTACTCTGTCAGCATGGTGCTAAGTCCTTGACATTTATTAGCCCATCTCATGCTCAGAGCAGCCCTAGTATCATCATCGTCATCATCATTCCCACTCTACAGATGAAGAACCAGAGGCCCAGAGGGGTTAAGAAATGTCCTTGGGTCTCGTGGCTGAAATTCTAACCAAAATATTCATTCAGCAAATGCCAAGCACTGGTCTAAGCCTGGGAGACACTGCAGGGAACCAAACTGAGGCCCTGCTCTCAAGCTGGTTATGAATAAATCTAGGGTGAGGAGGTAGACGCTACAGAAGTTAGCAACTCTATATGTTATATGACAGGTGGTGGGTGATGTGTAGAAAAATAAAGCAGAGCAAGGGGCACAGAATGGGGAGTATTTTATACAAGGTGGCCAGGGAAGGCCTCTCAGCTAGGCCTGAAGGAGGCAAGGAGGCCAGCCCTGTCAATATCTAGGGGATAAGAGTTGCAGGCAGAAGGAATGGCAAGTACAAAGGCCCTGAGGTGAGTGGAGACCTGGCATGGTTGTAGAAGAGCAGGGCAGCGGGGCCTTATGCGCCACCATAAGGATTCTGGATCTCACTCTGAGTGAGTGGGGGCTGCAGGAAGGTTTTGAGCAAAGGAGGCATATTACCTGAGTTAGGTTTTAGAGGCCCCTATGTTAAAAAAAAAAAAAAAAATTTTTTTTTTTTTTAAACTAATAACCGAAGACCAGACGAGTTGTGGGATGACATCAAGGACATAATACGTGAAGAAACCAAGAGGTCATTAAAAAGATAGGAAAGAAAGAAGGACCAAAATGGATGTCAGAAGAGACTCCGAAGCTTGCTCTTGAACATCAAGTAGCTAAAGCAAAAGGAAGAAATGATGAAGTAAAAGAGCTGAGCAGAAGATTCCAAAGGGTGGCTTGAGAAGACAAAGTAAAGTATTATAATGATATGTGCAAAGACCTGGAGGTAGAAAACTCAAAGGGAAGAACACACTCGGCATTTCTCAAACTGAAAGAAAAAATTCAAGCCTCGAGTTACAATAGTCAAGGATTCTATGGGGAAAGTATTGAATGATGCAGGAAGCATCAAAAGAAGATGGAAGGATTATACAGAGTCACTATACCCAAAAGAATTGGTCGACGTTCAGCCATTTCAGAAGGTAGCATGTGATCACAGACCAATGGTACTGAAGGAAGTCCAAGCTCGCTGAAGGCACTGGCAAAGAACAAGGCTCCAGGAATTGACGGAATACCAACTGAGATGTTTCAACAAACACATGCAGCACTGGAAGCGCCCATTCATCTATGCCAAGAAATTTGGAAGACAGCGACTTGGCCATTCGATTGGAGATCTATATTTACGCCTATTCCCAAGAAAAATGATCCAACCAAATACTGACATTATCGAACAGTATCATTAATATCACATGCAAGTAAAATTTTGCTGAAGATCATTCAAAAATGGCTGCAGCGGTGCGTCGACAGGGAACTGCCAGAAATTCAAGCTGGATTCAGAAGAGGATGTGGAACCAGGGATATCATTGCCGATGTTGGATGGATCCTGGCTGAAAGCAGAGAATACCAGGAAGATGTTTACCTGTGTGTTATTGACTATGCAGAGGCATTCGACTATGTGGATCGTAACAAATTATGGATAACATTGCAAAGAATGGGAATTCCAGAACACTTAATTTTGCTAATGAGAACCTGTATGCTGATCAAGAGGCAGTTGTTCGAACAGAACAAGGGGATGCTTCATGGTTTAATGTCAGGAAAGGCATATGTCAGAGTTGTATCCTTTCACCATACCTAGTCAGTCTATATGCTGAGCAAATAATCCAAGAAACTGGACTCTATGAAGAAAAATGGGGCATCAAGATTGGTGGAAGTCTCATAAACAACCTGCTTTATGCTGATGACACAACCTTGCTTGCTGAGAGTGAAGAGGACTTGAAGCACTTAACTGATAAAGATCACAGACCACAGCCTTCAGTATGGATTACGCCTCAACATAAAGAAAACAAAAAATCCTCACAACTGGACCAATAAGCAACATCATGATAAACAGAGAAAAGATTGAAGTCGTCAAGGATTTCATTTTACTCGGATCCCCAATCAACATCCGTGGAAGCAGCAGTCAAGAAATCAGACGACGCATTGCATTGGGCAAATCTGCTGCAAAAGACCTCTTTAAAGTATTGAAAAGCAAAGACGTCACCTTGAAGACTAAGGTGTGTGTGACCCAAGCCATGGTGTTTCCAATTGCCTAGTATGCATGCAAAAGCTGGACAATAAATAAGGAAGACCGAAGAACTGACGCCTTTGAATTGTGGTGTTGGGGAAGAGTACTGAATATACCATGGACTGCCAGAAGAACAAACAAATCTGTCTTGGAAGAAGTACAACCAGAATGCTCCTTAGAAGCAAGGATGGTGAGACTTCATCTCACATACTTTGGACATGTTATCAGAAGGGATCAGTCCCTGGAGAAGGGCATCATGCTTGGTAAAGTAGAGGGTCAGTGAAAAAGAGGAAGACCCTCAACAATATGGGTTGACACGGTGGCTGCAACAATGGGCTCAAGCATAACAACGATTTTGAAGGTGGTGCAGGACCTGGTAGTGTTTCATTTTATTGTACATAGGGTCGCTATGAGTCGGAACCAACTCATCAGCACCTAACAACAACTGGTTGCAAGGAGAGTGTGTAGTATAGAGGGGCAAGGTGGGGGCAGGGAGGCCAGTTTGGAAGCTGCAAAAGTGGGGGACGGTGGTGCCGTGGACATAGTGGAAAGAGGGCAGGGTTTGGTCATGTCTTCAAAGGTGAAGTGGCAGGATCTGCGAATAGGTGGTGTGTGGGGCATGGGAGAGCGAGGAGTTAAGAGACGTACAGTTCCCAGTTCAGCCCTCCTAACCACTGGGCCTCCACCTCAGGGGTTCGGGGCCATATCCCCTGTTACAGATGAGGCGATGGAGCCTTAGAGAAAAGGGAGCATATGTGTGCACACTGGCATCCACTGCCACTCTCCTGTGTGTGCATTCATGCATACTCAGCACACTTGTGTGCATGTGTTTTTGCACACTCCTGCACTGCATCCTGTTGCGTATTTCACACATACTTGTGGTTACATGTTGTTTTGCACACTCCTGGAGTACATTCTCCGTGCATACTGTTTCACACACACTTACGTGCATGTGTATTTTGCACACTCTTGCTCTACACACACACACAGCCACTAATCACAACCCAAAAGGTATGAGAGGTATAGGTATAGGAAAGGTATAACACGTGATGAGGTGCTGCCATGGGCATGATGATAAGCCCCTGAGAATGTGGATAATGGCTGTGGTCTGGGAAGGGTGAATGCCAAGCTGCCTCTGCTGTGGGTGCTGGGAGGGGTGTCATTCTAGCCGTCTTAGGATGCTGAGTGCTGGGCACTGCCAAGCTCTGCTGCAGGCCCCCAGGTCCCTGGGCTGCTTGGATTTGTTGAAACCTGAGGGGTGGCTTCCAGCCTGTTTCTTTGGCACGTCCTTCGTGGGGTGCCAGCCTGGCTGGCTCATGGGCCACCTAAGGGTGGTCACCTTGCTGTCTGCTGCTTACCGATGGATAGATAGCACTCATGCAAGTGCCAGTGAGCTCCATCCTGGACAAGGCTGATTCTTGGAAAGGGCGATTTCAGCTTGTTCTTTGTACCCCAGATGAGACAGGCTCCGGAGGATTTACATCCAGGGATCAAGTTGGCCTGTCTCCCTCTGGGCAAGTTTGATTCTAAGTTGATTTGTTTTCGCCTAAGAAAAAGTATCCATGTTTATTTTTTCACTTATAAAAATTATTTTAATCTTTTTAATCTCAAAAACTATACATAAAAAACATATGCACTGCAAAAATATATATATAGTAAAACCTGCCAAAGCCAGAACCTGTGTAAGGTAGTAACCTGTCAGAGAAGGAAAATATTTTCCACTAAAACGAGCAATAGAAAAGTGGTAAGACTGCACTCTGTCAAAGCTGGAAAACCTGCGAGACCCAGACAAATAAGACAGTCCCATCGATTTCGGGCTCTCACAGGATCACTGTATCAAATACATTTTCCCTAGCCCAGTGGTCACTTCTCAGCCCCCATCTTGCTGCATCTCTCCGCAGCATTTACAAGGGGCCTTGCCCTCCTTGGCTATTTGAGGAAGAGGAAGGAGAGTGGGATGCAGGGAGCACAGTGGATTACAGGGAGGGGGCAGGAGATGGGGGCCAAAACATCAGCAGGAGCCACATGGCTAAGGGGACTAGGGGCTCCTTCCAGATGTAATCATTTGAATTGTTTCCTCAACCTCTGTCTCCCCGGCTAGCACGTCAGCTCGGTGAGGGCAGGGGCCACAGCTGCTTCACAGCCCTGAGCTCAGCGCCTGGTGCCCAGTGGGATCCAGGAATGAAGTCCTGACTGGCCCTGTGCTGTGGGCGCCCAGCGTCCTAGTGACACTGGTTCCTGTACAGCAAATACAGGGGGCCGTCACCATCCACTGTGCTGACTTCTCCCATTAGAAAACTTAGTCATGTGTTTTATTTCATTACTTTGATTTTTTTCCCAAAAGCAATAAATGCTCACCGTGAGAAAAAAAAAAAAGACTTTAATTTTTTTTTACTATAAAACAAAAAGAAAACCTGCCCACCTCCCCGTCCCACTTCCCAGAGGCGACACACTGAAACATTTGGGCGTTTTCCATTCTAGACCCCTTTCTCTGTACATTCAGCCTTTAGTCAGTTAGCAGATATTCATGGAGCACCTACTCTGTGCCAAACCTCCTATCAGGAGCTAGGGAAATACAGTGAGCAAGAGACTCAGTCCCTGGGGACAGCTCATTCAGACAATAAACACATAAGGAACACATGTATCTGTACAGCTTTCTACAGAAACAAACCCAGATTCTATAAAATGTTCATCCAGTTCAGAAAATCAGAAAAATACCCAAAGTAGAAGGGAAGGAAGGAAAAAATCCCCTGAGTTTTTGATTCATGATTCAAAGAAATTGCACATATAATACAGGCAGTGCATGATAATTTGCATAATACCTTGTAGTTGTTTATGTACATACGTGTGCATATATTCGTGTTTTATGCATATAGTTTTATTTGTACTTTATACAAATTGTATCACTGTATTATATGTGTATTTTATACACATTCTTATTTATTTTACTGTAAACATATAGTATAAAATAGCTAATAGTTTTATTTTAGTCGTGTTTTTCCTTCATCTTTTCGTATTGTACAAATTATGCATACTTTATTTAAAAAGAAAAACAAAATATGAACAAGAGCAAAATCCCTAGTAAATCTGCTACTCAAAATTAATCACAGCTAATCCTTAATGTCATATATATTCATTTAAAAAAAAAAAGTTTGAAATCACACCAAATATGCCACTTGGCAACCAACACTGTTCTCATACCATATTTCCACACTGACCGTAGTAAGTCTACACTGTCAGTTTTCGTGGCTGTAGACTTGGCATCATGTGGACTCACTGTCGTGGGATCAGCTGGCCCTCTTTCTTTGGATGTTAAAGTCAAAACCAAACCCGTTGCTGTCAAGTCGATTCCAACTCATAGCCACCCTATAAGACAGAGTAGACCTGCGCCCATAGAGTTTCCAAGGAGCCCCTGGTGGATTTGAACTGCCGACGCTTTGGTTAGCAGCTGTAGCACTTAACCACTATGCCGCCAGGGTTTCAAGTTACTCTCAATTCTTTGTTTTTATAAGAACACCTGAATGAACAAAGCTGAATGTTTGCACATATCCTTAGTTACCTAATGGAACGATTTTGGTTTCTTTCCCCCTACTTATTATGTTTTAACTACGTCAAAATGTTGGTTGTAGTTATCTTAGATGGTATTATGTGAGATTATTTTGTTTTCTCTAAATGCTTTGCGGTGAACATGTTTTATTCGTGTAATCACAATGTCATTTAAAATTATACCATAAAATTTTCTGTATTACCATAGTTTTCATAGTGATGGCTTTTTATTACTGCTTGTTATTCCACGTAGGGGATAGGCCATAACTCACTTAACCATTCCTTATCATTGGCCGTTTGGGCTTTTTTCCAATTTTTTGAAGATTGTTATGCAGAAAGGACACTCCATATTTGGTGAAGTCCCAGGAGTGGACCAGCCCAGCAAAAAGGCTAGTGAACAGTTTTCACACCTTCAGTACATCCTGCCAAACCACTTTCCCCATAGCTCATTGCCATCGAGTTGATTCTGACTCATCGTCACCCATGTGTTGCCGAGGAGAACTGTGCTCCGTAGGGTTTCCATGGCGGTGACCTTTTGGAAGCAGGTCACCGGGTCTTTCTTCTGCAGCACCACTGGGTGGTTTGAACTGCCAACCTTCAGGTTAGTAGTTGAGTGTAAAATCGTCTGTGCCACCAAGGGACCGTTCAGGAGGTTCCAATCTCCTCTCCCACCAGCAGCGTGGGAGAACGCCTGCCCAGCCACCCTCATCTCCGGGAGACCTCTCTGGCCCCCGACAGTCGCTTTCCCTGCCAGGAGGACAGGCGCAGCGGGAAATGGTGTTGTCAACTATACCAGCGTGATGACCCCAGGCCCAGAGCGGCAGGAGTGATTTTTAACAAGCCTGTTTCCCAGAACAGAACCTGCAGAGAAAAAGAAAAGAAAGGAAGAAAGATAGAACTCTGCTAGAAAAAAACACACACATACACAGATTAAAATAATATTTGGCACTTACATCGCACTTTTAAAGTTCTTCAAACACCTTATAAACACTAGATAATTAATTAAGCCGCCTAAATCTGGCTGCAGTTGGTGGAGAGAGAGCTCAAGAAGAGCTAAAAAAAAAAAAAAAAAGGCGGGGGGAAGGGGAGAGCCAGCCCTCCACAACTCCAGATTTTATTGTCACCTGCTGGGGTGTGATTACAGGCCTCGGTGGCACCACAAGAATAGCCCTGCTCCAGCCTGCCGCTTGCCTGACTCCGCGGCTCCCCTCCCACTGCACCGACTGCTGACTCACAGCCCGGCATGGTGTTATTGATAAGGATAATAATAACTGCCAGTTACTACACTCAATCTGTGAGCCGCTCAGCCCAGGCTCCAGGCTTGCACTGTCTCCTGGAAATGCCAACCTTAGTTCCATTTCACAGATGAGGAGAGAGGCTCAGAGGGGGGATTTGCCTAGGCTCACGGAGCATGTACAATCCCTCCCTCATTCATTCATTCAGCATATATTTATTGAGGATCTAGTGTTTGTGGTTGAAGTCCCTAGGTGGCACAAACAGTTAAGCACTCTGCAACTATCCGAGAGGTTGGCAGTTTGAACCCACCCAGTGGTGCCTAAGAAGAAAGTCCTGGCAATCTGTTTCCAAAAAGAGCCTTAAAGAGTCTTTGGAGCACAGTTTTACTCTGCGCACAGAGGATCACCATGAGTCAGATCGATGGCACCTGGATTTTTTGATTTAGCGTGTTCCTGAGTGGTAAAACAGTTATATGCTTGGCTCTCAATTGAAAGGTTTACAGTTTGAGTCCACCAGAGGCACCTCGGAAGAAAGGCCTGACGATCTATTTCCCAAGAATCAGCCACTGACAACCTTATGGAGTACAGGTCTACAGTGACACGTGGGGAACCATGAGTCAGAATCAATCCAACAGCTCTTGGTTTTTTGTAGTGTTGTCTCAGACACTATTCAGGCAAGGAGTTAGAAACAGTCCCTTGTGGATCTTACAAGCTAGCGAGGGGGTATGATGATTAAGAGAAAATCAAATATAACGTATCCGTGTGATGATAACAGTGGGACAGGAACCAGAAGCTGGCCAGCACCCCCTATGTGGCAGGCAGTGTGGACGACTGGGCCATGCAGTCCTCAGGACTACCCAGGGGGTAGATGCTGGTCCTCCACCTTACGGAAGATGAGGCCCAGAGAGGGTGGGTTCTGAGCTGGCTGAGAGGGGAACTCCTCTCCTCATCTGCTCCTTGGCCCCAGAGCCTGCACTTCTTCCAAGCAGCATTTCCAGTCCATCCTGTCTCCGATGCTGAAGTGTTGACCCACTGGGAATGTGCCTGGCTCACTGCTGTTAGCAGCTGCAGCGCTGCCTCTGATGTCACTGGGTTGCTTCTTGTCTCTGCCACGGTGCGCCTGTACCCCTCTGTGTCTCTCACACACCTGGTACCAGCACCACCACCTCACCTGGGTGATGCTGGCTGTGCCCCAGCCTCTGTGGGCCCTGGCTTTTCCCCCTGTCCTGTGAAGAGCAGGCTGCTCTCTGAGACTTCTGCTCACCTGCTATGAGAACTAGGCCTCAAGGGCGATCCCTGGCCCAGGAGCCAGGGCGGGGTGAGGCTGGGAAGGGGGAGAGGGACAGGTGGATGAGACCTGTTCTCAGGCCCTGGGCTAGCCCAGTGAGGGTGCTCTGGGATCTGTGGCCCTCCTTTCCCTTGGTCACCTGTCCCTGCTGGCAGGGCAGTACCAGGCCCACAGGCTGGTGGGCAAATTCACAAGGTCTCTCTCCTGCCCAGGACAGAGCCAGAATGGGCTGCTCAGGGCACCTGCTGCAGCCCTGGCTGATGTGCAAGGCAAAGGGGCCTAGGTCAGGGCAGGATTTGGCCAAGGGCACATCTCGGGGCAGTGGAGAGCGTAGGCTGGGACCGGACCCCTGTCTCTCCACACACCAGGCTGTTACCATGCCCCGTCTCTGTCTGGTTCATTCCCCCCCACCCCACTGCACCTCACTCTATAATTCTGTCTCTGTCTGCCTTTCCCTCTCTCTGTCTCTTTCTCTCTTTGTTTCTCGCTGGTCACTGTGATCTGTCTCTTTCCATTTCCTGTCCCCTCACCCCTCAGTGTGTTCAGAATCAGGCCCTGGGCTGTTCTACCCCAGTCTCTACACATCACAACAACGTCCTTCTGCCCCTTCATCCTCCTCCTGCTCCTTCATCATCCTGGCTGTGTCCTCCCCTCGTCCCCCCAGTCACTTTAACGGGGTCCTTGTCTCATGTGCATCCAGTGGCCTTTGATTTGGGCCTCAGACTCCTTCCCACCTGCCCAGCCCGGGAGCTCTGGTATCTGGACTGGGTCCAGCTCCTGTGTATCCCATATCCAGCAGGGGCTTGGCCTGTAGGGGCATGAGCCAGGGCTGGTGGGGTGACATTTGAGCAGCAGCCCCTCCCCATTCATTCGCTGTTTGTATAATGACAAGAATAGCCTCCCCTGTGCCAGCTTTCTGCTAAGTGATTTCTATGTATGATCTCATTGTCTTTTCAGAACAAAGCAGAGGGGTGGATTATTGTACCCATCTCATAGATAAGGAAACGGACACTCAAAACTGATGGATGAACTTATTCACACAGGAATAAGGGGTCCAGCCAGGTTTCAAACCAGGTCTGATGACTCCAGAGGCCAAACTCTTCCTTTTGGCACTGTCTATGCCCGTTTTTTTTTTTTTTAATGCCCTAGACGTTTCTAATCCTCACAGAGAGTCGAGATGGGGTCATGGTAACTATTTCACAGAAGAGGAGATTAAGGCTCAGGAGCAGTACAGGGACCCACCCAAATCAAGGCAGTTTGCAGAGCTCACTCGTGAGCGCCCTCTCCAACCCTATCAGTCACCTGAGCGATTGATTGCCCAGGTTACATGGCTGGAAGCCACCAGGCCAGGACTCCAACCCAAGTTCTCCTATTTCAAATCCTGCATCTTTTCCACGGCTCCACTGCCTGGACAAGCCCAAACCACTGAGTATGGCTCCCTACTTGGGGCCTGCTTCCTGGGCCAGGCTGAAAACAGAACTAAGCTCCTTTCTGAGCCCCAGGCACTCATGCTGCCTCAGACCTCCGAGCCTTAGCCCAGGCTGTTCCCTCTGCCGGGAACACCAGGCCCCCTTTCTTCCTGGTAAATCCAGATTTGAACTCCAGAGCTCAGCCTGGACAGGCCTCTTCCGGAGAGGAATCGGGGCTCCACTCAGGCCAGGTCCACACCCCCATCTGCCAGGCCATTAAAAAAAAAAAAGTGTGTCTCAGTTTCCCCATTTGTCATGCAGTCTCACTGGGTAGGTTTGTGGTGAGGATTACATGAGATGGTACATGGGACGTGCTGAGCACAAGCCCAGCTCATGGTCTGCACTCGGTCAGCGGAAGTTGTTGCTGATAAACACCCGAGACAACAGACAGGATCCCGCAGGATTAATAATGGCCTGTGTTCCCTGCAGGAGTGACAGGTGAGCAGGAGCTGCAGGTGACTCAGCGTGAGACGTCGGTGTCGGTCGCGGCTGGAGAGGCGGTCACTCTGTCCTGTGTAGTCTCCTCTCCACAACCCGTGGGTCCCGTCCAGTGGTTCAAGGGGAATGGACCAGATCGGCAGTTAGTCTACAGTTTCAAAGGAGGCTTAGACCGCGTACGCCTCTTCCCCCGAGTAACAAATGTTACAGACCAGACAATAAGAGGCAACACGGACTATTCCATCCGCATCAGGAACATCACCCCAGCAGACGCCGGCACCTACTTCTGTGTCAAGTTCAGGAAGGGGAGCCCTGAGGACGTAGAGTTTAAGTCTGGTCCTGGGACACAGGTGACTGTGAGTGGTGAGTACTGTGGGCCTCCCCTCCGCCGGTGTGTGATGACAACTCAATAATAACACCCTCTATTCTTTGAGCAACAACAAAGTTTCAGGTGTGGTGGTGGGTGTTTATACTCACGGTCACCTTTCACCCCTTTTTACAGAGCAGGGAGCTGAGACCTAGAGGGCTCGCTATTTGCTGAAGGCCTCACTGCTGATAGTAGATGGAGAAAAGTCTAGTCAGCCTAGCTCCAAGCACTTGCCTTTCCCAGTCTGGTCCCTGTAGATGAGGGGACTGACAGTTTGGGCAGCTTGCCCAGTCACAGGGAGAAACCTCACCTCCTGCCCCCAGATTCCTTTCCTGCATCGTGATCATGTCTTCTCTTATCCCACAAACTTGCTGAGGACCTACTGTGCGCCAGGCTCTGCTCTTGTTTGAAACAGCAAGGACCAAGGCGGGCAAAAGCTCTCCTCCCATGAAGCTTCTGTTCTCTTCCCCTCCAAGGAGGAGGGGGTCGGTCCAGGGCAGAGAGCAGATGTGAGTTTCTTTATTTAGTCTTCAGAAACATCACACCAAGCAGAAAGCCCTAAGAGGCAGAGACTCACTGTTTGATCTGAGAGCCCTGGTTGGGGGAGATGCCAAGAGGGTTGGCTTGGCTGAGGTCTGTGTTGGGAAAACCCCATGATTCAAGACCTATACCCCCACTGAGCACAGAGGCTCGGAGCCAGGCCAGTCATCTCAGAATGTCCCTCACCCTAGGGATGAGACCCCCCATGTGGGTGACTTAGGAGTTACCCAGCTGAGGCAACACAGAAGACGCTCCTTTTGGTTTTTCTGCCAGAGGCCCAGGATCTTCTTCCCAACTCCTGGATCCTGGAACCTCAGCCTCAAGGAACCTTCAGATACTGTCCAGCCCTGCCCCCACTCACAGTTGGGGCCAGGAGATGACAGGGCCCTGACAGTGGTCACAGGGTGAGTTAGTGGCAGAGTCTGGACTAGAACCCAGATTTGGCTCCAGGCCAGGCTCCATACTGCTCCACCATTAGATGCTCTGTCCACAGAAGAGCCTGGCACACAGTAAGCGATGAATAAAATCTCATGGAACCCAACCACTGAGCAGGAGCCAGCATTGTTCCTTTTCATCAATTTCCCAAAAGTCGAAAATGCCCCTCACACTCAGACCCTGAGGCCCATAGGTGATTGGAAAATCTCTCTAACTTAAGTCAGAGCGTTCCTTGTCAGCCGTTGCAGTATATATAGAGGTTCTCCTTTGTTTGAATGACTACAGGATGTCCCTTCGTATGGACATGTCATCACTTATTTTACAGTCTTCTGTGGATGGATATGTAGGCTGTCCCCAATCTCCAACTGTTAACACAGTGCTGCCAGGGGTGACCTGCACCTGCATCGCCCTCGTCACGCGGGATGTCCACTCGGGATGGCGCTGCTGGGTCAGAGAGCACAGGTAGTTTAGGTGGATAGTGGGTAGTTTAGTTTACGTGGATAGTGGGTAGTTTAGTTTACCTGGATAGGGCTAGAATCCCTCCCAGACACAGCATCTGAGTTTCTCTACAACCCCGGACACAGGCAGGGAAGGCAGCTTCATCGTGATTTACAGACATTACAGGTGGGGACACTGAAGTTTCCAGATGTGCGTCCCTTTCTCTTGTGGAAGCGGCCACAGTAGCAAGTAGCTCAACCCTGACTCAGTGCTAACTCCTAGTGAGTGCCCGTCCCTCTCCGCCACACTGTCTTCCCAAGTGATGGCCGGGATGAGAAGGGGGGCCAGGAGCTCTATCGTGTCCCCATGATGGCATTTACACTTAAACCAGAGCTATGAGGAAGCAGCCCTTCACTGCCCTTTTACAGGTGAGGACATGAGGCTCAGAGAGGGGACCTGTCTGTGGCCAGTAGGGGAGCTGAGATTTGAACCCCAAGTAGCCTGACTCCACAGCCTCTGCTCTCTGCCACGCCCTGCTGTGCTTGTCAAAGTGTGGAGAATGCTCCAGCCCTCTCCTTTTAAAATCTTGTATGATTCTGTTTTGCAGCAATAAGCATTAAAAAAAAAAAAGTCCCACAGGGTGAGGAGGGGTTCACTTTGCAACCCAGGTCCTAAAGATACTGCAGACAGCTCAGGATATGTTGAACCTGCTCCTCAAGAGGCGTCCTTTCCCCCATTGCTGTGATGTTGCTCCTCCCCCGAGCAGCCCGGGAGCCAGCTCTGTAAAAGGCAGTGCTGATGGAACAGAGAGGGGCCCAGGGCAACCCACAGAGGACGAGCACCCACTGCACAGCTCTGAAGACTGAGGAGGCTGAGAGGAAGGCAATCCCTGGAGGGCTTGGGGTTCTGATGGGCAAGTGTTTACATTCCAGATGCAGGTTGTCGGGAGCCCAGGGTCTTCTGTTTGTTGCTGCAGAGTAACCAGCCTGGGCACTAAAGAGCGAGTTCTCACTGTAATTGCTGAAGCCAAGGATCGCAGAGGGAAAAGGGAGGGTGGCAGTCAGTGTCAGGGCTCCTGAAGGTGGACAACTGCTCTGCTGATGGCATGTGAAAGCTTAGGGGCACCAGGAAATTCCCAGTTTGACACATTCACTTTACCCCTTGAAGCCCCAGTTTCCTCATCTGCAAAATGGGGATAATCATGAACTCCTTTTAGGAGAGTTGAAAAGATTTTAGGTCCTTTGTGTAAAAGCACCTAGCACAGAGGAAGCACTCAGAAAATCCAGGTGCTATTTCAACGTGGTGCAACCTCAAGCAACCTGGTTCCCTTTACTGAGCCTCAGTTTCTTTATATGTAAGCTGGGGATAATCATACCCATCCTTCTGGATGTTATAAGGAATATAATGAGCCTAGTGCAAGAATTTAAAAAAAAAAAATCTGTTGCCATCACCTTAATTCCAATTCATGGCGACCCTATAGTAGAGTTGAGCTGCCCCATAGGGTTTCCGAGGCTATAAATCTTTATGAAAGCAGACTGCCACATCGTTCTTCGTAAGAGTGGCTGGTAGATTCAAACTGCTGACCTTTTGGTTAGCTGCCAAATGCTTAACCCCTGCACCACCCTAGACCTTCAATAAATGATGGTCATTGACATCTCAAAGCTTGTGATTTTGAGCAAGTATCATTTTCCCCTGAATCCTCAGTTTTCCATCTGTGAAATGGAGATAATCCTGGCTACCACTTGGGGGTTCTGTGAGGATTAGAGAGGATGTATATAAGCCCCTAAACCGAAAATTGCACTGGGCGCATTGCCATCGAGTCCATTTTGACTCACAGTGACTCTATAGGACAGAATAGAACACCCTATAGGGTTTCCACGGAGCAGCTGGTAGATTTGAACTGCTGACCTTTTGGTTAGCAGCAAAGTTCTTAACCACTGCACCAGCAGATTGTGATTATTACTGAGCATCAGTAGTGTAGTGGTTACAAAAGCACAGGCTGGAGCCTGACAGCCTGGGTTCAAATCCCAGCTCTACCACTTCCTGCCTGTGACCTCAGACAAGCTACCACACTGGGCCTCAGTGGCCTCATCTGTCAGTGTTTATTCCACCTCCTAGAGAGCCTGCAAGGAGGAGAGGGGTTAATATGTGTGTTAAAGTGCTTAGAACAGTGCCCAGCATGTAGTAAACGTTCAGTAAATGTCAGCTATAAATGTTATGCCAAACCACATGACCTTAGACAGGTCACGTTTTCTCTCTAGGGCTCTACTATAAGCAGGGTTTGGGGTGAGGGTTCAGTAGCTTAGTGGTTTCAATCTTTGCTGCTCATTATATCACCTGGGGAACTTTGGAAAAAATCCCGGGACCCAGGCCCCTTTCTAGAAATTCTGATTTAATTGGTCTGGCATGGGCCTGGGCATCTGAATTTTTAAATAACTGTAAGTGATTCTGATACACAGCCAGGGCTGAGAGCCCCTGAGCTACATGTTCTCTGGGATCACAGAAGGAAAGTTGTGTTTTTCTTCCTGACAAGGGAGCTTCTCCAAGGATCTGGGGCTTCAGAACAGCTTCCAGGGTGTGGGTGCATTATATTAGCACGTGTCAGGGACAGCTCATGGAGGGCCTGAGAAAATATGGCCCAGGCGTGTGGTGCAGACACCCCACCCATGGACATGCCTCTGGGGCTGAGAAGGGGCTCCCACCCTCTCTGTCCACCAGGAGGGGAAGCCCAGACAAAGCCGGGTTCAGATCCAGCTCATTGTCGAGGAACCTTCCCATCTTTAAACAGGTCTGTGTCTGAACAGGTGAGGGAATTTCAACAAATCCTCGCCGTTCAACCACAGGACCCTCCCCGCCTCAGCACACTGCGATGTCGCTGACGAAGTCCGCTCACTCCTCAGGATGCTTCCAGCTTCCGTAAAGAGCTAATCTGGAGGAAAACGCCCGTGATCTTGTTTGTGTTTTGAAAACCCATCAGCCAGACATGCTTCCTGAGGGCATTATTAAAAAAGAATTATAATTTGGTGGTTTCTACTGTTTTTTCATGTTTTTTTTTTTCTTTGGTAGCTGTGGGGAGCAGGATTTGGGACTGTTTTTGGTGTTTCTTCTGTGCTTTTTTTTGCCTTCTTACTGCCTAAGTGTAAATATGTTGTTTAAGAACTTCTAATGAGCAGATCTTACGATCTCAATGGTAGGTATTATTTTTTGAGCGTCTACTACACACCAGGCTCTGCGTTGTACATACACCATGCCCAATCTTAGCAGGTTGGTGTTTTCATCTACTTTTTGGAGAAACAGACACTGAGGCTTAGAAAGATGAAGCACAGAGATGCTAATATTAGCCCTTGTGTAGGGCCAGCTCTGCTATTACCCACTGTGTGTCCTTGGCCAGCATGTGCCTCTCTGAGTCTCATCCAATAAAGGGGGTCACTGTCTCCTAGTGCACAGGGCTGGTGGGAGGATGAAAGAGCTGAGGGGCTGGAGGGATCAGCCCAGCATCAGGACCCAGGAGCTCTCAGTAAATGGACACTGGCCACCCCATGTCATGCTTTTAGGGATATCCAGACAGCCTGTGTTCTCATGACACCCTCCTTACTATGCCTGAAAATGATCCGTGGGTATTAGGAGGCAAGTTAAATAGTCACAAATGCAAATATTTGTACTATTGCTGACCAGTGACTGTGCACAAATTTGAGCAATAATTAACAATTTGGAAACTCCAGAGATGCTCCGTTAGGACCTGCCCACCGGTATGGACTGCCTTGCTTCTTAGATTCTTTGACTCCTGGAAGCTTTCAGGGCACTGGAAGTGCTTCAGGGCTTAGAGAGAGAGGGAGAGGGAGAGAGAGTGTGTGCGTGTGCGTCTTGTAATTAACGGTTAATAAATTACCATCTTTGGGCTTTCTCAGCACTCAGTGGTCTCCATTTTCCACCCAAAACTGACCCAAAAGAAGACCCCAGGTTCAGAGAAACATTCACTGCCCCCTCCTTTCAATGTCCAGGTTTGGCATATTGGTAGGAAGCAATGAAAAGGATGAAATAATTAATAAATACCTGAAGGAGAGGGGGCTCTGGATATAAGTCTGGGTTAAAGATAGGTCTGTGTTTGTTTATTTCTGTTAAGCGTCTTCTGTCGTTTGCCCAGAGCAGAAATGCTGGCTTTGCCTCATTTGACCTTCGCTAGCCCTGGGAGAATGCTTATGGTGCCATTTTACAGATGGGGAAGCTGCAATGTGCAGCAGCCACACTGCCAGTCTGGTCACCCTGTATCCTGCTTTCATGTCATTCTTACTCTGCCACTTCTTTCCCTGCGATTACTTCTATAAACGCTTTCTCTGAAATGGGAAGGTTTCTGGGTGAGGCCAGCTAGGAATAGTTGATACAAAGAATGAGACTGATGAGTGATTTTGCTCCAGTCCAGGTGCAGGGAAAAGAAGGCGGACTTTGGGCTCAGGCCTAGAATTCCATGTCAGCCCCGTCACTCACTGTCTGCCCTCGGTCAGGTCCCTTCACCTCTCAGAATATTTGTTTCCTGCTCTATGAGGTGAGGACAGTGACCCCTCCTTCCCAGCACTATTAGCAGGGTTAGAAAATAATAAGCATGAAGAATATGAACAGTGTCACACCCATATCGTTCATGGTGACGATGCAGTGATGGTTATTGTTCACAAATGTTCCTTCTTGTAGCCAAGCCCTCTCCCCCCGTGGTATTGGGCCCTTCGGTGAGGACCACACCTGAGCAGACAGTGAACTTCACCTGCGAGTCCCATGGCTTCTCCCCCAGAGATGTCACCCTGAAGTGGTACAAAAATGGGAATGAGCTCCCAGTCCTCCAGACCAACGTGGTCCCGCCGGGCGACAGCGTCTCCTACAATGTCTCCAGCAGGACCCAGGTGACGCTGACCCGAGAGGACGTCCACGGTCAGGTCATCTGCGAAGTGGCTCACAGTACCTTACAGGGCTCTCTTCGTGGGACGGCCAACTTGTCTGAGACCATCCGAGGTAGATGACACTCACAACCAGCCCAGACCCCCACCCAGCCCCAAGCCTGCTGCTCCCCCCGGGTTTGCTACAGGGCTCGAAGTGCCTGGAATCCAATTCCTGATACACGCAGTTCCCAGGTTAGGAATGTCCAAGTTACGTACAACCTGTAGTTATGAACCAACCCCCATAAAGGCTAAGCCAAACCCACTGCTGTTGAGTCAATTCCAATGCATAGGGACTCTACAGGACAGAGTAGAACTGCCCCAAAGGGTTTCCAAGGCTAAATCTTTAGGGAACCAAACTGCCGCATCTTCCTCCTGCAGAGCGGCTGGTGGGTTCAAACCACCGACCTTTCATTTAGCAGCTGAGTGCTTTAACCACTGCACCACCAAGGCTCTTTCTATAAAGCCTGTTAAAAATTCAAGGCACATACAATAGTTCATAATAACAAACAGGAGATACTCTGCAACAGTGCATCAAAACATTACTATTGTTACTGTATTATTATGTTAAAATGTTTTCCTGTATTTGGAAGTGTTTCTTTAACGTTTTTTACACATAGGATGATACACTGTATACTATATTATTAAGACAAACATTTGAATAACTGACATTAGGTAGGAACCACATGTAACTGTTTGGCTTAAGTACAAATTTGGCTTAAAGACAGATTTAGGAACGGAACCGTTGGTATCCGAGGAATGTCTGTAGTCCCTCCCGATTACCGTAAACTTACAATGCGCTCAGCACGTTCACTTACTGCAATTTTAATGGCACCTTCCAGCTGAACACCTTCCATGGGCCAAGCACAGTGTTAGTGTCATTTATTTTACCAATAGCAACAGCAGTTATTGAGCGCTGACTACATGCTAAGCGCCTGTGTGCTTGGTGACTTTATTTTGCTAGTTATTACGTTCCGACTGCATGCAAGGCATTGTGCTTGTTGATTTCACTCGTTATTACCCCTAATAGGAGCTACCAGTCCATGAGCACCTACTGTGTGCCAGGCACTGTGCCTAGTGATTTCATTCATTATGCAAAGAGGACGTATATTGTTTGAGCACCTGCTGCATGCTTAGCACTGTCCTCGCTGATTCCCTTGCCATGATGGTGGGAGCTAACCGTTGCCAAGCCCTCTCTCCCATCCCTCACCCCCGTGATCTGTCTGTTCCAAGAGGTGAGAGCCTCTGCCCTGTGCTCTTTCAGTTCCGCCCACCTTGGAGGTTACCCAACTCCCCACTCAAGGGAACCGGGTGAACGTCTCCTGCCAGGTGAAGAAGTTCTACCCTAAGAGCCTAGAGCTGACCTGGTTGGAGAACGGAAATCTGTCCCGAACAGATTCAGTCTCAATCTCCACCGAGGACAAGGATGGGACCTATAACCTGAACAACTGGATCCTGGTGAACTCATCTGCCCACAGGGAGGATGTGGTGCTCACCTGCCAGGTGGTGCATGACGGGCAGCCAGCAGTCACGAAAAACCTGACCCTGAAGTTCACCGCCCCCTCGAAGGACCAGACCACAGAGCCATCCCCTGGTGAGGCCTCCACTCCCACCACCTCTTTTTTAAATCATACATTAATTTTATCTTTATTGTTTTAATGTTAAAATAGCCATCATGCTTGTTGTTTAAAAAAAAAAAACCAAACCCATCGCCATTGAGTCAATTCCAACTCACAGCAACCCTATAGGACAGATTAGAACTGCCCCATAGGGTTTGCAAGGAGCAGCTGGTGAATTCAAACTGCCGACCTTTGGGTTAGCAGCTGAGCTCTTAACCACTACACCAGCAGGGCACCTTGTTTTGGTTAGGTTCCCTCAAGTTGATTTTGGCTCATAGCGACCCCATGTGACGGAGCTGAACTGCCCCACAGGGTTTTTAGGCTGCAGTGTTTACGAGAACAGATTGCCCAGTTTCTGTCCTACAGAGCCTCTGGGTGGGTTCAGATCGCCAACCTTTCGGTTAACAACCCAGGCTTAACTTTGTGTCACCAGGGCTCCTTCGTTCATGCTTATTGTTTTTAACCCAAAACCAAACCCATCGATTATGACTCATAGTGACCCTATAGGACAGAGTAGAACTGCCCCATAGGGTTTCCAAAGCTGTAAATATTTATGGAAGCAGACTGCCACATTCTTCTGGTAGGAACATTTGAACCACCTACCGAGCACTTAACTCATGCGCCACCAGGGCTCCTTGTAGAGTAATCTAGATGCTTGAAAACATAAAGCAGAAGTTGAAAGTGAGCTTCCTTCCCCGAAAACCCACAGCCCAAGGTGACCTACCAGTGTAAGAGTTTGGCATATATCTTTATGGATATTTTTACATAAATACATATTAAAGAAGGAAGGAAAGACAAAGAGAAGGAGGGAAGGAAGGAAGGAGAGAATCATCCTGTTCATAGCGGCCTGCCCCTTGCTTTCCTCACCTAACAATCGCAACTTCCCCAGGCCCATGTGAGCCCACAGCCCTCCTCCTTGCTCTTTCTAACCTCTGCCTCATCTACCTAACAGCTTTGCAAGGCTGTCCTAAGGTTCATACAAACATCCCACTGGTTGCGGGTTGCACTTAGCATGATTGCAGCTTATACAGTTAATGGGGCAAAGAGCATCCTTGTACATATCTCTCTCATGTGTGACTATTCCTGTGGGATGAATTCCCAAAGAAGCATTTCTGGCCGAAGGGCATGCCTATTTAAGATGATGGTAAAACTGCCATGTTGTCCCCTGAAAGGGTTGTACTGATTCACTCCCCTGGGAGAGTAAGAGGGTGTGGGTATGCTTTTCTCTTTTTTTTTTTTCCAACCTGTTATCCATATATTTCTCATCTTTCTTCAAAATGGAAGCACCTAGTGGCGCTTCAGTGCCCTGTAGAATGTTCCATTTCCCGCCAGCCACGTGGCTAATGCCTGGTATATAGAAGTACCTTTGAATGCATTAGATTTGAAGCTGTTTCATTCCTTACTGCATCCTTCAAGGGAAACCAATCCAAATTTTTTGCCTTCAAGTTGACTCCAGCTCATGGCAACCCCATGTGTGTCAGAGTAGAACTGTGCTCCACGGGATTTTCAGTGGCTGAGTTTTTGGACCTATATTGCCAGGCCTTTCTTCCAACATGTCTCTGGGTGAACTCGCACCTCAGAACTTTCACTTAGCAGTCGAGTGTGTAAAGCCTTGGGGTCGTATCAAGGTGGCCCTGTGATTTCACTGATGCCTGGTTTTCATGGGATGAGCGCTGCACTGGGAGACAGGATGTGTGGACCTGCACTCTGGCTTCAACACAGACTGCTCTATGGCCTTGGGCAAGTCAGTTCCCCTCTCGGGGCACCATTTTCTCACAAGAGTGTTGGAGGTGATGAGCTTCCTGACCCCTCCAACTCTGAATCTTGGCTCAGAGCAACCGTGACTGTCTTGTTCAGCACTGCAGCTTCAGGGCCTGGCGCACAGCCTGGCATATAGAAGGCACTCAGTAAACACTTTTAGAAAGGATGAAAGAGTTGGTTGGTTGATTAGTTTTCAGTGTTATCCAATCTCAGTATTATCCAGTGAGGCAGAGATTGTTGTTGGCCCCAATAACAAGAGGGCATTGAAGGGTGAGAGACTTGCCCAAGGTCATAACTAGTAAGGGTACTGAGTTGAGCCCACATTTCTGTGCCTCAGAGCCCTGCTCCTGATTAACTACTGTGCATCAGTCTAGAATCCCCAACATGTGCCCTGGGGCCAGCCAAGGAGCCAAGCCCTCTGCCCTCCATTGGTACCATGTACACCCACTGGTCCTCACCTGTCTCCTTCTCCCCTCCCTCCCCTACACCTGATAGTGACGCGGGGCTTTGGATGCATTTGTGGTGCTGTGGTGCCTGGTCTGTGGTTCACTCCAGATGAGAAGAAGATGTTTCTCTCAGCATCCTACAGTCGGGGCTTCCCCGGGGCTGTCAGCAGCAAATATTTTCCCTCCTGGAACCTCGGCATCGTTTCTGTGCTGCCCATGACTGACCCACATGGGATGTGTTTGCAGATCCCCCAGTGTCCCTGTGCAGCTCGGAACATCTGTGAATGCCCAGCCAGATGTTCACCAGTAATGATGCCTGTGTAGTGGTGAAAGGGGGGTGGTGGGCTTTCGTTGTGTCTGTTTTTACTCTGTGAACATGAAGGCTCTATTCCATGTGATCCCTAGACGGTTCTGAGCAGAATAAGAATATCTTTATCGTGGTGGGCGTGGTGTGTGCCTTGCTGGTGGCCCTGCTGATCGCGGCCCTCTACCTTCTCCGAATCCGGCAGAAGAAAGGTGCGTGGATTCCCGTCCGCAGCCCCCTGGTCATTTTGCCCTGGGCTCCTTCCAGAGGGAGAGACCACGAGAGTGCTTTGGGCTACAGGGAGCTTAAACCGTAAGGATACCAGTTATTTCAAGGAACAGGAAGCCCAGAGGTAGCAGTGCCAAAGTTGCTGTAACAGCTTCACCAGGTAAACTCAAGTCAGTGACTCCCATGGCCTTCCCCTCGTGATTGCAAAACGGGCTCATGTCCTTGCAGGACCCTACCAAGGAGCTGTGATATGGACGGGGGACTCATCTCACCTGTCTCAGGGAGAAACTATCTTTCCCAGGCACCCCGGGCAACCTTCCCAAGCTGTAAAAAAAGATTAAATGGCTGACTACCTGTGAAATGGAAGTATTAGCTCCAGGAGTCAGGATTGTATGTGAGCCCAGAAGCAGTGAGTCACCTACCTGGAAAGCCCCCCTCACCAAGGCAAGACATGTAGCCTTTAACTCTAGGGGAGGAGGGTACAAGTTCAAGTCTTCCCCTTATTTCTGGGCATGTGTAGAGTGGGTGGGGGGGGGGTTGTTGCTATGGAAAGGCCTCTGACTTTGGACTCACACCAACCAAGGTTCCAGGGTTTTGCTACACTATCTGAACAGTTTGGCCTCCATGGCCCTCAGTTTCCTCATCTGTAAAATGGGTATAGCAATGCCTACCTCAGAGGATAGTTAAGAAAACCAAGTGAGCTCCTGTGTATTAACAGGCTGGTACATAGTGGGACCTCAGTAAACACGTGTTCTCTTTCTCACTTTTAGAGGAGACAGTTCTAAGTCGGTATTCCTGAAACTGTTTTGACTACAAGAGGTAGAGGTACATTTCCCATCTCATCAGAACACACACACACACAGCTATATGTAAATTTGAAAATCTCTTTTCCTTTTCATCACATTCTATTCCATTTTCTTTTTCAAATGCTAGTTGTAACCCACTGTGCCACAGTGTGCAAGTGAAAAACCCAGTCCTGAGTGGACCTTTTGTCCCTGGATGGGCAAGTTGTCACATCAGTCTTGTACCCCCTCTGCCTCTGTTCACAGGTTTCCCTTCCTCCTGGGATGGCTGGATGAACTCATTGCTCTTAGACACTGGCTGGTCTCGAGTATTCCCCACCCAGGAGGGCTGGTGTCAGCCCCGCCTTGAGGGCTGGAAGCTGCACGGCGTCCCAGCAGGAGATGCACCCAGTGGTTCCCCAAATGGGGAGGACTCCTCCTTGGGTGGGGAAGCAAGGGTCCCTTGCCCACCAGGGTGACAAGCCAGCCTATCTGATAAAGCCTTCCTGGCGGTCATTAGTGAAATTGCAGCCCCTCTGCCTGAAGCCCATCTACTCCCATCCCTGACATGCGTGATCCTATTACGTTGGGGCTAAGCATCAACAGTCCGGGGCTCCAGAAGAGGAGCAGAGCCTGGGAGAGCTGCACACACAGTCGCTGTGTTGTGGCAGGTGTTTGTCTGCAGAGCCCAGCTCACAGACACAGGCTCCAGTGGCAGTAACGACCAGCTCTCACTCAGCTCTTTGGATGCGCCAGGAACTGTGCAGAGTGCTTTGTATGTGGTGACTTAGTCCTTACCACAGACCCCTGAGGTCCTGTTACTAACCCCATTTTACAGATGAGGAAGCCAAGGCATGGGGAAGTTATAATACTTGCTTGGGGTCGCACAGCTGCTAAGTGGTGGAGCCAGGATTCAAACTTAGGTAGCAGGTCTCCAGGGACCACATATGGGACTATTCTGCCTACCTCCTCCACCCTAATGAGGCACCCATTCTCCTTGTTGGGCTTTCAGTAACCATCACGGGATGCCCTATTTCAACTCTACCACTTACCAACTGTGTGCCCCTGGGTAAGTCACTCAGTGTCCACAGTGTAAAATGGGGATGACCAGCGTTCTGTCACTGGGTTCCCCAGAGACAGCTCGTGTCCCAGTGCTTTGCGAGTCATCACCTCCATTCAGAGGTTGGATGCTAAGCTGCAGCCTTCCCACCAGGAGCCCACTCACCTAAGCTCCAGTGCCTGCCCGGGCTCCAGGCGTTAACCCGGCAGCAAGAATCCTTGTGTCACGGCAGCCTCCAGCCTGTTAGCGTGCGGCACAGAGCACACTGAGCATGCACGTTGCTTTTTAATTACAGTTTTACAGTGAAATGGGAGTCAAATGGCTGCTAACCCCAGAGGCTTCTCTGTGGGGTGCCCCATATCACAGGTTTAAAACCTCTGAGCCAGACAGGCCATTTCTTCCCTTCTGAGATCCTTTTTTGGAAAGTGGTGATGTGTGGATAAACAGTTACCAGCCCAGCCCTGTGAGTCGTAGAGGTGAAATCCAAGCACAGAGGGGGAAATGACATACCCACGGTCACACAGTAAGTTAGTGCTGGAACTAGGATTCAAGCCTGGTGTCCTTGGCTCCCAGCCCTGGAATCTGTTACCCAGTGTGAAGGGCCCCATCTGGGAGCTGGGCCATCAAGTTGTCCCCCAGCTCATGGTGACTCCATGCACAGGAAGATCAGACCGCTGTGTTCCATAGGATATTCATTGTCTGATTTTTCAGAAATAGATTTCCAGAACTTTCTTCCTAGTATGTCTTAGTCTGGGCTTGGAGTAGCGCCTTCCTTAAGGTTTGTGTTTGAATGGAAGTGAGGCCCAGACAGAGGCAGAGTACTTGGCTCCTCCCAGGCTGGAGGCTGCTTTGGGATCTGACTCACGGCAACTCCCAGCAGTAGGGAAGCAGCTTACTCCCTGTAGGAGATAATGGGCCACCCCATGATGGCTCACCATGGCTCTGAGGGTATGATTTCAACAATTCCTTCTCCCTGCAGGCAAACCTTTAGGGGGAAAAAAAAAGTTACATAAGAAAAGTGTGTTTCTAAGTTAAATAACTGGATTTTGGTTTTCTCTTCCAGCCAAGGGCTCCACTTCTTCTACAAGGTAAGTGCCTCATTGGGCTTAGATGCTTTTTCTGTTACTAGTTGGTCGTTGACAACCCCAAGCACTGCAAAGCATAGTCCACACCACTGACCCTCACTTTGGTGCCATGCAGTGTTTTTATTCCTTGTCATTCATTGTAATCTCCTCGTGCCAGGGCTGTTTTTAATTGTTCCTTTGATTTGAGGCATTGAGTTCTTGCCTGCTGTTCCCGGACATTCAGGCCCTGATCAAATCCCATCTGGACAGTGACAGAAGCTTCCCAAGCTTCCTGCACTCCCAGACGCCCTACACACACTCCAGACTCCATCCCCAGGCCCTAGGTGTATACTTTGCTCTTTCCTTGATTCATTGAATATCCACTGAGTACCCGGCATGGGTTGGCCCTGACAATGTGTCAGCTCTGTCAAGGAGCCGGAGACTCACCAGGGAAGGGACACAGGCCAGGCCTGCATGGGGCTTAGGCACTAGTGGGAGAAACAGGCAAGAGCACAGAAGCAAAGCGCTGTGGAATGTCGTGTCAGGGTGTGAGGGCCGTAAGGAAGGATCAGACGTGGTAAGGAGTTGGAGGCTAATGGGGGGACGGTCTTAGATAGAGGAAGGAGGCCTCCTCTGAAGAAGTGATGGGAGCAGGGACTTGAAGCTAGGGGGCTATGATAGGGAGCAGCATGCTGGGTGAGAGAACAGCCACTGCAAAGGCCCTGGTATAGGTGTGGGTGTGGGTGGTAGACACGAGGAACAGGGAGGAGGTCTGTGTGGCTGTGGCAGAGGGAAGGAGGGGAGGGAGGACGTGAGGTCCTGGAGTTGCAGGGGTACAGTCTCTTATCTGGAGCCCTTGTAGCCAAATATGCTATGAATTCAGATTTTCTGCATTTAGGAAGGCCCATATTCACCCCAGCAGGGTATGGGCTGCACCCCATAATCAAACGCGTTGGTGCACCTGCACAGAAATATGTGTACATCCATGGTGTTGTTAGGCGCCATCAAGTTGATTCCGACTCATAGCAACCTGTGTACAACAGAACGAAACAATACCTGGACCTGCACCATCTTCACAATCTTTGCTATGTTTGAGCCCATTGTTGCAGCCACTGTGACAGTCCATCTCTCTTCCACTTTTTTTGCTGACCCTCTGCTTTACCAAGCATGATGTCCTTCTCCAGGGACTGATCCCTCCTGATAACATATCCAAAGTAAGTGAGACGAAGTCTCACCATCCTTGCTTCTAAGGAGCATTCTGGCTGTACTTTTCCAAGACAGATTTGTTTGTTCTTCTGGCAGTCCATGGTATATTCAATATTCTTCACCAACACCGTAAGAGTCTTCTCCGGTCTTCCTTATTCATTGTCCAGCTTTCACATGCATATGAGGCAATTAAAAACACCATGACTTAAGGCAGGTGCACCATAGTTTTTAAGATTATTTCTTTGCTTTTCAATGCTTCAAAGAGGTCTCTTGGAGCAGATTTTGCCCAATGCATCGCATCACCTGATTTCTTGACTGCTGTTTCCATGGGTGTTGATTGTGAATCCAAGCAAAATGAAATCCTTGACAACTTCAATCTTTTCTCCGTTTATCATGATGCAGCTTCTTGGTCCAGTTGTGAGGATTTTTGTTTTCTTTATCTTGAGGTGTAATCCATACTGAAGGCTATGGTCTTTGATGTTCATCAGTAAGTGCTTCAAGTCCTCTTCACTTTCAGCTAGCAAGGTTATGTCACCTGCATAATACAGGTTGTTAATGAGTCTTCCTCCAATCCTGATGCTGCTTTCTTCTTCGTATAGTCCAGCTTCTCGAATTATTTACCTAGCATACAGATTGAAAGCATGCGAAAGACTACAACCCCGATGCATACCTTTCCTGACTTTAAACCCTTGTTCTGTTCGAATGACTGCCTCTTGGTCTAAGTACAGGTTCCTCTTGAGTGTTCTGGAATTTCCATTCTTTGCAATTTTATCCATAATTTTTTATGATCCACACAGTCGAATGCCTTTGCATAGTCAATAAAATACAGGTAAACATCTTCCTGGTATTCTCTGCTTTCAGCCAAGGTCCATCTGACATCACCAGTGATATCCCTTGTTCCACATCCTCTTCTGAATCCGGCTTGAATTTCAGGCAGTTCCCTGTCGATGAACTATTGTAACCACTTTTGAATGATCTTCAGGAAAATTTTGCTTGTGTGTGATATTAATGATACTGTTTGATGATCCTCATTCTCTTGGATCTCCTTTCTTTGGAATGGGTACAAATATGGATATCTTCCAGTCATTTGGCCAGGTAGCTGTCTTCCAAATTTCTTGGCATAGATGGGTGAGCACTTAAACAGCATTGCATCTGTTTGTTGAAACATCTCAGTTGGTATTCCATCAATTCCTGGAGCTTTGTTTTTCGCCAGTGCCTTCACTGCAGCTTGGGGCCTCTTCCTTCAATACCATTGGTTCCCAATCCTAGGCTACCCTGTGAAATGATTGAATGTTGACTGATTCTTTTTGGTACAGTGACTGTATTCCTTCCATCTTCTTTTGATGCTCCCTGTGTCGTTTAATATTTCTCTGTAGAATTCTTCATTATTGCAATTCAAGGCTTGAATTTTTTCTTAAGTTCTTTCAGCTTGAGAAATGTCGAGCGTGTTCTTTTCTTTTGGTTTTCTATCTCCAGGTCTTTGCTCATTTCATTATAATACTTTGTCTTCTTGAGCTGCCCTTTGAAATCTTCTTTTCAGCTGTTTTACTTCATCATTTCTTCCTTTTGCTTTAGCTGCTCTGTGTTCAAAAGCAACTTTCAGAGCCTCTTCTGACATCCATTTTGGTCTTTTCTTTCTTTCTTGTGTTTTTAATGACCTCTTGCTTTCTTCATGTATGATATCTTTGGTGTCATTCCACGAGTCGTCTTGTCTTCGGTCATTAGCGTTCAGTGTGTGAAATCTATTCTAAAGATGGTTTCTAAATTCAGGTGGAATATACTCAAAGTCCTACTTTGGCTTTTGCGGACTTACTCTAATTTTCTTCAACTTCAGCCTGAACTTACATATGATTAATTGATGATCTGTTCCACAGTCAGCCCCTGGCCTTCTTCTGACGGACGATAATTGAGCTTTTCTATAATCTCTTTGCACAGATGTAGTCGATTCGATTCCTGTGTCTTCCATCTGGTGAGGTCCACATGTATAGTCGCCGTTTATGTTGTGACCATCCATACTTGGGGTAAATAAAAGCTAAATAGCTTTGTATCCATTCAGCTCAGATTTGTCACCAGGTGGGTTTAGGGACTCTTTCGTTGTCCTAGAGCTTTGTGACTTCAGAAATGCAGATCAGGCTGGAGAGCCTGCAGTGAAGGCCGGCGGTCTGTGTGCATTATAAGGACTCTGGATGTACTATGAGCAGAAACAGAAGCTGTAGAACGACATAAACTGACTTCATCTTAAACGGGTTACTTGCCTGCATGCGGAGACCAGACGGTTGGAGGTGAGGGGGCGGCAGAGACCAGTGAGAGGTGGCTGCAGTGGCCCAAGCGGGAGAGGATAGTGGCCTGGGCCAGGGTGGGGCTGCGGGGTGGATGAGAAGTGGTCAGATTCTGCAGCACCCTCAGGCAAACCCTGGCTTTCTTCTCTCCTCTGAGCCCTGCCTACTCTCCCAGCCTACCCTCCCTTCTTAGTCCCTAAGCAGGCAGAGCCAGCCCCACAGTAGAACAGGCCCCTCATGCCTCCCAGGAATTGTGTTCCTCTGACCGTACCTTTGCCCACTGTGTGCCCCACACCTGGTACATGCTCTCCAAGGGCAAAGCACTACTTCCACCCTCTCCCTAAGCCTTCAGTGGTTCCCCGAGCCCCTCAAGATAAAGTCCTGACTCCCTAACCAGGCCCTTAGGCACCCCCTGGCCTAAACGCACTGACTGGACAGACCCCCTCATGACCCATGCCCAGTCCTTGGCTCAACCATTCTGCGCTCCCCTTGCTGGGCCTCGCTTACCTCACGGCCCTCCACCCTGGCCTCTCCCACTTCTGTATCCACAGTTGAACCATATTATTAGGAAGGGCACCTGGATGAAAATATCAGGATGGGAGCTCTGACCATTAGTGTTTTCCCTAAAAGATAATAATTTAAAAACAACAACAACAACAGAACAAACCCTAAAGAGTGTCTTTCCTTTTTTTTTTTTTTTCTTTTTAACATCACTGGTGCTGCATCAGTAGACAGAACATCGGTTAGTTTTATGAATTGCAATATTTAACCCCCTTTTTTTTTGCGGGGCGGGGGAAGGTGAAGAAACTGCAGTGACTTCAAGGGGAGAATATGGATACTGCCTCACTCACACACATGCATTCTCAGACTGAAAAGAATCCCTTACCCTCCTTTTAGCCAGCACCCGTATAAGTACTATGTGGCAAAAGTACACTGAAGGTGGGCTTGAGACCCAGGCTTCATCTTTCTTATCGATAGCAAAGGCCAGGCTGCGTTTTATAACAAAGCACCACAGCTGAACCCAGTCCCTCTTCTCCCAAACCAGTTATTCCACATAGCACCAGCCAAAAAACAGAAAAGATGATTTTAGCCTCTCCTGGGAAGAGAAGGCTGGCTGGCTGGCTGGCTGGCTGGCTTCCTTCCTGCTTTCTTCCCTCCTTCCCTCCCTCCCTCCCTGGTAAGTCCATTGTTTGTTCTCTTTTCCAAGATGGCTGACATTATGGTTTTCTACAAAACCAATGCTTACTTAACCTCATGACAGCGCTGCTCTTGGAAGCTACAGCGGCTGCTGTGGGAGGGTTTTCAGTGTGGTGTGTTTCCAAGCCTCACCTGCTCATCCTCTCATTCCCAAACATTCAGCATCCATGTACTGTCCTCACTTCCGGGTTTTTCAGAAGAGTGGAGACTTCCAGTGGGGGTCTGGTTATCATCCCAACGGTAACAGATGAAGCTTGGTTCTTCACTTTCCTCAGTTCTCTTGTTGCTCAGGTAGCAAGGGTTTCTGCTTTGTTAGTCTTTGATCTCCTTCCTTCATTTAAAAGTTCATGAATTGTGGGCCTAGTTTCTACTAATTGTACTATGCCCTTCCCAAACGCTGTACATAAATCCTCTGTCAGTCCAACAGGACGAGCTGCTGCTCCATCTCTATAATCCTCTTTTTCAGGAGCGTGGTCAGTGAAAAACAATAAATTCTGCTCTGGCTTAGACCAGTACCACATCCGGGTGTACGTTCTCCTGATCTCCCTTCAATCCCTGGACAATTCCAGTATAGGCTTCCAAGCAGCCTTTCCTTAGCTCATTCAGATAATGCCCCGTGTCATAGTCTGACGTGCCCACCTGGGCTTGCGAGCCCCGCTGAAGAGTGTTCAATAATACCTCAAGGTGTTTTTTAAACTCTCTACCAATAGCAAGGGCAATATAACCAAACACTGTCAGAATCTGTGACTTTACAGACCTGTGGACATTCTCATTTCCTAAATTGGCGCAGCGGGACCTGAGCGCCTGGCGCACAGTGGAGTTACAGGTCCAGGTGCCACTTGCTAAGGACTGCCTAAAGCGGGTACTTTTCATCACTGCTTGGATGCTTCTTACTGCCTATTTCATCTTCCCCAGAGAAGCCAGCCATTTTTGGCCTGTTTTTTATTTTCTAAAATGAGCCTACCAAGGGAGCCATGAGAGTGTGCGCTCCCTTTCATCTGGCTAAACCAAAGTGGTAGCTAGCGAGCAGTAATGGTAGCTTCCCTCTCAGAGACCACTTTCAGCTTCTGCTTGTCAGGATCAGACACTTTCCAAAGGACGCTGCCCACGGTAACAACCCAGCCTAGAGGGTGCCGGGGCGGCGGGGGGTGGGGGTGTTGGGGGAATGCCACTGCTGTGAGCTCAAAGGGCCCTTCCGGTTGCAAGGAGGCCATGGAGGGATTGGTGATTGCTAACTCTCTGGGTTAGGAACATAGAAGCAGAACATTGTAATCTTCCCCAGCTCAGACGAGAGAAAAATGTGGCTCTACTCCCTTAATTGGGCACTGGGGCTCATTCAGTCAGCCATTCATTCACTTGTCAGACATTCACTGCACTTATTCTTGGAATATTTAGAGCTTCCCTGGTTCTTTCATTTATTCATCTGGATTAGCCCAGCTCGGTGCCAGGCCTTGAGCTGGAGGACTGCAGAGGGAAACAAAGAAGACAGTAGCCCTGGTCTCATGGCACCTGTGATACAGTGGGAGAGATATTCATTCATTCAGCAAGTATTCGAGAGTTCCAGCCTGTGCTAGTTCAGTACTAGGTGCTGGGGCTTTGGCGGTGGACTTAACTCTCATATTACCCTCTTGGGAACACTTCTCTGACAGTGCTGGGCTGGCTGGGATGCCCCTCCATAGCAATCCCAAACCTTGCCTGTTTTCATATCTGATGTATGTGTCTGTCTGTCTACCATGCTTCCTCACCAGATGGGGACAGGTGCTCAAGAGATGACTTAGAATGCCAGTCAGACTGGCCCAGGGCCTTTGCACACTCAGCCCTCCCTGTCTCTTCATCTGCTTCACTATGTCTCTTCCTCAGATCCTGTTTTAAACAGGTTTCTTAGGAAACCTGTGCTGAACCCCCACACTCCACTCTCAGAACTCCATCCCTCAAACTCCATTCTCATGTTCCTAGAGAGTCTCTGCCCGCATGGCACTCACGGTCCAGCAGGGAGGCAGGTCACCAGAAGAGCTGGGAGGTTAAGAAATGATGTCATGCAGGTGCTGACTAAATAAAATACACCCACATAAGGGGATGGAGGAAACCCTGGTGGTGTAATGGTTAAGAGCTATGGTTGCTGACAAAAAGGTTAGCAGTTCACATCCACCAGGCACTCTTTGGAAATATATATGGGGCAGTGCTACTATAGGATCACTATGAGGCAGAATCGACTCAATGGCAATGAGTTTTGTTTTTTTTTTTAAGGGGATGGAACAGAGCAGGGAGGTGGGAGGGTCAGGAAAGGCATGTCTGTGGAGGTGAGAGGTGACATTTAGAAAATAACTGTAAGGACAAGCAGTCTCTGGCCATGGGGAGATCTGGAGCAGGAATGAACCAGGCAGAGGGAAGAGTGGGGCACAGAGCCCATGGCGGGAGCAGTTGGATATGTTCACAAAGCATCGAGAAGGAGGTCAGGGCAGCCTGAGTGGAGCGAGGGAGAGAAAATGAGAAAGAAGACTAGAGCAGTCGGCAAGACTGGCCAGATAGCTTGGTGAGAAGGGGCTGAAGGTTCTGCGTAGAACGGTGATGTGACATCATGTATGTGTTTGAAGTGTGGACAGTGGAATGCAGAGGGACAGGAATAGAAGCAGGGAGACCAGAGAGGAGGCTCTTCAGGACACGAGGGAATGGGGATAGTGACAATGACAGAGTGGTGGGTTTTGGTGTATATTTTGGAGGCAGCGCTGATGAGCCTTGGAATGGATTAGACATGGGCTGTAATAGGAGGGAGAATCGGGGATGACCCCAATTGAGTCTGAGCACAAGGATGGATCTTGTGGGTGTCATTCACTGGGATAGGAAAGACAGGGAAGGGGAAATGAACCTGGAAAATGGATAATTGATCACAGCCTGAAATACTGCTCTGACAGAGGAACCCAGTGTGCTGAGAGTGGGGTTGGGGGATTCAGTGATGGTATCCCAAGAAAGGACTCTAGGAGGATCTAAGGAAGAGATGGCATGAAGCAGATAGAGAGAAAGGCAGGACTGAGTGAGCAAAGGCCCTGGGCCAGTCTGGTATTCATTCCAAGTCTCCTCTTGAGCACCTGCTCCCATCTGTTGAGGAAGCATGGCAGACAGATATATAAACTAGGTATAAAAATAGACAAGGAGGGGCATCCCAGCCAGCCCAGTGCTGTCAGAGAAGTTTTCCCAAGGAAACAATGCCATAGTTGAGTCTTAAAGGATAAACAGGAATTAGTTAGGAGAAGAAGTGGCCAAGAAGGTCAATCTAGGCTCTTATTAAAGCATAAAGTACGTTATCTCTCACTAAATATTCAGTAGGTAGATAAGTGGGATAGTGAATGAGCCTGAGGGAGTCAGCAGGGGCCAGACCACAGCGGGGCTTATGAGCATGGCCAGGAGTTGCCCTTGAACCAGAGAGGAGCTGTGCTTGAACCCCAGAAGTTTTTGAAGCTGGTGAGGTATGGGTAGATCTGTGTGATCCCCTACCAGACTTGTTCCCCTCCTGATGGGCTGTCCCTGTGGCCACATGGGGCTTGTCATGCTCCAGAACTGCCTTCTCAGGCCAGCACTCACGCCATGAATAACCTGTTGGAAGCCCCATTGCTCAGTTCCGACATTATTCAGGCTCACATCCCCAGGGTTTCTGGCTTGAGAATCATCAGGCTTCAGCAGGACCAGCGGTGCAGGTTTGTTCACCACCTTGACCCCACAAGTAAGCCAAGCCTGGCCTCCAGTTACAGAATCAAGTGTATGAACCAACCTCTTTGCCAAGATGTCTTGGTCTTTCTTTTTCTTTTTTATGATAATACATAAATATTTATAATATAGAATGTTTGGAGGATATGGGAAACTGGGAAGAAGAAAAAATGCCACCTGAAGACCTGAAAACCTGTTAGCATTTCCATTTCCTTTCAGTGTTATCCATGCATTTTTCATAATTGAGGTCTTTCCACAGAGAATTTTGCTTTTTCACTTACCATTTTAATATAATTACTTGTAATAAGAAAAATGTCCTTAGAAGCCTCTTAAATCTGTGCCTGAGCCCACCCACCTTTCCGTAACCAGTCCCAATTGGCAGAGCTGTGCCGCATAAACACACCGGTGACAAATGTCTGCGCATAAAGCTTTTCCTGCATTTTGGATTTAAAAAAAAAAGTGCAATCATGAGTCAAAAGCTGAGGACACTTTCTGAGCTCTTGATCTGTATTACCAAGCTGCTTTCCAAAAGGGTCCTATGGGTTTGCTCCCCACCGTCGCCAGCGTGAAAGTGCCAGTTTCACCACACCTTCCCCAGCACCGAGTATTATAACTTTTTTCAAGATAACTGGCTGATATAGTAGGCAGAAAAATGATAGTGCGTTGTTTAAAACTCCTTTTTACTGAGATTGACCCTTTTGCCTCACATTTGATAAGCGGCTGTATTTCTTGTTTGAATTGTACATCCATGTCCTCCACCCATAAAGGAAGTATAACTTAAATGTTATTCTTATCAGTTTGTGTGAGCACTTGAGATAGGGAGGATATTTTTATCTGTTCGTCTCTTTCCTTTTTAGGTTGCATGAGCCTGAGAAGAACTCCAGAGAGATAACCCAGGTACAGTCCTTGGTGAGACACCCTTCTGGGGAACCTAGATAGTGATTTCCTCAGATCAGCCGGAGCTGCGGATCCTGTTCTAAATTAAGACATGTTCCCTGCCCAGGGTGGGAACGTGACGCGGATCCTTACATCCCTGGTCCCCCGCCTTGTCCTCGCACACTCCCTCTCTCTGCCCCAGCCAGCATGGGAGTCGGCCACAGGCTCCTTAACTCACTGCCACCCATTGTACAACTCCAGGGGGCACTGTTCACAACGTGTTCTCTATAAATGGTGCCCTGGAGTCAGGCTGCAGCCCTCCCTTGGTGTGGATTGTGCCTTCCTGCCTCAGTGCGTGTGCCCGGGCCAGTCCTTCCACCAGAAGCACCCTCCCCAGGCTCCCCACCACCTCCTTGCAGCCCAGCTTAACCAGAGTCCATGCCGCCCAGCACTGCCAGAATCTCTGTAGTCTTTGCTGATGGGAAGACCCTGTGTCATTAATTACCCCATGCGAGGACACTCTCCCTCCAGCTGAGATTTCTCCATCAACATGGTTGGCCCGTTTCCGAGAAACTTAGCCCCACTTACGACCCACTGATGCTTTCAGACCTCGGAGGCAGAGGGCTTCTTGGCGTCTGGTAATGAGGCAGGCCCTGCTCTGAACCCAAGAACGAGAGAGCACCAGCTGTCCTTGACATCTCCCAGGCGGTTGTCATCATTTTAGATGTGATCTGTGGAAGGGAGTCAGGCTGATGAAAGGCGTGCTCTTTGTCAGCTGGAACACGGTGGCCTGATCTCCTGACCCATTGCCACCCCAACAGCAGTCCTGAGTCCTGGCCTTCCGGGCATAAGCTCAGGTCGTAATTAGGAAAAACACAATAATTTCCAATGGTGAGAGTGGGATGCTTTTTCCTCAGGCATTTTACTTCTGAATTTCCTTCTGGAACTTTCTGGGGAAAGGACAGTGGTGAGAGTTGGTCACTGAAGCCTCTATAGAACTCACATTCAGCAAAGATTTACTGAGCACGTACTATGTGCCTGACCCTGTGGGGTGAGCAAGGCAATCACAGCCCAGCTCTTTGGAGCTGTGGTCTTGTGTCTCAGATTCCCAGGTCAGACACCAGCCCTTTCCGGGGAGGGAGCGTGCTAGGTCCAGGACAGAGGACCTGTGTGACAGAGGACACAGCTTTAGAATCCAACAGACTTTGGTTCTTTACCATCTGGGTGACTTTAACCAAATTATTTTACCTCCCCGGGTCTCAGTTTCTTCACCTGTAAAATGGGGTTAATAATTCCTACCTAGCAGGGTTGTGGCATAGCCTTGTTGAGGTGATGCATGTGAAAGGGTGGTGCTTATCAGCTGTCGGTGGCTGAGAGCTGCGGTTGTTATTGTGTGACAAGAATGAGTCGTGGTGGTTGTTGGTAGTTTCACTCCATGTCTATAGCCCAGGTGCCACAGAGTTGCTAATTCATCATGTGTCATTTTAAGACAGCAGTTGGGGGCGATGAGGTTAAAGTTGCTAAGGAGTTGATGATTGATACCATTTATTGAGGCTTTACTATGTGTAGCCCCTGTTCTAAGAGATTTGGCTGGATAATCTCATTCAATCTTCACAGCAATCCTCGTGATAGATACTATTTTTATCCCCACTTGGGAAAAATTGAGGCCCAGAGAAGCTAAGTGAATTACCCAAAGTGCCTCAGCTAGAGAGTGCAGACCCAGGATTCAAACCCAGCCCATCTGACTCCAGAACCTGTACCACCCACAAACTGTTGGTCTCATTCTTACGTAGCCCCTGTTCTCTCACTCGAAGCCCCCAGTTTTACCCAGAGTAAGGCTACCAAAATCTCGTAGCTGACATTGTTGCCATTCATTCATTCATTCAACATTGATCCGGCATCTTCTGCACCATAACAGATGCCCTAGTGAACATGTGTTGAGTAAATGAGTGAATGAATGAATGTCTCCACCCACTGGGAGATCAGCATCTAGTCAGGCCCCCAAACAGACCCTCACAGATCTGGGTGGTGGGTGCCGTGTTGGAGCAGCAGGGACTGAGGGAGCACAGAGAAGGAGCCCTGGACCCAGCCAGGGGGAGTGGAGGTAGGTAGGGTCTTGCAAGAAGTGATGGTTGAGCTAAATTTTGGAGAAGGAGGCCGATGGATGCTCCAGGCAGAGGGAGGAGCATGGGGAAAGGCAAAGAGAACTACAGGTGGCTCAGGCTAGGAGGAGGAGGAGCAGGAGGACGTGGCGTTGCAGCAGGGCTGTGGCATGACCCTCAGGCCATGGGGAGAAAGGTAGGTTGGAGGACGTAATTGCTGGAGGCAGGAAGACCAGGGAGGAGGCTGGTAGGATAACCTTGGCAAGAGTAAAGGGTGCCTGAATTAGGGCTGAGCCAGAAAGGGCCAAGGGAAGACAGAGCATCAGGACCTGGTACCCGGTGGATCGGTGAGTGGGCTAGAGGCTCCAGAATGACCCTCTCATTCTTGTTTAGGTACAAGACAAAAATGACATGAACAACATCACCTATGCAGACCTGAACCTGCCCAAGGGGAGGAAGCCTGCACCCCAGGCCGCTGAGCCCAACAGCCACACAGAGTATGCCAGCATTCGGGCCAGCCCACCACCCAGGTTGGAGGACAACCTCACCTATGCCGACCTGGACATGGTCCACCTCAACCGGGCCCCCAAGCACCCTGCCCCCAAGCCCGAGCCCTCCTTCTCAGAGTATGCCAGCGTCCAGGTCCAGAGGAAGTGAGAGGCCTTGGTCATCTTAGGGCTGTTCCCCACAAGCTTCCTGTCTTGCGTGGAGCCACCATTATGGGGACAGCAGCCCAGTCCCTGGAACACCAGGATGGCGAGGCCCTGGGACCCAGGGGTGAGGGCAGCTCTTGTCTCCCCACCACCCTGGCTCTCCAACACTTCAGACCCACCACGGCCCCACACGTTCCGACACATAGAGGCTGGTGTTGCCAAACCAACTGGGGAGCTGACTTGGGGACTGACCACAGCGGCCAGGAGCCCAAGAGCACTCATGCCTCTGCTCCACCAATGCCTGGATCTTGGTCACGGTCTTGGACACCCTTGACGCTCCACAGCCTGATCTCACAGGGTGAGGAGGGAGAAGATTCCACTTCCTCTGCTGCCACCACCACCCAACTGGGACTTCTGGAAAAAGGTTTCCCTTTGGACCGAACTGCTCCATCCGTGGAGAAGCTGGACAAAAACCCTGGGACCCACATCCCAACCCCTGGTGAGGTTGCTGCCAATAGTCCTGGACTTCCTCATCCCTGGGCTGAGGAACCGCAGGCCCTGGGGGAGGAGGGAACCCTCCCAGGAACCCCCTCGAAGGACCACCAGTGAAACCCCCTTCTCTTCCTCCTCCTCTTCCTCCTTGTGTCCCTCCAAAACTCCTCAAGGACCCATCGCCCTGACTGTGGCACTCCACGGAGAGCCACCTCTTCTCTCTAGCCCAGCTTGCTTTCTCCAGCTAGTACTAATTCACAACATCTTGCTGTGGATGCCTGTAAATTATTGAGAAATGTGAAATGTGCAATCTTGAAACTGAGGTATTAGAAATTTTGATCTGTGGTGTTTTTTTTTTGTTTTTTTTTCCTTAAGACAACAATGACATTGTCTTGACTCTTTGTCATGTGTTGAAGTACATGGTTGGGTCTTGTGAAGTCTAAAGTTTAACAGTATGTTGTCCTGAAAGGATTTTCTTATCGCAGAGACTGAATTCCACCAAGTCCCAGAGCCCTGAGGATGGGGAGGAAGGGCCAGTTTGGCTGGTCCGTGGAGACACTAAGCCTTCTGTCCAGGACTAAAATGGCCAAGTTCTCAGTGGAGCCATGTGGCTGGTACTCCTGCCGTCCTTGACCCACTGTGGTAAGTCCCAATCTTCCAGTGCTTCTCTTGGCCACTTCCTTGGCAGTACAGTCTTTTCAAGACCTAATGCCTCAGTCTGTTCATCTGTAGAATGGGGAGAGGAAAGATGCCATCCCTCCCCACCATCTCTCACAAGCACTTTAGGAATCTGCAGGGTGGGGAAGCTGAGCCTGGCTGTTTTCTCCACCCCTTTAGCTACCTTCCCTACCCCAGCTCTCTGAGCTGATCCCTCAACGAGGAACCTTCCATTTCTTCTCTCAAAGCCTCTTGGGATCAAACTGGAATAAATCAAAGACAGCCAGGAAGACTGAGCAGCTATGAAGCCAGGGCTGTTTTGCTTTCTGTCCCTCCATCTCAGGAGGCTTGATAGAAGCAGTGACCCCTTCCAATTCGGGGAGCTGATGCCCCAGCACAAGCAAGCCCCATTCATTCAGTCTTCGCTGTAACTGATCAACTCGTAGAGTTAAAAGCGCTAATATTCACGGCCCCCTTGGTTGGCCTAGGCATTCAGTGCCCAGGGGATTCCTGGCCCAGTCCGTCAGAGCGAGAGGCTGGTGATCTGGCGCGCTGGTGGGACCTACAGGTGGAGTTTGGGGAACTCAGCACAGACCCAGCTCTCTGGGGGATGATGGGGTGATGTTTCGCATAATGGCATCCAGGAGTTAACTGAGCCTGCATGCCATGTGGGCACACCTGGCCCGACGAGCCAGGGCTCCTTTGTGGCATCCTGGAGCCACAGTGGCCCAGCCACCTGGCTTCTATCATTTCTGGTTCCAAAGGGTTGGCTTATAAACCTTGGTCTCCCTCTCTTCTACCCAGAGAGATCACATGTGCACACACATACACATACTCACACACATACACATAGACACGTACACACACAGGCATGCATGCCTACATACACACAGATACACATTTTTGCACATATGTATACACAGATACACGCACACAGAATTTAAAAAGAACGTTTTCTTGGTGCCATTTTTCTTTGATTTTATTTTCACTTTTGGAGGGGGCATAAGGGAATGAGGCCAAGGAAGACATGTAGCTTCAGCTTCATTCAGCCTGGCAGCCTGGCGATTCCGCCACTAATTGTGTATTGAACCTCAGGAAGAGGAAGAGGCTGACAAACGCCGCGGAAGAAGCGTGGTTTTGGGAGTTTATTTTCAGACTGCTGGGAAGGAAACAGGCCCCATTTTGTATATAGTTGCAACTTAAACTTTTTGGCTTGCAAAATATTTTTGTAATAAAGATTTCTGGGTAACAATGATCCCTTTGGATGTTGATCGTCTTTGTCGCTATGAGTGTGTCTGGGGGCCTCCTTGGAGGTGACAGCCTGTGCCCAAGAGCCTGGAAGAGAATCCAGTGTGGCCCCAGTGGTCAGTCTTCTCACTTGCATTTTATAGCTGTAGATAAAGGCTTTTGGGTCCCCTTGCTCAGTGGGAGTCATATATGACTGTGACCAAAATACCTGCTTAAGCAGAATCCAGACAAACAACTGAGTTTGAATCTGGCTGTACCACTTAGTAACCAAAACCAAAAACCAAACCCACTGCTGTTGAGTCAATTCTGGCTTATAACAACCCTGTAGGACAGAGTAGAACTGCCCCATAGGGTTTCCAAAGCTGTAAATCTTTAGGGAAGCCGATTGTCATATCTTTCTCCTGAACCACCAACGTTTCGGCTAGCAGCTCTTTAACCACTGTGCCACCAGGGCTCCTTCACCCTTAGTAGCTATGAGAATTGGAACGACTCTCCTCTCTGAGACTCAGGCCCTCTCCTGTATAATGGGGATAAGAATATAACCACCACCTAGGGTTGCTGTGAGGATAAAAGGATATGACAAGGCACTGAGCCCCATCCTGAGTGCATAGCAGGCTCTCACTAAGCGCTAGTTCTTCCCTTTCTGCCCTAAACATCGCCCAACTGAGCCACTCACCCCTCACTACCTGTGGGCTCTTGGGCAGCTGGCTGGAGCTCTTGGAGCCCACTTTCTTCTCCTAAAAATGCAGAAATCTATTGCTTACCCTATGGTAATCCTCTTAAGATGATGCATGTGATGTGCTGGTGCTTAGAAGACAAATCCTGTGAAGTGCTGATATGTCCCGTTGCCATTGAGTCATTTCTGACTCATAGTGACCCTAAAGGACAGAGTAGAACTGCCCCATAGGGTTTCCAGGGAGCACCTGGTGGATTCGAACTGCCAGCCTTTTGGTCATAGCTCTTAACTACTATGCCACCAGGGTTTCCTGCTGGTATGTAGTACCCATTAAAACCCGTTGCCGTCAAGTCGATTCTGACTAACAGCAATCCTATAGTAGGTGCTCAATAAATATTCATTTCCTTACCCTCCCTCCGTTGGAATGCTAATAATGATAATCATGTAATTATAATACAATATTAATACAGTAATACTTAGTATTTTCTATGTGCCAGCACTTTACATGTTAACTCCTTTAAACTTCAGAACTCGAAGAGGTAGGTAATGTTATTGACCCGCTTTTCCAGACAAGGCACAGAAAGGTGGTGTAACATGTACAGGGTCACACAGCTGATGTGTGATGTTGCTAAGAGTCAAACTGCAGATGTCTGACTTGAGCCTAACTCAATACACCGTGCAGTGGGCGCTATGTGCCAAGCTGACAACAACTTTGATACAAGTAGTTCCTGACTTAGGATGTACTGAAGTCATGACTAATCACACTTAAAGCTAGCCTTTTTTTTTTTTTTTAACATCTTTACGTACTACATACAATGTTACAATGCATAATTTGCTGACCCAGCCTCCCAAGACAAAGATCGGATTTATAAAGACATTGATAATAAAAAGCAATAATAATGAAAACAAAAAAAAAGAGGTATTCAACTTACATCAGAACTAACTGACGGGAGAGTCATCAAAATGGAACCCTGTCGTAAATCAGGGACTACCTGTAATAGCTAATACCTGTTTTGGTAAGTAATATGCTAAGTGCTTTACATGAATCAACTTGTGTAATCCTCCTAACCTCCGTGTGAGGTAGGATCTCATTATCCCTGTTTTACAGATGAGGAAACCAAGGCACAGAGAAGTTAGGTCCTTTCCCCAGTGTCCCACGGCAGAGCCAGGGCTGGAACCCAGAGAATCTGGCTCTTCCCCACCACACCTTACTGCCTTGTTTAATTCTTATAACTGTCAGATGGCTCGGTTGTGCCCGTTTTGCAGGGAAGTAAACTTGAGGCTTGGGAAGTGCACATAACCTGGCCAATCACATAGTGAATTTTATTTGAGTCGGGACTTTAACTCAGACCCACAAGCCCACCAGGGATCTCTTCTGCACCGTTGGCCTGGTCCATGTGATCAGGGACCTCTGAGTCAAAGAGCCTCCTGTGAGGCTCAGGGAGGTCATCTGCCTCACAGGCCACGACCTTAGCCATGACCGAGAACTCTGCAGGTTCCTGGCCCTTGACCCAGGTTCAGCTCTCAGCCTCTCCTTGGGGGGCTAAGCCAGTGAAATACTGTGGCCCTTGCAGGGCTGGGCTGTTCACAGTGGGCATCAAGGCCAAGTAGGCAGGACACTGCCCTCCTGTTCTAGGGCAGGTGGGGATGATGACCTGTGTGTCCAGGCAAAGAGACTTGGGGGAAGTATTTTATGCAGCTCTGGGGCCTCACTTCTCCACGGCCCAAATCTCCAGGGCTGGAAGTTGGCAGGTAAAATGAAAGTTGATGGGAGCCAAGTGATCCTTTTTCTGCCCTCCAGGAAACCAGTCAACCATTTGGCATTTATTGCGCCCCTCCTCTGGGTTCCTTGTTGTGCAAAGGAGAGTGAGAGGACTTTCCCTCCACAAAGGCCAGCTGGAGGCCCTTGCCCTCTGCAGCCTCTGCCCACTTTATACAATCATCAGCAAAATTTCTGCTCTTCGTCAAGATTCTAATGCCTAGTTGGAATAGCCCCTGAGAATTCTGGCATATTCCCTCCAAGTCTATTTTATTTTAGTTTTGACTTGGCATTTGCTACATAACAGACACTATTAAGTTGTTTAATATTAACTCCATCTTTTTAAACCTCCAAGGTAGGTACTATGATTAGCCCCATTCAATAAAGAAATGGAAGCTCAGAGAGATTACTGTATTTTTTGTGCAAAAATGTGCCACACAAATGATGTGCACAGTCATATTACACGTGACAGCTCGTTTACAAAAAAAAAAACCATATAACGCAAATGTTATTTGCGCAAAAATAATGGTGCGCATCTTGCTCAAAGACCCCCACCTGCAAAGTGATACTGCTGTGGGCGTGGCCAAGTCCCACACTGGTTGGGTGTGCTGGGGCCTGGGTTACTAGCAAGACAGTGAGAGCCATTGACAGTAAGGATTGGGGAGCACGGGCATGGTTGGTAGCCAGAAGATACACAGATGGGCTCTCCACCAAAGCATGAGAATGTCAAGGAGGTCCTGCATCGCCTGTTCACCCGCTTACACCCCCCCAGGGCTCAGCCCACCACCTCTGTTCCCCACTGTTCCCTTTAACCATGGCACTATGCTTGACTGAGGTTTGAGCTTGTTTCTTGAATACAGAATTATGAAATTGAAAATGCTTTTTGAAAAGACATGTGTCCCAAATCTTCACAAACAGGCCAAACCTTGGTGATAGAGGCCAGGAGAGTGATCACCCATGGAGGGAGGCCTTGAGGGTGATGGGGTGCTCTATATCTTCACCCGTTAACATGCAGGTTTACACGTTAAAATTCATAGTGTTGCACACTTAAGATTTCTGCACTTTCCTGAGTGTAAATTGTACCTCAAATTTTTAAGAGAGCCTGGGACCCCAACCCCCTGAGATTTCAAACACCTCCCCCCACCTGGCCCTTTGATGCCCCAGACTGACAGCTTTGAAGATGATGTCACCACTTATCTTTGGTCCCCTGGGCCCAGCCCAGGGCCTGGCCCTGGCAAAGGGCCTGAGGAATGTTGTTGAGTTAATTTGAAAAGATAGCATCCCTGACCAAAATAGCACATGAAACATTGAAAAAAAAAGTGCTAAACTGGGCTCGAAGATCAAGGACAGCTACAAGGATAAAACCATTTAGCTGTCATCGCTTCATCTACTGAGACACCCTGAATTCCTCTCCCCTCCTTCCCCACTCTTCTATGACCCACACCCCTCTTCCCTCTACCTATGGGTATCAGAGGAGGCACTCAGATCACAGATTCCTTGCCCTGTGATCTTGGGTAAACGGCTTCACCTCTCTGAGCCTCCATTTCCTCACCTGCTCAATGGAGATAGAAGCTGTCTTCACCACATGGAATTCTAAACTCATTGCCATCAAGCTGATTCCAATTCATAGCGACTCTATAGGGCAGAGTAGAACTTCCTCATAGGACTTTACAGGAGCAGACTGCCACATCTTTCTCTTTCAGAGCAGCTAGTGGGTTCAAACCATCAACCCTCTGGTTAGCAGCTGAGTGCTTAACCACTGCACCACGAGGGATCCTTGCATGAGGTTCTAATGGTGGTTAAATGATACAATAGATTTAAGATAGTAGCAAAGTGAGCAGTCAACATACGCACACATATACATGCACAGGCATGCCCAAGTGTGCACCCACCCACACATACATATACACACATGCACACGTGAACACTCACAGGCACACACCAACAATGGTGGCTCTCTCCTCACTGAAATAATCTCATCAAGTCCCTCCTTCCCTCATTAACCTGGGAAAGCTCCATCTTCTCAGGTTTGGGGAGTCCAATACCCCAGCTTAGTTTTCAGGGCCCTATTCCTTTACCCAACCTGACCTATATAAGGGCGTTCCCTGCTCCTCCCCAGCCCAGACTGGACACTCTGGATCTCACCACCCAACTCTTCGGTGAAATCCTCTCCAGCCAGTTCAGGCCCATGCCCTCCAGAAAGCCGCCTTTGACTGCTCTGGCCCCACAGTGAGTTGCTCCCCTGTGACTTGGTATCCCTCCAACCAGATCATGAACTCCCCACCCAGAACTTCATTTCCTACCCTTGGGGTCCAACCCCTAGGAAAAGGGGGACTAAAGCCCAGCATGTGCCAAACAGGATACTAGGCACTGGAACTCTTCATTTCACAGAGTCTTCACATCCTTTGGAGATATCATGTTATCATGACCATTTTACAGATAAGACAATCAAGGCTCAGAGAGGTGAAGGGATAAGCTCAAGAGCATTCATTCTCAATCATTATTTCTCAAGCTCTTACTGTGAGCCTGGATCGGTCAAGACTCTGAGGATATAATGTTGACAAAAGATGGGCCACAGCCTCATGAGCTCGTGGGGTGTGAGGGGGCCAGAGCAACTGCCAGTCCCAACACTTGGATGAATGCCTCCAGGACAAGGAGATGTCAACATGTGATTTCCAGGAAGTTATGAAACATGACGCAAATACAGAGTGAACACATTCATGAGTGAGCCAGCAGGAGGGTAGAGCTGGTTCCAAGAGTAAATGGGTATATGCAGGCTTTTGAAAAAAGAATGTTAGTGTAAGATTTCTAGGTTAGATACAAAACTACTCAATGTGCTACAGGACAATAAAACCATATCCTTTCAAGTTTTCTTTTCTACCAGACAGAAATCATTTCCATCTCTACTGGACAAAAATCTACAAATTAGTGTAAAACTGTACAACATCTGGGCCCTAATCAAATATCAAAGTCAAGCTCTGATATAATGTTGTTAGTTGCTACCTAGTTGATTCCAACTCACAGTGACCCAACGTGTTACAGAGTACAACTGCTCCATAGGGTTTTCTTGGCTGTAATCTTAATGAAAGCAGGTCACCAGGCTTTTTCTTTCATAGTACCATTAGGTGGGGACCTTGTAATTAATCCTTTAGTAGGTGTTTTAGACAATGCTACCTCCCTTTGCCTTATTTCCAAGTTTTGAATAAATTTTCTTATTAAAGGAAAATACATAGGCCTTACTCAGCCTACATCAAGCAGAAAAGTCTTCCTGAAGAGGAAATCCCTGAGCTGATATCTAAAGGATGAGTAAGAATGAGCCAGATAAAGAGGGTGCAAATGAGCCAATGCCAAGCAGAGGCAAGACTTCCCTGTAGGAGCTGGACCCTGCCAAGACCTGCAAGCCCATCACTTCCTGCACTGGCAACACCAGCCTTCTGACAGCTTCTGAAAAGAACCACAGGGCCTTTGCACATGCTGTTCCCTCTGCCTGGTTCCCTCCTGCTTGCCCTGTAATCCAGAAATTGGGCCGGGTTCCTTTATTATACACCGTAGTAACCATATCCAGAACTTCTCCTTTGTAATGCTTGCTGTAGTTTATAGTTACATATTAGCCTCTTGATTACTGTATTTTATGCAAATAACTCATGTCTTCTATATTTGTTTGCCAACTGCTCCCTCCCCAACAAGAGTTATTTTTGTAAGTGCCACTGTGCCAATTTTTTTTTTTTTTTTTTACATATTGCTGTAAAAAAAATTAGCATAGCTTGCTTACAAAAATACTTGCGGGGGGAGGGCGGTTGGCAAACAAAGAAGGTGTACGTTATTTGCATAAAAAATACAGTACTTGATTCACATCTGTCTTTTCTACTGCCCTGGATGCTGTATTAGGGCAAAGATAGTGTTGGTTTCACTCACCAATGTAACTTCTGTGCTCAGCCCATAGGAAACATCCAATAAATACTTATTGGATGGATGGGAGGATGGATGGAGCAATGGATGAATGGAAAGGAGGATAAATGGATGGATAAACAGATGTGTGAGAACATGGAGTAAAGAAGGAAGGAAGGAAGGCAGGGAGGAAGGGAGGGAGAAAAGAAAGGAGAGTTTGAAAAAAGCCTGGACATTGCAGACTGGCGTCTTAGGAGAACTGAAAGCCCCCCAGTGGCAGGAACCCGGATTCAAACTCCAGTACCTCTGACTTTTCCCACTGAGTTACTCTGCCTTTCCTACTGATCCTGAGTTCAGAACAATCACTTTTTAAAAAGTGGTGCATGCTCCCCAACCGGCGAGGAACCAGTGACCCCTGTCTGAGCCAACTGTGCCTCATCTGGGGAAACTGGGGCTCTACTTAAGAAATCAGGATGAAAGACCATAGCATCTTTCTCCACGCTGAAACTGCATAACCCTGGAGCTACCTGAAAATGGCACAACTTCAAGAGCTGGCGGGCTTGGCCACACAGCAAAACAGTCCTCCTAGCCCCATGTCAAGGACAACAGGCCAAGCCCTCGTGGTAAAAGGTTCCAGCCCACCTCCCGGGCCTTCTGCCCCTGTGGCCAGCTCTGAGCAAGGTCAGTTGGTGCAGCAGCCAGCCTCATGGATCTGGGCCACAGACCTGTCTCCAGAACGAGGCCGGGTGAGAGTCAAAGGCGAGAAGGCTGTGGCCCAATTGACGCTGTCAGCTCTGCTCTCCCAACGCTCCCTGGTGCCTGTAAATGGACCCCGTGGTCAGGCAGATTAATGCATTATCGCTAATGTTATGTGCAGGATGGAAAGGCGAGGAGCAGCCAGGCCGGGGAGGTGCCATTACCTCAGTACCTTTCACTGGGAAATTTTTCTTGGGGCAATTAAATCTTCAGCTGTCTCCTTGCAGGGAGTGCCAGTTTGCATTTTAATTATCCTTAAAAGAGGGAAGTAGGGAAAGAACACAAGGCAAAGAACTAGAAACTAATCTGCTTCATAAACACGGCTATCATCTCGCAGCTGTACATCCATTCCTGAGGTTTCTCCCCTGTCCACTCCGCAATGCCCTTGACCCTGTTGGCTCCAGGCTTCCTGTAACGTTGAAAGGGGAAGAAGGGCGTAGGTGGTGGGAGTTGGCATTTCTGGAGTGTGAAGTAAATGGTGTTAGCAACAGCAGTGTTAGTTACTCTCTCCACAGTCATGCTGATCTTCACCACATCCTATGAGGTGGAAATTATTAACCCCATTTTACAGAGGAGGAAACTGAGACTCAGAACATAATTGGTAATACTGTAACACGAGTTTCAGCAATAAAAAAAGAACAAACTACAACAAAAAAGAACACAACAACATGGAAGAATCTCAAAAAACATTATGCTAAGCAAAAGACACCAGGCACTATACAGTATATACCGTGCAGTTCCATTTAGATAAAGTTCTAATCCCGTTGCCATCGAATAGATTCTGACTCATAGCGACCCTACAGGACAGAGTAGAACTGCCCCATAAGGTTTCCAAGGAGCAGCTAGAGGATTCAAACGGCCGATCTTTTGGTTAGCAGCTGAGTTCTTAACCACTGTGCCACCAGGGCTCCATATAAAATTCTAGAACCTGCAAAATAAATCTCTAGTGACAGAGAGGTGGGTGCTGGGGGTAGGGGGAGGAATTAACTCGAAGGGGCACAGGGAACTTTTGGGGGAAATGGAAATGTTATCTATCTTGATTTAGGAGATGATGACCAGTACCAATCGCTATCAAGTTGACCTTGACTCATGGCAACTGTATGTATGTCAGAGTAGAATTGCGCTCCATAGGGTTTTCAGTGGTTGATTTTTCAGTAGATCCCCAGGGGTTTCTCCCAAGGTGCCTCTAGGTGGATTTGAACCACCAGCTTTTTGTTAATAGCTGAGCACTTAAACATTTGCACCCCTCAGGGACTCTGAAGTGGTAATTACCTGAGTGTATATATTTGTCAAAACTCATCAAACTGTATATTTAAAATGTGCCCATTTTATTGTTTGTAAGTCATTCCTTAATAAATTTTGTTTAAAATAAATAATAATCATACAAGTCAATATTTAACTAGACGTGACTGTGTGCCAGTCCCTGGTGTGAGCGCTTTTTATCTATTAAGTCACTTAATCCCTCACACCAACCCATGACGTAAGCACGGTTACTGCCCCATTTCCCAGTTGTGGGCATTGAGGCACAGAGAAGTAACATGAAGTGCATTCAAATTCTAGCAGGCTGACTTCTAAGCCCACACCTTTAAAGGCAAAGTTCAAAGTTACCCAGCTAATTAGCCCTAGAGGCCAGATGCAATCTCAGGATTTAAATCTCAGGGACTTTCCAACATGATGAAACTGGCAGAAGGGGAAATTTCATTCATTCAAGAAACACTCAGCGTCTACTCTGGGTCCCATGGTGAACACAAGTCCCCAGCCCTTGTGGACTACGTGGCCTAGTGGGGGAGAGAGGCGACCAGCAAATCATCAGAAAAATAAGTGTGAAGTTGCAGTCGGTGACAAGAGCTCAGAGAGGAGGCCTGGGGAACCTAAACGCGCAATCCCAACCCGGCCTTTGCCCTCCTCACGGATCTGTGTGGAATGAGCTGCCTGCCGGGGTTTGCCCCAAATTCCTGAGCCACCTCTGGTAACTTGATTTCCTTTCCGAGCTATGTATTCAGTGGATGCAGACAAGTTTTAAAGTCTTGTCTTTCAGAAGATGCGGCAAAGCCCCTTCGAAATCGCCTGCCTTCCTGCTTTTGGCAACTTGTACCCCTGAGCTCAGCTATTTCAAAAATGACCCCTGCGCATTCCACGGGCTGGGCCACCCAGGGAGCGCATTCCAGCGCAGTGGGAGTGGCATTGTGGGGAGACAGCTGCTAGTGCCTGGGGCTCTGAGGGGAGACACTTGCCTTGAACCCAGCCACCAGCCTTCTAAGCCCCTGAGAACATGGCATTTTTTCTGCTACCCGGAGGAAGAAAAGGAGTAAGCACGGAAAGGACCTGAGCCAGAATATTCCAGGCTGAGGGAATAACAACGGCAAAAGTTGTGAGGATGGACTGAGCTTGGAGGGAGAGAATGAAGGGAAAGAGGATTTTTGAAATGAGGCAGGCCAAGCCTGATGAGGTAGGGCGGGGAGGCCACGGTGAGGAGTTTGGATTTTCTCATGAAGGGCCATGGGAAGCCCTGAGGGTTTTCTGCGAGGGGGCATCATGCTCTGACAGGTATTTTTGCAAACCACTTTGGCCACTATGTAGGAGTGGATTGGAGAGGAATGAACGGAGGAATGAGAAAGGCGGGCAGACTGCAGAATTCAGAGGCTTGATGGTGGGGAAGGGACCAGGGAGGGAGCCTCCAGCTTAGCACTCTTCTCCATGGTAGAGCCACGGGACCAGGTGATGGTGGGAGAAGAAGTGGAAGAGAAAGGAGAAACAAGTTACCACTAATGATGTCACCATGATAATTTAATTAACAAATTCCCCATTGGCAGAGATTTGAGCTGTTTCTATATTTTCCCTACTTGTAAGTAATTTTGTAATAAACATCACTGCACACAAATTCCTAGAATGGAATGTTGGGTTAAAGGCATGAACATTTTTTATATTCCAACTGCCAACTTGCCTTCCATCTCACTCCCGTCAAACACTGGCAGTTTTCACTCTGAATATTCTCCACCTGCTGTGCTCTTGGGAACACTTTGCCCACCTCCTTTCAGCCTCCTCCACCCCAACATAACCAGGATCTTGAATGCGTTTGTATTTCTCGTTGCAATCTGGAATTACACTCTCTCTTCACTTACCGACATGGTTAGGTTCCAAAGACCAGGTCATCACGCAAAATCAGTGTTATGTGAAAATGGAGGATGACTACATCATTACATAACTGCCAAATTACATCATTACAAAACTGCCAAACCACTGAGAATCATGGTCCAGCCAAGTAGACACATAAGCTTAACCATCCAAACCAGCACTTCAACATTCGTTACTGTCAGACATACATTGTTAATGTGCAAAATAGTCAGATAGTAGATTTTTTACAATTGCCATAAATGTGAAATGTCAGATAATGAGACAGTCAATAAGTGAGAAGAAAATATATAAAGCATATAAGCTGTTAAGAAGAAAACCTAAGAACTAGCCTAGTATCAGTACCAGTTGCCAGCGACCCCTTGTGTGTCAGAGTAGAACTGTGATCCACAGGGTTTTCTTCTTGTCTTTTGTTTCTTTTATTGTTGTTGAAAGTATATACAGCAAAACTTATACCAACTATTTCTACATTTACAATTTAGTAACATTGATTACATTCTCCAAGTCGTGCAACCATTCTTGCCCTCCTTTTCTAAGGTGTTCCTCCCCCATTAGCATGAACTCACTGCCCCCAAAGCTTCCTGTCTGACCTTTCAAGTTGCTGTCATCAGTTTGTTCCTAAATAGATAGTTCTTCAAAAGAGCACAGTGTTTAAGGCAAACATTCTTGACTAAATAAGCAAAATTTTTTTTTGGTTTAAAAAAGACTTTGGAGGATATTTTTGGTTGAAGGTTTAAAGATTATCTCAAGGTTAACAGTTTCGGGGGTTTATCTTGCCTCTATGGCTTCAGAAATGCTGGGTTCCATGGGAATTTTGAATTCTGTTCCACATTTTCCCTCTTTTGATCAGGATTTTTTTTATAGAACCTTTGATCAAAATGTTCAGTAGTGGTAGCCTGGCACCATCCAGGTCTTCTGGTTTCATAGCAAAGGAGGCATTTGCTCCACAGGGTTTCCAATGGTTGACTTTTCGGAAGTAGAGTGCCAGGGCTATCTTCTGAGGTGTCTCTGGATGGACTCATACCTCCAGCCTTTTGGGTAGCAGTCAAGCATTTTAACTGACTGCACCACCCAGGGGCTCAGAACCAGGCTAAGTGGCTAAAAAGACCACCCAAAGTCCCCCTCTTTCCACATAAGTCAGACCTTGAAAAGGGCCAATTTATCACTATTCTTCTACCAACAGGATACCCTGGTGGCATAGTGGTTAAGACGTATGGCTGCTAACCAAAAGGTCAGCAATTAGAATCCACCAGGTGTTCCTTGGAAACTCTATGGGGCAGTTCTACTTTATCCGAAAGGGTCGCTGTGAGTAGGAATCAACTTGACGGCAACGGGTTTTGGTTTCCACAGACAGGGCATTTGCTTCTTTTCTGTTCAGCCTTGAAAGCAAGCAGCGAGGAGGAAGGGGGCAGTGGAAATAAGCCCTTACAAATGGTGAAGGGCAGTTGGAACACCCTTCTCTTCGCTGCTTCCCGAATCCCAGGAACGTAGGAAGCCCGGTCCTCTGAATCTTCTACCTTTCAGCCCCCTGGGTCCCACCCCCACCCCCGACTTCCCCACCTCATACCTCATCTGTGTCCCCTGTTTTTGGCTGTGGCAGGCTGGTCTACCTCCCAGCTTCCATTCCATGCTCACGCTGCCGCCAGAGTGTCCTTTCCTTTTTTTTTTTTCAAGAAAGTATTTTTTAATCAGCAGCCACAACATCTGCAACAGCATTTAAACATTCTTTTATTATTTCCCATCATTTAAGGGCTTGTTTCTTTTAGTTTTACTTTCTGGGGGGGGGGGCGGTGCTAAGTTTTCACAACTGGATTAATAAGGAATTTCATGATAAATGGAGAAAATATTGAAGTTGTCAAGGATTTCAATTTACTTGGATCCACGATCAATGCCCCTGGAGGCAGCAGTCAAGATATCAAATGACATATTGCACTGGGCAAATCTGCTGCAAAAGACCCCTTTAAAGTGTTAAAAAGTAAAGATGTCACTTTGAGGACTAAGGTGCACCCAACCCTAGCCATGGTATTTTCAATCGCCTTGTATGCATGCAAAAGCTGGACAATGAATAAAAAAGACTGTGGAGGAATTGACACCTTTGAGTTATGGTTTTGGCAAAGAATATTGAATATTGACTGCCAGAAGAATGAACAAGCCTGTCTTGGAAGAAGAACAGCCAGAATGCTCATCAGAAGTGAGGATGGTGAGACTTCATCTCACTTACTTTGGACATGTTATCAGGAGGGACCTGTCACTGGAGAAAGACATCACTCTTGGTAAAGTAGAGGGTCAGCAAAAAAGAAGAACACCCTCAATGAGATGGATTGACACGGTGGCTGCAACAATGGGCTCAACATAGCAATGACTGTGAGGATGGCACGGGACCAGGCAGTGTTTCATTCTGTTTTTTCACAGACTGAGTCAAATGAGTCCGAACTGACTCGAAGACACCTTACAACAACAAGACTTCAGAAATTCATAACTAGCATGCATGCAGTGTCTGATTTTAATGTTGGCATTTGAAGATGTTTTTGAAGATGGTTTATCTCATCTTTCCATGACTGACCTGGTGAGTTACTTAAGTGAGAGAGGATATTGCAACATACTGCCTCTTAATATTTTATCCTTTAAGACAAGTGACTTTTTTTTCCCATAGCAAAATAGAAGAACAGCAAACGTGCTGACACAAATAGGAATTATTAATGAACTGCTTATGAGATATCAGGTGCCAGGCTCGATTCATTGTCTCATTTTATCTTCAGCAACTCAATAAGGGAGGTCTGAGTTTTGTACTTATTTTACAGATGAGGAAATGGGGACGTTGAAAAGTTAAGCACCATCCAAGTAACTTGCCCAAGGTACAGAGTTAGTGGAGGACAGAAGTGGGGTGCAAACCCAGTACTCACCAGTGCCCTCACTTTGCAATCACGGTTTTCACCGCTGGCTTTTCTCTCGTTTGTCAACATCATAGCTGGGTGTAGGGGCTTTGTAGAGTGTCAGCCTGGCACAGCTGGAACTATGTTTCCAGGATTCCTTTCCCTGTGTGGTTCTGGGTTGGCACTGGCCACAAGTGACATTTAGCTCAAGGTTTTGAAAGCATGGGTGAAGACGCCACCATAATTTTACACTCTGAAGGCCAATGCAAGGTGTCAGGCAGAGTGGCCACTCATGTGTGTTGTCACTGATCTGTGGCTCATCTTGTTGGCACCGGGCAGCATCCTAAGCCTTTGACTCCTGCGGCTCCCATCAGATACCCTTCTCCAGCTTCTGAGTCCTGGGCCAAGCGTGCGAGCAGCTCCATGGGGAAGGGCGCCAGGTTGTCCTGCAGGTCACCACAGCGGAGTCAAGGCTGGAGGTGGTGAAAGACACTTGCTGTTCTAGTTTGTGCTCTTGTCCACAGGCAGCTCTCTCTTCTGGTGACCTTCAGAAACTCCCAGCTCAGCACAAGGTGCAGACAGAGGCAAAGCTTGCCCTGCCAGCTCCCACACTACCTGCCATCACACCCCATGGTGAACCCCTTATTCTGTAACATTGATTAAGGTTCTGCTTCTCTGACGGACCCTGACTGACGAACGGGGCTTTGAAGTTTATCTGGAAAGTGGTCCGCTCCTCTTCTCTGAAGGCTGCCAGATTTAGCACATGAAAACACAGGATGTTCAGTTAAATTTAAATTTCAGTTAAATGAAAGAATGCTTTTTTAGTACATCGCATGCAGTATTTGGGATATACTTATACTAAAAAAGAGCCCTGGTGGTACAGTGGTTAAGTGCTCAGCTGCTGGCACTTCTATTCTGTCCTATAGGGTCACTATGAGTCAGAGTCAACTTGATGGCAACAGGTTTGGCTTTTGGTAGAGTATACTAAAAAGTACTTGTTGTGTATCTGAAATTCAAATTTAACTGAACTTGGCCATCCTGTATTTTATCTGACAACCCTATCTCCACCCCCCAATGGATGCCCTTCCAGAGAGACTGAGCTAACTAAGCATCTTCAACTAGCCAGGCACGACGAGAAGAGCAGGTAAGCACTCAATCAGCATGTAAGAGCCATGGAGGATGGAGTAGCTGAGGTTGGTCCCGGCAGGGCCTCAGTTTACCCCATCTTAGATCACTTTGTGAATCTGGAAAGTCCCCAAGAAGCCCATACTCCTCACATTGATCACCATTGCTCTCAGGAGACAGTCTGAGTCCCTTAGGAAGGCTTTCAAGGACCTACCTGCACCCCAGCTCATCTCTTGCCCAGCTCACACAACAACCTGGAAGAACCTGATGTTCGCCTAGAGCCTAAGACTTGATCTTTATTCTTCTCCTTGCCTGGAATGACAGAAGGAAGGAAGGATAGAAGGGAGGGAGGGAAGGAGGGAAGGAGGGAGGGAGGGAGGGAGGAAGGGAGGGAGGAAGGAAGGAGGGAGGGATTGGTCAACCCCTTTCTCTTTGGCCGCAGGCTTGTCTGGCAACAAGGGTCTGGTCAGAGGAATGGATCAATAGCACCCGTTCATTCTCATATCTCTTTCTGGAATCACAACTTAGGTTTGTAGCTGTCTAATTTATTATTATATGGTGCAGTGCAGAGTAATTATATGCTGTGGTGTAATTTGTTATAACTTGGGCTGAGGCCTATAACTGTATAATTTATTATTATACAGTATGGAGCTGAATAATACGAAGAGTATGCAATTTATTTCAGGCTCACAAGCCTAACCTGTAATCCAAATGCAGCACGCAGGCTATGTGGATGAGTTAATGTTTCTACGGAAACCTCAGCTTCGATTTTCACTTCTGACTTCTTTCCTTGGGCTTCTCAGAACTCTACCTGGCCTAGTGAACCCAAGTTTCCTGGGTACTTTTTGATTTAAGCGAGGCCAAAATCTTGGGTAGACCTGGGTCAGGCTCGGTGGGATAGGGGTCCTGGGTGCCCTTAGCCATTGTGTCAAAGAAAAGGAGTCCCCAGAGCTGTCATCTGCCCAGAGAACACCATCATCATGAGGAGGCCACAGCGTATCCCAGGGGACACCAGAAGCAGGTGTAGAACCTTGACCAAAACGCAGTTTCCTAGGTTCCATCAGGGCCCCTGGGGCTGCATTGTCTCTATTCATTTATTCAGTAACGATACTTTTGTTCTGTTCTCAGCACTGGGAATATGACTTTGGACCAGAGAGTGCCCCTCCCACCACGGAGCTTACATTTTGGTAGCTGACAGCTTGCATCTCTCTGATCCCTGGTTACTCCAACTGTGGTCTCTGGGCCAGCAGCATCAGCATCACATGGGAACTTGTTAGAGGTGCAGACTCTGAACCACCCTGACGGGCTGAATAAGAATCTACATTTAACAAGAGCCCTGGTGACTGGCACATATTCCAGGACCACTGCTTGTGTTTCTATATGCTCCAGGAAAATTATTTCCTTTCATACCTCACCGAAAGAAAAGAGCTCCTTCTCCTTGGGAACTTTTATATACGGGTAGTCCCTGGCTTACGTACAATGTATTCGAGTTACGATGAACTGCGCTATGACAGTCAGTGTATCTAGAACATTGCACTTTCCTGGGAGGAAATGTACGCAGGGGCTATGGAAAAATTTACTGAGTTATGTGAACACGCTCCAAGCATTTGATCAGGATAATATGGTGGAAGAGATCAGTGGAAAAATCGTCCATATGGTGAGAAAGCTGAGTTTAGAACTTGATATTACTGATATGGAACAGCTCATAGATCAATGAAGAAGGGGAATTGACAGATGAGGACTTAATGGATTTTGAAGAGGAAAGAAATGCTAAAGAAGAAAGAAATAATGAGGAAGAGGAAGGAGAGAGATTGTCAAGAAGATTTTTCAGTGGAAGGGTTGGCTGGAGTTTTTTCTAAACTAAATCAGTTGCTTAAAAACATGGACCCAAACGTTGATCACCTTGCTAAAGCTAATAGGCAGATTCAGGAAGCAGTGAGATGTTATTTGAAGTTGATGAAGAAAAAGACCATACAGACAACGCTCACTAATCTTCTGAAGAGAAATGCCATCCCCATTCCCAGGCATAATCCAGATGATCCAGATCCTTCCACAAGTGGAGTTATTACCCCAACTGACAAAATGCCAATGTCATCCAACTCTTCTTCATTGTCAGAGTTAATTTTTATGATTTGTGTATTTTTTTATGCATGTACATATTAAAATATATCTGTAAATTTGTATGTATTTTTTGTGATATCCCAAGACAACTAAAGATCAGATTTATAAAGATACTGATAATAAAAGACAAAAATAATGAAAAAAAAAAAAAAAAGACGTATTTGGCTTGTGTTAGAACTGACTTACCACAGAGTCATGGGAATGGAACCCCACTGTAAGTTGGGGACCACCTGTACAGGTACAGCGAAACCTGTGAGAGTCAGAACTTGATAGGACTGCCTTGTTTTTCCAGGTCTTGCAATTTTTGCCTCTTTTGGCAGGGTGCAGTCTTACCCCATTCCCTCACTCTCTATTAGTGGAAAGTATTTGAGTTTTCTTTCTCTGACAGGTTTCCACCTCATATGGGTTCAGGCTTTTGTTTTTCACTTTACTGTATATATAAAAAATTATATATATATGTTTTTTTTTTCCTGGTCCCAAAAGTTCATTGTGTAACTTTTGGTAACTGCAAAAAACAAAACAAAATACAACGCACACACACAAAGAAAAAAAATAAAATCATCCAGAATCCTACCATCCAGAAATGACACCATTACTATTTTAGTGCCCAGTCCATCAGACATTTTTTGTTTGCATATAGACTTTTCTTAAAACAAAACTCCAAGGAGAGGTAGAATCATGCAGAGCAGTGGTCCTGACACCTGAGTGAATATCAGCATCACCTGAAGGACTTGTTAAAACACAGATTGTGGGGCTCCACCACACAGAGCCTGGTACAGGAGGTCTGGGTGGGGCCTGGGAATAAGCATTTCTAACAAGTCCCAGGTGATACCGAGAGAGCTGCTGGTCCAGGGGGCACGCTTCAGGAACCACTGGTATAGAGGTTGAGGGCCTGGACTCCGGGAATAACCAGGTTGGAATCCTGGCTCTGTCACCTGCTACCTGCCCACAGAGAAGTCGGTTGGCCTCTCCATACTCGAGTTTCTATACCCACAAGGATAAAAAAAAAAAAAAATCTTGCCATTGAGTTGATTCCAACTCATAACGACCCTATAGGACAGAGTAACTGCCCCATAGAGTTTCTAAAGAGCACCCGGTGGATTCAAACTGCCAATGTTTTGGTTAGGAACCTTAGCTCTTAACCACCACACTGGCAGGGTTTCTATCCACAAGTATGGTACCTGCCTTATAAGACTTTCATGAGGATTAAATGAGTTCATAGCTGTAAAGTACACAGGCAGCATTAATTATGATTAATATACATGTCATTTTATAATTGAGTTTTCTTAAAAATTGTTCCTAAACACTTTTCATGCCATTATTCTTCTGCAAAGGAGCCCTGGTGGTACAGTGGTTAAAGTGCTCAGCTGCGAACCAAAAGATCGGTGGTTCGAACCCACCCTTCACTCTGCAGGAGAAAGATGTGGCAGAATTACAGTCTCAGAAACCCCATGGGTCAGTTCTACTCTGTCCTATAGGGTTGCTATGAGTTGGAATTGACTCGACGCCAGTGGGTGGAGATTCTTCTGCATATTTGTTTATAAAGGCTGCAGGGTTGTCCTTCGCGTTAATGGATTCACTAATATAAACAGTGCTGCCATGAGCATTTTGGTAGATAAATCTTGGTGCACCTGTCTGATTATTTCTTCAGGATATAATGTTATTGGTATGAAATTGCTGAGTCAGATGACATGAACATATTTAAAGCTTTTGATAAGTTTAGCTAAATTGCCTTCCAGAAAAATAATACTGATTTATAATGCCACTAGCAGCACAGGAGGACACTTTTACGAAGGATATTCACATCAATACCCTGTGTTACTGTTTTTAAAAATTACGTCAATATGTTGTTGGTTTGGATTTCTTTGATGACTATTGAAGTTGAATATTCCCCCCTTCTTAGGACTTTAAGTTAAAAAAACGGTCCCTCAAAGGTTGTGTTTACATGATGTCAACCAGCCCTTTTCCCCTCTAATGAACTGAATCTCTCTCTCTGGGCGTCATTCCACACTCCTCACCCCTGTGGAAGCAGAGGTGTTGTCTCACAGGTAACAGCTGCCTGATTGAAACCCCACATATGCTGCCGATAACATGCCTCCCACTTAATAGGCAGGTGTGGATTAGAGAAACCATGAATCATTAAGAGGGAAACGGAGAGAAGTCATTTGTTCAACAAATATTCCTCATCATCTCCCGTGGATCAGGCGCTCTGCCAAACACCTAAGGTGCAAAGGCAGGGAAGAGAGCACCCGGCTCCTCAAGGTTCTCGAAGTCCAGGAGATGTGCACACAGGGAACAAAACGATGTGAAATGTAACCGTGTAGATGGGGACAGAGGGGTAGAAATTTCATGGAAGAAATTGTACTGGCTTTGAAGTCAGAGGGAAGCTGGGCTCAAACCCTGTCTCTTCCAGCTTTTGACTTTGGGCAAGTTGCCTAATGTCTCTGAGTCTTCATTTTTCCACCTGTGAAATGGAAAGACTATTTTGAGGCTTGAACTAGTTCAATTACAATTAAAAAAATGTCTGGAAATAGGTAGGGTACAAGTCTCAAAATGGCAGCCCAAGGGCCAAATATAGCTTAAAGAAGGTCTTTTTTGGTCCATCCAGTGTTTATGAAAAAAAGTTTAAAGAGAAATGAGAACAGTTTCGATTAATAGTTCTCCATGCTAGTTACTCAATAGTAATACCTAGAGATATACTGATTCCTTTTTAGAAAAGATCTGAGCTCATTCACTGACTCCTGCTTCCAGCTAACGTGGAGTAATGGGGAACAGATTTATCCTCTCGTGAAACAAAACTCTGGGCAAAATAGATGAAACAACAGTTTTCAGGACATTAGGCATCAGGTAACAAAGGACATCCCTAAGAGACAGAAAACAAAAATTGTAAGCCCTACAATTGTCCAAGCTTATTCTCTGGAGGCTACATCACAAGAGGGGGACCCAGGTGGAGCCCAGTGGTCACCCGGAGTCGAAAAGATGCACCTGGGAGGTTAAGGCAGCTAGAGTCCACAGGGCTGAGCATAACTGAGGAGAGAGCTGCAGAAAGAGAGAAAATTTCGGAGATCTGCAGAAGGACCCCTTAAGTCTTCATCTGAGCACTGATGACCAAATGCTTCTGAGTCCAGGAAAGAACCACTTGGAAGGATTAAAAGGAATACTCCTAGTAGCCTACACAGGGCTGGGAATAATTTCTGTGCCCAGAAGTTGAAGTTGAAAATTCACAGGGCAAAATGCAAAATACTTACAAGGTTTTGCTTCAGTAGTGGGGCAAAATTAGTTGTAAACTAAATACTGCCATAGTCAGATCCAACAAAGCTTAAAAGCAAAGACTAAACTGATTCCAAGTAACTTAACTGCATCCCAGAAAAAAAGTCAAAATTATTAATAGAAATTAAGAAAAAAAAATCCAGCACCCAACAAGGTAAAATTCACAATGTCCGATATCCAGTAAAAAATTACTGAGGGTGGAGAGAAGGAGTGTGTTGTCTCATTAGGGGGAGAGCAACAAGGAGCATATAGCAAGGTGTATATAAATTTCTGTATGAGAGACTGACTTAATTTGTAACTTTCACTTAAAGCACAATAAAAATTAAAAAAAAAAGAAAAGGCTGGGCCAAGATGGAGGAATAGCCAGATGCTTCTTGTGATCCCTCTTACAACAAAGACAAGTGAAATGATTATATTTATGACAAGCTAGGAGCCCTGAACATCAAAGGCAAAGTTAGAAACGGACTGAGCAGCAGGGGGAGGGGGATACGGTTCAGAAGTGGAGAGGAGCTGCTGGACCTGAATTGGCCGGATCCCTCAGGCACCATCCCTGTGAGCGGCTGTGGTGGGCTGGTAGTAGTGTTTGGCCGCAGTTTCCTCAGGGAGAAGCAGCCAGCCGCACAGCCTACTCACACCTCTGAAACGAGAGAAGAATGGTGCACTCAGCAAAAGCTAAGTACTTGCATATATTTTACCATGCCCCTGCCCCCAAGCCAGCTTCAGAGGCTGTTGATTTCCCTAGGCCTGAGATAGGTCCTGTTGACCACCCGGAGCCATCCTGCCAGCCTTGGAGTAGGAATAAATTTACAATTGGGGGAAAAGATAATGTGCCAGCTCCACTAAGCTGGGGAGCTCAGAACAGAAGCAGCTACTGTCCAGGCATAAATGGTCCATGGACTTTGAATATCTTTCTCCCTTGCATGGACCTGTGTAGTCCTATTGCAGGAGAATAGACCCTTATTGGCAGAGTGCAACCATTTCAGCTGTGCGGTGAAGAGGTGGGTGTTTGATATTTGACACTGCTTTGCCTATTGAACAGAGTCCTCACCTACCCACATCAGGGGTCAGAGGACTGGTGGCTCCACTTGGGTCACTCAGCCACCTGTGACATGGGTTCAAGGAAAAGTGGTACCTCCCAGTCCTTACAACCAAAAGCATTGGGTGCCCATGGTCTGCCTGCAGAACCCACCCACTTGTACACTCTAGAGAACAGGGACACGCTTTGCTCACAGACACTTGGGGGACAGTTCCCAGCCCCCTGCCTTGTTCAGAGCATGACCCCTGCTTCAACTACATACCGGTACCTACATCAATTACCCCTGCCCCTCTAAGACTGTAGGACAGAGGCTGTACCACACAAATGATGACGAGCTACCTGGACACATGAGCTGAATTCACACAAGTGAATGGACTCCTAGACTGATATACCTGATAATAGATCAAACCATCTCCTGACAGGATGTCAGAGCTTCAAAGACAAAAGTAATCAAGCTAGCTCACTCAAGCAACCCATCTGGGCAAATCAAAACAAAACAAAGCAATAAGCTAGGATGTTGTTGTTAGGTGCCATTGAGTCGGTTCCAACTCATAGCGACCCCGTGCACAACTCAACGAATCACTGCCCGGTCTTGAGCCATCCTTATAACCGTTGTTATGCTTGAGCTCATTGTTGCAGCCACTGTGTCAATCCACCTCATCGAGGGTCTTCCTCTTTTCCGCTGACTCTGTACTTTGCCAAGCATTATGTCCTTCTCCAGGGACTGATACCTCCTGACAACATGTCCAAAGTATGTAATATACAGTCTCGCCATTTCTGCTTCTAAGGAGCATTCTGGTTGTACTTCTTCCAAGACGGATTTGTTTGTTGTTTTGGCAGTCCATGGTATATTCAATATTCTTCGCCAACACCACAATTCAAAGGCATCAATTCTTCTTCTGTCTTCCTTATTTGTGGTCCAGCTTTCACATGCATATGATGCCATTGAAAATACCGTGGCTTCGGTCAGGCACACCTTAATCTTCAAGGTGACATCTTTGTCTTCAACACTTTAAAGATGTCCTTTGCAGCAGATTTACCCAATGCAATGTGTCTTTTGATTTCTTGACTGCTGCTTCCATGGCTATTGATTGTGGATCCAAGTAAAATGAAATCCTTGACAACTTCAATCTTTTCTCCGTTTATCATGATGTTGCTCATTGGTCTAGTTGTGAGAATTTTTGTTTTCTTTATATTGAGGTGCAATCCATACTGAAGGCTGTGGTCTTTGGTCTTTGTTAGTAACTGCTTCAAGTCCTTTTCACTTTCAGCAAGCAAGGTTGTATCATCTGCATAACACAGGTTGTTACTGAGCCTTCCTCCAAGCCTGATGCCCCGTTCTTCTTCATATAGTCCAGCTTCTCGGATTACTTGCTCAGCATACAGTTTGAATAGGTATGGTGAAAGAATACAACCCTGGCGCACACCTTTCCTGACATTAAACCAATCAGTATCCCCTTGTTCTGTCTGAACAACTGCCTCTTCATCTATGTAAAGGTTCCTCATGAGCACAATTAAGTGTTCTGGAATTCCCATTCTTCACAATGTTATCCATAATTTGTTATGATCCACACAGTCGAATGCCTTTGCATAGTCAATAAAACACAGGTAAACATCCTTCTGGTATTCTCTGCTTTCAGCCAGGATACATCTGACATCAGCAATGATAACCTGGTTCCACACCCTCTTCTGAAACCGGCCTGTTTCTGGCAGTTCCCTGTTGATACACTGCTGCAGCCGTTTTTGAATGATCTTCAGCAAAATTTTGCTTGCGTGTGATATTAATGATATTGTTCTATAATTTCCACATTTGGCTGGATCACCTTTCTTGGGAATAGGCATAAACATGGATCTCTTCCAGTCAGTTGGCCAGGAAGCTGTCTTCCATATTTCTTGGCATAGATGAGCAAGCACCTCCAGTACTGCATCTGTTTGTTGAAACATCTCAATTGATAGTCCATCAGTTACTGGAGACTTGTTTTTTGCCAGTGCCTTCAGAGCACCTTGGACTTCTTCCTTCAGTACCATCGGTTCCTGATCATATGCCTCCTCTTGAAATGGTTGAATATCGACTAATTCTTTTTGGTATAATGACTCTGTATATTCCTTCCATCTTCTTTTGATGCTTCCTGCATCTTTTAATATTTTCCCCATGGAATCCTTCACTATTGCAACTCAAGGCTTAAATTTTTTCTTCAGTTCTTTCAGCTTGAGAAACGCCAAGCGTGTTCTTCCCTTTTGGTTTTCCATCTCCAGGTCTTTGCACATGTTCATTATAATACATTACTTTGTCTTCTCGAGCAGCCCTTTGAAATCTTCTATTCAGTTCTTTTACTTCATCAGTTCTTCCTTTTGCTTTAGCTGCTCGACGCTCAAGAGCAAGTTTCAGAGTCTCCTCTGACATCCATCTTGGTCTTTTCTTTCTTTCCTGTCTTTTCACTGACCTCTTGCTTTCTTCATGGATGATGTCCTTGATGTCATTCCACAACTCATCTGGTCTTCAGTCACTAGTGTTTAATGTGTCAAATCTATTCTTTGGATGGTCTCTAAATTCAGGTGGGATATACTCAAGGTCATATTTTGGCTCTTGTGGACTTGCTCTGATTTTCTTCAGTTTCAGCTTGAACTTGCATATGAGCAATTGATGGTCTGTTCTACAGTCGGCCCCTGGCCTTGTTCTGACTGATGATATTGAGCTTTTCCATCGTCCCTTTCCACAGATGCAGTCACTCTGATTTCTGTGTGTTCTGTCTGGTGAGGTCCATGTGTATAGTTGCCGTTTATGTTGGTGAAAGAAGGTATTTGCAATGAAGCAGTCGTTGGTCTTGCAAAATTCTATCATTCGATCTCCGGCATTGTTTCTATCACCAAGGCCATATTTTCCAACTACTGATCCTTCTTCTTTGTGTGCACCTCTCGCATTCCAATCACCAGTAATTATCAATGCATCTTGTTTGCATGTTTGATCAATTTCAGACTACAGCTGCTGATAAAAATCTTCTATTTCTTCATCTTTGGCCCTAGTGGTTGGTGTGTATATTTGAATAATAGTTGTATTAACTGGTCTTCCTTGTAGATGTGTGGATATGATCCTATCACTGACAGCATTGTACTTCAGGATACACCTTGAAATGTTCTTTTTGACGATGAATGCACCACCATTCCTCTTCAAGCTGTCATTCCCAGCAGAGTAGACTATATGATTGTCCAATTAAAAATGGCCAATACCCATCCATTTCAGCTCACTAATGCCTAGGATATTGATGTTTATGTGTTCCATTTCATTTTTGATGATTTCCAATTTTCCTAGATTCATACTTTATACATTCCAGGTTCCAGTTATTAATGGAAGTTTGCAGCTGTTTCTTCTCATTTTGAGTCATGCCACATCAGCAAATGAAGGTCCCAAGAGCTTTACTCCATCCAAGTCATTAAGGTCAACTCTACTTTGAGGAGGCAGCTCTTCCCCAGTCATCTTTTGAGTGCCTTCCAACCTGGGGAGCTCATCTTCCAGCACTATATCAGACAATGTTCCACTGTTATTCATAAGGTTTTCACTGGCTAATGCTTTTCAGAAGTAGGCTGCCGGGTCCTTCTTCCTAGTCTGTCTTAGTCTGGAAGCTCCGCTGTAACCTGTCCTCCATGGGTGACCCTGCTGGTATATGAATACCAGTGGCATAGCTTCCAACATCACAGCAACACACAAGCCCCCACAGTATGACAAAATGACAGACACATATAAGGTAGGATACAATAAGCAAGTATAAAATAAACTAATATGATAACTTACAGATGGCTCGGAGACAAGAGTCAATATCAAGTCACATAAAGAAACAGACCATGATTGCTTCAACAAGATCTCAGAACAAAGAATCAACTGATCTTCTGGATGAAGGTGGTTTCCTGGAATTACCGGACACAGAATTCAAAAGATTAATATACAGAACTCTTCAAGACCTCAGGAACCAGATTAGAAAGGAGATTAGGCAATAGGCAGAACAAGGCAAAGAACACACACATAAAGCAGTTGAATAAATTAAAAAGGTTATTCAGGAACATAATGGAAAATTTAATAAGCTACAAGAATCTATAGAGAGACAGCAATCAGAAATTCAGAAGATTAACAATAAAATTACGGAATCAGACAACTCAATAGAGAGTCAGAGGAGCAGAATTGAGCAAGTGGAAGGCAAAATTTGTGAACTTGAAGATAAAGCACTTGGCACCAATATGACTGAAGAAAGATCATATAAAAGAATTTTTAAAAATGAAGAAAACTTAAGAATCATGTGGGACTCTATCAAGGGAAATAACCTACAAGTGATTGGAGTACCAGAACAGGAAGGGATAAGAGAAAATACAGAAAATTGCTGAAGATTTGTTGGCAGAAAACTTCCCTGACACAGTGGAAGATGAGAAGATACCTATCCAAGGTGCTCATCGAACTCCACATATGGAAGATTTTTAAAGGAAAGTCACCAAGACATATTATAATCAAACTTGCCAAAACCAAAGATAAAAAACTGTCAACAACATGCAAAAAAAAGACATCAAAATGACAGCACTAAACTCATACCTATCCATAATTATGCTGAATGTAAATGGACTAAATGCACCAATAAAGAGACAGAGAGTGGCAGATTGGATAAAAAAACATGGTCCATTCTATATGTTGCCTACAAGAGACATACCTTAGACTTAGAGACAAAAACAAACTATAACTCAAAAAAAAAAAAGTATGGAAAAAATATATCATGCAAACAACAATCAAAAAAGAGCAGGAGCGGCAGTATTAATTTCTGACAAAATAGACTTTAAAGTTAAATCCACCACAAAGGATAAGGAAGGACACTATATAAGGATTAAAGGGACAATATACCAGGAGGATATAACCATATTAAATATTTATGCACCCAATGACAGGCCTGCAAGATACGTAAAACAAATCCAAGCAGCACTGAAAAGTGAGATAGACAGCTCCACAATTATAACAGGAGAGTTCAACACCCCACCTTCTGTGAAGGACAGGACATCCAGAAAGAAGCTCAATAAAGACACGGAAGTTCTAAATGCTACAATCAACCAACTTAACCTCATAGACATATACAGAACACTCCACCCAACAGCAGCCAAGAATAGTTTCTTTTCTAGTGCACATGGAACATTCTCTAGAATAGACCACGTGTTAGGTCATAAAGCAAGCCTTAGCAGAATCCAAAACATCGAATTATTACAAAGCATCTTCTCTGACCATAAGGCCATAAAAGTAGAAATCAATAACAGAAAAAGCAGGTAAAAGAAATCAAACACTTGGAAACTGAAAAATACCCTCCTCAAAAGTGACTGGATTATAGAGGACATTAAGGATGGAATAAATAAATTCATAGAATCCAATAAGAATGAAAACACTTCCTATCAGAACCTTTAGGACACAGCAAAAACAGTGCTCAGAGGTCAATTTATATTAATAAATGCACACATCCAAAAAGAAGAAAGGGCCAAAATCAAAGAATTATCCCTACAACTTGAACAAATAGACAGCACCAAAAGAAACCTTCAGGCACCAGAAGAAAGCAAATAATAAAAATTAGAGCAGAATTAAATGAAATAGAAAACCAAAAAACAATTGAAAGAGTTAATAGACCAAAAGCTGGCTCTTTGAAAAAATCAACAAATCAATAAACCATTGGCCAAACTGGCAAAAGAAAAGAGAGTAAACAAATAACCCTAATAAGAAATGAGATGGGTGGTATGACAACATACCCAACTGAAATTTAAAGAATCATATCAGATTACTTTGAAAAATTGTACTCTAACAAATTTGAAAACCTGGAAGAAATGGATGAATTCCTAGAAACACACTACCTACCTAAACTAACAGAAACAGAGGTAGAACAACTAAATAGACCCATCACAAAAGAAGAGATTGAAAAGGCAATCAAAAAACTCCCAAAAAAAAAAAAAACCCTGGCCCGGATGGCTTCACTGCAGAGTTCTACCAAACTTTCAGAGAAGAGTTAACACCACTACTACTAAAGGTATTTCAGAGCATAGAAAAGGACAGAATACTCCAAAACTCATTCTAGGAAGCCACCATATCCCTGATACCAAAACCAGGTAAAGATACCACAAAAAAAGAAAATTATAGGCCTATATCTCTCATGAATTTAGATGCAAAAATTCTCAACAAAATTCTAGGCAAAAGAACTCAACAACATATCAAAAAAAATAATTTACCATGACCAAGTGGGATTCATACCAGGTATGCAAGGATGGTTCAACATTAGAAAAACAATTAATGTAATCCATCATATAAATAAAACAAAAGACAAGAATCACATAATTTTATCAGTTGGTGCAGAAAAGGCTTTTGACAAAGTTCAACACCAATTCATAATAAAAACTCTCAGCAAAACAGGGATAGAAGGAAAATTCCTCAACATAATAAAGGGCATTTATACAAAGCCAACAGCCAACATCATTCTAAATGGAGAGAGCCTGAAAGCATTTCCCTTAAGATCGGGAACCAGACAAGGATGCCCTTTATCACTGCTCTTATTCAACTTTGTGCTGGAGGTCCTAGCCAGAGCAATTAGGCTAGATAAAGAAATAAAGGGCATCCAGATTGGTAAGAAAGAAGTAAAAGTATCTCTATTTGCACATGACATGATCTTATACACAGAAAACCTTAAGGAATACTCAAGAAAACTACTGAAACTAATAGAAGGGTTCAGCAGAGTATCAGGATACAAGATAAATATATAAAAATCAGGTGGATTCCTCTACACCAACAAAAAGAACATTGAGGGGGGCGGAGCCAAGATGGCGGACTAGGCAGACGCTACCTCGGATCCCTCTTACAACAAAGACACGGAAAAACAAGTGAATCGATCACATACATAACAATCTATGAACCCTGAACAACAAACACAGATTTAGAGATGGAGAACGAACTAATACGGGGAAGCAGCGATTGTTTCCAGAGCCTGGAGCCAGCGTACCAGTCAGGTACGGCACAAGCACAGAGAGCTGCCCCACCCCCCTGAACTAACCCCAGGAGGGGGACCAGCCGGTTCCGCGGGCGGCGTGGGACGCAGCCGGTAGGAGAAGTCCCCGGGAGGCAGTGACTGGTATTGGAGCAGAAAGAGCAGCATCTGAGCCGGGGAGCCGTCCCGCAGAGATTTGGACTGGACGCAGGTACGGCATAAACACGGACAGTTGCTCCACCCCCCTGAACTAACCCTGGGAAGGGGACCAGCTGGGTCGCGCGGGTGGCGTGGGACGCAGCCGGTAGGAGAAGTCCCCGGGAGGCAGCGACTGGTATTGGAGCGGGGAGAACAGCGTCCCAGCTGGGACACTCGGTCACGGCACAAGCAAGGGGAGCTGCTCCACCCATCTGAACTAACCCCGGGAGGAGGCCCAACTGACTCTCGGGGGCGGCACGGCCACGCGGCTGGAGGGACGAGAAGTCCCCGGGAGGCAGCGACTGATTTTGGAGTCGAGAGTGCACCGTCCCAGTAGGGAAGCCTTGACGCTGGGCGTGGGGCTGGAAGAGGAGGATCTGACCGTGACTCCAGCTGGCCAGACCCCCCGGGGGCAATCTCCACACAGCCAGCACACATAGGCGACGCGCCCCACGGGAGTCTCAGATATAATAGTCATTCCAAGCAAGACAAGCAACTCGGGCTATATTCTGAGGTGCTACTCTCCTATCTCTCTGTTCCCTCCCCCACCCTCCCCAGGCGGCTTCATTAACATCTGAATAGCCTGAGCCAGAGGGAGAACTCTGATAGGGATCTGACTGCATTTTTTTTTAGCGGATTTTCTGGAAAAACTAGTTTCCCAGTGATGGCTCGGAGACAACAATCCATATCAAACCACTTAAAGAAGCAGACCATGACAGCTTCTCCAACCCCCCAAACAAAAGAATCAAAATCTTTCCCAAATGAAGATACAATCTTGGAATTATCAGATACAGAATATAAAAAACTAATTTACAGAATGCTTAATGATATCACAAATGAAATTAGGATAACTGCAGAAAAAGCCAAGGAACACACTGATAAAACTGTTGAAGAACTCAAAAAGATTATTCAAGAACGTACTGGAAAAATTAATAAGTTGCAAGAATCCATAGAGAGACAACATGTAGAAATCCAAAAGATTAACAATAAAATAACAGAATTAGACAACACACTAGGAAGTTAGAGGAGCAGACTTGAACAATTAGAATGCAGACTGGGACATCTGGAGGACCAGGGAATCAACACCAACATAGCTAAAAAAAACAATCAGATGAAAGAATTTAAAAAAATGAAGAAACCCTAAGAATTACGTGGGACTCTATCAAGAAGGATAACCTGCGGGTGATTGGAGTCCCAGAACAGGGAGGGGGGACAGAAAACACAGAGAAAATAGTTGAAGAACTCCTGACAGAAAACTTCCCTGACATCATGAAAGACGAAAGGATATCTATCCGAGATGCTCATCGAACCCCATTTAAGATTGATCCAAAAAGAAAAACACCAAGACATATTATCATCAAACTTGCCAAAACCAAAGATAAACAGAAAATTTTAAAAGCAGCCAGGGAGAAAAGAAAGGTTTCCTTCAAGGGAGAATCAATAAAAATATGTTCTGACTACTCAGCAGAAACCATGCAGGCAAGAAGGGAATGGGACGACATATACAGAACACTGAAGGAGAAAAACTGCCAGCCAAGGATCATATATCCAGCAAAACTCTCTCTGAAATATGAAGGCGTAATTAAGATATTTACAGACAAACACAAGTTTAGAGAATTTGCAAAAACCAAACCAAAGCTACAAGAAATACTAAAGGATATTGTTTGGTCAGAGAACCAATAATATCAGATATCAGCACAACACAAAGACACAAAACAGAACGTCCTGATATCAACTCAAATAGGGAAATCACAAAAACAAACAAATTAAGATTAATTAAAAAAAAATACACATAACAGGGAATCATGGAAGTCAATAGGTAAAAGATCACAATAATCAAAAAGAGGGACTAAATACAGGAGGCATTGAACTGCCATATGGAGAGTGATACAAGGCGATATAGAACAATACAAGTTAGGTTTTTACTTAGAAAAATAGGGGTAAATAATAAGGTAACCACAAAAAGGCATAACAACTCTATAACTCAAGATAAAAACCAAGAAAAACGTAACGACTCAACTAACATAAAGTCAAGCACTATGAAAATGAGGATCTCACAATTTACTAAGAAAAACGCCTCAGCACAAAAAAGTATGTGGAAAAATGAAATTGTCAACAACACACATAAAAAGGCATCAAAATGACAGCACTAAAAACTTATTTATCTATAATTACCCTGAATGTAAATGGACTAAATGAACCAATAAAGAGACAGAGAGTCTCAGACTGGATAAAGAAACACGATCCATCTATATGCTGCCTACAAGAGACACACCTTAGACTTAGAGACACAAACAAACTAAAACTCAAAGGATGGAAAAAAGTATATCAAGCAAACAATAAGCAAAAAAGAAGAGGAGTAGCAATATTAATTTCTGACAAAATAGACTTTAGACTTAAATCCACCACAAAGGATAAAGAAGGACACTATATAATGATAAAAGGGACAATTGATCAGGAAGACATAACCATATTAAATATTTATGCACCCAATGACAGGGCTGCAAGATACATAAATCAAATTTTAACAGAATTGAAAAGCGAGATAGATACCTCCACAATTATAGTAGGAGACTTCAACACACCACTTTCGGAGAAGGACAGGACATCCAGTAAGAAGCTCAACAGAGACACGGAAGATCTAATTACAACAATCAACCAACTTGACCTCATTGACTTATACAGAACTCTCCACCCAACTGCTGCAAAATATACTTTTTTTTCTAGTGCACATGGAACATTCTCTAGAATAGACCACATATTAGGTCATAAAACAAACCTTTGCAGAGTCAAAAACATTGAAATATTACAAAGAATCTTCTCAGACCACAAGGCAATAAAACTAGAGATCAATAACAGAAAAACTCGGGAAAAGAAATCAAATACTTGGAAAATGAACAATACCCTCCTGAAAAAAGACTGGGTTATAGAAGACATCAAGGAGGGAATAAGGAGATTCATAGAAAGCAACGAGAATGAAAATACTTCCTATCAAAACCTCTGGGACACAGCAAAAGCAGTGCTCAGAGGCCAATTTATATCAATAAATGCACACATACAAAAAGAAGAAAGAGCCAAAAGCAGAGAACTGTCCCTACAACTTGAACAAATAGAAACTGAGCAACAAAAGAATCCATCAGGCACCAGAAGAAAACAAATAATAAAAATTAGAGCTGAACTAAATGAATTAGAGAACAGAAAAACAATTGAAAGAATTAACAAAGCCAAAAGCTGGTTCTTTGAAAAAATTAACAAAATTGATAAACCATTGGCTAGACTGACTAAAGAAATACAGGAAAGGAAACAAATAACCCGAATAAGAAATGAGAAGGACCACATCACAACAGAACCAAATGAAATTAAAAGAATCATTTCAGATTATTATGAAAAATTGTACTCTAACAAATTTGCAAACCTAGAAGAAATGGATGAATTCCTGGAAAAACACTACCTACCTAAACTAACACATTCAGAAGTAGAACAACTAAATAGACCCATAACAAAAAAAGAGATCGAAACGGTAATCAAAAAACTCCCAACAAAAAAAAGCCCTGGCCCGGACGGCTTCACTGCAGAGTTCTACCAAACTTTCAGAGAAGAGTTAACACCACTACTACTAAAAAGGTATTCCAAAGCATAGAAAATGACGGAATACTACCCAACTCATTCTATGAAGCCACCATCTCCCTGATACCAAAACCAGGTAAAGACATTACAAAAAAAGAAAATTATAGACCTATATCCCTCATGAACATTGATGCAAAAATTCTCAACAAAATTCTAGCCAATACAATCCAACAACACATCAAAAAAATAATTCACCCTGATCAAGTGGGATTTATACCAGGTATGCAAGGCTGGTTTAATATCAGAAAAACCATTAATGTAATCCATCACATAAATAAAACAAAAGAGAAAAACCACATGATCTCATCAATTGAGGCAGAAAAGGCATTTGACAAAGTCCAACACCCATTCATGATAAAAACTCTTACCAAAATAGGAATTGAAGGAAAATTCCTCAACCTAATAAAGGGCATCTGTGCAAAGCCAACAGCCAATATCACTCTAAATGGAGAGAACCTGAAAGCATTTCCCTTGAGAACGGGAACCAGACAAGGATGCCCTTTATCACCGCTCTTATTCAACATCGTGTTGGAAGTCTTAGCCAGGGCAATCAGGCTAGACAAAGAAATAAAAGGTATCCGGATTGGCAAGGAAGAAGTAAAGTTATCACTATTTGCAGATGACATGACTATATACACAGAAAACCCTAAGGAATCCTCCAGAAAACTACTGAAACTAATAGAAGAGTTTGGCAGAGTCTCAGGTTATAAAATAAACATACAAAAATCACTTGGATTCCTCTACATCAACAAAAAGAACACCGAAGAGGAAATAACCAAATCAATACCATTCACAGTAGCCCCCAAGAAGATAAGATACTTAGGAATAAATCTTACCAAGGATGTAAAAGACCTATACAAAGAAAACTACAAAGCTCTACTACAAGAAATTCAAAAGGACATGCTTAAGTGGAAAAACATACCCTGCTCATGGATAGGAAGACTTAACATAGTAAAAACGTCTATTCTACCAAAAGCCATCTATACATTTAACGCACTTCCGATCCAAATTCCAATGTCATATTTTAAGGGGATAGAGAAACAAATCACAAAGTTCATATGGAAGGGAAAGAAGCCCCGGATAAGCAAAGCAGTACTGAAAAAGAAGAAGAAAGTGGGAGGCCTCACCTTACCTGACTTCAGAACCTATTATACAGCCACAGTAATCAAAACAGCCTGGTATTGGTACAACAACAGACACATAGACCAATGGAACAGAATTGAGAACCCAGACATAGATCCATCCACGTATGAGCAGCTGATATTTGACAAAGGACTAGTGTCAATTAACTGGGGAAAAGATAGCCTTTTTAACAATTGGTGCTGGCATAACTGGATATCCGTTTGCAAAAAAATGAAACAGGATCCATACCTCACACCATGCACAAAAACTAACTCCAAGTGGATCAAAGACCTAAACATAAAGACTAAAACGATAAAGATCATGGAAGAAAAAATTGGGACAACCCTAGGAGCCCTAATACAAGGTATAAACAGAATACAAAACATTACCAAAAATGATGAAGAGAAACCCGATAACTGGGAGCTCCTAAAAATCAAACACCTATGCTCATCTAAAGACTTCTCCAAAAGAGTAAAAAGACCACCTACAGACTGGGAAAGAATTTTCAGCTATGACATCTCCGACCAGCGCCTGATCTCTAAAATCTATATGATTCTGTCAAAACTCAACCACAAAAAGACAAACAACCCAATCAAGAAGTGGGCAGAGGATATGAACACACATTTCACTAAAGAAGATATTCAGGCAGCCAACAGATACATGAGAAAATGCTCTCGATCATTAGCCATTAGAGAAATGCAAATTAAAACTACGATGAGATTCCATCTCACACCAGCAAGGCTGGCATTAATCCAAAAAACACAAAATAATAAATGTTGGAGAGGCTGCGGAGAGATTGGAACTCTCATACACTGCTGGTGGGAATGTAAAATGGTACAAACACTTTGGAAATCTATCTGGCGTTATCTTAAACAGTTAGAAATAGAACTACCATACAACCCAGAAATCCCACTCCTAGGAATATACCCTAGAGATACAAGAGCCTTCATACAAACAGATATATGCACACCCATGTTTATTGCAGCTCTGTTTACAATAGCAAAAAGTTGGAAGCAACCAAGGTGTCCATCAACAGATGAATGGGTAAATAAATTGTGGTATATTCACACAATGGAATACTACACATCGATAAAGAACAGTGACGAATCTCTGAAACATTTCATAACATGGAGGAACCTGGAAGGCATTATGCTGAGCGAAATTAGTCAGAGGCAAAAGGACAAATATTGTATAAGACCACTATTATAAGATCTTGAGAAATAGTAAACCTGAGAAGAACACATACTTTTCTGGTTACAGGGGGGGAGGGAGGGAGGGTGGGAGAGGGTTTTTTATTGATTAATCAGTAGATAAGAACTGCTTTAGGTGAAGGGAAAGACAACACTCAATACATGGAAGGTCACCTCAATTGGACTGGACCAAAAGCAAAGAAGTTTCCGGGATAAAATGAATGCTTCAAAGGTCAGCGGAGCAAGCGCGGGGGTCTGGGGAACATGGTTTGCGGGGACTTCTAAGTCAATTGGCAAAATAATTCTATTATGAAATCATTCTGCATCCCACTTTGAAATGTGGCGCCTGGGGTCTTAAATGCTAACAAGCAGCCATCTAAGATGCAGCAATTGGTCTCAACCCACCTGGCGCAAAGGAAAATGAAGAACACCAAGGCCACACGACAACTAAGAGCCCAAAAGACAGAAAGGGCCACATGAACCAGAGACCTACATCATCCTGAGACCAGAAGAACTAGTTGGTGCCCGACCACAATCGATGACTGCCCTGACAGGGAGCACAGCAGAGGACCCCTGAGGGAGCAGGAGATCAGTGGGATACAGACCCCAAATTCTCATAAAAAGACCAAACTTAATGGTCTGACTGAGACTGGAGGAATCCCGGCAGCCATGCTCCCCAGACCTTCTGTTGACCCAGGACAGGAACCATCCCCGAAGACAACTCATCAGAAATGAAAGGGACTGGTCAGCGGGTGGGAGAGAGACGCTGATGAAGAGTGAGATAATTATATCAGGTGGACACTTGAGAGTGTGTTGGCAACTCTTGTCTGGAGGGGGGATGGGAGGATAGAGAGAGAGGGAAGCCGGCAAAATTGTCAAGAAAGGAGAGACTGAAAGGGCTGACTCAAGAGGGGGAGAGCAAGTGGGAGTAGGGAGTGAGATGTATGTAAACTTATATGTGACAGACTGATTGGATTTGTAAACGTTCACTTGAAGCTTAATAAAAGTTATTAAAAAAAAAAAAAGAACATCGAGGAGGAAATCAGCAAACCAATACCATTTACAGTAGCCCCCAAGAAGACAAAAGACTTAGGAATAAATCTTACCAGAGATGTAAAAGACCTATACAAAGAAAACTACAAGACACTACTGCAAGAAACTAAAAGAGACCCACATAAGTGGAAAAATATACCTTGCTCATGGATAGGAAGACTTAACGTTGTAAAAATGTCTATTCTACCAAAAGTGATATATAGATACAATGCAGTTGCGATTCAAATTCCTACGACATTTTTTAATGAGATGGAGAAACAAATCACCAACTTCATACGGAAGGGAAAGAGGCCTTGAGTAAGTAAAGCAATACTGAAAAAGAGGAACAAAGTGGGAGGCCTCACTCTGTCTGATTTTAGAACCTATTATACCACCACAGTAGTCAAAACAGGCTGGTACTGGTACAACAACAGATATATAGACCAGTGGAACAGAATTGAGAATCCAGCCATAAATCCATCCACATATGAGCAGTTAATATTTGACAAAGGCCCAAAGTCAATTAAATAGGGGAAAAGATAGTCCGTTTAACAAATGGTGCTGGTATAACTGGATATCCATCTACACAAAAATGAAACAAGACCCATACCTCACATCATGCACAAAAACTAACTCAAAATGGATCAAAGACCTAAATATAAAATCTAAAACAATAAAGATCATGGAAGAAAAAATACGGACAATGTTAGGAGCCCTAATACATGACATAAACAGTATACAAAACATTACTAACAATGCAGAGGAGAAACTAGATAACTGGGAGCTCCTAAAAATCAAATGCTTATGCTCATCCAAAGACTTCACCAAAAGACTAAAAAGATTACCTACAGACTGGGAAAAAGTTTTCAGCTGTGACATTTCTGATCAACATCTGATCTCTAAAATCTACATGATACTGCAAAAACTCAACCACAAAAAGACAACCCAATTAAAAAATGGGCAAAGGATATGAACAGGCACTTCACTAAAGAAGACATTCAGGTAGCTAACAGATATATGAGGAAATGCTCATGATCATTAGCCATTAGAGAAATGCAAATCAAAACTACATCTCACACCAACAAGGCTGGCATTAGTCCAAAAATCAAAAAATAATAAATGTTGGAGAGGTTGTGCAGAGACTGGAACACTTATACACTGCTGGTGGGAATGTAAAATGGTACAACCACTTCAGAAATCTATTTGTCACTTCCTTAAAAAACTAGGAATAGAACTACCATACGATCCAGCAATCCCACTCCTTGGAGTATATCCTAGAGAAATAAGAGCCTTTACAAGAACAGATACATGCACACTCATGTTCACTGCAGCACTGTTTACAATAGTAAAAAGAGGGAAGCAACCAAGGTGCCCAACAACAGATGAATGGATAAATAAATTATGTTATATTCACACAATGGAATACTAAGCATTGATAAAGAGCAATGATGAATCTGTGAAACATTTCATAAAATGGAGGAATCTGGAAGGCATAACATTGAGTGAAATTAGTCAGCTGCAAAAGGACAAATATTGTATAAGACCGCTGGTATAATAACTGGAGAAATAGTTTAAACAGAGAAGAAAATACTCTTCGATGGTTACAAGAGGGATGATGGAGGGAGGGAGAGAAAGGCATTTTCACTGGTTAGATAGTGGATAGGAGTTATTTTGGGTGAAGGGAAGGACACCACACAATACAGGCGAGGTCAGCACAACTGGACTAAACTAAAAGCCAAGAAGTTTCCTGAATAAACTGAATGCTTCGAAGGCCAGCGTAGCAGGGGCAGGGGTTGGGGACCATGGTTTCAGGGGACATATAAGTCAATTGGCATAATAAAATCTATTAAGAAAACATTCTGCATCCCACTTTGGTGAGTGGCTTCTGGTGTCTTAAACACTAGCAAGTAGCCGTCTAAGATGCATCAATGGGTCTCAACCCATCTGGAGCAAAGGAGAGTGAACAACACCAAAGACAAAAGGTAATTATGAGCCCAAGAGACAGAAAGGGCCACATAAACCAGAGACTGCATCGGCCCGAGACCAGAAGAGCTAGATGGTGCCTGGCTACAACCAATGACTACCCTGACAGGGAACACAATAGAGAGCCTCTGAGGGAGCAGGAGAGCAGTGGGATGCAGACCCCAAATTCTCGTAAAGAGACCAGACTTAATGGCCTGACTGAGACTAGAAGGACCCTAGAGGTTATGGTCCCCAGACCTTCTGTTAGCACAAGACAGGAGCCATTCTCAAAGCCAACTCTTCAGACAGGGATTGTACTGGACTATGGGATAGAAAATGATTCTGGTGAAGAATGAGCTTCTTGGATCAAGTAGACACATGAGACTACGTTGGCATCTCCTGTCTGGAGGGGAGATGAGAGGGCAGAGGGGGTAAGAAGCCCACCAAATGGACTCGACAATAGAGAGCCAAGGGAAGGAGTGTGCTGTCTCATTAGGGGGAGAGCAATTAGGAGTATATAGCAAGGTGTGTATAAATTTTTGTATGAGAGACTGACTTGATTTGTAAACTGTCACTTAAAGCACAATAAAAATTTTTTTTTAAATTAAAGAAAAAAATTGCTGGGCATGCAAGAAGCAAGAAAATGTAACATATCAATGGGGAGGGGAAAAAAGCAGCCACTGGAAATCAACCAGAAATGACATAGATAGACAAAGACATTAAAACTGACATTATAGCTGTACTTCATATGTCCAGGAAGGTATAGGTAAGATGGAGGATGTTAAATTGTGAAAAGGAAGACATAAAAAAGACCCAAATCAAACTTCTAGAGATGAAAATGCAATGTGTAAAATGATAAATGCACTAGATGGGATTAACATTAGACATCACAGAAGAAAAGACTAGTGAACTTGAAGATATAGCAAGACATATTATCCAAAATTGCACCTTTGTTACTAACTGCCTGGTAAAGATCAGAGTGAACCCAATTCCCAACGTGTGGAAATGGATCCAGTCCTCACCATCGCACTTCTTCATCCTTGTCACCAGCCGCCCAAGTGGTACACTCTCTCTCTCCAACGCTAGGCACCTGGGTGGATCAGAGCACACAAGTTTATACCTTCTTTCAGACTGCCAAATAGGCAGATGCCAGCCCCTACTGCCTCTCACTGCCCCAGTGGGTTCGTTAATTCACTGGAACAACACAAAGAACTTCATGGGGAGTTACCATACTTAAAGCTACCTAAAAGGATACACATGAAGAGACACATAGAGTGAGGTCTGGGAGGAGTCCCAATGAGAAGTTTTCACATCCAAAAGAGGGACACACTACTCTCTCCCATATGGTCACCAGCCAGTAAGCTTTTATCAGCCTCAGAATGTGGTCATGATGGATGACTTCATGCCTCCTGAGGCTTAGTCAACATCAGTCCACCAGTGATCCACCTTGGTGTAGTCAGCCTCCACTCATTAGCCTCAGGTGTGGGGCCAGCTCAAAAGAACTGAGAACAAAGACCACATTGCTTTCTACATGGGTATTCCACACCTTGCAAAAACAAAAAACACACACACAAAGACTTGAAAAAGAAATCTGAGTATCAGTGAGCTGTGAGACAACTTCAACCATATGTATACATATATAACTGTAAAGTGGATTCCAATTCATGGTGACCCCATATATTATATATACTACAGAGTGGAATTGCTCCATAGAGTTTTTTTGACTGTAATCTTTATGGAAGCAGATCACCAGGCTATTTTTTCATTTCACTGCTGGATGGGCCTGAACCTCCAACCTTTTGGTTAGTAAAATAAAACCAAACCCACTGCCATTGAGTCAATTCTGACTCATAGCAACCCTGCAGAACAGAGTAGAACTGCCCCATATGGTTTCCATGGAGTACCTAGTGGATTCAAACTGCTGACCTTTTCGTTAGCAGCCGAACTCTTAACCACTATACCACCAGGGCTTCCTTTTAGGTTAGTAGGCGAGTGCAAACCATTTGTACCACCGGGGGATCTTAAACATACACACACACACAAACACACACAGAGAGAGAAATAAATTGGAGCCCCTGAAAGGAAAGTGATGATTGAAATTTTTCCAAATTTGACAAAAACTATAAACTCGCAGGTCCAAAAAAATCCAATGAACCCCAAGCATAAGAAACATGAAGAAAACTACACCAAGGCCCATCATAATCAAATTGTTCAAAACCATAACAGCAGCCAGAGGAAATAGAACAGGTTATGTACAAAGGAACAAATGTAAAAAGGCTGTTGGATTTCTCAGAAAAACAATGTCCGTGAGAAGACAGAGGAGTAACATCTTTAAGGTGCTGAAAGAAACAGGGGCAAATGTCAGCTTGGAATTCTACATTAAGCGAAAACATCTTTTAAAAAAATGCAAGGGAAATCAAAATGTTTTCACAGGTATAAAAGCTGGAAGAATTCATCTCCAGCAGACCTGCACTACAAGAAATATTAAAGGAAGTCCTTCAAGCAGAAAGAAAATGATATCAGATAGAAACATGGATCTACACAAAGGAGCAAAGAGCATCAGAAATGGTAACTACTTGGGTAAAATTTTTTTTTTTTTTTTTGGTTTATAGCAGCTTTATTCATAAAAGCCAAAAACTGGAAGCATCTCAACTGTCCTTTGGATAGATAAATTGTGATATATTTACACAATGAGATGAACAAAATACTGCTACATGCAATAACATGGATGAATATCACAGACATAATGTTGGACCCAAAAAAGCCAGTCCCAAAAGAATACAAAGACATATTACGAAGTTCAAAATCAGGAAAAACTAGTGGTACAGTAGTTATACTTTCTTATTTTTTAAATCTCTTTAAAATATAATTGACTCTTTAAGGCAAAAATAACAACAATGTACTGTGGGGTTTATACTGTATATAGCTGTAAAATATGTAATAACAATAGCACAAAGACTGGGGGAAAAAAGGAAGTATAATGCTGTGAGGTCCTCACGTGTGAAGTGGTGCAATATGACTTGAATGTAGACTGTGAGAAGTTAAAGGTGTGTACTATAAACTCCAGAGCAGCCCCTAAAATAGCTCAACAAAGAGTTATAGCTAATAAGCTGACAAAGTAGATAAAATAGGATGATAAAAAATAATCAATCAAAAAGAAGGCAGAAGAAAAGGAAAAAAAGCTTCCTACAAGAAGCCCACTTTAAGTACAAATATGTTAAATGTAAAAAAAAAAAATTAAAAAAGACATGGTACATACATGCAATGCAATATTACTCAGCCATAAAAAGAAATGAAGTCCTGATGCATGTTACAACATGAATGAGCCCTGAAAACACCATGCTGAGTGAAAATAAGTCACAAAAGGACAAATACTGTATGATTCCATGTATACGAAATATATAGAATAGGCAAGTGTATATAATAGACTTAAGTTTATTAGTGGCTACCAGGGGTGGGAGAGAGGGAGGGAGAAAGGAGGATTCAATTAGAGGATACTGAGCTTCTGTTACAGGTCATGGAAAAATTAAGAAATGGATAATGATGATGGTTGCACAACATAAAAACAATTAATAATTGGTGTCACTGAATTGCACATGTGAAGACTACCGGATTTTAGAACCTATTATACTGCCATGGTAGTCACAACAGCCTGGTACTGGTACAACAACAGATTCACAGACCAATGGACCTGAATTGAGAATTCAGATGTAAATGCATCCACTTTTGAGCAGCTGATATTTGACAAAGTCTCAAAGTCTGTTAACTGAGAAAAAGACAGTCTCTTTGACAAATGGTGCCGTCACAACCGGATATCCCTTTGCAAAAAAATGAAACGAGACCCAAACCTCACACCATGCACAAAAACTAACTCAAGATGGATCAAAGACCTAAATATAAAGTCTAAAACCATAAAGATCATGGAAGAAAAAATAGGGGCAATGTTAGAAGCCCTAATACATGGCATAAACAGAATACAAAACATTACTAACAATGCACAAACACCAGAAGAGAAACTAGATAACTGGGAGCTCCTAAAAATCAAACAGGCTCATTCAAAGACCAAAAAAGTAAAAAGACAACCTACAGACTGGGAAAAAAATTTTGGCTATGACAAATCTGACCAGCGTCTAATCTCTAAAGTCTACAAGACACTGCAAAGCCTCAACAACAAAAAGACAACCCAATTAAAAAAATGGGCAAAGGATATGAACAGGCACTTCACCAAAGAAGACATTCAGGTAGCTAACAGATACATGAGGAAATGCTCACGATCACTAGCCATTAAAAAAAAAAAATGAAAATCAAAACTACAATGAGATACCATTTCTCCCCAACAAGACTAGCATTAATCCAAAAAACACAAAATAATAAATGTTGGAGACATTGTAGAGAGACTGGAACACTTATACAGTGCTCATGGGAATGCAAAATCATACAACCGCTTTGGAAATTGATTTGGAGCCTCCTTAAAAATCTAGAAATAAGCAAGCAGCCATCTAAGATGTATCAATTGGTCTCAACCCACCTGGAGCAAGGAGAATGAAGAACATCGTAGACATATGGTAAAGATGAGCCCAAGAGACAGAATTGGCCACATAAACCAGACTCCAACAGCCTGAGTCTGGAAGAACTAGATGGTGCCTGGCTATCACCGATCACTGCCCTGACAGGGAACGCAACGCAGAATCCCTGATGGAGCAGAACAGTGGGATGCAGGTCTTAAATTCTCATAAAAAGACCAGGGTTGATGGCCTGACTGACACTAGATGGACCCTGGAGGTCACGGTCCCCAGACCCTTTGTTAACCCAAGACTGGAACCTTTCCTGAAGCCAACTCTTCAGACAAGGATTGGACTGGCCTATAAGATAGATGATTACCGGTAAGGAGTGAGCTTCTTGGCTCAAGTAGACACATGAGACTGTTTGGGCAACTCCTGTCTGGAGGAGAGATGAGAAGGAAGAGGGGGACAGGAGCTGGTTGAAAGGACGTGGGGAATACATGTGGAGAGGAGAAATGTGCTGTCTCATTAGGGGGAGAGCAGCTAGGAGTACACAGCAAGGTGTGTATCAGTTTTTGAATGAGAGACTGACTTGATTTGTAAACTTTCACTTAAAACACAATAAAAAAAATTTTTAAAAGCTGGAAATAGAAGTACCACATAATCCAGCAATCCTACTCCTTGGAATATATCCTAGAGAAATTAGAGCCTTTACACTAACAGATATTTGCACATCCATGTTCATTGCAGCACTGTTCACAATAGCAAAAAGATGGAAACAACCTAGGTGCCCATCAACAGATGAATGGATAAACAAATTATGGTATATTCACACAAAGGAATACTATACAACAATAAAGAACAATGATGAATCCGAGAAACATCTCCTAACATGGATGAATCTGGAAGGCATTAAAACCAAAAACCAAACCCAGTGCCGTCGAGTCGATTCCAACTTGTAGCGGCCCTATAGGATAAAGTAGAACTGCCCCATAGAGTTTCTGGCAGATTCATATTGCCGACCCTTTGGTTAACAGCCATAGCCCTTAACCGATATGCCACCAGGGTTTCCCTGGAAGGTATTATGCTGTGTGAAATTAAAAACCAAACAGTCTCAAAAGGACAAATACTGTGAGAGACCTCCTAGAATTCAAGACAAGGTATAAACACAGAAGAAAATATTCTTTGATAGTTACAAGGGTGGGGCGGGGAGGAAGAGGGTTATTTGCTAACTAGGTAGTGGACAAAAATTATCTTAGGCGGAGGGAAGGACAACACACAATACAGGGGAAGTCAGCACAACTGGACTAAACCCAAAGCTAGGAAGTTTCCTAATTATAACCAAACACTTTAAGGGACAGAGTAACAGGGGCAGGGCTCTCAGGACCATGGTTTCAGGGGATGGCTAGGTCAATTAGCATAACAAAGCATATTAAGAAAACATTCTGCATCCCACCAATGTGGCTTCTGGGGTCTTAAAAGCAGGCAAGTGGCCATCTAAGATGCATTGATTGGTCTTAACCCACCTGGAGCAAAGGAGGATGAAGAACACCAAAGACACAAGGAAAATATGAGACCAAGAGACAGAAAGGGCCACTTAAACCAGAGACTCCATCAGCCTGAGACCAGAAGAACTAGATGGTGCCCAGCTACCACCAATGACAGCCCTGACCGGCAACACAACAGAAAGTCCCTGACAGAGCAGGAGAAAAGTGGAGTGCAAAACTCAAATTCTAGTAAAAAGACCAGATTTAATGGTCTGACTGAGACTGGAGGCATCCCAGTCTGTTAGCCCAAAACTAAAACCATTCCCAAAGCCAACTCTTCAAAGATTAGACTGGACTATAAGACATTAAATGATACTTGTGAAGAGCGTGCTTCTTAACTCAAGTAGATAAAATTAAAAAAAAAAAAATACATGAGACTAAACGGGCAGCTCCTGACCAGAGATGAAATGAGAAGGCAGAAAGAGATAGGAGCTGGTCAAATGGACATGGGAAATACAGAGTGGAAAGGAGGAGTGTGCTGTCATATTATAGGAAGAGCAACTAGGGTCACATAACAATGTGTGTATGAATTTTTGTATGAGAAACTAACTTGAACTGTAAAATTTCACTTAAAACAATAATAAAAAAAAAACAGCTCTGAATTGTACATGGGAAGAGTGTTGAAATAGCAAATGTTTTGTTACATATTGTATTTACAACAGTTAAAAAAGAGAGAGAAAGAAAATTTGTGTAGCCATATAAATTTCAGATAAAATTAATTTCAGGTAAAAGAATATTGCCAGGGATAAAGACAGTTGTTTCATAATGATAAAGGAGTCAATTCATAAGATATTAATGACTTGGGCCCATTTCTCAGGGATCTTGACTTCACTGGTGTCATGGATTGAATTGTGTACCCCCAAAATATCTGTCAACTTGGCTAGGTCATGATACCCAGTATTGTATGATTGTCCACCATTTTGTCCTCTGATGTAATTTTCCTATGTGTTGTAAATTTCCCTTCTATGATGTTGATGAGATGGGATTAGCAGCAGTTTTATAAATTCAATCTACAAGATTAGATTGTGTTTTAAACCAATCTTTTTTGAGATATAAAAGAGAGAAGTGAGCAGAGAGACATGGGGACCCCATATCACCAAGAAAGAAGCTCCGGGAACATAGAGCGTCCTTTAGACCTGGGGTACCTGAGCTGAGAAGCTCCTTGACCAGGGAAGATTGATAAAAAGACTTTCCCAGAAAGCCGACACAGAAAGAAAGCATTCCCCTGTCCTCTGAATTTGGACTTTTAGCCTCCTAGACTGTGAGAGAATAAACTTCTGTTTGTTAAAGCCATCCACTTGTGGTATTTCTGTTATAGCAGCACTGCACAACTGTCATGGATTGAATTGTGTCCCCCCAAAAAATATGTGTATCAATTTGGCTGGGCCATGATTCCTGGTATTGTGTGACTTCCTTACATGTTATAAATCCTGCCTCTATGATGTTAATGAGGGAGGATGGGTGGCAGTTGTGTTAGTGAGGCAGGACTCAATCTACAAGATCGGATTGTGTCTTGAGGCAGTTTCTTGAGATATAAAAGAAAGAAGTGAGCAGAGAGACAGGGGGACCTCATACCACCAAGAAAGTAGCACCAGGAGTTGAGCGCGTCCTTTGGACCTGCACCTGAGAAGCTTCCAGGCCAAGGGAAGACCGATGACAAGGACATTCCTCCAGAGCCTACAGAGAGAGAAAGCCTTCCCCTGGCGCCACACCCTGAATTCAGACTTCTAGCGTACTGGACTGTGAGAGAATAAACTTCTCTTTGTTGAAACCATCCACTTGTGGTATTTCTGTTATAGCAGCACTAAATGACCAACGCAATGACTAAGACAATTGATCTAGGCTTGGACCTGGGCATTGGTGTCTGTGATTCAAGCCCTGGGTGCCTCCAACGTGCAGTCAGCGGTGTTCTCACCCTGGCCTTCGCTGGAGCGTAAATCTCCATCTGGATGACTTTGGGTTGCCTGCTTGGCCTCTTTAGGCACTTGGGTTTGCTACTCTCATAGTAAAGACTTGGGAAATGATAACAGCTAATGTATGGCACGGTGATTAAGAGCTCAGGCTGTGAACCCAAAGGTCAGCAGTTTGAATCCACCAGCCACTCCTTGGAAACCCTATGGGATTCTGTCCTATAGCATCACTATGAGTTGGAATCGACTCAACAATAGGAATGTAATGCATGGTACAGTTTGAGATATTATCTCACCTAAAATTAATCCTCCCAGCAGCCCCATGAGGTAGATCCTATTTTATGGCTGAGGTTATAAACTGAGGTCCAAAGGATTGAAGGAGCTTATCAAGGTCACCTCCTAGTAAGAGGTGGAGCCGGCTGGTCCCAGCAGCTGTCCTCTGACATTTCACTCTGCCTCCTCTTGAACGTGTGGTCCCTTTCCTGTGGGATCAAAGTGGAAGGCAGGGCCATCTGTGCTGGGGGCTGAGAATGTAGGAGCCTTCCCAGCATCTGCTACAGAGTATCAGCGCAGAGCAGCAGCAAGTTAGCCTCAGGCAAGTTAGCCTCGGGCAACAGCTGCCAGCACCTCCCAACCTTCTTCTGCCACCACCTTCTGCCCCAGGGCCTTGGCTCTGATTCCAGAGTTCAGCTGACTGTCAGCCCAGCAGCCTGTAACCTCTGGGTGGCCCAGCCCGCCCTCAAGACAGTGTTCTGTTGGGTCAGCATTAGAGAAAGGGTCTTCCTGTACAGACAAGCTCTTCAAAAGCTGCCTTAAATGTCGAACAACCAGATTGACGTTGCATCCCCTGGTGATGAGTAGTGGACCTTTGTCAATGTCTGCAGAGCTGCTAGACACAAATTCAGAGGACCAAGAAAGAGTTATTAGACCCAGGCATCCATAGAGATATCTCGTCCATTCATTCTTTCAGAGAATATTTATGGAGCACCTATTGTGTGCCAGGCACTGTTCTAGACATGGGAATAGGCGAGGGCTGTGAAAAGGTCTCTGACTCCCAGGAGCTCACAGTCCAGTTGAGGGAAACAGACAGAAGTCCTTGCAATAGAACATGATGACCAGTGAAATAGCAGTATAGTGGAAGCACCTTTTTGAAGGATGAGCAGGAGCTTTCTGGGTAGCCAAGCAGGGAAGGCCACTTCAGGCAGAGGGCAGTCAGGTGCCAAGAGGCAGAGGTGAGTAAGAGCAGGAGGTGTTGGGAAGCTTCTAGGGGTGTGGTATGCATGGAGGGTACATGTGAGGAAGTAGAGCCAGGTAAGCTTGGAGAAATAGAATGTGCCAAATGGTAAACAACTTTGAATGCCAGGCCGGAGAGTTTGGACTTGACTCCTTAGCCTGGAACAAGAGTTTTATGTAGGGGGTTACTAGAGCTTCATAGAGACCACTCCAGAGGCAGAGGAATGGCCAGCAGGGGCTGAGGAGGCCACTGAAGGCAGAGAGCTAAGGCAGTGGGCAGGTAGGGAGATGCTGGCAAGAGATAATGGGGATCTGGCTTAGGTAAATATCAGTGGGTGACAAGGAGGAATGGGTGAAGTGAAGAGGTGGAAGAGGTGGGGCCTGATAATCTAGCAGACATGGGGCAGGAAGCAGACGCTGGGGAAGGCTGTACTGGAGCTGATCTAGAAGATATTCGTGGGGAGGTGCAACTGCCCAGAGCAATAGCACAAACGAGGATGATTCTGGCCACTGGCTCTCAGTGGTCAGGAGAGTGTGCTCCGTTACCATGGACACAGGGCTGATGGAGGCCAAACATGGCCATCCTCACAATACACAAAGCCGAGAGCCTTAGGAGGCAATAACCTCAGGGAGAGACGAGTGTGATCTCAGGCAACCAGACCTACCCTCGGCTGCCTCCCTGCCCTTTGCCCTGTTTGTATGTAAATCCAGTCCCACTTGCAGGTCCCCAATAGCTCTGTGCTTGCTCCACCTCCAAGCATGTGTGCATGCTGCTCTCTCTACCTGAAAGCCCTGCTGCCTCCATCCTGCTCCACTTGTGGCTAACGCCTCTTTTGGGGCTCAACCCCCATCTGCTCCAGGACTTTCCCATTTCTCAGATGACTTAGGGTCCCTCCTCTGTGCTCTGCCACCCCCTTGTCATCATTCTAATCACAGTGATTTGATGGCTTTTCTTCTTGTCATAGGCCACCACTCGCTGGTGGTGCCTTGAGACTGGAGCTGGGTTTTATCCATTTCTGACTTTTCAGGGTCAGCATAAAGACTGGGAGAATGGGAGGGCGGATGGAAAGATGGATGGGTAGGTAGATGTGAGGAGAAAGGGAGGGACTGATGGAGGAATTGATGGATGAAGGAATGGGTAGATGAATCAATGGATGGAAGGAAGGAAGGAAAGATACACAGATAGGTGAGTGTAAGGATTAGTCAGAGAATCAGTAAATGAATGAGTGATTGAGGGGGTAATAGAATGGGCACGTGAATAAACAAATGAGTAAATCAGAGAATGACCATAAGAAGGAATAAACAAGCAAACTGGTGAACGAGTGGGGAAGAGAATACCGGATGAGGAACTAACTGATCCAGAGAATGAAGGGATGGATAAAGAATTAAATAAACTGTGCATGAACAAAACAAAGAGCAAGTGAATGGGTGAGTAAGTAAACAATTGAGAGTGGTGAATGAGTAAACGCCATGGGTAATTCGGGCCACCCAAGCAACATTTGTAGTCCTAATCTCTTCAGCTGGTTGTGTGCGTTGCTGTATGCCCAGTGCTTAGAATTGTGCTCAGTGCATAGAAGGTCCTCAGTAAACATTTGTTGAATAAATGAATGAACTAATGACCAGTTGATCCAGTGCAGTTGTAAACACTGGGACATAGATATTAAGAGGCTTGGGCTCTCCGTCATCAGCCAGTATGGAGACGTGTTGGTGAAGCATCTGAGAGAAGAAGCAGAGAAAGGCAAGCCTGTGGCATTAAAAAGCATCTTCAGGGCCTGCAGCATGGATGCGATCACCAGCTCATCATTTGGAGTGAACATCGATTCCCTCAACAACCCACAAGATCCCTTTGTAGAAAAAGTCAAGAAGCTTGTAAAAATTGGTTTCTTCAACCCATTTCTTTACTTAATAAGTATGTGCACTACTACTTCTTCTATTTGGTAACAGCTTAATTGAGATATGGGAAACCCTGGTGGCATAGTGGTTAAGTACTACCGCTGCTAACCAAGAGGTTGGCAGTTCAAATCCACCAGGCCCTCCTTGGAAACTCTGTGGGCCAGTTCTACTCTGTCCTATAGGGTTGCTATGAGTCTGAATCGACTCAACGGCAGTGGGTTTGGGTTTTTTTGTTTGTTTGTTTAATTGAGATATAATTTACGTACCATAAAATGTGTGCATTTAAAGTGTACAATTCAGTGGTTTTTAGTATTTTCAAATATGTGCAACCATCACCAGAGTCGTATTTAGAATGTTTTCATCAACTCTAGAAGAAATCCCAGATCTTTTAGCCATCACCCTCCTATCTCTCAATCCCTCTCCATCCCACACTCCTAAGTAGCCACTAACCTGTGTCTAGATTTCCCTAATCTGGACATTTTATATAAATGAAATCATATAAGAAAAAAAAAGACAGAGAGAAAGATGAGACTTGGGTTCTCATTCCAGCCCTTCACTTTTACGCAATATCACTCTGAGCTCATCTGTATTCTTCTCTGAGCCTCTGTTTCCCCATCTGTAAAATGGGCATAATTATCCTTACTTCTACATGGCCTTAACAGAGGCTCAGCAAATGTTAGTTCCTTCCTGGGAAGAGACTGTATATAACTTGAAATCCTTCCAGGATTTTTTTTTTTTCCCCTCTTACAAAGCCCCTAGCATGCCCTTGTCTCTAACAGAAGTGCACTTTCTCATTCATACAGCTAAGCAGTTGACCTTAACCCACTGCTCCTCCCTGCATCCTGGTCATTTCAGTCTTGGTTGAGAGCCCTTATCAGTTATATAGTTTATTATTGTTGCCTTTATCATCATCGTCATCATCATCATCACTGTTTAAAATTTCCCCAGAGCTTCAGGCAGGGTTAAGTGGACTGTTCTGGGGGCCTATTTTTCTTGTTGTTTTGTTTTGTTTTTAATTTCCAGTGGAGAAAGGATGGAGTGGGTGGGGGGAAAAGGTGCTTTGTTCTGGAGTGAGGCTTACATTTCTGAAAGCCCATGGTTGAAGCTCACTCTCCAGTGGTGCAGATGAGAGCTATGGCAAACCTTACTTCCGTTTCTCTGTGACGAGGAAATTGCTTGATCATATATTTGCAGCCAAAGAGAAAAGACAGCACTGGAGAAGAGCGTTCAATAGGAAGTATGGAGACTTCTCAACTTAACGATAACGGCCGCCCATTTATATCAGCCCCTGAGCTCCCTCCTTAATCCCTTCATTTTCTTTTTGTCCCCTGAAGTTCAAACCACAAAGCCATCTAAACGAAAACCGAAAACCGTCGCGGTTGAGTGGATTTCGACTCACAGCAAGGCCATCTAGACTGCTGGGAAAAACACCCTCAATGTGCATTGCTCTGTCTCGCCACGAGGGGGCACTCCCAGATCAGACACAGGCGGCTGCAGCCCACCTGCCCTGCTGCTGCCACCTCCTGGGGAAGGCGCTTCTTTGCAGATCTGCCCGGTAGAAAAGGGCCAGGGGTCTCCTGCCCCTTAAGATCTCCAGGAAGTCCAGACGCAGGGACAGGACGTTCCTAGAGACTTCCCTGGGTAACTATAAAAACGCTGGGCGATAGAAACGAAGCTGTGGGCCTGCTGTGCGCCAGGTTTTTCCATAACTCAAGCCATTCACTACACACGTTAGAGGCCAGCGGCGAGGGGCAGGCCTTGTGCTTACCTCCCTAGTCCATCTGTGCACTAAGTTATGGTCCCTGCCCTCCAGGGGCTCACTGTCCAGCAAGGTGAGGAAGCTGAGGGTCGAGGGGGAAGTTTGGCCTTCAGATGAGTTTTATTGGCAGCCAGTCCGACGTTCCATAGCATTTTGCTAAAAAAAATGGTCCGTCCGCGCTGGGGACCAGCTTCAGCCTGGTCCCAGATAAGCTCTGGAGTGTAAATTGCACTACCAGGAGGTGAGGGACTGGACCTTTGTACCCCCAGTTCCGGGGTTGGGGGCAGACTCCTGGGGAAGCCGGCAGTTTTCCAGAGAAGGGGACCGCTGTGAGCCTTAGCAGCTTGGGCTCAACCCGGGAGGGGAGCACCAGCCAGAAATGGGGACCTGGATGTGGCCCCCCACAGCATCTACTCCTAAGGTCAGCGGTGATTGGTGTCAGGTTATGGTATCGGGGCAGTGGTGGTTCGGTGGTAGAATTCTCACCCTCCATGCGGGAGGCTTAGGTTGGAATCCCAGCCAACGCACCTCAAGCACAGCCACCACCCCTCTGTCCGTGATGCTGAACAGGTTTCGGTGGAGCTTCCAGTCTAGGACAGACTAGGAAGAAAGGCCTGGCAATCTACTTCCAAAAAAAATCAGCCAATGAAAACCCTACGGATCACAATAATCTGATCCAAACCCAATCATGGGGTTGGCACAGGACTGGGCAGCATTTCATCCTGTGGTGCATGGGGCTGCCATAAGTCAAAGGCCGACCCCACAGCAATTAACAACATCATTATGGGCGTCATTATGTCCAGGATTCAGCCCTTTCCAGGCAGAGAGTGCAAAGGCACCTCTGGGAGATGCCCTCTCTTCCAGGGCTCCTCTGAGGCCTCCATGCTCAGCCTCAACTCTTTTATGAGCGTCTTCCAGGAGCCCATTCCTCTCTCCAAAGGAAAGTCTCCAGTGAAGAACAATGTGTAACCTCGAGAAGTTCAGATGAGGTGAGACAGAGGCAGGGACACTCTGTGGGCTCCCAGCCCACGTGGGCTCTCTGAGCATGTGCACTGGTGCGGGTGCAGCCTATGGGGAGTTATTTCTCCACACCTCCTCCCTGGCTTGCCTCAACCAGTCAGGGACCATGTCCTGCCAATCCATCGCATTGATGTCCCCCACCCAGGCTGGCAGCCACTGTGTGGCCAGGGGAACAAGCAGGGACTTTGGGGTCACCCAGAAACCCCAACTCATACCTGAATCATCTTGGGAATGTCAGTGTGGGAGAGAAATTTCACATACAGAAAAGGCCCCTCGTCAATGCTTGTTATTTAATTAACACTCAGCATATTTCAGTAGTAATTAAACAAGTTCAATTTACAGAAGTTATTATTCTACACGATGCAGTCACTTTCAAGGGGCTTTTGATTCATGGTCAATCTACTCAGACTCAGTTAAATGATCCAGCCCATTTGCAAACTTGGTTAATTAAATTATCTTCAACATTTTCCACAGGGTTTACTAATTTAATACATTCAATTTCCTTTTTAAACATTTCCATTGCCTGACCCAAAAAGCAAAACTTTCCCAAGTACTTAAACCACTTTGGAAAATCTAATTTAAAAATGTATACATATAGTGCATCTCCAGGTCTCTCATACATTCTGGAATCACTTAGAGCTTTAGTATAAGAAGAGTCTTACACTTCTTGATGGGAGAATCACAAGTCTAAAATCAATTACACATTTTAAATTGGAGTCACAAGGCTAATTTGTTCATACTTTAACATGCCAGAAAATCTCTTCAGTGTTATGAATACTTTAAATACACCATCAACCCTTTGCCGTCGAGTCAATTCTGACTCATAGTGACCCTATAGAACAGAATAGAACTGCTCCATGGGGTTTCCAAGGAGCGGCTGGTTGATTCAGACCGCCGACCTTTTGGTTAGCAGCCATAGCTCTTAACCACTGCACCACCAGGGCTCCTTAAATATACCATAGGTATGGGTTTTATTTCTAAACGTTTGCAGGGAAAAGTTCTCCATCCTAAGGGAATTGGGGTGACCTCCTCCAGCACACTATACCGTCCCAGGGGCAGAAGTTCCATGCCGTGGCAGAAACTGCTGGGCTCCAAATGTCCGTGTTCCCCTCGCTCCTTAGAAATAAAACCCTAGATTCTGAACCTGCATTTGGCCACCTGGAATAAAGACTGTATTCCCAGCCTCCATGGCAGCTAAGTGTGGCCATGTCCCTAACTCTGGTCAGTGAGATATAAGGAGAAATGTAATGGGGCAACTTCTGGAAACCTTTCTTAAAAGACCGCTTATGTATGTGTCCTTTCTCATCTTTTTTGTCCATCCCCCCAACCTGCCACCTGGACTATGGGTATGACAGTTGGACTCTAGTCACTACCTTGAACCTGGAAGACGAGGGTCCCATTCTAGGGATGGTGGAGAGGGAGCTAGAAGGAGCCTGGGATCTTGACAGTTTCATGGGGCAGGACATTCATTTCCACCTGTAACAGGTTGTTTGGAAAGATCACGTGACTTTGCCCTCTTCCCATCAAGAGATGAGGTCTGTTTCCCTCCCCCTGAACCTGCGCTGGTCCTAGAGCTTGCTTTGGTCAGTTGTATGCAGCAGAATTGGCACTGGGTGGCTTCAGAAGCTAGGTCTTCCACATTTGCCCTTCTGGAACGCTGACCTGGGACCCTGTGTGAGGAATCCAGACCAGGCTACTGGAAAATGGAGGTCCCAGCCAGCAGCACCAGCTGCAGATGCACGAGTGAGGCCATGTTGGAGCTCCTGGTCCTGTGAACCTTCCTGCCACCGACTACAGCTGTAGGAGGGAGCCCCAGCAATACCTGCAGGGCAGTGCTCCACCAGCACACAGAATCCTGTTTCCAGCCACTAAGTTTTAGGGGGGCTTGTTTATGCAGCAAGAGCTAAATTAAACAGCCTTAGGCTGCCCACCTCTGACTTTTTTTCATGAGAAGGAAAGAAATTTTGGTCTTCTTTAACCACTGTTGCTCTGGGCCTCAGTTGAATTGAATCCTGAGGCACCTGTGGACCAGAGATTTGTGCAGGGAGGTGACACCTCAATGTCCACAGCGGTTCTTTCTTGCTGCTGATGGACATGCTGAGCCCTTTTAAAATTGGTTTCCATAACAACAAGGGACTCCATTTCCTCTAAGGAGGTTGGTCTTGTGAGCAATTAGATTCTAATCGTGCCATTACCTAATTCTTCTGTCTGATCTGAGACTACAGCCCCCCCACACACTCCCCGCCTTGTCCACCCCCCTGCTCAGGAGGTCAAAGCCAGCTTCCTTCGATAATCTCCTTACCACCTAATTGAATTCTGCAGCCTTTTCTTGCCCTTGCTGTCTGCCCAGGCTGCAACATGGGGAGATAAGATGCTGCCTTTTGGATTCTGCATCTCTCTCAGGCCCCTTTCTGGACTCTGTGCTGTAACATCCCCAAAGTCAAGGTAGACAGGAAGTGCGACCCTTCTTCCTCTTGAGCTTCAGTTTTCTGGGGTTGAGAACATCTCTGAGATAATGCCTGCAAACACCTGGCAGTGTTTAAGCCACCTCAGTCCCACTTAAAGGTTCCAAGTGGCTTCCCAGAGCATTGAGAATGACATCTCAGATGCTAACTGTGGCCGGAAAGGCCTGCCTACACCTCACCTCTTCCACTCCACGCCACCAGCCATGCAGTGTGTTCCCGGCTCAGGGACTGCAACCTGCTGTCCCCTCGGTTGGGATGCTCTCTGCTTAGCTCTTTTGTGGTTGGCTCCTTCTCCAAACTTCAGGTCTTACCGTAAATGTCACTTCCCCAGAGAGACCTTCCCTGATCCATATTGTCAAAAGAGCCAGCCCACCCCATCCTACCCCCACCCATACAAAGGGCAATAAAAATTTTTTATGATAATTAAATTATAACTTCAATAAAAAGTAAAGCTCTTATAACAAATAAAGTTATGATGGGTGTTGTTTATCTTCTTCTACAGTGTGAATTCCAGGACAACAGGAAGCTGGCCTGTAAGTTCCCATAATGAATGGATCAGTGACCCAGTGAATCAATTGTCAGCACAGGGCTTGACACAGAGCAGCATTCACTCCATGGTACCTGCATATAACCAAACCACTTCCACACATAAAATCCCTCTAGTGAATTCCAAGGTCATTACCGTGGCATAAAGCCCTGTCACGATCTGAGGCCACCTCAGCCCTCGAAGGATACAACTCCCTCTGGTCACCCTGGGCCCAGCTTCACCACTTGCAACCTCAGAGGGAGAATGTTTTCAGTGCTCTTCAAAACTCTCTCGTTCTATTAAAGAGAAAGTCTCTATCTGATGCTAGAGGGTCTTTAACACCCCTCTAATGCTTGCAAGGGTCACCGGTGGTTCAGTGGTAGAATTCTCACCTTCCATGCAGGAGACCCAGGTTCAATTCTCAGCCAACGCACCTCATGTGCAGCCACCACTCCTCTCTCAGTGGAGGCTTGTGTGTTGTTATGATGCTGAACAGGTGTCAGCAGAGCTTCCAGACTAAGATGGACTAGGAAGAAAGGCCCGGTGATCTGCTTCTGAAAACCAGCCAATGAAAGCTGTATGGATCACAACAGTCCGACCCGCATCCAACCATGGAGATGGCTCAGGGATGGACGGCGTTTCATTCTGTTGTGCGTGGGATCATCGTAGCTGGGGGCTGACTCGGTGGCAGCTGACTAACAACAATAACAACGACAATGCTTGCAAATCTTCCCGTTTCCTGTCTCTGGCAGACTTCAGCTTAGAGCTGGCCTCTCATAATATTGTGTTGTGTTTCTTGAATTCATGGTTATGCTACTTCTATTTATGGAATACAGCACTGGCTTTCCATTTATGGTGACCACAAAGTTTCCTTCTTAAGTCAATTCATTCATGGAACATTTTTAAAAGCGAATTAAATTAAAGGAAAATGTTAAGTAAATGGTGGCGTCGGGATGTGGCTATGACAGACCACACGGGAATGTCAGAAGTTTGAGAACCACGATGAGGGCAACTCCGAGGGTCCTTTTAGCAATGGCAGGTTGTGGCTATATGTTTGTTTAAGCTGTTGGGCTGAAATATATTCAACACAGGATTATTTGCAATGGTGATAATAATAACAATAAGGTAGGCAACTCAAACGTTTATCCCTTAGGAAGGGTGACCATATAATTTTTCATGTAGGACTCTTTTAAAAGTGAAAGAAGTGCTATTAATAATAGCACAGCCTCAGGGTCAACCCAGGCCACCCAGAATGTACAGTGTCTCTATCCATGAGGAAATGCTTAAGTAAATTATAGTATATCCAGTTCATAAACTATGATAATTATGTACATTTATAAATGACACTTAGGAAGAGTATGTACAAAATGCTTAAGATGTACAATGTTAAATGTGAAAAGTGTATCATCCAGTATTTAGATATGAGCAGAGAAAGAGCCCCGGGAGGAAATATGCTCAAACATTACGGCAGCTATTGCTGAGAGGTGGGATCAGAGGTAATCTTCATTTTCTTGTTGGACATTTAAGTTTAAATATTTATGCCACACCTTGTTCCAGAAAACTGTGATTCAGCACATCTGACCCTGTCACTCCTTTGCTTAAAGTCTTCCACTTCCCTTGTTCTTGAAGTATAGCCCACCCATCATAACATGGCCTACAGGTCTAGCGTGATCAGGCTGCACCTCCCTTTCCATGTCTGGGGAGCCACTCTGGCTTTCTTTTAAGCTGTTATACATACTGTGCTCCTTCCCTTTGCCCAGGCTGGTCCTTCTACCTAAAACCCACAATCCCACCTGGCTAAGCTTCTGCTCCTATGTCAGGTCTCGGCTCCAATGTCACTTCCTCAGGAAGCCTTATCTGCACTTGCCGGTCAGGCCAGGCCCCTGTTATCCCCATCTGCAGCTCCCTTTCTTGTACACTCTTCCTCCAGGGCTTTACACACCTGTAACTCTTAATTTCGTTTTCATAATTATTTGCTCTCTGAGATCATGCCTACTGAGCTGTAAACTCCTTGAGGGCTAAGGTTATGAATGTTTTGATCCCACCTGTGCCTGGATCAAGGGGCCCTGGTGGTGCAGTGGTTAAAGAGCCTGACTGCTATCCAAAACGTCGGCAGTCAGAACCCACCAGCCACTCCATGGGAGAACGACGTAGCAGTCTGTTTCCGCAAAGAATTACAGCCTTGGAATCCCTATGGGGCAGTTCGACTCTGTCCTATGGGATCGCTATGCATCGGGATCAACTCAGAGGCAGTGGGTTTTGGTTTTTGCATGCCTGGGTCCAGGGTTGGGGCTCAGTAAACAGTTGTTTTCTGAAGCCTGAGTCTTCCTTAATTTCACACGTGCCTTCTGAATGCTTTTCTGGGTTTTCAAATGTTTCTAAATGAGCAAAAAACAAAAAAACACCATTTCAATCTGTAAAATCAATAAGAAAATTGAATAGCAATATTCCTTGGCGCATTAAGATACAATTCGGTTTGCAAAATTTTGATTTACACACTTTCCAATAACATACCTTTTATGTAAAGCATAAAAGCCCCAATTCAGGGGCTTTTCTCTCGAAAAACTCAAAGCTCAAAACACAGAGGCTACATTTTCAAAGCTGAGATAAAGGGGAGGGGAGCCCAAGCTGGCTTCTGCAGACTTATTTCTTAAGCGCCAATCCACCCCTAGAACTGGCAGCGTCCAGAGACCTCACGTCTGCCTGCAGTGGTCCTGATGGCTATCGCTGCCTGTTAAGGAGAGAACATTGTGGTGGGGGTTGATCTCAAGAAAGAAAAGCTCTCCTGCCATCCTTGGCACCCTCTTTCTCTGTCTTCCCTTGGAGGCTGCCACTTGCTGACAGAACCACAGAATGTTCCCTCAAGCTCCCTGCAGCCTGTTGTTCACACTACAGCCAGCGCGGCCCCTTTGAATATGCATCAGGTAATGTCATTTCTGTATAGGAGTCCCTGGGTGGAGCAAACAGTACTCAGATACTACCCAAAAAATTGGTGATTCAAATCCATCCAGGGTGGCTTGGAAGAAAGGGCTGGTGATCTGACAGATCACGACCATGAAAGTCCTACAGAGCACAGTTCTACTCTGAAACACATGGGGGCACCGTGAGTCAGAATCAGCTTCTCCGTAACTGGTTTGGTTTTGGTTAATGTCTCTTCTTTGCTAAAATCTTCCAATGACTCCCATCTCACCCAGAGCAAAGATCAAAGTCCTTTCCATGTTCTATACGTTGGGTGACAGTATTACATATTGCCCAAACCAGGACACTTGGAGGGCAGAGGGGGGCCGACTCTATACACAGGATAACAGTGCAATCAAGACAGTGCCTGGCAAACCGAGGTACAGGAGGCCCTACCTGGTCTGGTCAGGTCTGCCTCTGCAGCCTCCTTCCCTATCCTCTCCCCCCACCCATTCCCATAGTCTGTTTTACCAGTTGCTACAGTTGACTCCGACTCATGGTGACCCCATGTGTTTCAGAGTAGAATTTGTTCCACAGGGTTTTCAGTGGCTGGTTTTTCAGAAGCAGATCACCAGCGTTTTCTTCTGAGGCACCTCAGGGTGAACTCCAACCTCCAACCTTTAGGTTAACAGCTGAATACTTTAACCTTTTCGCACCATCCAGGGACTCCACCTGAAACAGTAGAGACCCATTTGAAATTTATAAGTGATTGGTCTCCCTAGGTAGAAAGCGAGCCCCAGAAAGCAGGGAGTGTGCTGAATCACCACTGAACCCCCTGCCCCTAACCCAGTGTGGGGTACACAACAGGTGTTCAATAAATGTTCGTTGCATTACAGGATGAACTCAGGGAAGGCGGCATTAACACTGATGATGCAACACGTTTGTGTAATACACAGTCCTTATATCTCATTTGACCTCTAACTACCCCCCATGGGAGGAATTATCACCCCCATTTTAAGGCAAGGAAAGTGAGGTTCTGTTGCCTTGTTCCCCATTTATTGACTCAGCAGGTATTATGTGACAGCTCTTGAAAAGACAAAGGACCTTACCGTAGCATCAACATCTTTTTGCAGAAGAGAAAACTGTGTTCTGGGAGGTCAAAGGCATGTCCCCTCTCCTATGGTCAGGTAGCAGAACCAGGACCAGACTCAGGTCTCCAGGTAGCTGGACTGTCAGTCCAGGGCTCCTTCTCCAAGCCCAAACACCTCATGGATCTTACCAGTTACAGGCAAAGCCAAACCAAAACCAAATCCATTGCTGTCGACTCGATTACGACTTACAGCTACCCTATAGGACTGAGTAGAACTGCCCCATAGTGTTTCCAAGGAGAGTCTGGTGGCTTCAAACTGCTGACCTTTTGGTTAGCAGCCATAGCTCTTAACCACTACTCCACCAAGGTTTCCAGTAACAGGCAAGCACTCCTCAAATTTCCACACATCAGAGCAGGCCCTAAGGTGCTAAGCTGGTGCAATGAGGTGTTTAAAAGTGAGACAGATGCGTATTTTCATTTCAAACTTCATGTCAAAGGTGATTAAGGATGAGCTGAGTCCTGGGGGGCAAAGAATAATGGGGCTTAGTTTGAGTTAGACAGAGACAAGACAAATAGGGTGTCAGTGCGACTTACTTGCACATTTACATGTTAGAGAAGTAATTATAAACCTTTGTTATAAACTTGCCAGCTAACGGGAGGCAACATGGACCCGGCACGTGAATCAAGAACGCTGAGATGACATCTGTTATGGAGCCATTGTTCCTGGCACTGTTGTGGGGATTTTTATGGTCTTCACTTTGGGGCCTTTAATTAATAGACTAGCCCCATTGCCCCGCTCATTTGTGAAGGGCTTGGAGCTTGGGGGTGGGGGAGGCGATTCAAACCCCAGGGATGATTATGACTCTCATGACCATTATGACAAGACTTTCCTCGCTGGTGACGGTGTAGGGCGTTGTCATGGAAACCGCGTGCTTATTAGTAACGTGTTCTTTTAAGGTTGCTGGGACGCTGGCATCCCTTAACCAGTGCCTGCTCTGTGTTGGCTACACGGTAGCCTTTGTGACATGGACAAAGAATCAGTTCTCTCTGAGGCCCGTAATTTTTTTATTCCAACTCGTACTCTGGCTTGCTCTCCATCCGCGTAAACATCTCATAAAAATCATCTCCTTAAGCCATCTGGGGTGCTAGAAATGTCCCCTACTGGGATCTGGGTGGTAGTGACTCAAGCGTGTGTATCTGTAAAAATTCACTGAGATGCACACTTCAGTATGCTTTAGAACATGTATGTTACACCACAATAAACATGTTTTGTATGTCACTCTGTTCTTACCGCCAACAGAATGTCCCTTCAACAGCTGTGCCTCACTCAGGTGGCATCTGGACTACCATATCCAGAGGGACTGCCCTTTAAAAGGGGGTAGCCGCCTGTGCCGCATGCTTCTCTCGTGTTGGGTGCGTGGCAGATTTTATATGATTCAGTGTTCACCCTGGGTCAGAGAAGTCAGTATTTTTCACCCCATTTGATAGATGTGGGAACTGAGGATCCACGATACAGTAAGTGCTTGCCCAAAGTCACCCCGGGGAGCCGGATCTGAGCCCAGGGCTCTGAGACTGTAGCCTGTGCTCTTTCCACTTTCTGTGGTCCTGCCTTCTTCACTTTGTGAAATAGGTCCCTGAAAAGGGGTCCAGGACAGCAGCTCTCTGGGATCCATAGGATATAGGGGAAACTTTGTTTTAAGTGTTCTCATGAAAAACAGAAACGATTTAGACTGAGGCCACAAAATAATGGTGAGAGTGATGTGTGTCATCCCCAAATGTCCTATGGTTTCTCCTACCTAATGATAAAAAAAAAAAAAAAAAAATTATTTGCCTACATTGAAAACTTGAGAGATGGCACATGCAAATCCAGGTTTCCAGTTCTCTTGGAAATCAGAAGGTCTGGTGGCTCTGAGCCCACATTCCCCACACACACCCTCTGCATCCTGCCCCAGCCCACACCCAGCCACCCTCACTCATTTTGGGGGTGACTATCTACCCTTTGGTGCTCTGGCATTTATTTACTTGTCCTGGGAACCAAGTACAATTTTCCTCCCAAAAGCCACCCCCTTTTCCACTCCTAGTCCAGGTACTTAGGGTGCGTTTGAATCATCCCCGGCTCCAGCGGCGTCCATGTGGCTCAGTCCTGACCAATCAAAGCACCGTGTTCCTCCATCCACAATGATTTACATTGGCTCAGGATTGGACATATGACCCAACCAGAGCCAGGGAGGTGCCCTGAAATTTTGATTGGTTTACTGAGAAAGCAGCATACTGGAATTGAACCTGCATAGTTGTAGCCTGGACCTGCTATCAGCCATCTTAAAATGAACGAACGAATCTGACACAAAGAAGAAAAAGCTTAGTGATGGGACGATTATGGGTCCTGGTGTCCTTATTGTGCCCCTTGATCAAGCTCTACCTAAAGCTAGATATCTCCGGATTTTTCAATTATAGGAGCCAACAAATTACTGTTTTTGTTGTCATTTTTTTGTTTGTTTAGCCCATTTTAGATGGTTAGGAGCCATTTGTTTGCAAGTGACAGAAAATTCCTTCCCAGAGAAGCTCACAGGCTAGCACTCAACAGGATCGGGACCCAATGGGTAGAAGTGTCAGGAACCTAAATTTCAACCTAGCATAAAAATGGAGCTTTCCAAAACTGAATCATGAAGAAATGTGAAATCCAAGTCACTGAAGGTGTTCAAAGAGATTAAAAATGGTTGTCAATGTGTCATTTTGGCACAGGGTATGTGGTTAGGGAGATGAACTCAAACCTTAAGTTCCTGCCAACCTGGTAGTCCTATGAATATCAAGAATGGAATATTCCTCAGAGAAGGGTTTCCTGAACACCCTAGGAAGATTTCCCCCACCTCTGTTATCCTTTATCACTACATCCCAATTGTTTCCTTCGCAACAATTGCCATTATTTTTAGTTTTATATTTTTTTGTTTACTTGTTGAGTTCTGTCTCTCCAAACTGGATTGTAAGCTCCATAAAAGTAAAGATTTTGTCCATTTTATTTACTGTACATCTAGCACCTTAGCAAAGGGCCTACCACACACAGGCCCTCAGTAAATACTTGGTTGAATGAATGATTTCGTCTCTGGGCTTGTGTTTTCTGCTGAAGTCGCTTAGAAAGCCGGTTTCCAAATGGACCCTGTAAGGTCTGTAACCACTGAATCTCTCTCACACTAGCCTTATTTAAAGACATTTTATTTATACCATTTCATGAAGAGTGTTATCCCACCTAATCCGTAGTGTCCTTCATCCCCAGCACACACTCCTTGTCTCGGAGCTCCAGTATTTCTCTCTCCCACCCTGGTCATCCACCCAGGACTGACAACAGCCCATGGGCAATACACGGGACTCAGCCTCCCTCTGCAGCCCCTCTTCCCACTCTCTTCATCATGTTGATGAGTATTTGAGCTTTGCCCTATCTCTTAATAAAAAAAAAAAAAACCCAGTCCGGTCGAATCGATTCCAACTCATAGCGACCCTATAGGACAGAGTAGAACTGCCCATTAGAGTTTCTAAGGAGCACCTGGCGGATTTGAACTGCCAACCCTTTGGTTAGCAGCTGTAGCACTTAATACAAGATAGGAAAAGAAACTCTTATTTATTGAGCACTTACTACAAACTAGGAGCTTTGTATTTGTGATCTCATCTAATCCTCACAGCCACCCTATGAAGTTGGCATAATTTGTCTTTATTTTACAGAGGAGGGAACAAAGGCTCAGAGAGGTCAAATGATTTACCCAAGGTCACGCTGATCCAATTTTCAAATTTAAGGTGCTAGCACTCTAAAGCTTTGCTCTTTCTTTTATCCCACCCTTAATTTTCTAACTCGAGTGTGTGTGTGTCTGTGTACCGTAGCAGTATATAGTCTGCCAAAACAAAACAAACAAGCAAACAATGGAGTTGCTGTCGAGTCAATTCCATCTCATGGCAACTCCGTATGGGTCAAAGTAGAACTTTGTTCCACAAGGTTTTCAATGGCTGATTTTTTCGAAGTAGATTGCCAGGCCTTTCTTCTGAGGCACATGTGACTGAACTCAAACCTCCAGCTTTTCAGTTAGCAGCCGAACATGTGAACCATTTGAACCACCCAGGGACTCCCATATATATATGAATACATGATTGTGTGGTATATACCCACACATACATATAATACATAGTATATTCATGTGTATGTACATTTAAAACATATAAATATATTTTTTCATTATCTGGCATTCCTTTCTGCAAATGGTCTTTTCACACCCTGGAGAAACACACAAATGTACACACACACATATCCCAATTTTCAGCATCTTTTATTTATTGTACTGGAGGAGAAGGGAATGACACAGTCCTATTGAGGACTAAGCAAATTCCAAGTACATTGCATAAATGGTATTTTTTAAAAGCACACCAAGTAACCCTAAAACAGTAGGGCTGCGGATGAAGATGTGTGTCCAGGAGCATTTTATACAAACTATCCAAACTCAAGTCCATTTCTTCTCCTATCCAGCCCAGCTTCCTAGACCCATAAACCAAACCACAGTGCCTGTGGATGAGAGAGAAACAGAGGACTTTGATTGAAACCAAGGCATCAGGAGGTCTCCTGCCTCTGATTCTGGGTTATTTGAATCAAGGGAGCTCATTTGGCCTCAAGAACTTAATCATTTCATTCCTCCTTCTGGTTTTATTTTGAGACATTAGAGGACAGACTCATCACGGAGACTGAGAGGGCCTTTTTTCTCTTTCTAGCTATTGCTCCTGGATTCCCTTACTCAATGCCCAGTGCATATGTTGGGCCAGATGGCTTGGACTCTTGGTGGCCGATTCAGCTGCTCAAGAACATGGTTGTGTTTAACCTCATCAACTTGACTCTGCTTCAGTTCAACCTGGGGTAGAGTTGTGATACTGATCAGTTTAATTAGTTTAATGAGGGCTCAGGGAACTGCTCTACATTTTGAGTTTGTTGCACAGAGGAAATTGGTTTGCCTCACTCCCTCCTTGATCATTTCAGCATTCAGAAGGAGAACTGCTCTCAATTCACCATTTAGGAAAGACATTTTCACTCCCCTCCTCTATGGGGCAGTTCTACTCTGTCACATGGGGTCACTAGGAGTCCAAATGCATTATACACCACTTAACAACAGCAACCTGTTCTGTGAGGAGTTGAATGCTGTCCAGGGTACCAACATGAACTGGAGTCAGAATCTGTTCTTTAAGCAAAGCGTTTCTACACAATGACAACTCCAAATACACCCAGTGGGAATTTAGCCTTCTGAAAGTCTGAAATCTCTAGTGTAGGAATTCCTGCTCCAATAAAAGGCAGCATTTCAGCATTCTCCTTAAGTGTGGTCTCCAAAATGGGGTGCACAAGGAGGTCCTTTGAGGTTTTGGAGTAAAATATTAGGATTTCTATTTATGTTTATCTAGCTTGTTGTACAAGAAAGACCAGTTAATATGACTATTATTCAAATTTACGCACCAACCACTAATGCCAAAAATGAGGAAATTGAAGTTTTTACCACCTTCTGCAGTCTGAAATCGATCAAACATGCAATCAAGATGCATCGATAATTACTAGTGATTGGAATGCAAAAACCGGACACAAAGAAGAAGGATCTGTAGTTGAAAAATATGACCTTGCTGATAGAAACAACATTGGAGATTGCATGGTAGAATTTTGCAAGACCAACAACTTACTTGTTGCAAATACCTTTTTCCAACAACATAAACAGCAACTATACATGTGAACCTCACCAGGTGGAACACACAGAAATCAAATCGACTACTTCTGTGGAAAGAGATGATGGAAAAGCTCAATACCATCAGTCGGAACAAGGCCAGGGTCCAACTGAGGAACAGACCATCAATTGCTCATATGCAAGTTCAAGTTGAAGTTGAAGTTGACAAAAACAAAACAAGTCCACAAGAGCAAAAGTACAACCTTGAGTATATCCCACCTGAATTTAGAGACCATCTTAAGAATAGATTTGATACATTGGACATTAATGACCAAAGACCATATGAGGTGTGGGATGACATCAAAGACATCATACACAAAGAAAGCAAAAGGTCATTACAAAGACAGGAAACAAAGAAAAGACCAAAATGGATGTCAGAAGAGACTCTGGAACTTGTTCTTGAACATAGAGCAGCTAAAGCAAAAGGAAAAAACAATGAAGTAAAAGAACTGAACAGTAGATTTCAAAGGGTGGCTTGGGAAGATAAAGTATAATGAAATCTGCAAAGACCTGAAGCTAGAATAGCAGAAAAAAAGAACATGTTAGGATTTCTCAAGCTGAAAGAACTGAAGAAAAAAATTAAGCCTCGAGCAGTAATACTGAAGGATTCTACAGGCAAAAAAATGAGCAATGCAGGAAGCGTCAAAAGAAGATGGAAGAAATACACAGAATTACTGCACCAAAAAGAACTGGTCAACGTTCAACCATTTCAGGAGGTACCATATGATCAAGAACCAAAGGTACTGAAGGAAGAAGTCTAAGCTGCACTGAAGTCATTGGAAAAAAAAAAGGCTCCAGGAATTGACAAAATAACTCACTGAAATATTTCATCAAACAGATGCAGAGCTGGAAGTGTTCACTCATCCATGCCAAGAAATTTGGAAGACAGCTACCTGGCCAACCAACTGGAAGAGATCCACATATGTGCCTATCCCAAAGAAAAGGTGATCCAAAAGAGTGCAGAAATCATGGAACAATATCATTAATATCACATGCAAGTAAAACTATGCTGAAGATAATTCAAAAACCATTGCAGACTACATTGACAAGTTGCTGCCAGAAATTCAAGCTGGATTCAGAAAAGGACATGGAACCAGGAATATCATTGCTGATGTCAGATGGATCTTGGCTGAGAGCAGAGAATACTGTTTACTGTGTTTTCTTAACTATGCAAAGGCATTTGACTGTGTGGATCATAACAAATTATGGATAACATTGCAAAGAATGGGAATTCAAGAACACTTAACTGCGCTCGTGAGGAACCTGTACATAGACCAAGGTGCAGTCTTTTGAACAGAACAAGAGGATACTGTAGGTTTAAAATCAGGAAAGTTGTGCATAATGGCTGTATCCTTTCACCATAGTTCTTCAATCTGTATGTTGAGCAAATAATCCAAGAAGCTGGACTATACGAAGAAGAATGCAGCATCAGGATTGATGAAAAACTCATTAACAACCAGCAATATGCAGATGACACAACTTTGGTCAAAGTGAAGGGCACTTGAAACATTTACTGACAAAGATCAATTACTACGACTTCAGTATGGATTACAACTCAACATAAAGAAAACAAAAAATCCTCACAACTAGACTAATACAACATCATGATAAAAAGAGAAAATATTGAAGTTGTCAAGGATTTCATTTTACTTGGATCTGCAATCAATACCCAAGGAAGCAGCAGTGAAGAAATCAAACAACATACTGCATTGGGCAAATCTGCTGCAAAAAACCTCTCTAAAGTGTTAAAAATCAAAGATATCACTTTGAGGACTAAGGTGCACCTGACCAAGCCATGGTATTTTCAATCACCTCGTATCCATGCTAAAACTGGACAATGAATAAGGAAGATGGAAGAATTGATGCCTTTGAATTATGATGTTGGTGAGTAATACTGAATATACCATAAACTGGTAGAAGAACTAACAAATGTGTCTTGAAAACGTACAGCTGGAGTGCTCCTTGTAAGCAAGAATGGTGAGACTTTGTACTTTGGACATGTTTATCAGGAGGGACAATTCCCTGGAGAAGGACATCGTGCTTGATAAAGTAGAGTGTCAGTGAAAAAAAGAAGACCCTCAATGAGATGGATTGACACAGTGGCTGCAACAATGAGCTCAAATATAGCAGCAATCATAAGGATGGCACAGGGCCTGGTGGTGTTTCATTCTCTTGTACATAGGGTCACTATGAATAGGAACCTACTCAGTGGCACCTAACCACAACAACAACATCTTGCTGTTCTACATTTCTGTGTATTTTAAATACACGTATATAATATCCAAATGAATATATCTGCATTTGGGAGGGATACTCATGTTTCTTCTGAGAGAGTCATGTGATCAGTAAAGTTTGGAATTCGTAGATCTAGAGGTTATGAAGAATAAGTCACTCTGGATCACAGGAACTGAGGAGTCCTATAAACAGGGTGGAGGGATTGACATCAAGAGTTGGTTATGGTGGCAGTTTTAGAGGTCTAGTGGCCTGGGACAAGCACTAAACCTATGGTGTGGTGGGGAAACCTCCTCTCTTCCCCATCATTGACCTCAGAAGAAAAGTTGGCTGGGTTTGGATGTTTTGTAGAAAGTGCTGCACTGAGCATGGGGGTGGGGCACATACAGGAGAATGAATGAATGCACTCTAATCTGGAAGGATGTCAGGAGTGGCTCCCAACTCAACTCCATGATGGGGAAGGTGTTTACACATCAAAGAGCTCTCCAGAGTAGGCATTGGGATCTTCTTGAGACCGAGTCACCACCTTGAACTGGCGCCGGAGAAAGCCACCATAGCGCTTCTGGTTGTCCCACTTGAGCTTGGGACGGATGCGCCTCAAGAAGCCCCCATAGCGTTTGTACAGGTCCTCGTGGGCTGCCATATCCCCATCCCCATCCCCCTTCCCAGCCACCTCTGAGCTCCTCTTGGGGTATTTGCGCAAGAAGCCCCCGTAGCGTTTGACCTGTTCCTTGGGGTCGTCCTCATCAGACCTGAGTGCCTCGGCCTCCATCACACTGTCTTCCAGCTGTGAATCCCCCATCAGCTCAGATTCTGCTCCCTCCTCAAACTTGCCTGAGAAACCCCTGAGCTTCTCCAGACTCTGGCTCAGAGAATTCTCCTTTGTTGGGGGGCTGGAAAGGAATTTGCTTTTCTCCAGCTTTTTCAGGAAGGGCCCAGAGCGCTTGGCTAGCTCACCATAGGAATCTTCCAAAACAGCCTTGCTCTCCAAGTCTCCCTTGCCATTAAGCCCGAGGGTGATGGAGGTAAAAACAGACAGCAAACCCCAGCATCTCTCCCACTCCCCAGATGGCGGCAGGGAGGTCTGGCATTCTAGGGAGCAAACCTGCAAAAGACCCAACAAGACATAGCAGTCACACCACCCCATGAAACTTCAAAACACATGCACTCTTCCCATCCTGGGTAATCACCGGCCAGTGTCTGAGAAAATCAAATTAGCTACCATTGCTAAGCACAGGGCTACCCACTTTGAAGCTCCCAGTGATGCTTAAAGGTTGATGATTTTGAGCCCCTATAGAAGAAGAGGAAACCAGCTTGGAGAGTTTTCCCAAGGGCATATGGCTACAGGTGGCAATGTCATAACTGGAAGTGAGATCTTCCCACAGTGCTCTGCCGGGCTCACCCCTCCTTTCCTCACTTCTGATTCCCAGAGGGAGTGGTTGGCTCTCCCAGACTTTCCCAGGTGTGAAGGACGCTGCAACATTTTATAGAGAGGGACAGGAGTAATGAAGAATAGTAGAAATAACACATGTGAGAGGACATACGAGGGTTCATTAAACCCGGGGTGGGGGGGTGCAGGCAATAGTATCTGCTTCATAGAGGTGTTGGGAGAATCCATTTATCGTCAGGATGGTGATGATACAGTGCCTTACAATGTACCGGGCTCTGTTCCAAGTGCTTCACATGCATTGATGCATTTGACCCTCCAAACAACCCTATGAGGGTGTTGCTATCATTAGCCCTATTTTATAGAAAAAAAAACTAAGGCATCAAAACCCATTGTCGTCGAGTTGATTCTGACTCATAGCAACCCTGTAGGGCAGACAAGAACTGCCCCGTAGGGTTTCCAAGGCTGTAAGTCTTGACAGAAGCAGACTGCCACATCTTTCTCCCACGGAGCGGCTAGTGGGTTTGAACTGCCAACCTTTTGGTTAGCAGCTGAGCACTTAACCACTATGCCACCAGGGCGCCTAAAACTAAGGCACAGAGAGGTTAAGAAGCTTGCCCAAGGTCAACAGCCAACAGAGCTTATAAGGGACAATGCTGGAACTTGCACCTGGGCAGTCTAATGCCATCAGTTCTCACACTAACCACTAGGATCTCTAGCTGGCGTGTATGGACAGCACCTGGTGTGTTGTGTGCATCTTAGTAAACAGTGGCTAGCATCATGTGTTAAATACTTAACATCATTGTCTCATGGAATCATCCTCATATTGCAGATGAGGAAACAGGCACAGAGAGTAGGTTCCAAGGTCATGGAACTAGAAAGTGGCAGGACCAAAGCCTGTGGTCTATCCACCACACCCTTGGTGCCTGGACTCCAGCATTCCTGCTGGCAGAGGGAGGCACGTGGGGGAGTGTGACTCAATGCAAAACCAAGGCCAGGCCAAGAGATGCTAAGACTCAGGAGATAGGTCAAGGCTTTGATTCCGTCCCCCAGATACTGGCATTGAGGGGGTGAAGAGATCTCTTTCCATGGTAGTGACTGGATTTGGAGGCACCCATCCACCCAGTGGAGAGAAGCCCTGAAAAGTTCATCTTGAACTGCTGATTCTCAAAGTCAGCACCACTTGATGAATGACACTCCGGGACATCAGGCTCCTTGGAAACCTGAGCCTCTCACTAGACCTGAGTGAACCCATGATAGGGAGAACCTGAAGTGGGGGTGGGAGCTGGAAGGAACTGCCCCTGGTGCCCAGGCTGTCCACAGGACAGGACAAGCCCTGCACAGATGGGACGAGTCTACAGGACAGGCACCAGCATCCCAGACCTCCATACACAGATGGCCAGTCCCTGCTGGCCCAGGACCTGGGTATGGAGGACCCTGCCTGAAACCTACCAGAGGGTTGATGGGCTTGGGCCCATCCTGGGTCTTCACTGCACACAAGGAGCATGGGGACAGGCAATCCGCGGTGGCGGAGGGGAGCACGAGGAGGCAAGCAGCCAGCAGCAGCCCCTGCCAGGCCATTCTTTTTCAACTGTTCCTGCTGGGGAGGAAGAAAGAAAAGATGGTGAGATCTGTGATCACCTACTCTGGGGGGTGTGTCCTGAGCCTATGGAAATCATCTCATTAACTCATGCCAGCAGCACCGCAAGGACAGCATTCTTATTCCCATTCTACAGTTGAGAAAACGGAGGCCCAGAGAGGTGAAGTGGGTGGCCAAGGCCAAGGTCAAGGAAGGGAATTGACATGTGCCGAGACCTGCTATGTGCTGGGGGTCTTTCTCTACTTTCATATTCAATCTGCCCAACAGCTCTTCAAGGAGGGTTTTATTGTTTTCATTGGTCAGATGGGGAAGTTGAGGCTCAGAGAGGAGACGACATGATTGCTCACAGAGCTAGGAAGATGGCAAGCCAGGACTTGTCCTTAGCCTGTCAGACTTCAAATCCCTTGAAGTCCTATTGAGCCAGGAGACACATGGCTATTTGCTCTTCTGAGTCCCCTGAGACTTCCACCTCCTTCTCATCCCCTGTCCCCCAGACTGTCACCCACTCAGTCCTTTTTCTTTAGTAAGGTCCCTGGAATTAGCCTTTCCCACCCCAGAACTGCTACCTATGCTGGTCATAGCTTCACCTTCACCCCCCTCCCCCCCATGCTGGCCTCTCTGCCTCCAGGTCCTTCTCTGACCCCTTCTGCCCACCCTGAAATACCCTTCTTAGCACAGCAGCTCTATGATCAGGCCCTTTGGGCTGGGTCAGTCCTGACTCTCCTGCTTAAATGTCAGGGACACCCTCGATCCTTTCCTTACACCCCAACATTTCAGCTCTGGGATCCAATTATATCCAAATACTTGCAATTCCCCCAACGAAGGTGTCAGGTCCTGTTCCACTTCTTCACCATCATATATGCTGTTCTCTCCACCTGGAAACCCTTCCTCTCCTCTTCTGTTACCTGTCACTTAGGTCTCAGATCAGAAGTCACCTCCTCTAGGCAGCTTTCCCTAATCTCTTAGGCTGGGTGGGATGTTCCTCCATTGTGTTCTTCCAGCCACTGTGCCTCCTTTATCAAAATATTCCACTAGTTGGTAAATGGCTATGTGCGTCTTCAGGAGATGTGTCCTGTCTTCTTCCTTGAAATGCTGCGTCCTCAATCATGCCAAGCCTGTTCCTGCCTCAGGGCCTTTGCACTTTCTGTTTCTTCTATCTGCAGGACTCTGACACAGATTTTCACATTTCTTGCTCCTTCTTGTAAGTAGATGAATTAAATGTCACATCACCAGAGAGGCATTTGCTGACCCCTGTGGTTAAGCATTTGTCTGCTAACCAGAAGGTCAGCAGTTCAAATCCACCAGCCACTCCTTGGAAAGCCATGCAGCAGTTCTACTCCGTCCTATAGAGTCGCTATGAGTCAGAATCAACTCGAAGGCAATGGGTTTGGTTTGCTTTTGTTTGGTATCTAATGTAGCTTCCCTGGTCTCTCTCCACATCAAAGCCCTTACCTCCTCCTATTGTCCTATTTATTTGATATGTTCGTTGTTTCTGTGGGTTGTCATCTCCCCCACCTGAATATAGCTCTTTATGGGCAGAGGCCTTAACTGTCTTATTGTCTGCTGTATCCTGGCACCTGAAACTCTGGCCAAGACATAGTAGACCCTCAATAAATACTCAGCAAATGAATCAATGCTTAATAAATAGCTGGTTGAAAGCTGTCCCTCTCATAGTCAACCCTTTGTAAACCAAATATCCAGACTCAAAGACCTTCAAAAGGTGACATGATGCAGTTCTCCCAAATGGAAATGCAGGGTTCTCCCAAGACACCCCAGCCTGGGCAGGGGCTCCATACTCTTCCCAGCCTGGTCTTTGTAGCCCAATGCCCCTAATGTCACTCTCAGAAATGACTCTCCTCTTCCCTTCATAGTCCCATTCCTGCAGATGGCCCTGATTGCTCAGTAGTATTAAATATTTCCAACATCATCTCATGAAATCACCCCCATTTTGTAGACGAGGAAACTGAGGCTCAGAGAGGGGCATTCCAGGGTCCCCACCGAGCACGCTTAATAATGGTCTCAGCCACCATTTATTGAGCACCTACTATGCGCCAGGCCCTGTTCTAAGCCCCTGAGTCCAGCACCTCATTTATCCCTCACCAGTAAAGGGGCACTTCTGACTCAGCGAACTGTGTCCTGCAGCAAGTGGTGAAGCTGCGGTGCAAGGCCAGTCTGTTGGAGCCCTACACCGTCAATGACTACAACTTCTAGAACAGCTTTGATTCATTTATAACTGAATCCTCTGTAAGGCCCAGAGGACCTCTACTTGTATGAATACAGTCAACCTACTCACCAATGGTGAGAGCTGGGCATCATCATCCCCACGTTATAGATGAGAAAACCGATGCTTAGAGAGCCTTGGTAAATCTCCTGAAGTCACACAGCAATTAAAGGTGAGAGCTCAGGTCTGTCTGCCTCTCTTGAGCCTGGGCAAAGTTGCTTGCCCAAGCAGGGAAGCTCAAAGTGGAAAACTCAGGGAAGAGGCCTTGTGTCTCTCCCAGTGTCTCTCTTCTGCCCTCAAGTTTCTCTCACGCACTATCAGCTGCTGAGTGAATTTGGGTTCCGGGTGAGCGAGCTGTGCTGTTAACGTACAGATACAAAGCAGACAACTCATGTTTCCTCTGCTCAGATGGCTAGGCTGGCCTGTTACAAGATTAGCACAGAATTAAACCTCTGGAAAAGGAGAGTCCACACCATCCCCTAACTCCTCCCATCCAGAGGCTTCCCGCACAGCTTGGCTGCTAAGGTAGAAGACCTCCCCAGCCAGCCTCTTTGGGATCTCTTTGTCACAGCAAAAATAGTTTCAACATCCTTTCCTTTCACCTGTCAACTTTATATTTAATAATAATAATTCTAGCTGGTCTGGTAGTTATTAAGCACTCACAATGTTCTGGACAATTCTCACGGATTAACTCACTCATACTCAGCAACTCCAAGGCTAGGTACTATTATCTTACCCACTTGACAGATGCGGAAACTGAGACATGTCCTAGTTAAGTCACTTGCCAAGGTTCCAGAGGTAGTAAGTGGCAGTGCTTGGATTCGTACCTAGCAGTCTGAAGAGCCCACCTTCTTAACCTCTCTGTACTGCCCAGGCCGCTCCGATACGCCCCACCCCAGCCTCCGTCTTCTCTCTCTAGGGATCCATCCCAGCCTCCTCCTGCTCCAAAGCAGGCTCCAATCTTGCCTTCCTAGCACCTTCCACACAGCAAACAGATGACTGTCCTGAAATGCGAATCTAACTGAACATCTGCCCCTCCTGACCCCTTCAGAGGCTCTCCTTCGAGACGATGCTGGCCCCTGTGGCCTGGCATGCAAAGGCTTCCCTCAGAGGGAGAACTTGACAGCAACTGGGTGCTTACCGTGTGCCAGGCACTGTTCCCAGAGGGAGAGCTGACAGGGACTGGGTGCTCACTGTTTGCCAAGCACTGTCTCCAGAGCGATAGTTGAGAGGGACTGGTTGTTCACTGTGTGCCAGGTACTGTCCCCAGAGGGAGAACTGAGAGGGACTGGGTGCTCACTGTGTGCCAGGCACAATGCTGAGTCCTGCACACGTCTTAATGTAAGGGGTCCTCATAACAACACCATAAAGCTGGGACCAATACCCTCCATTCTACAGTTGAAGGAATGGAGGCACAGAGAGATTACATAATCTGTCCAAGCTGTCACAGTAACTAGGCAGCAGGGCTGGGATTTGAACCCAGACAGATTGAGTGAGGGCTCTGCCTGACCTGGACAATTCCAAAACGGATGCACCATGCACCCTGCCCCTCACACCTTTGCCCTTGGGGTTCCCTCTGCCTGCAATGTCTTTCTCTTCGCCCCCATCCACTCCCACCTCCAGGACTGGCAGCCCTTACTCATTCTCCAAAACTTAGTCTCAGGTGCCTCCTCCAGAAAGGGTGCCTGGATTCGGCCCCTCCTCAGAGCTGGCTGCATCCCATAATTGCCTCTTACTTTCTTGAGTCGCCCACCACAGAGCATGTAAGTGCAAAGCCCCTGAGGTGAGTTTGAATGATTGAATGAATGAGTGATGCTGCCAGCACCAAATACAGGGCTGAAACCAGCACAGGAGCTCACACCAGTTTGTGAGGGAAGAAACAGGGGAACGCCAGTCAATGTGGCCCAACCCCTTGACTTCTCTGATGCCAGTTTGAATTTTTCTGGATCACACCTTCACCCTCTCCACCCCCCAGAGAAACTAACACCTGCTAAAGGAAATCCAACATGTATTAGTGAAACCATGGGGAGGGGCGTGGGAGGCAAGAGGAAGTGAGAGAAGAGGGGAGGTCGAGAAGGTGGGGAGAGATGAGGAAGGGGGAGGCTGAGACAAAGAAAGAGAGGATACAGTGGGAAGGGAAGGAAGAAGAGGGACAGGCTCTAGAAAGAGAGGCAGAGATACCAAGAGGGAGAGAGAGAAGGAAGGAAGGAGGAAGGAAGAGAGGGATAGACAGAGAGGGGGAGACACAGAAAAGGGAAGGCACTGAGAGGGAAAGAGAGAGGAAGGGTAGAGACAGAAAGAAGGAAACAGGGAGGTCACTGGTGAATATGAGGGCCTTTATTCCAAGGTGGTATGGATTGAATTGTGTCCCACCCCAAAAAATGTATGTCAGTTTGGCTGGTCCACGATTCCCAGTATTGTGTGGTTGTCCTCCATTCTGTGATCTGATGTGATTATCCCATGTGTTGTAAATCCTAACCTCTATGATGTTGGTGAGGCAGGACTAGAGGCAGGTATGTTAATGAGGCAGGACTCGATCTACAGCATTAGGCTGTATCTTGAGTCAATCTCTTCTGAAACATAAGGGAGAATCTAGAAGAGAAGAGAGGAACCTCAGGCCACCAAGAAAGAAGTGCTGGGAACAGACCACATCCTTTGAACTCAGGGCCCCTGCACTGAGAAGCTCCTAGACCGGGGAAGACTGATGACAAGAACCTTCCCCCAGAGCCAACAGGGAAAGAAAACCTTCCCCAGGAGCTGGCACACTGAATTTGGATTTCGAGCCTCCTACACTGTGAGAGAATAAACTTCTGTTTGTTCAAGCCATCCTCCAGGGTATTTCTGTTATGGCAGCAGTAGGAAACTAAGACACAGGCTTTGCTTTTTTCCAGTCTTGCTAAAGGCAGTGCACAGGGAACTGCAGTTACCTTGACATTGGGAGGGGCTTCAGCCACTGAGCCCCTGTCGTCATGCAAAGTCTCCCCCACCCCAGTCCCACAGACCTGAGCCCCAGAGGAGCTCAACCCCCGACCCTTCACTCTCTATGCCCAGCCCCCTGTCCCTTGGCCCTGGTGTGTTTCCCAGGGATGCGAGCGAGAGGAGAGGCATTGATGGGGTGGAGAACAAGCAAAGGCTGTCCAGGGAGGCCCTTCTCCCCGAATGACAGAGGGACAAGATGAAGAGCAGTTTTAGGCGGGGCTGAGCTCTCTCCCTGCACATCCACAAACATCCAGAGATTGGAACCTGGCCGCCTACAAACTCAGCAAATGGGCAAGGAACATTTTGACCTGAACAGGACTTTTTTTTAATTAAAAATTGGAAGATTTTTACATTTAAAATTTTTCATTCTCTTCTTGTTTTGGAAAACCAAGAGCCCTGGAGATTCTGGGCCTGCATTCCAATGTGGCAACAGTCATAGATGGGACACTGGCTACCCAGGTCACCACTGTTCCCACCCGGTGTCTCCTGTCACGTCTGTCCTTGGAGAGCACCTGAGAGACACTTGAGTTTGCAAACCCCAGTTGCCTACTCCACCAGCTTGGGAAAGCAGCTCAGGGTAGGATCCAGAAAGAAGCTACCACAGGATCTTCAAATGGTTGGTAACGAGGTCCCAAATCCCGGCCCACCACTCACCACCACTTTGGGAATGTTACTTAACTTTGCAGCACCTCAGTTTTCTCAGCTATAAAATGGGGCTAATAAATGGGGATTAAATAAGATACCACGTATAGAGCACCTGCCATTGTACTTGGCACACAGTAGGTGCTTTAAATAGCATAGCATGAAGACTCCATTCTAATCTTACTTGGGCTCTAGGAGATGGGAAGAGAAGGGAGGGGAGATAATAAAGGGCCCAGCACACAGTGGGAACTCCAAAACAGTTGTTGGATGAATTAACTGCCATGGGTGGAGGGCCTACTGTGTGCCAGGCTAGCCTGAGTGCTCTTCACACACGAGCACATCAAACCAATAACAGTGCCAGACTGCGCATCACCACTTCACACATATTTCTAATCCTCACAACAATCCCAGAGGTGAATGTTTTTACACCCATTGTGCAGAGGACAAGACTGAGGCTAGGAGAAATGAAGTTGCTTGCCTAAGTGGCTTGGCTTGTAAATGGAACATCTAAGTTTTCAACCAGATCTTTTTGGGTTAAAAGGGATCGATAATAGTAATAGAGATACATGGGCTCTGAGGTTTCCCTAAGCGATCTTATTTCCTTTCTTTTATAGGATAAACACGTTATTGAGTGATATCAGATGGGTCCCAGGGAGAATGTTTCAGCCTTTCTGATGGGGATTTGCCAAGGAATGGATTCTAGAAGCCAAACAGCAGAGATGGCCCTGCCTGCTTTTCATCTCTGATTTGGGATGAGCTGAGGCAAGAGGAATTTAGCTGGTCATTGCGTGAGAAGCAAAGGGCAAGCCCGCTTGGTTAGGATGAAGAGTGACCTGGGGCACAGGCCCAGTGGAGGTCGGGCTTGCATGGCCCGCAGCAAAAGGGTGGCCTCTTTCAACGGACCCGACAGCTGGGGGCCTTCTACCGGCCCTCACAAAGGAAAACCCTCGGCACCTGGCATTGTACGTAGTGTTTCCTCAGCCACTACCTCAAGGCACTTTGTAACAGCCCAGTGGGGGAAACATGGGCCAGTGGGGCGGGAAAGGGTGATTCTCCCTTAACAGAAAAGGAAATAAGGGCTCCGGGAGGTTGAGGTTTTGTCCAAAGTCAGGTGGTGTACCTGGTGAAGAGGTAGGATGTGAGCTACCCCTTGCGAAGAGTCCAGAGCCCTTTCCAGCAACCCCTGCTGCCTGCCCTGGTGCTCCCGGTTGACGGTTCTCTAGGCAAGTACTGAGGGGGCTGGGGAAACTCGCCTTGTTCTTTTCCTTGGGTGAGACAGGCATGGGCTCTGGGGTCGGACACACAGCAACACCCCACCCTCACCTGTCCTATCTCTTCCGCCTTGTGACCTTGTGACCAGGGATGGTGGTCCACTCCCCTCTTCAAGTCTTAGTCTTCTCATGTGTAAAGGGGGCTGTATCACCTCACCTCCCTGCTTGCCCCCTGTGAGAGCATCACCTAAAGGGCAGCACATCATAAGACCAAAAACCAAACTCGTTGCCATGGAATTCATTCCGACTCTCTATAGGACAGAGTAGAACTGGTCCATAAGGTTTCCAAGGAGTGGCTGGTGGATTCGAACTGCCGACCTTTTGGTTAGTAACAGAACACTTACCCACTGTGCAACCAGGGCTCCAGCGCATCATAGACCCCCTTTTTGTCCCAGAGTTTCTTCCAAAGAAACGATCTTCTTACTTCTCTCTCCTCCGTGATATTTCTATATTGTAGTCAGCCGAGGGCTCAGAGGAGCTCCCAGCATTTTTATTAAAAAAGCCAACACGGAATAATAATGGCATGATTTAGCATTGCAATTATCTCTCCGAGCCCTTTATCGCATATGATTATCCGTATTTGATAGAAAAGGAAATGGGAAAAGGTAGAAATGAAATCACTTGTTGAAGGTCACAGCATGAGTCAGGAGGGAAATGGAGACAGAACTTGGCTTCCCACACCCACACCCGGGCTGTGACTCCCACCCAGGAGGTGGAGTTGTTTCCATGGCCCTATAAAGACAACAATCTTAACAGCCAACAAGAATTGCACTGCTGCCCTGTACCAGGCCCCATGCGCTCCAGAAGCCTCCATGAGCCCTCTGACCTGGGGCTCTTATTAGAGTTCCAAGCTCCAGATGGAAAAAGCAAGGACCAGCAGGGTGGAGAGCTCCCCAAAGCCCCCCAGGACACTGAGCGCATATAGTAGAGGTGGAATTCTCCGAGTCCATAGCACCCCCCAATTAAGGCACAACTACCAGGGTCCAAGCTCTTCGCTATGCATTTTGCCTCAGTTATTTCATTTTCACCCTCAGGAGGCTCCGGTGGGCTGGGCACCATTAGTCCCATTTTCCATATGGGGAAAACAGATGATCAGAGAGGTGAAAGGACTGGGCCAAGGCTAAGGGGCAAGGAAATAGCAGAATCAGGCTTAGAAGTCAGTCTGCCAGATCCACTCCACGAAGCCCTCCCTGAAGAGCAGGTACGTGTTAAACGTCCATCAGATTATCCCCAAACCCTGAAACGAAACCATTCCAGGAGCTTTTACCCCACTTGAAAGTATATAAAGTTCATCTTTGTGGGTCTCCAGTGGGCTAGCAGAGGGACAGCCTGAACACTGGAGAAAAAGTGTCTTAGTAGGTCCTTAGGGTCCATAAAACCCAGTGCCCTCGAGTCCATTCCTACTCATAGGGTCCATAGCAAAGGATGAATGATCAGTTTGGGGGGAACACTGGGGTTCGGATTCAGAACAGAAAGCGAACCCATCATTTAGTCCAGCAAGAATCAGATCACAGAACACAGGATGAGGGCCCCACGCGAGGGTGGCCACCTTTTTCCAGACCATTCGCTGTACGACACCAGTGTGCAAAGACGCCCCTGCAGCTGATGATCCTGGCAGGATCGTCAATTGCACTTTTTAAAGAATATTTTTCAAGAGCAGGACCCGTATGTAACCCCTCACCCTTTTTGTTGTTTGGTGCGTGTAAGGGATGGACAGGAACATAAAAGGAGAGTAGACTAAAGACAGAGAGAGACAAAGAGATACTGACAGAGACAGAGAAAGAGGGAGCGAGAAAGAGAGAAGCAGACCAACAAGAGGAACAGAGACAGGACTTATGCACAGAGAAAGAGACAGAGACACCAAGAAAAGCAGAGGGAGAGAGAGAGGGGATGGACACGCAGGAAAAGACAATAAGGACGAGAAAGAGAGAGAGGGAGAGGAGAAGTGGAGGATAGAAAAAAGAGGAGAGGAGGGAAGGGAACTAAATAAGGGAGAGAGGGAAGCCAGGAGAAGTGGATTCTGAATCAGACTGACCTTCGACCACGTGAATCACGTACACCAGTTCTCTCCTCTTGCTCCTCTCTGCTCCCGTCCTTTGTCCCTAGTGGCCAGTGGACCAGAGCCCCAATCACATAAAAACTTCACAGTAAACCCTTGCCAGAAGTCCCTGAGAGTTGCAAAAGGCTAGCACACTCGGCTGCTAACCAAAAGGTTGGAAGTTTGATTCCACCCAGAGGTACCTCAAAAGAAAGTCCTCGCAATCTACTTCTGAATCAGTCAGTCATGGGAAACTCTATAGAGCACAGTTCTGCTGTGACACACAAGGCACCGCCATGAGTCAGAATCGATTGGATGGCAATCGGTTGGTTAACCCCTCGTCAAGTTAAATTGAATTGTCCTGTAATAGGTCAAAGGGCCAAATGGCAGTTCAAGCCACCTGGTGGACAATTCGTCCCCCTCGTGAATATGGCTGCAGCCTGCATCCAAACACTCCAGCCAGTGGAGTGGGCCAAAGGGATTCAGGGGGGAGCCTCCCAAGCCCGGCAATGTGCCTCATGGACCAGGGCCACTTACCGCCTGCCAGGAGTATTCATCTGGACCCAGGCTGGCAGAGATTTACAGAGGACTCGGGGACATCTCTTTATCCCAGGGGCTGGTCTCAGGCTTGCCTGGCATCACCAGCCGGAGTTTACTGCCCACCACAGTGACCAACCCTGTCTCAGTGAAACTGTTTTAGCCCTTTGTCAGAACTCAGCAAGATGAACCAACATTTATGGGCTATGATGATGAGCGACAACGGTGAGAGACCTCAGCTGGCTCACCACCCTTTCTCAGACACTCTTCGAAATCAAGCCACCAACTCTTGATCCTCTTAGAGTGGTGGAAGAGAGCAAATAAAAGACAACAGGTGTGTAAGAATGAACCAAGGAGGTGGGGAGCCAGAGGGGAGTTAGAGAGAATCAATCAAGAAGAGACTTCAGGATCCTGCAATGGCGAATGAAGAAAGAAAGTCTTCTGTTAGGGTGGAGAGGTCAGCGGGAGGGGAGAGGAGCGCCAGCCTCGCAAACAGAAATATTAGCGTCTAGGGCATATTTCCTGGGCGTAGGACGAGGCATGATGGAACGGGATGATTATGTACATTTTAATTGACATGGGGAGGGGTCCAACCCTGCCACTTTAAACAGTGAAAACGTAACAGTCTTGCTAGCATTTACTTAGTACCTACTGAATGCCAAGCATGTTACGGTATCCAGTTGGCACCTCACAATAACCTTACCAGTCCACTTGCCATTGAGTCAGTTCTGACTCATGGAGACTCCATATGTGCAGAGTGGAGCCCCCTGCCATAGGGTTTCCAAGGCTGTGACCTTTTGGAACCATATTGCCAGGTCTTTTTCCCAAGGTGCCTCTGGGTAAGTTCAAACTGCCAACCTTTCAGCTAGTAGCCCAGCTCTTAACCATTTGCTCCAACCAGGGACTCCTCATGATAACCTTAAACCAATAACCAAACCCATTGGCGTCAAGTCAATTCCAACTCATAGTGACCCTATAGGATAGAGCAGAACTGCCCGTAGGGTTTCCAAGGTTGTAATCTTTACGGAAGCAAACTGCCACATCCTTCTCCCATGGACCGGCTGGTAGGTTCAAAGCATGGACATTTCAGTTCTCATTTGAGCACTTTAATCACTGCACAACCAGGGTTTCTTACAATAACATTAAAAACCCATCGCCATCGAGTTGATCCTGGCTCACAGCGAGCCTGTAGGACAGAGTAGAACTGCTCCATAGGGTTTCCAAGGAGTGGCTGGTAGATTCGAACTGCCGACCTTTTTGTTAGCAGCTAAGCTCTTAACCACTTAGCCCCCAGGTCTCCTTAATAACCTTAGGAGGTGAATATTATCACTTAGAAACATGCCTCATTTTACAGATGAGGAAATTAAGGCTCAGAGAGGGCAGCTACTCTCCCAAAGTCACCCAGCAAATGAGTAGTAGGATCTGGGATTTGAACCCAGCACTGCTTGAGGTGTTCTGACACCCACATTTACAGGGTATGTAGAAAATTCCTGGCTCCTAAGAGTTACTTCAAGAAACCTAAACCTCTTCTATGTGTTTTAAGGTGACTGCAAATTTCTCAAACAGCCCCAGAGCTGGTCATTTTGCCTATCCCGTTAAAATGAGCTGGATTCCGCCACACAGCCTCTGGAACCACAGTGACAGCCTACTCCCAGCTGCCAGAAGACACAGCTTTCACCTTCCACCCATCACACCTCTGGGGCAAAGCTGTGGGCTTGAGCTCCGTCAGCAAACGCAAACCTCCCCCAGGCACAGAGCTCACCGGCTTGGGCTGCGGCAGAGGTTCACCCCACACAGATCTCAGAGGCTGGGGATAAATGACCTGCAAAAATAGAACAAAAGGCACGCTAGGGTGGGCTCGGAGGAGAAGGTGAGGGGAAAAGAGAACAGAGATGCTGCGGTCGGGAAGAGCCCCGGGGGGGGGGGGCGGGGGGAGAGAACCAAAAGAAGGGGGTTGACATTCTGAGACATTTTGCACTTGATTCTGATGAGAACGCCTGTCACATTAGAAAGACAAGCCTGGTTTATTTTACCAACCATGGGAAGAAAGATGCTAATGAAGACGTTCTGTCTGTTGGAGGGGACTTGAAATCAGATCCAATAAGCTGAAGAACTCGTCTCCCCTGGGAAGCTTGGAGGCTTAATTAAGGAATGTTTGTAAAGCTTTATCAAGAGATTCTTCATAAAAGATATGGAGGAAAAGTAAGAGGTCGCGGAATGCACCATTTCCCCCTGGAGTCGTAAGCAGGCTGTTTTTTCTGAAGCTCACCAGCTTTTTGCTTGAGTCCAACTTTGGGATTCCATAAGACTTTCTTTGGATGTAGATATCTTTCCCAGTAAGCAAATGGCTTTCCCTGAGCCTCCTCCCAGCCTCACTCAGAATTCTCTGGCTGTAATTGACATGAAAGCAACAAGTCCTTTCCAAGTAAAACTGACAGGAAAAAGCCTGCCCTACCTGGCTGTCCTGGCACACTGTCACTCTCTTCCCTCATCCTCTCCCAACAAAACAACCTCGAACTTCATTTTGTGTGAAATCGTGTCAAAGGAAGCCACTCAAACCAGCACACTGTCAGCAATTCAACATGATTCAAAAAGAATGAAAAGGTTGAACTCGGTTATACTTAATACCTGGTAAATGCCAGAGCCCTGAACCTCATTAACGTCCCCGAAGCCCTTGTTCTCCAAGTCCAGGGAATCACTGACCTTTACAATCACCCTGATTAGCTGCACCGCTCACTTCTCCCACCCAGGTCTCCCAGTCTCCTACCCTGGAGACTGCAAGGGACTGCCCTGTGGTAGCACAAGGGGAAGAAGGCTCTGAAGTCAAAACCAAGAGACGGTCCTCTTAGAACAGAGCTACCACCTGTTTAAGCCAGGATTGTACGGACAGCATGTAGTCTGGCTTTTGTAAACGAGCCTCCCAACTCTAACTAACTACATTTGCCTCAGAGTCAGACACAAACCTAAAGTCCCCCAGCCCAAACTCCTATCACCTCCCGGTCCTGAGGACCAGGAATAAACAAATGAAACCAAGAGATAGAATTCCAGTACCCCATCTGGATATTACCTGTGCGTTCTTTTGTCCCTGGGTAGCTTCTGGCCAAGCAGGTTGGAGGGTGGTGGCAAGTGGCTGGCCCAGGACTCAGGGTTTCCCGGACTCCAGCTTGGAAGCAGGTGCCAAGAGACAGCTATGAGTGCTACCAAAGCCCCTTGGAATGGCAGTTCTGGTGCCTCGGCCCCCCTTTTATGGACTCGAGCCTCCCCCTGTCGCTCAGCCCTTCCTGAGCACACAGGCTGCTGGGAGCCAATGGGGAAGTAGCTCAGAGCAGTCAGAGGCTCAGACCCCCAGGCCCTTCAGCTCCAACTCCCTGGGCTGACACAATACACTCCTCTTCATGACAGGGATGTGGAGGAGGGAGGCAGCCACATGGGGGTCGGCAGATCTGGGTGTAGTGTTGTTTGTCATTTGAAATCCGGCCACTTCAGTTTCTGATGCATTTCAAGGAGAGTGTCACAGAAAAGGAGAGAGACAGAAAGAGTTCGGGAAAGGGACATAGAAAGAGTCAGAGAGAAAAAGAGACAGACAGATATACAGTCAGATAGAGCATGCTAGGGAAATAGAAAGCAAGGCAGAAAGATTCCAGAGAGAATTAGACACAGCGAAAGAGGCAATGTCAGGGACACAGGGAGTGATACAGACCAAGCAGGAGAGAAAGAGTCAGAAAAACAAACAGACACAGAGAGTCAGAGATGGGGACACTCAGAGAGACAAGTAGAAACAGACAGCCAGAGGAAAAGAGACAAGGAAACCAAGAGAGAGACAGGACTACCAACACATGCGCGGAGAGAGACAAACAGAAGCAGAGACAGAGAGAGGCAGAGGGTCCCGTGATAATGGAAGAAAGAGAAGGAAGCCGGCGGAGGCCGTGCTGCCTTGTGTTGTGTGCTGTATGCTGGGGCACTGTGTGTGTGGCTGGAACATGTGTGTGCTGGAAGGTTTGGTGGGTACATTTGCCTGCAGCTGACAAGGACTCTGGCACACACCGGCACTGGTGCCAGGCATACCAGCCTGGCAGAGGTACAGCCCTTTCCCACAGCCAGGAGCTGCCATTTACTCTTCTCTGGCGGCGACACAAAATGAAAATCATAAAATCCCACTCAAAATATGGGCTGCGATGTGCCTTTGCAAGCACTCGGGTGGGGGCATGCCCACGTCATGTGTACCCACGCCTGGTGCCAGCAGCAGCTTGAATGCTGCACCCCTTGTGCCTGCAATACCTTCCAGAACACAGGGGGTCTCAGAGTTTGGGAGAGGGCATGCTTCACTCATGAGTCAAAACCAGACAAATCTGGCAAATTTAGAAATCTGGCAAAGCCTGCCCATTTCTTGGGCACCTGTGTCTCACCAGGCAGTTTGCCAAAGCCTATGAGTTTCATCCTCACAACCCAGCCAGATAGTGAATATGTCCCATTTTGCTGATGAAGAAATGGAGGCTTCAGAGGGGAGAAACTTGCCCGAAGTCACATAGTAAGTTAGTCATCAAGAAAAGATTCAAATCCAAGCTTATCTGACCCCAAAATCCCTGCTCACTCCCTTGCCCCTCCTCCTGAAGCCTTAAATCTGCCCACACTGACGGGTGGAGGCAGGAGCTGCCTTCTCTGATACTCAATTTCTCCATCTGTACAATGTAGAAGAGGGCTGTGCTTAATAATGTTTAAGATGTGGGTTTGACTCCTAGCTCTGCCACTCACCAATAGAGAAACCTTAGACAAGTCACCAACTTCAGCCTCAGTTTGCTCATCTGTAAAGTGGGGATAATAGTATCCACTTCATTGGGCCCTGGTTGAGGGTGAAACAAGAGGATGTGGGCCACAGCACTTAACACATCCGGTACTTGGTGAGTGTTCCATTCCTGCCTGTGCTTACGATTAATGACATCAGTCCAGCGCTGACACGCTGACGCGCTGAGGCGCTCTGGGGCTGGTCCTCTTCCTGCTCCCGGGTCATTACAGTCTCTCATAAAAAAAAAAAAAAAAAAAACAGTTGCTGCCAAGTCAGCTCTGACTCATAGCTGCCCCATGTGTGTCAGAGTAGAACTGTGCTCCAAAGGGGTTTCAATGGCTGGTTTTTCAGAAGGAAATCCCCAGGCCTTTCTTCCGAGGTGCGTCAGGATGGACGCGAACCTCCAACCTTTTGGATAGCAGCTGAGCACGTTCACCTTTTGCACTGCCCAGTGTCTCCACCCTCTCTCATTTAAAAAGGAAAATACAAGGGGCCATTTCCACATAGTTCGTTGTATCCTCACAACAAGCAAGCCTGTGGCATGGATGTCACAATCCCTCCTCAAATTCATAAAGCAGCTGAAGTTCCAAAAGGCCCCAGCCACATGGGAAGAGAGGGGAATTTGAACTGCAGCCCCTCCGGCTCTGAAGCTGTAGCTCCCCCAGACTCCCCTATGACCTTGAGGTAAGGGCTCCGTCTTCTCTCCCAGAGAGGATCCTTCTGATATGGTGGATTTCGCCATATCCTTGATATGGTGAAAAACAGGTGAAATTGTGCACTACAGATTAGCGAGTAAGCACAAGTAAGCCCATGCCTACTTTGTTATTGGGTAATCTGTCCCTGGTCCTTAGTAGTAACCTAGGAATAGACAAAGGCTCTAAGAGATGGGATACAGTGGTCTCCCTGCCAGGAAGTCAGCAGGCACTAGGAGGATAGAGGAGCAGGAGCCTTTCTTGACTATTGTCCATCATAAAGAGGACAATAAGGTTAAAGACGCTCGAGGATAATCCTGCTTTAAGCCATTAATGTTCAGCATCTTTCACCTCTGAGTCTATCGTCAGCATCAAGAGCAAATGGTTTATCCATTTGCTTTTCCCCTACTTTTACAACGTCCTTTACACACATACGCAAGAAAAGGCCAGGAGCGGCTTTCCCCTGAGCGCTAGAGTACCTGGCCTTGAAGCTCACACCCTCCCAGGCTCAGTGGTGTTCAGGGTCATGTTGAAGCCCCATGGCAGCGGCACGTGGGATGGGAATCATGGGCTTGCTGCAGGCTGCCTGGGGCTTGAATCCCAGCACCCCTACTTACTGTGTGACAGCTGATGGGCACCTCACCTCCCTGCACTCCTGAGTCATCTCCTGAAGCTAGGAGGATGACACTAGCTGTCCATGGTAGGCAGGACTCCTTCCAGTGCTCTCTCATGCTGTCTTCTCTGCATGTCTTCAGTACACAGCAAGCCTCTAACTGAGATCTTGAAGTGGGCAAAAAGCAAAAAAGAAAGAGAATATTTGAAACATCCAGCCCTTAAGCCATTCTGTTAAGTAAGAAGGAGGAAGAACTTGGCAGAAGAAAGAAAAAAATAAACTCAGCATTTTCTGTGGGCTTTCTGTGTGCCAGACCCTGTTCTAAAAAGAAAAAAAAAGCCGTCTACATTTATTAGCACATTTGAGTCTTTCATCAGTCTTGCGGTTGGATGTTATTACCCCCATTTTGTGGATAAGGGAACAGAAGAAGTCATGCAGCAAGAAAACAGTGGACCAGGGGGCAAGTTTGTGGTAACGGTGGTGGAATGATTTGGAAAAGCTACTGAGGATGGTTGCACAACTTGAAAGTAGTCAATGTCACTGAATTATACATGTAGAAATTGTTGAGATGGCTCTGTGGGTTTGCTCTGTTCACCTGCTGCACTGGAAAGGTAGGGGCAGGGGACACGATCACTCAAGAGGATTTCAGTGGAATTTAGCCCCCCTTCTCCAGTCATCTTCAAGTCTCCTGAGTGGCTTTTCTGCTGCAATGTCCCCAGCATCCATGTCAGAGGACCCGCGGCTGCTGCCCCTCAAGCGGTGCTGGTTCAGGGAGTGCGGTGCCAGAGTCCCAGTGCCGGGGCTGTGTGTGTGTTTGGCAACTGCAGGAACAGAGACCCAGATCCAGAAGCTGTAGTTAAGGTGTGGCAGCGTTAACCTCTCTCTCTCTGCCTCTCTCTTATTGAAATGCCATGACATGCCGAACTCAGGGCTTGGCCTTGGGGGTGAGATGTGCCTCATACAGTTTTGCCCTCTTTGTGCTCATGGTCTAGGTTTGGGAAGACAAATGTAGAAACAGGAACTTCCAGAATTCAGTGGGAACCCAACAGAAGAGCTCCCAACCTGGCCTGTGATGGGAGGGGTAGTCAGGAGAGGCTTCCTGGAGAAAGTGACAGCTAAGCTGAGAACCAAGGTACAAGTAATTGCCCAGACAAAGGGACAAGGAAAGGGCATTCCAGGCAGAGGGCACAGCTTAGACAGGGGCCTAGAAGCAAGAAGAGTCAGTGGGATGATGGAGGAGCTAGCCTTGACTCCCCTCTTTCTCTTGCCACCACCTCCAATTCCTCAGCTGTATTGATGTATTTATGGCTCTATCGCCCCATTTGACCCGCCTCACTTCTCTCCTAGACAACAAGGGCACTAGCCCCACTGACTCCCTGCATGTACCCTTACCCCTACTGACTGTTCTTACCACAGCAGACAGAGGCTCCTTTAAAAATTCGCCCAGATTGCATGACTCCCCTGCTTAAAGCATTTCCGTGTCTGCTGCTCTGGCTCTGCAGCCCCCGGGGCTCGCTGCTGCTCCTCAAACACCAGGCACATTCGCATGGCAGCTTCAGGACTTGGCACTTGCTGTACCTTCCGTCTGGAACACCCTTTTCCCTGACACTCCATTACATCATCTAGGTCTTGGCTCAAATGTCATTACCTCAAACAGATCTCTTCTGCCCACCTCTCGGCCCACCGTCCTGTACCCCTCACCCAGTGTTACTTCACAGCTTTTGTCACCGACTGATACGATACAGTCTATTTATTAGTGTCTTGGTTATCTAGTGCTGCTGTAACGGAAATACCACAAGTGGATGGCTTTAACAAAGAGAATTTATTCTCTCACAGTCTAGGAGACTAGAAGTCCAAATTCAGAAAGCCACCACCAGGGGAAGGTTTTCTTTCTCTGTCAGCTCTGGAGGAAGGTCCTTGTCATCAATATTCCCCTGTTCAAGGAGCTTCTCAGCACAGGGACCCCAGGTCCAAAGGATGCACTCCTCTCCTGGCTCTTGTTTCTTGGTGGTATGAGTCTCTTTCTTTTATATTTCAAAAGAGATTGGCTTAAGACACAACCCAGTCTTATAGATTGAGTCTCGCCTCATTAATATAACTGCCGATAATCCCACCTCATCAACATCATACACACAGGAATTACAACACAGGAAAATCACATGAGATGAGAAAATGGTGGACAATCACACAATACAGGGAATCATGGCCTAGCCAAGTTGACAGATATTTTGGGGAGACACAATTCAATCCATGACAATTAGTTTAGGGTCCCTGGGTAGCACAAGTGGTTTGTGATTCGCTACTGACCTAAGGGTCAGCAGTTCGAACCCACCCAGAGGTGCTGCAGAAGAAAAGCCTGGCAATCTGCTGCTGTAAAAGATTGCAGGCTAGAAAATCCTATGTAGCAGTTCTACTCTGTAACTCAAAGGTTTTTTCTTTTTTGTTTTGTTTCTTTAATTAGTTTATCTGATTATCATCTCTTGCCCCTGGTGGTGGAAAGTGAACTCTATGAAGGCAGACTCATTGTCTTGTTCACTGCTGTATCCCTAAAAGCACCCGGAGTATACTAGATACTCAGTGAACATTTGCTGAGTTAGTGACTAGAAGAAATACAAGTGGTTTAGTCACTACACGTGGCTGAAGCATAGGGTGAAATGGGGGGAATGGGGAAGGAAGGGGAATGGGGAGACCGTGCGGGACCTCGAATGCCAGGTAAGTGCAGCACTTTATCTGAAGAGCATTTGGAGGCTGGAAAGGGTTGAAAATGGTTCTGCATGTGGACACAGAGCCCAGAGATCTAGAAAAGCAAATTACTCATTTTCTTTTCAGTTCATGAGCATTTCTTGATGTTCCGGTGCTGGTGATTCAGAGTCAAATCCAACGTATTTCCTCGACAAACTCATAGTCTAGTGTGGGACCTACATAGACATAAAAATGTAAAGAGTAGGTGCAAAAGCAAAGCAATGCAAGATACAGGAGAAACACAGGGAAGGTAATGATTAATTCTGTCTGGGAACATAAGGAATGTTTAGAAAGTTCTCCCTGGGTAGGGAACATCTGGATTTTGAAGAATGAATAGGATTTTTCCAAGCAAACAAAGGAAAGTCTTCTAATGCACCTCAAAGGGCCAATATCATTATTACAAAATTAGGAAGAAGAAAACAAGAATTCTAACCCCATCATGGTTTCCTTAAGCTAACCAGGATCCCCTTGTATTTTGCTGGAGGGACAGAGACATCTGTCTTAACACTCTGTATTTTCCTGCACATTCTGCTCCCAGAAATAGAAATACATTTTAATTCAGACAGACTCTGCCCTAGCCTGAATTCTGCTTCTCCACCTTGCTAAGAGCTCCGGCCTCCTGCTGTACCCACTGGCTGCTTCTGCAAAGGAACGTCAGAATGGACAGCTAAGAGGAGTTTATCCTGGATATCCCCCAAGCAGGACATCCTCTGAAATCACTAATGGCCCAGACACATCTCAAATGTGACTTGCTGTCTCATGTTTAAAGAAGGTGTTATTTTTATCTCTGGTCTCCCAAGGGTGATGTCTCCCAGCAACTCTCCTCCCCCTACCCATGAAAAGTCCATTGGCCTATGGAAGGCCCTTCTCTGAGCGGGGGACTGGGATGGTCCAGGGACCCATCACATCCCACCAGCTGACCCTGGAACTCCTGGTGCTCAGCACTTGAAGAAGAGTTCACAAAGGTCCATCCTTTCCACGGCTCTTTTCTAAGCACCTCCTGTGGATCTGACTCTCTTCCAGGAGCTGGGATACAGAGGAAAGCATTGCAAAGACCCTACCCTCATGGTGCTTCCTTTCCAGGGATGAAGACAGGCAAACACAAAAAGCATATAAGTACCAAAACCCAAACTAAACCCACTGCCATCGAGTTGATTCTGACACATAGCGACTCTATAGGACAGACTAGGACTGCCCCATAGGGTTTCCAAGTTTGTAAATCCTCACAGAATCAGACTGCCACAGCTTTCTCCTGGGGAGCAGCTGGTGGGTTTGAACTGCCAACCTTTTGGTTAGTAACTGAGTGCTTTAGCCACTGTGCCAGCAGGGCTCCTTCACATTAAGTACCATGGATAAAAATGAAGCAAGATGCGGGCTTAGAGAGCAGTATGGATAAGGGAGGACAGCTTGTATGGGGTGAACAGGTGTGAGGGGGGTAAAGAAGGACAGTTTGTACGGGGTGAACAGGTGTGAGGGGGGTAAGGGGGGTAGTTTGTATGGGGCAAAGGAAATGTCAGGGAATGTTTCTGTGAGGAGAAGGCATTGGAGCAGTAAAATAGTAATAAATAGACCTACTCTATAACCAGCCATTTAATCAAGAGAAATTAAAACGTACATCCATAGTTACTCAAGAAAAATGAAAATGCCTATTCATATATTTACTCAAGAGAAACAAAAATGTACATCCATATATCTACACAAAGTCCTGTACATGAATGTTCATGGCAGTTTCACTCACAATAGTCTCAAACTGGAAACAACCCAACATCCATCAACAACAACAAAAAAACCAAACCTGTTGCTGTCGAGTCGATTCGGACTCATAGCGATCCCACAGAACAGAGTAGAACTGCCCCATAGGGTTTCCAAGGCTGTAATCTTTACGAAAGCAGGCTGCCATTTCTTTCTCCCAAGGAGCAGCTGGTGAGTTCGAACTGCCGACCTTTTGTTAGCAGCCAAACACTTAACCACTGCGCCACCGGGGTTCTTCATCCATCACCAGGAGGATGGATAAACAAATTGTAATATATCCACACCGTGGAATACTACTCAGAGATAGAAAGGAATGAACCACTGATACATACAACTATGTGGTTGAATCTCAGAAACCTTTCGATAAGCAAAAGAATTCAGACACAAGCAGGTATCATATGATTTCATTTATATGAAATCCAAATTCAGGCAGAACTAATCTATAGTGATAGGATCAGTCTGTGGCTATGGGGGCAGGTTATCTGGAAAGAGACCCAGGGAACTTTCTGGGAGGATGGACATATTTTATATCTTGTCTTGGGTAGTGGTTACGTGGGTCTATACAATAGTCAAAACTCCTGGTATCGAGCCCTTAATATCTGTCAACGTTGACTGTTAATTTTATCTTAGTCTTTTAAAAAGAAGGAGGAAAAAAAAAAAATGGGGTAAGACTTTTCCAGACAGAGAAAAAAGCTTACGAAAGAAAGAAACTGTGCATGTTGAAGAAGGGAGGAGGCCAGCACAGCTGGAGCTGGGTGGGTGAAGGGGGCCAGGGCAGGAGGTGGGTCTGAGAGGCAGCCAGGTAGCATAATAGGAGGTCCCGAGGCCGTGGTGAGTGTGATGGGGAACCCTGAAGGGCTGAAGCAGAGGGCCACCATGATCTGTTTAATATTTTTATAAGATTCCCTTGGTTACTGTGTGGTGGCGGGGGAGTGGGGAATGGAAGCTTGGAAAGCAGTGAGGAGGATTCTCCAGGTGAGGGGCTGTGGCTGCTGAGACAGGGATGGATACAGTGAAAATATGGAAAGTGGCTGAACTGGGAACCTGCTTGGGGAAGGGGGCAACAGGATTTGCTGATAGATGGAACATGGGGGAGGCATAAAAGGAAACAAGGGTATGCTAAGGACTTTGGCCTGATTAATGGGGTGAATAGTTCACTAAGGTGGGGAAGATTGAGATGGGCATGTCATCCCAGAACTCACCATCTGGCAGGGGAGGCAGACAGAGGAAGGAAGGACTCTGGGGAGGCAGAGGGAACAGTAGGTGCAAAGCTGGGGAGGCATGCTGTGGCACCCCAACATTCAGTGTGTCTGTAGCAGAGAGGGTATATGGGCAGTGAGGGCTGAGCAACAGGCTAGGCAGGCAAGGAGTGGGACTGTGAAGACCCCAGAATGCTGTGCTTCTTTGTGCCTACAGGACAAACAGAAGCTCCTCTGGGTGCTGTGGGGCTTGCAGCATCTAGCCCCTGCCCCGTCTCTACCCTCATGGCCTCCTGCAACCTGTTTTCCGACCACTCAGACTTAATTTAATTCCTCTGAATTGTCATGTTTGTTCTCCTCTGGGCCCTTGCACATGTTGTTCCCTCTGCCTAAACACCATTCCCTTCCTCTTTGCCTGCTTAACACTTACACATTTCTTTAACTTAAACATTATACCTGAGGAGATCTTCACTGTTCCCTCTACTGTCTGACTTCCTTTGTCTTACCACTCATTCCACTTATAATCACTATTTACCTTGTCTCGCTGACTGGACCATAGGCTCTGAGAGTATGAGAACCACATCTGCTGGAATCTGTGCTCTATCCCCAGCACCCAACCCAGTGAATGAATGAGTCATTGGAATACACACATTCATTCACTCAACAAATAGTTGTTATGTACCGATCATAGGATGGACACGGTGCTCAACACTGAGAACAAAATGAGGAGAAAACAGATATGGCCTCTGCCTTCATGGAGCTTACAGTCAAGTTGGAGAGACCTCTTAACTTCATACTGAGCAAATAATACATGTCCTTAAAAAGCAACTGAAGTTGGACTTTGTTGCTTACAGCAAAGAGCGTTCCTAAAAGATGCACTCACTGTGGTCTTTAAGGTACTGCATGTCTGCTCTCTGCCCATCCATTCCACCTCATTTGGTCTTGATGCTCTGGCCCTCTAATCTTCTTCCAGTTCCATTCACCTCCCACATCAGGACCTTTGTACAATCTATTGCATATTCTTGGGAAACTCCTCTGTTGTTTCATTGCTTAACTCCTATTTTTTGTTAAGGTCTAGGCTCAAACATCACTTCCTTAGTGAAGGCTTCCCAGATCTCTAGGTTGGGCAGGTTCCCAGTAAATGCTCTCATCTTGTACTTTTCCTCCAAAGCTTATTCACATCTGTAACGTGTTATTTTGGGAATTGGTGCTCTTGAGAGGCCGCATCACAAATGACAAGTGCCCTGGCTTGCTACTTCATGGTTCCAGGTGCTGTGGACTGAAGCATTAAGTGCTCAAACAATGTCACTCAGATGCAGGAGATTGGGGGATATCACAGAAGGGCAGGGCTTCTCCTTGTGCTCTGTTTTCCTTTTACCAGGGAGGAAATTTTCCCCAGAAGCCCCACAGCAGGCTTTTGCTCGTATCTCATTGACTACTTCTAGCTGCAAGGTAGGCTGGAAACCATGAGTCTCATTTTTCCAGGTGGCTCAAATGGTTAAGAGCTCAGCTACTAACTGGAAGGTTGGCAGTTCAAATCCACCCAGAAGTGCCTTGAAAGAAAGGTCTGGTGATCTACTTCTGAAAAAACCCATTGAAAACCCTATGAAGCAGTTCTACTCTGAAACACATGGGGTCATCATGAATCACAGTCAACTCCATGGCAACTGGTTTGCTTTTGTTTTCTTAGAGCAAGAAGTGGGGGTTGGAATGGTTGTTACAAAGCCAACCAACAGAGCCTCCTACAATAAGAACTTTTGATCTTCATCATAAGAGATCTGAGATGTCACTGAAGAATCTGGGATTTTAAGCAACCAGACAGGAAAATAGAGTTTGTGTCTGTCTTTAAAAGATCAGTCGCTTCACTCGATAACCAGTGTCATGTCTGAGGAAGTAGGAAGGGGGGGCAAGTTGGCATTCTGGGAGGAAGAGATCAGACCCTATCTTGGTAGGACTGCTCTTTTCTCAGCAGATGAAGAAGCTGTGAACAGGAAGAAAGCTACCATTCCTGATGAAACATCAGCCCTGGCATCGAAGCTGAGTTAAACTTCTAAGCTTCTGGGATCTGCTGTCCCCCGTAAGCTACATCTGACACAGCGCTGACTTGTTTCCAGCCTGAGTTGATAAAGATGTTTCATTTCCTGGTGAGGAAGATGCCCATTTCCTAGGAGAGGAGAGCTCTCTGGAAGGGATGAGAATGCAGGGAAAGCAGTTGTATTCTTCTCATAGCCAAGAGATGCAAACAGATGCCAACAGCTGAGCTGATGAACTGGAATTGGAGAAAACTTCCCATTCCCAATGGGCTGTTGCTCATTATCCCATGAGCTCCATGGAGTTATTTTGCTCTTAATTATAGCTCCTAGTAAGAAGTGAATTTCTCCTTCTATTTAGCCTCAGCTGGCAGCAGAACTTTATTGCTCCTAAATTATTGTGTATCCACTTTGTATTCATCATTCTGCTAAATTCTCTAGATATACAATCTCATTTAATCCTCATAACAAACCAACAAGGAAGGTGCTATTTTTGCCTTTGTTTTTCAGAGGAAGACAGTGAACTTGGAGAGGTTGTGACTTGCCTAAACACACAGCTCATAAGCTGAATAACCAGTTGTCGTTGAGTTGACTCCAACTCATGGTGACCCCACGTGTCAGAGTAGAACCGTGCTCCATAGGGTTTTCAGTGGCTGATTTTGTGGAAGTAGGTCACCAGATCTTTCTTGAAAGGCACCTTTGGGTGGACCCGAACCTCCAATCTTTCAGTTAGCAGTCGAGCATGTTAACTGCTTGCACCATCCATGGATTCCATAAAGGGAATAGAGCTCAAGTTTATCTGTCTCTAAAGCCCTCACCCTAAACCATATGTCATAGAGGCAAGATAACAGCCAAAAGCAGTAAATGCATAAATGCTACTTTATTTGCTGAGATACTCACTGAGAGAAAAAATCTGTACCAGGCACAATGCCAAAGATGGGGTATATGTGATCTTCAGTAACCTCTCAGTAACTCTGTGGGGTAGGCAGCTTAAGCTCCTCTTTGCAGATGAAGAAACTGAGGTCCAGCTGGGTGAGATGACTTCCCAAGTAGCACAGCTGGTAAGCAATGGAATGAGGACTTGTGTCAAGACCTAACTCCAAAGGGCGAACGCCTTTCTGCTGTGTCATGTCTGCCCATGGTATTCCTCCATCCTCAGCCAGCTAATATCCTGAAAGGCTGTGTGGTCAGTGACCTCCAGTCTTGAGCAAGAATCTGGCCAGCACCTGGCAAGGAGAAGTGAACACATCTGTCTACTGAGCACCTACAATGTTCTGGGTCCTAGTCTACAGGCTTCACATTCATGACTGTATGTCTGGAGCAATATACACTTGACTTGCAACCTGAGCTCTGCTGACAGCTGAGGCTCAACTGAAGGAGAAATTTACTTCTTACTAAGAGCTTGTTATTAAGAGCAACATAACTTCATGGAGTTCGTGGGATGATGTGGAACAAGAGGGAACGGGCCCCTGCTCAAGATTTCATTGGACAACAATGTGAAATGTTTTTGCCCAAATGAGAGAGAAGTCTTAAATCTCAAATCACTAAAATCTAATCACACTCACCACATACCAAGTCCCTTTAGGTGCTTCTCCTAAACTACTTCATTTAATCCTCGGAACAGCCCTATGAAGTAGACGTCATTAACCCCACTTTGCAGATGAGAAAACTAAGCTCAAGGCAGTGAAGTCACTGGCCTGAGGTCACACAGTCAAGAGGTGGTAGAGCTAGGATATAAGCCCAAGTCTGTCTGCCTCCAAAAGCCAGGGCACTTGTCATTTGTGATGCAGCCTCTCAAGAGTACCAATTCCCAAATTCTTCAGAAGCATGGGCATCAGCAGGAAGACAGCTCCACCAAGGGATCTGGGATATTTGATGTGAAACGAGACCCTTGATCTGAGAGCTGCTCTTCCTCATCCCACAAGTTCCATGAGGCACATGGCTCTTAAGAATAGCTCTTAATAAGAAGTGAGTTTCTTTTGCCAAAGGGGGAGATTAAATTGCCTTTTTTTTCAGTCTATGAATCTTACAGTTTCTCCTAAATCCTACTGAACTGACAAGTTGCTGCCTTTTCTGTATTTGTTTCACAAAACACTTCCAGTGTACCTATCATAGGCCAGGTTCTCTGCTAAATCCTTGGATGAGTGGCTGAGAAGACCCAGTCACTGCCCTCTGGGGCTCACAGCCTGGTGGAATTATGAAAAGTAAACAGTTAATTCCAGAACCATGTGGAAAGGTCTGAAATGGGTAAACAGAGGAACTGTGGAATCACAGAGGTGCGGTACCCAAGCCAGCCTAGCCAATATGGGAAGTCATGCTGGAGCTGGAGACCAAGGCTGGGTTTTGAAGAATGAGTAGGAGTGTTCCATGGTGATTAGTCAGGCTTCAGGGCAGGAGAAAGAAAGCACCCCAGGCTTTTTAAAGCAAAAAAATAGATTTAACAAAGGGAATTAGAAAGTTAAAAAGCATGAGGGACAAGAGGAATAGACCTGGGCTTCAGGAATGATTGCCAGAATATTACACGACCAACCACCCAGGGAACTACAACGGCTGTCACAATCAGAAAACTGGGGAAACAGGAGGCCACCCCTGCAACTACTGAGTTCAAGGACTCACCACCATACCATGACCCAGGGGTCAGGAAGTCACCATGCTGCCATCGCAACTGCTTCTCAGCACCCTTGGAGAGAGTCACAGAGCCTGAGATGCTGCTGCAAAACCCCTACTGCTCCACAACTGCTCTTGCTGGAGGTAACAGCCAGAGCAGCAGAAAGATGGCCTCCATTTCATCTTCCAAACCTCACACAAGTCAAGCTGATTGATGGAACTTAATTTACATCCAGAACCCTAGCTGCAAGAGAGCTTGGGAAAAATAGGGTTCGACTTCACAGTCTCTGTAGTATTGGAAAAAAAAAAAATTTTTTTTTTTTAAAGGCATGCTAAAAAATACGGGAGAAGGAATAGATGCTGATGACCCAGCAGGCATAACTACTACACCTGAGAAGGAAAGGGAAGAACATCCTAAGCCGGTGGGCACACCTTTTGAGTTTTCTTTCCTGCCCATACAGAGTCCTTTTTCCACATCAGTGCTCCCAGACAGGGTGCAGCCACTCAAAAACCCCTCTGTCCTGTGACCCACGCAGTCAGAGTGGGAAAACCTATCAGACCAGTGAATCCAAATTCTCATTTTAGTTATGAGGAAAGTGAGGTCCAGAGAGGAGACACTTTTGTCTGAGGACCACACAAGCACTTGATGGTCAAGCTGGCCCTCAAACCTAGCTCTCCCAACTCCTATTTCTAATTGCTTCCCATTGTATCATACCTGAATTCCTCTTCTTCACATTCTGGGGCTCACCCAGCCAGGGCCTGGCTGGAGCTGAGGGTGGTGGTTGGTGCAGGTGAAGGAACCTAGTATAGTACAAAGAGTCTGGTCTCTGGAGTCAGGAAGACCTGAACTCTCTTCCTGGCTCCACTCCTCCTTGCTGTGCAGCCGTGGGCAAGTTACTTTGCCTCTCTGAGCCCTAGTTGCCTCCTCTAAAAACAGGCATACTGCTGGCATTTCACAGAGTTGTGGTGCGAATGACAGGTACTTTATATAAAAGAGCACATGGCAGATACTCTGTCAATGGAAGCTAGTGTGATTGGTTCTACAATACTATTATTCATTTATAAGCTGTTATTACTATTCGTAGTAGCTGATGTCTCTTCAATAGAAAGTGAACCAATTTTAAATGTTTTATATGTGGTTTAATCTGCCCTTCTTTTTTTCTCCTACATCATTAGCAGCATCAGAAGACCTACCCTGTAACTCCTTCCATCATCCTAACCTACCTACTCTAAACATCTAGGATCCCTCCCCTAAGAGTGGTCCTCAGAAATATACACCTAGAGACCCCCAGGTACCCACAGACAAACCCAGATATGAACAGACACACACCAACATGATCAAATACGCAAGCCACACCAGCAATCCCAGATTCACACACAAACTCTTGGACACACAACCACACCAAAACACACTCCTAAACATGCGTACCACACACACATACAGCAACCACAGCAGCCCATGTGCAAACACACCCTCAGGTATGCACACCTCACACCCTCCCAGTTGTGTGACATATTCCAGAATGTTAAGAGTTGCAGGGAATGGAAGAAAATGGAGATCCATAGTCCTGATTTCTTCACAATTAATTGGTCAGTGACAACTCAGGCCTCTGCAGAGCCCTCATTGAAGGGCCCTTGTCAGTCTAAAGCCAAGTTCTCAGCCTGGCTCCTGTCTCTTGTAATTTAATTAATGTGTCATTATATCTTCTCCCTCTCTGAGTCATCCTTACAGGTCCCTGGAATAATGGCATTTAAGAAGAGAACTTTCTGAACACCCAAATCCCTTCAGAAAGGTTCAGCTTCTTGGTGAAGCATTTATGTGCTGGGGGAGGGTGCACTGAGTGACATGGGTTCCATTTTCAAGAAAAGTAAGTGGGAGGGAACATCAGACAACTGCACACTTGCAGAGCATCATTTATGATCAAATCCCCATGGGGCTCTTTGGCAGCGATAAAATCACTCTGTGCTTCTGTGCAGGTGTTGCAGAATATGCTCTCTCCTTTCTTCTGTTTTATTTTTGAGAGGCAATTTAGCACAATGAAAATATCCTGGGGTTTAAACCTGGGTACAAGTCTGCTCCATCATTTCTGGATTGTGTATATTTCTGGACTGGGCAAGTTTCTTATCTCTCTGAGTAATGACTTATTTATCAACAGATTACGGTGATTATGAGTAAGGGCTCCAGAGCCAGGTTGCCTGGCTCTACCCCTGACTAACTGTGTGATCTTTGGCAAGTTACTTAACCTCTCTGGGCCTCAGTTTTCTTATCTGTGAAATGGGAATAATAACGACACTTACCTCACAGGGTTCTTGCAAATGTGAAATTAATAAATGTAAGTATTCTCATCACTGCTACCTCCAGCATTGTTGGGGGGATTAAGAGAGGTTAAGAATGAGAATATTCCTTGGAAAGAACAGCGATGCCAGGTGCTACCATAATCAATCAGCACTCATCTGCCTGTTTGTTGTACTGTGGTGGCTTGTGTGTTGCCATGATGCTTGAAGCTATGCCATCAGTATTTCAAATACCAGAAGGATCACTCATGATGGACAGGTTTCAATGGAGCTTCCAGACTAAGACAGACTAGGAAGAAAGGCCTGGTGATCTACTTCTGAAAATTAGCCCATGAAAACCCTATGGATCACAATAGAACATTGTCCTACATAGTGCTGGAAGATGAGCCCCCTAAGCTGGAAGGCAGTCAAAATAAACAGTGGCCACAACGATGGTCCACGCTGCTTTATTCTGGAGACAGAGCCTCAATGGTGGGGGCTTCTAGAGCACCTGCTCTTAAGCTGTAGCCTATTCTAGACCATGTCATCCTCTCTCTCTCAGGACAGCAGGTAAGAATCAGATAGCAGTGGCTTTGCCTCAGAGTTCTGCTGTCTAGAGCTTCTCACTTGCTTTTAGACATTCTGGTTCCATCTAGCAACTTATTTCCCATTTTTCTTGGCTCCCAGACCTGAGACTTGCATTAGACAGTGGTCTTTGGGCACATAGTAAAATAGGTACCAAACATGTTTGGCAGAATAAATAATACACTGCTAGCTTGTACTGTCCTATTAACTGCCACCTGTTAGATCTTTAGACACGATGAGCTCTAAAAAGGTAGAACTCTGACATAATTTTCCTTTTACCCGTGGTGACAGCCAGTCTTGTGTCTTGTCCATGTAGATACAGCAGTAACTGCCATTTTGTAAATGTTTCTTCTATTCCAAGCACCTTACTTTCTCCTCATCAAAACCTATAGGATCTGGTCTCTGTCAATTCATCCAACGCTTTCTAAGTTTACTTTGAAAAATATGCTCCACTTACAGTGCCTCACTTGTTGTTCCTTGGGCATGACATCTTGTTCCCACCTCAGGGCTTTTGAACTTGCTGTTTTCTCTGCCTGGAACACTGCCCTCCCCTAATATTTGCCTGGCTTGCTTTCTCACTTCATTCACATCTGTGCTCAAATGTCACCCCCTCAGAGAGGCTTTCCATGATCACCCTATTTAAAAGAGTGTTCCATGTCATCATCTATCCTCTTGCCTGGAATTATACTACACATTCATTTGTTCACTTATTTATTGCTTGCCTCCTCACTATAATGTAAGTTCCAGGAAGCTGGAACCTTGCCTTCCTTGTACTTGACTGTATCTGGAGCTCCTTTACTAGTGCCAGGCCATGGTAGGCACTCAGTAAATAGAATGAATAAATGAACATATTACCACATTAAATACTGTTTGAGATAAATCCCTAGTCAGTTGGAACACTCACCTAGCTTCAGCCTGTTAGTCTCAGACCATTCCTCTCTCTGGTTTCCTCATAGCCAGTTCTGCCTTAGAGCTGCCCACTTTCTTGAGTGATAGACATGGCTGAAATCAGCTGGAAGAAGCATCTGTGACTGCTGCCTTTTCCTTGCCCAGGAAGAGACTAGAGAAAGGGTTCACCACGTTTTCAGAACACTTTCAAACATGGCTTTACGGGGCTATGGACTCCCAGGAGCTCCCTCATTGTAGAGATTATTGCCTTGTGCAGTTATTAAACAAAAGAACACCTATCTGCTCAGTGATTCCAGCTAGCAAGAAATGCCAAGAAAAGACAGCTGGAAAAAGAAATATCGTGCTTGGATTCCAAGAGATGGCAAAATGAAGATGTCACTAATAGCCAGTGAAGATCTGGCTCATTCTTTCCCTCTCTACTTGCTTCCCCTGGGCTCCATTTTCTGCCTCAGCACCTGCGCTGCCTCATGCCGAGTACCATGAATTTGCTTTTCAGCACCACGGACAGCGATCTTCTGGCAGCCGGGAAGACAGAGGGAGCCAGACCACAGGGCATGGGCGCGGCCAAATAAATATTCACTGTGCACGTCCTGGGAGCCAGGCACAATACAGAATACAAAGATGTATGTGGTCTTGACCTTCAAATAACTTTATCTCTTCAAGTCATCAATGTTCACAAACTGATACAGCTGTGGCAAGGCTTGGGAAGTGGGGAGAATCAAAGGAAAAATGTTTCCCTTTTTTAACAATTGTTGGATTCTGCTGTGTGTTCGCATATGTCACATACTTTCCTCACTAGATTGCCACCCTCAAAGAGAACAGACACTGCAGCTATCCTATTCATCATGACAGCTTAAGTGCCCAGCACAGTGCCTGGCACATAGTAGATACTCAATAGTTGCTGAATGGATGTGTGATGAACTAACCCTTACATAACCCTTTAGGTTGGTTTTCTTATCCCTGTTTTACAGATGAGGAACCCTGGTGGCTTAGTGGTTAAGAGCTTGGATGCCAACCAAAAGGTCAGCAGTTCAGATCCACCAGCTGCTCTTTGGAAACCCTATGGGGCAATTTTACTCTGTGAGTAAATGCAGCACTAACTACCATTTTGTTATGAGAGAACGGCCATCTCATAACAGCTGTGAAGTGGCAGAACTCAAATTCGAATACAATACCTCCTCATTTCATACTGGGGTGCTAATTAGAGTCACTTACTATATCCTGAGCACTTCTAGAACCCAGAAAAACACTAGCCTGGGAGAGAATAGTTCTATACTTAACCTAACACCAACTCACTATTCAACCTTGGGCAAATCATGTTTCCTTTCTGGCCTCAGTTTTCCCCTATGTAAAATGAAGAAAGGGGGTTTGAATGGCTAAGAGCTCCCCTCCTCCCCAACCTAGCCCCTAAAGCTGGACCATGCTTCTGTTGCAGTTAGACTAGGGGACCAGCAGGGGCACAATCAAACGGATTTTAAAATCTTCCTCTTGCCTTTGTAGGGCATCAAATAAGAAGTATATTGATATCCCAACTGACATCAAGCTCCTTTTTCAGCTTCCTACTATAACCAGAACGTGTGCGTTAGCAGTGTAGGCTCTTTTTAGACTGCAACAAATGAACTTCAACCCCTCTCGAGAAGTGAGTAAAGAGGCAGCCCCAGGACACAGATACAGTGGAGTGAGGCTGCGGTGACTTATTGCCCAGGAACCCACTGGTTGAGTAACTTTGGACAAAGCCTTGAGCAAAGATAACAGTTTTAATGGCTGCGGAAACAGAAAAATCAGTTGGGCTGATTGATGTCCTGGGTTTCTCGTTAGTGGGTGGCTTCCAGCCATGGCTCTGCCTCAGCTCTCAGAATTACTCCAATAAGTGATTTGTTCATCCCTAACTCTTCCCAGGGGTGGGGTAGAAGGGTTGAATCAGCTTTCTTGCAAGCCTGATTGGGATTTAATGGGGAGCCAGTGGGTATTTGTGCACCAGGGGCAGTGTGGGGAGAGGGGAAGCAGATCCATCAGGCTTGGCAGAGTGGCTGGATCCTGCCTGTGGGTGTGGAGGGGAAAATAAAATCAGAAAAGAATCGATTGCAAAGTGGATGTCTTTCAATTATTTGAAAAGAATATGAGTCAAATGTTTCATAAAGGCTGTTTCTCTAACCAAATCCTTGTTATTAAAATCTAGATTGGCCAGGGAGAGTCCCTGGATTAAAGAAAGGTAGTGGGGCTGGGGAAATTTTCATCAAGGAGCCTAACTCGTAGGAGTCAACTAGTATAATTGGAAGAGCGCAAGCTCTACTATTAGTCAGACCTCGGTTCAGATCTTTGCCCTGCCAGCAGCTACCTGTGGGACCTGGATCAAGTTGCTTAACCTTCTGAAACTTAGTTTCCTCATCTGTAAAATGGGATGATAATAATACTTACTCTTCTACCCATTTATTCCTGCATAAGAAGCCACATTAACATTTGGTGGCATAACAAAACAGCCATTCGATTATGCTCACAATATTCAATAGGTCAAGAATCAGACAGGGAATGATAGGTATGGCTTGTCTCTGCTACATGATGTTTTCAGCCTCAGCTGGGAAAACTCAAATGGCTGAGGACTGGAACCACCTGGAGGCCTTTTCACTCATGTAGTCCCAGGCTAGAGTGATTCAAAGGCTGGATTCAGCTGGAACAATGACTGAAGCCCTTACTTCTGGCCTCTCTAGCATGGTAGCTTCAAGGTAGTTAGTCATAGTGACTCAAGAGCTAGAGTTCCAGTGAACAGGGCTGAAGTTGCATGGCCTTTTATGGGATAGCCTTGGGAATCACATAGTGTTGCTTCTCCTGTACTCAATTGGTCAAAGCCACCACAAGCCCACCCAGGTTAAGGGGAGGAGATAGAGACCCTACCTCTGAATGGGATCAGTGTCCATTTGAAAACAAGTTTTAAAACCACCACACTTATTATGCATAGATGTTATAATAATTAAATACATGCCAAATACTTGACATCAACTACTCCTGTTACCTCAGAGCATCAAATAGTTGTCTGTCACCAGAAGAACTAGATGGTGCCCAGCTACAACCGATGACTGCCCTGACAGGGAACACAACAGAGAACCCCCGAGGGAGCAGGAGAGCAGTGGGATGCAGACCCCAAATTCTCAAAAGACCAGACTTAATGGTCTGATTGAGACTAGAAGGACCCCAGTGGTCATGGGTCCCAGACCTTCTGTTGCCCCAGGACAGGAACCATTCCCGAAGCCAACTCTTCAGACATGGATTGGACTGGACAGTGGGTTGGAGAGGGATGCTGGTGAGGAGTGGGTTTCTTGGATCAGGTGGACACTTGAGACTATGTTGGCATCTTCTGCCTGGAGGGCACATGAGAGGGTGGAGGTGGTTAGAAGCTGGCGAAATGGACACAAAAAGAGAGAGTGGAAGGAGAGAGCGGGCTGTCTCATTAGGGGGAGAGAAATTGGGAGGGTTTAGCAAGGTGTATATGGGTTTTTGTGTGAGAGACTGACTTGATTTGTAAACTTTCACTTAAAGCACAATAAAATTTATTTTAAAAAATAGTTTTCTGTGAGAGATTTTCATCATTCTTAGATAAAATCCATAAATTTTTACCATGACCTGTAAGGACTTGCACAGTCTGAACCTGATATCTTTTTCAGCCTCATTCTGCCCATCTCTTCTCTCAAATCCTTCCATTTGCCTTCATTTAGCAACAAAATGCATTATGCACCTTCCCACCTGCCCAGTCTTTGGTCTTCTTCTTCCTCTGCTCAGAACACTCTTCACTGAGTTCACCGCCTCGCAGAAACCGTGTATGCCTAGGTCACTGCTTCAGGGAAATCTTCCCTGATTCTCAAGACCCACATCAATTCCTTCCTTTATATGCTATTAGACAAAAAACCCATTGTCATCAAGTCGATCCTGACTCATTGTGACCTTATAGGACAGAGTAGAATTGCCCCATAGGGTTTCCAAGGAGCAAATGGTGGATTCGAACTGCCGACCTTTCGGTTGGTAGCTGAGCTTTTAACCACTGGGCCACCAGGGCTCCATATGCTGTTAGAGCACCAAATAAACGAATAAGGAAGACTGAAGAAGAATTGATGTCTTTGAATTACGGTGTTGGCAAGGAATATTGCCTATACGGTGGACTGCCAGAAGAATAAACAAGTCTGTCTCAGAAGTACAGAAAGAATGTTCCTTAGAAGTAAGAATGAAGGGACTTCGTATCACATACTTTGGACATGTTATCAGGAGGGACCAGTCCCTGGAAAAAACACCACGTTTAGTAAAGTAGAGTAGAGAGTAGTGAAAAAGAGGAAGATCCTCAGTGAAATGGATTGACAACAATGGCTGCAACAGTGGGCTCAAACATAGCAACAATCATGAGGATGGCACAGGATCCGGCAATGTTTCGTTCTGTTGTACATAGGGTCACTAGGAGTTGGACTTAACAACAACAACAGAGCAACCCATAATTTTCCTTCTCAGCACTAGTCACAATCATGTTTAATTCACCGTGTTAT